>NC_092427.1:4076076-5276076 GCF_036169615.1 Heliangelus exortis
TATCGTCGTGCACTGCTACTGTATAGAAATGACAATTAGCCAAACTTACCTTCTATAATTAATAATGCATATATTATGCTCTTTGGGCAACTAATCACCAGTTCTACAAATTTGTTTGACACTGCTGAAGGTACCTAACACACGCGTGGGTTAAAATAGGAAAATGTTCTTCCCATTAAGGACCGGCCAGCTTGAACAGGCTTCCAGCTCTACTGAAACTCACACCACGCTTCCAGTTGACAAAATGGTGGCTACCAAAGCACTTGACAACCTGATTGGCACATGTGAAATTAAAACCCGAAGGAGAAGGTTCCCAAACTGGTGATTTGACTGCTACACTGAAAGCAACCCACCACGTTTATCACCCTCTGCCTTGACTGGAGAGCTCGGGAAGGCGGGAACAGCAGCGTTCCTTATGGCCAAGCTACTGGCCAGGCGGGCACGGGTCAGCAGGCCACCCCGTGCAACCTGTTTCTGCGACGGTACAGATTTGGAACAGGCAGATTAGAGCTGGTGAGGGGCAGCAGCTCCATTCGCACCTCTCAAAACAACAGGCAGGGCTGCCACCCGTTCAGTGAGAGGAGACGAGCGGGCGAGAGGCAGCAGCACCAGCACGGGTGGGAAGGGGATGCTGCGCGGCATCCCGGCGGGATGGGGAGAAGGTGGTCCAGTGCTTGCTGACTTCTCCAGCCTGACCTGTTTTGCTCCTCTGTGTCTTCAGAGATGCTTCTCCTCTGAAGCATCATTTTTTCCCTTCAAACTGTTTTCCCTTTGAAAAGCTTTTTTTCCCCCCTCCTTTTCTTTTTTGTTTTGTTTTGTCCCTGTGGAAATTTGATCTCGTGATACGGCTCTTAGCGTCAGGGCTCATGTCTTGCCACCCCCTTTTTGTGGACTCCTAGAAGCACCCTGATGGTAGTTGTGGTGGGATTCAGTCACCTAAATGCTGGCAGCTAACCACATCACAGTGTTTCCCAGTTGTGTCCCCACGATCTTCCAACCACATCAAAACACGAGGAGCTTCTGGGACACTTCATGTCTCAGGTGCTCTAAGGCGTATTAAATGGCACTAAATGCATCGTGTTTCAGTAAATATATTTACCTGAGCACAAAACCCTAAATAAATAAGTAGCTGAGCACTTATTTATTTAGTTATTTGGAGACTGACTGCAATCTAGTTCAGTAGCTTTTGCTCTCAGAGGTGAATCATGCTCCGTTGCTGATGTTGTCTTCCACTACCAGAGGGCTGGGAACGTGGAATGAGGAATTTGGATGCATCTAGGGAATGTTGTCCCAGCACACCTTGACAAAATTCTCTTGTAATGGGAGTATTTTGATTTGTAACTACAGATCTTTTGATCTACAAGGTACAGCTGCTCCCATGGCTGGTGGCTCGTGTTGGACACGAACCAGCACCATGCTGGAAAGACCAGGTAAATAATTGTTTTCTGTTTATTTAGCTTTGTCACACTGGTTTTACTGCATGATTTTCAAGGGAAGATTCCCTTTGCAAAACTAAATGGTTCCTGTCTTGCATTAAGCCCTGGTAGGAATTTGTTAAAAGCTTTGATCACTGGCTACCTGTTAATGCACAGAATGCTAACGAGCCCTCCACAATCACAGTGGGCAGTATAGAATTATTATTATTTTTTATTTGTTATAAGCATACTATTTATAATAATTTATGGACATTCTTGAATTTATAAATATCGAGGCTTTGCCAAATATTTTAACTATCCCTCCATGGCAAATTGTCTTTAAATACTGGCAGTTTTTTCTTTTTAACATTTACTTGTGGACCAGAAACACTTGCAGTCTATTGCCCCTGGCCTTCTGTGAGAATGTTAGTTAGCAATGCTCATAAAAACTCAATTCATCAATGTGAACATAATTTGCTATGAACAGAAAGCTCACAAAAGGGTGAATTTGTCAGATAGACAGGTGGCCTGAGATCTCTCCCTGATACTGAACGATATGAATAATAGATTCTGGTAAATGTATGCCAAGACTTGAGCTGTAAACACAGCTGCCTCCATTCCCTTCCAGAATAACAGCTTCGAGAACGAAAGCACAGGAACCACAGTTCCACCTGAGGACTAAGCCTGTGCATACACACACACAGAAAAAAAAAAAAAAAGAAAATGCAATGTACTTGCAGGCTCACAAAGAAAACAAGCCCCAGAAAAAGGACAGAGCCATTTCCAGCTCCTTTTTGCAGACCCTTGCTACGAACGGATTTTAACATGTGTGGAGAGCAGAAGGGGAGAATAATAGAAAACATTTAAAATATATTTTAAAATATCTGCAGTCACAGAAATAAATCTTTCTGCCATCCGATGGGAAAAAAAAGACAAAACAAAACAAAACACAACCCAACACTCTCAGCTGGCTTTTGTAGGTAAAGGGTTCAGATGTAAGATGAAAAAAAAAAAAAGCATCATTATGTCACAGTTGAACACGTAAAAAATAAAATTATAGTGCTTTTTTTTTACTGTGATAGTACTTCCAAAAATTAGGTAGCTGTGATTATCCATGCTAGACCTGCACAATATTTTTGTTTTGTTTTGCACTGTTTTTTCATTTTATTGCAGGCTACTGGTATTTATATTGCATTCAGTTTAAGCTGGGGTTTTTTTAGGCTAAAATCATTAATTACTGTCCTTAGACTAGGTTGGAAAAGATATTATATGTGCAAAAATGACCTTTAGGCTTTTCTAGTGAACAGCTTTCTGCTGGAGGGTTGCCCAACATAACTGTAGAGCAGGCTGAAGTCTGTTCCAGGCAACCCTAGTGACTGAGGGTACAAAAGGGTCACTGTGATGTTTGGAGAGCAGTGGGAAGGACCTAATCCCAGGTCAAGCTTTTCTGGCAGCATCATATAGGTGGGAGGAAAAGAACCATGGGGCAGTCAGTGACTTTCTGTTGCTGAAAAAAACCCCAACCCCAAACTAGTCCTAAAATGGACTCATTTGGGGCCAGGCACGTTCATTTTGAGAGCACATTAACAGAGTGGTACAAATGCTCTGGTGCTGTTGACTTCAAAGGGCAGACGTGTGATGTATTGCAAAAGAGAATCACTGGCTGAAGTGCCTGGTTAGGGCTATTAAAACCTTTTATTTTTGCAGATTGAGCTGTGGACTCTCAGCTCTACTCTTTGCATGGTCAGAACTTAACATTTTCCCCCTTTCTAGGTATATAAAAAAGGACTTTTCTCCCACTATCATGCCTTATTTTAGGGACGTGACAGTCTCCTTATTTGATCCTCCCTGGCAGTAAAACAGCCCACAAAATGAACTGGGAATTGTATCATCTGAAGTTCAGACTTGTTGGTTAATATTTGTTATTTAGGAAGGCTGCTTCTCTGTAATGAGTTGGCTAAGGTGAGAGACATGGAGCACTGAACGCAGAACCAACACATCCTAAAGCTCCCAAAATGTGACCGCATATGAGATATTAAAGGCAAAATGGAAGTTCTGAACAAATGAAATCACTGTCAGAATAATAAAAGAGAGATGAGCTATGATCTAATCTGTTTTCTAGCAGTGTCACAGAGGAGCTATAATAAAAGCTATTTGCAAAGTTCAGAATCATTTCCCGTGCAAAGCCATTCACACACTATATGACTCTGGACAAATGGAGGGGGTCTTGGCTGAGCCAAAAAAATTGTATGTGGATAGTTTACTATTAGTTGTAAGTTTGTGCACCTAAATTTCCCAATTGCTTACGGCTTAAACTCCCTCCCTCTTTGAGATGGCACATGAACTCCTGCACCTGGCTTTCTCCCTTTATTTTTGGTGTATCATCTTCACCCCTTTCCAACCACCAACTGCAAGTGTAAAGGACAAACAGAAGAAGAATAAAGTCACATCAGTGGATGCTTAGCTAACCTCTTTTTTGCACCATGCAAACTATAAATGAGAACACAAGCAAAAAGATGTGCTGTGTCCTCATTGGAAATGCTCGTTCCTCTCCAGGGAGCGATGGATGAAGTGCAATCCCAGTTGTCACGTGCCTCTATTTTTGCAGCACCATCTCTGTGAGCAGTGTGTGAAGAAGAGACATTCAAAATGGACAGAGGAGAAGATGAGGTGAGTTTATAAATGCCTCTTTCCTCCCTGATCTTCATTACAAATATATGACAAGTGGTAAAATAAGGTTGGAGCTATACCTAGACTCATGCACAGAGTTAATGAAGCAGCTCCTTTGTATAGTCCCCCTTTAAAAACAAGTGAAAAAAACTTAAAGCAGTTCAAAATAGTGATTATTTCCCTGTGTTATTTTTTGCATTTTAAAAGGGATATAAGCTGGGCAGCTGGAAATAGGACTGGACCAAAGGGAACAGAATGTGGAGCAGAGCTGAGTTGCTTTTGCTCTAGGCAGTGGAAAAAAGCATAAAAAGGTGGAAAAAAACTTCTCCACTGATTTCTGCACAAGCAGAATAACAGCAGCCAAGATCCATACAGATCTTTCTCATTTCAATTCAGAGCCTTTCACTGTAAGTAGATTAAGGCACAGCAGAGGGAGAAAAAAAAAGAAAATACTACTTCTGCAATAGGGCATCCACCAGTTTCAAATTTGTGGACATCTGCAGTGGAGATTTAAGAACAGGATGGACCCCATGTGGATCTGTAAGGGCTTCCTGTTGATCAAAGGGACTGATGGCCTGGAGATCTCCTACTCAGGTAGAAAGAAATGAACAAATAAGCACCAAAAGGAAGAGCAGCAATGTCAGTGAGCTGAGGGACCTCCCTGGCTTCTGAGAGACTAACAGTACCTCCTCTAAAGGGAGGTTTCCCTTTAGACATTTTGGTGTGTGCCTTTAAATTATCTCCTGTACAGAATGGTGTTCTATTATAATAGGACCTATTATAACGTTGGTGCTATTTTTTATATATATTAAAAAAAAAAAATCACAGGTACATGTAACAGCCATTGCATTTTTTCCCAAGTGTTTCTGTTTCTGTATGACTTATGATAGAGCTTAAGATCAGGTTGTTGCAGAACATATGAGACTATTCTATGTGCCTAAGCAAGTCTGTTCTGAACAAGGAAGGTGGTTTGTTATCTAACTTTGATATTATTGAAATCTACCTCTGACTATACTTCCAGAACTCCAGTACCAGCACTACTTTAACACAAAATACTACTTGTATTTCAATTGATAAATTATTCTTGACAGCATCTAGACTTCCTTTCTGGTATAGCCTCTGATTTCCACCTGCACGCTGCTACATGGTTCCCTAATTATGTCTAATTATTGCACCATCACCAGCAGTAACAAAAAAGGATTTGGTCAGGTGAGCTCTCCATATTTTTTCTGCATGTAATACAGTCAGCCCTGCTGTTTCCATCACAAATACATGACCAGCAGAGTAAATGTATTTACAAAGGAAAGAGTGCTATGTAGTAAACAGCATTTTATTAGTCAACAGATGCATTATTATTTATGGCAAGGAACATATGACAAGGATCACAGTGCACAAACTGATTAAGAAATAAGACATGTACATAAATTTTCTGATCTTTTGCTGTTTCCAAAAGTCACAGTACAACTACAGGGCTCTGCAAGTAAGAAATGACCTTAAAGCCACAGGAGAATCCCCATGTGTAGAGGAGTCCTTTGGTGAGTTAAAGCTGCCACACTGATTCTTCTGAAGTTATGACTTGGAGCCAGCTCAGCTAGACCTTATAAACTCAGAAGATAGATATTGTGCCACAATATCCAAAGTCTAATTAGGCACAAACATCCAGTAGAGTGTTAATAAAAGCCACAATAAAACCCCTCACAAATATACTGCCCCCTTTTTTTTTTTAATCGGGAAAAGGGAATTCCAGGAAATTAAAAATTGCACAGTACATTGGGCATCTATGGCCAAACAATGCAAAAGAAAAAAAAATCTCTTACAGTGAATGAATTAAAGAAGAAAAAAGCCCAACATTCCTTCCAAGGATCTGTAACCAGCCTCTTAGAAAACACCCTTTGGTTGCCTCTGTAGCAGCAGCAGCCTGGTGCTCCCAGGGAATGAAGCCTCACACTGGACAGGCTACACAACCATCTCCTAACACATGAGATAGTTCTCAGTAAAGCCTTTAAACTTCTGGAAAAATCATCCCTGACATTTATTCTCCAGCATGTTGTCTCCAAGTGAGCACCCCCTTTGCTTCCTGATGGATGTAAATGTATTACAGGCACACAGCCAGGGCAAGGGAGGATGCAGTTGTGGAGAGAGCTGCAGGTCACAGTCCTTAAAATTACTCCTACACTACTTAGAGGTTTGAGATGGGCTTAGCCTTATCTGGACGCTGTTTTTTTCTTTTAATGAACAAAAATGTGTATGTGTTATGTGTACACACACACACACACGTGTACATTATAAGAGCTGAGCAGAATAGAAGAGTACGAAGAAAAACTTGTTTCATCACTAAACATACATTCTAATTCCTCCTATAGATATAAGAACATTTTACATTTAAAATACATTACGTTTAATGTACTTAATACATTAATTTTATATTTAAAATACCACCCCTCCTTCCTCCAGCAGGACCCAGTGGTTTGGCATTTTTGAAGAAGGGTTCCTAAGTACTCCAAGCAGCTTTTTATGTTTAGTGGAGCAGCCTGACTGCACCAGTAAGTCTGTAACTCCACTTGAACTATTGCACTAAACATAGAGATGGCCCTTTCTTCCCTAAAACATTCTGGGCTGCAAGCTGGATGAGTCAGCAATATAGCAGATGGGGAAAATGTATACAAGTATATTAATTTTGTGGCCCAGATTTATGCAGAACCCTTACTTGCAAAGATTTCGTATAGGATCAAAAAGCTTGTTTTAACCCTTACTGGATCGTTGTGAAGCTTGGAAAGAGCACAAAAATAGACCAAAAAGGTTTGTAGGGTGGGGGGAATGGAAACAAAAAGGGGCAGCTGCTGTCACTGCTTGCTTTGGTACCCAATTTACACAAGTTAATCTGCGTGCCTCGGTTTACCCACTGTGAAATATTTATATTAATGTTTGCAATCTCACAATGACTTTGCAAAATTTAGTTAATTATCTCATAATTAGTTAGGTCTTTAAAGCTTCCCGGATGAAAGCAGAGCTGGATGAATAAAGCCAAAAAAAGAAAAAATACTGTAA
Source organism: Heliangelus exortis (assembly GCF_036169615.1). Lineage (NCBI taxonomy): Eukaryota > Metazoa > Chordata > Aves > Apodiformes > Trochilidae > Heliangelus > Heliangelus exortis. The sequence continues at coordinate 4,083,210 of NC_092427.1, forward strand.
TTCCTTTTTCTTCTTTATTTTATGTATTTTTTTTCCCCCAAGGAAGATTTGCTGCTGTGCCTGAATGTTCCCAAATATTCAGGTGAGCATTTTTATTTGCTCAAAAATCTCCCAAGTAAAAAAGGGAGACGTACATGCCAGCGTGGAGAAGTATTTCTGAGAACATTTATACCAGATGTGTGCTCATGACCATCATGAAAAAAATCTTTTCATTGTTTGCACAATGAATTGTCAACGAGTTATAACTGTTCATGAATTATTTGCCAAAGGAAAAAAATAAGTTCCCTAATGGCTTTACAGGCTGCTCTATACACACTTCTAAAACTGCTTTAACTTTAGCTGTTCAGAAACAAACACAACCACTTCATTAGAGATGTCCCTGGATTTAGGATGGGCCAACTCAATTTTTACTGTGGTCTATGGAGAAACTCTAATGAGGGCTGCAAAATTTTTTTTAATTATTATTTTTTTAAAATGTCTTTTAATTCAGTGAGGTTTCCTTGGTAATCTTGGAGGCACTGCCTGACCTGGTGGGTGCAGCCAGGCTCTGCTATGGCATGGAGGGACCATGGTGCCTGCAGGACCAGGGAATGGCACTGAAAAACCACTTGCAATGTGGCTCTGTGGCAGTTTTCTGTTCAAGAAAATCTTGGGTAGGGGTAAACATCCAGAGCTGTTTGGGATTTTGTAGGTGAAATAGACCAAAACGTTTTTTTTTACAGTACTTAATATGTGGTGAGTGTAATACCCCTTAATTTTTTTGTGTTCGTGGCACCTATGATGGGACCCTCGACCCTCATTGAGATGCTCAGAGCTCCTGGGCAAAGCACTCACATTCAGGATGAGTGCAGACAGCAGCTTGAACTGACCCAAGCCTCTAAATACACACAAACACACATCCTGAGGCAGAGAAACAAAGAAAATCCTCTCTGATTTTGCTGGAGAGGTCTCTGGGCTTTCTCCCCAACCTCTGCCTCTCTTCTGGGCTTAGGTGGTCAGATCCTTTTCTGCTGGACACAGCATCAGCAACACCTGCACCAACCAGCAAGGGAAGTGCTTGCTCTCTACAGCATTAATGTAGAAATTAGTCCATAAAAAAGCTTGAGTTTTAAGTATCACTTTAATACTATTATAAAATAAATACCTATAGCAATAAGTTTTGTATGTATATAATAAGTATTTAAAAAAATAAGTACTACAAAGCTTCTTGATCTGCTCCACAACCAACCTCAGGCACCTTCTATGTTAAAATCAAGACAACTTTAAGAATAGCAGCTGACTTATCTTCATCTGTCTCTAAAGTTTATCCAGATAAACATGATATTGAGACATGCTGGGGACAAGTAAGACTCACAGAAAGAAATAATTTTGTCAGGCTGGTCCTAGCTGTTTGTTTTATGTGGAAATTTATCTTTATGTCCCTGTACATACCCCATTATTGGTCTGTACCTTTTTTTTTTTTTTTTTTTTTTTTTTTTTTAAGTTAACAGAGCCAAAGAAGGATAAAGACTTTAAATCACCCTTTAAATTTAACTCAGCCCCAGAACATGGTGGGACTTAATGACTGATCCACAGTGACAGACAGGAAAACCCTGTTAACCCTCAGGTCCAGCAGATAAGCTAAAACATTTTCAAAGAATCCATCGTGCCTGACATCATAAAAGTGGCTCAGTTCATTAGGTGAATAATTCCCAGTGAATTTTTAATACAACTCCCATGTAAGTAATGCACTAAGGGATACCAGTCTAAACCATCCACTAAAATATTCTCCACAGTAAATTTGACAAGCTTAAGCAAAATAAAAAAAAAAAAAAAAAAATTGTGTTGACTGAAAAGCCTGCATTTCTGTAGGACCTTATTCAATAACTCAGGAGAACATACAGTATGCTATCTGCAGGATAGCTTTTTTTTTTTTTTTCCTCCAGATGTCTCTTTTTCCTTCCAGAAGTTGCAGAGCATTGGACAAGCAGTAACAGATGATGAACACATGCATAACTACAAATGGGCAAGATGATTGTTTTCAGAATTGGTATAAACATTTGCTCTTGGATTGAGATTTAGCCCATAGCAAATCTTTACATTCTCGTTATAAACCCCTGACAAAAAAAAGAGCTTCTAATGAAAATGCTGACAGTGTGAAAACGTGGTTATGGTCAGGAAAACAAATGGATATAAAGTGGCATTTTGTTGTTCCATATGTATACTTCATCAGGGAAGTCTTTGCTAAGTTTACATTTCAAAGCAAAAACTTGATGATAACTGCTGCTCCTACCCTTGCTATTTAGGGGCCCCAAACCTACTACTATTACTGCTATCTCCTACACGAGCATTAATAACCAAACCAAACCACCAACAGAGCCTGGGATATGAACTTCTCTGAGAGCTCAGTGAGAGAGACATCAGCTGCATTTTTAGCATCTCTTTTTTTTTTTTGATGATACAAACCATAGTAGAGCACAACAACCCGAATCAGAACGTGGCCTCACTACAGTAGGGTGTTAAAGACAGGGAAAAAAATGAGGGAAAACACACATGGGAAAGAGAACTGCTTTGTGTGTGTTTGTGTGTTGGGGCATGGAAGAAGAAGAAGACAATGAAGGCCCATGAGCAGTGAGATGGGCAATCAAAAAAATAAAGAGCAAAAAGAAAAGGTGATTTAGGGCTTGTAAGACATGCATGGGACTCATGGTTATAATGCAAGATGAGGGAAGACCACTATGCTTCTGTACCCACAGCACTGGGGAGAAGTTTGAGTGACTAAACCAGCCCCAGACATGCAGTGCCCCATTTCATGGTCCTCAGGGCAGCACATGAGGAGAGGCAGATGCATGTAAAGTTTATTTAATATTCTTCTTCCTCAAAGCACAAGCAAAGTGAAGAGCAGTGGGTGACAATGGAGCAGAAATACGGGTTTGCAGGCAGAGATCCTTTGAATTTTTCTGGGACAAGCCATTGAATTAGGTGCTATCTGACATCACATGTGCCTTTCTTCAATGCCATCAGGGCTTACTAGGCTTGCTTTAAACTAGCAACTATGGAATAAAATGAAGAGAGAAGAAAACAAGATAGAAAAAAAGAAAAATTTAGTTAAAATCCCTAACCCAAGTTCTTTAGAACCAGGAACGTCAACCAACCCTGAAACTGATAACCAGGAGAAAATCAGATAAACCAGTAGTGGAATAGGGTGTGCAGGGCAGTAGAATGTGGCAGGATATTGACAGTGGCATTCTTGTTTATGGAGGGGAGGGAAGCAGGGTTACGTCTTCATGACCAATGGGTCCAGTCCAGCTCTGGAGCCCATTATTTATGAGAAAGCCATTGTAAATGGCCAGGATAACTCACAGAACCCAAAACCAATTAAAAAGGAAAACAGGAAGCACCCAACCTTAGAAGCAACGATGTGTGTGGACAGCTTAGAAGGAGTTTGGTTAAACCAGGACTGAGGATTCCAGGGGAATAGCAATGAACTACTAAGACCTGAACGAAGCAAATGTGAAGGATAAAACAAGGTCTTCTCTGGAGACAGCAAGAGGTTTTTTAGTGACTGCAATGTGATCCAAAACCATTCAGCACAAGAGGTTATTTGAAGTAATGTATGTGCATAAACCAAATTAAAAGGTAGCTGAATTTCAGGAAGATCTCCTGACAGCAAGATTGCCTTGGGAACTGGAAAATCCTGCCACAGCCAGTAAACACCCTGAACAGAAAGACTTTGCTGGCTTGTGGCATAATGAACAGAGAATTATATCATTGCAACCATATACAGCCTCTGCATTTGACTCCACTTGAAGAGATGAGAGCTCTTAAGTTGCTACGTTGAAAACAATTTAATTGAACCTGGCTAATTAGAATATAACAAGTAGTTAAAAATTATGCAATGCTTTAAAAATCTTTTAATTAATTGGAAATTCTGATGGCAAATTAGGAAACGTATGTCAGTAACTTCCTCTGCTTGACTCAATACATCACAGGAAAAAAAAAAATATATATTTTGTCAATAGGGACACTTCCAGAAAACACACACAAGTAGAAAATAATAATGTAGAGTAAGGAATAATTAATTAATTTGAGCTTCAAGTTAAGATCACTGTGTCCTGCTGACCCTACATGTTAATCAGTTGATTGATTAATTGCTACAATCATAATAATTATAGGGTGTAAATCTAAATACATTTAATGATAGTTTACACTTAGAATAAAAATGTCTTTTATGTCTGCTTATCTTCATCATTTCTTGAAGCCTCATCATATTTTTTGTTCACCATAAATAAACTGAAGCATTTTTAGATGCTATCTTTGTGATGAGGTAGGTTTATACTTCATTCATCTGATCAGCAATATTTTTTTTTGTGGCCTCCACCTCCTGTCTAATGAAAAATATGTTCCTAGATGAGGAAGAATTGATTATGTGCAGTTAGCAATACAGCTTCATCAAAAGCTCATCCTTAAATGAAAGGCAAGGAGACAAACCAATAAGGCTATTGTATGGTTATAGACTCTTTTTATCCAGAAGAGCTTTAACCACTGAATTCTTCTTCCACCACATAAACATAGTCTGAGATGCAATGGTGTAGCAGATCGTCAGCACAGAATAATATTAAATGAAACAATCCAAAGGAAAGAAAGAATTCTTGTGCTAATTTCTGATTTATAGAAGAGGCAGAAGATCTGCATCCTCATTGAATTTGTGCTTTTTCTCATTACACTTTATCATGCTTCATGACTGCACTATCAGGAAGGCAGTGGTCCTTGTAGCTCAACTGGCATTGCTAAAATCCTGCTTTCTACTAAAAATCACATGAAAAGAAGAAACAAGGGTTAAATCCATTGAACATTGTTAAAATGCACTATTAAAGTTAAGGTCCTAAGAGACTAAGGACTCACTAATAGGATGTTTCAGTAAGAGTTACAGGTAGAAGCTGTAGTTATCTGTACTCTGCATGTCCCATGGATAGAAACTCCATTTCCTAGGTTGCCAACCTAGTTAATAAGTCATAAATGTTTGGTCCTGACTTCTACGTGGATTGTAACTCCTTTGTGTCCCTCTTGAGGTGGCAAGTGGTGTGAAGTGGGAATTTAATTGCTTCCACTTACACTGAGAAAGCCCAGCAAAACACCTTGGGGAATCAAGGGTCAAATTTGTTTCTGTTTGTGACATTGAAAAAAAGCTTTAAGTTGAATTTCATTCTTGCCACTGCAAAACATTAGAAAGTCTGAAATAAGTCTGTGCCATGAATTTTTTAAAACTATGAGTTCCAGTTAAAATACAGAACTTAGCACCAGATTTCATGACCACTTCCAGTTGTGCAGAATTCTGGATTCTTCATTTGTAGAGCTGGTACCCACCTACTGCTCTGCAACTCTCATTTTGCAATGATATTTCTTAAATAAATAATGCTAGGTTAGGAATTATACTATAAATATTTTAAGAAGCCACTAAAGCATTTTAAAAAGAAAAACCTAACCAAGTGAATTCCATGTGAATGAACTTTTATAGCCTTCAAAGGGTTACCTGACCTTCTACTTTTGCAGCTTGCTTGCCTCAAAGTTACAGCAATGGAAGAGATAACAGTGAAACTGTACTATAAAAATAAATTACTATCATGAATATTAAGCAACAAGGATATAATAAACATGACTGCTTACATGATGCTGATTTATTGATACTGATTTGCTAGTAAATTATCACACAAAGTACTCATTTAAGTTGGTTGAGAATATGTGCAAAAATAAAGCTTGGTGGACACTTCCAAAGACCTTGACATCTGTCACTGAATTCATACTTGGGGATTATTGGTGCCTGTTTTTTTGGTATGTGATACAGCCATGTATTTATTTTCCTTTCTATAGATGTATTTTTTAAAAAAATTTTTTGGCTGCCTGGCTTCCTAAAATGTATATATATATATATATAGATATATAGATTTTAGGTTTTTTTTTTTTTTTTTTTTGCCATGCACTGTTTTTAAAACTACTATCATGGAGGTTCAGCTCTGACACAGTGGAACAAATCCAGCTGCAAAATCTCCTGAAGGCTGTTCATGCTTGTTCTGTTAAATAGTGTTCACTTTGAGTCAAGAGGTTTCATTACTATATTTATGAACCTCTTGGCACCAGGAGTTGGGATTTCCCAGTGCTAAGCATTAATGCATTTTGCATCACTCTTTAGCATCAGGAACTCTTGATCACTGGTGCTGAGAGGTTAAAGACAGTAAAATGAAGGAAAACAAATAGATTTTTATTTCCAGATAGAACTCTGTAGTGCATGCGTGATCTCTGTGTGTGGACAGCCTGAGCACCTCTCAGAGATCAGAGGTACAAAGCAGGTTACCACAGTCCCTAACTACCAGGAATTGCAGGTTTTAAGGGATCTCAGCATTAGCAGCCCACTGCCTACATTCTGCATCAGATATTTGTTATCCAAAGTATCCTGTCTGAAAATAGGATTATTCTTCTTTAAATTTAAAGCTTGCTTTGTGCTTATGTGGCTTATATCACTTCATGACATGGTGTGTTATGTCAAACCTCAGATTATTTTTGGAGATTTCTGAGACAGAATCTACTTCATTTTGCCTGTCATCAGCCTAAAGCATGTGCCAAAAGACCCCTTTTTGAGGCAGTGATTCACAAATACCATCTGAACCAAAGGACAGCTACTGCTTCAAAGCACAAACACGTATCTTGGATCAAATTCCACTAACATCTCCTGAAGTGGTTACTCTCATCACAGTTTTGATACTTTTCTGCAGAGGATTTATATCCACACAGGGGGCTTTTTTTTTTTTTTTTTTTTTAATATATAAATACATTTAAGCTTCTGAGCAAGAACTGACCCTCATCAGGTGCCCTGATCTGTGGTGTAAAGAAAAACTAGCATGAACCTCAGCTGCAGAGGGTGGGTTAGTTCTGGCTGCATGTGAACATACAGATGTAAAATGAAACATGAGCCAAGGAAAAGGCTGTTCTAGAAGTGGCACTTGATAGCCCAGGGCTGGAGCTGCAGAAGCGTATAGAAGCCTGCCTGCCAGGCAACCCATCCTGCTTCTCCTGTTCTGCTTTGGTTTGAAAAGAAGAAAAAGAAAAAGGGGAATAGTAAAAGGGAAAGAGAAGAAAGAGGAGAAAGGAGAGAGAGAAAGAAAGAAGGAGTGGGAAGGAAGGGAGGGAGGAAGGGAGGGAGGGAGGGAGGGAGGGAGGGAGGGAGGGAGGGAGGGAGGAAGGAAGGAAGGAAGGAAGGAAGGAAGGAAGGAAGGAAGGAAGGAAGGAAGGAAGGAAGGAAGGAAGGAAGGAAGGAAGGAAGGAAGGAAGGAAGGAAGGAAGGAAGGAAGGAAGGAAGGAAGGAAGGAAGGAAGGAAGGAAGGAAGGAAGGAAGGAAGGAAGGAAGCCTGCCTGCCTGCCTGCCTGCCTGCCTGCCTGCCAGGGAACCCATCCTGCTTCTCCTGTTCTGCTTTGGTTTGAAAAGAAGAAAAAGAAAAAGGGGAATAGTAAAAGGGAAAGAGGAGAAAGGAGAGAGAGAAAGAAAGAAGGAGTGGGAAGGAAGGGAGGGAGGGAGGGAGGAAGGAAGGGAGGAAGGGAGGAAGGGAGGAAGGGAGGAAGGGAGGAAGGGAGGAAGGGAGGAAGGGAGGGAGGGAGGGAGGGAGGGAGGGAGGGAGGGAGGGAGGGAGGGAGGGAGGGAGGGAGGAAGGAAGGAAGGAAGGAAGGAAGGAAGGAAGGAAGGAAGGAAGGAAGGAAGGAAGGAAGGAAGGAAGGAAGGAAGGAAGGAAGGAAGGAAGGAAGGAAGGAAGGAAGGAAGGAAGGAAGGAAGGAAGGAAGGAAGGAAGGAAGGAAGGAAGGAAGGAAGGAAGGAAGGAAGGAAGGAAGGAAGGAAGGAAGGAAGGAAGGAAGGAAGGAAGGAAGGAAGGAAGGAAGGAAGGAAGGAAGGAAGGAAGGAAGGAAGGAAGGAAGGAAGGAAGGAAGGAAGGAAGGAAGGAAGGAAGGAAGGGGAGAGGTAGAGAAAAAAAGGGCGAAAAAAAGGAAATAAAAAGAGAAAGGCAAAAGAAAAATGAAAAAGGAAAAATAAAGACAAAAATAAAACCAAAATGAAAATAAGAAGAAATAGGAAAAAAGAAAAAGAAAAAGAATTTGCTATAGCTTGAATGCTCATTTTATTTGCCCTCCTTACAGGTAGGAGGGCAATGTCCTCCCTGTCCCCCTTGTCCTCCTGTAGGAGTGGGCAGAAGAAGATACTCAGTGCAATTTAGGCTGGGTTGTAGTCACTAACACTGCTCACCTTGTGCCAGCTCTAAATGTGCAGCTATTGCCCTTTACATGACACTGGAGCAGTGAATGTGGAAAACATTTCCCTTGTTCACCAGGGTCCTCTGATAACAAGTTTCAAACAACAGGTATTCTATACAAGGTTCTGCAGATCTCCAGTTCCCAAAACCTTTGAGAGTTCCTCTTCTCTCATTGCTTCAGCTCTTACACTTTGTATGAATGATTAATAGACAGTTTGATTTTCTAACCATCTAAGCAAACCTCAGTGTAGAGGTTTTGTGCCTGGCTTGCAATTTTTTTTTTTTCCCCCCTCAGTACAACACTATCACTCAAAAGTGTTTAACAGTGAATGAGTCAGACCATGAGCTGTGGGTGAATTAGACTGTGCTCCTGATCTTAGCAAGATTATCTGTGTGATATACTACTTTCCCTGGCAATTAAAGCATTAATACTTCGGCCAAAATGTAACAATAGTCAAATGGGTTAACAGGCTAATGAATTTTATCTAGAAGGGAGTCAAAGGGAGCAGTTTGACCTGCCAGGAAGCAAGAGATTCTGCAGTTTATATTAAAACTGTGGCATTTCAAATTCCATACCTGTCATACAAGGAGAAGGCAGTGGGTTGCAGAAATAGTTCTGCATCCAAGGAAGCATCCTTGAAAGTAAAAGCTTTGTTCAATGAGTTTGTTGTGCAATGGGGTTGCCTCGGGGATGCACGCTTCCTGACACCCATTTAGGAGGAGGATGTGCAGCACTACTCATTGCTTCCATTCCCACACTATTTCTTACTTTACTTGACTGCCCTTTTTTTGCTGTTATTTTGTACAGCTGGTGAAGTACAGCTGCTAAAGATGCTTTTCCTCAGCCACATTACCCAGTTTTCCAGCACTCCTTTTTTTTTTTCACAATTTGCGGCCCTCAGGAGACATTATAAATCCTATTAACCTTGAACTCTGGCCCAGCCTTGGTAAGAGCACAAGCCTACCCTCCCATTGAGCCATCCTTAGTTTTCCAAAGTATTTCAGGTTGCAATCAGGCTTCCCATGGCAAAACCAGATCCACTCAGAACGGGGATGTTGGGAAGCCAGGATTGGGGCAAGCCATGCTGCAAGGTGATGCCTTCAGGAAGGAGACTTTTGAATTCCACTCTGGCAAATCTCTGCTTGCTTTCAACCTGTCACTTAACTTTTCTCTATAATCCCATGAAATTCAGCCAGCATCCTGCAGAAAGTGCTGTTGTTATCATTCCTGTCATTTTACTGTGTTTTATCATGTCCTTTAGCAACGTGGTGTTTTCTTTCCACCCTTGTATGTGTGCTGTTATGGTAAAGTATGAGGATATTTCTTTGACCATTCATGACTTTATTCTGTTCTTGCCTACTCTGTGAAATTTTTAGAGCATTTAATTTCTTGTCTCCTTCTCCATGCCATTTTCTAACCATTCCTAGAATATTTTCAGAAAAAAAAAATTTGTTCTACCTTGTTTCTGTCTCGTTACTGACCACAGCTACTGGTAAAGAAGGGTTTCTTTTACTTAATTTTACTTTTACCAGGTTCTGACCCAAAGGTTTGTTATTGTCCTAAGTATTAATGTTGAAGTTATGCATTTTTTTTCTAGCTAATTTGATATATTAATATCAGGAATCTTGTATGAATTTAAAAAGAATCTGCCCTTAAAGTGCTACAATATGCACTTTTTGTCATTGTAAAATAATATTTATAAAACTGCAAAGCAATGGCTCATATTGAGGTACATTTTATGGGTGGGTTTACCTGCCAGAACTTGAGGACCCACAAAGTGTCACAATATGGTGAAGAAATTTCCAAACGAAGAGTCTGATTTCAGGAGTGCTCGGGCTACGTGGTTGGAGCATCCTGGTGCTGGAGAGCCCAAGAGTGGGTAATGGTCCCTGAAGGACTCCTGCCAGTGAACACAGCTAAAATTTAGCAAGGCCAAAACTGCTTTACGTATTTAGGATGCATAAAAGTGCTCTATAAAGTTAGATAGTAGTCCAGGTCTTCAAACATCTAAGTGATGAGGACAACCTAGTCATCTTCTCTTGCTACCAAGACATTATCATATCTATTCTTTGTTGTTTCAGATTCTGTGTGCCACCACACAGAGATGTGTGGTAGTACTTTTATTTGGGGAAGGTAGCAGCTTTATATACTAAGAAGATGTATGGAGAGAGGAAGACAGCACAGCACTGGAGCTAATGACTTTCAGCATCCCCTTTTCTTGCTCTGGAGGTTCTCCTTTCCCTCCCTTCTTGGTCTTCCCGCTTCCCTGCCCCCTCATTTCTTCCATTTTTGCACCTCTGAAACTGTGTAACTGGGCCATTATAGGCTGCTTCCCCTCCTGTTATTACTTTCCCCGAGTGGAAGCTTCACTCTCAAGCCTGATAAAACATTTTTTTTTCCCCTCAAACCCAGAGTGCCAATTCTCACTCTGTCAAGCACTCAGGATAACCTTCAGGAGAGGTTCCCCTTCTGCTGCCTCCTGCAAACACTCCAGGTTACAGAGATCTTGTCACAGTCACTAAATAGCTCCATCTCTCTTTTTTTCCCCTCCTGTTTTCTGCCCAGAGTTGCTTGAATTTCTCAGTTTCTCTTTGTCTTCTCTTTCACCATTCTCTCCTTAGTTGTCTGAGTTTTGCTACGCTAACCCACATACACACTCTCAAGTTGGCTTGGTTCTTGCTTCTGCCTTTTCTTTTCCCTACAAAAAGATGCTCCTAGCCACAAATAAAATTTAAACTACACAAATACAGTCTTTTCTGTGCCCAAGAAATAAGCAGCAGAGGAAGGAACTGAAATCAAAATCTTTTTCCATTTGCAAGTTTTTGGTTCCCTGCTCTGTCAACCAACATCTGGTGTAAAGCTAACATAGAGTTCCTAGAACCTCAGTGATTAATCTAGCTATCAGTTACAAATACAAACAACTTTTTTTTTCCCCCAAACATACAATGACTCCTACAGCTCCTCATAAACATTAATGCTTTGAGCACCTGTGTCCCAGGGCCAGGGAAAAAAACCCCACCTTTTAATCTCATTAGTGCTCATGCAACCAATAACAAGACTGTTTTGACATAATCCTGTCTATATAACATTATTTACAAGTTCTGGTTTCAAAGCACTATGCTGGACCTACCATGTACAGCAAAGTTCCTGAAAAAGGTTCTTGCTGAGCACATTACTGCAGATTTGTGTCCAATAATTTATTGTGTAAGCATTAAACCATTCATATCGCAAACACCTGTGCAAGCCAGTTGGCCTAGTCAATTCTTGTTTAACATTTAATTATGAATATAATTAGCATGAGTTAAGAGACAGGCCAGGCATCCGCAATAAAATTTCCACTGTGCAAAAAAAAAATTACAACTACAATAACAAAAAAGATCAAGCTGGGGGAAAATATTCCCCTCCTGTGCAAACTTTTGTGTGACAACAAAATCAAAACCCAAATTCTTTTAAAACTTCTTCATTTTATTTGATGATAGTTGTAAAGCCTCCACCACATTTATAAAACCAAAGTATATGGTTTTTCTTTTATATTAAGGCAATTTTCACCAATGGTAGAACCCTTCCAGTGAGGTTCTCCTCTTTTCCTTGAAAGGTAAATTAACAGATTTGATGGTTTCAATGGAATATTGTGTTAGGTAAAATTCATTGAGGGGTGGGGGGAGATAATTAAAATATTATTTCAGTGCGCATTTAAGATCTTTGCAGCCCAACAGGACTGTGTGCCAAAGGAAGGGAAGGGTTGGTAGATATCACAGAATACCTTGTTTTAAAGGCAGGTGCTCATGTAATGAAAAAAAAAGTCAGTCTAGAACCTGTGTTTTATCCACTAATTTTCTTTTCAGTGCCCTTTATTTCTGAACATGCTGGGCTATTTCCCACCTCAAAAGCAAAAATCTATTCACAGACATGCCCTCCAACCCTTTTTTTTTTTTTGTTTTTTTTCCTGAAACAGTTGCTTCCAGTCCTGGAAAGCTCTATTTAAACATGCTGTTGAAAAGAAACTGTTCACAGCTATGAAGGGAAGGTCATTGGAAAAGAACTTGGAGGTTACTGGGGCATATTGTTCCTTGACACCTCCTGGGAACAAAAAGCCTGGAATGAACCTCTAGAATTACCACTTTGCTGCTATTACAAGCATGACAGCCTTTATTTGCATCTTCAGTGGACTTCTGTCTGCTTTCTTATTGCCTGGAATTTGAGGAGGGACACTGCTAGAATATGGTACCTATAATGGTTGGGGATATTACAGATTAGAGCTTCTACACTTCTCTTGTGGAACAGAGGTCTTTAGTTTAAACTGTACTTTCTCATCTATTTTCTCGTTGCTTTCACTCAGGATGATTACATATGCTGCTTTTCTACATTTTGCTAACACCTGTAGATTGGAAGCCTCCCTTTCTAGTCTCTCTGTGTCCTATATCATCTGAGCACCTCTTCTAAAATGTAAGGAGTGTTTCTTTCCATTCTAATATCAGTTGATAATTTCTGAATCAGAATTTCACACAGTTTACAAGAAAAGGCTTTGAGAAGCTTTCCAAAATGGGTTTAATAATTCTCAGTTTCCACTGCAAATACCTAGAATCACCTTCTGATTAAGCTATTAATATTATATGACTGTTCTGGTGCATGGGAGAACACATATATATACAGTTACACCATAAACATATATATACAGATATATCATACACATATTTATATATTTATGTGGATGGGTAGCCCTGAGATTACACTATTCACAAAATCATCCCCCCCTTTTTCGGTTATTTCTAAGAAATTTTAAGAGTTACACCTCAACTTTTTGAATACTTCTTGTTTCTAAGCATTTTATTTTTTTGTTCTCTTCAAGCTTATTTTATGGCTTTCTACTGCCTTCTCATATCTAGATTTGGGCCAAAAGGTATTAATTATGATTTATTATGTGAGCTCTATTGTGGTGACCTTGGATTTGTTTATAAATCACCGTGTTCACATGAAATTGAGGCTTTCTGATGCCATGCCAAGACCCAAAACTTCCTTGGACAAGTAAATGGAGGCTAGGAAAAGGATTTCAATAGGAGACTCGCCAAGTGTGAAGCTGAAGGCAGTTTGATTAGGACTCGAAGCCCACAGATTGAGATTATGACAGAAATTTGCATAATGCCAGAGACTGATAAGATTTGGTGTCTCAGGAACCTATTACGTGATGATGTTAAGAGACTGTCATGGATTTCTTACAGTGCAATATGCTGACTTGTCTTTCCAAGATGAGTTGGCCTTGAGCCTTGTTCTTTGTAAGCCTGGAGTGAGGTTTCTTTAGATGTCTTTTGAAAATCTCTTTAGACATCTTTTGTAACTTTCCACCAAGATGATACAAGGATGTTATGACTGTCAGAATAAATGAATGTATTTGCTTCCTTTCTGTTTCCCAGAGACTATTTTCATAACACTGCATAGTAGTTCAGAGCAGGTCCTTCCTACACTGTGTTTTCAACTAATGTAGCTGTTCTTCGATCATGATTATGTATTGATGACTGGATTTGCTTATTGCTTCCTGACACAGGGTTTTTTTTGCCCTGCTTTTGGTGCAGACAGCTTCTATCCAAACTCCCCAAAAGTTGCATTATTCAGTGCAAAATTTGCTATGGCCTGCTGAAGACCCAAGTGTGATCATCAATTTCTTCAACATGTTGTCTAGATTCACACAAGCAAGGGCTTTTTGGGGGACCTGTCTGAAGCAGGACAAGAGCCTGAGCTCAGAAAACTTTTTACTGATCCCAGCCATCCTGGAGATGAAGAAACTGATCAACATGGAGAGGACTGACAATCACTGATAGCACTGGTAGTTTTTGTGGGTTTAAAAAAAAGTCTATCATTCTTATGAAATAAGAGTTTGCTGCTTTGCTATGCTATCACAGTAGATATTGTCAGACAAAACCACCAATGACAGTGTCACATACCAGAAAAACTAATTTTTTTTTTTTTACCCAGCATCTTCCATTAATCAAAGAAGCTATAAAACTCTGTTGTGTATAAGATGCTAAATAACCATCTTCAGTTTCCATACAGTAGGGTAACACAGAACAATATAGGACTGATAGGAACAATGTGAATTCTGCTTAACATGCACCAGGAGGCCCTAATTGATATATCGAAAAGATATGTGTGAAACCAGTTGAAAAAAGTGTTAATGGTCTATCAGAGCAATCAGAAAAAAGAAAAAAAAAAAAAAAGGAAATCCAGGTCTTGAAAAAACAGAAATTATATGAGTATCTAATGTGGACCTTAGGTAGTATCTAGGCACTTAAATACACCATTATCATTCTGAAAAGCCTTATTCAGCTGCCATCTATCCCTGAAGGTGCATAAGCTAATTAGATTGTGGCTTTCGAAGAATTTTAGGTGCCTATGGCTCTGCTCCTCCCTGTGCAGCAAAATGCTTCCTTTTTCTGCCAGGGCTGAAAAGCCTGAGCTGCAGAGATGGGGGATGACTTTGCCTAAATGTCTAAATGCAGAGATGGGGGATGCTTGATCTTGTGGGGGACTGCCAGGACCTAAGCCACAAATCCTAACCAGATCAAGTGCCCTTCAATCTTCATCCCTTTTCCAGTGCCTTGGTGGCTGATATGGACCCCATGTTTTCTGTTCCTCATACTGAAGCCTGAGATATCTCATATTAGGTTGTAGATTCCACCTGGAAGCCTGCAAATCAGGTTTTGCAACTCGACGTTTCATCTCATTCCTGGGTTTATCTGCTTTAAGTGGGAAACCCACAGTAGGAACAGATACCTTCATTCAGAAAACTGTCTGCTGAAGAACCATAAGTCTGGCACAAAGGATTTCTATTTGGAGCACATACGTATACACACATCTGTCTCTCTGTGTGCATTTTAAACAATAAATCCCCTATTTATCTCCAGTACTTACGTGACACCTATTAAATTCATATTAGAGATAAGGAACTGAAATGAAGGCATAATTGCTAGACCTCATTGAAAAAAATCTTTCCATTGTAGTAATCTTTCCAACCTGTTGCAGAGAAAATCAAAGACCTGAACTCAAGCCTTCCAAACCAGAGACAGATGTTTCAGCTTTGGGAACTGGGTGGAATTTTCCTTTGTGGAATATCAGTGGGTTTCATTTTTTTTTTCTTGTAACTGCAGTTGAACAGATGCACTGTCTGTACAGATGCACAGTTTCTACAACTATCTCTGGTGGAAGAGACTAGAAGGAGAAGTCAGTATTTGAATATTTCTTATGCTACGGTTATCAACCATCATTGCACAGAAAATCCTAGTACATGCATTTCTTTTTTTTCTCCCCATGCCTTCTGCCTGATACCTTTCAAGAAAACTAGTTCAATTAAAATAAAGATTTATAATCAACTAACACATTTACCTGCTAATATTTCCTAACAGATTTAGGGGAAAGATTTTGTTGGTTTTGTTTTGTTTCAGTGGCTGAAGTCCTGGCATAAGTTTGTATGGCCATGTGGGTTGAATGCTGTAAATAAGGTGATTAAGTGTTTCAGTTATTGGCACTTATACCACCTTACTCAGATGCAGCACAATTTTACTTGCAGACAATCTGTTGAACCACGTCTGTTGATCTTCCAGAAAATCAATAGAACTATTTGTGGTGCTAAGTAATTTAAGTGTGGCTGAACCTGACTTCATAGCAGCATTTGGGCACACTTTAGAAGTGCATATTTCATCCAAAATGCCATAAAATGACTTGCCAGTAATATACTAGACAAAGTCCTTGGGAAAAAAACCAAAAAACCTGCTATCCAGATCCTAAGAAATGAAATTAGCATTGGGTCAGAGGTTTTGTGGCCTTCCATTTATCAGTTATAAATTCTCCAGTATCAGCTCTATGGACAGTAATTAACCAGCTTCAGCCTGGCAAGCAGAATTCTGAGATTCTATAATGTCCTGAATTATCTTCTAATATTCTGGTCATATCTAAATTGTTCTAATATTATGGCCATATCTACAGTTATTTGTAAGGGAAATTGAAGGTGGAGAGCTAGCACTTGGCCTAATACAGAGTACAGTAAAATGTGGTTCCCAAGCACATAATAGAGATGTTAATTAAAATGGCATCATCCAGGAAAAGTAAAATTAACCTTGCTATGGATTTTTTTACATAATCTTTAAAACAGCATGATCATAAGGAGTTCATGGTACTTCTTGGGTACTCATTCCTCTGGAAACTTCTAGGTAAATGACTAAATCCCCAAGAAGTATTTTTGGTAACTTGTTACTAGCTACTACAGAGAGGTTTTTAGACCACATCATCTTACTTACCAAAGGTATGGCTCTGACTAAAGGGTGCTCACTGCTGGACTAATCACAGTATTTTGGAATGTGTCCTAATTACCTTTTCCTTAGTTGTCATCAGGTGGGTTTGTTTTTACCATTACTAAGCCCTCCTTCTAACTGTATTGCCCACCCATGCCCTGCATGCTAATAACTCTCATTTTTGAAGAACGAAAAAAAAAAAAGACAGATGCAAGAGCCTCTTTCTACAAGAACCTGAAGAAGGTAAATTTTCTAGAAGCTCAGTACTGACCAGGCAGAGAACTAGCACAAAGTGGCCAAAGAATCAGCTGCAATGGAAATATTGAAGAACAGAGGTTTTTTTCATTTGACTCAGGACTAGTTACATACAGAAGAGCTCCAAAAAAACCACTGAAGACACATAATTGTTGTTTATAGACGTTTTTTAAGTAGAGTTCGTAGGAATACGGATTTGTAGATACTATTGCAGTAAAGGCCAAATAAAGAGAAGATTGATTGGAAATCGTAGATTACTTTAGACAGTTGGATTAGGTAGAAATCACCCTCATGTGCTGTAAAGCAAGCAAGAAGAATTAGGGTTTTGAAATAATGTGAGGCATGTCTTAGAGTGCTAGCGTTTTCTTCCTAGTAATAAACTGTCTTAAAATCCCTCAATAAATGACTGTTCATTAGCCTATCAATGTGTATAATGGCTCTCAAAATCATAATAAGAATTAATAATAGTTCAAATAGCAGAAAGGGACATTAATTTCTCACTCATGAATATTAATGCTTTAGTAGACAGTCTCTTCCCAACATGCTTTCAAACTCCTAATTCGCAAGCCTATTGCCAGTTATCTGCTATTTTTACTACCAAAAACCACTCGACTAGGCCACCAAACGATTGCACATCACCCAGACTTGGGACTTTAGCAGTGAGGATGAGAGCGGAAAACAGAATGAAAGATGAGATGATGGTGTCCTGATAAAGTTCTTCAGAACACAATGTTATCTGCTCATCCACAGCACACACCAAAGGGCAATGGAAAGTAGTGAGCAGGGGGAGGAAGACTATATTTAGTCCCAGAGCAACAGGATGATGGTGGATTATCAGGAACAGAAAGTGATAATGGCAGAGAATAGGTATTAAACACTCAACTGCAGAATAAGGTGGATAACAGAGATACAAACAGCATGCCAGGCCCTATGAACTGCCTGCATCTGCTTAAAGCACCACATGTCCTCTTTTTCAAGAAGCAGGTGGATGGAGAATCACCTGAAGGACAGGATCCAGTGATGGTGTTTCTCTTATCCCAATGCACTCAGAAACTGAAGCTGATCAGTAAGAAGTTATTTCTTTTCCCCTCTTAGCACTGCAGAAACTGTGCAATAGGAACTTAAACTTCAAGATGATGTTCTCCACCTAGTTTCTACATGCTTGGAAAAGAGAAGAAAGGGAGCTGCCAGGAGTAACCTTTTGGGTCATGCATTTCTTTGCCTCTTGTATTTAACTGCACCGAATCACAAACCAAGAAGGGAAGGATCTTGTGAGATGCACTTAACCTCCTTCTATCTGGTGCTGGGTCTTAAAAAGCTTTAGTTGAACTGAGGACTCTAATGAGTATAAAATCAAAGTGAGCTGCACATTAAGGGTTTCGTGTTCTCTGAGAGCTGCGCATGTGCACGCCCCCTAAACAGATCTCTGAGCACTTCATTGGGTTGGTTTGGTTTTTTTTTTTCCTAGACATTTTTCTCTCCTGGACCTTTAATTAATCTCCTCGTAGGCTTTTTCCCTTTCAACTATCCCTCTCCTCCCTCTTCTTCCCAAAGGGAGTAAAGTCCCAAATCACTGTTTTTTTTTTTTAAGCAAGTTTTTTCCGAGCTGATATGGTTTTACAAAGTGCACCTGAATATCTTAAATACAGAGAGGGATTGCAGCACACAGACCACAGAGACATGTAGCAGAATAAATGGACTTTGAAAATACTTTGAAAATACTTCTCATGACTGCCAACTTAAAAAAACCCAACCAACCGAACAAACAAAAAACCAAACAAAAACCAAAAAAAACAATGACTCAAAGGTAGATATGAAAAAGAGAACATGAATGTATTTTGCATTCTTTTTTTGATCGCTGCAAGGCAAGAGTCTGCAGCCCTGTGGAACAAAACACACGCATTTCATTCTGATTAACATAAAGACAGCCCCTTCTAACATGATTCACAATTATTAGTCTCTCTCTTGTGTTTGGGGATGTGTGGATTATCAGGCTAGCATATTTGGAATACACACACATTTGAATTCGTTTCCTAACCCATTTTAGGCTCTACCATTATATAGCACACGCAAAATTTATAGATCAATAATTTGATATTTTCTCTCCGGTTAAATGACTAAAGGCTGTAGGAGATAAAAGGCAGTCAAAAAAACGCACCAAAACCAACCAATAAAAAAAGACAGGATCACGGATAACGGAAGGTAAGTCAGCTTTGAGATGCCTCTGTTCTTCTATTTTTAAGTTTATTCTTTTTTTTTTTTTTTTTTTCTGTACCAGGCTATTTCACCAGCTTCTGCTGTATCTGATGTACTTACTTATCGCCTCCACAAACTGTTCAAAGAAGCAGTATGGGAACAGCGGCTCAGGCAGCTCTCTGAAAAACATCTTGAGTGCTCCGGTGACAACGTGGATGTCCTCCCACTGGCTGTCATCCAAATTCAGCTTCTCTTCTGGGAAAACACGAGGAGAAATGGAACAACTGGTTTTAATGAAACAATTACAAGACACTAATTATTATGTTAATGTTTGCCTACTATCATCAGCAACCGTTAACAGCCTTCTGCACCTAGAGGTTTGGTGCTGTGCATGGTTGTTTTTTTTTTTTTTCCCCCTTTCTTTCTTTTTTTTTTTTTTTTTTTTTTTTTTGTCGGAAGAGAACATTTTCAATGGAATACCATCTGTAGGAATGCAGCAAACAAAAAAGCAAGAGGCACAAAGAGACGGTACCATTGACACAGTATGTCAGATACATTTATTCCCATAATGCATCAGTAGGAAAATTAGCATCACAGCTCAACATGATTCAAAGCTATTTGGTTTTTGAGGCCGAGGGGCTAAGAGTTGCCAACGATGGCCGGCTCAAGGGACCGGCCTAAAGGCCTTGCTGAGCCAACAGGAGACATATGCTAAACATGGCAATAGAAAATGAGTTATTGCTTTACATGTGTTAGCCTTGCTATGTACAAGGGAATAATGGGTACCTCTTTTCTCCCTTTTTTTTCTTTTTTTTTTTTTTTTTTTTCTTTCCTAAATGTAATGTCAGCAAGGAATAGAGTACTGCGAGAGAAAGGATATTAATTCCTTCTTACTGCTTCAAAAATATTTTGTTTGGTTTTCATCTCTGGGAGGAAGATTTGCCCAGCAACAATATTAGACAGACCCCTGTTGGCCTACCTAGGCTATGCAAAGCTGTCAAAAATGATAACACACTAAAGACAAACCACAAGTGCTTACAAAACTGTTTTGCAAACAAAAAAAAATGTTCTCTTTTGAAGCTTGACTGAGTTAAGGAATTTAAATATAAAAGAAACTAAATGTTAAAATAGAGTTTCAAATTAAAAGTAAAGAAGATTGCATGATTATTCTACTTTTCTTTGGTGGTTTTTTTTAGGGTTTTTTTGGTTTTTTTTTAATTCTACTAGTGTGATACTGTTAGAACATAATAAACAGTGAGATCATAATCCATACAAAGCTCTAGGAAAGTGCAAATCCTTATTAGTCCCAATTAAAATGACACACACTTTCTCCGAGTTGTGTTACTCCAAAAATGGAGTTTGCTTTTTCCCCACATGTGTTGCAATGCTCTTCTTTAGAAGATTTCAGTCTGAATGCAAACTGGGGCACAACCATAAAAACTACCGAACAAATTTGATTTGAAGCAACATAATTCTGCAATGCTTTACTAAATGTCACTGAAATTTCATGTTTATCAATTCAGCTGGCTTCAAGAGCAGCCTCTTTATTGAGCTGTTGTTAAACAGAATAGTAAAATTATTGGAGACACATGGACACAACTCCAGATTCCTGGTAGTACAATGCAATAGTTCTCTCACTGTTGAGTTTGATTTTGGACAGAAAGCCTTGTTCAAAATGGAGTTGTCTATCAACTTTAATTTAATAAATGTTAGTAAATGCTTTCAAAAATTCCAGATTCCAGAAAAGAGTAAAAAATAAAAGAATGGACTCGGTTCCTTAACTTGGAGTAATGTGAGACAAAGCTGGAACAAAGGCAGACTTGTGCATTTCATTTAGTTGTCTTGCTTGCTTCTTTGGTTTCAAGCCTCTTTTTTTTCTTTTCTTTTTTTTTTTTTTTTATTTTCATTTTTCAAAATTTTTTTTTTTAATTTATTTTTATTTTTTATTTTTTTTCCCACTGAATTACCTCAATCATAAAAGTAATGATTGGATCCTAAAATGAGTTACCAGAGGGGATCTTCTTTAGACTCTGAGATCATATTTGATTGATCGTATTTCAACAATTAGCCTTTTATTTTGCCACACACTATTGAACTAGATCGACAGCATCTTAGCAGGCCAGCTTTAAACAGTCAACTGTTAACAATAGCATCAAAAAGAGAGACCTGATGGGGTTTACTGTCACTTTAAAGAACAGGGTAGGTTTTCACATTGTTGAAATCTGTCAGATATTTTGAAATGTCCCTCTCACTATGGTGCCACACCCCCTGCGTGCCCTTATAATAAAATTGGTTTTACTCCTGATTAAATCATTTTCTCCCTACCCACTACCATACTTCTCATAATGGACCTGTGTGCTCTACAGCTGGTGTTCTTCCCATGGTACCAATTCTTACTTTATCTTTTAAGCACTTTGCTGCTAAGATCTCATGCAGAGTGCTTATGTTTTGTTAAGAGCTTCATTCTTAGAGAAATAGCTTAACACATGTTCTAAAAATGTTGTACAACTTATTGCTTAAAACACATTTAGAAAATGTATAAGTACTGTAGCTTTGGCACAGAACTTTAAGTAGAAACCTTAAAAAAAAAAAAAAAAATCCCAACTTGTTTTGCCATGCATTTGTCTTAAATGTCTAAAGTGGAATGCTTGACTTCTAAGGCTTTATAGAGACTTATCTTACCAGATTTTTGCACCATTTCCAGCTCTTCAAGGAAACGTGTTAGGAATGTATCATCGTGAAAGCAAAGGGTGTCAATTTTCCCTCTAGCAATAAGAGAGTTTTTAAAAATGTTTGCTAGAAGGAACAAATGCCAAGCCAAAAAAAAAAAAAAAAAAAAAAAAAAAATTAAAAAGAAAATAGAAGTCCATTCAGTGTAAGACTCTCTTCTGGTTCCCACTGCTTGGAACAGCTCACATACCATGGCAATAGGGCCATAAACAAACACACACATGCACTTCAGACTAGGTTTAAAGGGAGGACCTGACTTTTTGGCTTTCCTCAGACATATTTCTTATTGGGGTGTTTTGCTTACATAAAGATTAAGTCCCAAATCTGGTGCTTAAACTTGACAGTCAAGGACTGCTTTCAGCCAGAAGATACTGTATCTGGGAAGATGCTCAAAATCTCACAGTCCTAAAAATTTGCTTTAGCTTGTCAGTAGTATTTGATTAGTTCAACCATCACTGCCAGTTGATATCATATATCTTAGATACAGACACAAATATGCCCAGAAAATCCCATAAAATTTATGCTAATACACAGGCTGAAAATATAAAGACCACATTAAGGAAAAAAAAATAGTGTGGGCACCTGTCAAGGTTATTACTTAAAAAAAAAAATCGATATACAATACATTTATGAAGGGGATGTGTGTTTTACTGTGTTATTATTCTTAGTAAATCAGCCTTTCCAGCAATACACTTTTTAAATAGCATCAGTCATGTCTGCAGTAGAACCAACCAGGAGTTCATCTTCAGTTTAAAAACACCATCATGAGGTTATCCTTGTCTAAAAAAAGGAAGAAAGGAATCTATAGAAAGATCAGATAAAGGCAAAAAAAAAACAAAACAAAAAAAACCCCAAAAAACCAACTAGGGCAGTACAGAGAGCTCAGTTATGAAAGACAATGGATGAAGTTCCTCTAACTACATGCTCTGTCTGGAATATAGAATACTCTCTGGGAGCAAAATGTAGATATCTGAGAGCACTGCTCATGCATTTGTCTTTGAAGATATTTGTATACAGCTATTTTCCCAGCTGTACAATGTCTCTTGCCTGTGATGCTCTTAAATCCCACAGCACCATGGTCAGGAGTCCTGCTGCACTTGGGGCTTTACATCGTCGTCTGTGGTCTCATGGATGGCTTCAAACCATGTGGAAAGCCACTCTTGCAAACATAGCTTGCAGCTCATGGTCTGCTTCCAAGATTGTGTTTCAAAAACCTCTCAAAGACATTGGGAAGACATGTCTTGTTTGGTCCCAGACTCAAATCCATTTTTTAATACCTCTGCCCCTTTCACCATTTCCCTGTTGCCGGCTGCACTGGCGGCATTGGGATAATAATTCCCTGCACAGGGGGCACTCAGACACAGCTCCCCTAAAAACCTTTGGCTTTGGATGTCCAATGAACCCCCAGCTCCAGTGGGTGAATCCTCAGAGCACTGGGGTCTCCATCCCAAGGGAGATCTCCTCCAGAGAAAGCCCTGCACAGCTTTGTTAACTAATGCATACGATTTCCCTCACATTGAAATCTTTGCAGGGGAGCTGGATGTGCACAATGCATTCCAAGTTGACTGAAAGCTTGGGAAACTTGCTGGATTCCCTCTTCCCAATAGGCAGTTTACTAGAGAGAGCTCCAAAAAAGTTCTCATGATTGAAAAAGGAAAAGACAATTCTTCTTGAACATACAAGGAAAAGGCAAACTTGAAGACACCTCATTTTTTTCCGTTTCTTTTTGCTTTTCTTTTTTTCTTTTTGTTTTGTTTGTTACTGATATTATTCTTCAGGGAAAAAAAGGTTTGATCATTCAAGGTCTTCAACAGGAAAAATAAAGAAAGAACAGACTCAGTTGCATCAGCACACTCCTTCACCACTAAATCCCTCTGTAAGGGTTATTCCCATGGCTTAAAGCACAAATACTAATTTCTACACTGAAGGGTAAGGGTGTTCCACAGCAGTACCCGCATGTCACAAGCTGCAGCTTCTCTGATCACTAGTGTAAAGATGGAGGAGGCATCTTATTCCCAAATTCTATTGCAAAATGTTGCTGTATCAGCACAAACAGCTTCTCTCAAAGAGCTCACACTCCATTTAGAGCTGTAAGAGTGCAGAGGTGTCCAGAGACAGCCCAGCAGTGGGATGCTGTGAGGTGGTGAGGTGGTGAAGGCTCTTGCTCATCATATGAAAAGGAGCTCAGCCCTTGGCAATATGGCACATGATGCTTTGCTTTCTCCCCTGCCAGGAAATCCCATCCTGACATTGCATTTGATACACACACAGTGCATACAACCCCTTGAACTTTGATTAAGTAGCACATCAGAAGCCTCAACTCACCCAAAGCAAAACTTTCCTCACCCAGCCAGATTTTTGTGACATCTCTCCCCCTCAATAAATTTTATTTCTTCTCCCCGTTGCTTGGTTTGGGAGGTTCACAGTCCTGCTTGTACTCAGTGCATGATCCTTCCCTTCCAAGAGTATTTAAAAAGTAAATGCCAGCTAAGCAAATCATTACATTTTCTATACAATTTCTAAGCAGGTTCTGATGAATCCATTCATTCTATCCAATACATCCAATGCTACTGTTGTTGAATTATCAAGGATACGGTCAGCAAAAGAAAAAGATGCATGCATTACTCATCTGCTAGAGGAAGATGGCATGGCCTTTTACCAGAAAATTCAAGCCATGATGTTATAATGTCTGAGTATTTTGTTATTATTGGGGTCCTCATTTTTATGGTGCCTGGGTGCAAATTACCGAGCAATTTCAACTAAAAAGCAGAACATCCAGACTGCTGTTTATGGCAGTTCTCTGACATGCCAGTTTCCTGACACAACTAAGTTCTGCTAACTTAAATCTCAGTCTGTTCCAGAAAAATAAAGGATTTCTGTACTTGGGCACACTGGGTCATATTCATCCCAGCATAATTGCAGAGAAATCTGCAGATGAAGAGAGGAATGAACAATCTCATTGTTTCTGTGACAAAGATCCAGCACGTTGGAATTCAGAACTGGTACATCATGAAGCAAGCAGAGCTTCCAAGTGTTCAAAGGTTTGGAAAAGTGGTCAGCAAGTGATGCCATGGTGTCAGGGAAATTTCTACACCCTCAGCTACTGTTTGAGACTGGAAGCATAAAAATATACAGTGGTACTGAAAGAAGAATCCTTTTGGTGGGCAGAAACATGGATCATGACCAAGATATTCTTCTGCATCATCCCCTGCCTATACCTGCTGCAGTTAGATGGCAATGATGTTATTTTTGACTTAGCATATTTTATCACAGTGATTTGAAGCAACAATTACTTTAATAGGATTATAATTACAAGTACTTCTGAAATTCATTATATTTAGCTGAATCAACTACTCCGTATGGGGAAATGAGTGATTTTAAATATAAAATATTTTCCCTCAAAATGCAGATGAAAGCTCCCTAAGAATAAATAGATCACCTGCATCCAGATCAACGTCCTTCTACATGACTACCTTGGAGGTAACTTCTTATCAAAGAGCAGGAGCAAGAAGACACAGCCTGAGTAACTGAAACCTGCAGGGCCAAATTATTCCTTCCTTTAGGGTCAGAGAAATACTCAGATACCCCCAAGGGTTTAAAGAAAAGGATGAGGAAATAAAATGGTGGAATTCCCACCCAGTTTATACCCTCCTAGGGTGCAGAGGTCTCTCACCTTCTGAAGTGACTAAGTACAAGGATGAAGCTTGGAAGAGCAGCCTTTCTGCAACTTGTAAAATTAAATTGCTATGCTAAGTGAAAATTACATTTTTTCACAGTGGTAAGATCCTGTCTTCTACCTAATTCTCTCTACTTAGTTGTTGAGCAGTAAGTTCAGAATTGTCTTAGTAGTTATAGCACACTTAATTTTGTTTTTTCCTTTCAGTTTATTCTTCCCTCTTTATTCTGACTAATGACTTTCTAGAGACTTTCTCACCTTTCTGTGCCTGCTAACAGATTTTAGTCCATTTTCTAGGTGGACACTACTATTTCTCTTTCATATACCCAAGACTGCAAAATACAAACGTCAAATACTGACCTAGATCAGGAACTTACTTTTCATGATATGTTCAACTATTTAAAGGCAAAAGTTTATTCTAAATTCTGCTTTTGACTTTATCTTCCTCCCTTAGTAATACATAGGGTATATATGTATTAGTAAAGGCAAATATTTCCCTCCTGACTTCAAATTTGTTGTAAACATTTTTTTAATTGTGTAATTGCTCTCCAGTAAGATTCTCTGCTACGTAGTTTTAGAACTTTCCTTCTCTTTTTCCATTTACAGTCATGTCCTTTATCAGAACAATGTGTATCACCATCTACAAATCTCCATTTTAAATAAACGAAAGGCTCACAAGATCTAATGCAGAAAGGAATTGGACAATGACTCTCTGCCCCATTTCCACACTTCAAAAATGTGTTCATATTCCTATCTTTTTAATTGTACTACTAATTCAGACTGCTCTAGGATTCTGTCATATAGCTCTTCTGTTCTTTGCTGTTTCTAACGCTGCTTCTATTTCCATTCTTGTCAAAAGCCTTCTCATAGTCTAAAAATCTGTACACAATGTTTTGTAATATTTGGCAGACTTATCTGAAACCTAATTCACTGCCGTCTTGTGAATCATGGGTCATAAATTATTTCATATGTAATGTACCCCAAAGGGTAAAAAATTCTGTGTATTAAATTTCAACCAGACAGTTTAAGGAGGGGGAGAAAAAAAAAAAAAAAAAAGTATTTCTGAGACACTCTGAAAAGATCTGACCTCAATATAAGGTCTAGTGTGTTGTCCTCCACAAATGGTATCACAGTATCACGTAATAAGTATGAGATTTCAGCATTCTACAAGTGAAAACACTCCTGCTGTAACATGGGCTTGCTATGGACAGCTTTAAAGGATGGAGAACTACAAAATATGTAGCACTGGATCAGACGACACATTAAATTAGTCCTGTCTCCAGTGATTGTTAAACTGAAAGGGTCTGTATGAAAACAATTCAAAAAAATCCAGTACCACCCAATCCTTACTTATTGCACATAGCCAAACATATTACTGGGACTGACCCCTATAACAATAAGCTTGTGCCTCAGTGAGTAAGTTTCAATAATCAAAGGAAATAATTAACAAAACAATAAAGATCATTATGACTTCCTTTATGTAAATCACTTCCAAATGTAAATAGATCAAAGCTTGAGCTAAAATTAAGCAATTCCCCTAGTCCACTAGCAACACTGAAAAGAAACATGCATGTGAGTTGTTTACAGTTATAAGAACTATCAATGAAGTATTAGTTTGTTTATTAGAAAAATAGAAATTAAAATGGTTCTCAAAATACTATATCTATATTTCTTGCATCTATAATCATATTTCTTTTAGTAGGACTATTTACAAGAATAAAGATTACATTTAACTCTCCCTTCTTACACACCGGGTTTTAGGATGTTCAGAGAATAAATTCTGGATATTTTTTTTAATGAATGCACTCTTTGAAATAAGCCAGCTGAAAGAAGTAGTCTTATAAGAAATCAGGTATATACAAGCTCTGTAAATGTCAAGGACAAAGCATTTTATTTTGTATAGAATTTATCTTTTGGTTCACTAAAGTCAAAACACTTCTGTTCATCAGAACTTTTATAAAGGACTGTTTCATAATATGAATCCATTTGGATTATCTGACCAAAGATAAGACTTCAATGGACTTACTATATCATTCACCACTGTACCAGTGCCACAAAAGGGAATTACAATTAATTGGATTATGTTGGTCTCCACCCGCTGATTGTAGAAGAGAAAGTCTGAAACTGTAACTATTTCAAACAGACCATATCTCTCATCAACCATGGGATTTGGGCTTTAATTTACCAATAAAGCTTAATTTCTTCTCTATATTCTCTTCTGGTTAGGAAGAGGTCATTTAGACACTTTATTCAAGTTATTAAAAAAGGACAGTTTTGTTAAATAGTTTCAAACTAGCACTTCAATACTTACACCTTTGTCTTTAGGCATAATTTCTTTTCTCTGTTCCCAATAAAGTGAAAAATTCAAGCCAGAGACCCCAGGCTTGCATTTAGGTCATAAGAACAATTCATGCTTCATCTCCCCTAGCTCAGTTCATGAAATTTTGTCTGAAATTTTTACCTAACATGACAATTTGTTACCAACTACTGTAGAGGACAGAGAATATCACTTCATGTCCTGTAGTCTCCCATGCAGACAGAAAGCAAGAAGAGGTTTCAGTAGCAAAGTCCCACATTAGATAGAGGCTTGGAAAGTTAAATGGGGAAAGGCAGAGGTAGGATTAGAAATTTGATACATTTAAATGACTCTTTGATTTGGAAATACTCTTATCATACATAGCAGGTAACTTAATCTAGTTTAATTAAGGTGACTTGCATATTAAAAAACAGCAATAATACTGTTCTTATTCTAGATGTCCATATATATGTCTATATCTATATGTCCATACATATATATATTCTATTTCTGCCTTAAAGCTGTTAGGATTTTTCTTCACTATCAGTACTGGAATGTTACTTCAGAGCCTAATTCCTTCTAGTCACCAGAGCCTAAAACACTCAACTTTATATACTTTAAAAATCATTATTAGTATCAGTAATGCTTGCTTTGATTTTTTTTTTTTTTTTTTTTTTGTCAAACTTCTGCATTCAGTCTAAGAACTAAAAAGCCCTCAGTCAACTTACTTCAAAACCATGTTGCTTAATTCACATTTGCATTACTTTTTGCTAATATCTGAAGCTCTAATTCCATTCCCTGGATATTAGTGGGACTAGCTATGCTGTTAAAGATAGGAATGCTTCTAAGTGCTTACTGAATCAGGGCATATGAGATGATAATTGTATGTGTTTAAAACAAAACTTTAAACAGGAAGGGATTATATAAGTTGGTAAAATAAATATATCTTCCAGTGCACTGAAGGACTTTCAAATGTTAAAGAAATGGCCTTTGATAATAATGGTGCTAATAATAACATAATTTTTCAAATATTCTTATGCATTTTGAGAACCACGTGTTACCCTGGGATGATTCTTGGTAAGTGAACTTTTTTTCACACAAATTCCTCAACTTTGGAGCTGCGTCTGCTCTGAAACCACATCAGCTGAGAGCCAGATACAAAAGTTTGTCCTGATCCAGGCATGGCTTAGCATGAATGTTTTTGTTTCTCTTCTACAGTGCCTGCTTACAAATGGTGACATTTTTACTACAATGAAAGCAGCTTTTGTTTCAGAGGTATGATGTTTTTGAAAACGTGGAAAAGTTTATGATCAAACCTGTGTTCATGACGTGCATGGACCTGCATGACTGGTGGAACTGAGCTGCATACACAGAAACATGTGGGACCTTCTCCAGGTCCTTTTAACCAGAAGGTTGACATTTCAAGGCCAGCGTGAGCTTCCAAATAAAGCTCCATCCATCCTGCCCCATCAAATTCCACACATGCAATTATACTGCCTCTTAATAAACCTCAGAAGATGCATAAATGCCCCTGGGCATATGTAAGTACCCTTGTCTTTGTTTCTGGTTGCTCTTTAGTGGAGAAGGGCTGTAACAAAATAGGGGTGACTCAGTGACATGATGTTTTCCATTCCCCACATATGCCTCAGAGTCTCACGTGGAAAGGAGGAGCCACAGCTCCTCATGCACCCACCAAATCCTTTCTAAGATGATGCCTTTTCCTCCATCTCGTGCACCCATCCACGTTTTGCATTCTCACTTGCTCTGTGGCAGGACCTGAAGCAGATTTGGCACATTAATGATGTCTTTGTGCCCCCTTGTACTGTCTGAAGGGTTCTCTGGATGAGGATTGTAATTGTAATCTTCCCAATTGCACTTATTCCACCTCCATTTTACAGGCATGTATTTCAGGAGAGAAAAAAGTATGTTTCAAAACAATTTTTAAACTTCATAGTACATGGATTTTTTCTGTTCTTTAAGTCAGTCTTGCTATCAGGCTCATAATAACGGGGATTTCAACATAAATTAAGGGTTTTTCATGCCTTTGGTTCCTTGAGTTACATTCAGGTCCCTCCCACAAGAACTTTATTAAAATATTGATTAGATTAGAGCAACATTTCAAATAAATTGAGATTTATACTTCCTTTTGGATACAAAATCTTATAAAAAGTTTCAAGGCAACGCACAACAAAGTAGTTGACAAGAAAGATAGCATCTGCTTTCCTGCCTATTCAAGCTGAAGTTTTTCATTCTAAATGCAAGCAATGTTTCCAAAGTTAACATAATTAACTCACGACAATCCTGAAACATCATAATATAAGATACAGATGGAAATTCAAAGCTTTAAAAATGTCATGTAACTGCAAGAAGATTATAATTTTTTAACTGAATACTCATTAAAACAGGTGTTTTTCTTTCAAACACTTTTGCATACTCTGACATTACCAGGAGAGTTATTTATGTATTAGTCTACAAGGAAGCATATATTGCACGAAAAATGTGACATGTGATAAATAACAAAGTTATGAGATAAAGGAATGACACTCTGTACTGCTCCTGAAACAATAAAAGACCAGTAGTTCAATTAGCTGGTAATTTCCATGTGACTATTTGACTGATTCTACTAATGGTTAAGCTCCCACTAACTATTGCTTTACATAATTAATTATATTCAAACACAAACAACAAAGACATGTGGGCCAGTTGCCCTTTTTGACAATGTTTTTTTCGCGACCTGATTTGCTTACCAAAAATATTTTTTAGAAGTAAAAAAGATACTAATCTTAAGTGGAAATGCATATCAAAACGTTAAAGCAGCTCTGCATTTTACCATGGTTATGAGAAAAAAATCTGGATTGTTTAACATATCATTTATGCTGCATGCATAATAGCTGGAGTCTTCTAGCAGAGATCTTTCATATTAATTTAGCATTGCATAAAATTCATAGTAACAGGTCCAAGGGTCAAGCATCATTCATCATTAGTTGAAGTGACATTTGCAACCCTTCATATAGCAGCTGCTTGAAAGGGGAAAAAAGGTATTCTTTGGAAGAATGGGGGGTAGCACACAATCCTCTCTCTATCTGTGGAAGGGAAAACAAGGTGCCACTATGTCAGCATGGTAATGTGCTTAAATTTGGTGATGTAATTCTTCCCTAACCCCCACGAGTCACAAGGCACAAGGCAGCTGCATTCCTGAACTTAGTAGTTCGGGCAGAGATAAGTAATAACTAGATGTAAATGAATTACATTACTGTGGTTGTGAACATAGCTCTGTGCATCTAAATTATGATTTATATCAGGATCCTATCTTGTTTTTGAGAGTTTTCTACTTGTTAACAAGGCAGCCCTTGTTCTCATGGCATCCTCCAGGCATAATAGTTTCTGGGAAGCCAAATAAGATCACTTTTGAAACTGCAAGACAGCATTCCAAGACTTTGCAGCAGAACACATTGGCCAAATTAGGACTTCTGAAGACTGTTAACTAACAAATAAAATCTTTTTTTTTTTTTTCTTTGTGGCATGTCTTGCCTACTACAAAACATTAAGATCAGAATGGGAAATGTAAGCAATTAGAATGAAAATGTAATCATCTGCGAAAAAAAGATAAATTTGTATTAAGTGGCTAATACTTCACAGTCCTTTTGATATTACAAGTCTTTTTAAGAAAATATATATTTTAAGTCATAGTAATTTTTTTAATGTGAAATGTGATCTCTTTGGAATTATGCACATTTTAAAATCACAGTCATTAAAACAGCATGCAACACAAAGTAGTTAGTTGTGGAGCTTGGCTAGTATTCGGCGATTTTCCTTAACTTTGCTATTATACCTGAAATGTGTTTAACTTATGCACGTTGCTAATTATCCACTGGTATTTAAAGCACTGTGATGATTACTAACCTTGACTACTACTTCTCCCTCAAAAAGTTTAATGATTTTTTTTTAGGAGGAAAAGCAATGCTTTTAAATGAGTCACTTAGAAGCGCATGAAAAATGTTCAAGGACATTGCTTATTACACGCTGCAGTTCTCTGAGCCGCCATAAATTAAGCTCCCAGTCAAAACACTTCTACCAGGGAGAAGTTACTTTTCCCTATTCAAAGTATGTGTTAGGGAGGTGCTGGTGCCCGGGAGTTCAAAAATTCAGTGCTGCAGGTATTTGAGAGTGAGATTTCTTGTAGCCAAGGGTAGCACTGGGTGCTTGCGTTGCGGTCCTCAGCCCATGTTGGTTGCATGTTACCTTATCTAGAATATAAGATGGCCATTCGACAGTGAGAAGCCAACCCCAAATCAGACAAAAAGCATTTCTACAAAGGACCAGTGCTGCTGGTCCATTAATCCTATGGCCTCTCACCTTCCCATGAATTTTAATAGCTATGCAGACATGAAACACATATGTAAAGACACCAGGAAGGCAGAATGGCTGTAAAAGGAATAGAACAGCAGAGGCAAGATGACTGGCAGATAGGGTTGCCACATCCCCCTTAAAGAGACTGCTCCTTTTCCACACCTTATGTCTCTTGTACCATAAAAATATGCATAGATGTATGTGGGAGCATCATAGCAGATTTCTTGGGATGCGTGCCATGCATCTGAGCTTCGAAGCTGGCTCAACGTTGTCACCATTAAGTCGCAGTGTACACAGCAACACTTCAATCTAATTTCAATTAGGGAAAAGTTACACAGAAACTTCTTGGAGAGTACACATGACCCTACACATAAATACCGATTAAATTCAGTATCATCAGTGTCTTTGCAGTGAACACTGATACCACCACTGAGAGGCAGGAATTTGAAATGAGGCGTCACTTGATGACATTCCCTCCATCTACAAATTCTGCCTGTGTTAACTGGTACGTCAGTGATTAGTGAAACGGTGGGATTCATCTGTGAAGAAACAGGTTGAAAAGAAGTAATTCCATCAAATTTTCAGTACAGGCAGTTTCTATGGGACACGAGGCAGAATATTGCATCATTATGTGATAAAGTGCTACCTGATAATTGAATAAAACCCTAAGCTACTGAGAAGCTGCAGATACCATGAGTGTTAAGCAGTTGCAATGGAGACAACAGGAGAACTAACTTAATCTACTTCTCATAACAAGGACAAATAATCTCCTCAGACCAGTTAGCTTCCTACCTAACTATCTCTGTCCTGAACTCAGACAAATCTGTATATAAAGAGAATTCCAGCACAATTAAGTGGGATCAGTGAGCTCATACCCATTCTCATGTGTACATGAAGGGTCTGCCGGCACTGCACTTAGAGTTGTTCCATTTCCTTTTGTTACTGGGTCTTTTATTTAAAAACAATGGAACAGAAAGTGGGGCAAGGCTTTAAACAACCACTTTTTTTCATTCCAAACTTAGAAGATGCCCCTAACATGCTGATTAATTGAAGGAGGTTTAAATGCACCCTTTAAGCACAGAACGAAACAACCTTCCCCCCCCCCAGACCTACTGCCCCCAAATATTCAGGAAGACCAGGAGGAAAAGTCATCCTAAAAGTGTTAAGACTCTTTGCACACCATCACTCACTGGTGACTGGGGAGTTTTTACAGGCTTTCAAATCTTCTTTCAATCACAGTGTGCCTTAAAGGGACAGAAGGTCTTAAAATGTGCTCTCTCTATCTCTCTGGTCAAGAAAGATACATTGAGGGGGGAGGAAGGGGGGAGTTGGGCCACAACACAAAAAGCATTAATGCAAAGAACAGTGGGGTCTCTCCCTAATTTGACTTTCTCTACAGGTGGTCTGCAGCTGCATCCAAACAGGTTACACTACCGCCTTCCCATGGGCATTACAACAAAGTAGGATCTGTATTCAGAAGAATACATTTACTAGCATGGGCTGATTCAGGTCTAAAAATAAGAAAAAAGCATTTTTTTCAGAATAGCCCGAGGTAACTCTCTGCGCCAGCAGAAGACAGTAGCACTCTTGTTTCCCTGGCTGTGCGTGATGATAAAGGATATCAGAAACCTACTTCATATGACTCAGTGAGGCCCACAGCCAGCTTCCAATTGATTCATTTTATTTGTATTAGTTTGTTCTCCATCGACTACACAACAGGCTAGACCAAATCAATAAGCAATATTCTGTTTTCTATTGACTCGGGGGCAATTCGTGCTGGGCCCTGCAACTGCTAT
This sequence comes from Heliangelus exortis, assembly GCF_036169615.1. NCBI lineage: Eukaryota > Metazoa > Chordata > Aves > Apodiformes > Trochilidae > Heliangelus > Heliangelus exortis. Next base: position 4,117,065 of record NC_092427.1, read on the forward strand.
ATCTGATTTTATAGTTCTGAATATCATCAGAGAAACAATGGGGCTCAGAGACCACTTAGTGCAAGAAGAAATGGGAAAAGATCACCCAGGCAAGGAGAGATTATTGGCTTTTAAGCTGTTACACCTGCAGGAAGAGGCAGGAGCAGTCTGTGCTGAGGCTGGATAGCTGCAAAATCTGCGTGCTGTGCCATGCTGCATCTTCCAAGAGATGTAGAAGGTATTTTTGGGTTGTACCTGAACCATACACAAGGTGAAAACAACACACAACCACACATGCCTTTGGTAGCACACAAGAGTGATCCATAAAAAAAAAAAGAGCATGAAACTGTTGGGTTTTTGTCCTGGTGCCCACAGCCCCTCCTGCAGCCCCAGGACAAGGCAGTGCTGGCAGCACCCACACCAAAGCAGGGCTTGGATGGAGAGAGAAGGAACCCATCAGCCTGGTGCTGCCTAAACCCCTACTGCAGACACCACTGCACAGTGATGCCCCTGTGCATTTGTAAAAAGTCCTTTGCTGAGCTTCCTTAATTAGACAATTTCATCTGCTTAAATGCATTCCAGTATAATTAAGGTAAAACACACTGACCTGGAATGCTCTAGACTTTTTTTTCCTCTCTTTTTTGCTGGCTTGAACACAGCACCTTGGCTGGTGAAATCTACCCAGTAGATGCCTCCAAAACACCCTCTTTGCCTTCTTCAATTTTTTAATTGTCTTTCCTCTAGTTTTTTAAGATTTTTTTTCTCCTTCCAACTAGTGGCTTAATGGGAATAAAAGTGCTTTTCACTTTCTTTTGCACGAGCTTGCTGACATACTCAGCATAAGGGCAATGCAGCTGTCATTACCCCTGCACAGACAAAGACTGAGACACTGACTCTACTGTAATATGCTCTACCTCTTTTTCCATAAATCTTGTGCATCCTTGCTCTGCCCAAGGTCTTGGATTTCTTGAGCTGTTCTACCATGCCTTACTCAGAGGAGAGAGCTGCCTTTTCAGTGCCTCCAATAAAACTGGCTTTTCTGTGTGAGATAGAATAAAACACCCTGGATACTGGGATGGATGTATGTAAGGGATGGCAGAATACAGCCCAGTGTGTTCTTCCTATCAAATACACTTGACAAACTTTAATGAAAAGTCTTCTCCACTTCCTACTAACAGATGTTTCCAATTTTTTCTCTCTCAGCACTTTAAACCACCATCTTTAGTTTTCATGTCTAAGAGACATTATTATAGGATACATCATAATGATATACTGTACATTCATATACAGTATCCCATACAATGACTAGTTGATTTATAATTCAGATCCAATAAAGGGAAAAATTGATTTAACTGATGACTAGTGAAATACTAAATGCATTACAATGTTTGAAAAGAACATCCTTTTCTCGCAATACTAGTGACATAATAAAATTAAATATGGATATAAGATAATGCCCATTATTATTAGGCAAGTGGAATCAAAGGCAGCAGGAAAAAAAGCAATCTCTATGGATCAAGGAATGCCTAAACTTCCTCTTTGAGTGTACAAAAACATGAACACAAATGGAAAAAATTCACAAATAAATTCAAGAAATCTGAAATGATCGTATAAAGTTAGTTTTCTATTAACTGGTCTTGGTCCATCAGGCTTTTAGTACTTTTGTTTCATTCGGGTACTGCAGTGGGGGGTGATTTTGAATTCTGGGAGTTATCAACCTTTGTTTTTTTTAAGCTCTGTGTTAAATATTTATTTCCTCATTAACCATATTCTAGCAGCAGAAAGTTACAATTCAGTCCCACATCCAAATAACCCAGATCCCCTTCAAATGCCTTCCATCTCATCCCTTCTTCTCACTTCCAACTATTTCCTTTGCCCCACAAAGGTTCATCCTCATAGCTCACCCCTTCCCAGCCAGCCTGCTCTCCATCAATAACCACACAATTAATACTGAGGCAATGCAGCCACTAATTTCCATGTCTCATTCGAAAAGCTGTATAACTGCTCCCCTTTCCCTAGAAAACTGCTGTGCAGCTGTGTGGGCAATGAGCCTGCCAGGGTGCTGGTGGGAGAGAGCATCAGTAGGTAGGGAGCACAAAGCCAAGGTACCAGTGAACCTCTTCATCCTTTACAAGAGCTCTTCCAACACCTTTTTACATTTCCAGCTCTGAAATTGAGGCCAGGCACCCCAGAAGTAGTTGGGTTTTTAACTTTCTTGAAACATCTGCTAGAAGTCAGTCACTTCAACATTTGCAAATATCTTTGTTTTTCCAGATGGGTAAATTGCTGCTAATACAAAATAACTTCTATTCGGAAGCAGCTGTGATTGCTCATACAAACTTAGATTGATGGTCACTTTTTTTATAATCCTGGTGCATTAGTTTTTCCTTTAGGAACATGTGCATTTCGCTTCTGGAGAACAGTGGCAAACCATAATTGCTCTGGAGGCAGAGCCAGCAGAGTTTATTATACTGAAAAAACCCCATATAGTTCTTATAATCAAAATAACACCCAAATACTGGCACTAAGCTATACCTCATTTTACTGTTGCATCAGTAACATTTTTTAAATCACTTCAGTAATCTCAGATATTTCACAGCACAGTTATCACTGTCTGTAAAAATCTTTTAGGATTTTAACCTATATTATGGAATTCGAGGAAATATTATTAATCAGCTTGCATAATGCACCAGCAGAATCTGGGGGTCAGCTAATTCGTGCTTAAACACCTACATTTGCACGTGCAAAACCGGGTAATTATGTTCCTAGTTGCCCATTCAAGTGTACAGATGGGTGCACCCACACATTTTTGTGGGATAATTTTTGGAAGCCTATAGAAAATATGGTCTTTAAAGATTTTAATAAGGCTGGCAAAACACACTTTCTTTGCATAAAATTATGTAGTTCCCAAGTCTAAAATTACTTTGATTTAAAAAATGAAAATTGGCAAGGGATTAATCCATAATATGGTCTAATTACTTTTTTTCTTAAAAATTAAATGGTCAAGATCTTAACTCAGAATAGCGGTTACTGTTCATGAACTGAAACTAAGAAACAGAACTGAATAAGGAATTTTATTAGGTGTCTAAATATGTACTTAGCTAATAGAATCCTCTTACCTTTGGCTGAATAACAGGTATAATAATTATGAAAGCATATTTAATTCATGCATCTGAAGCATAAAGCTCTACTAATTATATTTTTACCGGATTGCAATGCAAACTGGACGAAGATTGAAAATAAAAAGCAGAACCAACTTGCTGTCATTAATTTTCAAAACCACATACATTCATAAACACACATGCTCAAACAAATAAAGAGGGAGAGAAACACAGACAGACAGACACAGAGGATGCTGCAAGCAGATACAAGAAGATAATTAACACATATTTTGTCCCTCACACTTGGTATTGTTGTCTTTTATTTAACATTTGCATTGTTTAAAATGCTGAAAGTTTAATTCCCATTTATCAAATTAGATTCAGCAACGGCATTTCCTAGTTTGTAACATATAGGGCTTGCTAAACATTGCTGGCTAAAGAGATCAGGTTTTCAGAGAGGATTGAATCTTCCTGGTCATGTTCAGTAGGAGAAAAAAAGTATTTGAACAAAGATACTTCTTTTGCCTTTGATACTTTATTATTTCTTTGTTTGCAGAGGTTATTTCTATCAGAAAGTAAATACCACTGTGAATTTCTCTTTGTCCTTCATCAATCAAAGCTGGTCAATTATAAGACCACTGCAACTAGATCAAAACTCCAGGCTGTGTAGTCATATTACCACTCATATTATTACTAAAAGCGCATCTATATTCCAAACTGGGATACCATAACCCCTTTGTCATTTTCCAATAAAAAAGACCATACCAAATAGGCAGAGCACACCGTAATTAGCAGCTGGCAGAGAAAGCTGTAAATCTGTATGAGTTCTGAACGATTTGCTTACATTGTTGCTTTGTTGACAAATGATGCTGTACATGTTAATGTTCCTGAAATGTCCCCATTGCACCTGACGTGCCAATAAATGCCAGCCAGCTGTATGAATTATGGAAATAAGATTTTTGTTTATGAAGGTATCCCAGACATTTATTTTACTGCATGCCTCTTGACAGATTTAATGTCTGGAGTTACATTGAGAAGATATTTGCTACCTGACATAATGGATAATGGAAACTTTAAAGGCTTTTTTTAATGATGAGACTAATATATTTTTTTAATTTTACCTTGTGGCTACACATTTACTCTCAATATAAAGCCTGCATATTTTAAATGAAATGATACTAAATTGTTCTAATGTACAATGAGTTGGATGAAACCAGTGCTGCACTGTATGAGAAAACAGAGGAAGAGTATCTCTGAGAGCTACTGAAGGAAGAACACTGCATGCAAGTGTACCTATTTTCTCTTAGTTTATTTTATGTGCCGTGCACATTTCCTACTGTATCACTAGCTCACAAAGGTAGCTGTTAAGACTTAGGCATTTCAAAGTATGAAAAAAATCTTCTAACAGATGTATTTATAGCAGACTCCATAAAACATTCATTTAATATGCTAAGGCAAGGCACAGAGAACAGAGAAACATGTATATCTACCAACTATATTTAACTATATATCACTGGATTCAGAAGCAAAAAATCTGTCACTGAACTCTGAGCATTTAAAAAAGGTGAGCATTCCTTACAACACACACAGAGAGAAGTTCCTTTACATATTAGACACACCAAAACTCTTATTCCAACCCTGCTTTTAGCAAACATCCTTATTCTGGCCATGCAAAATGATCACAGGCATCCCATCTCTGAAACATCAAGTCTGATGAGGCTCTTCTAGAAGAAGGTTTGCAGGTTTCTCTCTGGTTTCATCCCAAGCCCACGTTGTTTCTGCCCACCTTGCTCCAGAAGGTGCCCCAGAGCCCTCCTGTTGCCAGGCTGGGCAGCAGGTGCTGGTCCTCAGGAATCCCAGCCCTGTGCTCTCCCTACCCTGGAAGCAGGGAACCTGATTCCCCTTCCAAAGTGGAAAAATTTAGCCTGGCAGAAGAGCCCGTCCTACGCAAGCTCTTCAATTCTTCCTCTATTAGCACATGTTAGTGTATTGTCAAGAGGAACAATAGCAACCCCACAAACTATTTATTCCATCAAGAGCAATTTATTGTCTTTTGTAAGTTTGTTTCCAGCTTCTGAAGCTCAAGAGAGAAAAATCTGCTGGTTCTTTAAAACTTCAGATGTTAGGGACTATTTGTAGTCATCATATAAATGGGGGTGGTAACCAAATTAGCCAAATTCATTTAGTAACCACAAATCATTCCTATTAAAATACCCCCTTCTCACCCCACCTCAAAAGAAGAATAAGAATAATAAGAAAAAAAGGAGTCCAGATGGTTAAAATTATTTTTAAGCAAATATTTAGTGGTTACAGTTGAATTCTTCTGGCACACATTCTCCACTACAAAAATGACACCCCACATTCACTGTGTTAACCATTTTCCAATGTGCCAGCCAAATGAATGCCTCAGAGAACACACACACACATTGTGGAAGCATGATCAGAAATGCTAGAGTTAAAGCTCCTTCACAGTTAGGGCATAAAGAAGGGCTATTTTCACACAGTGTGGCAGAATTACATTTCCAGGTAAACCACGCAACTCCTCAAGAGGCAAGAGAGTTTTTTAAAGTGTTCCCTTTCTTGAAGCAGAGCTATTTTTTGGGCACATTTCTTTCTTGCTCATGTCACCATTAACTCTACTTGGGATGGAAAGGCTCACAACTAAACATTCCCAGTAACTGCCATCTTCATATTTTGCACAGGTTAGAACTTTTTTCACTCAGACACAAAAAGTGCACTCCTTTATTTCCCATATCCAAATTTAGCCTGTACAGAAATAAACCCAAGTGTTCCCTTTGTTGCTCTAAAAGTTGCTTAAATTCTCTCAGGTTTTTTTCTCGGGCTCATTCACTCACTGACCCACTCTGCTTGGAGCACTCTGATATCACATCTTTGCTTTTTTAGTAAATTTAACAGCCACCACGACTGCACTCCTGCCCCTCTCTGCAACCAGTTCACATGGCAGAGCAGACTGGTGGGAGGCTGATGGGTGGAAACCAGAGTACTGGCACCAGTATGTGGCTGGCTGCAGTGATAGATAGATGGATGGATGGATGGATGGATGGATGGCCAGGGAAGGTGTCTCCCTATACAGCTCCTGCAAACTGGTTGTTCCAGTCTGGCATCCCAGGAGGTTTGCCAGATGGAGGAACCTTCTCTGCAGCAGAGCTGCAAGCTGTGCTTCCCGGGAAACTCGAGGCTGTAACCCTTTCCCTCTTCCTCCACATACCCTGTTGCTTCCACATTTTCTCCAATGTCTACATATAAACAACCAAGCCCAAATCTTCAAGACACACAGACTTAACTTGCTTCTAATCCTTTTTCCAGCAAATTAACCCCAGATAACTTAACACCCTCTATACAGCTTTGGGAATAGATATAAATTCATTCTAGGTCAGAGCTAAAACCATGCATGTGATTCACATGAAATGGATGCATGTATTGTGGTTGCTCACATTTTTATTTTTTTTTTAAACAGAAGAGAAGTTTGTTGCCAAGTTGCAGAGCTTGGATATCATGATGTTTGCATAGTCAGACTTAGGAGCTCTTTTGTGCAGATGTTTAGGTTGGTTATCCAGTGATCATCTTTACCTACAGTTGATGAGACACTGCCAGCAAAAAAACTGATGGAAACAGAAATTTAAAGCTAACAAAGGTTTATTTTGGTAGAGGATAAGGTCTGAATTACAGATGTCTGCTAAATGAAAGGAAATGTCTGTCTCTATATATGTATGTGCATGTGCACACCTGGTTTACATTGTTGGAGCTTCTCTGATCTCAGCATTTTACATCAGGATCCCGAAAGGTAAATCTGACCCATACCATAGAGTTTCCAAAGGACTAACTCTCATTATTTTTGTTACAAATGCCTATATTTTGCTCAGTGGAAGATTAAAGCTAATGTATAGCAGAAGAGCAATGTAAGGAATCCCATGGTAAGTCTCCATCCTCCTCCTTTTGGTACCTACGCAGTGGGTAGCAGAGGAACTCTGGCTCCTCTATCCATTTTCTCTTTCACGTGCATGGAATTCATTCAAAGTAATGGGAAGGAAATTACAGTAGTCTCACAGGTCTCCAACAAGAGATCACTGTGTGGAAAAATGGGACTTGTCAAGAGCTACTTTCTTTGCATTGATTCATGAGAAAATACACCAGGAAAAGCAGTGGAAACCCAAAAACTTTGCATTCCTTTTATAGTATTAAATCAAACCAGATATTGGTAAAAGTGCATTATCACCAAAAGGTGATAATATTCCTATTGACCAAGGCCAGGGAATGGCATAAAATATATACTCCACTTCTCCCCTCTGCCATTCACCCTTTAAGTAGTCTGTTTATAACCAAGGAAATAAACACAAAAATATCAAATAAACAAAGAAAATATCTAATTTAAGGCTAAATTTACTCACTTTGGGGCAGTAATTACTCTCAAGTATTCCTGCTCTTTTCCTCATAGAGGTAAAAATCCACTAGCAAGTAAGAAGAACTCAATCAAGCCTGAGTAATTTGTATTTGTGTATGAAGAAAAGAATGAGTTGTTCTGCAAAGTTTCACACGTGTAGATCACTCGTGTTCACATGCAGAACAGAGGTTTTTGAGAAGCAAACTGCTGAGGTCAAAGCAAAGCCAAGATAACCAAGGCCATAGACAGAGGACTGTCCCTATTAAACAACTCATTAATGGTGTTTAGGAACAGGAAGGCTCTCTAGCTACCTGGCCCAGGTTGTGTTACATTTTATGACTAAAAAGAAAACCCCAGGAAGATCCTTGCCTCTGTGCAAGGTGGGTTTGCTGCCTCCAACCTCCACTCTGCCATTATCTTGTTACAGAAAACATTACCTGCCTGGCTTCCTATTACTTATGTTCTGTGCTGAAGAGTGGCACGTTGATTAATTACTACTCTAAAGTGCTTATAAAGCATCAGTCCAAGGCAGGTTTACTAGGTTGGGGCCTCCCATGATTTATTGACTAAGGAGAAAAGCAAAGGCCATTTGTACAGGAGCATTTTCTTCTGGGGGGAAGAAAAAAACCAAAAAACCAAACAACTTAAATTACTCATACTCTGCTCCCTCAAATTAAAGTGTCTGATCCTGAAGAGTAGAGTCAAAGACCTCCTTCCCCTGAAACTTATGCAAAAAAATAAGCAGCAGCAGTTTTACTCCTCTATAAAGGACACCCTTAAGAGGTATAAAAAAAACCCCAAAAACCCAAAGAAAACCCCCCAAACTTGCAAGAAAGGTCTGAATTTTTTTTCCTTTGCTGATACAGGGGGTTGATCAGGGAGCTTTAAAATAATTAGAGAATTTCTGCTCTAATTCTTCTTGCTTTTTCAACGTTGTTGTTGGAAAGGGAGAAGAAAAAGCAACACACAAACACTGACACACACAAGGCGTATCCATAGGAAAGATTAATTTGGTTTTGTTGCCTTTTTTTTTTTTTTACAACTTTGAGTTTACTTTGCTTCACTTACTAAAGCCTTTTCACAGCATAGAGTGTAGAAATGTGAGAGGGGAAGATTCCCATATGACACAGATCCTTTGATATTGTTACTTCAACCAAAACTTTGAAATACAGTAGCTGGTTTTGTGTCTAGCATATGACAATTTTCCCCAAGTCTTATAAACTTTGATTTACTTAACTGCTGTCACTGATGTGACTCACAGAGAAAGAAAGCATGAAGAGATTGAAGAGAGAAATAGCTAATGTGTTAGGCTATTTGATGGCACAGGATTATATGGTACAATAATTAGTGCAGTCTGTGCAAGGAGTCTACAAAAAATACTGGTATTAAAGAAAGAAAAGAAGATGATAGTGTCCAATTCTTGCAATAATTTTATCATCATTTTAATACAGCACGATACAGGCTTTCTAATAAAATTTATTTCTTTGTAGCAGCTAAATTTATACTGAGAAAAAAAGGAGATACAGCTATGTTCTTGCAGATGGCAATGTGACGATGTACCCTGGATCTGGCGAGACCTTGCACCTGAGGAGCTCACCCTCATTACCATGGATCCTGCAACAACCTGGCATCACCCTGACTTTACATCATGCTGAATGGCAGGATTACAACTTCACAGAGCAGTGTGATGGAGGGGAGTTACCTTTCAGATGAAAAAATGTAGTACATTTTTTAAAGGTTGACAACCTTTAAAAAAAACCTCTCTTGTCATCAATACATTGTTTTTCTACTGCTTGTACCTGGCAAGTAACCTCCATCACCATAGAGCTTTGAGGTGCGAGAGCCTCAAAGATGCCCTTAGAGATTACAAGTGGGATTGTTAATTCTCTTAGGAGAAGAGATTTCTCCTGTGGAGAGTAAATGGGATCTGGAGATTTCATGTCTGCTCCACCCCTCAGCTGCTCATTCCTGATCATCTCCAAAGCAGATTGAGGTGAGCTCTAGAAGCAGCCTGGAGAAGAATTCCAAACACATACACATGGGCTCCAAATCCCCTACTTGTGAGTGCATTGTCCTGTCCCAAACACAACCACACACAGCGACCACCCACTCAAAATCTGAAGGTGAATAATGGCATTTGCAGACCTACCACGTGCATTAGGTGTATGGTGCCAGAAAACTGATGAGCAGGAGGATTTCCTCCAGAACCTGCTGAGATACCTTGTCCTTAGTTTGTGTGCTCTGCTCAGGGAAAAGGAATTCCCTCTTACCTCTCTATGGTTTGGTTTACCTGTAGGTAAAATTCAGACAGTGCTTGCCCTCCAGGGGTATAGAAAAGCTTAATTAAACAAGGGATTCTTAGCCTTAATCAGACGTCTCTCACTTGCTAAGTACATAGGAAATCCTTCAGTTCAGGAGCAAACTTGACACCATGACAAATGGATCAGCTTCCTTACCATTTTGCCTTTGGGAATGATTTTCCTTGGCAATAGATACTATGACGCTTAAAAAAAAAAAAAGCAAAAAACAAAAAACCAAAAACAAAAAACCCAAACCCAACCAACCAACCAAAAAACCAACCAGCCAAAAAACCAACCCCTACCATCCCCTCTCCCCCCCCCAAAAAACCCCAGCAAAGCAAATCCTCACATTTTTGTCACTGCAGACACTTCTTCATATTAAATACTTTCTGCAATTTTATTTTATCAAGGATTCTGCCTTTCTGAATCAGTTCCACATTTTGTCCAACCCCACAGAATTTGGCAAGCTGCAAAGCTCTCAATTTTACTATGGGGTTAAGGACATGGATGAGAGAAGATGTTCTAGGTGTGTGAGAGCTGTGAGGTGTGTACATATGGGCAATCCTTCATCCCATCTCACCTCTCAAATCTAACCCCTTCTCTACATGGATACAGTGAGACCACCTTACCATCACTGTGTGGTTTGACTCCTGACACAAAGAACTTCAACATGACTTCTGAAGCTCATAGAATCACCTCTGTTTTAAAGCCTCTAGGTTATTTTTAAATGGGAGTTGGTAGAAACAAGCAAGAGAGTTTCAGAAAAGTAGAATCGCAATGATTTCACTGAAATATTATCTATTTGTGGAATAAATAAATGTGGAGCCAAATAATTCTGAAGGATCTAAATTCCACCTTCCCTCTCCCACTCACAGAATCTGCTTTAAAGCAAAAATACCAAATTAATACAAGAATGATAGTTCTCACGGTATGTCCTGCCAGGATAAGAAGGTACAGAGAATATCTTGAGAAACTGTTCCTAGGAACTATTAAGTCCAATTTTGAAAGCTATTAAGAGTCCACAAAATTGAGAGAAATATCTAGTGTTTTGGTGTCTCACTTGAATAAAATTTGAACTCTGACCTTCTGAGAGTAAATCAGCAGTATGTATGTCAAATATGTTTTTTCCCTCCTAAGCAGAGTGTACCAGGAGATGAAGCAGAGGCAGAAGAGGTTTCAAATATAGCACACTCCTTTTTACCAGTGGACACTCTTGGATCCAGCTTCTGCTCTAGCACCATCATGCTGGGAGGAGATCCGAAGCTGGTGCTTGAAGTCAAATGAAACTGGGCCAAGTTGATTCATTTTCCAAATCATCATCTCTGCAATGCCCTCTCCTTCTCATTCTTCCTGTCCCACCATTCCTTTTGGGTTTTGGCTCTTCCCCAGCCCTTCCTCCCTCCCCCACTTCTCTCAGGGTGCTCCAGACACGAGCCCTGGCTCTGTGACTGCTTTCCCAGTGAGACCTGGCCGACAGGACTGAAATACAAGCTAAGCACAGGAATTTCCTAACTGTTCCACTCTTCGGAAATGCCAGAGCCAGGATGAGTTGCAAAACCTGCCTGGTGCACCCATGCCCTGCTCAGCTCCTCTTCAACTCATCTGGGATGCACCTTCCAGCTGTCTCAGCCCCCAAAATGATTTTCCTGCATCTGTTGATGGCAAGTCCCTCCAGAAACATCCTTTCCAGCCCATGTTATTTTCTCCCTGTGCTCCACCAACATGTTGGCCCTTCCAGTTCTCATGTAGGCTTTACTGCTCCTCAGGAAGGAGATGGTTAATCATGACACAACTACATTTAACAGTTTCAGGCATTTTTTGGATGGTGATGGACAAGATGCTGCCTTGGGTGCTCAATACCTGATAAAAATGTTCCTCCTCAGCCCTACTCACTCCTTTGGACTTGTAGGCTGCACTTCACTGTCCCTGAAATTGCACCTACACAACCACAGCTTCCTTATAAACTGGGTCACTGAACCAATCTAGGTTAAAAATATCCCAGATATTCTTTAATGAAGTGTCAACAACTATTCTCAGGCCAAAGAGAGACTGGAATAACTCCTAATAATCTTGCATACATATGCAAAAAGTATGCCCTCATCTAAAATGTATTTATAAAATAAAATGGGAGTTCAACATTTGACCCGAGTTTATCCCACTCTGCCACACAGACAAAAGAAATAAAAATGTGTTGCTGCGATTTCCTTGACAGCAGAAAAACAAAACAAACAAGAAACCTCACACATATATGTTTGGGCCAATGTATGTGATAATGTGACACAATGAGTTAGATTTTTTCATGGCCATGTTGAAACTCATCTTGTTGTTTCTAAAACTGCAGCACAGAACTGCAATTTTTTAAAATATCAGCTTCTAAAATAAATACATCATTAAAACTCCTTGATTCAAACTTTTACTGACTTTCTATAGAGTTTTGAATAAGAAGCCTTCACAGCCAGGGCTACGAACACACTTCTTAGGAAGAAAATAGCATAATTATGATTATTATTGTTTACTGGTGATGGTAGCTGAATACTTTATTATTATTATTATTATTATTAGTGATAATATCACCATTTGGATGACTTTAACCACAGCAGTGACAAGAAGCTCTAATAAGATCCATGCCTCATTGTGTCAAGCACTATAAAAGCACAGAGTGAGAGTGAGAAAAAGTTTATAATCTAAGCAATTAAGGCAGACAAAAGGTGCAGTGAGAAACAGGGGCACAAAGAGATGAACTGACACAGGAGCCCACAGAGAGAGACAACATTAAGCCTCAGAGTAAGCATCTGCTTAAACACAGACTTGTAGATCTCTACAAATATATATAGTGTTAATGCATCTAACATTATGCAGTTTGAAGGGAAGACACCAGGATTAAAAAGACAAAGGGAAAACTGATTTGGTGTTTTGGGTTTTGTTTGTTTCTGTGTTTTTATTTTCCTTATGTAAAAGATTTCTTCACACAAACTGGACAGACTAAAAGCAGTGCAGCAAACAGGAGACTGAGCTTTGCTGGTGACTACAGTCAAAGCAATGCTCAAACCACAACCCATTAAAAAAAAAATTATTCAAAGAATAACCCTTTGTAGGATCAGATCCTGACTCCAAGCAATGGCAAAGTACTTCCTCTTGGGATATGGAGAGCAAATAAGAAATCTGGTGGGATGCCAGCTGAGGAAGACTCTGGTTAAAAGGCAGCAGACAACGTGCATTTTCTAACACTGAGAAATTTCTTTCAGCTCTTACAACCAATTGTTATATACCCGAGCTCAGAAAGCCTCTATTGCATTTTGCATATTTGATAACAATGAGTTAATATTTCTTTTTGTTTCATAGTTAATTTTTTTTATCTATTTTTTTCTTGTATTATAACTTCGATTTGTATTACAATTTAAATACATCGTGTTCTATGTACTTCTAACTACATTTACTTTTTAGGTGCCTTACAAAGTCTGCTTTATTCATGGGGCTGCTCTGATTAATTTGTTTAAATGAAAAACTTTTTAGATTTGTTCATGTTTAAATAGACCAGATATTTCAGCCTCATGTACAGATGTGAACATGCCCAATATATTTAAGCTGCTTAAGCCCTTTTTCTGTGTTGCATTTGAACAGTCATCCAGGGCTGGTTTTTTTGTCTCAAAGTTATTTGAAGTCTCATCTTGTCATTAAGTCACACTACAAGTAACCTGGAGTTCAGGTTCACAAGTGGCAGTGAATAATTTTAAATTCTAGAAAAGAGGAATTCAAAATTAAGCCTTACATTACCTGGGGAAAAAAAAAAAAAAAAAAAAAAAAAAGTTGTGTTTTTTTTTGTTTGTTTTTTTCCTTTTTTTATGATGGAAAAATCACTTAGTCCAAAGTAGAATTGTGAGTTTTTTAGCAAAGAAGTTATGGCTATAGTATTCAGTTAAATTGGTACAAACAAATACACAAAGTGACATTTAGCTACAAGATCACATTTCTGTAAAGATAAGCTGTAAGCTCTGCACAGCCATTGCTACCAAATGCTGTTTATCTGAGCTTTAAATTCTACTCCCAAATTTGAATAGACTGCAGAGCTTGCAGTGTTGCTGAGGAGCAATATCAAAATATGTGCCTCCTGGGTCTGAAAACCACAAGTTATTTTAGCTTCTGGTAAGAATTGAGGGGTTTTAAAAAAAAAAAAAAAAGTTGAGTACAGTAAGTAAATAAATAAATACATTATCTACCTTTATGACCTTTCTTTTCCTGAGAGCAAACAGCGTCCATCATTTGTAACTTGACTTTCCATAAAAGTAACAGTTCATAAAAATCTGTGAAACTACTACCGGGAACAAACAAATTAAACAATGACAATGTAATAAAATCAAACTGCTGTTATACTCCTATAGTAGAAGAATTGCTTCTTCGCTGGGATTAATACATCTTGCAGAAAACAATTTTAAATAATGTGTAACATATGGATTCGGCTTTTATTATTCTTCTAAAAGAAGACAATTATATTTATGTGATAAACTGTTCAGTGTTAGTAGCATAATGTTTATATTACTGGCCACTTAAATAGTCTTTGGCATAGTTTTATAAGGAACAGCAGCCTCCAGATCTTTTGAAATCCATCTTACAAAGTAAGTCCTGTCTGTTACTGGAATGCAATGGTTTTACATAGTTTTCTTGCTGGAAAAAAAATATCATACTGCAGGTAATCTCATTGTTAAACCACTTGCATGAAAAACTTTCTGATGCTTTAGCTACAATTCATATGGCATTTGAAGGCTTTGTAGCAAAAAGCATGAAAGCCTGATAGCTGTCGGGTAGTAGAAAAAAAAAAAAGCAGCTTTCAATTTTAACTTTATGAAAATGAATAATCGTGATATACTGTTCTCTATAGCAAACCTTTTATAGGTATTTTTCTTAATCTCCTCACTTTTCTAAGCAGCTAGTTCCGACACTCTCTTATTTTTCTGAGAGATTATATTTAAGAAAAGAATGAGTTTCGGGTAGTTTTTAAGGAGCTGCTTTTGTCCCCATTATGTTCCATATAATTTTCAAAGGGATTACATAGAAACCGTAGAAATATTTATCTCTATATCTTCCAGTTCTTCCGAGTCAAAACTGCATGCATTTCAAAAGGGAATAGGAATGTGTTACCAAATAAATATTTTCTGTTGCTTTTTACTGTAAGCATTGTCGGCAGCAGCCTCTGCATTGCTGGGATTCTGTTGTCCTGCGTGTCACTCAGATAACAAGATCATTTGGAAAAGTTCTGCTGGGTGAGCGGCCATAATTCTTTAGGTTTATCAAAGAAAAAAAAAAGAAATGGGGGAAAAAGCAATAATATCATTTTTGGGGATCGTTACTGTCCTCATTTTTCACTCCTGAAGTACAACTTTAGTATTTTCAATTCTCCACTTCTCGACTGCTTTAAAAGTTGGGGTTGTTAACAAAAGATAAAGTGAAGGGTATGTCAATTTAAAGAGTGTAACCTAATGGAAGTGAAATCTGCATATTCAGTTAATTTGGGATTTATTATCCCAGTAACTGGACTTGCAACTGTTCTAAAATCGTGTTGGCTGAAGACTTGAGATCAGTACGAGTGGATG
The DNA here is from genome assembly GCF_036169615.1 of Heliangelus exortis. Lineage (NCBI taxonomy): Eukaryota > Metazoa > Chordata > Aves > Apodiformes > Trochilidae > Heliangelus > Heliangelus exortis. The sequence continues at coordinate 4,132,435 of NC_092427.1, forward strand.
GCTACCCCCACCCCCATTCTTAAAAGAAAACCTGTGCCTGCTGCTTCCAATTTAGTGCAATCATGCCTCTTACTGGCCAATACAAGATGCAGCATTAGCTGTCACATGCAAATGAGTATTCATGGAGACTTTGAAATGTGCAATAAAGAATAAAGACATGCTTTCTGTGAATAATTGTTTTCTTTTATAAAATGGGATCCAAAAGGGAGTGCCATTTCACCCAGAGTCTGTAGCCTTTCTATGGTTACAATCTGCTGTTGAAGCCAGATATTAGAAATGAAGTCAGGATAAATGGAGAGAAATGAAGTGTAGATAAATGGATAGAAATGAAGTGTAGATAAATGGAGGACTCTGGTTTCCCATGCTGTCAATCTTCAACAGTACTACGTTTGCTTAACGAGAAATAATCCAACACACGTTTGTGTTTCTTGCTATCTTGCTTTCTTTTCCAACTGGGACATTGACATTCACAGGGACATACAATGAAGTTGTCCACCTTATTTTAGCTTCTTAATTTTCTTTTTTGTTTTTTTAATGCAAAGCCCAACCTAAATTCTCTATTTCCAACAGCAGATGTAAACAAAGTTAGAAGGCAATATGTGCTTCACTGACAATCTAAAGTCTTTCAAAGCTCACTGATACCACTGACCACGATGCAAGAGAAAGAAAAGCTCAGACTTTTTTAGGGCCTATTTAGAGGTAGGGTGGGAAGAAATAAAATAAAAAAAAAAAAAAAAAAAAAAAAAAAAGGAAAAAACCAACAAAAAAACCCAAAAAACCCAACAAACCCCCCACAAAACAACTCACCAAGCTCCATGCTTATAAATGCACACATCTGTGGAGCTGTGAATAGCTGAGCTGAGTTCAGACACACACACATACCTATTCACCAGGACTGAAGCCAGAAATTCTGTTAGAGAACAAACAGCCATCTCCTTGTATTTATACTAAATCATGGCATTACATGGCCCAATCTTCAGCTGACAGAAACCCAAATGCTTATTCCAGTAGTAGGATGAAAGTAAGCAGATGCCTGAATTGCAGCACCTTTACTGTGAACTGTAGTAGATGAACTGCAGGAAGAACTTAGGTAAGTTCAGACTTGACTGAGATGGGACTAGAGGTGGATAAAAGTGGCCAGCAGGAAGAAGCAATTCTAAAGAGAGATGCTGCCTCTACCATGGGGAGCTCTGACCAATGCAAGGAACACATGGAGGCTTTGGTAGAGGGGAAATACCCTTTTGTTGCTAACTCTGTGCCTTGGATTATGTTTAATCTGAGAACTGGAGGACTCCAGCTGAGTCAGAGCTTCTCAGCAGGCAGGACATGGCCCTGCAGGAATCTCAGAAAGGAAATCAGAGGGTGGCAAATTATTACATTTTTCCCTTGGTCTAAACCAAATAATTCCTTGTTGCCCTGTTTGCTGCATACCTCTGCTCTTCAAGGGCAGTCTCTTGAAACACAGGCACACACATGGAAACACACCGAAGATACCAATCACCAACAGTATCATTACAACTGGTACAATTACTCCAAACAGAGGCATAAAATATGAAGGGGAATCTGAGGATGTTTCACTCCTATAAGGAAGGATGCCCATCTACAAGGGCTGAGCACATTGACCAAAGCCTGGCTGTCTGCTTGCTCTTGTGACCCACAGTAGCAGGAAGGCAGAGGGTTCTTTACAGCTTTTGGTCTGCATTGTGCCTCATAAGGGAGCTGAAAAGAGGATGACCCTGGGGCTAGGGCAAATGATTTGAAATAAGGAGATTTGATTTCTATTCCTGAATCATCACAAGCTTCCTTAGGCACGTTACTCAGCTCCTCATTTTCCTACCTACCAAATATAGCTAGTGATATTTTGGTATCTCACAGAGATGTTAGCACAAGCCCCATATCTGCTCATATTTTATCTTGATGTAGTCATTTTCAGAAGTGACTGGAAAACACTCACTGCAAACACACGGCTCCACCAGGCTTAGTCATGCAAAACACAACACGTGGTGATGCAGCCCCACCACCATAGGAATGAAAACCAGGATCTCATCCACATGAAAAACATGCTTACAGCTCCTTAAGGGCTGTTTCTTTACTCTCTAGCTGCATCACAGAGGAATTCGGAGCTCTTTGTCCCCAGCTCTTTGCACCACAGCCATTGCATGGGTGGCCCTGCACTTGGAGATGCATCACAGGGGGACCAGCATTTGAAGGTCTCATTTGGTTTTGTGTTAGACTGAGCCCCAAACCCATGTTTCAGAAGGTGACTGCAGCCTTATCTGCACTCTCTGTACACACCAGAGACTTGGCAAATGGAGTTTGGTGAAATGGCATGGAGCAGTACATAGGAGACTGATAATAAATCAGATTTTGGCTCTGCTCCTGGCTCTGTCACTGATTTACCATGGAAACTTGGGCAAATTTTTTACTCTCCCTATCCTTCATTTTCTGCACTCGTAATGTAAAGATAATGATGCTGCTTTACAAGCTCTTTTGAGATCTGAAGATGTTAAGTGCTAAGTGCATTTTATTAACATTAATAGCACCCAACCGAGAGGATGCTGTATAGCACTAGCCTGGCTGTCCCCAGAAAACAGATTGGTGTGGGGAAAGCATGCATTTGTTAAGCAGCTTAGACATTGCTCATTCCTATAATACTTCTACAACACATGGGAAGAAGATCTGACCTACTGAAATAAAAAAAACAAACAAAAAAAAAATCCAAAAAGTCCCCCACCAAAACCCAAAAAGCCCCACCAAAACCCCCAAAAAACCAAAACCAAAAAAAAAGCAAGAAGCCATAAGGAGTAAATTCCTAATGTCATCTTCTTTCTAACCCAGGAAAACTTGGGGATTTTAGTGGAGATTATCAGTCTTTCTGTGTGTGGTTATTATGCTCAGCCACAACCACAGTGCTCACAACTTGTGGTGGAGACCACTTCCATTAGTAGGCATTAATCACCATTTTATACACTCCAGTTCAGCTATCACTGAAAAGACATTTAGTAGGTGCACTTAGTTACATGCTATCACAATTTATATGGGACTCAATTTTAAAATAAGTTAATTGTACTGAATTATATTCTAGCTCTTGCCTTTGCAGGGCCACAGTATATTACAATGTATAGTTTTAAAATGCCATCCAACAGGCTTTGTTATTTTATGCTTCGGTTTTCAATGTTTCTGCTCAAATATGTATCACAACATACACAGTAGAAAGTTATGAAAGATTTATTATTAATGCACGTTTTTTCCTCTGCTGGAGATAGAACTTTGTTGTGCATGTTATAAAATGTTAAATATTAGAATTATTTAAAGTTAATAGGATGCCAAAGAAAATGACTAATAATACATTATACAATTAGATGCCTTTCATATTAGTGCATCCATTAACAAAATAAAATACGTTCAAACAGAAGAGTTCTGATTTGCAATTTTTAGCAAGGATTGCCCATGTGTAAAGCTAAATTATTTATTCATTTAAAAAAAAAACAAAAAACAAAAAACTGCCGGATACATCAGTTTGCAATTATTTGCATTATGTTTGAATGCTTTATCATGTGGCTCTGATTCAAAAATACGTATCTCTAAGTTGCTTTAGCAACTTCATTTGTGCAAAGCATTAAATATGGAAAACACAAAAATAAGCTGCTTTTTCCAAATTCAGCAGGGCAGCTGATGAGACCACAAACCTCAGTATTGCTCTTTCAGCTGTTTTGGGTGTCTCTGTCATCACCCTTTAGCCCAGAAGTCCACATGTAGTTTCACATCTCCAGTTTGCCCTCCCAACTCCACCCTTTTTTCTAGACAGGATCAATTCCCTCCAGTCCCACCCATACAGATCCCAAGAAAGGCATCACGAAGCTTTGCCTGAAGTTATTCAGATGTTACAGAGTAAAGTTTTGCTGAGCACTGGCTACTACTGACTTCAAAAGCAGTTATCCTGTCCCCTCAGCTGATGGCCACATCATCCTTGAACAAAACACTGAGCAAGCAGCTCACTTTTGCTACAGTAAGAAATAGCTTTTAAAGCTGAAGTGATAGAATCTTCCAGTCATTTTTCTCTTACATTTTCCTTTTCTTTCTTCATGGGTGCCCCGTTTCTAGAAAGGCAGCTAAAGAAAGTTTCCCTGAGAGCAAGTAATCTCTTTCTCCTCCCATCCATCTTCTCTTCACTGTTCCTATGTACTTAATTAAGTCAGTCATTCTCAATTCTGTATCATAAGCACATAATGTTGGTTGATGGAAATGTGTTTCAAAATCCCTGTTTGCTTTTTAATTATCTGATTACGCTGGGGGAAAAAAAAAAACAGACCAAAAACCAAACACCTCTCTCTCTTTTGTACACTACAACGAGTAACACCCAGCAATAGCACTCTGTCGTTTCCTCTTTCAGGAGATTTTTTTCTTTCACCTTCTAACAGTCTATTTGGTCCAGCCTTTCAGTTCACGGGATTTAAAAGCATAATCAACCAAAGTTTAGAAAAATAATTTTAAAAAGGATTTCAAGTTAAAGATGCCTCTTGTTATGGTCTTTACTCAGCTTGTAAAGGGGGAGGAACACCATGCTCAGGCTCTGCATAGCCTAACTCCAGGCTACTGTCACCCCAAAATATCTCCTGCCCCTCTAAGGCCCAATGTCAGCCCAATCATGCAACTCATGGTCGAGCCAAAAAAAGGGTGCAGGGACACAGAAAAGGATTATGAACTATTTGGATTCACCTTAGACACTGCTTGTAAAGTAAGAGGGGAAAATATAAAATATTTGTTCCACCATATTCAGTTATCCTCATCCTAATTATTTCAAATTTTTCCCATAGTTGTGCTGTATGAAGTAGCAATAGTAATTATAGGAAGAAGAGAACGCATTGAAATGAGAACAGTTTCATAGGTTGATCTCAAAAGGCACCATCGTCAGAACTCACCCTGAAGTGTTGGTCCACGAGAGATTTTGATTAGGCTGGGACTGCTACAGTAGGGTTGGGAAAATGGGACCTTTGATCATGAGATCTGAACAATCCCTTTTACTGACAAGAGGCAGGCTACAGACTGAACAGTGTTAACATTCAGAGGAGAGCTGAAAACTCAAGTGAGAGCTACACAATGTTCTCACTTCTATGACTCTGGTACCATGCTTTACTTGGAAATTAAAACACAGTGTGACTACCTCTCTAAGTGTTTTAATTAAAATGTTTAATAATCCCTACAATGATAAGTCTAAAGTGCAAATTAAGATTTGCAAAAGAAGGAGAAAGGAATGTCTCTTTATATTTATGTATGCAGTAAGTGTTTGTTCTGGACAGTGGATATAACACTTTTCTATATCACTACTTCTTAAAAGCTCCTTTTTTTTTAAAATCTTGTTTTTCCCACCAAATATATTTGCAATTTTTTTTATACACAAAAATGTGTTGGGTGTTTTTCTAGAGGTAAGAAGCCAATGATGTAAAGAAAAAAAATATTCATTTGCCTATGTTTAGGCATCTAATGATTCTTAAATGCTCTAAGATCTCACCTCTAGCACACAGCCTCCAAGGGCATTACTCTCATGTTCATCCTCTGCTAGACCCACCAGCCTCATGAGGGTCACTCTAGTATTCAGCATCCTCGAGTGGCTTTACATACCAGTTGTTAGGTAACTGAATCAAACCCAAAATGTCCAAAGAATCTGCTAAGGAAAGATGCTTTCCAGGCCTGTGATAATTTGCTCATGCAAAAAAATTCCAGTGAATTACACAATAATACTTAAAAAGAGAAAAAAAGAAGGGGGGAGACAAAAAGACAGGAATATTCCATTCTAAATCCATTAAAAATGATGGTATAAGTGACTTTGAAATTTTATAAGAAAAATGAATTTATTTTTAGCAGGAATATATTTCTAAGAAATAATATATTTCTAAGACTCATTCCACAAATAAGACAGTCAATTAAACAACCTAGTTTTCCTCATGAAATGAAAAATTTCCAATGATCACAGATATATTTCAGGGGTTTATTTGTTTGGTTTTTTAAGTTTTTCAGTTTGGTTCCATTTTAGCCCCCAAGCACTCTTACTGCTCACTAAAAGAAGCAATGAAGTTCAACAGTTAACTGCATTTCCAAAGTCTCCCTCAACAAAAAAATCACTTGCCACTCACTACAGTTGTATCTCCCACAGCATTTATGGTTTTCCCAGCACTCTATATACAGAAGACCACAACTACCATGACAAAGCCTAAATCCACTGTGTGGTAACTTCTCATCCCTTGCCACCCTGCATAACATCATGTAACCTACATCCACATATAATATCATTTCTATTATGGACCCTATTGCAAATTTGTATTTGTCAGCCAGTATTACATACAAACCACAGAATTACAGCAATTGACCACAGGGGAGAAAAACACCCCAAATATTAGGCCATACCATGATCTTGTAAGACGTTGAGTGTGATCAACTTTAAATAGGAATGATTCTGCTTAGTTCTCCCGGGTATCCATCTCCTTACAGCACAAGATCATCCAATGCAAAATACCTTTGAGGCTTGGCTCAGTTTATTTATAAATAAGCCTGGCAGCCCCCAGCTTCTGGAGATTATTCCATCATCCTAAAAATCGTCATTAGAAAGTTCTCCTGTTAATCCTTTTAACAAATGCCTCTATAAATTATTTCCCTTCCTTGTTATTCTGGAGCTCTGTGGAATGGTATTTCCTGCAGCCTTTACTATCAGAACAACAAACCCAAACAAAAAGTCACCCATGACAACGATGAGCATCCTAAAAAGAAAAAAAAAAAAAAAAAAAGGCAATTCCTTGCTACAGCATGCAAAACTACAGTCCTTCTCAGTGCCTAAATAACACTCCTTGAGGGGTTATCAAGAAGCTCTTCAACTTCTTGAAGTGTTACTAAGCAAAAAGCTATTGTAACGCAAATAGTGCTGGGGTTAGAAAAGAAATCAAAGGCGTGTCTTAAATGCTCAATCATACAATACATGCCATAAAATCCATGGTATGTTTGTGGCTCACCACACTAACCCAGTTTACTGCCTCTTCTGCCCCATTCTACCAGCTTATTCATCACACTAGTGAAAAGAAGTTAAGACAAGACCATTGGTAAGAGAAATTGTACAGTGTCTTGAGACCGGGTGACTAAGACTTAAAATTTAGTTTTTCTCGCCTTTTTTTCTTTAAACTGAGAACAAAATAAGATATATTGGATAAACATTAATATTCTTTCATCCCTTTTATCTATCAATATAATGCTCACTACTTACAAAACAATTCAAAGCATTGCTTGCAAAAAATAATATTTCCATCACATTTCATCATCTGATATATTTACTGATTACTGTTTGGAGTACTGTAATTCCCACCCCTTCCTCTCTAGAAAGAGAAGAGTAAGATGTGGAAACCACGCCCTCTAAAAAAAAAAAAAAAAACAAAAAAAAAAACAAAAAAAAACCCAAAACAACTCATTGTGTACCTTAAAATAGACATTCAAACACAGTGAGAAAAAAGAGGAACCCACATCAGTAATGTACACATTTAAATTGATTCACCAACTACTGTGGGCTCAATTAAAATATTTTGTTGTCAGAGTTTTAAAGCTCGGAAAAATAAAAAAAAATAATTCTTGGCTACAGCTTGGCATATGCAGGTCTTAACCCAGAAACAAGCTGTTTTATAATTATTTCAGAAAATTGCTTCAGTCCATTTTATTTTCTGTGCTTGCCTGGGAAGTGTGAAAAAAAAAGAAAAACCTATTTTTGACTCAAGACTTTCAAGACATTTTGGTTCTCAGCTTGCAAGTAACCCAGTTTGAGCCTGATATTTCCAATGTGAACCTTGGACCACTCTTACTGGTTTCTCAGTGAGACCAGTTACACCAATAAATGCTGGTAAATGTTTGCTGGCTAGGCCATACGTGATTGCAGGGCTGGAGGGTGGCTCTAAGGTTAGACTCCAACCAAGACACAATTGCATGTTTCTATGCTGGAAAAATGCAATCAATAACCTCTTAAGACATCTAAAAATGTATGAGATGGTGGGATACAATGGGAAATCTCACAGTGCACCACAAATTAAATACCCACAAACAAAAAAAAAAAGGAAAGTAACTGCAAGATAGAACAGCACTTCTTATTTTTACCTCCTCTTTTATCACTATTTCTTGCTAAAATTTCAAACAAAAACCTGTGATGGTCCTGTTGGACATTGATGTTTTCAGTTCCCCTCTGGAAGTTGGCAGGTGACAGAGGTCCTGCTCTCCTCTGCCCATGGAGCCTTTGTCACTGGCAGGACCAGAGCTGCTGGCTGTCTTTCAACTGGATATATTGGGTCAACGGAAATACTTTGGTGTTTTGGAACAGGGAATTTTGGGTTTTATTCTGGTTTTGGGATCCTTTTTTTCATTTAAAAAAAATAAAGCTGTGAAATGGAGATGCTTCTCTTTTTTTTCCTCTTTTTTTTTTCCCCGCTTTTTTTTTTTCTCCCCCCTCTTTTTTCTTTTTCTTTCATCCCCAGATCCCTCCTTTCTTTTTCTCCCCTCCATTGTTTTTTGTTTGTCTCTTTCTTCTTAGTTTTTTTTTTTTTTTTTTTTCTAAATGACTGCTTCAAAACCACCCAGCCCATTTGTGCTGACCTGGCATCTCTGTTTCAAAGGCAGCTTCAGTCTTGTGTCAGCTCCACAGGCTTAGCTGGGAAACCACTCCGGTTCCTGATAACTGGGGCTCAGACATATAGTCCCAGACAGCTCATGTAATCAGTAATATTGAAAGAAAAAAAAAAAAAAATCCTAAGATTTGTTCCTCTTTTGTGATAGTTCATTGATAAAGAACATGTCAGTGCAGTTGAAGAATCCTGCTGGCTAAAGGTATCATCCTTAGCTGCTCATATGGTCCAGGCTCTTACTTGTCAATTAGATTAATCCAAGCTGTTTCAGAACAATAAATATAAGTACAGATGGAATATAAACATATTGAAGATTACTGGTTTTGACGGCTGCTGTTTATTAACTCAAAAATAATGTTGCAGTAAGGATTTTTGTTGATATTTCAAATGGAAAGGAAGAGTAAATAGGAATTAGATATTCCTTAGGAAAGGAAAAAACCCACCGCACAACAAAAACACTACTCAACCCCCCCAAAAATAAACCTACTGCACCACAACCTCCAAAACTGCCCATGGGTAATAAAAAGGCAATGATTTTACTTCAAATGCCACCTATGAGCTACCTTTAGAGAGGGGATATGGCACCTATAAACTCCAAAGACTAGGTATGGTGAAATCCATAAAATTTCCAATTACTGCTTCAGAATTTATTGTGCACATATGGAAAATAATACTTGTAAAAGAGAAAGGGGTTTGTGCCTGGTGCTGTCAATACTGTGAAGGATGGGGTGATTATAAAGCAAATTAACAATACTTTTAAATGTGCATTCACTTATCTTTCCAATTAAATCCTTGTTAAACAACTGCACAGACAGTAATGGTGCTTCTGCAAAGCACTGATCAAGACAATTTTATTGTAATTTTTACTCTGTAACAATTAATCAAGTAGGCATTTTCTTTATTATTAAATTATTTAGTTAATAAATATTCGCAATCAGTTCACATATTTGTAGTTTAAATTTTACTTTTCATTTTTATTAAGCTGACTTATATTCCAGTATATTCTTACTGAGGGAACAACAGAAACATTTTCATATTTTTTGCCAAAATGGCTTTTGTTAACCTGAGTAAAGTCAGGGCGAGGTTCAACTCACAGTTTTCCCAAATATAGTTACCAATTTGACTATTTTTGACTATCCTTTTCCATGTTCCATAAGAAATCTGCTTCTCCACAATAACATAACATTTAGCCTCTGTACAAATTCATATTTTCCCCCAACTTTGGTACATAAGTACAGTAACCAAGCCATAAAAATACAACAACTGACCTTTGGGTGGTTCGTGGTGTTTTGCAGTTACCACACGAGGTATTTTAAATGAAATAAGGGGCTGCAAAGGTCATCTGTACAGCAAATACCAAATATTTTGCAAACAAAGCATCAGATATCAAGACAATTAGGGACTCTCTTGTATTATGTATGAACCAACACTTACTGCATGAACCAATAAGCACTGAAATTTGTATTTCTATAGTTAGTTTCCCCTCGACATATATGAATTAGGATAGAATCCTAGGGTTTCAATCATTATGTTATGAAGCTTTTAGAACTCAAAGTTTGGGGTTTTTTTCAGTTAATTTAGTACTTATAAAATTGCTTGCTTGAGTTGTAGAACTGGAATGCTTTTCCAGCCACCCAGCAGATGAACACAGCAAGAATAAAGAAGCAAGCTCCTACCTCCTCTCCCAGGAAGTCTTCAGGCAGAAAACAGAGAAGGTCCTCATACCACTACATCATATTGTGCATCAACACAACAGGTTTGACCAAAGCAAGGAGCACACCACAAATTCTCTTACTTACATCCTAAGATCTTTAAGAAAGGAGTCCTCCCTTTCTCTGTTTTCCTGTCTCAGGAACATCTTGCCTCAGTATTAGCATTTCCAATCACTTCAGGAGCCCTCCCACTTCCCTCCACCTTCATATATTAGTGCCTTAATGACCCTGAGCAGCCACACCTGTGGTTCCCCACCCCTGCCCATGGGCCCAGAGCCAATTGTAGCCCCACCCTAGGGCTTTGGGCCAAAACAATTGATGTCTTCAGTAGCATCCTCATATCTTGGAGCTGCCAGCACACTTGAAATTGTTTAACAGAACCTCATCCTTTTTCTTACAGGTGTGAAATAAAAGAATGTTCTTACAGATCTCTGTACAGGCTTTAACTCACTGGGCCTTGCTTAAAATCAGAAAAAATCTCCATTTTTTTTTTTTTTATAAAATCCTTGAAGAATTACCAAGTGTCCAAAATATTTTTATTGACTCATTATTATAATTAATGTCTTCTTATTGTTCTTTTTTTTTTTTTTTTTAACTTTTCAACTAGTAGACTTAACCAATACTTTAGGAAAGCAAAAGAGGAATGGACATCACTGTCTAATATCTCTGGTTATTATAGAAGCCATAGGTTCACAGTCAGAAACATTGCATGGCTGGTAACTAAGTTTCTAAAACCAAAATTCTTTCAGTGCGTGGAGACAAAGAAAGGTACAAATTTCCTGATGTCAGTTTGGTCCAAACAACTTCTACTGCCTTGATTCAGTGATTTGAAAAATGATGACTTAGAGTTTTGAAAGTGCTGAGAGATGTTATAGCCTGGTCCTCTTATGATCAACTGATCTTTTCAGCCCTTAATGGGAAAATAAATCATAGATAAAAGATAATCCTGTTGCACAGAAGCAAAAAAGGTGTGATATCAATAGGCTTCTATAGAAGAAGAAAACTCTGTGAAAGGGATAAAGTAAATAAGGTAGTTTGTTCTGCTGATGCTCATGTTAGCAAGGTCAAAGCCTTCTTCAGGACATGTCTAACTCAAGAAATGTGGAAGAAACACAAAGTATATTCAGAGATTTAAAACAGATACAAGCTAAGTTTTTTTTATTGTAAACCCAGCCTCACCCCAAAAAATCTATAATTCCAAGGGTCTCTTAAGATGTTTCCCACTCTTATTTCTTCTTTAATAACAAAGGTGTCAACTGATAGTTTGTTTTCCTTTCGTACTCACCAGTTCTCTCATTTAATTTCTGATGCTGAAGATGACATTAACAGTATAGGAAAGGGAGCCAAAGAAAGCCTTGCTATATTCTAATTAGCAATTATTCTAATAAAAAATACTTTGATATGGCAGCCAGCCTAGAGTCTCTTCTATGATCTTTAATTTTCAATGTGATACATATTATTTATATCCTATAAATGTAGGTGTAACACAATGGCAAAGCAAGCAGGAGGAAATGGCAAAGCAAGCAGGAGGAAAGAGCCCATTAAGTCTTTAGCCCAAATAAGAACTGATTGCAGAGTCAATCTCTGCAATGTAAATAGGCTTTTTCAGAACACTTGTTTGCATTTATAATCAAATTAAACTTTAACTATAATAATAAAAAAAATCTCTATGGGAAAATCATATCTGTATAAATAATACTTTGCCACTCTTAACTACAGAGAAACAAAGGTGTAGGGATTGAATCTAGGAGGTCACAATAATTAATGAGTGAAAAAGTGATGCATGGCAATGGTGTTATTAAACATCATCCCACTGCAGAGCTTTAAATGAACAGGTTGGGAGCACTCACTGGTTTTCCAGATAACTTTTGTATGTGAAACAATCTGAAACTGCCTCCTTCTTCAGCATCCAACTGACAGGGCACAACAGGCCCTTGGGGACATCAGGTGGAGACAATTTTTGCTCTCCCAAGCACGTCAGATAAATCCAGTTTTCCCCATCTCCCCATGGTCACTCAACAGGCAGATTTCCTGCATGTGCCCCAGGTAGCCAGTGTCAGAGTGGCTTGAGTGAACCATTAACTTCTCATATATATATATATATATATATATATATATTCCTTTTTCACTGTATGAGCCTGAAGAAAAAGGTGCCTGGTTCTTTTGTGCTGTGAAAAGCCAGCTTAGACTTTTACCTAATTTTACAGTACCAGCCCATCTGGTTTAGGTGAAAACTTGAGCAGTAAAGTTAACCTCAAGTACATTAGCATTTGGATGCCGTGAGACATGATAGACAGGAGACTTTACTTTTATGGCACATTTTTTTCCTGAGCAAAGATCCTAGGCAGTGAAGAAGGACAGAAAATCCCAGTTTTCCCTCTCTGCCTCCTAACAAAATACAGTGTAGGGTTATTTGAAAGGCAAGGCACACTACATTATTAACACACAAATACTCAACAAATATAAATCTAAGGGAACCCAAGAAATGAGTCAAAGCCATGAGGCTGATGATTTATTCAGTCTCACTGCATTTACTGGCACAAATACTGATTCCTCATAAACCAGAGTTCATCCCCCAGTTTCGGCTGAAGACAAGACTGGTCTGGAGCAACTGAGGAGGTGGCAAACACCTACTTCTCCCCTGAAATATTCCCTAGAGACATGGGGAGGAGGCTTGAAGGTGAGAATATATTCTTTACATATCTCATATCTCTCAGTTTCTTGAGAATGTTTGAGTCAGAAGTCATAGTTTATGCATAGTGCTGAACTAATTGAGGAAGTTTTTCTCCAATAGCTGTCATCTCCAAAAAAAAAAAACAAAAAACCAAACCATAGAATACACAGTCTTGAGCAGTTCTGCTAATAGTCTCCAGGTAACTTTTAAAAGAATTAATAAAAAGTAGGTGAAAATGTTGCAACAGCTTCACATTCACACTTGATTAATTCAAGACTGTATAAAGTCTACAATGCAAGTCAAGATTTGGGACTTTTCCTGCTTTCTGAGAAGTTTCATTTTATTACCTCATTAAGTAGTATCAGAAGCTTCACTGTCATTGATGACATTTGCTAAATGATTAAACATGGGGATGCACAGTTTCTGCCAAGAGTCATGAACTGTTCAGAGAGGCGAATGTAGTTGTCTTTCACCTTAATTAGCTACCAATATTAGCTTCCTTACCTTTCATACTATCTATTGATCAATGTTTGATTAATTTAGGCCACATCTGTGAATAGAGTTCTGCTGAACTTGTGAAAATATGTTTGTTATATGTGGAATCTGTGGAAACATGTTCACTAAATATATACATGTTTTAAATCTCGTTCTCAAATCCACAAAATATTAATTTCTCCTCTTTTCATTTCCTGGAGTCGATTCTTTGTCTTTTTAAAATCAGTGCTAAGGCATCCTGTGACTTTGGCAGAGCCAGTACTCTACTTCTAGTATTTCCTTTTCAGATCTTTTCAGCACCTTTTTCTACTATTTGACTATTCCTGTTGTACTTTTTTTTTTTGTTTAACTTCCAACATCCAAACAATCTGCTATATTTCCTTTTATTTTTTTTTTAAATCTTTTTTGTTTTTGTTTCCTCCTCTCACTTTGACTTTTCAGGTTCTACATATGCCTTGATTTTTGCCACCTTATTTTATGATTCATTTCCTCCTTTTTTTTTTTTTTTTTCTTTTTTTTTTCTCTTCTCTTTGTTTGCTTGCTTCTCATCTCCTGTTTAACTACAATTTTCCACTGCTTACTCTGCTGTTTTTCCTCTCTCCTAGCTGACATTTTCCTCGGCGCAATATTTTTCTACCTTCCCTTTCCTCTCTTTTCCAAAACACAGCTCATCGTTCTATGCCACTAATGTATAGCAGATTCTGAAATACTGTCATCTGAGACAGTTAAGCACTAAACAAAACATTACCAGGGTGGAGGAATCACTTACCCTGATTGACAACAAATCGTAACTTCTGTATTGTTGCCAGATTGCCGCTAACTCTGTATATTCCATCAACATCTAGACCTGAAAGAGAAACACATATTTCATTTTAGATCCTAGAAGTATTTTTCTTTGGATGTCTGTCGGGAAGCCAGGGGTGCCCTAACAAGTCTGAGGAAGAGCAATGTGATGAACGACTGAAAAATAATCCACCTGACAACAAAAGTGCCTCCTCCGTGGTTAAAACAATGATGAGAAATAAAAGTGGTAGATTAACTTAAGTGAATACAAAACACCTAACTATAGTTATCTTGTAATTCTGTCAACAGAATATAGTTCTGCAGGGGTATTTGAGTGTGGCAGGAAAGGAAGAGTGGATTCCCTCTCGTGCTTATAGAGAAGGGCTGTATGGGAGAGGCAAGCCCTGCTCAAACGTTGAGGGGGGGAGTGTGTGAGTTATATTAATAGTGCTGGGGAAACTTCTCAGTCTGGGGGCTGAGTTTTTCAGACGTGAATTTCTGAGAGTTTGACCTTTCTGAAAATAAAGCAGTGAGATGCCCACTCTGAAATCATGACGTGCGTGAGACTACACAAAACTACCCTTTCTCTACTATATTCTTCATAGCAGATCTGACAAGTTGAAGATGAAATTAAATATCCCAAATAGCATATGCCCTGGAGTACATTTCTTCATTAATATAGGCCATTCTTTTCAAGGACAACCTGACAGTCTTGTTTCTCCCTGCATATCTACTCAAGGTTTATCTTCTAGGTGAAACTAGATGTCATACTCCCTTTTGTGACATATTATCTCCTACAGCAAGCTCTGCTGATATGACTGTTTAAAATAGCACTCCCAGCCCTGGTTGCATAGCTGTAGCATTTCAAAGCACATGGGAACTGCTCTCCTTTCCTGGGAGAATTCGCTATTGTGCAACCAGGAACGAATCTGCATGCTTAAAAATTGAAAACACTAAACTCTTCTTTGTCAATTCATGTTTAAAACTTGCAAGTACATAAGAAGCTAAGAGAATCTACACAGAACAGGTTTGGGTTTTTTTTTTTAATGCTAGTCATCACTTGGAACACAAGTTTTAATTAGCTTTTGGCAAGCAATTTCAGAGAAAGCCTTTCTCTTGGAAAACACGGATTTGCTAAAACCAAAACTTTCCAGGAAATATTTCCTAACAGTGTATCTAGGGGTAATTTTAAAAAATTTTCCAATTCAGGGTGGGAAAAAAAGGAAAAAGTGAAACTATACAAAAGAGTGAAACCAATTGTAGAAGCCCAGAAACCCAGCTGTAACAGAAATAAGCTTGAAGCTCAAGTCCCTATTTCAAAGATACTTGCATCATGCCTTGGGAGATGAGTGTCATAGCCAGTGGACTCAACAGCTTGGAGGTATCCCTCATAGATCTTGAAACATGTTGGGAGATTTACTTTTCTTTTTGATGCAGACTGAAACCAAATAAGGCCTTTTGTTTGTTTGCTTGCTTATTTTCTCTCGCTATAAAAAAACAGTTTTTATTTTATGTCTATCCTGCTAGGAACATCCTTATTTAGTTTACATTTTTTTAAGTATTTTTTTAAATGAATTACAATTCTGTATCTATGTCTTTTATTAGACCTTTTTTTCTGCCCTGCACCTGTGGGTGTCCTGCAACATAATACTGGGAGTAGTGATTAATTTCAGGAAGATCCCCTTTGGTTACTGAGGGATAAAGAAGAAGTTTATTTAAGAGAAAACAAAAAGGATTTGGTAATCAAGAACACTTGGAAGTTATCCATCTACTGGATATATAACATATGAGCAAATGGAAATTACTAAAATGTTTAAGTAATGCAATTCTATCCTAAATCTGAAGAGTTTCATTCTGTTTTAGTAAGGGGAGAGTGAGTGAGCAAGAGTAATACCCAGCATAAAAATGTGGGACTCTTGTGGTAAGGGATTAAGGATTGCATCATGTAAATTGAACTCCAAACAAGAAAGTAAAGAGGAAAAATAAAACAAACAAACAAACAAACAAACCCCAAATCAGAATGTTAACTTTTGTTGAAATCTGGCTCAATTAAATTCTTAACCTTTTTGCATTTATGGAAGTGAAGGCTGTACATGCCACTCTGGGTCAAATAGCAATGGCTCACATTGATATCATTGATTTGGAACCTGCATGAATTATCCAGATAAAGTGACAATTACAAACTGTGTTTTAAAATGGTGGATATTGCATCTTGCAAAAATCATCTGCAGTATTCAAGTGTATTATTATTGTTATAAATGCACTTTAGTCCAGAAATGAGGTCTGATTAGCATTTCATTTGGAAACTATACATGGCAACGAGAAAAAAATAAAAATAAAAATCCAAGAATACAAAGCCAATTATAGTGTTCACGTGCCACCAACTTTCTGCTGCAAGAACTTTGAAAGTTAAGCCAAACCAAACCAATGCAAATTGGTGGATTTGGACATCCTTTTCATGACCACATTATCTTAGCTGGATTGTTAACAGCTTATTTTGGAAAATCCAATTAGGCACAAAAGAGAAAGAGAGAGAAATATATCTTTATAGGCCTAATATCCTGATTCTGTGAACAATTTTCAAAGCAAATTCACTTTTAAGAGCACCTCTATCAAGAATAAAAACATCCCTGCACTGCTGTCAGTGTTTCTTCGTGGTAGGCTATAAATACTTAGGGAACAAGATGAAACAAAAGCCTTTCAGAGTTTCCTATCTGGTGCTGGCATTTAAGTATAGTGGTAAGGGACGTTTTAGAAAAATAGTCATTGTAATAAAGCCCAACTGTTTTTCACTCTAGGATGAGCTCCTTGTCTTCTGGAATGGGGTTTATCAGGGAAGAAACACTGGATTTTGTCCTAGAGAAGAGTAAGTATTTTAGTTGCTTTGTATCCTAATCTCTGATGTTGTTTTAATGAGAAACATGAAAAAAGGATAGGCCTGTTGTTAGAAATGACAGCTAGAAGTGTGATGACTTCAGTATTTTGACCCTAAAGTTTGTAACGGTATAAAATACATAGGAAAAGCACTTAGTCAAGAAAACATCTGTTTAGTTGTCAAACTACTGGAAAATTTGGACTATTTTTATTTTTAAAAACCCTACAACTATCCCTGATGAGAAAGTTAAAAGGCAACTGAACTTAAGCTTGGTTGAGATCCATAAAAAATAGCGAACATTACGTTGACTCTGCAGAACTACACAAAGGCTGTTAGAACACCTATTTAAGAACACTTTTTGCACTTCTGCTTCTAACCAAAATGGAAATAACCATGGGTGAAGGTTAGTGTCAGATCCACTAGAAATATGCGCTGGAACCAAGTAGTGCAGAGCATTAAAAACACAGGAGAAAGTGAGAGCTTTCTGTTGTATTTATCCAAACTTATATTTTTAAAAATCAGAGTTCAATATTGGTTGACGTAGTTCTGATGCTTTATGATCTGGCTTGATGGAAATGTTCTCATTAGTTCCTTTCTTGTGCCCAAATCACATTGCATTCCACCTAAGCCTAACATATATTTGACAATACCTTCAAATTGGATTTGACAACATCCTCAAACATAATATAAAAGGAAATTCTCTCTGTGCAGGGGGAGGGGAGTGGTGCTATACAGAAATTTGCCTCTGTTTTTTAACAAGATTTAGAATTTGCAACTTACATTTTTCAATGCTATAGGTAACTTCCTGCACAGAAACCCATGAAACATTTACAATTAATGTATCCTGAAATAGGTGTGGTCCCCAGGCCTGGTAGGAGTTTTGTAAAAGAAACCATCATGCTGGATTCAACAACAAAGTGAAGTACAAACTTGAAGAAAGGCATTCTTTAGTTAGTCCTTTCATTTAAAATCAGTTATGTTCAGGGCAAAAATATTGTATTTCAAAGGAGCCTATTATGCCTTCCCATAAACAGAAAGATCATACGTTTTAAAACTAAAGTATCATTATGTAATCAAGCTGTTGTATTATAAACTATTTTGTGGGCTCAGATGCCCAGGGCTATCTTTACAAATATTTAAGAGGTCATTATCAGGGTATGTTCTCCCTAAAACTATAATTCTTTCCTCCTGTTTTCATATGCATCTTACCATAAATATCTGATATATAAACAATTTCTTGAAAGTTTACTAAGGGCACAAAAGTGAGGCATTAAGGCATTTAAAGAAGCAGAAATGCACAGATGTAGCAAATACACAAATGTCAAGATAATCTCTCTGTTGAGAAAACCACCACAAAACAAGGTGCCACAAAATAAAGTTTCAAAAAAAGGATCAATATTTGTGTCCTGAAAGAAGGAAAATCAGGAAGAGTAGCAAAAAAAAAATCTTACATATTATAATTTCATTAAAAATACTCTATCTGAATAGGGTTACCAAAGGTACCCAGAGTTTCAGGTGGATGTGCAACAAAAAAAATCTTTTTGTTTGACACCATGGAAACCAGCATGGAAAATGATAAGCATGAGTTACACCCCAGAAAGAGAAAAACAAAAATAGAGGTTTTAACAGCAAACAGGGGACGTATGGATGTAAAATGCACGGTACAGAGGTGGTATGAGCTGAAGATACTTGAACCAGCAAACTTGGTACACAGCTTGATCAGATTGGGCTTTAAAGGAACACCAGATCCTTTTGAACATAAGGCTGTCTGCACTCATCATGGTTGTCAATGTTGTTGACATCTCTATCCTGCTTTTTGATGTGGTGTTGGGTGGGGTTAGGCATGCCCTAAAGCTCCCTGAGCGGGGCTGGAGGTTTGAAACTGGGATTTGCTCTGCTCTGCTGGAAAAAAAACAACTTCTCTTTTGATCATCAGAACTATCCACTTCTCGTACTCCTCCCATCAAAAGATCACATTCATGAGACTGAAAACAACAGCCCAGCTAACATCTGATATGAAAACAGGTCCCATCCCTAGTCCACAGAAGTTAATCATCTTCTGTGGAGGTGCGTGCCAGATTGTTCTACCAGACAAGGATGAAGAAACCTAAGAGGCCAAAGAGTGGATGATACTGGAAGTCAATAGGAAGAACAATGATATAATCACAGTCACAAAAAAAAAAAAAAAAAAGTCAGTTTCCACTTATTGGTGCTCAGAATTTACATTTGTCTCTTGTTTGCACATAAAATATAAAGAAATATTTGGAAATAACAAAGACTGGAAAGAGTGGGAGAAGAGCTATTCTGATATTGTAAAAGCTGTTAAGAGGGCTGCACTTGCAGACTGGCTAGACTGACCTCAGTCCCAGACAGTGTACTTAAATAATTAATTCAGGACCCTATGAACAAAGAATTCACGGCAAAACATAATTAATTCCAACCAGCATGGTTTCAGGAAAATCAGGACCTTGACTAGCAAACTTGTTGCATTTTTTTATAGGATTGGATTTTTGACAGGTCTGGTTGAGAAAGGCAGTGGTGTTGAAATGGTATGTTTGGCTTTCCATGAGGCCTTTGACTTAGTACCACACGACACTTTGATTAAAGCACTTGCATTTTATGGAATTAACGGGGCATATATTACATGATTAAAAACTGGCTCAATGACAGAACTAAAAATGTGGTAATTAATGGGAGATATCAGTTAACAGGGTTGTAACTGGCAGAACTCTCAGTCCAGTGCCATCTAATACCTTTCTCTGAGATGTGGACAATGAGAAGGAAAATCTCTGTTTGCAAAGTAAGCAGATGACACAAAGATCAGGGAGAGATTGAATAACAGTGAGGACAGGTAAAATTACAGAAGGTCTGAACTGCCAACTTAAATGGTCACAGTTTGGTAAAGTAAGTTTTTATACAGAGAAACACAGGGTACATCCAGCAGTCTGGCTGTGTGGTTACAAAGGACTTGAAGGTTCTTTTAGTTAATTAGCTGAACATGATATCTTATGTCAGTGTACAGCAAAGATGATAAACCTGATCCCTTCAGTTACAGAGAGAAGGATCAGACAGAAAGAAGGAAGAGATTGCAGCTCTTCAAGCACAAAAAATAGGATGTCCAGTAAAGCACTGTGCTTCACATCAAAGCAGGTAAAAGGAAAGATAAAAATATATGATTAATTTCTTCATATTAGAGAGAGAAGTAAGAGTTGTCCTCTCCACTGGTACTTTTCACATGGTTTGTGTGTACTGGACTCATAACCAGCACTGCCCAGCTGCAGGACACTTGACAGCCAAGCCTGAATTCAAGGTTCCTTGAAGATTTTCTTTACTCTATCAGTGGAAATCCAACAGTGCATCAGAATTCAGTCAAGACAGAGATGGTGGAGGAAAGAAAGGAGAGAAGAAATTGTATTAGTTCTGAACAAGCTAAGGAATTACTCTGTAGGAGGTATCTGACATGAGGTTTGGTGGTTCTCTTTAGGAAATTAGTTAACAAGAAATAATTTTATGTTTGACTGAAGTAATATCAAGAAGATGAGGGGCATTCCTACATAAAAAGAGAATCTCATTTTTTCTCGTAGTAATAACTTCAAGATGTAATGAAAGGAGGAAAACTTGACTAAGAACTTATTGTTTTTGAGACCCTGTAGAAACTGTTTAATGGAAGCAATTACAACACTGAATATGAGCATTGCATACTGAGTAAAAAGTAACAAGTGTATATGATGGATGATATACTTTATCGTGTTTCATAGCACTTGATGGCAGAATTTCCACTTAGATATTTATACACAAATAAATAAAGGTATTGACAATACAAAGCAAGTGCAATTTAAACCAGTACACAGTTCACTGCCATGCAGGGCTGCTGTTGGGTGCCTGAATCAAGCTTGCTCTGCCTTCATCTTCTTCTCTATTGTGTTGCACTGGTTTTGTCATTCAAGAAGTTTTCAGTTTAAAAGCCCCAGGAACAACAGGATTTACTCTGGAGGCTCCCAGTAAAAAGAAACAAGACTCAGCTTAGAATCTGTGTATTCTGAGTGACACCATTGAACGTGCAGTGCCTTCCCTGTAATTCTGCCCTTACCTCCAATCTATACTTTTGCCATTCTGATTCTGATTCTGCCAATCTATACATTTGCCATAGTCCCATTTCTTGCAGTGAAACAAAGTGACCTCATTGCTTTCCCCTGTATTTTCTTTTAAACATTGGCTGGGATGATTGAGATTCAGGAATGTGGGAAAATGGATTCCCAAGCCACGTCCATCCCCTTTAATTCTGAGCTGTAATTTTTGGCTTGGCTTGAATCACAGTCATCACATTTCAGTCTGAATCTCTCTGTAAAGTGATCTTTCTTAAACATTTCTTTCACTCATCATGGGATCAGAAACAAAGTCATTCGAGTCTTTCAGCGAAACACTTACAAACGTCTTTTTACAGCGACTCAGAAGAGCTGAATTTCCTTTAAAAATGTTTGAAAAAGAGGAGGTTTTCATTGCTTGATTGTCCTCTTTGTGAATCTTGTCATCTGTATGCCATGAGCTACAGCTATTTTAATCTGTTTTTGTTTGCAATCCATTTGGTGTCCGCCCAAGAAAATGCAGGTGATTCTAATTAACTTACTGCTGAAGATGTGGAAAAATCTCAATTGTGCTACAGAAAATTATACACTTTAAAACCTTCCCTCTATTATTTATAACGGCTTATTAATGAAAATGATTACATGAATACATTTACCACCTGATTCAGCTTTGTTCACTTTTTAAATCAACAAGGTTTATGCTGAAGGGGAAAAATCCCTACCAAATACAGACCTCAAGTACACACACCAGTTCCCTGGTTTAAATGGAATGGCAGTTTAAAAGGAAATGACATTGTCTTACTTGATGCAACACAGTATAATATCTGAAATTACCAAATGTTTGGAATTAGCCATCCTCTCTCTGTAACACATTAGTATTTAATTTTGTGGATGTTTATTTCTTTTTTGTTTGCTTGTTTGTTTTCTCTTTTAATGCCTCCTTCACCACTCGTATTTCCTCTCATTTGCTGAAGTTACTGCTGCTCACATGTGAGTCAGTAGTTTCATTCTGAAATAGTCTTAATTCATCTAAAATAAAATAGTTTGGGTTGTTTTGTTTGGTTTTTTTGGTTTTTTTTGGTTTTTTTTTTTGATTCTCTGCTATTTTATCAAGTATACCTTTTTCC
The DNA here is from genome assembly GCF_036169615.1 of Heliangelus exortis. Taxonomy (NCBI): domain Eukaryota; kingdom Metazoa; phylum Chordata; class Aves; order Apodiformes; family Trochilidae; genus Heliangelus; species Heliangelus exortis. The sequence continues at coordinate 4,154,834 of NC_092427.1, forward strand.
TCTGATTGTCCAAAGGGTCTTTCAGGAGTATCAGGAATCTTTAAAAGCTCCATCAACTCTTTTGGGATATGATCAGATTCACGGCCCCACAGCAGCTCCTAATTCTTACCTGCCTGGCACTGTGGCCATAATACACTATGTGTATTAATCTGGGCCACACAATACAAACTGTGATAGTCTCACTTAAATGTGATGACAATGTGGACAATGCAGTTTGTTTTGAGGAGGATGAAAGCCTGAATTAAGGTTATCAAGTTAGGAGATGCTGATGATGGAAAAAACCTCAGCCACTGTGTGACATGCTCAGAACAGCTGGGGATGTAATGTGGAGGGTGGGCGAGAAGAGAGCCAAGGTATTTTGTATATTCAAGAAATATATACAACATTGCCATCTCTTATATCCCAGCTGTGCCTGTTAACTTCTGGAAACATGTAGAGCTCAGCAATAAAGCATACTTGACTGATATTTACTGCAATGTGCATTATAAGACATTTTCTGTCACACATTATGTTCTGAAAGAGTTAAGTAACATGAAAAATAGGGGCTCGAGATTATATCTGTCATGGATGAAAATACTACATTTATGCCTCATTGTAATCCATTCATTGGTTTATGGACCCCAAGCCCTCCAGGGAGTGTCACAACTCCACATGATACTGCTGAGAGCTGTATTTTGCTTTTGGATTTCTGATTTAGCTGAAAGAAGTTTAAAAACACATGTAGCCTGACAACTCCCCATTGGCTGCACAGCTGAGGAGGGTCAAGAGCATAAACTATTCCAGCAAAAGCCAGCTGTAACTTATGCTCACTAAACTGGCTGAAGCTCTGCCTGCTGCAGACAGTAGCATACCAGAAATTTATGCATTTGGCTAAATCCTCCCACTTTGGTTGAAACGTGTTTCATTTGGGGATCCATCATCACCAACACCATGCCCGTGTTTTTTGAGCAGCATCAGAATTCCAAGAAAATTGCACTTGGGGTGGGATCTGACTTCCCTCTTAGGACTAGAGAGGGCCACTGACATCAGTAGGAGCTGTGGTTAGAAGCTATGGGGTAGATACAATTCTCCAAACATCTCTTACTCCCCATGCTGATTTTAAAGAGAATTTAGTGCACAGTAGGGACAAATCTTTTCCCATCTTTCACAACAGTGAGAGATTAAATTAGTTTCAGTAATATCCCCTCCCCATCCTAACAAGTACTGCTGCTTATTGGACTTAAGATAGTTGGAAGTGGAAGAACTCCACATTTGGGCATGCATCAGCCAAAATATGTCAGGGGTTTGTATTTCCTGCACTGCAGCATCTTAGCTTGGCAAAGAGATTTTTTTTTTTTTCTTTTTTAATTAATAGTGAATAAGATAGGAAATTTAGGCTGGAATGGGGATATTTAGAGCTGAAAGTCACAGCATAGCTTCTTCCATCATTTCTGGTTTTGGAGAGGAGTCCAGATAGGCCCAATACTCGGGTCCATAGAACAGATCTGGTTTTCACTTGGCATCCTGAAGCCATGCTCTGTTCAAGTTTGGTTGTCTCAAGGTTGTCTACCTTGTCTTCAGGGCTGGGTCCTCCATTTGTGGGCATTTCCCACAGCTCTTGGGCATTGCTGGGGAGTGGAAGCAAATGCAGTTTAACTGTTCCAGTTCAACAATGGTTAAAGAAACACCAGTGAGGCACTTGATAGGACTTGTTTTCTTGCATGACACAGAAGGCTGGATCTGTTCCTTACAGTCAGCAATTAGACCAGCTCAGTTCTGGATTTCTAACAGAAGGAATGTGCAGAACCCTGCTCTAAAAATGGAGTCTGGGCTCTCATGTACAGTTGGTAACATTCTTTGCTTATTCATTTCACATTGGAGGCATCCATCTTTGTATTTGCTTTTTCTCTGCTAATTGGGAGAAAACATTTAAAAATTAGATTCTTAATGTCTAATGTCTAAGACATTTATTAATGTCTAAATGTCTAAGGCACATTATCAGACACCTTTGCGTGTTACAGTCCATGCCTGAGAGGAAAATTCAGAGGCTCTTTTGGAAGATAAGTATCCATATGGCTATCTAACACCAACTTACTGAATTCTTAGCATTGCATATCTTTCTGACATATAAACAGGATAATACAAAGAAGGTTGTGCATATGTATATCAATAGATAACTTTTACTTTAATAATATCTTTCCCAGTATACAGTGTGCACATTTACAGACCTAATAATGATTAAAATAATGGGATTTGACTGAATGTTCTTACAGCTCCTTTTGTGTGATAAACCTCTAGTCTAATAAGTGAGCAAAGTTTTCTGGCTTTTGCAAAAGTCATATTTAGTGTTGTGAAAGTGTGACATTAAGAAGTACTGTGTAAAAAGCCAGAAACATTAATTTTAATATGGTGCAAACCTATCATGCTTAGATTATTTCCACCCTAGCTGCAGGACTATGCAGTTATATATGCTTGTTTTGGTTTTATTCCTGTAATTCCCATTACATTTACTGCGGCCAAACAGGTCTGAGTAACTCAAAAGCTTTTTTTTAATGCCTCCATTTAATTTGGGCAAAATCAGAGCCATCACCAAGGCAACATTCAGCAAAAAAAATGTAGTGAAGATATCTACAGAAACCATAAAAATCCTGAACTAGGTTAAAAAGAATTAAGTACCAAAACTTAAGAGACTAGCACGTGCTTCACTACTTTGACAAAAGCAATTCCACAGTTTTCATTTTATGGTTTGACATGAATACCAGGGTAAACTACATTCAAATAGCACAAAACTTATGTATGAATTGCTCAGGAACTCCTGAAAAGAGGTTGTTGAAGTAAAGTCTGAAATGGAACAAATTGCTTTATACTTTGAAAGAAAGTAAAAAAAAAAAAAACCCAAAACTAAAATACCCACTATGAAATAAAAACAATAGAACAGCAACATAACTGCAACATGAAGAAATACAGAAAAACAGTAAACTTCTGATAAGAAAAAGCCTGGTTTCTGGCAATAAAATGCACTGGGTATCTCTTAGCTGAATTTTGAGTGAAGTAAATGCGTAAGTATGAGTATCATTTGATATTTTCATGCAAGATAATTATTTTAAAATTTGAAGCTATGGGAAGAATTTTGATTTGAATCATTGTCTTTGTATCCTAATGCTGACTGTGACACAGAATGATGTAAGGAAGGTAGAAATCCAATCTCATCCCTTTTACTATGGTTCACACAGACTCTCTGGTATTTCTGAAGGCTTGGAAAGGCAAAGTTGGCATAGAGTGTTTTCCATATCTAATTTCCTTCTTTGGCAAACATTCCAGTATTTATTAATGACATTTACTATAGAGACATCCAAGACAGTTGCAAGGTTTCTGACACAGACTCTTACTGTAAGCTGTGCTTTTTGTGTTTTTAATGGATGACATATCAACATAGCAAAAGTGCAGCTGAAATAGAGATAATAAAAGAAACCATTGTCAACAAAATATAGTGTGCAAATTCAGAAACTTTTCAAACCTCAATACATCATGAATCTTTGGAAAGAATCTGAAAAGATGATGGCTTTGCTCAGTGATGGTAGAAGTGCTCCTGTGCAAAAAGCTCCATCCTGAGATCAGTGCTATTTATGACCAGGCTACTCCTACAGGTCACAGATCAAGGCACTGAATAAAGCTGTTTATTAGTCTCTCTCTTTTACTGGAAAAGTATGAAAACCTGACTTCCTATAGAGCATCCTTCCAGCATCTTCCACCTTGCTGACTGGATTCAAGTCTGGCTTACAGATTTTGTTTTCAGCAGTTAAGAGTAGATGCTCAGATTGTTCACTGTTAAGTTTATAGTCTAAGTGAAAGCAGTTTTCAATAGAAGAGGTGTATCTTATCTTTCTACTAAGGTTTATTAAAAGTATGTAACACCTGATAATTTAACACCGACTGAGTGGCTGCTAAATTTCTCCCTCTCTCTGTCTCCCTGTCTCACCCACACACATCTACACACAAGCAGAGGAATGCTTCTTGACTGCCAAAATATGTGCCAAGATTTTGTTCACTTTAATCTCAATCATATGAGTTAGAGAACCATGAAACAAAGTTTCTACCAACTATGCTGACAGATTTTTAGTTCTAGCAGCTCCACAGGGCATCACTACGAGATACTTTTCTTATTAAAGATTTCTGAGCTGATCAGTTTTCCATTTAAGTCAACATGAGCAGTATCACCATAAAGAACTCAACACTTGCTAACTGATACCATACACTCATCAAAATAATCTCATTTCTAAGTAAACAAGAAGTTGTGGTACCTCCAGCACCATTGTGTGGCTACTGCTGGCACAGGAAAGCCATTTGGTGGCAGCTACTTTGGTGTGTTATGTCACGTAACACCATGTCAGTTCAGGACTGACAAATCTAAACATATGGTTTGAAATACTGGAGGAAATTTTTTCCTGGGAAGAAGGAGGGAAGAGGCATGAAATAGCCTCTTCTGAGGACTTTCTTATTTTCTGAGTGAAGACATCTCAAGGAAAACTCCTCACCTTTGGAGAGGTCCATGGTGTTTTTAAGAGCCTCGGTGTAACCTGTAAATGGCCCATGACACCATGAGACAACTGAACAAGCTCTTGGGCTTCGTTTTTAAATCTTGGGATGAAACTTAGATATTTACATTTCTGATCAAAATACATAAAGGTCGATCTGACAAAATTATGAAGAATTTCCTTAACTGTAAGAAACAACCCTTGACCACAAAATAGTTCTATCCAGGTTCTTGAAGAGAAGGCTCCATCTCTCCATCTGCTTTAGTGGGCAGTGGCTAGTATCAGTGAAGCAGGAATTATAGAAAGAAATAACCCATATCCATTATAAAGTAAGATGAATATGAGAAGGCAGTTTCTAATTGCAAGACCTGCTTCCCAAGAATTTCAATTATTTGAAATGCATCATTTCTGATTAAAAAAACCAAACCAAAAAAAAAAAAAAACAACAACAAACAAACCAAGTTGCATGAAGGAATCAGGAGGAAGAGAGACCTGAATCAGACTGACCGGAGCTACTCTGGATCCAAGTGATAGGGTTCTGTTGTGTTATGAAACAAAATGGCCACATTTTGCTCTCATTTACATATATGCCATTCCTCCCAAAGCAGGAAGCATTGTCTGAGTGAAGACAAAAATAAGTTGGTTTTCTGTATAATTACATTCATGGGCTGTGAGGATCCAGATGACAATAAAGCAGCATGCTATGTGAATATACAACTGGAGATCTCTGAAAGATTTGTTAATTCCTTGGGGCTGTGTCATGCAGTCAAGTGAGGGACAATTCTGTTACTAGATTGCTGACCATATCGGTTTCATAAATTTAGGGGAGTAAAATGAGCTGAAAAATCCTCACTTAAAGAAGTGAAAGCCTTAAGATAAAGCCTCCTTTTTAAGCTGCCCTCTGCCTTGCTCCTGGAGCTTTCTGTTCGTACAATTTCTCTCACTTAGGTATCAATCCCATTAGACTGCTATATTATATGGTTAAAACATTGATGTAACACAAGCTGCTACAGCAAATAATTGAAGTAATAAAATACAACTGCAGTTATTTGCTCTCTTTGCAGGCAGAAAAAAGGAGACAGGGTTTTTTTTTTTACACTGACCCCATAGTGTTGCATACAGACAGCAAAACTTTTATGTCTTGTCTTTAATTGCTGCAAAACTTTTTTGAAAAAAATATAGTGCAGTAATTTTTTTTTTTTTCCATGGGAAGAGCAATTATTCTGCATTGGGGAATTATGCCTTCACAATTTTATTTAAAAACTTTATTTTTAAGCAACAGGAATGTTGAAAGAATCTGAAACTACAGCTACCTTTTTTTTCCCCCCAAAGGAACTTGTTGGACTTAATTTTTTTTATTATTATTATTATTTGTGTGTGTTGAACATCCCCTCTAGGCTAAGACTCATTCTGTCAAGTGTTAGCCCAAAGTGTTCTATTAATGGCTGAACTGTAAAGCCTGACTAAATGGGGCTTGCAATGGAAATACTGCCAGCTCCATGTCTGGGATGGCATGTGAACTGTGCTACGGCATAGTGCCTCATATCCTCAGTTTATTCAGGAGGAAAAGAGGATTTTTTGTATCTATCCTTTTATCTTTTGCATGGCTAGGAGGTGGATACCCTCATGTGTGAGCTTCCCTGAATCTGATTCTGACTGAGGAGGTATGTCAGGACCTTCATTTTCTCTTTGGCACAGAGAAAGCACCAGAGACAGTCAGCTGGCTTTAAATTTATTGAGACTTTTTTGTTTCAGCCTGTACACATGTCAACTGCTTGATTTACAAAGTATATTAACATTATTTCAATATCGAGAAAATGTTGTTTGATTCTTTTTTATTTCGCAGGTTAAGTGGTTTATTTTATTTATTAGGCCTATTGAAAAAGATTTTATGGAAAATTCTGAAGACAAAATGCCCTGTTTCCTTCTACACGTTCACTAATAGATATATTATACAATGCTAGAAAAAGGCAAAAGGCCAAACTCATCTCTGGTGTAATTCCAGTAAAAGCAATAAAATTACACAAGGCATGAATTTGGCCCAGGCATTGTAAATGTTACTCTGGTGCACACTGAGTGTCTGCTTGTTGTTACTGGCAGGGTTTAGGATACAAATCCCCATTTTTTTCATAGAAATGGATACATTGCTCTGGAACAGATTAATCAATGAAGCAGGTATACGGTAACTATGAAAAAGAGAGAAACTGGTTCAAATGCCTGCCTTTTTTCCTGGCTTTTTCTACCTAGCTTCCCATCTCTGATTTCTACATATTTAAAAGATATATTTATTCTCACTTTTGTAAATTGTCATTGCAAGGCTTTTTTTTTTTTTTTTTTACTGCTGTTGTCTCCTTTTCTCTCATTTGTCTTGTATGCCCTTCCGTGATGTTTCCTGTTGACACTTCTTGATATTTTTTCTAACTCAGAATGTGGCTTTCTAGCAGACACAGAGGCCCCAGAGTGAATACCCTTCAGAGCCAATTCTGACTTGGACCTTGCACAACACTATTAACTGGCTCTTACTCTAAGAAAGGTGGCTATAGTGGGATTGCCTGAGCCTGAAGACAGAGATGGTTGAGGAAATCTTGCCAAGATGTTTGCCTCTAAATTCAACTACTCTTAATTTCTACTCAAAAGGAGAAAAAAAACAACCAAGCAAACCAAACCAAACAAAAACAAACCCAAAACATTTTAAATCATAAACTTACAAGGGCTTTTCTCAGAACTTTGCTGTTTTATATTGCATTCTCTCTACGTTTACATTTACACTCGTTGGCCACTTTAAAGTAAACATAGTTCAATGCCCTCAGAAACAGTTTTCTTCAGTCCACTAGAATACCCTGAAAAAAAGGCTTTATCTGCTGAACTTTTGGATATTTTTGTGTGTATGTAATTTTTTTTTCCTATCTGTTTTGTTTCCTTTTTTTTTTTTTTTTTTTTTTTAATTCAGTGCATATAAAAGTTGGGACCAGAAGCCTCCTTGGAACAAGATAGAATCATAAAAGACTTCAGGAATCTCATCACGAGCTAAACAGTACAAATTGCACGTTCTTCATGGAAGTATTAGCTTTTAGTGCGTGCCTGGATCCAAGCATAATAGATTATCCCAAAGTGGGAAAGAATGAACAGTACAAAATTAGCAGAACTGGGAGCTCAGATCATTTGGTGGAGCAATATGATCTCTGTACTTTCAGGGCACTGAATTCTAAAACCACTGGAAACAATATGTAAAATTATATCAGTGTAAGCAAGGAAGCATGTGTAGGCCTGGGAGAAGGAAAAAAAATATTTGGAAAATACCTTTCCAGAGGAGAATAAGTACTGAAAAATCAGTGAATGAGCTTGTAGGAAACAAACTGCTCTTCATGAGCAGTTTCTTGCTCTGAGGACAGAAACATGCTAAAAGATGCAGAAGAGAGAAAAGAGAACTAAAATACATTTCAGTGGTTATTCAGGGGCTAAGTGCTGTTGGAGAACAATCTTGCAGTCAGACAGAAAAATAAAACTGCCCTATGCACAGGAGAGGTCTGTCTCCTGAGATTTCCCTTCTTCTCAAGGAAACCTTGCCAGAACAAATCCTTTATGCCACCGACTGATGGGTTTGGTGTAATCACCCTGGGAAGTGGCCCAGGAGCACTCTGCATTTAATGGGAGCTCCAAGATGGTGGTGAGCACACCCTGGCAAAACTACCCTGTACTTTAGAGCTGCCTTCTTCAGGTCCTCAGGAATGGGACTGAGGCATTTTTTGAGGATTTTAACCAAAGGCATAAAAAAATATTGCTTCAGCTAAATATGCCCTGGAGGAGCAAGACACTGAACAGAAGTCTAATATTATGGAGGATTACAATGCACATAGGGATATAAGCTGCTAGAGGTTGTATATAGTGGCTATTAATACATATCTTGGCTGCACAGGCCTCATGTCTTCTGCCATCTCCACTGTGTCCCTATAATCTAACTACACCATACCAAAGCCAGTGATCCCAGCATGGAAGTCATCAGCTTTAGGAGGGGTTTGGGATTTTTTAATATTTTTTTTTCAATTCTGCTGCAGTGTTTTCTTCCATAAGAAAATAAGATGGCATTAAACTGTTTTAAAAACTCATTTTTTCCTAGCAATATAAATATATTCACACTACTTTATATTTTTAAAACTCATTTCCTCTTTGCTTAACTCCTTAAGATAAGTGAACTCTCCTCTATGTAAACTTCCTACCAGAATACTGACTACCTTTTAAGCAATATATGATTTAGAAGCTAATGAAATATCACTTTTTTTTACTTTTTTTTTTTTTTTTTTTTTTATAAATAGGTTTTAATGTGCTTTTAGCTGCACTTTAGCTTTTAGATTAAGAGATAAAACTGATGAAAGGGACACAACCTTCTGTCGCAGGGCACCATGGCATTTAGGAGGTGAGGTAGTTTAAAATACCATTTTTATCTTCATTTCTCTTTATCAGGATGACTGTATTTTTTTATTACATCCCATAAGGTACTTTATCTTTGCCCATAAATACATTTCTTCCTTAAACACTGCATAAGTTGTGGTATGAGACTTTGTGTGTCTGTGTGCATTTCTGCATTGATATCATGCAAAATCAAATCACAGTTGTGGATATTAAAGCCAAACTGAGTGTAGATTTTAGGTGATTTGGGGGTGTCAAACTTTGGATACCTTTAAGAAATCTCAGTTTCTGGAAGCAAGTACTTAATACTTCTCTCAAAACAATGTATCCCTAAAATTACATGCCCAGCCTAATGGTCAGTTCTGAAGTCTCCCTGGTATTCTCAGTCTTACTCCAGCCCCCTGAACCAAGAGCTCAGGATTTTTTTGTCACTGCTCCTATTTAACATGATTTGTTCACTGGGGCTCAGAGCAATGAAACCCAGTAAATAATGCACTGAACAAGCAGAGAGAAGATAACAAAAGGAAATAGTTAAGGTACTATAATAATTTTAGCCATTCTTTTTTCAGGTCACTATAATCTGCCCAAAGATAACTAATTGTTCAAAGTAAACATTCCACTCTGACCACAAAAGGAATCCATTACACAAACATATAATTCACAGTCATTTTTAGTGGGTTGTAAACAGTTTGGAATGAGCATAAAATGGGACAAAAATCAAAGTGAGCATTTAGAAATGAAAAAGTGTTTGCTACAAAAGGTCAGTCCCTTTACTTGGCAAACTATGTAGAAAAGCCTGGGAAAATGTTGAACACACAAGCAGTAAGGGAATTTTAAAGCCAACAACCTCCCTGTTTCTTTAAACAGACATCGGAACCTATAACTGGATCCTGTCAAACAAACGACTGCAAAAAAACATAACAGCTGCTAAGAAGTAAAGTTGAAAGATAAAGTTTTCTAAGCTAAGAACCTTCTCAGAATTCGACTAAAGGTCTTTCTTAAATCTTTAAGCAAGGTTATGGATCCCAGGGTGGCTTTTAGGCATCGAATCAAATATGTAATTTTGTGTATCATTCCTCTCAGAGCATCCTGTGCTCCAAGAAAAGCAACAGAAAACAATGTCTGCAATGTCCAGTTTAGGATGGAAACGGTACCTGTAATCATCAGCTTGCTGCCTGCAGTGCCATTTTCAAGTCATTTAGGCTGATTTGAGAGCACTGACATGGATTTGGGAATGCAGGGAGAAAATGAAGGACGTTTCAAGAGAGAGATGAAAGTTAAATTATATTTCCCTGGAGTATTAGTACTGTATTTCTTTACAAAACCTAAACTACACTGGATACCCTCAATAGGGTTTGGGTTCTGACTGCTTGAGGTGTTCATTTACTCTGTCATTAGACACACAGACAAATGATCATCCCTAGGAAAGAGTTTAGGATCAGACTGTTTTCACATGATAAAACATCACTGTGAGAAGTCCTAGATGGCATTTTGTTTAGGTACAATGGAGTCTGATATTTTAATTATTTTTTATGCGCTCTACTCATGTCTTTCAGACAATAAAAAAAAATATTTAAAAAAGGCAAAAACCAGCCAGGAATTATAAAGGGTGATGGATAACAAAATAAATAGGCAACTCAAGAAATTACTGGAAATAATAACTGGCCTAGAAACACCAAAAGTCTTGCAATGGGCCCCACCCTTGGCAGGAATGCACAGCATGTGAGTTATAGTATTCTGGGAGGATTGTCCTGCCAGCCCCAGGGTTGGGGCTACCTATCAGACACTTTCTGGGGAGAAGAAAAAGCATGGAATACAGATTGAATAAGGCAACTCAACAGGTAACCCAAAAAAGCCCAAGGCACATTGAAAGTAGATGTTGATTGCAAAGTAAAAACCAGGCAGAAAAAAAACCCAAGAGAAATGCTGTCCCATGAAGAGCTTTTCCTCCAAGTCCCTGAAAAAGGTAGAAAGTGAAGAAATGTAGAAATCTTTGAGCAGCCACTATATTGCTTCAGTCTGATCATTGTGTGGTCCAGAATTATTCTCTTGTCCTCACCAGGTGACACCATATACAAGTGAAGGCTTTTTCTACTTCAGTAAAAGTGGCTACTTGGTGTTTTTCTATGATATTGCATCCTATACCAAGGGTGCTCCACTCTTTGCCTAGACACTCTTGACTTCAGAGAAACAGCTCTGCTGCACAGCTACATACATGGGACAAGAAGTTTGTCAGAAATTATGAATGAATAAATAATACCAGAAGAATGAAAGAAAAAATGAGCTTGCCTTAAGAAAAAAAACAAACAAAAAACAAACAAACAAAAAAACCAACACAACTAAATGTGACAATTGCCTTGCAAGTTTACAGGAATGGGTATGTTTTTATTGACTCTATTAAACTCCACTACCAGTTCTGCAACATGTCTGAGCAAATGGAGAAAGACCCTCTGCTCCTCAGTCCTGTTTCAATAACTAAAAATACCAAAAGAGGCTGAAAAAATTTAATTCACTCTTGAACAAGAGAATCCTTGTCAGATAGATAAATAGGCATTATGGTGTCAGAAGTTTTAGACCAGACCTTATAAAGCACCTCTGTCCTGCAATGGTAAACAAGCAAAGAGTAGCCTAAGGGATAAATGACCAAAGTCTGATCTAAGCTGCAGCAAAATAATTTCAGAATAAGTCCTCTGATTTCAATGTAGATATTCATTTTAAAATAATGCAACTAAACAGGAAATCTTGCCAACAGTTAATGACACCCTTTACATTTTTAATCTGTGGGAGAATATTACTACAGTTGGCTATTGTATATAACCTCATCTACACAGGAAAATGCCCTGATTAATATGGTTTATTCAGATCACTGTTAGATTTTCTTTCTTTGCACAGTGATAATGTCTTAAAAATCAGAAAAACAAATAGAAAAGCTGTAGGTAAATTATAAATTAAAACCATGAGTTGATAAATAGGAAAAACACAAGCATTCAGAGAAGTAGGAATGTTTTGCAAGTGACATTTAGGGTTAGTCTCCTAAGGTTTTTGGGTTTTTTTTTCCTAAAACTCCTTTATCTTAAACAAGGCATGCAAGTAACATTTTTGGTGCAGTTACAGTATGTAGATGGTATTTTTTTCTAAATAGAAAAAAAAAAAAGCTTTTCTACAACAGCCAATATGCCAGCTGTACTGAGTATCTAGGCCATCTTACTAAGACTATGAAAGTAAACATACAGTTTTCATTAAATGTGCCTTTCCCATAATTGGTACATAAGTATTTCCCATGACTCTGCAGTTGAGTATCTTGGCTGGAGGCATATCTGGCCATTAAGAGGAGGGCTTCAGATCTGTTGAGTCTCAGCCATGCCGGGAGACTTGGCACCTCCACATGCTGCTTCCTAATACCAACCCCGGTATAAAATGTCATCAGAAGCTTGCATAAACATTGGACTTAGCTTCACATAAATTACTGCTGTCCTGAGATAGTTTATGCCAGAACTTAGTAAAAACAACACTTTGGGTAAATAGAATGTGAGTAAATGCAAGCATCTTAATCCAAGAAAATAATAATAGAAAAAAAAATGTATGTCAAATGTAAACTCATAAATAGAGTGATAAAATGAAATTTTTATCTGATGCCATGATTGGCTTTTGTTTATATACTAGACTAACTAAAAGGGGTAGACTTCCCTAAGTCACAGCAAGTTTGAAGGAAACACAGGAAAAACAATGCAATACTCCAAAGGATTAACTCCTCTGAAGAAACAGTGAGATTTTAATTTTCTTCCATGGACATTTCCCTGATAATCACACAGACCATAAACATCTAATTAGGTTTCTTGGATTTTACTAGAACAGTTCAGCAGTTCAGAGACCTCTGGCCTCACTTCTCCTGGAGGAGTGGTCAGATACCACAAAACATCTCTGAAATATCTAGTGCATCTTTTGGAGAACTCGTGCTAAGATCGTAACCAAACAGTCAATTAGACATGTTCTGCACGGCATGGCATTTCTACAATCTAATCACTGCCTTTCCTTTTCATGTTCTGAATTTCTCCTCACAATTCCTCCTCTATTAATAGCCACTTCACACATTTCTCCCCTTTCTTTGTCTCTGTCTTTATCCAGCCTCCAGCCTTCCTCCAAAAGACCCATGCTACTATCTCCCCCTACTGAACGATCTCCAGTTTGTTAGTCTCTGACTTCCTGCCAATCATTCTGGGAATAATAATATCCCAGCACTCTCTTTGTTGTATAATTAAAGCATGAATTTCCCAGAGTTTGAAACTCCAGGGTAGTTTTATTGCACCTTTCACTATAAAACCAGGTAACAATGATGGAATTAAAATAGCTTTTTCCTTTGTGGTTAACGGTCTAAGTATCTTTTTATTTTTCATTGCTTCTCTTGTTCTGAGACTCCAGTATATGGCAGTGACAATGGGTTCACCCAGCCTTATTCTGAAAATAAATTTTCTATCTTTTGCAAGATATATGTTTCCCCAGATCCCTGGAACAAGTTGTAAACTTGTAACAGATGGTGATGAAGCCTCACATTTTTATACAATACATTTTAAGATTCTGCATCTACCGCATGTACCTTCCAAAGAAAATGACCTTCAATGAGAGAAGATACACTCTGAAGAAAGGAAGGCAGGCAATGGTGTTAAGCACATCTTTTTAAACCATGAAAATCTTTCTTATTAAATTAATCAAAACTTTTAATGAGGGTGAATACTCATTCCAGTGTTCTCACAGTATTATGGCTTTTTAAAGTAACTGTAGATATTAGACACCTACACATATTAAAAAAAAAAAAAAAAACTAGAATAAGATTTATTTTGGTTGAACACACTTCAGGACTTAGGAAAAAGTATCAGCATTACACTCACCAGAGACTTCAGAATGAAAGTTGCTGACATGTTATTGATGCTTAGTGCTTGCTTACCCAGAGAAAGACTAAAACAACAACATGTCAAACAAAATATAAAAATAATCAGTAGAAACGGATTCTATTAGTGTCTTATCAAATAAAGAAAAATAAGATACAGAATGTGTTATAGTTCAGTCCACAACTATATTTTAAGTTGAACTGCCCATCTACCCTGACAATTCAGAGTTAAAGGGTTAAAGTTTTGATTATTACCAGAGAAAAAACCAACCTAGTGTTAACTATTACTCACCTCTTTTTTCAACAGCATTTATACAGAGTCGTACAAACTGGGGGACTGTAGATTTCTCATGCTCACAAACCACGTGCAAATGGGAGCCAAAAATTTGATCTACAATTGGAAAGAAAGAGGAAAACACATTAAAGTATATTATTAGTAGTGGGATTTTTCTCTCTTCTGATCTTTCATGTTACTTAGATCTCACCTATGAAAGATGGACAAAGTTGGAAACAAATCCTTTGTGAATGCTATTGGGTTTTAACTTCTCCCACAGAACCAAACCTCTCAGTACCTGCTTCCCATAGCACTCAGATACTTCTCCTGAGCTCAAGATTCAGTTGACACTTAGAACTTGACTCTTCTAAGGACTGAAGGTCTCTGGAGTTTGCTTGGACATGCCATAAAAAAGCAAAGGTCGTGCCAGAGATACAGTTCCAAAACTTGCTGAATCAAAAATCCTGCATGATATTAACTGTTGGTCCAACCTTGAACCTCATATTGGTGTGAAACCTGTCTCTTCCATGCATAGAGTTTCACTCTTGCCATAGAGAACCCTAGGGGTGCCAGGGCTTCACTACTTTGCATCATTAGAACTTAATACAAATTCACTCAATTTTACAAGTGTTTTTTTTTTTGTATCACCAAATTACCTGCTTAAGAAAATAGAATATTCTAGATGTCTTTTGATGAGGATTGCATCTTAACACCTTTTAACTTGTGATTTGTGTTGTTTCTTTGATGAATAATCATTTAAGGAAACAATGGTACCTTTAAGTGTTTATAATTTTAGAGTTTTGAGCAACTCTGAATGTTGATCTTAGAATGTATTTACACAAGCAGGTTAAACTTCAGATTACTAATTAATTTCCTCCACCTCATTGCCACTCTGTGTTTGAGAAATTATAAGAACAATTAATAATGGGGACGTTCTCAGCTAGAATCAAAATGAATCAAACAGATGAAAGAAACTACTCAATAGGAGCCAGTTAAATGCTTGGAAAATAGGAGTGTACTGTCATCATTTATCCAAAGAGACACTCTCCATACAGCATGCCAACGGAGTACTATGCTTTGGAGCCTGGGATAGAGGCTTTGAAAATTTTTGCATGGATAGCTGAGGGCACTAGCAAAAGTTTGGGCTCTGCAGGGCAAACCCAACACACACACTCACTTGCAGAGCAGCAGGAGCTCCTGCTGTCCTCTACAGCTCCCACAGAACTGGACATTTGTCACAGTCATCCCCACCATCTTCTGAAGCAGTTTGAGTGTTTCTACCTCCAAGCAGCACGACTTTTTCTAAGGAAAAAAACATTTATTTTCTTCCCTGCAAGGAGCTCTGCATTCTGATCATTAATCACTACTGTTTCTTACTACGTGTAGATTTCAAAAGCAACACAAATTGCCTTTTCTTTCCTGATACTCAGAGCAGGGAACAATCAGGGAAACAAGGCTGGGTGCATGTCTAGCTCGCATTTCCTGATAGGTAGCAGGGAAGTTTATTCCAGCACCTCCCAACTCATGTGATCTGCATTCTGGTAGAGTACATTGAAGCCTGGATTGAAGTGAGTTGGAGTTTCAGCTGCAGAAGGGATGGAGGGACCGGGTTCACAGAACTACACTGAAGAAGGTTGTGTGCATGTGTGGCGTTAAGCATTAGCGAGCAGTCTGTTACATGTTTTGGGGTTATGTTTCTGACAAAGCACAGTCTGGTTACATTTTCATCATAAAACATTTATAGCTGCCTTCAGTGGTAATTATAATATACAGAGATTTATGATTAAAATGTACTAGAACTTCCTCTTTTGACATCTTAATTGTTTTTTAAAATTTTACCAAAGACCTGTCAAATTCTTTGCATAATATGGAACAGCCTCCAATATAAATTATATTAAAAATATATATTCAGTGGACAAATACACTTGTAAACACTTTCAGAAGCAAAAAAGGCCAGGAACAGCACTCTGTTTAGATAGCAACTCATGGAAAACTGAAAAAAAAATTAATGCATGGGTGTTCAGTAGCTCCTCTTTTCTGTGACAACCCCTTTATAACCAGCTTCCAGGACTGATTGGTAGTTACTCTTTCCATCCCTAGTATGAATGCAGAAAACTTGGTATTCCTGGCAGGAAATTTTCAAAAGGCTGGAACCAGCTTTGTGATTTTTACCTAGTCCATTACTTCCTTCCTGGGTGCAGATTCTGTATCTTTAGCAAAATGTTTAACCTCATTTTGCATACATTTCTGTGTACGGATTTAGTCACATTCTGTATCCTGCAGTTAAGCTTTAAAACACCTTTTCTTTAGAAAATTGCCACTCCGGGATGTTTTTTTCTCAAATAAAGGGGCAGCAAAACAGCACTAATAGTTGCTGGGCTTCAAAAGAGACTATGGTGAAACAATGGCACACTGCTGCTTTGAATTTTCTTTTTCTCCTTCTAGAAATCAAGGACTACTTATGAGTACATGAACCCATCATTCACCCAAATACATCCATGAATCCTGGGTACTCCTGAACCAGAAACTCTGTGTTTCTCTCTAGTCAACTGATTTTTTTGCTGGGTCTGTTTCTCCACATGAACATGGGAATGGCAGCAGTTGCACTGCCATGGTTACATTCTCAGGGGTCACAGGGATGGCTGAAGAAAACTCAGGATTTTTTCATGCAGTATTTCGAAAACAAGGAATTATAGGGATGGCAAGTTATTGACTTTTGTAGACTAGATTTATGTGCAACTAAGATTAAAATATTATTTTCTTATTCTTTTATAGGTGCCCATGTATATTTTAAAACTCATTTAAGAGGGAAGTATCCAGAGCATTTTTTCAAAAAAAAAAAAAAGAAAGGCTCCCAAAGGGATAAAAGAAGCAAAAAAACCTTTTTTGATTTATTTGTGATAAGGCCTTTCAAAACTTCATTTTTTATGACTTAAAAAAAAAAAAAAAAAAAAAAAAAAAAAAAAAAAAAGATGTACACAACACTCCTAACCTCCTGTTATGACAGTTTATGTTTCCTATCCAGCTTATTTAACTCAAATGCCTGGGAAACAGACACAATTACCACCTTATGGAATGCTACTTAACTTTAAATGCTCCCCTCTGAATAGAAATCCACTTTATCTTCTCAGAGTTATTCCAGTTTCTCAGGAATTATTTCCTCTATAGGCTCCTGAAATGCTCTTGTTTCATCATTTAAAAATTTCAACTAACAATTGTTCAGAAATATCTTTTATTAGAACAAAGGCAATTCCCATACAGTGGATTCTGTTCACAAGAGCTTGTACAAAGGAGCTGCATACTATGCCCATATACAGCTTTAATCATTCACTCTTTCAGCTGTTATCAATTTAAAACCAATGAAACTCCCACACTGAGTCCATTTGAGCAGTCAATTTTAATATCTTGGGGCATCTGTAGTTATTCTGAATTGGCTGCAAAAGCAGAACTAACAAGTTAAGCTCTAACCATAAGTCTACATCAGGCTGGTAAACCATACATCAAACGCAGACAGTTAGTCAATACTGTAGTATGAAAAACCAACAAGCATTTTTAAGAAGAGCAATATATTCATAATATGTTTGGTGGTATGGTTTACATTACACATCCCTGATAGCAGGGCATTAAACTTCCTATTTAAGATGGTGGGGGGTGTGACAGCTTTGCACATGGATATAAAACGAGACACCAGAAGAGGAGAGAATGGACATTCACAAGTTGTATAATATAAAATGACGATTGCAGCTGCAAGGAATTGCTTGTTCTGGTGAGCTTCAAGTTTTCCCCCAGCCTGACAGGGCTACTTGTTGTTTTTTTGGGGTTTTTTTTGGTTTTTTTCGTTTTGTTTTTCTGAGTAGCTCTTGCAGGCTGCAGCAAAGCCACTAATTCTGAGCTGCAGAAATCTAGACTATGGGAGACAATACTTCTGGAAAAGAAACAATTAAAACAAAGTTACTTAAGCCACATCCTCACTGAGAATGCCATTGTTTAGCTGGTTTTGGTGTACAGGGATGAGATGTGGCCACACTTGGAATGAACTCCTACTTCAGTGTTTTTTATTAAAAAAGAAGGGAAGAGAATAGCTAATATTCCCATTTCTTGGGGAGAAGGTCAAATTCTGACATGAGAGGAGAAGGTATAATGGCATAACATCCAAGTTTTTAGAAGTGTGAATTATATCCATGTAATTCAGGGCCATCCAGGAACAGAGTTAACTGCACTACTGCTGGACCTGAACTGCTGGGCTACCAGAGCTTTGTTCCAACATCTAAGCTGTCAGTTTCCTCTGTAAATTTTTGAATGCTGGGAGAGAAATAGGTTAAAGAGAACAAAAAATCAGGAAAAGAGAGGAATGTACAGAGGGCGTGACAGAACAGTAGACACCAGAGACATGAATGTTTTGAGTGGATGTAGTTGGAAAGGGCCATATTGTGAAAGGTGATTTCTTCTAGCTCTATCTGTAGGGTCAGACATACTAAGCCAGACAATTAAATGATGCTGATCCCAGTCTGGGGCTCCAAATAGTGCCACAATGCTTTTACAATAAGTGGGCCAGGTCCACAGCTGACTGAAGTCAGCAAGGTTGTCAATGGAGATTTCTTGATTTATGGTATCTGGGAATCTTGCCAGTCCTTTTAACTTGGAGATTTACTATATATCGTTGATCTGTGGTGGTCATCAATTTAAAAAAAAATTACATTTGTGAACAGTTCCTATTAAGTGACATATGAGCTACCAGATTGGTTTCACATTCTCAGAGAAAGGGAAAATATAGAGAACTGCAGACACTGGTCTCTTGAAAAAAATGATGGTGTTTCACTGGGAACAAGAGCTCATTTTGAGAGTGTGTCTGCTGTACTCCCCAAAACTCTCAACAAAAATTTATCTGAATTATTTCTGGCCATCAAGTCAAAGGAACAAAATCACTTTGTCTAGTGTTTGGCCATCAACAGGGTTTGGGAAACATGCTTCTAAAAGTTCATGTAGTGGTTAAAGGAAGAAAGAAATACCCTTGTGAGCCACTGTCCCTACAAGTCAAAGGAAACATTTCCTAATGTTTCTGAAGTTATTATGGGCACCAGATCACTTCCTAAACTCCTGCTTAACTCAGCATTACCAAACACACCTAGGGTATGTCTTAACCTACTCTTTTAGACTTCTCATGAGTGTTCCACTCATTACATTGAACTGCTCCAAGGTCCACTGAGACCTCTGAGACAATAAAGACCTTTCACTTGTCTAGAAATAAAATGGTTGGTGATGTCTACGCTGCTATCTGCACCACCACCAACATATGCTGAGCCTTGTTCTACAGACTGTCAAGCCAAATCACAGCTAGTTCCTTTCACTAGCAATTGAGTGGCTTTTATTTTCATCTTGAAACAGTTGTAACATTCCATTTTTTATGTTGTTTTGGGTTTTGCCTTTACTTATGCAATAAATTCAGTGACGTTCCTTTGGTGTCTAGCTTTTGGGTAAAAAAAAATCCACCCCCAAAAAACCTAGATTAATTTCTTGCCAACTGCGTAGCTGCATTTTCCTCGTTTCCCACAGTGTCATTTATGTTAAGTTGTTACTCATGCTTTTTTACCATTTACTGAAAGTGTATTTTGTGATAGTCTATTACCAACACAGTCACCGTAGCTTTAAAAATCACAGTTTCACAAAGTTATTGTGGGTTTTTTTTTTTTTTTTTCTGGACTAGAAAGGCTTAGAAATCAGGAAGTTAGCAGGCCAATTTCAAGTTGAAAGTTGGCAAGTCATTTTGGGGAATATTAAATCATGACAAAGCTCAAACATAAAGATCAAAGTTCAATTATAGACCATAAAGTCGTTTTAAAGGAGAAGATTTATACATTATTTTTCTAGCATATTAGAGCAGATTCTGTAAATTCTGAGGATATTTCAGTCCTGAGGAACTGAGGACCCCTGCCCTAGCATATAAATTTGGACGCAGTTATTCTCAAAAAAACACTGTTAAAATGGCAGACAGGGTACTTGCCTCTTAGTTACTCTTTCTAGGCCTGTGTGCTCATGTGGATGGAGGGAAACACAAGTGTGCACAGTGACATATTGCTCAAAAAATCCTGACTGACTGAGGATCTTCATTAGAGCCCTCACTGCAGCATGGAAAGCCCCAGCCACCAGCACACAGCAATGGATGGAGCCAATGTGCTGTTCCCACTCTGGCTTCTCTTATGCAAAGGACTAGAAAGCAAATGGGACAGTGATGACAAAAATAACTTTTTGTCATGTAACATGCCAGAGTGTCTCCACACTTTGGTCTTCTACATTCCCCTGCCTGATTATTATCACCCTTCTTATTATTTCTTCTCATTTGTTAACTACCTGCTCTGTTTACCACAACTGTATTCGCTACGTGCCACATCAACAAAGTTGAGTTAAGAGTTAACTGACAATCACATAATCTCTAGATTTTCTGATAACACTGTTGGCAGGACAAAGTACCCCAGGAGATCAAATTGCTATTTAATTTTGAAGCCTGGATTCCCAAATTTGGTTAATGCAGAGAAATGTGTTGAGTCTTCTGGCCAAGCGTGTACACATCAGTGCCTAACAGAGCACAAGAACTGTGTTTAAGTGAACTTACCACCTTAAAATGTATTTACTCATGACTATAATTTACGTGTTAAATTTATTGGAGTTTTGGTTCCAACGTGACATACAATGTAAAAAAATCAATATAGATTTGAGAGCTTTATAGTGCCCCTGGCAAATATGAATAGCACTTGATGAAAAGTGAAGGTTTTCACAGCACCTACAGTGCCACTGCACTGGGGTAATTAACACCACACGCTTCACAGATATTTATATCAATTCTTCACTGGCACACAGAACAGCTCTTTGTCAGAAATTCAGTACCAAGATGTCCTGCAAGGCTTTAGACAAACTTTTATTACAAGCCCCTATTTTAAGGGATTTACAATTCTGACAGAAGTATTTCCCTATGGGATAAAAGTTAGCATGCATGTTGTTCTCAGAGCTGGAGGAATTTTTTCTTGTAAAAATTGGTTAGCTTCTCCACCCCACCCCCCTTACAAAGAGAGCAAATAGATAGTTTTGAGAGCTTTCTGCAACCATTTAAGTCACCTTTAGAAAAAATAAATAGATGCTCCTTAAAATACAGATTTTGGCAAGCTTTTCATTTTTAATCTTGAGGGTTGCATTTTGTGATTTAAAAATATTCTAATGTGAGCCTAAAAATTACCATTTAAAAGTGGTCTCTGTATAAGCAGTGCAACTGCATTTTCATAACATTTTAACAGATTAAGGGATAAACTCTGGTGAAGACAATGCAAGAACCTTATCAAATAAGCATTTCACATTGACTTACCATAGATTGGAATTAAGCCATGCTAACGAATCCTGACTCATTTGCATGGCCCAAACCTAATCCTAATGAAAGTTCATGGTAGATAACTAACATGCTTTCTTCATGGCAACATTAGCTTGGGAATAAAACCATGCTGAGTACCAGTTCTGAATTACTGAGTCACAAACCACATATCTTAGTTACCCATGGAAAAGTATCCCAGGTAGGACCAAGCTATGCTTATGAATCAGGATCTTAATGTAGCCAAAATCAAATGCATCTGGCTTTCCTAGAGAGATATATTAGAGGATGGATTTGAGTTATGCTAATGAATCTGGATTTGTTAGCAGGGATCACATCTGATCCCTATGTAACACTGCAGGAGATTCATCAGCCACACTTTATTAAACTAAAAAAAAAAACTCCTTAAATCCAGAAATTAAAAGACTATAAATCACTCCTCTATTACACTAATAGCTGAAACAAACTAATATGATGCCTTCAAATCCCACCCTCAACCCACAGAGTGCTTCAAAGAAGAAAAACTCTGGCATGTATTGACATCAGATACTATGAATGTATAAGGAAAGATTCTGAAAGTATGGTATGTGAGCGTGGACACCTCAGACACACGTATTTATGTATAAATTACATATTTTTTAAGTGTCTGTGGCAATTAGAAGCAGAAGCCCATCACTAAGGCACATAATGATTTCATATAACGAAGACTTCCTTATGGTAAGCAACATTGCACTGAACATTTCTGCATGGAGCTAAACCATAAGAACTTTGTTCATAAAATTTTCTCCTTCTCTTCAGACATGGGCCCAGATGGTGTTTAACTCTTGTGGCTGCTTTAACTTTTTCTGGCTGTGGTCAGCCTCTTGGCTCAGGGCATACACACCAGCAACACCCATGCCATTTTTGACACACCACTGGAAAACTCACACTCCAGAGATTGACAGGGGCTACTGGCAAAATGCCTCTTTCTAGTCAATTTGCATGTGCATTTGTGGGTTTCACACATAATAATTTTGGAGTGTGTAAATTTTTAAAGTATTATTCCAGACAATATTTAAAAACATGGCGTTGCTTGATTATTAGTGGTCAGAATGCTACTGCCTTCTTGTTAACTCTTAGCAAAACCCTTACCCCTGAGATAAACTAGCAAACATGTTTTATCAATGAAACAACTTAAGGATATCTGAAAGTGATGGCTGACCAACTTAGCAAGAAGCTGGAGTAGGAAAAGTCAGAGATTCAAAGATTATTCCCTGACATTTCTTTTAAATTGTTAAAAATGTATCTAGTTGGCAAGTTTGAAAAATAATGAGAGAAACTATTGCAGCCTGCCTTAGTAAACGAATCAGTCAGCATAGCATGTGAAGTTCCTGTTTTGGATTCTAACATCTTTAAACCATATCAACATTTGTCTTCTCTTAAAAAGAAATGGATTTATGCAGCATATTGGTTTGCAACAGACATGGTGAGTACCTGTTAAATGGGGGGGTTTTCTACCACCAAAGCAGAAAAATTGAAGTAGCAGCCAGAGAGCACAGAGATGTACATAACCATACATTGGTTCCATTCTTTGCAGTTCAGCACTGTAAGTTTTATGAAATATAGCAACAAAAGCATTTCTAAGAAGTATTTGTCCAGTGCGTTTACAAATTTAACTGAGCATGAAGAATCCCTGTGTGAATTTTTACTTTTTTACGCAAAAAAAGTATGAGAGACTGAACACACCTTTAATAAGTCCCTTTTCTTGCAGTGTTTTCAAGGAGGGTCTTCGGGAGATGAACTTCTTTAATCTGCTTTTAACTCGGTTTCTGTCATTTGTGTCGGAGGTACTGTAGTTCAGCCTGAAAACTAAAGGAAATCAAGGGGAAAAGCTTCAGTGAAATGATATCTTTAAATTAATAGTAGTTTACTCAAATACCCTTAGTAAATTATGGCTGTAAATACCCTAGTGAAATCATGTGGTAGGTCAGTAGCGTGGCTGGTTGGACAGTACAGAAGGTCTGATTAATACCTTTGTGAATAAACATGATGAGTTCACTCTGCTGGTTGTTCACAGACTTATATTATTTATTGCCCATAAGCATTTGGATGGTGACCAGTTTACTCATGAAATGGTCATGAATCCCACAAGTTTCACACGAATGGTTTTTTTTTTCCACTAAAACTCTGGGCTCAAAGTGTGCTATGCCCTATTAGCGATATACAACTTCTTATGAGAAAGGATGGATGGTTACACCACTAGTGAAAGACTGAATTCTCTTTCCAAGATGGATTAAGTTATATATATATATTTAACACAGTTATAGAAAACATGGCTATCTGCCATATAATGCATGCAAGATGCATAAATTTATGGCAAGAACTGTATTCCCATCCTAATGATCATAGTTTATTATATTTAGGAATTTACCAAACTGAAAAACATTTATTCCTGCACTGCGTCAAAAAGACATAGAACCCAGCTGCAGAAAATCCCTTGGAGGAAGTTTCAAAGGCATAAATTTAACTTTTTCTCTGCAGAGGTGCTTAGAGGGCATCATCATAGCTCTCAAAATAGGCAGTATTAGTAGGGAGGAGAAACTCAGCACTCAAGGCTGGGTGCTCCAGAAGCAGCAGTGATACCCTGGGAACTTTCTCCAAAGGTTTCCCTGAACATTCAGCAGCCTTCCTTGGCAAGGACCTCCAGCTGAGAGAGGGGTAGCTTCTGTTTTCTGAGATAAAAATAGACTTCCATCTCCTCTTGAAAATAAATAAATAGATAAACAAACAAACAAAGCCACCAAAGCACTATTCTCTACAAGCTGAACTTTCAGAAGTTCGTCCATTGTCCTTCCAAGAGAACTCCTAAATAGTGCCCTGGATAGTTTAGCTGCAGTTACAGAAATTCTCCCTCATCTCCCCATCCACTTTAAACACTCCTGTAACGCAGTGATCTTCATATAGGGAAACCAAGCAAAGCGAAAGAGCAAAAAGAAAACAACTCTCAATATTAATGGGCTATTTTGCAAGAAATTTGGCATAAGTCATAGACAGCACCAGAATATTCAAAGGTGCAGAATTATAAAACAATGGCAAGCTAAAATAACTGGTTAAGCAACAACACTGGAATACTGTGGTTTACATTACAAATCAGATTTTAACAGCCAAACTTATAAAATGGTTTACGCGTTGCTGTTGTCAAGGGAGAAAAACTTGCCAAATTGTTCATTTTAAGTAAATAGAACATAGCCAATTAAGGAAAGCAATATTTAAACACATGCCTAGGATGATCAGAGCATAGTTTGCTTCTGATTTCACTACTGATTCTAACAGAAGAGTGCTCCATTTTCCCACAGCACTAAAATGACCCCACACATACTTCCACAAACTAGTAATCACACAGGACAAATAAAAGGACACTTTACTGGAAAATATACAGCTTGGTACAATAATCCATCACTTATGAAAAATAGAATTCACATTTTTTAATGGTAGCATTCTTGGAGTGATGTATCATAGAATATAAAGATTAGCATTCAATTGATGGTTGGTGCTTTTTTAACATTATCGTGGAGGACTTTTTGTTCGAAATTGAGCAATCCTTGGCAGGGACAAGCTCAAATTCCAAGTCACTTGGCTGTGCTATAAAAAGAACAACAAATGGATGTTTCTAATTCTGCATCTTAATGGTACTTCGAAACAGTGAAGTGAATTGTATTTAGTTTGGGGACCCTCTTGATGCTTAGGGTCATTCTATCCATGGTGATTGATATTTAAGTTTGCTTTTTCCGGACGTACAGTGAAGCTTCCACAGTGGAAATGATGCAGGAATGAAAACATCTCTAAGTCATTTAAAATGCCCACTACATTTCTCATTCTATGGGACTCTGAAGCATTTTATGCCCACTTGAACTCTATACTTAGCTCTAAGTATACACCAGACTTGTTAAGATATTTTAAATTAAATGAATGTGATGATTCTCTAGGTGAATGGTAGGATATGGCAACTATCACTTGACAACAGGGTAAAGAAAGATGCATTAACCCAGCTGGAGGTTTTATACCTGAAACAGCAATTATGGTGTTAAAACTACATCTAGAGGTAGGAATAGTTATTGTCATGGATACGTTTGTATGTTGTATGTTGAACTGTATAACAGCATAGCTAAAGACAGCAGCACAGCTAATTGTGATTAAGTTCTTATTTTATTCTATTATGTGTGAGTTCTCACAGGAAAACTTTAAGGCCCCCAGAAGTTCAAGGGTTCAGAGAGTATGTTCCAGCAATATTCTTACTGGGATCTCATTTAGAAATATTCCTTCTTTTGCCAAACCATTCTTCTCGCAATATCCCCCCATTAAAATGACTTTGCTATTATATTTGAAAATACATAGAGGACAAAATATTACTTTTAAGAGAAAAAAAGTAGTTATGAAACTCCAAAAACACAATAAATATTTTTTTGAAGTACCTTCCTTTTTAAATCTGAGGATCTGGATTTGGACAGAAGAATCTTTCATGAAGGAGAGCTGGCAAACATCAAACAACATAAAAAAAAGTGGAAAGCAGTTCCATACAGAAGTGAAATAGGACACTTATGGATTTAAGTATAAAATAATAGGAAATAAAATCTACTGCTTGTTCTACTGTCTGTTCCCTAGCATAAACTGAATAGATGCACCATTTGATTCATTGTACTGAATAAAATCATAGCCTCATTTCCTGAAGATATACTGGCATAACCACATAAATGCTTCAAAACCAACACAAGAGGATAGTTCCCCCTCCCTTTGCACAGACTCTCATTACTTATTTCTTATATTGCACAAAGAACTTCTGAGAAAGAAAAAGGAAGCACTTGCTTGCTCTTTTTGGGCTAAGGCCTTTTACAGTAGAGATAGATGGGAACCCAAAAGAGGTCAATATTATGTTAAATTTCATCTGCTGCTGACAGTGGCTACAAGGACACTTCAATCCAGCAGCAAAGACATAACCTCAACACTGGCTGAATTTCACATTTGGCTGGAAATAAAGTTGGACCCTCAGGTTCAGAAAAGCATTTCTCATGACTTTGGTCACTTTATTAGGTCTCTATTCCACGGGTGTGAAAGGTATTAATGGACACATGAAGAAAATGGCAAGATCTTTGTCTCAGATAAACTGCTCTAGCATTAAGCTATATTAGGTCACAACAGTTTATCACATTAGCAACACATAATAAAGACTGGGTACAAAAAATAGTATATTGGGTACAAAAAATAGTATAAACACATCATTAAGCATAAAAGAACAGACACTCCTTTGGCCCTTATGTTGGGTAGCGCTGTGTTAAAATCAACTGAATTATGAAGGATAGCTATAGGCTGCAAAAAAATTGGACCAAGAAAAAAGGACTAACCTGCATTTTTTTGGTCCTATATAAGTCCTTTGAATATTTATTCTGTGCCACAAATCCAACCTTTGTATTTGTAACAACACATTAAAATCAGGAGTATCATGCAAAGCCACACAATGAAGGCTGCACACGAGCTTTTGAAGAAGACAGATGGAAAGAAAGAAAGAATTAATGCATTACCTCCAAATCACACAGTTCTGCAGAAATAGTGCCACTAAAGTCAATGCAGAATTTGAGGTGTAAAAATGAAGAATTGCTTACTATAACTTAATGCACTAAATTGTACATATGATGCAATGAGGGCAAACTTCATTATTTAAGCAGGCTTAAGCAGTAGCTAAAATATTTGCACGGTGAAGATACAGAAGTCTTTGTCAAGGGTTTTGGTGTGGCCACAACTAAAAGAAAAGGAGAGGCTATAGGGTATAACCTTTTCTGGGCAAGGATCAAAATTTTTATGCAATTACTTTCTGTGAATTTAGTCATGCACCTAGACAATATATTTCTAGCACTGTTCTCCCTGGGTGTGATGTTCCGGGCAGAACCTGGGTGATTCAGAAAGCAAAATGTTTTAATGTGTTCTAAACAGCTCCACATTTTATTGGCAGGATTTTGTAACTCCATGTAACATGACCTCACATTCCTTCCGATGACTTGTATTTCAATCTTAATTTACAAAACATTTATGCATAATCCCAAGGGTTTACCTATGATTAATTCCTGCCAGGTACAGTATATGTGAACACTTCTAATGTCTTGAAAGCATTGGTTTTTGAAGAACTATCCATTAATGACTTTGTGAACTGTGACAATGGATATTGACAGAGCTTGTCAGACTAAAGCACTATTGATTGTCTCACATCATGTGTATAGCAAAACCAATTTCTCCCAAGTACCTCTTCCTAACTGAAATACATTATTATGGTGCCTATCTGTTTAATATAACACTGAAAATTATTGTATGCAATTCATTTGGATGGAAAAGGCTCATACAGAATGAAGAGCAGCTGTGGGAGTGCAGAAGGCATTGAAAGATTCAAAGAGTTTTATGTAAGTGTGTAGTGTCTTCCACTAGACCAGTTCTGCAGGAAAAAACCAAAACAAAACAAAACACCAATCTGGATTGTGGTTTTTTGTTTTGTTTTTTTTTTTTAATATTCTTGAGGACTTCAAAATTTCAGGAAGTTCGTAAAAATGGAGATGATTTGTAGGATAATGCTAACACCCATAAACTGAGAGTTAAGAATTCTTTTTCCAAGGAGTACTAAAATTGTGAAGCTTAACCATTCAAAATACAGGATACACTGACCAAAATTCTAGCTGCAGTTTTCTTAAAATACATATGACCAGATCCATGGATATAACTCTGATCTATGATGTCTTAAATTAATAATTTTCTTTACAGACTCATACCTAGAGCCTTCAGCAGCATCTTGCAGAACTGAATCATAGATGGCAAAAGAGGAGCTAGAAATTGGTCTCCCTGACTGGATAATGAAAGTGTCAGTTTAACAGCAGAACTATTGCATATGTGTGAAAATACTAAATCAATTAATTAGTTAATTATTAATTTCAAGTAATGGGAATGCTTAATTGCTGGGTGTCTCACCCTGCTGAAGAAGTGTATCTTAACACGCAGAGGCGTATGACTATGCCTACATTCCAGGAGACACTGTAATTTAAGAATACATAATGACTGATGACTAAGTTTTAGTGAATTTCATTGGAGCTCAGAATTCAGCATTTGTTCCAGATATTTTCAGCCTGCAGCAGATGTGAAATGACTGACAGTCCTTTAAGGAAGGAGCAGTGTGCACTATTGCCTGTATAAATGATCAGTTTTTAAACAAGCACCTGAGTTTTGAGAGGAACAAAATCAAGTTGCTGCCTTCATCCTTCCCTCGGTGATGCTTTGAGATGCAGTCAATAAAGCCTGCTCACTAAGGATAAAGAATTCACTTCACCCACTCTATTGAGCTAAAGACTTTTGTCAGTCATCCTATTCTGTCCCTTGGTGAAATTCCTGGGCAGGTCTCATGAGTTACCCCCACACTGTAATTACTGTATCTTCTTTGGTAAAAGAGTAAAATGAGAGACACATGGTCTGCTTAAGGGCTCTACACAAATGATCAGTGGGTAAAATGCAGGAATCAGGCATTATCCTTAATCCCTATGTTTATGATAATCTTTTAAAATTGCAGGGTTTATGGCTACAGAGCACAGATCTAAGACCAGCAGCATCAGGTAACAAGATGGGTATCACTGGCCAGGAGGTGCTAGGAAGATTTTGTTTGCATGGGCACCAAAAAAAACCTGAAGTCATTCAGGTTTATGGTCTTAAAACAGATATTTGCCACAGCAAGTGTAGCTGCATTTCCACATGTGTATGAATCAAGCTTAGAAATAAACAATAGGGAAAAGAAAACTGTGATTACATAGTATGTATAATTTTTCTCTAATATGACAGCCTAACAACTTAAGTGCTTAGTGGTGTCATTATATTTTGTGAAATTTGGGTGCATTAGCAGTAAAGAATCAGTAAAATGACTGCATAATTCACATTTTGCATCACCCTCTGATGCATAGAAACTTTACGAAAAATTTTGTCCCCCACTAATAATAAATTAATAATGTGTTAAATATCACTGTCTTCACATTGTGAAAAAAATGGCAGTCCCCACACAGCTTTCCTTAGTGGTATGTGTGCCATAAATATTCAGAGAAGTAAAGCAATAGTTCTGAGTATGCATTTGATTTATAAAGGAAGATCATACCAATCTAACCTGCTATCTTTCTTGAATAAAATAAATGGGGGCTTTTTTGGAAAAAAAAAATGCAACAGGTCAAATCAATCTGGACTTCATCTGTGTGTTTGATATGATTCCAAATGGGAAATTATTAGTTAAACTGGAGAAGATGGAGTGAACTGAAACAATAACTGTGAAGTGACTAAATAAGGTTTTAAAATAAGCTTTGTTGAAAGGAGAAACTACTATACTGAAGGACAGTTACCAGTGCAAGTCCTTAAATACTCTTGGAACTGATCTTTGTGTTTTCATTAATGACTTCAACAAAAAAAGTAGGAGCATTCAAAAAAATCCTTGCTGGTGACTCAAGGCTGGGAAGCATCATCAGTTCAGACAAGAAGCGAGACATCAGATAAAAATCTTAGAGACTTTGAGACTGGAGAAAACAGATTCAATCTAATACTACCCAGTGTCTGGACAGAGAAGGATCAATAGAAAGTGTTTCTTTCTTGTGAGTGTGCAACTTTGGACACTCACGTGTGTGAGAGGTGAGGATTCACGCAAGGAAAGGTGAAGGCAGAGGCTGTGAGAAGTAACAGGAGAATGAGCTGCTGAGCTTTCAAAAAGCAGACAGGGAGCCTGGCATGTTTGGCCACCTAGAAAATGCTGAGACAGGCTGTGATTGTTCTGTACCAGTTTGCTGGTGGGGGTGGGAGAAGGAGCAGGAGACGAGAAGAAGACAGCAGGGAGGGAGAAGAGCTGTTTAAACTGAAGAACAATGTTGGCACGAGAACAAATGAGTATAAACTGGCCATATTATGAAGTTCTAAAACACCCTTTCAAAGAAGTCGTGGTGGCAAATAAAAACTAAAAGAATTTAAGATGAAACTTAATAAATTTCTGAAAGGGGACATAGAACACTGTACCTTGTGACAGGAGGAACTGGACTAGATCACCCGGGACATGCCAAGCCTTTCTTTCCACAATTTCTTTGCTATTGTCACAATATTAGAAATGCTATTATACACACTTAACTTGAATATAAAAACCACAATGCCAGAAATCAATGAGTTCGTTTTATTCATACAGTATGACCAGTTTATGTTCATCTAATGTAAAACATGTGGGACTTGGATGAAATCTGCTGCAGTACACAAAGTCAGGCTATTCAGGCTCTAGGAAGAGAGAGTACAGTGTGCCTGGGGAGGGGAAACTGGTCTCTGAGCCCCTGTAAAGGATTAGGACTCTTGACACTGTCATTTTGCAAAAAAGTAGTAGCATCTCCCTCGCCCTGAGAACAGCAGTTTTGTACAAGCAAAAATCACCCAGGACTCATCAAATTTTGAGCCTCCTTCAGCAACCACTTTCTATAAATGTTCAGGTAAAGAGTGATCCAATTACAGATCTAATATACAGAGAAAAAGCAGGAGTGTGATGGAGATGCTTTTTGCATTTGGTGTACTTCTCTCCTGCAGAAAGGCTTGCTGAATTGTCCAGAAATATAATTACTTGGATGGTCCAAAAACATGGAATTTCAATAGTAGCCCTGCCCTTTGCTACCTGGGTATATATACCTTGCAGTATTTGAATTACTGACTTCTGAAGCTGACATATATAATATAAAAATATTATTTAAGCAGACTTCCCAAAAGAAAACAAACATGAAACCAAAGGTTGAGGAAGAAAGAGCGAGGAACTTTTTGCAGATCTAGTTGCACAAGTGATTTACAACAATTAATACAGTCAGGATTTTTTAGAATATGGAGTTTTCTTTTTTCTCTTGCAGAACATAGGTTGACGACATTTAAGTCTTTAAGCTTACTTCCTCACTAAGTCTAAAAAAACCCAAACCTTTTCAACCTTTTGCAAGTAATATTAATAGTCATCACTTCCACTAACAGACAAAAGGACTAGAAAATTACATGGTTCCTTTTTATAACAGGAACACCAGATAAATTGTTATGCCAAAAAGAAAACCCTTCTGAGGGAACTGCCAGCCATGTGTGCACTTTTAACTTCAAAACCTACATATAATTCTGCCTTATGCTTTGGAAAACAAACTAATTATCTGTAGAGAACAAGGGAGACTTGGCATCGCTCTATTTATGTCACCCTTGCTAAGGGTCATGCAAATGATTCATATATTTAAAATTAGACATGTGCTTGGATACCTTGTTGAATCTTTTATTCAGATCTGATCTTATGGGACCTTTCTAGAAGGAATATCATACCACAGAATTTTCTTTTTATTGAGACTTTTATCAATTATATTTTGTGCTTCTAAATTTAAAAAGTAAATTGTTTTAAAATTTAATTACATTTCCATTTAATTCAGCCTCCAATTATATTCATAACCTTGTATTTTGACCCATGGTGGACTTCTAATTCTTCTCATACAATAAGGATAGAATTAACTCTTACTGTTTAAGTTATGAAAACCAACTTGTTAAAGTTTCAAATGAAAAACAGTAGTGATATTCATCTTTATATGTGTTGTTTCAAACCACAAGTTCCAGCCCATCTTTCTCTCTTAATATAGCAAGTTTACTACTTTCCAGGGAATGTAGGTTTTGTGAAAGAGAAATGCACACCTGTTATCTTTAAAATAATAAAAAATACCTAACCAAATATCTAAAATCTATTTGCTGTACTCTCTTTATACGTCGAGTCCACCTTATTAAATTATCTCTACCTCAACTAAATCACTAGAGTAAAATATAGAAATGAACTAAAGATCACCTATGATTTCTTTTTTAAAAAAGAGTAACCTCAAGTATTTAAGAATTTTTTTACTTCTTACCTTAACTGAAAGTCCTGGTAAGAATCTCCAACATATGCACCTAAATATAAAACTTACCCAAACTGATCCTTACTTCCATCACCCTCATTTTATATTTCTATAGAAATTATTGCCATTTGGTAAAACAACTGTTTTTCCAACTTTTCAGCAGCTATAGCTCTGCTTGCAAGGTACAGTCAAGAGTTGCACTGTGAGAACACAGGGAAGACTTCCTACAAAGGTGCTTTAGGATCTGCCAAGAATAAAAATAAAACCACGAAGCAGACCAAACAGGGGATGTAGCTTTGGTGTTAATCTACCATACAGGAGCAGAGAAGATGCCTTGTCAGATGGGTAACATCTTAGCTGGGCTGAAAGAGTGTAATTGCAGGAGTAAAAGAAAAGCCCAGAATGAAGCTGTTGGTGTATTTAGCCACTTATTATCTTATAAAAGTTTATGCTGCAAATTTTCCCGTTTACCCAAAAACTCCCATGCCAGTGTCTGTAAGTCAGTTGTGGGCTTTTTAGCACTGACATTATCACCAGTTAGTCTGCTAGTGATGATCAGGTCATAGTGACAGGTGTGTAACAGCATGTAGAAAGTACATGTTGTCCTCTCCCTTCCTTGTGCAACCTTGTGCAACTTTGCCCAAGGTGCAGGAGAGTCTGGAGATGATGCTTTTGGCTTTACACTTCTGGCTTTCTGCAGCACCCACCTACTCTGATGGTGGCTCCTCCTCCTCACACAGGCAGCATGAAGGCAAGGTCTGGGGTAGTACAGTTAAGACATGAGTTCAAAGAAGACACAAAAATGTGGTCAACTGAAGGCCCAAAAGTAGCTGGAACCCTAGAAATGAGCACATCCTACACTGCTCGTGCAACAGCTTTGCCACAGCAGATATCTGGGAATCTAAGTCCACTTGGTAGGGACTTGGAGGTGGGGACCTTCAGAGAAAGTCTCCAGTACAGCTGCACTGGAACAAGCTGCCTAAGCAGGAAAATAATTATTGTTTATCACAATCTTCCCAAAATAAAATCAGGCCACTCATCACAACTTTGAAACACTTCGATCAACTACATGTGAGGTTTGCTCGGGTGCAGTAACCCCGTTTGACCAGTCATGGTTAAAACTCAAACAAAATGTTAAAAAGATACAATAGAAGGCTGTTTTAACTTCAAAATTAATGTTCCAGCTGTCAAACTGCACAGGGACTTAACCTACTTCAGAACATATTTAATAGCATAATTTAGTCCCCAAAAAGAAAAGCAAAATAACTAATGATGGACAAATTTAGAGGTCAAATCTAGTTCAGACAAACATTCAAAAGTTCAGATGTTTAACCAAACCTTATCTTGTCCATGAAAAGCCTCAACCGAAGAGCTCTATCTAATACAAGCAAAGCACAGAAGACTGTGGAAACTTTTCCTTGCAGAAATAAAACTATTATCAGGAACGAGCACCTTATTGCAACACTCACGTGTTAAGCAGTTAAGCATCAAAGCAAAAGCAAACATTTTCAGAAAACTGCTTCATGGAAGTAGTAATATTTGGATGAAATCCAGTACAGAGAAAAGAAAATAATATTAAGGGAAAAGATAATACAAATGCAATTAGACTATCAACCAATAAAACTTAATCTATGCTTGATAGTTGAAACCATCCAGGCTTAGAGAGAATGAGGAAACTGGAGATCAGAGGACTCTCCTTTTGAAGTCTTGCTGTCCACATCCTGGGGACCATTATCTAACTGAGCATTTTTAAGACATGAATATTCTGTCACAGAATTTAAAAGCTTTTTTATTATGAATGACCTGTAACTTGAGTAGGGGCAGCTACAGATGAACTCCAAGTAAACAATTGTTTGGAAAAGGTGCTAACATTGTTAACATTGCTAACATTGTTTGCTGGACTAAATCTTGCAAAATAAAATATATATTTTATGCAACAAGGAAAAGTTGCATTTAGTCTTCATGGGGTTTAATAAGAACAGAAAGTACAACCCTAAAGGATCCTCTCTATCCCTATCCTCACACTCCCCAATTACAAAAGATTTTCAAATGCTGCAGCAAACCAATGATGCTTCAATTTTCTTCCCTCTCCCCATGTCACCACCTTATCTCTTCCCTGCTTAATCCTGTCCCTCACCTTTTCTTCTCCATCCATCCATCCATCCATCCATCCATCCATCCATCCATCCATCCCCTCAAGCCACTTGGGCAAGTAATAGAAAAATTTACTTTTCTTATGATTGAAGCCCTCATTCAACCTATCGGATGCACCAAATCTGAAACCTACCTAAAGGTTCTTTTTGAGCAAGACTGATATTTTCAGTTTAGAAATGAGAAAACTGTAACTCAAACTAAGAACAAAGTTTCTACAATAAATCAACTATCCCACTGCTTGTAATTATGCCTTAATAGAAGTACTACCCTTGTTCTATCACACTCAACGATCTTCAGATAACATTGTATAACAATTCAGGTATTAGAGTATTCTCATTATTTCTCAATTAATTTTTAGTGTTATCTTTTAATTTTCATTCAAAAACTTCAACTGAAATACCTTCATATGAAAATAAGAAGGTCAGAACATTACAGAGCCCTAAAATAATATTTATTATAACACAGACAAGGAAAGGCACCATACATATGTTTTCATGTAAAAAATATTTACAAATCCTATTTTTGCAGGAACAGAAATTATCTTCTTGGAAACCATCAATGACATAAAGATGTTGATGTAAATGAATGTAGCAGAAACTTGGATAGAAGACAGAGTGTTCTTGAGATCATCACCTGTACCACTTCATTTTTAGTCAGCTTTCTGGTCCTTCCATCTCTCTCTTCCCAAGAGAGAATCTGGGCATGTTCAGGAGCCAGCTTACTCCAAATACTCATCCCAAAAGATACTGTGACTAAGCTTAACTTGCTCTGATTTTTATCTTTTTTGCTAAATGATCAAACCTGCATCTGCCTGCTCTCCTTTGGTGACCTACATACATTGGATCACCTTCTCTTCTGGCTCTGGCCCTTGGACTGGAGTGTAATCTTCAGCAAAAGTGATTATAAACCTTGCTATCACTATGGGATTGCAACATAAATGAATCATAATCTTGACATGCAGACATACTTTTTCTAGCACGGCTTCATACCTGAATATTTATTAAACTATCTATGTATTCGGGACAAGGTGTGTTCATGAATTTCAGGTTGATTAGCTTTATGTCCACAAAGTTTTTTTTGTTTGGTTGGGGTTCTTTTAAGTGTATAAGCACCAGAGTATTTAAAATTGTTTTAATTCCATTTATTTTAAATGTACTGTTTGAAAAGAGTTGATCAGTTTTATAAGAACATTACCTTTCTGTATAAACTGAAGACCTTAGAAATAATTACAAAAACTATTATCTCACATAGGAACATATTTTATATGCCATATTAAAAAGAAAAAAAAAAAGGGCTTAAGGAAGCTTACTCTTTGGTTTTCATGGAGAGTGCATTGGTTGGAAAAGATTAAAGGACAGCAGGATCTACATGTTCTGATTGTTTACTTTTCACCTCTAAAAAAAGCGGCCATGAAACAGATAAATAGGCTCTATCAGGAGAGTCATTTCCATACTGAATAGTAAATTCCACTTCCCACGGCTGTGGGAAGACTTTGCCTTGAATATCCATGTGCAAGAAATACGGACTGAAACTAGGGCAGATTCAGAAAAGGGCTATTTGAGATGCTGAAGAAAAAGAGCAGCAGCCTATCACAGGAATGATGACAAAAAATCTTGGCTGGCTTTGTCTACAAACCAAGGAGGAGAAGGAATAAGGCTGCTGTCTGTAACCCTTTTTGGGATGGTACACCTGAGAGAAAAGAACTGTGGAAAATAAAGAGCTAGCTGACTGCTGACACAAGAACACAAGTCCATTTAGGCTGAAAATTAGAATCCTTTCAGCTTGAAAACTGAAGTTTTGGAACATTCTTCCAGCATGAGCTGAGGGGCAAAAGCATTACTTCTGAATTTCATTAATTATGAAAGGAATCAAATGAGGTAGTTGTTTTCAAGAACTGGGGAATTGATTCAATGCTACAAAAAGTCTGTCTGAGGCAGATAATGCTATGTTACACTTTTCAATAACAGGAACGCAAGTGAATTCCTCTTGGGTGAATCCTGGGCACACTTAAGACAATGGCCACTGGAATTAATTAAATGGAGCCAAACATCCTCGGCGGTGAGGGAAGCTGCTCATGTGTCAGAGCATTCTCTTCAGCATCAATATTTAAAGCCAGCTAGTTGGAACCTTTTACTTAATTGAGAAACAATACAGCGTTTAACCCTTCAGTGGATTCCACCCTTTGGCTGTTGGAGACAAGATCTGTTCAGCTGGCATGTCAGCAGACAGCTGGTGGAAAAAAAAAAAAAAAAAAAAGATATTCTATAAACCACATTCCTTTCTAGAGGTTTAATATGTCCTGCCCAGGAAACAGTACCACGGTTTCATCTACTAAGCTGCTCTTCAAGTATTTGGGATTGGAGGTCATAGTTTAAATGACCTCCATAATTTAAATCCTCCAGCCTGGAAGGTACAACCATTTAAATATCACCATGGGAAAAAAGTGAGTCTGGACAGCAGGTATTCTTAGCTAAAGCCTGATTTACAGTCTCTCTAACTGAGCTTTAGACTTTTATAACCTAAAAACCTCCTTCTTTCTGTCACATTCCTCCCAAAGTACCAGGAGGATTGCAACTGGATTAGTTACAAATAGTAGCAAGACCTCAGAAAAGAGTATGGTGTGAGAATCATTTTTTTCTGGCTACAAACTTGTGCTCATGTTAGCCATGTCAATAATTACCAGGCAAGGCTTCAGAATTAGGTTCACAGGACTGATGGAAAGCTGGGTTGGTTCTTCCATCACCCAAAAAACAAAGCTCAAAAAGTCTCTCTCAGTTGCTCTAATTCTGACCTCACTCCAAAGGTACTGGTCTGAAATATTTTCCATTGCAGTGAAAATACCTGCATCTCTTTAGGTGTTTTCAGTTCTCAACCTATATTCTTACCCTGGGAAAGCAAAATGTGGAGATATTAAAAAATGAAGATGTAAAGACAAGGCAGGCCATGTAGAGTCAAGCAGATGTAACTGTCTAAACTATTAAAACCCTTGTATTTTCCACAGTGTACATCAAAGTTTAATTTAATTTGCTAAGGTAAATAAAGATCTACTTAGGAATTAAGAGATTGCACCAAATAGTACAAGCCAAGTTGGAAAGTGACAGAGTAAATATCTTTTCCTCATATCACAGGAGTCAACCTCACTTCTGGTACACAGAACGGGCACATTGCTTGACTCCAATAATACCTGAAAATGCTCAGATTGCTTTTGCTGAAGCAAGAGTCTCTTTGAAACAACCACTATATGTATATGTAGTTTTTAAAACACTGGTCCACTATATGTAGTTCAGTAGGAAAAAGCTTCAAGTATTCATGACTTATCCAGCCTCTCCTTACCTCAGATTTATCTTGAGTGCACATGTAGGATATTATTTTGTTAAGAAAAAATATATAGTGTCTCTTCTTTAGAATAAAGAAATATGGATTTGTGACCTTTTTTTTTATTTCTCCTTAAAAATTAAGTATTTTAGTAGTGTTTTGAACAAACCTAAAGAGATTTTAAGACACACATTTTGTATTATAACATTCCCATGGGGCCTGTGTATGATCGTCTTTACCAAAGCTCCTTTCAGTCCCAGTTGAATAAATATGCATTTTATTTCACTAATCTTGAAACAACAGGAATAAAGTTTACCCAGGTCTTTTATACCTCAGAGAACAAAACAAATACTACAAATCTTTAGAGAGAGAGGATATACAAAAGGGCTTGAGGTGAATGTTTCAAAGCAAATACTCTTCAAATGATGTGCAAATTATTTCAGCACTTGAACATGATTTATGAAAGGGGATTAGTCCACTGAAACAAGAACCCAGTTTAAACTGTTGGGTTTCAAAGTCAAAGAAGAGAAGCATTTGCTGGAAAAGGCAGAAGAAACTGGATAGTTATCTATAGTGAGGATTTCTGATTGATTTTCTTTAACTCAATCTTACATTAGCTATCACTGTCATTCATACTTAACTGTGTCGGGCAGTATAAAATACCTTCTTTTATGACATAATTCTCCATAAAAATGAAGTATGCAACAGTGATAATTAAGTAATAATGAGGTAATTAATAACTCAATGACTAGCTCTCTATTTACTAGTATGCCCCATAAACGAGCACAAGGAATATGAAACAATTAAAGATTATCTAAGCTCAAAAAGATAACTTTTCCAGGGAGTTGTGTGTCAGTGAGCAGACCAATGAGTCACAGGTCACATCTATAACAATACATTATATTATATTGTAATATTCCCACATACTCTTCACCTAATGGGTAAGAGCTACTCTTAAGTACTATAAAAATGAGCACTTTTATGTAATTGTAAAGATTAATAAGTGAGCTAACTTCTCATGGTTCTATAATGACCCTGCTGTTCTAGTAGGTAAAGGAAAATTTAATGATCCTGCTCAGATATGATTAATATCTAACTTTTTCCTGACTAAAAATCTGGACTTGGTTCAATAAAAATGAATTAAGTGAACATGCACTGATTTCCCTGCCAAACGTTTATATGGAAGTTGGTTATGCCCAATTTAAAAATATGCTTTTTCAACCCAAACAGTAAACTCTGGAAAGATTTTGGAAAGTGAAATAAAAATAAAACAAAGAATTAAGGAAATATTATATTATAATTGAGGGAAACAGGATATTCCAATTAAAAAATCCAAAAATCCCTTTTTTTTTTTTTTTTTTTTTTTTGAGAACTAGTCACAGCCAGTTGTGATTTTGAGTGAAACATAATCTCCTGCTATCAGTAGAAGTGACACAGTTCATTTGTGAATTTGGCATGTTTTCTTTCCAAAATGCCAATATTGTTACTTCTTTGCTGCTGAATCAGTATTTTCCTAAGCATACCTAGAGTAAATGATGCAGAGGAATATGAGAGTAAAAATATGTCAAAATGTAACTTTAGACCCTATAGTCTAAATGTGTGCTATCACCCTCCATAAACAGTGCGTTGCCTTTTCTTTTTCTGGGCTTTTTTCGGTACCTGAAGATGACTGTGTTCCTTTTGATGCAATAAAAATATATGCCACAAACATAACAGGCTGCAGAGTGACAAAATTAACATTGCAGGAGGAAACTGCATATTTGCATATAGTTTTCATTTTCCTTTCTGTTTTAATTACTGTCATTGGTAACGCTGCACTAATATACATTACTTTATATTTCTTGGGTTTATTAAAAGTAATAAAACTGACCTATACATAACGCTAACACTGTAATGTAATAATACTCCCTAAATAGTATCCATTTGGCTTTGAACCTCACATCTAACTAAAACAAATGGTCTGGGAAGAGGAAAGAATTCAGACCTCATCAGAGCTAGACAAGTTTGGCTGAGCCAGTAAAACCTCTCACTACGTCCTGGGATATGGTCACGCAACGTACCGTGGAAGACAGGAAGAGAAAAATCACCCAGGCTCCTCTCCCAGCACTGCCAGGGATCAGATGATCTTTTTCTAGGAACTCTCAATGATACTTTAAAAAAATATAAGTTTTTGGCTTTTTTTTTTTTGACTCCTGCTATTAAGCAGCTGAAGCCGTGCAAACACGTATCAGTGACCATCCCTTCCCTCTGCAGAGCCACAGCAAGGGGTGTTTGCCACAGACGTGTCCAGTCCTGTGTGGCACAAGCTTTAAAACCCTTGAGCAAGCCCTGGGAAGGAGCTTAGTCAGGGAAGAAGTCCCATGCAAAGGCAGAAAGGGTTACAGCTTCACTGATTTCTCCAGTTCACCCATCACATCCACTAAGAGTCCAGACTGGGTTTCTGCTGCTGGTTTCCCCACCACACATATACATTATGTCCTAATTATCTAATAAACTGTGTTCAGAGAAGATTCTAGATGCTTATAGTAGTTACTAGGAATCTATACATGCTATGCTTCAAGTTTCAAGATTTAGCCTTCTGAGTAAATGAGTGAAATGAGACAAGCAGCAATTTTAAAGCACACAGAGTCCTTGGCTAAATACCAGGGATGGGGTGGCCTGGCTGAAATGGTATCTTTTAAACCGGAGCAGATTCCAGAACACTGATGACTTTGTCACATGTACCTCGGAAGGCAAATCAAAATTATGATCTAGAGGTTATTGTTCTTTCCTGGATTAAAGAGATGCCAGGATGCATATTCCCAAACACACGTTCTCGTGTGGTAGCTCCCCCGGGCAGCGTGCAAGGGCTGCGGTGGCACGGAGCAATGCATTGCCCTTTGGGACTAAAAAGACCCACGGCTCCCTGCTGGAAGTGCAAGAGGAATTTAGGTAAGCAAAATATCATTATTTGAGTTGGCCAGTGGCCAGGACGCCGGGGCTAAGGCCTCAATCCTAACGAAGAGCAGAAAGGAATCCCAAGCCTGCCGTTTAATATGCATGACATGTCGGCTTTGCTGTCAACTTTTCCTTCCACCCCCCTGTTTTTGTCCACTTTTTCCACCTGTTGCAACTTGTCCTTATTCAGACTGGGAGCTGGAATTGCCTTACTTTGGTTTCACATTGTGTCTGGCACAATGCTGCCCAGATCCCTGGCTACTCTTAGTGAGACACTAAGGGGATCGAGAATAGCAATAATCCTGCAGAGCTCACCAAGATTTTCCTCTTCACATTTATATACACTTGTTCTTTTTTTTGTATTATTTAAATCCTGATGCTCTACTTGTGGCTCTCCAAGATAGAATTTAAATATGGAGGAGATTTTCCAGGATCTGTCATTGCAGGGCTGTATGACTAACCACTGAGTTTTAAGTAAAGTGTTCTTGAAGATAAGAAAAATATGCAAGTAGGAACAATAAAAAATAATGCAATTCAATCTTATCAATTCAGGCAGTTCCAGCTTTTATGTGGCAAACAAGGAGATCAAATTGCATTTATCTAATATCACAGATTTTTTAAATGTCTAAAATATTTAATTATTTTGCTTTGGCAACCTAAAGCTGAGGAACAGATTACTGTTCCCACTACATAAGGAAATAAGTGACAACAATTAGTATTTATTCTGTTGCTTTTGTAATAAAAATAGAATTCCATCACTTTCAAGGAAATTTAAAATATTAATAAGAATGTGATGAACTGAGTAAATGTGACGCCATAAGGAAATGATGGAGAACAGGTTGGAAATATAGTGCTTTGGGAATGGATTGCATTATCAAGCTTGTGATTGTGCATTTTGACAAGAGCAGCCCTCAGATTGATACAGTAGCCAAAGGGCACTCTTCCTACTGCAAAGCCATTTGTTTCCATCCAGAAAAGGGAGAGTGGAAGGGGAATTGATCCTCTCCAGCAATCGATAGCATCTCCAGCCCAGGCTCTTCCACACGAGGTCACTCCTGAGTGACAATATTCCCAGACGATGGCCAAAATGCAAACCACAAGGCTACCATGGGCAGAAAAAACAAGGCTGAGCTTAGTGGAGAGCATGGGTTTGGCTTCATAACTCACAACACGACTGTCCTGACAGCTCCTGTAGTCCACATGTGCAATAAGGTCTCTTGGGTTTTGGAGAGGGGGACAATTTCTGTGAATTCTGTGAATCTGCAGGGATCCCTTCCCCATCTCCCATTGCAGTGAGAGCATCTCTACTTTCAGTCTAACCCAGGTGCCTGGTTTTCATGAGGTATAAAATGAATGTGGCTGACCACCTACTAACAGATCCAATTATCATTGGTACTAACTAGGCTTTTTGCCACCTTAAGAGAAAAAAACCCAAAAACCTATAGTTTGAACAG
Organism: Heliangelus exortis; assembly: GCF_036169615.1. NCBI lineage: Eukaryota > Metazoa > Chordata > Aves > Apodiformes > Trochilidae > Heliangelus > Heliangelus exortis. Next base: position 4,197,038 of record NC_092427.1, read on the forward strand.
AGTTACTTGGAAATTATGAAGTCTACCACTAATGTTAAAAATTATCTTTAAAAAACACTTATTCACATAGAAAGGAGCAGTGCTGCAAGGCAGCTTCCTTGCACCAGATGTGTGCAACTTCTAATGGGGGAGGCTGATAGGGTGAGAAACATATTCTTTCTGACCCAGCGTTATCTGCATAAATTAAACCAGTGAAATAGTTGGCATCATAAAATAAAGAGCAATCTATTTCCATCTATTTGAGAGCAGGATCACGGTTTTACATATTTTGGTAATGTTCCCCAAGGCCATCCTTGATTTTTTTCCCAGCTCAAGAAAACTTCAATTAGAACATGAGTTGACTCCAAAACTGGGTGAGGAACCACTGAAAAGCTGCATGACCAAGAAGACGGTCACTCTCTGAACTTTGGAAATTGAGCCTGGCAGTTTCAGCCCAATTGTCAGTGAAATCAGTGTCTACAGCTCAAAAAGCATAACAGAGAATTACAATTTGTCCTTGTACTGCAAGCAGAAGCAATTAGGATTAAACATAAAAAACAAATTCTTGCTACCAAGTCTCTGGGGGCAGTCTCCCCAGTGTTAAATTAAAATTACTGGGGTACTTTGGTTAGAATATACCTGTCCTTTATATATGCATGCTGCTAAAAAAACCCCAAATGACACAGCAGTACCAAGCATAAAAATGGATTATTTTTTGTTTTTAAGATGCAAAGGAAGTAAATACAAACGATTCTGAAATGTCTATTTCAGTAAAGAATATGGAGGGGGGTGGTAGCCTGCTAACACAATCAGTTGCTCATCTTCTGTGTTAAACTGGAGGAGTTTTAAGCCATCTTTGAAAAAATCTCCTTTGTTTGGATTTGGCACTGGCATGAGGCAGTAATATAGGAGCACTATGCAACCAGAAAATGGTGAAACTTTGTCAGAACTTTATAAACACACTTGCAGATCCTGCACATATCTTCTCTGTGCTCTGCAGTCAAACTGGACAATGAAACGACCACCTGTTAACTGCTAACAATGTGTCATTACCCGTTCTCATGCCTTTTTAAAGCAATTTTGGCTCTAGCTGCCGATAATTCTGGCTACGATACTTGTGTGAACATTAAGGGCACAGAAAGCCAAAGGCAGAAAACTGACAATACAGTTTGTGCTTAGACTGCTAATAAGTAAGTGAATAATATGATTTTTCTAATTCCACATAATTGCTTGATCTCAAGGGGCCAAAAAAAAAAAAAAAAAAAAAAAAAAAAAGTTCTCTGAATACATATTTTAGAAGCAATCCGATCTACAGTATTTAAATGCAAGCTTCGATTCAGTGAGATTCCAGAGCAGACATTTCCCCATTTTTAAATAGTTTAAATAGCCTGTAACAAAACAGAGGTTATTCAAGATTCTCTAAGGTTTGAAAAGAAACACAGACTGAGTCTCTGTCACTGCTCATATTCACTTTTTCTGTTTTGTCTAACAAATTATCATTTGAAGATATGTGAGAAAGCTAAATAAATAAATAAAAATTTCCCGAGTGCTGAGACAGTTTATGGGCATTTTGGTATTAGCTACAATAAGAGCAGAATCAGGCCCTCAAAACTTCCCATTCTCCTCGTCTTATTTTTCTTCCTCTGAGAAATGCACTGTACAAAGATATTGGGACAATTTTTCACAACCTACATACAAGCTACTTTATATTTTATAACAGGATGAAAAACCTTAAAAAAAAAAGAGAATCTTCAAGATAATAGGAAAATAACAACAAAAAGCCTGGGTCTGAAGAAAGAGATTATTTAATGAATGTCTGCATGTGTGTGTGCGTGTGCATGCACGTGTGCAGATATTTATGATTGTGTGGATAACTATCATTAAAAATAGCTTTGCTGGGTCTTTTTTTTTTTTTTTTTTTTTTTTTTTTTTTAAATGCAACTCTATTCTTAACTGAAACCAGTGCAGGCAAATTCCCAGGCAGCACTTTGGTACCTTTAGGTGTCTCGTACCAGTGTGCAAGACTAAAGCTGTCACAGCACTTACATGAGAAGCAGGATGTGAATCTCCTGGCAAACAAAGAAGAAAAAACAAAGATTTAACAGAAAGGCTGGAATTAAAAAAATGCTGAGTGAGTGATTCAGGGTCACCACCAGCTCCTGCGTCTGCTGCCCACAACATCACAAGAATCTCGGCACAAACTGGAAAAGGAAAGTCTCTGTGGAGCAAAGCCCATCCCTGCTAGTTTTAGATCACTTTCTTTTCTAATCACACTGACAAAAAGCAACCTCGACCCCTGGAATTTACCTTCTGTAAAATGATAGATATAACACTGACTGTCAGCTACAGAGGATATGTCAGGTCTTTCAGCAATTCAAGTGTATAAATATACAACAGGCAAAATTACTCTGGCAATTTGAGGTATTTTGCTAAAATGGAAACAAAGCAACTGCAATAGACCATTAGCATAGGATTCATGTTGCTTATTTTTAAAAACAAATGGCTCAAATAAATGTCTTTCCTCCTAAACAAATTTATTTTGCTTAGAAGGGGATGTCACCCTTTAAAAGTCTGGAGCTAGTAACTGTCTTTACTTAAATGCAAGTTATGTATATCGGCACAGAACACACTCAGCTTTAAAACTCTCAGTGATCCTCCTTACATTCTGTATGTAATAAAAATTATCTTAGTCTGTAATGGCATATTTATTTAAAAAGGAAAGGAAAAAAAAAAAAAAAGGAGAAAAAGTACTCAGAAAAGAAAAATCCTTACTTAGAGATTTTCTGTGTTCAGGCTTTGGATCTTTGGATTCAGTGTCTAAGCTATTCAGTAATTCGATGCTGGAGGATCTTCTGAGCTTGAACTCCAAATTTCTCGGTGTACAACTCCGTTCTTTTGACTGGGAAAAGAATATATATATGTGTATACATATGTGTGTGTGCATGCTTTTAATAAAATTATTATTTGTAAGAATGAAGCACAAGATCACAGAATGCCAGTCCCAAATCAGAAGCTAACAGACACACTGAGCAAGTGATGCAGCGAGTATATAATTTAAGTAAAGTGTAATGCAAAATTTGTCATATGGCAGAGCTTTTATGGCCCTGACAGACTGATCTTAATTTCTGAGATAAATTCCCATTTAAGTGAGGAAAACAAAAGGCCTACTTCTTTAGGCTTTAGAGACCAAAATTATTTCCACATTGCAGGCTACTTCCAAATGTCTGCAAAGAGGAAGGTTGTTTAAATTGCCTTTCTGGTTTAGTTAGTTACAGTAAATATTCTTGCAAACACAATTGCTTCAAACATCCTTACAAATTTGGGGTTGAATTCAGCTGTTCTAAGCTGAGGAAAAAGCAGGGGGTAACTTTTCTATTGCCCTAATCCACTGGCATCCACAGTGACAATTAGGGAATTAGGGACTATTAATAGAGGGGGAAAAAAAAAAAAGAAAAAAAAGAAAAAAACCCCCAAGATTATATTTTGGCTAATCACACATCTCTTCCCATGGCATTGTCAGGTGAAATCTAAGCCCTCCCAATGACCTGGAAATTTGCAAGGCTTTAAAGTTCATTCAGAGCTGTAAATCTGAAATAAATGACAGGTATGAAATGGGGGGTGAGTGCTCTGTGGTGGCACCCAAATGGGGACCTTCCCCAGGACAAGCCCTGCCCTCCAGCACCCCAACCAGCTACAACCTGTGCCCCACACAGCTGCTGCATTCACTCCATGGTCAGAGCTGCTGAAGCCACAATATTACTATAGTTGCACACACATACAAAAATAATTAAATTAAGTCTATTAGATATTTAACAGAATAAATTTTTAATTTTTGTTTTTTTTTTTTTTTTAAGAAAAAAGTGGGTTTTAGTCTCAATGGAAAACTCCACCCCAAAATCTTCAGTAGGATATCAAAATCCTCACACGCCCAATGAAATGCACAATATGAAGACATACATCATCAGATCAAACTTTCTTTGGCTGATTATAGCCTCAGGGTAATATAATGTTTGTAGCTCTTTAAGGAAACAGTAGCCGTGTTCAGATTAACGCTTTCTGCCCCTCTCCACCAACTCCACTGCAGCAAAACCTTTGAAAAATGCAAGAAATGGGGTTATTTTTCTTTCCCCAGTTTCTGCAGTGAACAAGGAAAGTCAGTGCCCTCTAAAAAAAAAAAAACAAACACATTCTTGGATCAGGCAGGAATAGAAGGAAGACATTTGGAATTTATACTGAGAGTGGCAAAAAAAAAAAAAAAAAAAAAAAAAAAAAAGAAAAAGCTACAGCTGAATCTGGTTTGGTAATTAAAAACTGTTTTAATAAAATGCAGCACTGCTTACTTCTAGTAGAAAACCCCCAGCCTTCCTGGGAGAATAACAGCAATCAGTTACAAAGGAATATTATTTGCTAGTGTTATTCTTGTGAATAAGTAATACAAAAATTCATAAAAGGCTCAAATGTATTAATAGTTCTATTGAAGATTATATACTGTAGGCTGCATCAACAGAAAATGCAAAAATTCATTAGTTATTAAGTGCTTGTGTGCTTTTACAACCCTCAGCAAACCAATGTCCTTGTTATTTCAGAGGAATAAATGTAGCGTTCCGTTTCGAGGCAGGAATCAAATGACATTTTTGTTCAACAGCCTTGTTTATCTGACATTTTTTAGTGCATTTGCATACATATTTTTCCATCCTTCAGAGAAAGGGATGTCTAGCTAGCTGCTGACTGCCTAAAACCTGCAGAGTTGCCTGAGCAAATGAAGTTGAAATTGCTACATGTTAATTAATAAAGGTAACAGCCAAAACAAATACATACCAATCTGTCAATTGCATTTTTGATAGCGTGGAACCAATCCAATATGAGGAAGTCGATATCCGACTGGAGGAGGAACTCATTTCCTGAAACTGTTGTGATCTGGGGAGGACATGGGCACAAACAGGTAAGTAAAAGACACTGGGCAGCTGATTTTCCTTCCATTTTCTCCCTTCTGCACCCAAAGGCTTTCTCCTCTGTACCAAGAATTATCTCCTGGAGTGCTGAGTTACTAAGGAGTTTTGAACCTCTGTCTGGAAACTGTTTTGAATGTGTCACAACAAACGAGATATTGTCTCAGCAATGCAGCCACCGAACACAAATACTGCAAAAATAACAGGAATGTGACAAAAGTTAAGAAAAGCCAGGAAACTCGGTGTTAGGCGACACAGTTCACATGGAAATCAAAGCACCCTGAGGAAAAAATGAATGCAAAAAGAGAATTAACTCCTGGTTTTTTCTGTTTACATTAGTACTTTCCCGTTATTATTTTTAGATCCCCTACCTCCATTCTTGAATTTACACATTTATTCTATACCTGTGATTTCAGAGTCCACTTCCAAGCATTGTGGCAAAATTAATAATGTCACTCTTTTCAGGTTGAAAAAAAGAAAAAAAAAAATACCATCAAAGATGGCTGTAGAAGAGTAATTAGGAGCCCATTTATCATGAAAAAAATCCCCAGTTTGTCTGAATAGAAGTCGATTTACATTTTTGACCCACTCACTGGGAATATTTATCAAAAGAATATTCAATCCCCTGATAATCTTTTTTCACTGCCTAACAATATTTGGTGAAAATACACATGCAAATTCTGTTGGTCTGAACTTCTGTAAACCACCATGATGATACTGATACCTCACTTTTTTTTTTCACTTATTATTGGGGTGGTTTTGTTTTGGTTTTTTTTTACATAAATACCTTTTTGCAGCAGGACAGAGCTCCAGATGTTACATACAGCATGCTCAAATGACCACTTTACAGGTGGCAAATCTGAGATGTGGACCTGTGCTGTGCCCCAGGATTATTGAGCAGAGCCCCGGTGCACGCGGTCAAGGCGCACAGTCCAGGGCACAGCAGCATCGCCTGCTTTCAGGCCAGTGAAGAGAGGGTTACATCTCCACCACATTCTGCAAGAGGCAGGAGCTCCTCCAAACCAGCCAGCTCTAAAACCAGATATTTTTCCTTTTTATTTTTTAATTTTTTTTTTTCCCTTTAAAGTTGGTTGTGCAAAACTTCATGGCATCCCCGCATGGGCATTGCGTGCCTCGGTGTCAGTATTTCAGGGATACAGCTGGCACACACTGGAGTTCTCTTTGGGGTAAGGGTCCAAACATTTTCATGTCTTGCTTGGGGAAGAGATGAACACACTGGCCAAGAGAGATTTCTCTCTGACCAAAGCATGAGGAAAAGCAGAAGAAAGCCATTAAGACCTGGCACAGCCTATTTATGTAAATCCATCAGGCCCAAGTGCTACTGTTTTGCTGCATCTGCCCCATGTCAAGAGTTTTTACTGAAGCTTAAAAGAAACAACAGATCCTCAGCAACCCCCTCATACTCCCTGTATCTTTCTTAAAACTGAAATACTAACAGGGAACAAAACAAAAGAAAACAAACAAACAAATAAAAAACCTAAACAAAACAAAACAAAAAAAACCCTAAAAAACCACCAAAACAGTTTAATGTTTTATTAATTGCTCTATAACCCTCCTGTTATTGAGGAAATGCCTGTGAGGAAGGTTTCCAAAGTCATCAGCATTAAGGAAAATCCCATCAGCACAGCTCCAGTGGAGACATCCTGTGAGAGAGCTGGGGAGAATGTGGGAACAAGACTCTGGCCTGGGCTAGGAGGCTGCCTGGCTGCAGATGTTCATCCCATCCCACCTATACCCATCAGGAGAGGACCTCCAACAACCCCCCCAGTGTGCATGAAAGTGTTATTAATTGGAGAAATTTTAATTCCTGTATTACTCAACAGCCAACAATACCCACACACTCACTGTTCTCTTTACCAAAAGTATATAAAAAAAGTCAAAATTCAACTTCAGGTGAGCAGTTGAATGAGCTGACCTGCCCACATGGCAACCTTTGGGTTTGAAGGGCATTATATTATATCACTATTTATTAATGTATACATGCAGCTATGAATTAGACTAAACACAGGAAACAATTCAATCTAAAACCTCTCTCCCAGTATAAACAAATCATTATTAAAATTATAAAAGGGAATAATATTTTCAAAGCAAGAGCAACATATATAATTAGATTTACTGGCTTAAAAAGGACACAACATAGTTCAGTCTTCCGTTCAGTAAATTCAGCCTCTATTAAAATCCCAGTATTCAGCAATGCATAAACATTTGCACTGTATGATATGCAAAAGAGATACTCCACTGCTAACAAGACCAAAGCAAAATACACGTTGAAAGTTTCTTTGTCTGAATGTGTTGTTTTGATAGCCATATATTATCAGTGTTTTATGAGCAAATCTGTAAAAACAGATCATAGAAGGGAAGGAAGAGAATTTGTTTAAAATATACTTTCTGTAAGATATAGTTCAAGTTCTTTCCTTTCTTTCCTGAGACTAATCTTCAGAGTAACCAGACAGTTTCAAGAAGACTGCTACTGCTCTCTACAGTTTAAATGCTTCCACTCCTTAATTACAGTCAGTAATTGACTTTGTTCTGCTCCATTCCAGTCATTCACAGGAAAGCAGTTCCAAAGGCTTTGGCTGGTAAATCCCATTTAATGTGCAGGTTTCCTACCCCACTTTTATATATTACCTCTTTAGGATTTCTGATAAATGGTTCTTGGAAGGGATTGCTAAACCATATTTGCACTTTGAACAATCGAATTTTCAGCACCCTTGGGAAAAGACATCAGTAAAGAATGCTTGCTTTGACTAAACCTTGTGATTGAACAATTTATGATCACAGCCCTAAATGATGTATAACTAACAACAAGCATAAATTGTTCAATATTAAGGCATGCTAACACACCATCCTTGTGTCAGGCACTGCTGAAATAGAGAGATGGGAGAAAAGAAACCACGAAAGATAAATCTAAAAAAAAACAAAACAAAACAAAACAAAAACAAACAACAAAAAAGGGAAATTAAGAGCTCCGTATAGAGTTGCCAGTCTCCATTGTGGCAGGTATTTCACTTAAATGTTTCCTCAAATTCCTCTTTGACATCATATTTGCAAAGGCCACAGCCTGGAATTAACACCACCTTCCCACCTTCCCAGGCAGAATTATGATGCTCCTGTCAGCAGTAAATACCCACAAGGAATGACAACTGACATCAACCCCCTCATTTGCAAAGGGTGTGCCCTTCAGGTTGCTTATAGAGGAGTCAGGATGCCTCTGTTCTCTCTTTCTTGCTACAGTACCCTGGAAAAAAAAAAAATCACTTCAAAGGCTGAATCCACACACATGGTAGTTTCCACAATGAGCTCCAGTTAAGCACTGATCTTCTGTAAATTTCTGCTCACCACAGGTAAACCTGTGTTAAATTCAACACACTGCTGGGCTGCCAACAAAGTGTGGGAAGGGCAGAGGGTGCAGGTTGAAGCATTTTTTTGTGGTATTCTATTTGTGGCTTATTAAGGATTTCTTTTGTCAGCTTATAAAGCTACAACTGGAGAGGTGAGATTCTTTTGCCTATCACCATTATGATGTACCAAAAGGTTGTGTTCAACAAGATCCTATTTTATCAAATAAAAAGATGCCTACATAGCACTGAGAAGCTCAGGACACTACTTAATCAATGCCTTTACCACTTTATAATACATAAAAATACCTTGGAACCCACACAGGATCAGTGGTTCCTAAAAAACCCACAAATCATCTATTTTTCCGGTGCTGGGATGTGCTTTGGGATGTGTTACTGTGCCATACATGGCTACAATTCTCCAGGGCTTTACAAAACACCTCTCAGGGCATGTCTCTGAGATTCTTCCCTTGCAAGGTGTACCTGACATCAATGGAAAAAAATGAGCTAAAAGACAGAATATCATGGGAAAGCCCAGGGATTTGTGTCCATAGCCTTGATGCAAACTTTAGTCTGGGGAGTACAGCACTGCTTAGTCTGGGGAGTACAGCACTGGTGTGGGGGGAAAGAAAAAGAAAAAAAGAAAAAAAACAACAAAAAAAGTCTTGTTCCTAGAATCTCTCTATATGCATTTCTATAGATACATTTGTTTTAGCTTCAGAAGAGGGATGGAGGCAGTTTTAGCAATCCTACTGATAGGCACTCTATGGAGATATGGAAAAGGGCGATAAATTCACACAGCGAAACAAAAATACAAACCCCATTATTGATTCCCTCACTTCAAAGTGTACTTATGCATCTCTGGTGGCTACAAGTATTATTTGCAGTGATGAACTATTTTCAGACAACGCCAAGAACAAACTTTAATACAGGAAGTGAAGAACCCCATGGGAAAGGAGAAATGCAACAAAAAAATCCAGCAACCTCTACAGTCTCTAACCTGCAGCAAAAGGAAATGGACTAAGCAGCTCAGGAAGTACCTGGCTCAGGTATTGCTCATGTATAGCCAAGAAGAAAACACCACACAGTACTTATTTCAGCCAAACACTGAAACATTCTATTCTTCAACTCCCTCTGAATGTGAGATATCCCCAAAAAGTGCTGGACTATTGGAGTAAAGCTTTGTAAAACCCACCCCAATGGTTCAGCCTTGGATTATCACACTTCTGGACTATGGAAACCCCACCAGATGCTAACCCAGTGCAGAAAACCACAGCTTGTGGTGAGCACTAAGTGATTTAAACCTGGATTGACAGATACCTCTGTGTGCAGAAATTCAGTAAACTGAATTCCTCTTGTTGCACTGTGCATTGGGATTGCTGCCCTTGGTATGTGTAGGAAAAAAAGGAAATGTGAGTTGCTGGAGCATTTCTGGCTCAAAAGATAACACTCTTCCCCCATCCCACTGCTCCCTTCATCTCACCTTGCTCTGTCACAAGGGTGGTTTTTTTCTACTCCTGCTAATCACTGTGGTTACCCATAATGAAGAGGAAACTAGGTTTTGCCCTCTGCTTTCCTGATATTTTTTTTTCAAGTTGGGATCTATCCACCCAGCCCACGTAACACAGGACAAACCTTACTCTGTCTGCATGGCAGCCATGAGGGCTGGGGAGGGAAAGTTAGGAAGAGAAAAAAAAAAAAGGGGAGGGGGGGGGAAAATAAAGAAATAAATCTTTTCTTTCTTTTTGTAAATATTCCTAAAGAAAAAAATCATAAGACTATAATATAGCTTGAGAATAAATACATAAAATATAGATACTCATGTGTCCACGCCCACAGTAGAAGTAGAATTAATTAAACTTGGGAGACTCTGTGCTCCATAGTGGTTTAATTAACTGGATTTGAATTAAACTGGGACAGAGACATGTAAGTTTTTAAAAACATGTCAAAAGTCTAACTGAATTTCTGGAAGCTGATCTTAAATTCTTTCTCACAGATAATCCAGTCTCTTGGCCATGTTTATGCTGAAAGAGTGAGCAGCAGAAAGGATAAATAAGATATCTCTGAGTGCACAGTGAACCAGGAGTCTAACATTCAAGAAATGCAAATAAAAACCAGAAGGATCGGTATTGAGCTGCATTATATCCATACTGCATCATATATCCATTCTATGATTCAGCCTACCAAACAGAGGTAGTCATGGTTATGCTGATAGTTAAATTACTTAAAGGACTCTGAGATGTTTATGACTACCCAAGAAATTTCATTATCAAGCAGATTGTCTGTCTCGTGTTACAGTCTGGCTTTACCCATCTAGCAGTCCTTTGGATGTCGAGCAAAGTTAACATTGAAGTGATGGGGAAATATCAGCTTGAAAGAAAAGGTCTTCAACCAATCTTTCAAAAAAAATGATATTTGTTAAAAAAATTTTGTGAGAAACTATCTGCCTTGTGTTCCCAATGTTGCTAGATGTTAAGTAAATATATGCTGATTGCAAAAAAAAAGTTGCTTTGGCAACTCTCTTATTAAAATGCATTTGTAACCCCCATCTGTCATGAAAGTTTTGAAAAGTTTGTTTACTTTGGATAGCCGCCTTATCCAGGGTTACCCCAGCATACAATGATAGCAGTCTTCAGAAGTTGTATGAGGAACAAGCCACTGGGGATCCATTTTTGTTTTAATTGGCACACACAAACACTTTTCTGGTCTGTCAAAAAGATCAAGCTAATATGCATGGCGGGTGTTATATTCTCAGCTTTTGGGAGCAGTAAAGCTCCCTTTATTTAAGTAATTTAAATGATAGACTGCAAAAACTTTGCAAGTCAGAAAAATGTTTTATACTTTCTTTGGGAATATTTGTTTTAAGCAACAGAAAATGTTCTTCATATCTAAAGATGTTGAACCTTATGTTATCATTATCCTTTTTCTTCTGATTCTGTAAAAATTACCAGGAAAACCAACTATTGCAAAGAGGCAACAAACAGATCCCGTGTTTTCACAACTTCTGCACTACTAGCAAGCACATGACAGCTGCTGCCAGATGTTTATAGGATACATCTTCAATTCCATCACCTTGTGGTATGACTGATTTGCATATCCATTGTCCAGGAGTTTTTGCAGGGTTTTTGTCCTAAAGCAAACTGGTAATACACACAAGTTGCTTTTTTTTTTATTACCCTAGCCCAGTATTTGGGGTAAACACATCAACGGCTCTGAAGTGGTTTTAACAGCCTGAAATCTGGGATCAAACTTCCAAGAAAGAACAAGTTTTTTAAAGGAAACTCTATTGTTATTTTTTTCCTGGTAAATTTCTGGGACTGAGTCTTTCAACGTAATTTACTCTGTTACAAAGACGAAGAAAAAAAATGCTTTAGCCTAATTTTTTCTCTTTTGCTGTCCAATGGACTGATAATTGATACCAGTTTCTAGTGAATGACATGGATACTAGCAAGGAGAGAACTAGGTCTTCTCTCTGCATTTAAAGACACATTTTCCTTTTCTTTCTGGCTGTGAAGAATCTTTGTATCAGAAGAACTGATTTACTTCACTTGTAAGGAAGATACTGAACAATCAGGAGGTCACAATTAAAGCTGATTAGGGCATGAGAGACCTAAACTCCTCCTTGGATTTGATAAGGAGCTCAGGCTGGACAGTCCACAGACCCTCCTTGGAAGAGGGAAAAAAGGTCCTGTGCTCTGCCAGGGGTCCTGGGATGCCTTCATTTCTTTCAAGGAAGAGCTTCTCATTTTCCTTTTTTCACCCACCAGTCCAGGTTCTAGCACATGCTGTTTGGTCAAAGGGAAACCTAAGGCAGAGCAAGTACTTTCTGCTAAACATCCAAGGAACACACTGGGAGAAGAATTTCCTGCTGGTCTGCTACAGTGGTGTTATGACCTATCTGAGCTGGACTCACAGCTGGTCTACTTGGACTGGCCTCTGAAAAACAAGGTTTTCCTTCAGAGGGAAAAGAGGAAAAGAGGAAAATACAAGACCAGCAGCAGATGAGCATCCTGGATGTCAGACACCTGTATGCAGCCACCCAGGTACTCCCTGCCTGTGCTGCCCTCTGCTCCAGCCACAGGGATACGCGGCCCCTTGCTGTGGGAGAGGGATGGATGGGCTTCTGCTAGTCATTAAGCCAAAATCCAGGGAGATGGAAGCCACCAGACTTGAGAAGGGAGAAAAAAGGCACTGCCAAAACTGGATGATAGCAGAGAAGCAAGAGATAATAATTAAGACACATCTCAGTCATGTCTGTGCATAGGAGGAAGTTGGGCAACAGACAGTTGCACATTTTTTCCACAGATGAAGGCTAAATGCAATGTATGAATACCTACTGTAAGCTACTTTTCTCCTTGGGGTAATATTTTACTGTTATTGCCTTTGCAGTCTGAAGCTATATATTACACAGCCACACACGGAGATATTGGCAATGGTTTCTTAGAGAAGTTCTGTCTTTCTTAGCTTTACCAGCTGGACAATACCTAGTGATAAATGGTCCTCCTGTCCAATTTTATATGCATGTTATAACACTTTATGATATATGTGAGTAAGACTCCACATGATAAGTTCTTGTAACAAACAAAATTCAAAGGGAGAATGAACTCTCCACTTTCAGTACAAGCAAAGATATATATTTAAAATATATGTGTGCAAATTTCATTTTGTTGATGCTTATTTTAGCCAGAAATCTATTCATCAGTAGCAGAGCATTTTACAGCTACATTATTTGCAGGCAGGAGTCGGTGCTGGCTTTTAGTATTTCATTTACTGACATGTGTCTCCTATTAATAAGTGCTGAGATTGCACAATAAGAAAACAGAGATCTTTATACTTATAGTAACATATTTGGCCATGATTATAAGTGTTTATAAAACATTCAAGAATCGTTCCTTGTCTACTTACACTAATGAGAACACCTGTTAACTTTAGAGCTGCACAGACTTATTTGCATTGAATTCAGGTTTTTGCATACTGTACATCACTTTTTGAAACAATTAGATGTTTACAGAGAAATATAGCTAAAAGAAGAACAGCAGCTTGAATGCCCTCCAGCCCAAGTCAGTGCTAATCCTGGTTTGAGTGAAAAGCTGAAATCTGCTGCATTATAATACTGACACAAATTCAGCTTGCAGTGAACAAAGGTGTACCTGCAAATCCTCTGATAGCAGATGTTACTTGTGGGGACTGCTGTACAAAGCATCTCTTAGACATGAAACAGCATTACTGAATGGGATTTTTCATTGTTATATCATTGCTATGCCAGTTCCTTCTCATTCAGATGTTTTCCTTTTTCTTTTTTTTTTTTTTTTCTTTTTGGTGACACAGAGCCTCTTTGTGAACCAAGCGTGTAGAACATGTGCTCCCTTTACAAAATATCTGTTTACCTCATTTTATTGGCTTACCAAAAGCCAATACAGCAACACAGGAACTCTCCTACTGCTAGAGATCCAAAACACCATCTCTGCAGTAGAGGGGTTTGTGGCCTGGGGCAAGGAGGCAGGAGGTCCCTTTCTATAGGAACAGGTCTACTGAACGAGAAGCGTAATATCCTGCTGCTACATGACCAAACCAGCCATTGTTTAATAACAAAGTAAAACATCAAAGTTGGTCCATGATCAGAACATATATTCTGCCAGCTGTGTCAAGTTCCTAAGTGTTGCAGGCAGAAAAAATATAAGGATTATCATCTTTCCTTGTATGCAGGGAGCAAACAATGTGTATCATCCCTAGTTTGCCTCTTTCCATTTTTATTTGTAGGTAAATATTAGAAAAAGAAAAGAACCAGGACTAAAAATTCTTTTAATAAGGCTATTCTATTAATTTAAGAAAAGAAACATTTCCAACTACAGCAACCGGAAAGATTTTCATTTGTAAAACTACATAGTATTTTTATGCTGTTTGAGATTTAGAACTCCAGTTTCTAAGGAGTCACAACCTTGTTAGATAATTTCCATAGGTGACACCATACATACAGTTTTTAACAGGGTACAGAATACGGATATTTCAAATGCCATTCCTAAAAGATAATAGACTTATGAACCTTTCTAACAATTGTGGGATTTTTTTTCCATTTGGGAATGAAGCTATTTTATCTAATAAGCAGCATCATGCCATATATAGTACAAAGACAGGATTTCATTCAAAGAATTGCATCTTCTAATTTTTGAAATTAAAAATTCTTTTAATCTGGAAAAAGTGGAACTTCTAATGTCTCCTAATTTTCTTGATAGTTTCAAAGCAGTTTTCAAATGTTGGAGGGTCCTGGGATTTTTCTTTAAACATTCTGAGATTGTACTGACAGCACTGGAAATACTATGGCCCTAAAATTTGTCAACTACTCTACTTGGTAGTGTAGTAATGACAGAAGGTTATTCAAAATGTTATTTAAAAATAGCACATAACCAAAATATCGAATTATCTTTTCATAATAGGTGTCTAAAGAGAGCTTTTCTAGGAAAGGAGCATATAGCTCAGAATTCAGTGAATATCTTACACTAACTGAGTTTAATCAGCTAGCAGTAACTGGGTAAAAAACCCTATAAAAATATGTCACTATATAGCTCACAAAACCACAGCATACTCTGATCAATTCTGTAATGTATTGTTTTTTAAGAAATACAGTGAAATTAAGAAAAAATATAAGCAACACAAACTTCCCCTCCCAGTTGCTGAGTTTTGGGTTTGCACTGGGATATGGCAAATATCAACCATCAAAAGCAAATACGTTATTTTAAAAATATGCATAGCTTTTACAAGTATCTGGGTTTTTTTTTTTTCTTTATAATTTAGACTTTTTTCATGTATTAGAACATGATGTAAACTTTGACATCTGTCAGTCAAGCTTCTGGCTATCACACTGGACAATCTGGAGGGATGCACCACAATGTGATGTGGGATGCAGAAAAATTTAAAAACTCCCATTTTTTTTCCAAAATAAAAATCCCATCTTTTAGTTTTAAATAGAGAGAATGATTGCAAAATATTTGGCCACCAAGACTGAGGTTGGATAATCAATAACGTTTGTGGTTGAATTACCCACTGATAACAAGTAATTTCCTGCTATTCGTGAGAGGAATTGGGAAGTGGTTTTGGGGAATTTGGCAGACTCTCTCTTTTCTAAATATGCTGTGTCTGAAAGGCTGATACTCCTCTCTATTGCAAGCTTTGGGATGATGCAGTACAGTGAAATGCAGGTTTGGGGGTGACAGCTCCTACAGGAGCTTAAGGATGTAAATATAAGAGAAGCTAAAAATATCCAAAATTATCCACAGAAATGGCTGGGTAGTTGGGTTTGAGCTGTCCATGCTATAATCATAACCCACGTTTATCTGCAGCTCTGCAACACTGTGATTGTTGCTCCACTTCTTGTCACTAATAAATGTACAGTACACATGACAGGGAAATAAGTAGTGGTTTAAAATGCATTAGGGCCTCCTTGTCCAAAGATGTCATCATTGCATATTAATTCAAGCACTGTGAATGTGCCAGAAGATTCATGTTTATCCAGCAACACAATCCATAGGTATAGAAGGGCTTTTACCAGAGTATCTTCCCCAGCCCTGTGACCTTCATCCATTCCCTGCTCTTCCCATCATGTTACTAGAAGACACCAGCTATGCCACCACTGTCCTTGAACCCAATGGCATATGGCAACTCAAAAGCAACATCCAATCAGTAACTTTAACACTGTGAGGCAAAAGGAAAAGTCTTAAGGTAACTGGAATTTCAGACTTAAGTTTCTCAAAGTGTTGTGTTCCCCTGTATTACAATCCCACGACCCAGTCCCTGCCCCATTCTGCTGCCAATTAAATAATTAAGGATGTTATCAGATTCCTGAGTTTGACAAAGGAAACTGAGAAGTTGCTTCCCAGTGATTTGGGGGACTTCATCATTAGACCAGAGATGGAAGAGCTGACTGACTCTCTTTTATGTCTATGAGCAGGGACATGCAAGTGGGCTTGAACTATAAACAGAACCGATTATATCAGCGTTTCCCAAGACTTTCAAGAATACAACCAGGAATTTTTGTTTATTCTGCAAAATGGTGATCCTCTATGCTAATAAGTCTAAAATTTGATTTGAAAAAGAACATGGAAAGCAGAACCTGGCAGTACAGTTTCTTATGTGCTTTCCTTTCATCTGCTGGAGCATGGTAGCCCTGATTCAGCAAGGTGCTTCATTAAGAAATATGCAGCTTTCAGAACAGGATCTCTTGTGCTTTTTCAGTAACAAGACTCAAAAAAGCAAATCAGTCAGAGAAAAAATAGCAGAAAAGATATATTTGTTTACAGAGGGAATATTTCAGGGCACAAAAGTATGTTAGTGACTGTCAATAAGAGCTGCATGTAAATTAACAGCAGAATCACAAGCAAAAAAGTTAGCTATTAATTATAAGCCTAACAGCAAAAGAAAGATATACCTTCTAACCCAAGTGAAAGAAGAGAATGGATTAATAATAGATTAAGGAATTAGAGGAGAAAAAAATCAAAACAACAACACAAAAGACCACCACCTATCAGTTCCTTCACTGTTAGAAGCAAACCCAAACCAATAACCTTATCTGCCTACTTGAAGAACACAGTACCAGAAAACAAATAACTTGTTTTTCTTCAGCCTTTGTCTAGACTAATCCAAACACAACCAGATCACCTTGAAGCAAATGAGAGGAAAAACAATAACTGTGTAAGAAATTATAGCTAGTTTTCAGCTAAACTCTGGCTCTTCAATTGCCAACAATCCCCCATAACTCACTCCTGAGAACAGATGAGCTGATTCTCTGTCACAGCCCAGCTTATAACATCTAAGATTAACTAGAAGTCACTCACTTAGACGATGACCTTACAAAGAACTAAGCCATAAATTAGACACTGGCAGAACTTGGGAATCAAAAGAAGGGGAAAAAAAAGAAAAAAAAAAAAAAAAAAAAGAAATTACTGAGGCTGAGCATTTCAGGTGTTTAGAAATTCAGCTATGCCAATTCCTCTCTTCTTCAAATACAAAAACATGCCGGCTGAAATATTGTGATGTAACGCATAGAAATGCACCAAATCTAAATAATCCAGCGAGAAATGTTAAAAAAGGTGAGTTTTTATCAAAATTCTCACCTAAGAAAGAAAGAGCACTGATATTCACATTACTCAGGAAAGCTGCTTTTGCTGAAGGAGAGAATGCGCTCTGGGTTTCACGCTTAAATCTGAATGATAACTCACTCCCATTTTTCACTGCTTTTGCTCGATGACAGGTCATTCACCTCACTACTGTCATGCCATACAAAAATTAGCAACCAAGAAAATGAATCTAGAGCAGCTCCTACGTCTGAACTTGCTCATTTGCCCATACACTCTATTTCCTATCCAAACCCCTTTCCTGCATCAGACCAGCTTCGCAGCCGACACCGAGCAAGAGAGACGGAGAACCTTGCGAATTTTCCCAAGGTATCAGACTTACAGAAGCACCTGTGCTAAATAACTTCCTGCTGAGCTCCTGTGAAAAGCTGCAGTGTTAAATAGCATTCACAGCATCTGATTTTTTCTCTGAGCTGGTTATTTTTCTGCGAGAGTCCTCCAAGCTGTCGTACGGGGCGTGAATGGTACCCATTTTCGTCTTCTTGCCTTTCTCTTTATTTTCATTTCTTGTAGTCATAAGTTTCATTATTTATCTAGAAGTACCATTATATAAGTACAATGGGAGTTGAGCAGTGTCTGGTAAAGTTGAAAAAGAACCCATTTCTAAATGCCTTTAGTTTCTATATTGAAAGTTTTCATTCACTGACTACTGTAAGAAGGCAAGAGAGCTTGAGGAAAATCTAAGTTTTGATGCAATTTTAAAGTGTTATTTCTCTTCTTGAAAAAGACTCCAAATACAGCATGCAAGGACAGAAGTACTGTAAAATTAAATCAACTTCGGAAGTCACTGCAGATCCACCTCTTATTAAGAGATGGATTTTTGCTCGATGACAGGTCATTCACCTCACTACTGTCATGCCTTACAAAAATTAGCAACCAAGAAAATGAATCTAGAGCAGCTCCTACATCTGAACTTGCTCATTTGCCCATATGCTCTATTTCCTACTCCAAACCCCTTTCCTGCATCACAGGACCAGCTTCGCAGCCGACACCAAGCAAGAGAGACGGAGAACCTTGCGAATTTTCCCAAGGTATCAGACTTACAGAAGCACCTGTAAGGAAACACATTTCTCCCAATTTTCAGGATCTGATGTCAAAACTGCCCAGCACCCAGCTCCTGCAAAAATCTGTTTAGGCATCTTATTAAGAGATGGAGGGTTTCTGTGAGGTAAAGCTCTGATTTCCATTTTATGAGGAAACAATGCCCTTAAATCTACACAAGCACTTAAAAATGATGCATTTGCATGTATACAGAGCTCATTACAGGTTGTAAGTGTATTAATGATTAGACAGAAAACTTGTTCAAACAAATTATTGACTCTGCTAGTACAGATCAGAGAGATAGGAAAGCTGCTGCAAGCAGGTAGGGGAAGTTGCAATTAGGTTTATCTGAGGATTATCTCACTTTGCCCTTCCTACAGTGGCAAATAGCAGCAGCCTTATGTCCGAGAGCAAATATTAAATAACTGCACATACCTTTACACCTGGGGTGGAGAAGCAGATAACAGCAAGTGTTGCCACTCATGACAGCATCTCCACTGTCCAAAGTGATTAACCTTTTACAACTTTAACCTCTCTACATGAGTTTCACATCCACACAAACACTCTGCAGTTCTTATAGCAGTGGAAGTGCAGGAGAAGTGGAAAACAGAGCTGCTGCTAATAATGGTTCATCTCCAATGATGTCTGCATCAGCACAAGCAGAGTCTGGAGATATGTTTAGATGCTAAACTCCAGCTAAAGTGAACCTAAACCAACACATGCCTAGCCAAACCTTTTGAAACTAAAGGAAAAAAAAAAAAAAAAAAAAAAAAAAAAAAAAGTTGTTGAAAATTTACTATTCCCTGCGACAATCAAAATTATAACTAATGCCTGATTTTCATCAGACTCTATGCAGGAGAGCAGAGCTTGTGGTATTTAAATGAAGCTCCCACAACATTTTGTGGCAACGTGCTATTTTATGGCAACAAGTGCAAAACACAGCAGCAGCACTACTGTAAACTTTGAAACATCTCAAAGAATATCAAGCACCAACAGCACTGCCAGGATAGTTTTAAAGTACAATGTTGCAAGCTATAATTATGCCAGCAACCATTTCTCACACAAATAGTCCCAATGATTTCAAACAAGGGTGATATCTACAATGGAAGACTTGCAGGAGAGGATGCTCAAAAAGTATACTAAATAAATAAATAAATAAAAAAAAAGTCCTTTCCAGTGCAAAGAATGTAGCAACACCCGAACTCAACGTTTTTTTCTGCGCTCTCACAATTCTCACTTCCTACCTACATGAAGCATGTTTCAAATCTATAATTCATATAAAGTAAGGATTTCAATGTTTTTCTTTCACTAAAAAGCCTGTTGTGAATGGCTCCAGGACAACAGCCCCAGCCAGGTAATATAAACAAGAGCAACGTTAGGCAGATAAGGTTATTTTCAACAAGGTCCCAAGGTGGCTTTCAATTAAGAAAAACAATTGACTGGTGTTTCTCTCTCTGCTGCCAGGAAGCTCTATGTAGTATTTCTAGAGCTTTTTCTCCACTCTACCCAACATGTGGGCTCAGTGTCAAGCTGTGAGTTTGTAAATCTTTTTCAGCACTTATCAGAGCTCAACATGAATTATGGTATTGCCAAATCTGCTTTATACAGCTTTTTTTACACTGGAAGAAAATGTACGATTTTTATGGTCAAAAAGAAGAATCTACATACTTGCAATGGGAAAACGTAGCTGGTTGTGATTGAACTCCAGGCAAAAATATTCCCCCCTCATCCTGCTGCTTTACCATATTCAAACTTTGGAAACTTCTGAGATGTTGAGCTTTATGTGGTGTGTGTGGTTTCTCTCGGTACCTTTATTAACTTTATTATCTAAGATTTTATTAACGACGATTTTATTAACTTAATACATGTCTGAAAAAAAAAACCATCACTGCTACTTTTGTGCCTTAAAACCTGTGTTAATCTTGAATAAAATACCTTCCTCTTTCTTGAGGAACAGTTAGCATGGAACGCAAATCAGCCCTTTTGTTGAGGGCTAATAAACTTCGCGGGTGTGCACGCGCGCGCGTGCGACTTAATACCATTATAATAATATTTGATGGCAGGCAAAAATATAATGAAAATGATAATTTGCCAAAAAGATTTAAAAAACACTGAGGTGTTACCTATCAAAAGTTCTCCTTCTGTCTATGATACAGCACAGATTGCAATCGTGACAGTAAATCTGGTGCTATTGTTAATGCCATGGCACTTTGGTTTTTGGCTTGCTTCAGTCCAATCTGTGACATGCTTGTGAATATCTTTCTTCTGTTCTGTCTGTATGGCATATGGATTTCTGGGATACAACGTCAGACCTATCCACATAACAAGTGTTCAGAGCACCTTATCATTTTAAAAAGCCAATTACTCAAAAAGACAAATGTGAAATGTTTCACATTTAATGATGAGCAAATCTGCAAAACAAATGCAATTTTGCTTCATTTGAAAAAGTTTAGTTTAACTGTAAATATTGCAATGGAGTCCCTAGCAATACACACCACGGGTAGGGACAGGCTCATTTTATGCATATTGTACATCATCACTGTCACTTAAATCTGCAAGATCTTCCATGCTAAGTTGTTTTAAATAAATAGAAAGAAATGAGATACAAAAGAGTGAAATATATGCTTCTGAATAGACTGTAAAAATGTCACTGCTAACACTGAGCATTGGACACTTAAAAAAAAAATATTTTGAAAGTCTCACCCAAAAAAACGAAAACTGCATATGTCTACAGAGGTAAAGGTCAGTAATGAAACAATTAACAGCAAAAATACCAATCCATTTTTTAGAAATATTTGTCAATATATAAAGAATGTTTTGTACTGCACATAAGTGCTCAATTAATCCTGGATTAGTGGCCGTATGTCATATTCTCAGACTGAAATGATATCAGCTGAAGAACTTAAATGCACACAGGTTTAAAGCAAGATTTTGTAAGGACTTCTGGAGGGTAAAAATTGCTGCTTTTTGGTGCAGAGCTTATGATTCCTTGTGATTCTTAAGAATATGCAAAATACATATGCTGTTCTACTGAGGTCAAAATTAGACTACGATAGAATATTACTTTTTTTAAGGTTAGGGTATGGCTGTATATTTACACCCACGTGTCTGCAGAATATATATGCACATATACACCAGGCACTGCTGTAGACAATGTAATGATTGCCAGTTATCTAAATCGTAGGTGCTGAGTACCAGAAATGAAATTCAAATGGTTATTGTTAATGTGTGAGCATATTGGGTTAAAAGAACAAACAGGGATGTTAGTGGGAGCACTTCACTGAGCAAAGCAAATGGATTTATGTACAACATTTAAAATATATGGGAAACTTATCAACATATTTTAATATTGGAGATTTTTGTGACTAATTTGATTTTTAAAACCCTCTCACTAAGCTGAGAGCATCGGTAACAAAATACTATAGAACATGGGAAACTGAATGCAGCTGGCACTGGTAATTTTAGAAGAAACTAATCTTGATATTTATAACATCATGTAGCAAGCAGAACAGTTTCACCAGGCTGGGAATGTTGAAATAAAAAAAAAAAAAGTTCACCTTTCAGCTATTGTTTCTACTACACCAGAAAAGGAAAAAAACAGAAATCATCTGTTGCAAGGCAAATATTAAGAAACTTTATTCTTCTACATAGCCTTTGAGATACCTTTTTTAAACTGCCTATACACATGTTGTATTTTACATTAAGTGTTTTGTAATGCAGCTCGGGGACTTAATATATACAGCATAAATATCAGTTCATAAATTAAATTTGGAAACACAGAAAATATGCTGAGGTATAATATTAGATAACAACCTTGTTAAAGATACATTCCTTATATTATTATTTTTTTTAATTTCCAAGCATTTTCATTTTAAAGTTTGATGGTTTTGATGCCAGTTATAATGAACTAATAACTAATGAATGGAAAAGAGGGTATTTTACCCTCAGTCCTAGAAACAGCTGTAATAATAATTCCCCAAATATTTCTTGCTATTTCTACACAATAATAAGTGTACATATAAACCTGTAAGAGAATGCAATTTAGCTCACTATTTCATTATGGTATTTAATTGCTACAATTTTGGATTGTAGGGGTAAAATAAACATTCATAAAATATAATAGACCAAATAATTTCATAAATTAAGCCATATAATCTTTTCAACTCCAAGTGATTTACGCCAGAGGTTAATTTTTACCAGTATCTTTACTGTTCAGGAGTAATGAAGATAGAGAAATACATGATTTTAAAATGCAGAACTTTAATAAATGTGGAGATCTGAATTTGCAAGGGGCTGTGTAAGCATTTAGCTGCTTTTATAGTATCTGGTTTTGTTTTTTTGCTTCTCCCTTGCACACCCACTCACCCACTTCAGCGCTGCACTGCAGATTTGAATGAAGTGAAAAGCTCAATGGGTAATTGTCAAAATACTCCCATTTCTCCCACTTTCACACAAGAACCAAATAAAGCCAGCAGAATCTCTTGCTTTCCCCAAACACCCAGAAATCAGCAGCATCCACCTGGAGCTACCAAAGGGCACAGCTGAATCTCCCAGATCACATCTCCTTTTTTTTTGTTTTGTTTTTTTTTAATTCTACAAACACACCTTGGAAGGGAAACACATTTCTCCCGATTTTCGGGATCTGATGTCAAAATTGCCCAGCACCTAACTCCTGCAAAAATCTGTTTAGGCACATTCTCTGTCTCTCTCTTAGTATTACAAAAAAGAAATGTCAGTAATAATCAAGCGAGGGTGCTGAATTAAAATCTGAAATCGCTAACAAACCGATCTGTACAAAAGTGTCAGTGTTAAGATTTCCAGACTGGGGGCTGCACAACAGAACGAGGAGCTCAGACAGAAGAAAACAGCTCTCCACTCCAGTACTTTCACCCCGTTAATCTCACATGTGCTTTGCCACGGATTTCTTGCTATTTTATTTTTAACCTCTGATACCTTGTGGGAAGTGGGCTATTCCGAGGGTGCTCATGAGGAAAGCTCTGATTTTACAGATGGATGTAAAGCACTGTTAAATGAGATCTTTAAGAAGGACTTTTTCAATTTACTTCAAGCTTAATCTGAAGTGGTTTAATCACAGCCTGTACACATCTTCTTAAAAATTTGTTCTAAGGGCGGGGGGGAGAGAGAAGTAATAATCATGTAAGGAAATCATCACGACAGATGCCGGTTCCATGATCCCATTTACACTTTTAACATCACTAATGAAAACCTATCTGGGCACTACCTGTGTCAGGGAGGTGTCAGGTGGTCGTTTGGCAAGACAGAAGAAGAGAGAATCAGAGCAGCATTTTGAAAAAAGGCTCACTTTTTCCTTTTTTTTTTTTGTATGTAGAGAGTGTCATTTTTTGTTTGTTTTTTTCTCCTTCTTCTTCTTTTTCTCTTTTTTTTCACCCTCTTTTCTTTTTCTCTTTTTTCTCCTTTTTTTTTTTTTTTTTTTTTTTTTTTTTTTTGCACCTGTTATTCTAAAATTTCTTTCAGTTACATTTCAAAACACTACAGTTGGGATCTCCTTGCCAACCTGAGATGGCATAAGCCTGGGTAACAGAACAAAATGTGAGAAGGTCCTTCTGTCTTTAACGCCTGTTCACCAATGAATCAGCCTCCAATTAATCTGTTTCTTCGGTAGGAGTTTAATAAAAGTCAAGCACACACATGTTCAGTCTTGTTTAGTATTAAAGCTGTGTTAACATTATCTGCCTAGCCAGGTCAAAAATCTTATATAATTAAATACCAGAAACCATTTCAGAATTTTAAGGGCTTTACAATTTTCTGTAAGTAATTGATTATGCGAGGCAGGGGAGTTTAAATTTAAAACAGGGTAGTGATGAGTGTGATGTCACTTTTCATTACATATTTCAGAAAAGTTTGTTTCATGTCCAAACTACATATAAAACGTAACTTACTAGGCTTGCTATTTTGCATTTTTATGAACCAGGAGAAAATAAAAAATAAAACAAAAATAAAACCAGCAACCCAGATTTCCTTTCCACATCATGAAACATAAACTGTATAGGTTATTCACATCCTGAATTTCCAGCCTTTCAGTCAGGCTTTCTGCTATAATCACAGAGCTGGTTTTGCCTTACTCAGCTGTGCCTCAAACTTGGCTTGGAAAAGCAAGGTATTATAATACCAGGATTATACTCTGTTACTCCCAGGAGAAAGTGGAATGGAACACATCGAGCCATACAAAGAGTTAAATAACCCCAGTTTTGAGTCAGAATGATGCCTATGGCTCAGTGCAGGCAACCAGCAGGCTTTACTAGGGAAGATGTGAGGAAAGTCTGACCTCCAAAAAAATACAAGCTCTCTGTATTGATTAAAGTTTAAAACATGGCTATGGTTTCTGGTTGAGAGAAAAAAAAACAACAAAACAACAAAAAAACCCCAAAAAAACCCTGGAGATAGAGATAGAAATAAAAACAGAAAAAAAACCCAAACTTATTAATCACAAGCATTCAAACATTTTTACGAACGGGTGGATCACTCTGTCCATAAAATCTACTTAATATCCCTGTTAATAGCACTACAGACACCTTTTCCAAAGAAAGTTAAGAGCAGTTTAATTCCTGCTGCAACCAAATGTTCAGTGAAAGATGTGGTTTAAGGTACCACGCTGCATCCTCAGCCCCCTCTGAGGCACCCTCTGCTCCTGAGAGAGGAGTCTTAGCTTTTCTCCTTCTCTATCCCATTTTGAAAACCTCCTTTTTTTCTCCCTTCTCTTTTACCACAACTGAAAGCTAGAGGTACTGCAGCCCCCTCCATACACAACTCCTCTACCCACTCCCCAAGACAAATGAAGCAGTGGCATAATCTCATGGCATCACCTAGTGCTCAACACACAGCCAAGAGCTACACAAAGCCCTGGTGTCCAGGTTTCTCAGCCTGTGCCAGTAACAACATCCAAAGAAGGAATTATAAGCCATAAAAATAAAAATTCAAAGGAGGTCTTAATTGAAGATTCCATCATACCCAGGTATAAGGATAAGGAGAAAGAAGAAAAGCTGAGCATCTACAAGATATTAGGTTGCAAAACTGAAGTTAAGCATCTTCAGAAGTTTTAAAGCATCATATGAGTCCAGGAATAAAAGAGTAAAACAAAAAGAATTTGTGGGATATGAGACAAGGCAACCCCCCACCCAAAGAAAACAAAATAAACCAAAACAAATCCAAAAAACATGACTAAAAATAGAGCTACAGAAAACTAGGGATGCTTATAGCAACGGAGGACAGCCAGCATTGGATAAACAAAGACAGTTTTGGAAGTGGCACAGTAAAAATAGGTCAGTACTACATGGAAGCAGAAATTAATATGATGGAACTGATTTAGCAAGCCAATATATTGTACTCCATACGGTGCTGTGATCATTAAGCTGGTGAATGGGTGCTACTGGGGTAGAAGCAAAGCAATGTATAAAAAGTCAAATCGATACAGCAAGAACAGAGCAGCATGCAAGCAGAAATAAAGACAATTGAAAACAGCAGTGCTTTTAGTATAGTGGCCCAATAAAATAAAGCTGATCAATATACAGGTAGAGGAACAAGCAGGGTAGTCACAGCAGACTGAAATGCAAGCAAGTCTCAGGTTAAGGAAAATATATAACTCAATTCATTCTGCCAATAGGCTCGAAGTGGCTGAGTAATGAACAGGGTGGAAAAAAAGAACACTGTACCAATAATGCAAACAACAACATAAAAACATCAGACAAATATAAAAATAAAGGGAAACAGCCCTTTAGTGTCTTTTAGTCTGGCAAGCTAACGCTCGGCAACTTTAAAACATACAAGTTTCTGTTACTTTTTATTGAAAACATGATTAGACTAATAATTTTCAGTTCCCATGACATGGACATCTGGTAGCCGTGGCTAATAGGAAAAGGCAGATGTCAAAGAACTTTAATTATGACCTCAAATGACTCTTAATATTCTGTTATTCGGTTTTACAAACAGAAAATCAAGTACAGCAGTTTTGATATGTGATACCATTTGAGAGCATTGGACATACTGTTTTTATACAAGGATTTATTTATGTGTGCACCTAAAACCAGTTCTTCTGTATTTATGCTGCCCACTGGTAAGCCCCTCTCTTTGAAATTTCCACATTAAAAACATATTGTAATTTTTTCCTGTGCTTACTTAGTCGCATGCCATAAACTATTTGCTTTTAAAGTAATTCATTTAAAAATAAAGCTTGTAAATAAATCACTTGTTGGTTCTTTTTTTTAATAGAGATCATTTAAATACAAAATAATCATTCTAACAAAATTACATTAATTGGATGTTGTGTCTGCTGTCTGCTTGACACAAAGACATCTGGAGATCTGGGCAGTGCATTTGCTGTGGTGGTATGTGAACTTTACTTTAGGATTAGATCAAAAATGGCAGCCCCATAAATGTCTCCACCATCCTACAGAGAATAGCAGGCAACCTCCCCAACTACAGTAATGAGAAGTTGCAGTTACAAAGCCCATTTTGAGGAAAGGGAAAGAAACCCTGTCTCTTTTGGACTGCAACTCTAAATTTCAGGCTGAAAGAGGTTTTTTTTTTTCTCTATCCAGAGCTGTGTGAAAAAATCCAGCTAATCCTTTGCACATCTGTAGAAGCACAAACGTGGTTATACCCACCTACATGGGAGAAACGGAGGCAACTGGGTAGACAGGGATGTGGTGCAAGGTGATGGCATGGCCAAGTTCCCAAGGAAAGCCAGGGGTGTCACCACCCCTTGGTGTCACACCAACCCTACCACTTGGCTGTCTCATTGCTTTGATGAAACTCAAACAAATTGCTCTCATGAAGACTGTCAGCAAATCCTTCATGGGAGGAACCCCACGTTCTAGAGGGGTGAGGAGCTTCTCTATGGAGCAGTGATGCTCAGCACATGGTGACAGAGGAGTTAGCTCTGAATTAAACAAATTGACCCAAACCTGCAGTAACCAAGGGGGTAAGATAAAAATAAAGCACAAGCCTGACCTCTGAGGGTGGGTCTTTGCACCAACTCTTCCAGAGTCTTGGTCAGTGGCCATCATTGCCTGAATTATCTTCTGACACATTCCCTGCACCAGTGTTTGGAAGATATATCCATGAAGGATTGCACCTACATCCTAGGACCTGTGGGATGGTGTGAAGGCCTAGATGTTTCTCTCCAGCCCTGTGGGGTGGCTTAAGGACCTAGATATTTCCCCTCAGTTGCACCTCACCCAAGCATCGTATGGGTCTGCATCATGGAGGGTAACATATTTCACTCCAGTTAATTATCCCGATTTATCCCAAGAAACTAGGTTTTAGGCTGTAATCTGTGAGGAAATCTGCTGTTCTAGTCCTAAATCCTCCCCTCAGCCGGGTGATTATCAACTACATTTTTGTACAGGAGGGAATTAATGCCACATACTGCCTAAGCAGCTTTGGAGTCAAAAAAGCCCAGACCTGTAATAACTTTTGTGCCGTGTTATTGATTGAGGGGGGGGGGGGGAAACTGAGGTGTCTGCAGCCTTAAGTGTAACGAGAGGGTTTCCAGGCCCTCCATCCTTTGCCAACCCCAGCACTGCCCCTTGCCAGGGTACCCCAGGTACCTGCTGAGGTTGGACCAGAGGTAACAACCAGGAATTGCATTGCAACCTGATTTTCCCATTGAGCATCAATCAATACAGCTTGAGAATCTGATAATAAGGAGTCTTTTTCAGAAAATAATTGTGTGTGTGGTGAAAGGCTGCACACAAAACAGGTAGGTTTTTTTCCTGAGTGTGTTGATTCCAGCAACATTTAAATTTAATTTGATTATTAAATCCTGTAATTCAGGTTTTACATATATGCGTGTGTGCGTGTGCTCACTTGCATTTTGCACAATGCCCATTGGAAAACCCAGACAAGGTTTTTGTTGGAAGTGGTAAAGTGAATTGAGGGGGGGGGTGGGGGAAGGAGGGAAAAAAAAGGTGGGTAGGAGGGGACAAGAAGGTGTGGGGATAATGAGAAGGTAAGAAAGGAAAAAAGAAGAGGAAGAGAGGAAAAAAGGAGAGAAAGAGAGGAAAAAAGGAGAAGAAAAAAAATAAGTGTGGAAAAAAGGAAAATAGAAAAGGAGTGGAAAAAAGGAGTGAAAAGGAAAAAAAGGAAAAGCAAAAAGGGAAGGCAAAAAGGGAGGGCAAATAGGGAAGAAAAACAAGGAAGGAAAAAAAGGAGGATTAAGAAGGAAAAGGGAAAATAGGGAAAAAAGGGAAAAAGAAAAGGAAGAAAGGGGACAACAGGGGAAAAAAAGGTAAAAGAAAAATGGAGGGGAAAAAAAAGAAAAAAAAAAATGAAAGGGGGGAAAAAAAAAAGAAAAAGAAAAGGAAAAAAAAAAGGGGGATGGTGGAAAAGGGAAAAAAAAAAATCCTATCCTGAGCCATGCATTTTTTCAAAAGCATTTCAATCTGCGTGCACATCTTCATCACTTCAGTGATAATTAAATCTGGGAATCACAGGTGATGTCCTCGCACAGTCTCTTTGCCGGGCTCCCACCGGGCCAATGAAGCAGGGCTCCCTGTGAGGCCTGTTAGCACAGATCAGGTGGTAATGTGGAGGGACAGATGAGCTTTAGCTGACAGATGGCAGGATGACCTGGAAAACCTGCCCCCTTTTCTGGGATCAGGCAGCAGCTGACAGGTATTATTTCATAAAATAACGTCTAAAAGGAATCGCCAGGGTCTTCGCATTAATCTGAGGCTGCAACCAGCCATGTAACGTTTATGTCAGAACAAATCTGTCTCTATGCAGGAGAAGGAAAGTGGTTTTTGATGAAGTTGTTCATAAATTTTAATATAATATGCCTGATGGTGTCAGATATAGTCTCATATCTCTTTTATATTTAAAAGCTCTAGTGAAACATAGAAATATTCAATCTCCAACAAGCTACTTTTAAATAACTAAAAAGTTAACCAAGGATACCTCACTGCTTTTCCCCATTTTCAGCAAAGAATTTGCATGTGTAATCTCCGTGTTTTTCAATGAAAACATCTCGATTGCATGAAACCCTTTTTGTAATTGATACTAAACAAAGGCACCACTAAAGCTTCTGCAAAGTTGTTTTATAAAAACAAATGAATAACTGAAATAAAAAAGCAGCCTTGCATGAAGCTGCTTATCAGCAACGACTTAATTAAAAACACCCTAAAAATCAATATTTTTTTTTTCTTTAAAAACCTGAGCCATGTCCGCTTTGAGGAACGATGCATTACATCAAAATGCCCTCTCCAGGTGCATGACATTTGAAAATTTAGGCACAGATGAATATTTGGGGAATTCAAACACCTGGATCGGGTCTGGGCTTGCCAGCCCTCCAAATCCTTTTGCAAACCAGAGAGAAAGCAAGGTCGTGCTTCCCACCTCGCTCCTTCCTTGGTACAGCACCAGCTAGTTCAGCTACACCCTGATAAATTCAAGACTTGGAAATCAGCATTAATATGCAAGCAAGTATCAATCCAAAACCTGCTAATGAAAATTATTACACTGTTATATTCATCTGAATCTTATATGAGCTACTGAGGGGCATACACCAGCAATATGCATGTCTCACTGTCTTTGCAGTGCCACCTTAAAGACCCCTTGTTCACTTTTTTTCTCTTTTTATCGTCTTTTAGTTGTAGAGAATCACCTGCTTAAATATCTCGAAGGGTAGTAGTAAAAAAGAAAAACACCATACATAACAGATGCACGAGCGAACCTTGGGATGAATGTATTATGGATACAGAACCATCATCACACACCTCATAATCACTTCTTCACCTGCCCATCTGGTGCAGACCTGTGGCTTGTTAGTAATGCACTCAGATAGAGGGAAATGTGCTTATCTAAAAAGAACAATTAAGCAGAAGCTCAAACGGCGCAGTTAGCGTGATTTGCGAAGAAATATGCAGTGGAGGAAAACAGACACAGCATCTTGCTGTCTGGAAAGGTACATGCCATGCTTCTATGTTTGAAAAACTAAGAGGAAACCGGCAAGTCTTTTACTGAAGTGTCCCAAAACATCACATTTTACAAGGTCCTAGAACCTTTCAGCATAGTATTGTCCGTTTATCCACCACACCACAAGGCAAGACAAAAGTAATACACGGTTCACCCTCAATGCCCTATTGATAGGCCTAAATTCTGACCTAACAAAATCAGCTGGAGGCTCAAGATGTTGTTGGTTCATCACCTTAGACTCTCCTTAGGAGTTTAGTCATGGTTTCACAAAATTCATGCTTTTTCTGTGGAATTCAGGTTATGGTTTCATTGTAATCAAAAGGTGAAGGCTTTTAATCATCAGTAAAATAGCCCTGAAGTCAGAGAAAGAAAGGTAGAAAAATTATCATAGCATTGCCACTTTATGAAATGTGTTCTCCCTTTGGGTTCTCTTTGTAGTATTCCAATGTGAAACCCTTTCTGGCAGTGAAATCTACTGAATTTTCTGAATTATGAGTTACTATGGATGTCTGAACAAGCAAAATCTCATTTACCTTTCAGGCACTGCACACACAACAATGCATGTGCTACCAGAAGATGTCTGCTTTTTTCTTCGCACGGTGAACCAAAGGCATAATTTCCACTGATATTCATGACAGTTTCTGAGCTGGGTCTACTACAGTTAAGGAAGAGAAGATATTTCCCAACACTGTTTATCTTGGTATATCTGACCTAGAACCAGAAAACTAAATAGATAATCACAGAATCTGCAGTAGCTCTTGTGTAATGGTCCTTGAGCTTACTTAACTGCATCAGGCATACGCTACTCTTGGGTAGGAAAAGATTCAGATTGTGCTTCCTTTCACTCTGTTCCATCCTATAAGATGCACAGGGAAAAGTAACTGGAGAGCTGTTTATTACTGATTTTTGTTTTCCTCAGGGCCTTCCCATATAATTTTCCCAGGCTAGAATTAAATTGCAATCTTACAGAAAAAAATCACCTAATTACCTTCTTTAATTTACAACTTGATATATGTACACATAGATATAAATATATATACATTAAAATTTGAATGCAATGAATTCCACCTTGCTTAGCTTTAAAGACGCCTCACACGTCAACATGCTGATGTTGCACCACCTACGTACTTGGGAATCAGTGGTTCCACTGAGATTTCCTAAAACTCTGAAATGCAGCCTAAGAGCAGCTTACCTCCTCACTGACTGTATGAACTGTCATTAAAAAGAAACCTGTCATTTTTTAAAGAAACCATTTATTTTGCTGCTAAGGTATAAACTGGCCTGTGAACAAGATTCTAGTTTAACAGCAACATCAAAGGGTCCCGATGAACAAGTAGACAGAGAGTGGACACTTACACAGTTCAAAGCCCTGTGACAGTGTTACACTGTCAAGATTTAAAAAAAGGGTCTCCACATCCCACCAATTAATCTTTTTCTCCCAGAAGTTTTGTTACTCTTCATAGAGACACTCTGTGAAACTCTCTGCACGCATGTAAGAAATAGATATAGATATATAGATATGTAAATCAATATTTGGTTAAGGACCTTTATACTCCCCAAGCCCAAACTGGTTTGTTTGATTAGTTGAGTAAGCCTGTTGTAGTAAATGGCTCAGGCTGTCATAATTAAAAGAACAATAGGTTGCTTCTGAGGTCTGCTACTGATGCCTGGGCACACCATAGTTTTGAAGATATCATATAAGAATACAGTTAATTTTATCTCAAAATAAAAATAATACTGGAGTTCAGACTCATGATTTCCACAGGGGAAAACTTAGTGTAGCTCCATTCTCCAGTGGCATAAGAAGCACTGACACAAATCCTACATACATATGGATGATTTGTAGTAATCAGATATTCCAAGCCCTTACTTGAAAAATACATTGTAGAAAATATATATACCCTTACTCAAAGCTCCAAAGACGTATTTTGATTACTGATAAGTTCATTAAGAGTCTTGATTGCCCTTATATAAGAAAATTCACTAAACTGTTTGATGTTTGATGCCTTAATTCATAACCTAAATCCCAATCTGTAACCTACTCTTGCTCTTTCAAGTGTATACCTAGATCACATTCACAATCCCTTTAACAGATTTTACTCAATAAGGATTCAATTTCTGTTCTAAGTTTAAGAAAAATAATCATGATGTGACCCTTTCCTGTGACAATCTTAAGGATTTTCAAGAAAAACTTTTTTTTTTTTTTGCAAAATACTTGCAAATTCTGTTAAATTAATAAGTAGTGAATGATGATTGATGGTTTGCAGAAGTTAAACCAGCTACATCTGGCATGGCCAACACAATCTAAAAAAATTATAAATCTATTCTATCTACAGATTATTGATTGCCAAAATAGAATCCCAGTAGCTCAAACTACCATTTATGTGTATAAATTAATAGCTGATCTCTTTTCTCTCCCTCCCTCACAATACTGAGAGGACAAAAAGGACAAAGAGTGAAGAACTCATGAAATGGCATTGTAAGGCTGTGTAGAATAACTGGTAACTATGAAGTGCATTAACCACAGACATATTTTCCTTGTATATCAGAAAAACACTTATCTCAAACCTCCCAGAAATTAATAGAAAATGGAAGTGGTCTTATCTTCTCTCTTGTAAAGTAGAAGTATTGCCAATGCTAGACCAGATGACTTGAAGTTTTCTCTATCCAAGTCATGAAAACCACCAAGGTCTGAGACTCTGCAACCATTCGAGGTCTCAGTTCTGGTGTTGTATTACACTCCTACCAAAATAGTTTTCTTACTGTCCAGTCTTGGTGTAACTTGTGGCAATGAGTACACCAAGGGCTCTCATTTAACCTCCATTAGATGGTGCCCCCAGGTTGTTTGCAACATGTGTTCCTCCTCCAGTGAAATAACTATAATTTTTTTCCTTCAGCTGTACCTTTTGAGTCTTCCATTGCTGCTACAGGGTACTGAACCATCTTAGATTAGAAGACTTCTACCATGTCCATGCATGGTCACAGGGTTTCTAGACCTATAGTGATCCAGGGTGACAGAACAAAGGGAAATAAACCATTTCCTATATTGCAGAAGCAGGTTAGGAGTTCTTCTTCTCTTTCTTAGACAGACAAAAGATATTTCTGGCAGAACTAGATTTGTTTCCTTAAATTTTACTTTCCATATGCTCAGGATAGTTATTTAGTTTGTCTCTGGTACTGAGGTGGCCAACAATGCAGTGCTATTTCATCTAATGAAGAAAGAGAAGTACAAGGTATGAAAACCTTATTCTAAAAATGAACAAAGCAGATGGGATATGCAATTCTAACATAGTCCATTTGCATGTGTTTGTTGGTTGCTTTATTTTATTTTTTTTTCCTTTTTTTTTTTTTTTTTAAGTTCTAGTAGATTTATCTACATGAAAAGGTCTGCTTGCAGCAGAAAACCAATTCTTCCAGCTTTAGGGCAGGAAAGTGCATAGCTGCTAAGGAAGAGGAGAGATTATGCACATAACATCCTCACCTCCTACATTTGGCAGCTCTCTCTGCTTGGAAGCTGTCACCCAAGGCATCCAGCCCAGGGTGTTCTAGTCCTCGATATCCTTCTTGCACAGTCTCCCACTTCCTGGAGATGAACCAACACTTTGTGTTTGACTTCCCCCAGCAGCCTCAGTACATTATACTACTGCTTTCCTCATCTCCCTAGCTGGCAGTATCACAGACAGCTTATTTCAAGTTCCAACCCTCTGAGATCTGTATTATCACTATATTTATAGGGTAAAGGGAGTAGTAAGAAGAGTAAGGACTCAAATGGCCCATGCACAGGTTAAAAAGACCTCTCCTGACTACGTTCAGTGGAGAGAGAAAAGAAATGTTTTTCTAAGAAACTCTTCATGGTTGCATGATTGTCTGTAGGAAGAAACAACAGGCAATGCCATATTCTGGGTCACTGTATGCAAGCACACAGGAAAAACTACAAAACACAAAGAAGCAAGTCAATAGAGTTTCTCAAATCTCCACCTAAACTATATTTTTTTTATAATATTTAATTTCAAATTTAAGGTCGTAGGATGATGAATTGTGTAAGTAGATAATTAAAATAACATTCAATGAGAAGGGCTTTGCAATGCCTTTTGATCAGTGTCCCATGTTTTGGGGAGTAAAACAGTCTCTTCCCCCATAAAAGCCTCAGAAAAATTCTCCCAAATTTCTTTCAGTGCACACATTGCCTTGACCAATTACATTGTGGTCAGGGTACAGGAGGGTTCAAGATGCACACAGTTTGGTCTTTAACTTTTAATTATTCACAAATCCTGGTGAGATAAATCCAGCAGGTGCCACACAAGGTATCTAGTAGATACTTTGTCGGAAAAGTATAGAGAAAGGAAAAAGTTTGTTGCACATGTAGCACATTGTATTTCCTCTGCTTATGTCTATTTAGAGAAATATGAAAAAAACCCAAACCAAAACAAAACAAACCAAAACTATCCTTGCCTATCCTTTATGTGTAGAATGGTTTGGTTTGGAAGGAACCTTCAAGATCATCCAGTTCCAACCCCCCCTGCATGGGCAGGGACACCTCCCACCAGCCCAGGGTGCTCCAAGCCCCATCCAGCCTGGCCTTGGACACTTCCAGGCAGGGGCAGCCACAGCCTCCTTGGGCAACCTGTGCCAGTGTCTCACCACCCTCATACTAAATAATTTCCTCCTAATAGGTAACCTAGATCTCCCCTCTTCTAGTTTAGAGCCATAGCCCCTAGTCCTACCTCTGCATGCCCTTGTAAAAAGTCCCTATTTAGCTTTGTTTTGGCCCACAAGTAGTCAACTTCATTTTGCAAGTGCCAATAGACTTTGCTGTCTCTGCAGCTCCCTCCAAGCATTAGCCTGAGTCACAAAAAATATCTTTCAGTGATTGATTATAGTAAAAGGGCTGCATGTGTGAGAAGAGCATCACACCACCCTCACAAGGCCCTTAGAGCATGCCTTGAGCATTGATATTTAAAAAAAGAGGAGAAATAACCCCGAGTGACTGTGTTACTGTAGTAATTTCTTCCAAGCATCTATGGATATCTATATCTTCCTTCCTTTCCTTCTCATTTTAGAATTCCAAACACTTTGTCTTTTTTAAAAAATTATTAGCAGTTCATGGGTTTATGGCTGGAGAGGTTATTTTATAGAGCATGAGGGAGGGATAACTACTTTATTTTGGGAAAATCTAGATCTCGATTTACTTTTGCAACCACAGAACAAATTGACAAAGCAGAAAAGTAAATGCAAACAAAGAAGACAGCAGCCAGTGCCACTGGGTCCTGTGGGAGTTTCCAAATTGCTAAAAGCTGTCACCATAGCCTGAAGTATCAAGTGTGAGGCACATGCTGTTGTTAGTTGTTAAATTTAGTGCCACTAAGGGCTACTCCTAAAAACAACCCAAACAAAAACATCCTACCAGTGTCTAAAGCAGTCAGCATCTAAAGCAGATAGTAGTGAGTGATTTCCCTGTGAAGGAAAAATACTCAGATGTTTTCTATCCCAAGTATCATGAGACAAAAGGACTTGTCATGAAAATCAAAATATCTCAAAAATTCAAAGTAGTCTTTCTGTCCCAGCAGAAAAGATGGGGCATTTTTGATGGGCTAGTTCAACTGAGTGCTAGTTCATGATACATTTTCTCCTCTTTGCCCCCTGTTTCATCTGACAATATGCATGAAAATTTAACTGTAACATATTGCAGGTTTTCTGCTTATTAATTTTATATCCAACAACATATCTGAGGGTTATGTCCAGCAACATCTTAGGACCAAGGATGTGGTTTTGTTCGCTGATGTCAGAAGGGAGAGTTGACCTCACTACAGACAAGAAAGCAAATAACCCACACAATTATTAACTTTACTGGAATGAAAAGATTGGATGTTGCATCTCAGGATCTTCAGTTTATACACTGAAAATGCTAAATATGCTCATTCCTGTGTGCCTGAGATGCCTGATATTTGAGGAAAAGCTCTCAACAGACAGAGAGAAGTGTTGAGATTTTCAGTGAAACTGAAACCCTCTCAAGGTGCAGGCATGAGAGGCAGAAGAAGAAACAGCAAAAGCAATAAACCTGATACTGTGGGACACGGTGAACACTGTGTGTGAGAAGGGTGAGAACAATCCTTGTCCAGAGTCAGAAGTGTCTGTAAATCAAAGTATAAAACACATACGTCCCCCACCACCAGGACCCAGCCAAGCAGTGCCAGCTGCATGATGGAGGCACTCAGGAAGTCTAGGATTCCTCAAACATCTGCTGGTGCCATTAAGAATGAGAAGTAAATCCACACTGGCATTACTTGAGATTTATTTTTCCACATTAACCCCGGCAACAACTGCCAAGTTTTTTGACTTGCTCACCACACAAGTAACCACTGAGTGGCATAAGAATGGGAGCCAGATGAAAAATATACGTAGAAAAATCAGCATTAGGGTAAATTAATAGAACCCAGTGAGTGGCCAATGAAATAAAGAGAGTTACAGGGGGCAGGAAGGCTGGAGAAAATGCATTCAGACTTCTCTTAAACTGCTGGTACGTTGTTGTTTCTACAATATCTCTCTAAGTTTTGGATCCAATCGGAACAGGAGCAGACAGATGTCCACCTTACTTGTTCTTACTTGTCCATCTATTTGTTCTTATTCTGCTGAAAATTGAAGGAGCCACCACTATTCAGAGGAGCTGAGGAACAGGAACAAATTTCCTTTGTGCAGTGCCAGGTAAACAAAGCATAAGAGTATCATGGCCACTTCCCAGAGCATTGCAGCTCCTCCTCTCTTACTCTGTTTCCTCCTGATCTCCTTCTAAGCTCCTTCTGTCCATGAGAACCTCAGAAGGGCATGCAGAGAGTGGTACATTGATTACAAGAGCTTGATTACAAATACATGAAATGATAAAGAAAGAGAAGAAGGACTTGAGTCACTTATTTTTCCAACAATATGGTCTCTGTAATGCTGAGCCGACAGCAACATTCAAAAAAAGTTAATTCTTCAAACATAAATATCACTAAAAATAGTACTAATAATCCTTCTGCAGTATGATCAAGTTTTGTTCAAAGCAGAGAAGGGCTCCTGGGTCTGTCATAGGAACCTCCCAGCTGTATCATGTCTTACAGTTTCAGTAACACCTAAGCATCCTATCTCCTTGATGCTTGTTTCTAGGTCACCCTGGTTTCTTTATGCATCATGAGTTAGGGTTTCATAATAGTTTTTTCAGCTCAAGTCTGCATACAAACTCTGTCTTTTGTGTTCCTGGTCTTCACTCCTCCTTTCTCCTTGTCTCTTTTGTGCTTTTTTTGTAACCTTGAAACTTTTAAACATATTTAAGAGCCTACAGCCCTTTGTTTCATGTTACAAGAGAAATGCTTTTCTGGGAAAAGTGACACAGACACCCAGTTTGTTTTTTTAAACAAAACAAAACTAAAGAACAACAACAACAAAAAAAAAAACCACCCAACAAACTCCATTTCATGTTGCCTGAAGGATGCAAGCAACGTTAGGTAGAAATCATTAATGAGAAAACTGATTATAATGATCCCAAAATGTTTCTTGTACAACACAATATTCACCGAACAGATACCAAACTGCATTTTTAAATTGTAGAAGAAAATTCCCTTGATTAAAATCAATACAGCATTTTATCTGTGAATGCTTATTTATGGTGCCTTTATAGCTTGTTCTTTATAAAATCTGAGTAAATTGATTATTTCTGTAAGGAATCTATCAAGTTATACAAAGTTTCTTGCCACCTTTGCAGCCTGTATAACACAAAACCTCTGTATTTACTTTCAAGCTACACATAAGTACAGACATCAGTGCTCGCAAAACTCATTTTCTTCCTCTATAGCAGAGTAGGGCAAAAAGAAGGCTACAAAATCATAGTAAAGTCACAATAAAAAGTGGTTCCTTTCACTTTCATTTTAGGTTTTTTTCCTCCTAGTATGGACAACAACAGCTAGAGTTGCTCACCTATAAGCATCCTAAAGTCCGTGGGTTTTACCAAGATGTTTTAGAGAAAACCTCAGACAAGAGCTACTGCTCAGACCTTTCTTCATCTGTCTGCTATTGCCTCCCTTAATCTAAGTCACCGTGGCAAAGTCAAGCACCAAATACACCCTTTGCCATCATATGAAGGTGACAGAAGTGGTGTTGTACTGTATCTTGCCACCCACCAAAGCCAG
The DNA here is from genome assembly GCF_036169615.1 of Heliangelus exortis. Lineage (NCBI taxonomy): Eukaryota > Metazoa > Chordata > Aves > Apodiformes > Trochilidae > Heliangelus > Heliangelus exortis. Next base: position 4,235,608 of record NC_092427.1, read on the forward strand.
AGCTGGGACATAGCCACACCACAGCTACTGCTCTGTTGGCGGTAGAATGATGAAGCAGCAATAGTCACAGCTTCTGCCTTTCAACATCATCCCAAACTAATGATTCTGGCCCCTGGATGCACACTATTTTTGAGTCAATTTGCCCAAACTAAACTATCTCCTATTTCTATTCATATGCTACTACAGAACCCTGTAGGTTTCAGAACCATCACTATAAGCAATTGGGGTATGCAATAAAGAACATACAAAAAAATTGGTGTTTTCACCTTTACAGTTATTCTCATCACATCTAGGAGCAGAAAGAGGAAACACCACTCAGCTGCAGCAACAACAAGTTCATGTTGGTGAATTAAGTAAAGTAGTCTGATGATGCTATTGATTAAATTAATCCACTTGACTGCAAGTGGATTCAGCATTCCCTTCTTGAATGAGATGAAGATATGGCTGGATACTCATCTATTGCTGGTTAAGCAAGTAAAAGTGACTCCAAAGAACCAGTCCTTGGAAAGCTCCATTTAAGACTCACTTTTCCTAATTGGTTCAGGCATTTGCCTTGCATCAGATTTCTTATAAGGGTTGCGTCATTGCCACATTCCAGTTGTACCCTTATCAAGCAGGATGTATGTTTTTAGCCAAGAACCTAAAAGTTATATCAACTTAAATGGAATCTCACGTTTCATTTATGCATATGAAATGCTTGTTTGGATAAGCTACAGGATTTCATTCCAAATCTCTGAGATCTAGAGAAAAGTACTTCGAATGTATAGACAAATATACAAATCAAAATCAATAATCTAGATGAAAAACTTCACTCAAGGGACAGACATTTCCATGGAGCTGGTAAAAGAGTAGCTATCAAGAAGATGGATCAAGCAAATTAAAAAGACATGTTGCTGTAATTTAGTATTACCTGGAAACATTCCAGAATGAACTTACCTTGGAAATAAATTAAATGACACTAATGGTAGTTTCAATCATGGTTATATTAGTATTTTTTAATAATAACCCTATTCAGGGATGAATTTCACACAGATAAAGAGTTTGTTCAATGCTAATCACAGGACTTTGTGTCTTTACCTCCTTGTTGCTACAAAGCCCAAGCATTCACAACTTCCTTCTTGCCTAATGGAACAGGATTGTCTAATTTAATTAAAAGACACAGAGAAGGAAATTAAAAAGATGACATTTTAAGGGCCTATCTTGTATAGCTGATGTTGTAATTGAGAAAGGAAAGGGTCTTATCTAGGTTTGAAAGAGCACAGTTCTTCATGTACAGTCTTCCCCTTGGGATCCTGATTAAGGCCAAAGTCTACTAAACTTACCATAAACTCAATATTTATTTTGATTGCCAAAAAAAGATGATAAAAGAGCAAGTTTTTTGAATCAGTTACAGCACATAGATCCTAGAGGAATTAACAAAGATCTAATCATAGACATAATTTTGGCCAATGATTATACCAATTAAATTAACAGGGCTTCTAACATGTCTCCCACTAAATCTGTGAGTAGTTGCTGGACTGGGATTATGGTCAATTATTGGGGAAATAAAGTGACCAAAAAGGAATTTTTTTCTACATTTTTAAGACAAAAGCATCAGGGCAGCTCATGTAAGGAACATGACAAACATGAACCTCCTTCTTCAGAATGCCCATCTGCCCAACCAACAATGGAATTGTGACCATACACAGAGAACTTATTTTAACTGAATCTGGTTTGTAACCAGTACCATTAGCTACACTCAGAAGCCATGCACGAAATTTTAAAATGTTTTAAATTCTTAGGCTCAGCAAAGAAGAAAACCTTGTAGAAAAAGTCAGAGTGAATGTGCTAAACTCGTGCTTCTTTTGCCTCTTGGCTCACCTCACTGATTTAACTGAAATACATCATTTTATATCACACTGCTATAGTAAAAATCTAATGAAATAGGATATCATCATAGCTATTACCCACATCCATTAATTAATTACTTTTTCCTCAGTATCCCTTCTATACATAACCCTGGATTTAACTTAAAACATTTAAAGAATGTTGCCAGAGAGGCCAAGGAAAAATTACTCTGTAGAGACAAAATCTGTTGAAATACATTTCTAACTTAAAATCTCAAAGGATTTTTTTCCTTGCATTGTAACAGAGAAAAGTGTCCATTAAAAAGAACATTTAACTACATAACGTATATTGACTTGTAGAGCTATTTTTCTTAAGCATCTAGGAAGCAGAAATAGTCTAAATGATAAAAAAAATTTAAACAATTTTAAGAATTGTGTGCTCTTTCCCAAAACTGCAAGCATATTGTTGCAAGCGTTATTTAAATTAGGAATATATTGAATTTAAGTAATACTGACCTAAAATATAGATATGAAAACTCACATCAAGTTTTTTGTCCCTGAATCCAGATACCAGGCACTGAGCAAGTTACCCACCAGAGGATATATTAATTTGGAGATGCCCTTGGATCCCAGATGGTGATGTAAACTACAAGGGGTGTTGCAGTAACAAAGCAGACATGTTATCTACATGGAGGGTGGGATTATCCAGGATAACCTGATGGATTTCTCCAACTTATAACCACTACCACATCAAGTATTTCCACAAGTAAATCAACAAAATCACATAAACATCAGTACATTTTGAATGCCTACTATTATTCTATTATTCTGAACCTCCTAAATACACATCTTAACTACCTTTGAGGTTTATTCACCTGGAGCTTTTCCCTGACCTCTGCTTGGCTGTGATTGAAGAACTCAAATTATATTGCTAACAAATGCTTACATTATTGTCTGCCTAGCTTGGTTCTACTAATAATTTGGCTTTAAAAATATCCAATAAAGTTAGGGATGAAGACAACCAGGAAAAGTTGGTCAAATGTGGAGAAGAAATTCATAATATGCCATATTATCTCCCTAACTCTGTAAGTCTTACTGGTTTGTGTAATCCATACTCTGTGATAAACCTTTGAATGGCTTAATTTTAGGTTTTTCCATATGTAGGTTAAACTGTATGTATCACATCATTTACTCCTTTTGTATGCATGCTGAACTGTAAAACATTTAATAATATATATGGGAAGTAAGCCAACTCTGACTGGCATAGAAACCCTGGAGATTGGTGAATAATATATAAAACCATTTCTTTTCTGTTAGTAGCACAAGTCCTGGGCTTATTGAGTCCTGTGCTGAGATATCAATTTAAGAAGTCACTCTGTCAATTAAAATTAAAAAAAAAAAATAAAACAATCTTAAACTTTACACTAGCCTTTAAAAAACAAACAAACAAACAAAAACAACAAACAAAAAACCTCCCTGAAAACAACAAACCATCAGAAAAACCAACCAACCAACATAAAAAAAAAACAAAACAATAAGAGAACAAGATAAAAACTTCCAACTCTGAAATGAGACCTTTTCTTACATCTCCTTGGGGGGAATCAAAGGCTGACAGTCTGAATGTGCAGCATGCAAGAATAACAATATGGAAATCATGCCAAAATGTTTAAAAACATAAAAATAACAGATAAATAAGTAAATGGAATCTGCTGTCTAATGCAATAACTTGGCACCAACTCAATTTTAATCTTTCAACTTTTTTAATTTATGCAACTAGGGGTTCTGAAAGTATCATAGAGAAATTATTTTTATCCATGGGGAAGAAATTAAAGAATTTGGGATTCAGGTAGATACCTTCTACTAATCCCTGGTTACTAGGAGCACTGTGAAATCAGAAACCTTTTAATGACTATTGGTGAACACAAGAAACATTGGAATTAAAAAGAAATGGAGAATTTAACTCTGTTTTGAAGCCAGAGTTACTGAAAATTTCCATAGTAATTCCTGGTTTACTGTACTCAGAAGAGTAACAGTGAAGCTAATTTCCAAAATTATGAAGAAGACAGCAACTCTATTAACCTCCCCTGTTTGCTTTTTTCCTGAAAACTCTTGAAGTAATCACAGCATTTCCCTTTCAATCAAGAAAAATGAAAGGAAAGATGTTAAAGCAGTGGCCAAGTCAAAGCTCATGGAGCCACCAGAGGAATATTCTGCTACCATCCCTTGGTGGGCACATTGTGCAGGATACAACAGTGATGGGAACCTGCAAAGTATTACATCAAGATGGGAATCTGGGGCCATTTACAGAAGCACAGGTAATTTTTAATATTTTGGATTTTTCACTAAAAAAAATAAAATAAAAAAAGAGCAAACTAGCATGGATGCTGCCATATTAATGATTAAAGTAACCTTAGCAGCCCAACTTCTCTCTGTCAGGCTGTTTTTCATTTCTAAGTCTACTTTTCCTAATTTAGTTGTGCTCTCTTTTTCTCATTTCAATGGAATTTCTGTAGGAACACCAGGGCCAAAGCCATGAGGAAAGTCTCTCATTACAGGGCCAGGCTGTGGAGAAGTCTAACAGGGGCAATGACAGCCTCAGTACAGAGGTTGGGGATCATAAGCATCCCCAGCACTGTCCATTGCCAAGTGACAGGGAATACCTGAAAAAAAAAAAAAGGGTCTGGAAAAAAAATATGGTCCCTATGGCTTTCTGTGTCAAAGACAACAACTGGCACAATTTTCTTTTAGCCATCTATCAAGTGGAGGGGGGATTAACCTTTGAATTTCATTTCTGAGTAAGAAAGCAGGGAGTATTGAGAAAGGTGTGAAAGCTGAAAACACTAAGTAAAGCAATCCCATTTGCCCAGAATTAGCAAAATATAATATTATATTTATATATGATAATATAATATAGTATATTTTATATTATAAATATTATATATATGTGATTTCTATTCTATTCTATTATATTATAAGCAAAATAAAATAAATTCAGTCCCGCCACTGGAAGTACCAAAATAAAAAGCCAAAGAAAATGAAAGAAGAGGAAGTGGATGGTGAAGTCAAAATCTTCCAAACATAAATCAACATCTCAACAACAGTGTTTGTGCTGCCCATCCAGCAGCAAATGGAACAGCAGTTAAAAAGGCCAATTAGTCTGAAGAAGGACGTGCAGAAGGATCAAGGGAGGTGGGTGAGGTATGTAATATCAGATACAGAGGGGAATGGAAAGATTACAGGATGAAGTTGAGAGTGTAAAAAAATGATAAGAAAAGCAAAGGTGGAGAATGAAAGGAAGATTGCATGAGATGATAAAGATAAATAAAAAGACATTTTTCAAGAACATATAGTTCCAAGAGGTCAGTGAGGAAGACAGAAGGTCCTGTAAGAGATGGCATGGGTAATTTATTGACAGCAGAGGTAGACGCTGATAAAAAGAAAAAAAGAAAAAATGAATTCTTTGCCTCACTGTTCACAAAGCAAGCTGGGGGCAACACAGCAGAAATAGACGTACTGCACATTTCCCAGGGGATGAAAAAGACACACTGAAGGAAATTAAATCACTGTAGAATAGGTGATTGCCTATAGTTTGACAATGCTCTGGACAGGCAGGGCTCTGAAGACTGCCACGTGTAAAGAGAAAATCTTTATTACAATATACCTAAAAGCCTGTTTTGATAGCAAAAACCACATCAAAACACAGGGCCAAATTTTGGCCCAGTGCTATGAGCAGCTCAGTGTGGATGAAGGGGATCTACCTGAATGCACAGGGGCAGAGACAAATTAATGGTGGGAAGCCATTTAAATGAACTAATCCACTGTCTTGGAAATCAAATCAGGTGCTACTGAAATGAGCCACGATAGGTATCAGAAAAGTTCCAACAGCAGGCAAGCAAATTTATCATCAACAACCTGAGTAAAGCTGAAGTCCAAATCACACCCCTCTTTCTCTTGCAAATAATCCTATTAATTTAAATTTAATTATTCACACCAGTAAGGCAAGGAAGGAATAAAATTTTCTTTTTGTTCGTCGCATTTAATAACCTAATTTCATTCTGTTCTCAGGCATCAAAAGAAAGAAAGAAAAAAAACCAACCCAAAACCCCAACAATAAACCTTAAGAGGCACACAGAAGTGCACACACACAAGGCTTGGTTGTGGCCCCCCCAGCTCTGCAGCCCCTCTCCAGCACAGGGAGCTGCTGGCTCTGGCCCTGGAAAAGGGACAAGTTGCAAAAATTCTGAAGCCCAAACCACTTCATTTCATAAATCAGTTAAGGAGCTGAGTGAAAATAATGCCATTGTTTATCGCATCACTAACAAACCTAAGTGCTTAAAGGCAAGGAAATTAATATTAAGGACATTCATAAATCTCACAGAAAACATATATTATACCAATTTACAACAACTGAGAATCCGGCCTTTTATTCTTCTTCAATATAAAATATATACATGTTGTCTCATTCAACAGAGTAATCTTAATTCTAACCTAAAAATAAACCTTATCCTGTATCATTGCAATTTCATATGCACAAATCTTTCAGAAGGAATTTCAATTAAGTTAACATTATGTATGCACCCATTACTGGCACTCTGTGATTGGTCTCTGACAGAAAGAAATGGACATACACACTTCTAATATACTGCAAATGAGCAATGCTATATATTTTTCTATTATTCTTTACAAATAAATAATGTTTTCAAATGTAAGTGATTTTAACTTTCAGTTGGTTAATCCATTAACTGGAGTTTCCAAATAATATCTTTTAGAAAAATACAGGGTTTTGGACAAAGAAAAAAAATATATTGAAAATCCCAAGGGGCCAATGGTCAGAGTTAAGGGTATGGTGTTTACATAAATTAAGCATGTCTTTATGCTTGATCAGAATGTAACTTTAACTGTGTTCCAACTAAAATGGATTATGTAATTAACTATTCCTTTTTAAAATTACTTTACCTCTTTAAATGGTATGATAGATAAGTTTCACAGAACCTATAAATGATTTATGAGATATATTTTATTTTATTAATAAAATGCTTAGCGAGAGCTTAATCTCTCAAAATTTAATACAGTGATGCATGTGCTTTAAATTAAGTTCATGGTTAAATACTTTGTTGCATCTTGGTGCAAAGGTTCACCTTGCAGGACTGAGTCCACATTTATGATTTGGGCAAAAATAAATTGTTATACATCACATGTACAAACAAACAAACACACACAGAGAGGAAGATTTGTGCATATTCACTGTATTTGTGTAATCTTTGTATATGACATTCCCTTTTTTCCCAGATATTTACATTAAACAGATGGCATACCCTTTTCTGCAGTTGACCACAATTTGGCTGTTTACTAAATATTTTTTGAAATTATAGATTTTTGAGGATCACTGTCTTGATTTAGAATAGATTTAAATATTTAGAAAAACAATTCATGCTGTGATTATTATAAGCAACTGTTATTTTTCCTATGCACGGGCATCATGCATATCATTACATATTAGATAGCTTTTAATACATAATACTACAGCTAATATTCACCCAGTATGAAGTTAATTAAATAATTAACAGAATTGATCATCATCACACTGTTAGCTAAAATTCCAGCTAGATGTATATTTTTAAAAATCCAGTTTCACTCAGTGGCTTGCTTAGGAAAAATATTTTTCTCTCCCAGCCCTGAATATAAGCATCCTTTAAAAAAAAATAAATTCAACAGCTTCATGCAATAAAAAGAAAAGCAAGTTCAGTTTAAATAAGTCTCTTTTTTCCTAACTAGTATATTAAATGTGGCTTTTAATTATTGGTTTTGCTTATTTTTGAAGATTTTTTTGTATTTAGATGGCACACACATTTTCAATCATGTCTTAATTACTTTTAAAAATGCTGCACTGGCTTAGGGACAAGACAGATAACTTGTTAAGCATTTGAAATTTCTGAGCTGTTTTCTCAGTTCTGGCAGTCAATACCCAAGTCCAGATTGTAACCTCCTTTCTGCCTCCAAAGCCTGCCTTGGCTGCGTGTCCAGTGAGGGATTATGGATTTAGCAAGGAAGGTAAGTGTGACTACAAGCATTGGCTCACCATCTGCTCCCCAGCAGAGTTTGGGCCAACCTGCATAGCCTGCAGCAAGACCAGGGCACTGTTCTCCAGCCAGCCCTTTCCAACCTGGCTCAAGAAACACATCACATTCAGTCAGATGATTAGGTCTAAGTAGTCCATATGTAACAGAATATTTTTCCTAAATACCAAAATGAAAACAAAATGAATGCCATTTTTTTTTTATATTCTCCTTACTCGATACATCAAGTTTTACACAAATAAATACTCTCTTAAGGTTTATGCAAATTATAGAAAAATAAAACTATGCATTATTTAGCAGTTCTCCTATTTCAAGATCTAACAGACTTTATTCACAGCATGTTTTTCCCTAGTTTATGTTGGCCTTCTTTTCTGATTCTACTTTTTAATTCATCTTTTTAAATTATTCCTTTTTAAATCATTATCTTATGTGACTGCATAGATTTTCATGTACTAATCTATTATTAATTTTTTTTACTATAGTCAACTTAATCTTAAATTGTTTAAATCTCTTTTAAGTGTAAACACTTGAACATGGACAGTTTTTAAAAGGATGATGCTCCTTAACATTTTGGAGCATTTCTATTTGTAGCTCGTAACCTTATTCAAAAAGTTCTTACTAAATATGTTCTCTTCTATTATAGGTACTTTTGACAGAATTATCAAGTACCACATGTGACAGGCAATAGCACTGGTTAAGGGAAGGGGAAAAAAAACCCAACACACATATTGAGTGGGGGATACATTTTGTGTTACTGAAAAATATGTTTGTATTTTACATTAAAACCTGACATCTGCTTGGTGAATATAAATCTAGATTAATACGCCCCCCCCCCCTCCTCCCTCTCCTTTTACTCATTCAGTTTTCTTTATGCTGATTCAGGTTAAGATTTTTTTATTTTTGTGAGCAGCTACAAAGAATGGTGTTAAAACTAGCATTTTACTTCCTCCAGTACAGCACTGAACATGAAAATAAGCTGAACAAACATCTTGCCCTTTTTACTTAAACTGTTGTCTGCCTGACTGCTGAATGCACACAGAAAACAATCTAAAATTGTATAACCCATAATAGACTATATTAAATTACAACATTGGTCAGTAATGGAAACTTATTCCCAGATATGAATTATTTACAGCCCATTTAAGTAATCCATATTCAGGTGTGGCAATGAAAAAAAAAAAAAAAAAAAAAAAAAAAAAAAAAGAAGGAAAAAAAGTGCAACATAAATCTTTAATGCTGACCGGTTGAGAGAGCAGAGCTGAGGATTACAGACATTTTAAAGGGAAGAAGGGGGGAAAAAAAAAAGGAAGAAACCACCACCTAAACGAATTGATAGAGCCTGTTCAGTGGCTTACTGCACCAGCGTGCTAATAAATTGACGGATGGCATGTCAGGGGTATGAGCTGAAATTCCAGCATTTCTAACTAGGGTGGGTTCAAACATCAGTGTACCAAAATAAAGAGTTTCTGAACCTTGATGTCACAGGACATAGGCTGTGCCTCATTTAGAGGATCCTCTAGGTGCCGGGCATATGTTATTGCTACAGAAAAATCAACACTTTTTGCTTCAGCTCCGTAACTGCATTAGTAATTTTTCAAAGCCTCTCTCAATGTATATTCATTTTCCTACAAGCTGTCATTTTTTACTTTCCTATAGTTCTATTTACATTCTTTCATCCTCCAGCCATCACAGTCTAATGTAAACCTATACAGCTCTCACACAGCCACTGTCCCAATTTCCCTGCGAGAGATACCGGGTATTCCTCACCAAAGCAGGAATTAAAACCACAAATTCTGGGAAATGTTGTCAGGTACAATTTTGTTGTTGCTAGTGTTGTTTCCCGCTCCCCCCCCCCAGAAAAAATAAATAAATTTTTTTTTTAAAAAATCAGATGGCACTCCTTCAAAACACAGTAGCAAAAAAGATCATGGTGGGGAAAAAGCTCTCACAACCGCAATTTCTTTTGTTTCCTGGAGCAGTACCTATATTAATTCATCTTACAAAGATCATTGCTCAAGAACTAAATTTTGCATACATTAGAGAGTGGAATTAGCATCGCTCTGTGTACAACGTTCCAGGCTAACTTCTCTCCAAGCAACCATTAAAGGTCATGTTTTGACGACTGAATGGCATGTCGGCACCTTGGTTCCCCAGAGAGGCATTCCCCAGGTACATGCAAAAGGTTATTAAATTACCTTCCAAGCAACACTATCTCCTCGGATGAAAATAATTACAGGCTTTTAGAGGCATCAGAATGCTTTCTATTTTTTTTAAATAAGATGAAGATGCAGTACCTAATGACCATTTTTGTGTGTGAGTCATAGAGCCTGTCAGTGGTGACAGGACAAATGAGCATAATGGCATAGCTTAAAGGGGAAAGGTTCATTTTAAATAGTGACAAATAATATTTAAATGGCATTGTTGGAGACCCATCATGCTTGTAAAATGTAGTTTGTATCTCTTCTTCATCCTTTAATTTCATCACTGTCAAATGGTATTAGCTGTTAACATGCAACATCAGGTGCAGATATAATTTTTAACTATTAAATGTGCCTATAATAACTAAACAATGCATCTTGATTGTTCATATATTTTGTGAAAGAATAAATAACATATTTTATAATTCACAATTTTCCTCTGCGAAATCGTTTTGCTGCACGGTGGGCACCTATGGAAAAGGAGGATGAGGGGAATAAGATTGCTCTAAAATATGATGTATCTCAGACAAATTTCTTCTTGATAACATGCTGACGTGGAAATGACTGTCTTTTTATAGTAATGTAATTCACAGGTTTGAAGAGCCACAGGCAAGATCGTGAGATACAGTAAATTGGTCAAAACAGACCTGGGCAAACCAGTGCAGGCACATATATACTGCATACACTTCAATAAAAGCAGTTGACAAACTTAGTCACCCTTACAATTTGGCCCTAATAGTTTTGAGCCTGAAGCCTCTCAGCTCTCGTGCAGTGGTTCAGGGCACAAACACAAAAATGTTTATTATAAAACACTGAACACCAATCATTCAGCAATATGCTGCAGACGTGAATTCTCCAGCACAAATGCAAATACAAAACTTTGAAAAGTTATTCAAAAGTCAATCCTGTACTTGCTGAAACGACTGAAGTGAATGCAAAGTCACAACATGGCAGGTAGTAAAAAGACAATACAATACACTTGGCTGTGAAATCACAACTTCTGGAAGTTCAACTTTCAGAAAAAGGCTTCTAATTTTTATTTTTTATTTTTTTTTCCCACATCTTCATCATGTTTATTGCTATATTATTTTCAGATTGCTTTACGCCAAAAATGTAGACAGTTTAGGTACCTTTGAGTTGTTAAAAGTTATAGCCAATTTTCTGAAAAATTATACCAGCTAAAAACACAACATTAAATATTTACCCTGTTGGATGTTAAAAAACGCTTACAATGAAAAATGTTCACATATTGACTATTCAAAATGGCCTTCACTTTGAAATTGTGAAATGGAAGGGATTGCAGATGTACAAGAATAAATATAAAAACAAATGAGTTGACTTGAAGTGTTGCCGGCTTTCATAAACATGCTACTGCAATAACATGTGACATTAATATTTAATTACAAAAGCACTGCTGCAAAATCTTTGAAATTAATGTTTTGCAAAATTAACATTCAGTGCACAGAAGCAAAGTCGTTCCAGGCGCGACTGTGATTAACAATGCCATTCACTTTACATATTATATTAATATATTATTCAAGCTAAGAATTAACACCTCCTAATTTAAATAAGGTGCTACATATCATGATGAGCTAAAATGCTTTTTCTTAAAATGGCCCATCTGATTTTTAGCAATCTGTGTTTATCATTTAATATTTTGTTATTGAATACTGTTCTCTGGAAAAAAACTCCTTGTACTTTAATTTCGAGACGAAGAGATCTCATTACACCAGTGCCGTAAGATTCGAGGATTACTGAGCCAGGGGAGCCCTGTTTTCTTTGCTTGTCTACCTACTCTTTTATTCCTGGGCATCAAGTTTCTCATTCCTCACCTCAAGTGCCTCTAGTTTTCCCCATGACTTCAAAAAAAGCTGAGCATTTTCTTGCCTAAATCCTTGGCTGGATCTTCGACTGCTATAGAGGATTATAAATTCTTTTACAGCTACATTGATTTACATCAGCTGATGATATAGCTCATATTGCCAGCATTATCACGTTGCTAGTACATTTTGGGGACGGTGATTTCTTGCTGCTCTACATTCTGTGCTGTTTCTCGTGTGTTGTAGGAGGGTAAAGACAAACCAAGGGCTCAGGGGAGGTGGTGAGTCTAACGCTCTGCCTATCTCACACAGAGCTTGCTCACCCTCCAGCTCTACTTTTTAGCATAGGGGGGATCAGGCTTGTATTGAATTCTCTGTGTTTTGAACTACAGAGGAGTAAAACTTCTGGTGGGACGTGGCTAAGCAATCAGGCCTGGAGGACTTTAAATGGGTTGACATATTCTCCAGCAGGTCAGACAAACCGGTTATTTTTGTTTGAGGGAAATACTGACAAGACAGATGGGTACATCACTTCGGTTTAACCACACAGAACTTCATTTGCCATCTTTAATCTACTGCAATTGTTTGGTTTTCTTATTTCTAAAGCAGTACAGAAATATATTTCAATGTTATTACTCACATAACCATTTTTTAAAGACCAGCAGCCTTTCAGTAAGCAAAAGCCCATGATCTATTGCCTTGTATCAATAGGGACTAATTCATTGTCTATAATTTCACTTTCATTAATTATAGAGATTAGTTGCAACACACAAGGATCAAGAACTACTTGGTGTAAATTATGTCTGCAGAACTTAAGCATCTGTGTTTAGCTATCAAACCTCCCTTATTGTTAAATGAAACCCATGAGCCTACATATCTCCTCTTCAAAATTATCTCATAAGCACCAAATAACATCCCCTCCAAAAACAACCTGACAAAACCCAGTCTTATTTACATGTTCTCACTGGTGAACTGGTGAACATTAGGTTCATTAGTAGAATTGTTGGGAGTTCTTGAAGATATTATCTAAAAAATATTCATGTTTAAGCGAATGAGAATTCAGATCTAGATGATTAACCAAAAAAAAGAAAAGAAAAAAAATTAAATAAGGAAAATCTAAAACTATACCTTTATATTGAGCTAAAGAGAAGCAAAAGGAGTCCAATTGCTGTCTAACTGCATGAGGGCCTTCTGGCTCTGCAATCCCTTACTGGCATGCAAACAAACTACAAACTACCTTCTCTGGAAGGGAAAGAGAGAAAAATTGATCCACTGTTTTTCTACATGGATCGTAGTGCTCAAATGATCCCTCTTTGTTTTATGACAATACCATGAAAGCTATACCCTACATCATTTGTTTTACAGACCAGTATACAGTATGAAATAATGACAAGTTATTGTTTTAATGGTAGCTTAATAAAAAATAGACATCCCAGTTTTAATATTTAAAAAAAAAAAAACAAACCCCAAACCCCCCCTGTTCACAACAGAATAGTGTAATAATTCATCTAGTGTTATCAAATGTTTTTCTGAAGTCACCCTATTTAAAGGCCTGCTTTAATACTGGACAGCAAAATCTGAAGAAAACAGAAACAAGTAGATTTCCAACTCAAAAACAGGTGGTAGAGAATTTCTGAGTGTCTACCTCCCTGAAATCCTCGTGCCCCACACCTACAGAAAAGTTATTATCATAAAACATTGTAGAAATCAATTAGAAACAGAGAGACTTTTAGAAACTGTACATATAGCATCCAAGTTTACAGTAGAATCTCCTATTTGAATTAAACATGGCATTTCAAAATAAATTAAGAGAACACAAAGGAAATGAAAGTGGGAATAACTTATGACCTTCTTGAAAAATGCTATTATTTCTTCTGTATGGTGAATATTTTCAGTGCCAAAGCCTGACATCAAAATACAGATATTTAATAGTTAACTTCTGATAAAGTTGATGTCTACCTATTCAAACAAGCACACAGAGTCTTTCGAAATTCTACATTTAGTTGGAAAAAGTGGGGGATAATCATTCTCGTTAGGATGATCTTTCAGTAGCCAATCATCACAGCATTGGGAAGCTCTGGAACAAATCCAAGAGCTGAGAAGAAACGTGAAGACAACTCTGAAATCAAAAGTGTTCCACACTATTTGTGCTCATTGGACTCCCTGGGTCTGACTTTTCTTTGCTTTTTGAGAACCTCAGATCTACTTAGGAGATGGGGGTTGTATTGTTCTTGAAGACTACATTGGTCTCATCACCTTCATTATAGTTTTGTCTTCATGAAGAACCCAGAAACACCCAGGTAGTGAGGTGTAACCTTGATCTTCACAACAATCAATACGCAGACATTTTTTCTGTGCATTAGCTGATTTAGTCAAAAATCCAGTTCCTCTACTAATCTGTAAAAACTGTGAAAACAAAGTGCACTGTATATAAATATATAAAATGTGTGTATACACATATATATATACACACACACACACACACTGTAGAATGAGCTCTGCAGGTCCTGACACATATGGATCATTAAATGCAGCCAGTCCATCTCAGGGCTGTGTCCTCCAAGCTCTATAAAGAGCAATCAGGACTTGTCCTTGATTTGCTGAAGTGCAGTGCTTCAAAAAGAATTTTTTTCTTTATTTCAGGCCCTGCACAAAGCTATCACACCCATTTTTTCTTGCAATCCTTCCCTTAAGCATACCACAGCCAGACAACACTTTGCTCAGTGCTCAAAGTCCCAGCCCACCTTCCAGCAGGCTGCCACCCATCCCTGCTGTAGAAGCACAGCCAGGCTTTGCAGAACAAGTCCTCATGATCTTCCAGAGAAATGTATATTCTATCTAGCCATCCTTCCACAACTACCACATTTTTTAACTACCTCTAGCTTAGCTGCACTAAGCCAAACCTCCCAGCACCAGCCACCATAAAGAAATATAACTCTGCAACTGGTCTGCAGCACACAAGTAGCTCTGAATAATCCTTTACTAGATTATTGCAGGTAGACTGTAAACAACAACAAAAAAAAAAAAAAAAAAAAAAAAAGGCACAGGAATCAGTACATCTTATCCCCTAGCATTTTTACATTAATTCTCCCTCACAGTAGGTCCAAAACTGCACCAAAAGGCTTTTCTGTCTTCACCAACCATTAGACAGCAATTTAGACTGCATGGACACTCAGCATTTTACATTTCTGAGCAGAATTAATCTCTGAATTAACATTATTCCTGTTTAGTGAGGTTAAATCTTTACCTGCTGAAGTGAGGATCTTAACTGCATATGATATCAGTCATAAAATGAGACCCATGCAATTCACAATCTGTTAAGTGGAAGTAAGAGATGAAAACTGGGCTTGTTCAGGTGGGAGTCACCATTGTTCTTTTTTCCTTCAGCTTAGCACTGACTGCTCAAAATCCTGCTTTCTGTGGACACCCATAGTCACTACAGGTACATCAGCAGAAATTTAAGTAAATTCTTGCTGCTTTACAGCAAAACCACTGGAGCCCCATGACAAAGCCCACATTGCTTTTTAGTGAAAGAGGACTTGCCCCATTATTAATCGGGTGATCCAGGTTGTCTTTTACTTACTCTACCATTGGATTTCCTAGATGGATTGGCTTAAGTGGACCTGCTCTATATTTTTGATCACTATAAAATCATAGAATTTGGCCTAACGCAAAGGAATTTTAACCTACAGGCTTTATTCTAGACCCTTAAAGCCACTGAATACCACCACTGCAGCAAACAAAACCACAAGCACTCACTGAGAAATAGAACCAATTGTGTCTTTTTTGTAGGAACCAGCAACGGATACATGAAACAAAGCAAGCCCATACTGCCCACAGATATTATAAACAGTGCAATGCAATAACCACTACACTACAAAGAAAGAACTAAACGAAAAATAAAGCCAGAAATATCCTTAGACCTGGGGGAGGGGGAGTCTGAAGGCTGTAAAAGTAAAATTCAGAGGAGTGTATATTATTGATAACTAAAATGATGACCTCTCTGGTCTTGCATGTTTTGTGATGTAACCTGTGATTTCTGCCAAGCACTTATAACAGTTCTCATCACAACATGAACTGATAGTGTGATATGTTAACATCACCACTAATGTACGCCAGCATTACACTTTTCTTTCTTCAGTTAGACAGCTTTCCTTCAGGCCATCAGACACTGCAGGTCTGTATAAAAATGTACCTCCTCAAAAGCAAGCAAATCATCATGAGTTTTAGCACATTTAAATCAATTCTACAGAAAGGAGCTTAGTGAGTCTTGTTTTTTAATTGCAATTGGGCTGACACGACAAAGTTCAGATCCAAATCCAGATTTTTGAATTGTTTAAAGCTCAGTGACGTCTACGTTTTCTGTCTCTTTCAGACCTATCTATAAATAACATGCAGTAAAAGAAAGGAGATAAAAACGAAGAATTTTAATATCCTGTTTTGCCATTTTTCTTTATCCTTTTCTAATATCAGATAACCTAATAATACAACATATAATAAATATTTAAGGGGAAATAGCAATGAATCTGCATTGTGCTTTCTGAAGTCTCTTCTTGAAAGGCTGATTACTCACAAATTGTAATGGGTCTATTATACAAAATTTATCTTTCTTTCATGATGTGATTCTTTAGCCTTAATATTTGCTTGATTCCCACTGATTACAATAGAATATCTAAAAGAACAACAGTAGATGGGACCAGATGGAGCTATAGAAATATTTTCTTCTTTTAGATACATGCACACACTTCAGGCCCCAAAAGCAAAAACGTGTCTTATGGCATGTTCCATGGTCATCATTACCAGCCTAACAAAAATAAACTTAATGAATGCATAGATTGCCAAAGCTTTACTCATTGGGCCAAAGAAGCTTTCATGTGAAAAAACAAATCCAAACAGCAGAGCACAGCTTTTCCCATCTCATCACATCTCCACTGCTCCTTACAATTGTACCTTCAAGAGCATCTGAGACCAAACAACTACAAAAAAAGAGTTTCTACCATTTCCCTGCCTACATCTCTGGAGAACAAAAACCAAAACAGTGAACCTTCCCATCACTGAACTTCCCCTTCTAGTAAGGATTTGGAATGTTTAAGTTACCAGGGTTCTGATTCCACCTTAGAGGGAAGCAAAGGTGGTTAAATGCTACTAGGTGCCTGAGAAAGTCTATGGGTTTGTTTTTCAAGAACAGACCCTGAATCTATATTTTTTTCTCGTATTCCTCCTCAGACATCCTCTTCAGCTTCCTAAGCAGCCAAGTCCCTTAATATGGTGCCTTTAAATTCCCTTCCAAGGGTCTAGGTGGCCCTTTCTTTCTTTGTCCTCTTAGACAGTCAAACACTAGTGCTTCCCATCTCATTTCTTCTTACAGGAGATGCCAAACATTTATTTGCCCCCTGCGTATATGTTTCAATGCAATATGAAGCAGGCTACTCGTTTGAGGAGACAAGCACAGGAGAACACCACAAATTATAGGGCAAGTGAATAAAACCAGAGAGGATTTCACAGGAGAAAAAAAACCCAACACAACAAAACCAACAAAAAAATCCAAAACAAAACAAACAAAAACAAAAAAACAAACAAAAAAACCACACCAAAGAAAACAAATCAACAAACAAACAGAAAAAGAATACCTTTTCCTATGCTCCAGGCATGCCCTGACATTGATATCTAACATTTTCATCCACACAGAGGATGATAAAAGCATAAATAGATACAATGAAGATAACAGTTTGCTGTAGTTCCGAAGCATGGTTATACAAACACATCAGTTAATAATACTTTATTCATGTAAAAGCAGAAATACCATCATCATCTGCTATCACACCATGTAAGAAAACCCCATTTGCAACGTGCACCTTGTCTCCCAAATCATATTCAGAAAGAGTTAAAATATTTAATAAAATTATAAAGGCACCAATGATATTTTTATAACAGAGCTACCGCTAGTAAGCTGTATTTTAGAGAAACACTGCACATTTTGATGACTGTCAAAATTTACATAACTTACTCTACATGAATTAACTATGAGGTATAAAATGCAACTTTGGCTAAATAAACCCTCAGCAATTGTAAAGCAGTATTTCAAGCACCACTAGAATAACACCAGACTGAAACACTAAACAAAAAAAAAAGATGAATATTGAGTGGAGCGGTGCCCCCAATATTTAGTTATTGTTGTGAAAGAAATTAGACAATCAGAGGATATAATCTTTAGCAATACAGCTCCTCATTCTCGTTGCTCTAGTACTTTTTATTTTTATTTTTAACGAGTGTTTGTCAATTTAGTGTCTACAATCAAAACTCTGACATATTAGGGTAATGAACTGGGTCTGGGAATTACCAGAAAACACATAAATACTAGAATTTCTTGAAAACACGAAGTGTTAAGAGAAACAAATTCCAGTCTTTAACATCTGTCCTACAGATTCTTACCATTTATCTGCTGATCAAAATTTCGAACGGTGCCAAAAAAAATCACGAAGTCAAAAGGACTTGGTGGGGGGATCTTTGTTTCTCTCTAAAAGCCTAAAAGTTATACTCAACTGCAGCACAAAGAGTAAAGAGGTTGTTATTCATATTAACTACATTTACATTCCTATCGCAACATCCAGAGAGCTAATAGTGGGGTTATTAACATAACAAACGTAAATGTTCTATATAAATAATACTGTTTCAGGCCAGCAACCGCTCATCTGACAGCATTTAGGCACAGGCTCAACATCTGTTTATGAACACTTTGCCTAATGATATCATCAGATATCATTAAGTGCGGCAGAATACAGCACAGAGGCAGGTGCAGCTGCCTTCAGTACCCATCACAGAGGAAGAAAAGAGCTGCATTCCCGATCCGAAAACCCATCATTAGGACAATTTTCTTCGACAAACCAGCCCTGTGATTTCAATCTGTATATCACCTGTAATTGTAGTTTTTAGCAAGAAGCTGATTCTATACATTTAGCGACGAATCACGTTGATGGCCTGAATACTGGAAACACATTTGTGCTACCAGCTGCGGCAGCTTTTTTTAGAGCCTGTGTTAACAAAATACTGCTAACAAGGCAATGCTTGGAGTGCAGCTTTGTTTCTCTTTCTTGTTCCTAGTGTTTAGATGTGCATAATTATGGAGATTAGCAATTGATTGCTTCTCAATAATAATTGATTATTGGTCACTGAACCTTTCCCCAAAGCGCTTCGCTGAAGGTGAGGACAGGTGATAAGTTCATCCTTAGCAGAGCTGGGAAACAGAAAGGAAAGGTCCAAAAGAACCTTCGATTTGTACATCAGTTTCCATGATAAACAGACCAAAGGGATAATAGAATATCCCAAAGCCTCGTTCGCCCGGAGGCAAATTGTAGAGATCATAGCAAGCCTGCAGAATTCTCCCTGTGGACTATGTAAGAAACATACATCATTTTTATATATGTCAGTTGTTCTTTGATTTGAAAATATTTCTACCCATTTAATTTATCTTTTTCAGTCAGTTTTCTTAAATTGTACAGTTTAAGGGTGATATCAAAGAACGAATATCATTTCTGAGCACCCCTAAAATGAAACAAACTGACAAAATAATGCAAGTCTCTTTAGTAGAAATGTACAAATATTGAAGCATCTATTGTCACTGACTTCAAAATCACTGTACCCTTTTGATCTGCTTCATATCCATCAAAATTTTGGGCTGTAGTGACTGCCTCGATGCAACGTAACAACGTTGGGAATATAACACGGTGCCACAGCTAAAATTTAAAGGCGAATGCTCTTATTTTTGGCTTAATCACCCACTGTCAATTTGGACAGCAAATATCCAATTTAAATTTATTGGAGTGCATGGAAGCCACTCAGACAATAAAGTATCCCTAGCATTCGTAAAATGGTAAACAACATTTCTTGTTGGCTATTTAAAAGTCTTTTGAACAGTTGAGACCCATTTTTCTAACCCTTTCTTTTTTATTTACAGAAGAATGTAATTGTAAGCCTGACAGATTCTTCCATCCATCTTTTGGTAATTTTTTTTTTTTTTTTTTTTTAAATACAGACTTTTACAAGGACATGGCAGTGAACTTTACAACCTGATTCATGAAAAATGCAGCTTGTGTAAAGTTAGCCTGCTCCATTTCTAGATTTTTATGCTAAAATGGGAAATGCATTGCACAATTATGATTCCAAAAATGCCCAAGACAGAGGGCTAAGGTTTAAACATGAGGAAATTCCGGGACCAAGGTTGGTGCTCACTCTGCTCAAAGAGGTGCCTCACATGATAAATGCACTCACTTTTAAAGACGGTCTTGTTCAGCTTTTGTGTTGCTTTCCTCAAAAGCAGCACAATGGTAGCAAATACCCCAATTGTACATCACATGAATGATCCAATGCAGCACCAAGATATGAAGGGCTATTCAGTGCTCACACCCAACCACTTCTTACCAGCTACTACACGTGGACCTGAAAAA
Source organism: Heliangelus exortis (assembly GCF_036169615.1). Classification (NCBI taxonomy): domain Eukaryota; kingdom Metazoa; phylum Chordata; class Aves; order Apodiformes; family Trochilidae; genus Heliangelus; species Heliangelus exortis. The sequence goes on from NC_092427.1 coordinate 4,255,973, forward strand.
ATATCAATAAGGCATCCAGACTGAAGCATTTCAAATGGCAGCAAATATCATATGAATCTAGGAATTAGTTTATAAAAGACAAAAAAAATCTTTGGCTCATGGATGTAATGTATCTGCACACTCACTGTACAGAAGAGGTTTTCTTTTTAAAGCAGCTTTAATTCAACCTCTGTTTGTGCACAGAATTAGATGAGGAGATAATTTCCTAGCACAATGACTTGCAGGTGCAAATAGTGATATAGATAACAAACTATCTGATCTGTGGGCACAGATAGATAGTTAGACATCTAGAATCCTTATCTGCGGCCATAAATAATTGCATCCTCAATTATTTATACAAATAAAGAGAGAAGTCCAGCCTGGGGAGGGGTGTGGGGAGATGTGGAGGGGGAGGATGTGGGGGAGAAAATAAATAAAGAAGAAGCAAAGCAACACAGTACTTGATGCAGAACATGAGTTTTCTTGGGTGCCAGCTCCCAAAATATTCAAAATACAGTGGCAATATTAGGCCTTCACATCACTGTCCCTTCTATGCCAAATTTGAATTTATAATCTTTTATATTATTTTAAATGAAAAGTCTTCATAAATGTAAGATTGCTGTAGGATTTGTACCACAGCAGAGGAACTGATACAGTTGCTCTTGCAAAAACTGAGGGTACAAACCAGTGATATAAACAGTGAGTTGCTTCAATGAATTTGATGGCTTTTTGAAAATAGTTCCTGCTACATTTTGCATCAGTTTTTAACATGTCTGTTAAATAAGTTCATGGATGCAACTACAGAGATGCCTCCTACTTCCCTCCTCCAAAGGCGTCCTCAAAACAACACATTTAAAAGAGAAAAAGGCAAACAGGGTTTTATAAAAATGGGAAGAATCCTCACCACTGATTACTCAGGCATAGATGTGCAAGTAATACTAACTATTACATAAATTATACTATCATGCAAGTTGTAGACATAAATGCAAGCTATTATAACCATTATGAAGGTCAGAAAGCAAATTATTTTAAAGCTTGTGGGAGGTGTCTCTACCCATGCAGGGGAGTTGGAAGTAGATGATCCTGAAGTCTCTTCCAACCCAAACCATTCTGTGATTCTGTGGTGTATATATATATATATATATATATATCACAGAGATCTTCCATCACATGACCACATACACACATTTTCCATTGGCTCCTGCCTCAGTCAGGACATAGAATGATTGGTTTGATGCAAAACTATCCAGTGTTTCATTTTATCTCTACAGCTCTCTCCTTAATTACAGTACAGTACTTCGGTTCTACTCTCTATTACAAAGGTATCTCTATATTTTTCTGTACCATTAGAATAGAAACTGTATGCTCTTAATTTATTTTACAAGAATTATTGCAAATAAGAGGGTATAATTCTCTCAGCTGAAATGTCCACAGAGGGAAATGTCAGGAGCACAGACAACGGGATCAGAAGTACCAACTAATTCAGTGTATCCACTAGAAGAAATTTAGAAGCTGATTTTTTTTTTTTTTTTTTTTTTTTTGTGTGTGTGTGTGTTAGATGGTACTTTATTGGGTCAGACCTACATACCCAATGACTCTTGTAGAGCGGTTGACAGTCAGAAGGGGTGCTGTGACTTTTGGGGGTCTCAGGTAAAAACTCCCACAAATGAACAGCATGTCACTGTGATAAAATCAGAGGATGAAAACAGGAATTGGGGATGGGAAGAGTTGATGTGAGCCTGGGAGAGAGGCCTGACACATTTTGCATTTGCCTATCTCAACTTATTTTTAATGCAGTTTCCTTAAAAATTCCTTGTATACTTTCAGAATATGGAAGGAAGAGCCAAACCCCTGATTTACTCCAGAGTATTTTCTGAGCAGTGAAAAATCTCAGAGGTCTCTGGAAAAGACAGAACATGATCTCATCACTGAAGGCTACCATGACACACATTTCTGCATGCATTGCTCAACAAAACTTGTGTAGTTCTGATGCTTCCTAACTTCAGAGATCTTCTTGACCTTCCCAAGTTCTCCACTCAAATACACAGACAGCCATTCCCAGCTCTCCTCTCTTAACCAGCACCTGCAGATATGTCAACTCTTAGTCCTGGCAGTATCAATTAGATTATGGGGGAAAAAATTGATCAAAGGAAAAAAAGATTTTCAATATTTACTGAGTAGAAACACTGCTGCTGGTGAGGAACAAGACCATGTAACAGTGTGTATGGACCTCTTCCATGGGTTACTGTCTGGTGTGGGCTGAGAGGCTGTATGAAAGCACTCTTTTTGTATCCCCTTCTTGCCCTTTCACCTTCCCTTAATCCTTTCTCTTCTTCCTTATCTTCTATGTCCCTTCTCTTTTCTTTCGGTTTTCACTGCATCCTTTCCCTAAACTTAACATTTATCCCCAGAATAAAGGATGAAAAACAAAGCAACAGAAGTAAACAGCTAAGAAGACTGATGTCTTTAATTGTACAAGTTTCTCCTTTGCCTTCCTTTACATATATAGCTCTCTTCAGATGGCAATTACTCAGGGCAAAGAAAGACCCTGGGCTCTAGATGTGTATCTTGGAAGTGCCTTGCATATTTTATCTTTTACTTTGGATAAAAAGCACATAGTAATAATAGTAATTTTGTTTGGGTTTATTTCCCATGTTCTGCATGCAACTATTACTTGTGTGAACGCGTTGCTATGACAAAAGGCAACAAAATTTGGTTTTGATAACAACTGCAATGGTTGGAGAGGACCATCAATTGATCAGGTTACCTTTTTTAATTGATAGCTTATTGCACATCATTCTAAGGCAGTCCACTTAAAACCATTACTAACCATTTACAGTGTTTGCCACCTGCTCTTCATGCATTACAGTATTGATGGGACACAGCAAAGAAAGTGTGCTATGGATATTTTCCAGGTTATTGGTGAATTTTAGTCTTCTATTTTGTTTCAAGAGCAAGTTGGAAAATTATTGCCCAATTGCTAGACATTCCTTGGTTGAAACTCTTTTTAGACAAAAATCAAAAGTTTTATTTCTTTGTCTGCTAGGAAAAGGCTGGCCTCAGAGGCAAAATATACTGCAATATGTCAAAAAAAAGCTGAAGCAAAATATCAGATTTGCATGTATTTCTTGAATGTTTACACTGTTTAAAAGGGGAAAAAAAACCCAAAAAACCAAGTTACTTGCAAGCCTGTTACAGCCTGAAACAATAGAATAGCTTTAAGCAGGGTCTGATAATAATGACCAAAAACAGTGAATCTTCACTCAAGATAGCATTGCAGAGGAACAGCAATGTAGAATTGGGTTTCTGGGTTTTCTTTTGCAATGAAGAGGATAAAATGCTTTTATCATTCAAGACAAGCATTTGCTCATTGGTAAGAGTTTAGAAAATTAATAAAGCAACATCTGCCCAAGTGCACACAGAGGCTGAGAAAGCAGTCTTAAAAGACGTCACTATTTTACCCCTTCCAGCGCTCAATTATAAGGAATTTAGACACCTATTAAGAATTAGTTTATTGCAACATTATTATCCTTTCACTTTTTATATTTTCAGAACCGTTTCAAAAGGAGATGGAGAATCTTAGACCTGCAGATCTCCCATTCTTAGCAGATCAAAGATGATTTCTGGAAGAAATCAGCTCCTTCTTTTACAACCTATTGTAGTCCTGTGCTCTACCAAAGGGTTCAGTCTCTGCACCCCAAAGAGAGCACTACAATCATAGCTGCTCTGCCCACACCACAGGACTGCTCTGTCTGGCTCAAGTGATGACCTTTTTCAATCTTTAGGCTACCTATTAAAAGAGGCAGCATGACAGGACACAGGTCATTAGATCTGTTTGCAGCTCCAAGCTTTGCTTTTGCCCACAAACACAGAAATTTCCTTTTCTTGAAGGACTAGATTCTGGTATATGATGTAAATTTACTGCTGGTACAACTTCTAGACTGGTATAACTTCTCAGCTGAGCTTCTGGGACAGGGAGTGGAGTTGGGATTTTCTGTCACTGACCACACACCCAACAAAATCACATTCCCAATCCATTGCAAATAAAATCTCGTTTTCATTCTCCAAATACCAAGCATTGCCTTCTGGAAAGAAAATATTTTTTTTTCCTCTGTTCATCTTAATTTTAGTCCTGAAACTCTTAGAGTCAACTTGAAATAGGAATAGAAATGGGACAAAACAAGACCTTAACCTTGAAAATCTCAGACTTAAGTGGTTTTAAAACTGTAGTTGACTCAAATATAGATTTCCACAGGAGCTGTTAATTATAGCCATACACACAAAACAGGACTGTCATCACACTTAAGAGTCCCACAGTTACAGATCTGACAAGATACACCACGGTTCCCCAGAAACAGGAATCCATTTGCAGGGTTTTATAAGAATTCTAGCTTTCAAATTACAAAAGTTTCTAGACTTTATGCTTCTTCAGACGGACTTGGAGAAAACAGAATGAAAGCAGTTGGATTAAACTGGTGGAAGGGGATGCTAAGTAGAATTTGGTCTTTAACACCATATTTTCCTCATTACTTTTTCAAGTAATATTTCTTACAAGAGGCAATACATTGTCAATACAAATTCTCAATAGGAATGTGGCTTAATACCATGTAATTGGCTTTTTATCAAATTCCGCTGGAGCAACTTCTCTGCCATCTGAGCAGGTTTTTTGCTAAATGCCACTGAAGTGGCGTCACTTCAAAACAACACTAGAGAAGGTTTTGTTTGGTTTTGTGTTTTGTTTTTAGCACATGAGTGACTCCAGCAGAAAGCCAAGCTCTGCCTGAAAATAATACTAGAGAGAGGTGGTACACAGGGATTCCCATGGTCAGGTAGTGAGAGGCTCACGAAGAATACTCTTTTTGTCCTGATATAAAAATGTAAAAATGTCATACATTGGAGACTGATATCCATGTGAAGTACTCAACAACAACAAAGTACCATATGTCATGCAACCCTGCCTCCAGTGTTTGGAAACTGGTTAATACTTCTTCTTGTACTGCTTTATGCATGAAGGGAAGAGGAGAAGGCTGTCACTACCTAGTTCTTTTCCTAATTCTTTGAGAAACTTTAGGTTGCTGTAGTCATCAAACACAGTAATATTTATTCATGAGTACACTTGAAAATTACCTACAGACTTCAACTGCTATGTCAGGTAGTTAAACATGAAGTGCCCTCAAACAGAGTTTCATCCCTGGGCTCCTTTGTGTACGCTGGTGCACACTCAGTTTGAGATAAACCACACTGGATTGTATATAAATTAGCTTTCCTCTCATTTGGCCATAAAACTGATAATATTTAACAAATCCACAAAAAGTTAAAAGACATTATGATACCTATATGCTACTCAGAATTATCCTCTTGGGAGGAACCTGCTCTGCAAAGAACAGATGAAAGATAGCATTTTCATCTTTTATGGAGAATTTCTCACATTTTATCAATTCTACACTGGTTTTTAGCAGCACAGTAAATATGCTATGTTGCTTTTATTTTGTAATAAAGTTGGGTCTACAGAAAACAATAAAAGACCTTGAAAGCAATAGAAAATATTTTCATAATTAAGGGTCAAAAGAATGTATTGCCATAAAGGATTATCAATACAATTCTGATCTATACTGATCATGTCCTGACATAAACTTAATAGATAGATTAGACAAATGACTTTGTAAATTCGTTAATAGATACATATTTATGTTTGCAACATTTGATGGGAAGACGTTATCTATTGTTTCCACTTCTAATATACATGTGTAAAGCATTTACTAGTATACTGCTTTATAAACAGCACAAGATGGAAGTATCTGAACACTTAGGTTGTCACCTTAAAACAAACTGTCACACATTTTTCTTCACACATTTGAAACCCAACTTATCAACCTTAACAAGTGTTGTTATCAAAAGAATTTTGGTGCCTTTGTTCTTTCCCTTTTGCAAGTAAATTACACTTTTAGGATTTATTAAGACAAGAAACAATTTTTGAATAGCAGGTCAAAACTCTCTATGGAAAAATTCTCATTACTTTCTAGCCTGAAGCAGTATTTACCACTCCAACTTATCCATCTTTTTCCTGTTTTTTATATATCTATATTTCCAGAATCTTGTTTCTGTGCCTAATGCTATAACATTGCAGCAGTTTGTTCAAAGCAACACTCTTATTTTTGCTCTTAGCCGGTGCTATACAAACCCTGATCAATTATTGAAGTGTAAGCCCTGAAGTAACACAGCCATTACTGCAGCAGGCAGATAAAAATGGAACACTTTTAGCTACAGTATATTTACTTTAGAGTTTCAGCAAACAAACCAACAAGTTAAACTACCTTGTCTTTCACTTTGTTTGATGTACTAATATTTCCTGCATGTTCAAAAGTCTTTCTTTTAAAACAAAGTTACTGAAATGTTATGGCTGCTTGTTTGTGAGAATACCTAAGCTTAAATATTTGCATGAAACAGCCTTGAGATACAGGAAAGGCAGCATTAAAGTACTCCAAATCTAATACAGAAGCTGCTATCTGTAGTGCCATAAGAGCCACAGTTTTTTTATGAGCTGTTTGGTATTTTAAGTTTGCCAAACCACAGAGCCTGCATATTGTAATGACATTAAAAATGATGCTGGGAGGTATCTTAAACAACAAACAACATCACTGAGAAAAGTATTCATTACAGAAAAGGAAAAAAAAAATCAAATTAGAGGTGTTGGAAATTCCTCATGAAAATCAACTGCTAATGACTTGTGGACTTTTCTCCTTCTGCAGCCCACTCCTTCAGTCACAAAGGAGTGCCCAAGATGTAATTTTTTCTTAAAATGCTTTCTTATTTAATTATGCAGAGTCTATCTGGTGGCGACGCCAGTTCAAGACTACAACTATTCATCTTCTGATGGTGCTGCATGTGCATCTGCACACAAGATATAATGTTTTCCAGTTTAAATGTCTGTTCTGGGTTTTAAGGACTAAATGATAGTGAAGATGACTGGAAACGGTCCAGATTTTTCTATATAAACTGCTTAGCAAAACCAAAAATTAGTACTTATGCTACAGAACTAATAATGTTTGACATTTGCATTTTATCACTTAGGATGAAGAGCGGGAAGAACTTGTCCCAGGAAGTTTGGGGGAAACTATAAAAACTCAGTTTTAGAAGCGGATGTTTAAAAAAAGATCGTATCGTTTTGCTCAGTTCTCAGATGTTCTTTTTTTTTCCAAGTTTCCCAGAGGAAAGCAGGCTGCGTGGCTCACAAACACCATACGTGAACAGCTTATGAAAAAAATGAGCTCATGAATACTCAAGTATGTCATCATATCCCACTTGAAGGCATTTGATAACTGGATGTAGCAACCCAGAGTAAAAAAAGCCATAGGTACTGAGGTGTTTTCATGGGTCTCAACACAACCCAAAAACAGTACCATGAAGAAGTGTTCATGATTTGGGGTTTTGTTGTTGTTTTGGGGTTGCTTTTTGTTGTTGTTTGGTTGGGTTTTTTAAATCTTTACCGGCAAGAACACATCTTAAAGAATAATGAAAAATATTTTCACTGGCCTTAACACTACTATTTGTTTATTCAAGTATTAAATGGAGGGCCACGTAGGAAGAGATAACCTGATTTCCACAGATATCTGTGTTTCACCTGGTTTATTCTGGTGTTGAAAACATGACAAAGAAGCAACCCTTCCCCCTCAGCTACAAATAAAAGCAAGCAGCCAGTGCTACCTGCAAACCATAAAATCACAGCGTGGTTTTGGTTAGGATCTAGTTCCAGGCCCCCTGCCATGGGACACCTCCCAATAGACCAGGTTGCCTGAAGTCTAACCTTGAATACTTCCTGCTGCTGCTCTGATCCTATCAGCAGCATTCCAGCTGACAGGAAGAGGCCAGGTAGGAGCTCTGTCCTTGACAAGATAGGCACAGATGAGCTCTTTCCACACCACTTTTCTCTCATTTCTGGATGTGGGATGAACCCAAACCCTTCGAACGTAAGGAAGACAACACAAGTACATGCACACAGGTGCACGCACATACAGATGATGTAAAAATTGCATTTTCAAGTTAAAAACAACCACAGCCTTTTTTTTTTTTTTCTTATAACCTGCATCTATGGGTAATTACCAACCACGTCAAACTGTCTCTTTCCACCCTTTCGTTTCAATACATCTTATTTTTAAAAAGGGAAATCACAATGAATGTAAACAACTCCTTTATCTTCCATTTTATTTTTATTTTTGTAAGCAGTACATCTGAGCCTGGTAACATATTCAAGGTATGCCTCAAATACTTGGAAGCCAAAAATCCTTTCATTTGAACATTTGATTCACTGAAAGTGAGGTAGCCAATTTGTTGTTGCAAGCGTCTGTGCTATTATTTTTAGAGCTTTCTGGCAGACAGCTTATGAAAGGTGGCTTGTATAAAGCAGCAACATAATTTGAAAAAGTGCAAAACGGGAATCTATAGTGATACATTTCTTTGTGAAACTGCTCTTTATTTTAAAATTGCAATGGACAGTAGAAACAGGCTGACTGGATTTATGAGGTGTGAAGCTATGTCTCATAATGATTAACATTAGAATCACAATTTAGACCTGAGGTCAGACTCCAGATACTACATTAACCTTCCTATTTTTTTTTTTTTATTTTTTTTTTTAGAAAATCTGGAGCTCTCATTAGTATTGTAGCCTTTATTAAAACAAAGACGCTGTTGAGTTCACTGCTTGCTTCAAACGAGTGAGGAAAGTAGAATCAAGCCCTTGAAACTACTTCTCTTCATTACTATACTCATCCATGCTCACGTTTTCTCAGAGGACCTCTACATGCTTATGTGGGGACATTAAAAATGTCTATTTTTCACAAAACTTACGTAGAATGATCCAAAATGTAAGTAGTCTCTGTGGCAGTCACCAATTTCAGATGGATTTCTAATGAAATAGCCACCGTGTGAGTGAAAAGCAGATAAACAGCCCTCTAAATCTTGAATATTCTGTTATTTTGGGTAATCATTCTCCAAAGAAATGTGTGTTTCTCTCCTGTCTTTTATAACTGTGCTCCCTATGAACACTGGGCAAGGGCCACCAGAAGAAGGGTTGCCTTGGGGAGAGGGTCACAATGTTGCACCTGAAGAACAAAAGAACCTCAAGCACTTTGTTCAGCTGGCTGGGGAGAGCTTGGGGATGGAGTGGAAATCAATGAATGCTCTGTTTTGACATCTATCCCACAGTTCACATGCCATCAGCAAGAATTTCTGGTCAGTGTCTCCTAGAAGCCCTTCTCCTATAGGCAATTTGAGGATCTCAGAGTCTCACGAAAGCTTTTGAGTCTACCACATCGATGTAGACTCATTATTTTGAGCAGGCAACAAACCCTTTTTCCATTTTCCAAGAGCACAAGGTCTATTGCACACGTGTGCTGTAATTCCCTCTGCACACATGGGGTAAACCTGGTGTTCTCTGGAGCTACTGGACTGACCTGCTTAGGGCAAGCATGACCCAAACTGACCTGCAGGACCACAACTACTTCACACCCTCAGAAAAGACCCTTGTTATGTTCCCTCTGTGCTCAAAAATGACTTTTCAAACTTAGCTGCAAATGGAAACTTCTCTCTCAGCCCCTCCAGGTTACGATACAGGGAAAAGGAAAATGAAAACTGACAACATGAGACTAACTCCATGAGTACACAGCAAATAATTATTAAAACAACCAACCCCACCTCCTCCCCCAGCTATAACTGCAGTCCTATCATTTCCTTTGTTGCACCTCCATTCATCTTACTTCAATTTATATTTCTTTCCCCAACAGAAAAAAAGAGACTGAATCAAATAATTTCTCCCTATCTTTCCGTTTAGTCTCAATTTACTTGTAATTTTTACTCATGACTTTAGCATATTAATGTATTTTTTAGAAGACTAAAAGTAGCTTAACAGGTGAATTTTAACCCAAATCCCCATTTCCACAGGTTGGTCTAAGCAAATCACCAGCAAAAGGATTAATCAGAAATCTATGACGACATAAAATATTGTCAGAAATCACTGGCAGGGCAATACTACAAACTTATCTCCCAGATCTCTTTAAAAAAACAAAAAAAAAAGAAAAAGAAAAAAGCACCAACTATGGAGACATTAGTGAATCACCCTAAATTTTGAATATCAAAACATGATAAACAACAATCCTATGACGTCCCATGGAGCATCACCACTTAATGGAAGAGTGGATGACTTCAGGTGTTAGCATTATTGATGTCTGGAGTGTGTCACACATAAAGACAGGGGACAGAAAATTGTAACACAGTCAGAAGATCACAAGAAGATTTCAGAGAAAAAAAGGTGTTGACTATTATTACCCCTGAATGAAAAGAATCTGTATAGACAACTAAAATATCTCCATTTTAACTAGTTGTCCATTCAAATGAAACTTGACACTTAATTTACACTGCTTATTGACAGAAGTTCCAAAGCAGATACCATGTAAAAATTCAATTCAGAAACATTTATAAAACCTCTAGATTGCACACTAAATATTCTCTTGATCTTATGACACTTGACCTACTGTGGGTACAATGGAGAATAACTTTTATTTTGAATATTCATTATATCTTTTTAAAAAAAACAAACACCACAACATTTTAATGTCAGGCAGCAACAAAAGCTATTCACGGGCCAAAGCCCAGTCACTTAGGTTTACCCTAGACTGATGATTATATATCAAAATGTCAGAAGATATGTATTTACCAAGTTTGATGAAGAAAATCTGACAAATACTATAAAAGATAAGTGGCATTTTCTCCTAATTGTTTTCAGATGAATGAATGAGAACCTAATGCCCTGCTACTGTGGTGGAGCACTAAATGGCTTCAAAAACTCATGTTTATACAATGTATTGGTACACTCTAAAAGGGAATTGAAACAGGCATGCCCATTTATAAGGCTGTCTTAAGTATACATAGCTGGAATTACAAAAGAACACAGGGAAAAAACCCACCAGATTAACCAATCATTATTTACGTTTGTTTGTTGTCTTTTCTCAGTTTGATATGTCATCTCTATCACCCTCATTTTCTTGGCACTGTTGTGGTTTTGAAAGCTGTAAATGTTTCAGCTAGCATCAAATATACTTCAGTGAATCATTCACTATAGGTGGATCACATCACAAAGACAAACTCTTCTAGGGTAGAGTGATATATATATATGTGTATATATATATATATACACACACACATATTCTACAGAAAAAAAGTAACCAAATATCTGACATTACTGAGTGTAAGGGAATTTGTCTACATGTATTTAACCTCCAGTCCTTGTGTATTTTCACCACTGTTACAGGTCTGTGGTATGGAGTGGTGGAATTTGCACTTAGATGCAAAGATATATGAAAAGAGAGCACTGTAAAAGAAGTCCTGTGCTGTTATTTTTGGTTCTTCATTGTCTCTGAAATATGGAATGCTCTGAAAGAAGGATCTCTGCTATTGTTTCCAACCATTCCATCCACTTTGTGACCCTGGTTATAATGCATCTAAGTATATACATTTATTTATAGCAATATCTGGATCATCTTGGATACTTAAGGAGATTCAGCTGTAGAAGCACAGAATTACTGCTGCCTCCCTAAAGTCAGCTGAAACACTTAAAACTAGTTTAATTTCTCCACATTATTATGCAATTCTCTGACTAGTATTGGGAGGAAACAATCAGCAGTGACCATGTAACACTGTCATTTTTTTTTCCCTGTATCACAGCTCAGTTGCAGGGCTCACAGCATCGTGGTGACCAGGCATCCCCCTGCACACTCCCTACTGCAACTCTTGGTTATAACTCAAGTTACAGACATTCTGCTTCATAGGTCTGAAGCTGAAAAATATGGATTCAACAAAAAACCTAACTAAATCCAGAACGGATTTTTTTAATAGGTCTGAGAATTTTCAATTAGCTTTGAACAAATCAGTCATTCAGTTTTGTACAGCTTTTGGTAATGCTTTCTGGAACAGTCAGAATAAAAAGCAGAAAAAGCAACTTATTACAAGATGGACTTTCATGCAATAGTCTGACTTGAGAGGAAAGTACCAGGGGTCATAACAGGCATTTTCTTATGAGATGTCCAGCTGCATTTTTCATGCCAAAGAAGATTAGGTGAATCTTGGGATTTATTCCTCTGAGTCAGGGGCCTACTTCAGAGATCTGCACTTGGTACTTTCAGATTTTGGCCTTAGGACAGAACTAATTTGTTCAATGAACTGGAAGACAAAATAGCATAGGACTGCATGAGGTACAATGGGATGCTGAAGGACCAGAACTAAATAGCATCAGCAAAGATGTATAAGGATGCTTGCCTTCTGCTGAACCTGTTAATTGCAAATATTCTCACTCCATTATAATAATTAAGGAGTATTAAAGTTCTCTCTCCTAGGAAACTGGAATGCCTTTATTATGTAGTTCACCATGAAAATTGCTGTTCCTCACATCATCTGCCTCAGAGCAAGAGAGAATGAGGGCAGAGAGGAGCTCTGCTACATAACCTACAATGTCAGTGGGTGAATGAGTATTGATGCTGTGACAAACCTTCATTCGCAACTAGATGTGGACAGGAGTGGGAAATTATATATAGCCCATCCATTACTACAAAAAAAAAAAAAAAAAAGAAAAAGAAAAAAAAAAAAAGAAAAAGAAAAAGAAAAAGGAATAATGAGCAAGAATTTACACCAGGTTTTCTATCATCAGTTCATGCTCCATCTTTCACCTACAAAGGTCCACCAGGAGCCCAGAGGACATTCTTGCTGCAGCACATTATGAGTGAGGATAGCACAGAGGTTAGTGGCACTAAATGAGGCCAGAACCAAAGCCTACCAACAGCAATAGAAAAGCCCCATTCATTTAAATGAGACTTGGATCAGCCTCTTGGCAACTGGTGTGTCAGACACTGGGCTGAAAACCCCCTGGCAGAGTCAAGCAGGACAGCTGTGGTTCAGAGCTACACTTCTCCCAGGTACCTCTGTGGCTTCTGACCACACCAATTCCCATGACTCTGATGACAGTAGACACCTGAGTTTTGAATGTGGAAGTTTGCTACCTGAGAGGTTGTGAAGTAAAATTAATCATACTTGAAACACTACAACTTTGCTTTTGAGATAACCCTTCTACTTCTTTCTTACTTTCACTGTTAGGAGATGATATATAAAACCATCTTGCTTTGACACAGAAGGTCAAATCTGTACCCCTGGTTTGCTCCGAGTAATGAAGGATCTGCTCTGTTGAAAGGAGTAATGCAAAATCACTTAATTAATAGCTGGACCAAGTATAATCTGTGGAAAGTATTTCTGACAGATGGTTTTCATTCTCTTTGCAAAGCCCAATGCTTTCAGCTGTCTTTTACAGTTTATACCTTACTAGGCACAAAATCATTGAGATTTTGTCCAATTAGTCCTCGTTGGCTCTTTTGAAATATTTGGTATGACTCTAAACCATATATATGTATTTCCCACACATGCAAATGATTCATAGGCTTTGACAAAAATGTCTTCTATAAACGCAAACATTTGTGTTCTATCACTATATTTTGTTTCTACACAGTGGAAGGAAAATTTAAAATATAGCAGAGAATGCCATTAGAATGTGCTTGGTTTGTGATCATTTGGCAAAATGGACAAATGTCTCCTAAAGAGTATGTTGAGGTTCCCCAAACAAATTTTACTGGTAACATAAGGCAGGCTGGAGTAAATTCCAGCCATGAAACTCTAGTTCATTAATTTTCTACACCAACTGTCTCTTGCTAATTCCACTCACATAATAAACAGCCTAATAAAAATATACTTTCCTTCTTGGTCTTAATCAGAGAATATTTATAGATGCTGCGTAAAATATTGACAGGGATTCGGTTCGGTTTGGGGTTTTAGCAGAAATTTGGAAGAAGGGCTAGAGTGGTATCAAAATACAGGAGGAATACTGTGCTTTGTGATTCTAAGGTGATGTAATTTGTCTACTGCTGTTTCTGCCAACTGGTGACCAGACACTAGAGCTGACTTAACCAGTAAGCAGAGTCTACCATCTGGTGGCTGGAGTTGCTGAATGTACGTCCTACACATTCCTGCATCCAGATTCTAATGGGACCTTTGTCACTGGTAGGCAGCAGTTTTCTCCAATGACTTGAGCAATGAGGTACCCTCAGTTTGATAATCTTGTCACCCTTGAAATTATTTGTTTTTAATAATTTTCCTCTGTAGCAGCTTTTCCAAAAATCTGGATGACCTTCCTGACCCTTATTTGGCCGCTCTTTTCCATGCACCCTTGAGCATAAAAATAGCCCTGTCGCAGTATTCCACATTGATTGATCAATAAATTACACTGTATGAAATTTTAATATCAAGCTAATTCAGAAACTTTCTGGCTCTTTTCCTTGCTATTCATTGTCTCTGCTTTACAGAGACACATTCCCAGAATCTAATACATCACCATAGGAATTGCCACTGAAATCAGTGAATTATTTTGAATGAATTATCATTCAAATTTTACAGGAAATACAGCAGTATTATATTTTAAACATAAAAAGCCAAGTGACCAGAAGTATTTATACATGTCGTTGAGGTACTGAGGGATAATCAAAGTAAAAATCAATAAAACAAACTTGTTGTTAGTGATTAATCAATGTGTACTCATATTTCGCATTCATCTAATCATACAGGTGATTGGCAGGGAGTGTATGATACGAGTTAGCATAAGAACTAAGATTTCATTTATCTTTTCTGATGTCCTTTACTACAAGAACAATGCAAAGCTGAAACTATCTTCACATTGAGGTAGAGAGCTGAAATGTCTGCAAATAATTTAAACCATATTAGTGCATGATAACGTTGACAGTAACAAGATAGGAACGACTGAAACAATCTAAACACTGAAGCAGTAAAATGGCTTTTTAATACCTAAACAAAAGATTGCTACCAACCAAAAGACACCCAAAAAGCAGAAAAACCTGTGATGTTCAAAGAATATATAAAGGGTGACTTCATTACAAGCTTCTGTTGTGCCTCTCAATGCATGGACTGGCATTTTGCATATTCTCTTTTCTTTGCAATGACTGCACCCGATTAGTCTCTTCAACACACATTCTAACAATGGGAAATGCTATGCACAAAATGGCTTAATTCACACAATAAAAAGCAAATCTTACTGAACTATCTTCCGAGAATGATGTACAAAAGGCTATTAAACAACATGCATCTGGCAAGTCAAATGGTTCAGATGGCACACAAATAAATCCACATACTATTGCTGATTTCCAACTATTAAGACATCTGCTGAAAATCCTCCAGTTAATAGGAGCACAAAATAGCATCTTCCAGACTTGACTGTTTCCCTCCTCTAGCACCACCTAAGTATGGAAGGAAAGGGGATCAATCACTGTGTGTGACAACCAACTTGGTAGCTCTTTCCCAGCCACCCTGGGCAAAGGCACTGCTCATGTGGTGCTTCTATTTTGTACTTATTTTTCCCTGGTTCATGTCCTGTCACTTTCCAGGGTCAGCTAAGCATGAACAGGCAAAATGTGCTGGTTTTGATTCTGAAGAAATCCATTGTAAACCAAAGAGGCAAATTCTCTTACATGGCTTTAACTAGATAGAGTTCTGCTTAGGTCAGGAAGAAATAACTGAATGGAAAAGACAGGGACATGTGAGTACACAAGTGGAAGAGCAGAAATCCCTCGGCATCAATGCCAGATCTTGCTGCCTTAAGATTCATATCACCATTCCCTGGTTAATGCCTTACTATGATATTTTGACAAGGAGAGGATCTAGACACTGAGGTGTAATGAAACTGATTAAAGCAATAGCAAAGTCTTACGAATCAGCATGCAGAAACTACAACTGAAAACTACTGTCATACACTAAGAGTCATTTAAGGACACAGACATTAGCAAAAAAATACTATTCATGCAAATACAGTCAACAACCAAAAAGCTCCACCCAGTGCAGTTGCCAGCCCTAACTCTTCACATCTCCTACAGACCCTAAATAAAGTTTTGGTAGTAGGAAAGATCATCTTATACTTCAATTAAAGATTATTAGGGTATCTTGGTTCACAGAGGAATTCAATATTTAGAATACATTTTTGTCCTACAGAAAGCAGAAAGGAAATTACATGATGGATATTCTTCCTCCTGTATCTGACAACCTGTGGAAGATTATTACAAATGGACAGTTTAACATATTTTTTAAAAAAGCAATTCAAAAAGTATGCAGCACAGAGACTGAGACTTCAGCATCTGCATACAAGTTGTAACATTCCTATAGCTTTACTGACAGGACTTTTAGAACTGTAAGGCATTTGTACACAGAAATATTTAAATATTAGAACTACTATTTCTAATCAGAGAAGTAACATGATCACAGAGTCTGTGCTCACACCAGGTACCAGGCATTTTCTTTTTAATCAACTTTCTGAAGAACAAATACTAATGCAATAAGAGAAGATTAACCTTATTTGGCTGAGCTGACAAAGTCCTCATGGACTGCTTACATTCCCTTAATTATAAATAATTACATAAACTCATTGGAATAACAGGTAAATCTGTACAATGTTTCTCCAGGATTGTTTAACATTTCCTGACTTACCAACCACCACATATATTTATATTCCTGGTGAAATCTATAAAGCAGATGTGGACACAACTACGAACCATTTTGAAATAGATTCTATTTATTCTCCTCAGAACAGGAAAAATAAAGATAACTTGGGTTGTCAGCAAAATGCTGTGCTACTCCAGAGTCCCAAGATGCTCAGAAGTGGCAAGGAGTAGCCCATGTATTTAAGCCCACTAGGTTCAAACTCTTGCTGCCTCAGACTGCTGAAGAGAACACAGCTAAGCAATGACTAACAGTGATCAGTTTTCAGTTTCCCCTATGAACTGTATTATTCTTCTCATTAGGTTTATCATAGTGATGGTATTTTTAATGCTGGGAGATTTGTATCACAGCTTGCCGTAGATTGTCTGACAAGATAGTTAAACATTACAAAAAGAGAAGGAGGAGTAGATGTAAAGGTGGGGAAAAGACAGAGGGAAGGAAGAATCAACAAGCAGAGAGAACAAAGGAAAGAGATTCACTGAGTAATTTGTATCTTACAGCTCAGCAAGAAAACATCATTACCACCAGCAAGCTTCTGAGAAAACAATTGGAGATGAATTAAGGAAGGTTGAAAGCAAGATGAGCAAAGGAGCTAGGATTATTTTCCTGTTTTAAGATTTAAAGGGGTTGAGAAAGCACAAAAGGGATCCTGGTAGCACCAGCACTGCTTTGTCAGCTATTGGTAAGGCATGCCTGTGTCCAGCCTATCTCTGCCCTTTCTTTCACATATTTTTCTTGCCCTACTCTACTGAGCAACCTTGCTTATCCCCTCATGCTCTTGGCCAGATTTGGGTTTTCCACCATTACTGTAAAGTTGTTACTGCTAAAGACCCCACTTGGCCTCCACGCTGGTGCTTAGCTGGGGCAGAGGATAAGGGCTGCATCATCTGTTCTGTCAAGAGTGAAAGAGAAGAGGAGAAGAGCAGTGAGGTGGAATAGCTCATCTTCTTCTCCTTTCCCATATGAACATGATGACTCATTATGACAGAAGTGTAATAAACTTGTAAAAAAACAAGCACAAAACATGTATTCTCTTTCTTACAGGCACAGATACATTGGGGAAAAAAAAACACACACAAAAAAAAAAAAAAAAAAAAAAAAAAAAAAAAAAAAAACCACCCAAAAAAAAACCCCAAAAAAAAAAACCAAAAAAAAAACCAAAAAACTCCAGCCCTCACACATTCATTGAGAGAAGATTAAATTATCCACTGCCAGCTTTTGGGGCAATATTTAAACATTACATCCTACAATGAAGCTCAATTCTAAACTGCTGTATCTGATTTATAGAGGTAAACAGCAAAAACTCAATGTTTAGCAGCACTGCAACATCTTCATCTTGCACCAAGGCTATTATTTTAAAATATATATTTTATTTTTTTTTTCCTCACTCTGCCTCTAAACTGCACCAACCCCAACGAGTTGGAAAGGGCTCCCAAGCTTTCTCCTTAGAAGAAACTTCTTGCCTTTCCTCTTGGCTTTTTATGAGCAGCCCTCATGGTCTGCAACCACTGACTCAGCTCTGAGGACCAGGACTTGCATGGGAACTTCCCAACTCGGATGGAGACTGGATGGAGGTACCAGCTCACTGGTGTGCTGGGGGAGAGCCTGCCCCCCATGCAGTCCCCCTGCTTCTACTTCTTTACTGAAGGTTAAGTACATGTAAATTAAAACCACAAGCTATTTTTGTATAAAGTTGGTATTACTAATTTGTTAACTATGACAATTTCACACAGAAACCCTTTTGTTGGAAACTGAGTTTCTCATGTAATAATTAGCTGTGGAATATTACCCCAAACAGGTGTCTGTAGCCTGTCAAAGTCAGAACAGGTGATTTAGAATTAGCGTATTAAAAGAACTGTGAATTAGTGAAGCAAAAACGTGTTAATTTCTTGTTCCATCTGTTAATATGAATTCACTGCCAAATATTTTACTTTGTAGAACTGTGCTGGGATTGGCAAGAACATACACTATAAAAAAAAAAAAAGTTTAAAGGCCTGAATGTTTAAAAATCATGACATACGTTACTGCAAAAATAACTTCTACATTTGAACAAGATTTTTTTTTCTTTTGTATCTTTTAAAACTTCATAGTGAAGAATAGCATATAATCCATAAAATTAAGCTAAAAGCTCTCGCAAATAAACTTCAAGGCTGTGCAAGGCTGAACAGCCACCCACAAGAAAATGCAAGAAAATACTATGATTTGGCTTAAATAAAAACTAGAATCAGTGTCTTTATTCTGCTTTGAAAATTCAGATGCAAAGAATTCAGATACTCAAGATATTTGAGACGTGACTTTTTAAATGTAATAATGGTATCTACCCAAAAAGCTCTGTCCTATCTCTACAGTTCCTCTGGACATGCCATTCCTGAAGGTCTGTTGTGATAATGGGCACGTTATGAGCTTTTTCTCTTAGCAATGATATAAACCCCAGGAACCACCTATCCTACACGTCTGATTCTTCAGAACAGTATTTATAGCATCTGAATGAAGTCTTTCTATAATAATCCCCGCCTTCGTCTTCCTTCATCTCCTAACTAGAAGCTGGCATTCTCCTGAGCTGCTGGAGTGTCTGGAATGCAGCAGGATGGTCAGTATTACAAAACCACTGCACGAGGTGTGGGACTGAAGACTGATTTTAAAGAGTGTGGAGTTTACATTTGCTATTAGCGAAGTCAATTGGTTTACGACACTGCTGTCTTTCAAAAAAAAAAAAAAAAAAAAAAAAAAAAGATAATATTTTAAAGCATTTTAAATGTATTATATATATATATGAACTATTAATGAATATCAGGTATAAATGTCTGACTCCTAATATATATGACTAATGACTGCAATATATTTTCTAGTGCAACTCATTCTCTACTTCTCTGAGCTTTGTAGAGGAGTCCCCAGTGATGTGGTTGCTCCCCGCTGTGCCTTGCTGCTTCTCTTACCCTGTATCCTGCACCCTTTGGAGCCCAACCCAAGCCTGGTCCCCACCAAGGAGTGCTGTGACTCAAGAAAGACCACTAGGATTACAAGGAGACTCAAAAATATCAGCTGTATCAGTGGTTTGGGCAGCTAATTTCTTCTGTCAGTCACCAAATGCCCTATCTTGGACAACACCATGCTTAAGTTTCCTCACAAGTCCAAACAGGAAGTTTGCAGCTCCAAACTGTATTTATATGTTTATATATAAAGTCCAACAGTTTGATTTTAGTAACTTAGCCTTTTTTTTCTTTCCTGGAAGGGAAAAAGGTGCAGAAGCTCAGGGGATGATAACACAAGTGAAGCAGTTGAAAGTCAGAGTTGTGGCAACGTACAGAAACCAGACAGAGATGTACATCATGGTACATTTCTCATCAAATATACACTTGTAAAGCTAGTCCTGACAGCGTTTCAACCTCTGCTGTGTCAGGTTTTTCCAAGGTAAGTGACATCCAGGCATTTTCAGGCCTGGTCTTCAGAGCCATAAAAGCAATTTGCACTAAAATTTTCTGAAGTGCCAAATATTCCCCAGCATTTGCTTGCCTGGTCCATCCCCTCATCACACAAGCCCGTTAGAAAAAATAAAGAGATGTGAAGATGTTTCCCTCAAGCAGGACACCACCCTGACCCCAGGCACATTTTTTCTGAAGCGTATTTCCACAAACATTGTTTTTTTAGCAGGAGGCAAGAGCAGAAAAGCTGATATTGCCACTTGGATTGCAGGAGGGAGAAGAGACACACACCCAATTACTGCAAGCATTTCAAGCAAAGCTCAGAGATAGGCAGCAGGTTCTTAACTGCAAATGATATGATAGGTAGTTTCTCCTCCCTAGTTTTCTGCCACATCCACGAGATTAATACTTACATGAATCATCTGTAATGACTAGCATAATTTAGGCAAGTGAATGAGATTTTCTGCATTATTTATATTATGAACTCGCAGGGATATGAATGGTGCCTTATGTAAATTCAAACCATGTTTACAGTAGCAAAGTGCAGAGAAAGACTGGCAAGGGTTAAGCTGATATTTCCAGAGTTGGAGCTCTTTGTATCAACACTCTATTGCTTATTGCTTTAGTGCTGAGTGATGTGAGTTACAGCCTCTGAACTACATATGGGAAACTTTTATTGTTTTCCACATTTGAATGGAAAAATAATTATGTTGCTCACATCTTTCACATACTTAAAGTAAATGCATCAAATTCTTTCTCAGGGTGTGGACCTGAATTCTTACATTTAAAAAAACAAAGGCTGCCAAAGTTTTAACCTTCAAGTAATAAAAGATATCTTTTTCCCTTTCTTTTTTTTTTTTTTTTAATGCTTGATAATTCAACCTAAATGTCAGCTTAGACTTTAAAATAGAACACATCTATTTGCTCATAATGTTTAAGAAATACAATGTCATTATGCTGTTATCAGTGGTAAAACATGTCTAATCTTGATATAGCATCACCTTTAACAAATGCTTGTGGGAAAAAAAACCTAGCGAATGCATAAAACATTTTATGTAGTTTTAAAATATACAATACATTAAAGTTTTAGTTGACTTATCTGAAAAGACATATTTTTGGCACATAAATAAAAAAAGGAAAGGGAAGAACTTGTCAGAAGGCAAATAAAGTATGTAAATTAAATCAAAGGTAAGGCAGCTACACTTTTTGTATAAATAACTGTGTTAACAGATTTTTATGCATATTACAATATATTCAGATGCATTACTTCTGCAAAAACAAATTCATTGCTTCTCTCCAAAAAATGGATTAAAACAATTTATTTTATAAAATTTGAATGGATAGGATAAGGAATGTAATGGCTATCTATGGAAAATAAAGATAAAAATTATTCAAGCTCCATCTACTTTATGTTAGTAATGAGATGCACTTCATTCAAATTCCTTTCAATTGAAACAGTGCTGAGAAAGCAAGAACATGATTCTGTAGGAAATGATTTCTAATCTTCATGATAACATACCAATATAATACAATTATTTACAATTGACTAAGAGTTAATTCCAATAGTATAACATCTTTCTTGCAAAAATGTCAGCTTTTATTGATGAAACAAACTAAGAATAAAACATTTTTACTTGTAGTCTAACTGTGCTGTTTTTCATTCTGTTAACCAAAACAACACAGGAATACTGTAAACAAAAAAAATTGCATCAAACTGGCTATGTTTGGATGATTTTATCAAGAATCATAGGCAGTAGAGTGAAGTGCTTTGGGATTTTTAAAATATTAAAAATAATTTGAGAAAAGCAATGGCTTTCTTTGTTTACTGGGGGAAGGGGGGGCCTTTTTAAAGATAATGAACATGGATTCAGTCAGAAGACATCATCAGTGCCAAAAAGCAGAGATCAGGTATCCTTAAAGAAATAACTGCATTCAGACTGCAACTTTCACATTTTTAAATGCCCAATTTTCAAGTTTTTTTCCCTGCAAATTAATGGAAATGACACTTAAATAGTTAACATTTAATCTTCTTTCCTTGTATTGACTTTGTGATGTAGATGACATGTTTTCACTGGATACTGAATATTATTTTACTCTCAGCAATTCTCTTGCCTTAGAACATTTCACCAGTAATGTCTCTCAATATTGCTACAAAGAAGGAAATATGGTTTAATTGCTTCTCTGGATCGTAATCTGGGGGCATTACTCAACATTTCCCAGCATGCTTTCTGAAAAATAAAAGAATTTCTATTTGGAGCTACACAAGTGTTTGTGTGGCATTTTGAACTCCTTTGTCATCACTTTCCTCTGTGCATCCTCTGAGGTTCACTGAGCAGAGCCCCAACCACCAAGATTCTGACCCAAACCCACCCCTCCACGCTGAGCACTTGCTTTGCTCTTACAACACACCTTAAATGAGGAGTCAGCAAGGCAGGCTGAGAGGAAAAAATATATCAAATCAGATGAAAATGACTCAGACTGTTTTGGTGCAAAGGACCACACAAGCAAAGAGCATTGACACGACATGGTCCTTGTTTGAAGGCCATTGATGAATACTTCCCTACTGCAAAGGCTGGAATGTTTTTTTCCCTCTGCTGCAGATCTGCAGCTGTTTGAAAAGATAAATTAGTTTAACTCTTTTCTTACAGCAAAGCAAATGAAAAAAAAAAAAAGACACAGCAGCGTGCCAAGACACAAAACCACAAGTAACTGAAGTTCATAATAAAAGCAGCTGCATTGTCCAATTCACATGGGGTTATTCTGGTGAAGTCCTTCCACTAATATTTAAAAGCATGAACAAGCATGGCCTTATAAATAAAATACAGCAACTCTGCCTTATCTCTTCACATGGGCTGGCCCAACAAACGCAAATGCAAACACAATAAAAGGAAACAGGTGGTTGAGAGAAATATCTTATATCCTCCAAAGCAGCTGCCCTGCAAGAAATTCAATCTAGGTATCCTGAACAAACTCCCTTTTCATCAGAGCACCCACATGAGAGATGTACAGTATACCTATTTAGAACATATCTCGTATTGTACTTTCTTCCACCAACTGGTTCCCTTTGATTGGCATAATTTTGGCAGGTAACAATATTTGTATTTTTAAAAACAGTATTTAATTTGTTTACAACAGGTGCTTACTTTCCATTTGCACAGCAGAGCTGCTGTTCCCAAAGGCTCAGGGAGAGGACTGCACATCTCGAGTTACTGGGTTTCTCTCCCTAAAAGCACAGAGACCATTAACATGCCCAAAAGAAAGAGCAGGAATGAAGGAACTGACCTCCCAAGTTTCAGCCATCTGAACTATATGAAGTGCAGGATGCAGAAATACTGGAGCAGGTTGGGCCATGGGAGAAAAGACACAAACGGGTGATGAGTGACAGGGCACAAGAAGAATAAGGTTTTACCATGAAATTATTATACTTTAATTCACTGATGTACTACCTGAGTCCTGTAGGGCAGAATGAGAAGCTTTAAACAGGTAGCAAGTATTTCTAACTGTTTAATTGAAAAGTTGAAATCTTCATTATGGAAAAAAAACAACCCCCAGACATTCTGCTTAAATGCCACTAAAAATCCACGAGGTCATGGAACTCAAATAGTTACTTATGATACTATAAAACAACAGGGATTTTAAAACATCCACTCTGCAACAGCCCCAGACTGAAGCTTCAAATATTAAAGTCTTCAGTCTTTTACTTTGGTCCTGAAACATGAATTTAAATCTGGAAAGCATGGAAAATTATCTTTTCCATGTGGATAGATATGTTTCAGACATGTGTCCTTCTTTGAAGAACTCCCAGCTTTCTCTTTTATATTAAACATTAAGAATTTTCATTTTCTATTAACTAGAAGGATAGATGTGAAATATGCAAATAGAAATCTAAACATGTTCCTTTACAAATCTGCAGAGATCTCAAGATTTCATGTATGAGGGAGAAAAGCTGTTCAAAGAGTTCAAAATCCTCAACTCATTATTAAATTCACTAGGATTTAAGAGTTGTGGTACGTAGTGCTAGTGGGGGAAGTGCTCACAGCACCACTAGGAAAAGCAGATGGAAAGGTGCTTGTGGGATGGAAAGGGATGGAAGGTGAACAAGGCTGGATGGGTACCAGAGATGGAGCTCAGAGTACTCTGTCTTGCAAGTCATTAAAGCTGCTGTTCTTGTCATTGGTGTGATCTCCATCCTACCCTCCCTGCAGCTGCTGTGATTGACAAAAAGTCTTTTATTTGTCCTCAGGGAAAAAGGAAGGTGGACAATAGACTAAATAGAGATTCTTGACAACGTACAAGTTATCGACTGACAGTCTTAAAATCTAGCAATATATCTGTTACAGTCAGTGCTTTATATGTGTCAGGAAACCTATTAGAAATGGAGCTGGAATGGTGAAGATTTTGTAGAACAACTTTTATAGCCACACATTTCCCATTTTGCTGTGCTGGGTTTCAGTCTGTCTCAGAAACCCAGATTTCTTCACTGCACTACATGTATATGCAAAGAGAAAAAAAACAATTATTGTAATAGCAAAATATCTGAATTTCTGAAAATAACACCTGATCACAGGCAGTAGCTCTCAGCTGCACCTGTTTCCATCGTGACAGTAATTCCCTGTCATTTGAACAGGGTTTAATGGTGCTGTCATAATAATCTTATTGTGACACCAATGGAAGTTCATGGAGATGATGCAACAATGTTAAGATTAAATAAATTCATGTCCCTACTGTGGTATGCTTAGCATCACATTCTGAAAATTTCTATATTTGGGGAGCTTAATTATATAGAATTTATTTGTCTGACATATTAACCTCATTTTTATGGCTTCCTCAAAAGCTTCCAGATTTAATTAAATAATTCTCTATAGCTGCACAAGCTATTGACTTCTCCTGAATGTATTCATGAGCCTTCTCTGTTCTGCAGAAAACATAGTGCCAGGTTGTAATGGCAAAGTATTTTTGGCGTGTCATTGTCCTATTAGAAATCCAGAAGTCCAGCTGGCTGCAGTATATGTGTATAATCCATTTGTGAAACCTTACACTTTACAGGTGATTCATGAACCATCATTGATGGCTGTGAAAACACAAAGCCTGGTTTGAGTTTTGTGTGTGTGTTTGTGGACTTAAGTATATAGCAATAGGTGGAAGAGAACTTCCTAAAATTTGAGAAACCATGTCAAATAGAAGAGAAACATGTAGACAGATTTTTGGAACTGGCCACATATTGTGCATATTATAAAAAGATACAGATCAACCCCTCAAAATTTTAGACTACAGAATAAACAAGCATTGTTCCCCCTGTTAAAAATTTAATCCTACTCTGATTTTGTTTCACATCTCTGTATAAGCCTTGTATTGAAAAGAGTATTGGATGTTAGCTCAATCTGTAGGAGTTTCATAATCAGAATCTTAATATGGGTGACCCATGCACTTCATTCCTAAAACTAATAATTTTTTTGAAAATAGAAAAGGAACAACAAATTGTTCCTGAGCCCTGATCCTTGTCTGTAACCACAGGTGCCCGCTCTCCCCAAGGCAGAGGTAGCTCACAGCATTTGACAAGCACTGTAATATTCCCTGTCAATTTTACATTCTGTTTGGCAGCAGTGGAAACCTGACAGGCATCAGCAGAGTGATTGGCAGTACCATGCCTGATAATGTGAGGCAAAGCAATTGGCAACAGCACCAGTATCCCCCTTGCAGAGTCCAGAATTTACTTCTAATCTCACAGGTGACCTTTGATGATAGAAGCTGGAAGGTCATGGAAAGGAGAAGACTTTTTCTGTCTCTTAAAAATTATTGCTGGTCTATTTTTTATATATATATATATATGTATGTATATACACACATACGTGTATATATATATGTATATATATATACACACATACATGTATATATATATATATATAAATAAAATAATTGAACTAAGGCAGCCCCTGAGCTGGGATACTTTAGCTGCAGATAAAGCTTCCAGTACCTTGCAGGGGCTGCATGGCCTTGGCTCTTGAAACTCTTTTGGCTGTTGAATAATGTCTGTGATTCCTGTTTACATATTTTTGTCTTTGATTTCCCAACTGCAAACAAACGCAGTGAAGCCTTTCTGCACCAGGAAATCACTGGGAAGATTCCTCAGGTAATGTTCATAGTGAGATCTGAAAAATAAAAATCTTACATACACTCACCAGCACTTGATGCCTGCCATGTTTCCATGTGATCACAAGATTTTTTTTTTTTTTGTCTGAGAGCTCAATCACAAGTCTCTCTGTCTCCAAGTCCCCAGAGAATTCAAAATCTGATATCACAAGCTCAGGTTCTCAAACCTTACAGAAAACATTTTGGTTTTAAAACACAGGAAAGAGATCCACTGAAGACGAAAAACAAGCTTTTGCACTAAATCAAACATACAGAAAGGCCTGGGCTGTTCTTCACCACCCTCACCCTCTATCCTACCAGTCCAAGTAACAACAGCTTTCCAGTTGCACTTGACATAATATGAAACACACATCCAAACCCACCTGTACTAAAACACAGATACTACATTTTGGTTGGATTTCATGACCTATCAGCTCATGTCTAAGGGTCTTGTCTTCACGAGCACTTTATAAACTTGTTGTAGAAAATGCTGCTGCAGAGGAGGGAGAGGTTTTGATCGCTGGAAGGCAGAATTAAATTGCAAGAGATAATGGGACTTGGCAAAACACACCCTGTGTTGCTGTCCTGCAATGACAGTTCTCTCTTTTGAGCTACCTAGAAACCAGAGGTTTTGAGATGAATGTCATCTAATGCTATTTTCCAAGTCCCCAAAGCTGCCTGTCCTCACATTGCTTGTCATCAAGTCCACCCCTGTTTTGACATGACATTACATTTGAATAAAAGCATTGATTATTCCACAATGTCCCAATCCTTTTTGTCTGTCCTTTCTTCGTAAATATGTTCTTGTTTTGATTTTTTTTCACATTACAATGAAATTAAATCATGAAGAAATCTCCCTGCATGTGATGCTGCCAGAGTTAGTTGGTTCTAAGAGGAATTATTCAGGATTTTTCCCCAACTGCTCTTACTGAACTCTCTGTAAATTGGATTAGGTATTGCAGCACCCAGGAAAAACAGAAAAGGGAAGAACAGCTTAGCTGGGAGCCTGGCCACTGCACAGCCTTTATGTTTTTCTTCAGCCAAGGTTTATACCCCTTAAACTGCTGTGGTGCATGTTGCAATCCACAAAGATTTAAAATTCATCAAACAGACAAAGTGTACATTTAATACTCACATGAGGGAATACAGAATGCCTTTCAATACATCAAACTCCTAAATCTTTTACATCTTTCATTTTTGAGCTACATGGATTTTGATTTGTACAGTTTTAAAAATATTCTGAAGCCTAGTCAATCTAACACTAAAAAGCACTGTTGCACAGTGAGAAATCAAGAAATACAATTCAGCAAACCTGGTATAGTTGGTCCCCAGGGAAGTTTTTTTCCAATTCTGTTTGTCATAGCCCAGATCCATCATGTCATGCTAGCCTAACTTACTACTTCTGTCTTTTTTCTTATTTTTTTTTTTCCTTTTCTTTCTTTTTTACCCTTTTTTTTGGCACACTCCAACTATTTTCTGTTAAACTAGTGCTGTCACAAGAAAACATATAAAAATGCTCTTTTGCAAACATACTGTTTGGTCTCTACTGAACTCTCCAGAGCCACGGATTTCTCTCACTGTCTTTATCAGGGGTGAATGTTGACAGATCACTGAACCTTACTGTCAGCAGTGACAGGCTTAAAGCTGTTTTGTGCAAGGTGGAGGGGAAAAAAAACAAAACAAAACAAAAAAACCCAAACCCACAAAAAAAGATTTCTGTGGCTTGCATCTAGAAGGTCCCTGATTTAACAACAAAGGCTTATGTTCAAAGATGATTAGCTTAAAGGCATTCCAGGGAGTTCTGATTGTAGCAGCAGTTGGGTGTCTTGGTACTGGGTGAAATATGTGTTCCCCCGAGAACAAAGGAGGCAGCAATCCTATTCTGCTGAGATGGCAACTTTAATAATTCCACGTATTTATCAGTATTGTGTCAAGATCTTAAGGATTTTGCCCTTCAGGTGAAGTTGGAGGTAGATGGAATGGATACGGTGCTGAACAATCCCACTAAAGATATACATGGAAAATGTCCCGTATTGTCCTGGGGGAGAGATAGAAAAGATTCCTAAGGGTCTGAAAACACATCACATAGATAAATGTCTTTGAGGTTTATGAAGAGGGTTGAGGTTTCTACATTGGGCTTTAGATAAAGTGGTGAGACCAGGTGCTTTCCCCCCCATACAGAGAAGAAAAAGTGTTAACAGTGTGAATTACCCAGCAGTTTTTTCACGCAGAAGTTAAACAAGAAATAAAAAAGGAATGCAGCTTAAACACAAAAATAATAACTTGCCATATTTACTGTTGGCTCTCTTATCAGAGATGCAACTGGAAACATAAATGATAGGATTTACTAAAAAATAAAATAAAATAAATAATGAGAGTCATCATTCCAGCTAGCAGTGGCACGGATAGGGCTTGGCTGATCACAGAAGCAAAACACCTCTTTGCCTTTGGTTACACAAACATTTTGTATAAGCTCACTTTACATGCCCATGTTTGGTGACACTGGGACAGATTTCACTGTCCCCCAATGATAATGACCAACAGGGAGAAACTACTCATTTGGAGAGGAGGTATCTATCTCTTCATGCACCATCAGAGAGATATAGGGGACTTGCAGAAGGGAATGCCTCCTAATTAATGATAGTTCAGAGCCTTATGAAGTGTGAAAGGCTGTCTGGAGGAATGTGTAGCATAAGCATCATTCTGAAGGCCCTGGTAGAACAGTGCTAGAAAGCAATAAAAATGTAGGACTGACATGGAGGGCAGGAGGGGCAGGTAGCTGGAAGAAATCTAAGCCTAGATTTTAAAATATTTGGATGCCCTACAGATACCACTTTGAACAGTAAGGCCTTTGTCTTTCGGAGCCTTGAAAACTTCATATTTTAAGAGTAAAAACACATTTTCCTTGACATGTTTACTCCATTAAAGTTGCTGAGTTCTCAGCCATGCTTCATTAAGATCTCGTGATGCTTCAAGAATCACTAGTTATATATATGCCTCTACACTGCAGAGGTTGTGTCAGCCTATTAGTAGGCAGCTTGTATTACAAATAATTTTCACCAGGGTTTGTGAGATGCAAACTTTCATATTTTTAAGGATTTCTTATAGAATTGGATGGCTGTAAAAGGGAATATCCTAATTCCTCTAAAATCACAACACAGGCAAAAGAAATATCAGAGAGAAATATCAGAGAGAAACTTTCTTAATGCTGAAAGCTGCTCACAGAGTGATTTTCAAAGATACCAATTCTCCTCCAACATGTTTGTCTTGTGCTGTGTAAAGTGGCAGAGATGTGCCACTGGCTCTGGCCTTGTGTGTGAGCTCACACATTGATGTGTCCCAGACCCTCCCTGGCAGCAGCTGCATCTGCAGCCTCTCTGCTTCCCAGAACCCACCAGTGCTGCCAGGAGCAGGGTGAAGAGGGGTGGTGGGACAAGCTGCACACCTGGGCAGTTTCTCAGTACTGAGCTTTGACATATATTCTGGGGAGCAAAACCTCTGATCTCTAGTACCTGGCCAAAAGAAACCCCTGTTTCCATTGTATACAGGGTGTGGTGATGGGTAATGCAGAATACAGAAATAAAATCCAAAGCAACCATTTGCCAATCAAAATTGGTTGGTTCTTTATTTCTATTTTCCTTTTTTCTTTTTTTTCTCTTTTTCTTTTACATCAAGGGGCTCTGGCACGTATGGGTGCCCCAAGTTTGCCAGAATTTAATGACACATTTTCAAATTACTGGCCCTTTGATGTTCATTCCACAGGTATGGGATTTCTGAGGTGGCTGCAGCTCACCCAGGAGCTCTGCTCCACCAAGCACCCACCTGCCCCTGAGCTGCACTGGGGTAGCAGTGGTATCAATGCACACGTGGTATCAATGCACACTCCTCTCTTCCTTCTCCCCATTCACAGAACAGCTGCACCAGCCCCTGGATAACAAATCTGTAATTTTCAGTTTGTATTTCAGAGCTACCCTAAGGTGACATGATCTGGAAGGGACTCCCATGGTCCAGTCATCAACAAGTGGGCTATGTTGAGCAGAAGTTAGCTCAAAACAGGCAGAGGAAAATTCATTCCTCGGGGTGGAAAGACCTAAACCATCATTCCTCCAGGCTACCCCTCAGATAAAGACCCCCAAACCCTCCATCAATCTGAGTTTCAAAGCTATTCCCTAGCAGCTGAGGACCACCATCAGCTGGAAGCTAACTGGGAGCAGCTCAGCCTATTCAGTCTCAATATTTTAAGACCTAGGCATGCTTAATATTTTAAGAACAAGGCATGCTGCTCTATCTGGAGTGATTTCTGTTCAAACTTGAGCCAGGCTTTTCTCTCTCACTCCAAGCCTGACTCTCTTGCAGTGGTGACACAGATGGGGACTCCTTTGTGGGATGGGAATCACTGATGCTCTGCCATCCTGCATTGCAACTGCTCTGCTTCTATCCAAAGACCAGCAATCTTGTTTTCCTGAAAGCCTTTTCAAATGATATGTGCACATGGCATCTGTTTGCAATGTATATTTGCCATTAGTGTTTTTAAGTAGGAATGGTGGGGTCCGTATGGCACAGAACATAAGGATTGCCATGGTAATTAGTCATTATTTGGACTAGCAGAGTAACCGCTCTCAAAGACTCTTAACTCACTCATATCCTAATGTACCCACCCGACATCTATTTTCTTTGTTTCTGCCCTTTCTATAAAGTATTTCTGCTCTGAAAATACTGTTGATATTTATCATTCGCCTGACACATTCATCTACACAGGAAAAAGAACATTTTTCAGAAAGTTTGCTTTTAAATGTTCTGAGGATTACACATTTTTTCATTACAAAACAACAGTGATGTAGTTTCTGCAAATCACCACGAGTTAAGAAAAGTAACCAAAAAAAAAAAAAAAGGGTAACACCTCTGTAATAAAGCATTGCCACCTGATAAAGGTATTGCCACCTGATCTACAGAGAACACAAAAAATTATTATTTACCTGCAGCTTTTGTGCTCTGAGACCTGTTTGCTATGCAGATATTATTCACAGTCTGGGTCTTATTTAGGAAAGACAACTTTTTTTTTTAATTTGCCAGCAGTTGTGCCCAAGGATGCCTGTCACCACATGGCTTTCATGCTACCTGGGAGAGGTCATTGCTAGCTCAAGCTCTGAAAATAAGATGCTGAGGAAGGCTGCAAAGCGAGTAAATACACTTCAAAGAGGCATGATGGTAGGTATGAAATTAGACTTTCCTCTGGCCACCTGCATATGCTTAGGAGTGTCTCCCAATATCTGTGAGGCTGAGGGTGGGCAATGCCATTGCACTTGAGGAAAATGCAGTGGAGGCTCCAAGAGAAAGTGGCTCCATTCTACACCTAACAAGATGGATGAGTCTGACTGCCCCAAATCTGACAAGCTTGGGTTTGAAGAGTCAAAAATCACTCTCTTAAGCTAGGGGGATGGAGATCTTTGTGTCTTATTCCAACTAAAGAAGCAGCTCAGCATCCCCTTTCACAGCAAATCACCTGGATAAGAAAGTGGGGTAAGTACATAAACTGGGACAGACACCAGATTAAGCAGCCTGGCACTCTTACGTATGAAGAGGGTCTATTTTATTTCCTTTAATGAAAATATAACAGGAAGAACTTCCCCTGGGTTTCATATGTGCACATGGTGCAGAGCACTTTTGTCTGGGAACTCCCCCTGTCCCCCCTGCACTGTGCAGGGTATGGGGCAGCCACATAGGGCTGCAGGGTTTGCAAGATCCTCTCCAGTCAGACAGCAGCAATGATGACCATGGCAGTCTCCAAGAGGAGCATGGGGACTATTTTTTGAGGCTTTGAAGTCTGGAGATGAGCAAAAGAGTGTTTGATACTTAATAATTTTGCTAAGAGGGCAGGTGGAAGATAGATGCTAAAGAGCAGCTTCAGATGTGAAGGCACAAAGTGCCCCAGAGCTTTGCCTGGACCTGTATGTAGACATCAAATATATTTAAACATTTTTTTAAAAAGAAAAAAGTTTAAAATCTGATTCTGAAAGCATGCTTGTGAGCAGCAGAGTTTGTTGTACTGGTTGCCATATTGGCTTGTCTAGAGCATTTGGATAAAATTTGTACATTTGTATATTTTATGTTGGATTATCATTTCTTATAGTTTCCACATGTTCTTTCATCAGGAAAATAATTCATGATCAAATGGGAATTCCTATTTTTAAACTGCCTTTATGCAATTGAACTGAAAATATTAGTTTATCTTGTGCTATTCTGTCAAGCAATATTATACTGATTACGTTTTTTTAAATATTATCGATGCAGATGGACTATACATAACTTGTGTTTATACTCCATTTCATGTGCTTACATCTTGAATCTTGACAAACTTCAAATTTTTGACCATACCCTTGCAAAGGTTCAGAATGTCATAACCCCTTTAGTCAATATTTTGAAAGGCTAATTTGAGTGAGTAATTGCATTCCAGCTCAGAAGAATATTAAAATAACTGCTTTATGTGAATACATCCATCCTAATGGAAATATACATTCCAGAAAAGCTGGAAGAATTAGCTTAATATCATTGCTATATAAAATTCAGTGACTTGAGCTTTCATTCAGGGCTGCACAGGCAGACTCAAAACAATTTGGCTCACTTGGGTTTGCATCCACTGTATCTGCTTCCAATCTCAAATTCCAACAAATGCACAACAAAGAAATCAAAAGGAAACTGTGTGGCTCACCAGCTTGAACCTTGCTTTCAGAGAAACCAGAGAAAGCCACACAGTGTGAGGATGCAAACATAAAAATACAGTGTTGGATGTTTTCTTATTTCTGCCAAAAAACAACAATTGGTCCAGAGCCTCACAAAATCTGCCTTCTGCTTAAATTTACCCTGGGTCCACTGAAGAGCTGGTGAGATTTAGGGAACTTAAAGTAACCAAGGCCAAGTTCTGGTGAAACCTTCATTTTGTTTCATCATGAAATTGCCACATGTAGCCATCTCTTGGCATTAGAGACAAATTCTTAGATAATTAAAAAAAAAAGCTTATGCTCATGTCCAGCTTACATTTTCTCTATATAATGCCTGATTCCTCCGTGCATAGTTGGGAAATCAGAAGATGCTATCCAAACTAGTAGCCTGAACACTGTTAATTGTTAATACAGCAGCACAAGCACACACGAAACAAATCCACAGGGAATTACATTTAACGTTGCCTCTAAACTGGCAGCATCAGTAGCACAGGATAGTGATAAAAATATATGATCTGTGTTGGCTGCAAGATGCTGCTGTGGACTCTATCACTATGGTGTTGACCATGTAACTCCTCCCTGAACAAAAAAACCCCAAAACCCAACATTTCTCTACACGGGTGCTGCAGAAAAGTTATATCCCTTTAAACATATGGGTTTGATGAATTGCCAAGTTTAGGGGCCAAGACTTCCGTTTAGAAAATTCTCTCTCTATACCTTTGTAGATACCACCTCTGTCACCTGAGCTATCTGCTACAGTGAGTAGACCACCAAGAAATGATAAAAAGCCACCTTTTCCTGGTCGATGCTCTCCTGGCACCAGCATCTGCACCCTGGAGATGCCACTAGTCAGAGAGAAGTTTACTTTCATCCATACGTGTGTACAGCCATATACATTCAGTTGCTTTTGTATAATGATGGCTTGATCTTGGGTTAAGAGGAGAACTGGTGACCAACCTGAACATCCCAAGGGGCAGAGTCTATTTTTTTAAGCTCATCATGTTGTTATTCTTACCATGAAAGTCTAAGGCTCTCATCCAGACTGGAGCAAAGAGAAATTCTTAGCAATGATCACTGTCCTGCTCAAAGTTAAATACTGTTACAGATGGGAACAGAAGGACATATTGCTGCAGGACAGTGATGTTACCATGCACATCTGGAGCACATCATCTACACCCAGGCTGGCAGTGGAGACTGAACGCATCAGATGCCATTAGTCAGAAAATGTGTTAGCAGAAAGAAATTATGATAAGTGCACAGCATAGTCAGATGTAAGGCAAAGCATCATTTGTAGATTTGTTAGTCAATTAGGCATTATTTCAAGTGATTCCCCTAAGGCTTCTTGAGGTAGGAACATTTGTTTTTCTCCATTTCACCTAAGCTTGCTACACTTCAGTGACTGCAGACTCCTGCATAGGCTCAGTATTTTTATTTTCAGAACTATCACTCAAAGCATTACCTGTGTTTTGACTTCTCTCTCAATCCTTACTAAATGACCATGTATCATCCAAACACAGGCACAATAAAAAACAAAATCCCCTCCGAAAAAACCAAGAAAACCCAAACAAAAACAAACAAAAGAAGGAAACAAACAAAACAACAACAACAAAAAAAAAACCAAAACAAAACAAAAAGAAAACCACAAAACAAAAAAACAAAAAAAAAACCCCAGACAGAAAAAACAGCACTGCACCAAGATGCCAAGATGTCAACCTTTGTACTTTGTTCTCAACTTCTCATTACTGTCATGAACTAATGTTACCTTTCTGGTTAACAAATAGCACCAGTCAAGACTGCTCACAACACCTCTAAGTTTCACCTTTAGGAGGTATGTGACCACCTGCATTTCCTATTCTAAAATTTTGGGGTTTCCAATACTTGAAAAAAAACACCCTTCACCTTAGGTGAAGCTTTAGTACACAGAAACAAAGGGTATTTGTGCAAAGCCAAATCACTTCTGTGATCAAAACACTTCTGTTCTATAGTGTTTACCTACCCTTAAAAATACTTTGTTCTCCAATCATGTTAAATGTAACAGTGCCACTACGACTACCAAATAAATCAGACAACGAGCAGAATAGACCATAGGCTGAAATTGGCTGCATCACCTGATTAATCTGTTATAAATAACAAACAGGAGAGAAGTCCATCGAAATCTGTGCCACTTTGCTAAGTGAAAGAGGACTGAGGAAGCTGAACAGTTCCCTTGGGATGAATCCGAATAACTGTGCTCTGCATTTTCAGTTGAAATACTGCAGCTATTTCAAAGTTACATATTTACTAGGAAGATCTTCAAAATACTTTTTAAAAAGTAAAATGTGCGCTGAACTTTTCTGACATTTACAAAAGTAATTAATTAATATGATTAAGCAAATTAGGCTGAGCCAAAGTCTGACTGATTGTAAAGCATGCTGCAAGAGCCACCTGTTTGCTAGAAAGATTAGATACTATGGTGCTGGCAGCTAGAAAAAAACCCAGAGAATTATGAAAGATAAGACAGAGAAACATCTATATATGCTGATCTTTCAGATCTTTCAGTTCTGCCTTGCCTGACATGCATCAATAAAATATCACAGCTTTACCTGACAAAAGAATTGTCCATAAGATATTTTTGTTTGGAAAAAAACCCTCTACACGTTAAGCTAAAATAAAGTCACTTCTAGCCAGGTTCAGATGAAGATTTATGAAACAAATTCCTAATTAGGTACCTCAGCTCCTCTGTGGATCTATCTGTCCAGTACCCAAGGTCCAGAAAAATTTTCCACAGAAGCCACTGTATCTCTACATTTGCTTTCCTTCATCTTGAGGGCAGGGGTGGAAGTTCCTGCTGCACAGACACAATACTTTTGCCCAAGGTAACATTTAGCATTTAAGAATCAAACTTCTGGTTAGCAGTAATTGCTATGAGATACTGTGAAACATGCAATTATAGAATATTCATCCCTGGCCACCTTTCACAACTTTAAATGAAACTTGAAAATAGGGCAGAGAGATGCTTTCTTGTTATCTTATTAAATGTTTCTGGTTTGGATTAACATTAAAGCACAGTCATGTACCTTATGGTGCCTGGCACTATGTACAGATGGAACAAATCCATCACCCTAGGAGCCTATGGTGGAAGTATAAGAGAAGAGACAACACATTGACCTTTAAGGGACCTAGAGAAGAGTAGCACTGGCAGTACAGCACAGACAAGCTGCTGAAGTGATACCTCAGTCTAGTATTTGGTTGTCTGATAATAGATAATGCCTAATTTTGAGATCCTTATAGACCTCTTTACTGTCCTGGCTACAGTGCTGTTCATATGGGAATTGGATAAAGTGAGATTTAGCACAAGACCACCAGGACATGTCCAGATTTGATCTCTTCTCCAGGCTGTTCAGTAGGGATGTTGAATCTGTCTTCATGGTTAAGGCTTCAGAGAACCTACTTGGTATGTAGGGCAGGAAGGAGATGAGGACTGGTGTGTTCATAGCACAAATGCAGTATCTCTGCCCTGCTGGGTATGGAGATTGTCCCAGACCAGCACGACAGCAAAGGTCTGGAGAGGAGGCAGGAGATGGAAGAGAATAATTTTCTAAAAGTCAAGCTAGAGAAACAGATCAAGACATGGAAGAAGAATAGAATTACAGAAGCCCTGAGGCTTTGGGAGCAGTTTATAGTGAAGAAACAAGTTACCAGGGTAGGGGAGAAGGGCCATCCACTTCGTGCAGTTCTATCAGTCCCATAACCTTTTTTCTGTGGTGGAATGGATGCTTCAGTGATCCTTCTATGCCCTAGAGATTCAGCTGAGAGCAGTATGGTGCCTGGTCTATCAGACTTCCATCACCAAAACAACACATCAGACCCTGGGTGATAACAAACTTTGCAAATCACAATTCCTGCAAAGAGGAAATGCTAACAAATGAACCTCTCTGTGAAGAGAACATGCTGGGTAGAGAAATCTGCAGAGCTGACTGTGAGGTACACTCAATTAGGAACATATCTATGGACTTCTCTAGGAATAGCTTTAGTCATGCTCAGCCCTGCTGCTTGTACTCTACTTCTGCCATACACTTTCACTAAACACGATATTAAAGATGCAAAAAAGCTGTGATTTGAAAATTCTGACATAAACAGTCCTTGAAAAAGAAGCAAACAGAGCACACATTGTCTATGCCATTTGTGAGCCAGTGGATCTAATGGTTCACTTACTTTACAACCTGCTTTGGAATAATTTGGCACATCTCTAATTTTAACAAGCTTCAGTGGGATTAGATAAAATGCAGACTTTGTTTACATCAATTAACACTCAAAGAAGTACAAAAGAACTTGTTAACTGCATTTATGAACAAAAAGTAACAAAGTGAGAGTTTGTCCAAACAAAGTTACCGAATGACTTGCACAGATTGGCACAGTTGTCGCTCAAAGACTGAAAACAAACACCCAACAACTGAACTGTGCTTTGAGAGGCAGATGTGTATTTTTAATTACACCAGCAGATATCATCTACGTTTGCAATAACTGCATTACCAGTTTTGCATACATCAAATTCACAAAAATGACTGCTTTCCTCCACATGCCAGGTACTGAATTCACTGAATTCAGCGGAAAACCAAAACCATTGCAGCTGAGATGAAAAATACATTGGCCATTGCTCTGTTATTATTTTTATTTCCAACTATTTTACCTTGACTGATTATCAACATTTTCTTCTTTACATGCCACAGAGCTGGAAAGAAAACGTGGATGTCTTCAAAGCCAGTACCAGCCATCTTCAGACATACTAAATGGCCACATCACGTACTCACCATTAGAATGTTTGCAAAGAGTAAGGGAATTAATAAAGATACAGAGAGGGAAGGAAAAAGACGACAGATGGACTTTTAAAAGTGAGAAAAGTAGAAAAATTCACTCTGGAATATGCTATTCTATATATTGTAATATATGGTATAGATCAGTGTACCCTGGAAAGATTCAGATCTTTTGGTGGTGAATATATTGCCTCCTGCATCACATCATTTCTCTGTGTGTGCAGATGTCTAGGCAACCTCAGAGATACACAAGATTGGAGAAAAGGAGGTTGAAGTGCGACCTCATTGCAGCCTACAGCTTCCTCATGAGGGGAAGAGATGAGGCAGGAACTGACTTCATTCCTGTCACCAAAGACAGGTCATAGGGTAATGGCAGAAAGCTGAAGCAGGGGAGGTTTAGGTCAGGTATCAGGGAAAGGTTTTCACCCAGAGGGCAGCCAAGCACTGGAACAAGCTCCCTGGAGAAGGGGTCACAGCACCAAGCCTGCCTGAATTCAAAAAAACATTTAGATGATGCTCTCAAGCACATGGTGGGATTCTGCGGGTGCCTGAGAACAGGACAGGAGTTGGACTCAATGATCCAGACCAGTCCCTTCCATTTCTATGGTTCTATATCTCCAGAAGTTACTGGGTTTTTAAATCCTTCAGGATCAGCCACTTCTGATGAAGCTTTCTGGTCCCTGCTCAGGTGGGGAGCAACACGCTCCAAACTTTTCCTCCTGTCTTTCCCTCTTATTAGCTCAGGGATTCAGAAAACAATGTTAACACCATATCACAATGGTCTCAGTTACATTTGGTGTGTAGCCAAGAGGCCAGGACACTATATAAAGCCATAATTCCACTAGCATGACATTGTAATGAGAAGTGACACTGGCTGGTCAGTATCTTGTTTCCCAGTCTCCCTCCAAATATGACAAAATTAGTTCTTACAACCTGATAACAAGGCTATTACTGTATTAGCAACAGGACAAGGTGGCTCTGCTGGAACAGCCTGGTATACTCAAGCATTGTGGATCAAAGGTCTATTGAGCTGCAACAACAAATAGAATCAATTTTTTCCACTCTTCCTGCATTTCTAAACCTGCAAGGGCACATCACAGATTGTGACTTCACAAAGCTCAGAGGAGCTGTAGGGCAGCCACGCTTCCACTCAAGGGAGAGCTCTCTGGAGCTAGAGATCCAGCTGCTGGCTTTGGAGGATGCAGGAATGGAAGGAAACATGCAGTTGACTCTAGAGATTGCCTAAATTGGACAAATCTTGGTGATCTCTCACTCTGAATTCTGGTTATGCCCTCTGCCAATTCCAAAAGTTGCCCTGATCAACTACACTGGTTGGGCCAATGGAGACGCAAAGAAAGAGTCCTTAAGTCAACAGAATGGTGAGAGCTGGATCACAAACATCATCCCTTAAGGCAGGGATATTAAATGAAAGATAGTTTTTTGTTTGTTGTACTTAAAATAAAAGGAGAATTCAAAAGCAAGAGGAATTAGATGACATCAAGTCTAGCTCAGACACACTTGATTGTTGCTAAGAGTGAGAATTTAGGCAGGTAAGAAGAAGGGAAATGTTCCTCTAAAGAAACAAAACAAAAAAACCAACCAAACAGACTGATAATTATCAAATGAAAAACAAAGTAAACATAGTTATAGCATTGCTGCTGTCATGTTTTAAATTAAATGCTATGAATATCACAGACACCAATAAGTGTGTTGGGACCTCCTCCCTACCACCCAACAAGTGGTACGTACTGAAACCATGTCAGCCCAAGGAAACAGCCACACACACACTTAATAAGCAAGAAATTGAGTTCCTAGAGGCTACTTCAGATAGCTCATAAGTATTAACATCAATGTCTAGATGTATCAGAGAAACCTGACTCCAAAATGCTCTCTAAACAAGGCAGACTATAAAATTCCTGATAGGAATCCAAACCCTGGACAATCTAATAGCAACTTAGCATTGATTGCATGCTACACAACAATTTAGGGTTTGTTTTCCATTAGCAAACACCTCAAATTACACGAAAGGGAGAAAAAGTTCCCTCGATACAAACATTAAATATTTATCAGCCTTATGTCTGCTCAGTCACCACTCCTCTAAAAAAGTCCATTAATTAAATACTTTAGAAACGATTAAAACACTTCTTTAGAACTTATTGGCACCTGTTAATTCACTGACCCTAAGAGGCTCTGGCAGTAAATGTCTCGTTTGCTTGCTTCTGTTACCAATAAGTCAGCAGCTTAAAGACAAAGGAGACATGATGCAACTTCATGTACCACAACGTTGCCTTAAAACACAAAAGCCAGTATCTAGAGGCAAGGAAACAACATTTATGTAGACAGGGCAGCACAAATAATCTATTTAACCTAATCTTTTAATTACAGGAAACATCTCGTAGCAAGACATACAAGAGCAATGAAATGACCCAGAGCTAGAAATCAAGATGATATATTTGTGCATGTGAAAGTAACACCAGCAGAATTCATAAAAGAAAACCTCCTTGGGCATTATTATCTCTCCATCAGGATATACTGTCATCACACTGAGAACTGGAAAAAAATTACTTAAATATGTTAATAAAAGCACTAAAATCAAAAATAGATGGCAGAGGAAAACAAAAGCAAAGAAAGGTAAAAATGGAAGGGGTGGAGGGAAAGACAGGTAAAATCTTAATTTGAATTTAAAAAGGGAGCAACTTAGTGGGGGGGCAGGGGGTGTGGAAAGAAGTAAGGGGCAGACCCTAATAGCTTGACAGAGCACAGCACCTACTCTACAGAAGCTGCAAAGATTTTTGAGTCATTATTTACTCCGTATTAGCAGAGAGGGGTGTTCAAATCTGGCCCTGCTTGGGCAAGTATGCAAATTCTTCTCCCACTCCCCTGCAAGCTTTTCAGGATGGCTGGCAGAGAGTCCCCTGAAGAGTCCTGGCAATGCCACAGTCTGCAGTGGGAAACGAGCATCTTGCAAAGCACCCCTGAGATCCTCCTACCCCCTCAAATCTGCGCAAGTGGAGAAGTGTTGCCTGGAAGGGGGAGCGAGACAGAGTGCGTGTGCAGGAGAGGGAATGAAAATAGTACTTGTAATTATAAAAGAGTCCTGAAATACCAGGAGATGGAGATAATAATTGATCCCATAAAAAAAAAAAAAACTAAACCCACAACAACAAAAAAAAAACCCCAACAGTACATTCTTCGCTATATATAATGCTTTTCCTTCCCCATTTGTGATATTCTGACCCTTTGTTCAGCTCCTTTACCTTGCTACATCTAAGTTATTACCGAATATTTGAAAAAATTGGCTTCCCTTCCTTTGATCTTCTACTATTGGATTACATTCTTCCTACTCACTGTACACAGTTCTTCACTCCCACATTTATTTTCCCCATTTCTTTGTTTACATTCAATTTCCCCGTATTTCTTCACACTTTTCTACCCGGGTAAAGTCTATGTTATTTTTCCAACATACACTGCTCTCTCTTATTCCTTACTCTGCACTTTTTAGCTGATCATGTAGGATATCTTCTTCCAGAATGACAACAAAAACAAATAAGTCCAAGCAATATATGCAATGGTGAAAACATGTTCCTTTTCACTCCAGCTGCAGCCTTAGCTGAATTGCACTGCCATTGTTTTCCAGCACAACTTGCATTTCCAAACTTGGGAATTCCCATCACTCTCTTTGACAGAATTTTCCTGTTTTTTCTCAGAAGGTGTGCATTTTTCAAATGCCACTAACATACCACTACAGAATTTCCCAGGAGTAACAGCTTGGTTTGAGGGACTCTTATTCAAAAGCTTGAGTTCCAAAAAAAAAACCCATTTGAAACACAAGAATCAAAGCTGATTATTTACATTCTATAAATCAAAACAAAACTATAAGCAATGCATTTCAAAATATTGCTGTAATTATTTCCTGCCGGCTGATGAATTGCTGGACATCCTTTCTTCAGCACTGGTTGGCATTTGTGTGAGCACTAAACAAAATGTTTATTTTAGACTGTGAATATAATTATTAAAAAGTGTGATTCCAAATTTTTACAAAAAAAATTAAATTACAGGGGGGGAAAAAAATAGGGGAAAAAAAAAAGAAAAAAAAAAAAGAGGGTATATTTTAGCTCCATTGCAGTGTTCTGGCCCATGGAATGGGTAAGATGCATTTGTCCTGCAGAGCTGAGCCTCAGCAGGGCCAGAGGGTGCTGATAAAGGTGGCAATGCCTGAAGCCACAGCGATGTCATCTCTCCCAGCCTGGGGCTAAGAAGCTACAAAGCTCAGGAAATCTCTCAACACTACTGATGCTATTCTCAAAAATGTATTAAAATAGCAGAAATATAAAGGTACATTCCTTCCACTTTTCTCTGCATGTTAAGAATCTGCACCTTACTCAAAAAAAAATAGGGATTGGTTTCTGAGTAAATTGTTTGTTGTTTTCTTTTTTATAATCTGTACACCATGACCATTCTTTCTCCTACAATAAAAGCCTGTGGATGTATTAAGATGGGAGGAGCCATAATACAGTGTTTAAAGAATGGAGTTCTTGTCTCTGGTTCCCACATTGCCCTCCAAGTGTTTCTACTTGTGACCTCTAAAACAGGCAGCATGGACAGTGCCAGCTGAGGACCTGCTCCCAAAGACTCATCCCTATCAGCTCATAAACACAAGTAAAATAGCAATCAACTCATCGTACATTGATTTAAGCACTGGAGGAGGGGGTATTGAATTGGGTGGATATTGGTAATTCCTGCTCCACAACACCTGCTTGTCTCCTTTCAACTTTACCCCATATGAATGATGTTTCTGAATTAATTGATATAAAAAATACCCAATTCTCATTGGTTATCAGCACTGGCAGTGGTCAAAACACAAATCTGCTTAACCTGAGAGTTGGGTCATTTGAGGGTAAGAGGTTACATTTAACAGTTTGGGTTAAAAACCATATAATTCACTTAACTACCAACAGCATCAATGCAATTCATCTCAGTCCATAACAGATGACTTGTTCAATAGAATATGTAAAGTATGCCTCCACCTAGTGATGACTGTGTACAAATAGTAGAAAATAATAATAATTCTGCTACTTCAGATAATCTTTGTAATTGGATGCTGGTTTTGTGAATTAATAGGTGTTCTCATACAAATATTCACGTAGACAAATGCACATTTTCCATCCTGAGAAATTAGTTTAAGCTCATCGTGTGAAAGTTTACCTGTAAAGTCTGACTTGGGCAGGGGGAGGCTGAACACATTCTGGGTTTCACGTTAAAATACTAAATAGTAATGGATTTGTAACAGACACACTGTGATCAAACAAAGCCAAGGGAGAATGACTAAAATACTGTGGATTTTAAGTGTTAAAATCATCTGATAATTTAAGTGAGATTTTTAAATGCGACGGTAAACAAACCACATCTCCTCTTTGCAACTTTGTTTGCCAAAGAAAATATTTGCTAAGCTTCTTGGATCGCCCTCTTTTCCAGATGCAACTGCAGATGTAGTTGTATGAAACTGCTACGAACTTATTCACCCCAAATCAGAGAAAAGGCAACGAAAATTAAAAAACAAACAAAACCAAGCCAAACACCAAAACCAAACAAAGCTCACCCTGAACCAAAAAATAAATAAAATTAAAAAGTCAGACCAGAATTTAAACTGTCCAGCCCCTAAACTGAAACACTTTATTTTTTTCCACGACTCTCATAACCCAGAGAAAAATACTCCATAACTAGGATCAATTGGAGGTGCAACCTTAAAATCAATAAACTTGAGGAGGAAGTCTGAAAACCCAGGGTCCCTAATGGAAAACGTTCTCTGGGTTTTCCTTTCATTTGTACCATCTGGGAACTACCTTAAACGTCTTCTAAGGCTGACTAGGCTTGTATTACCATTTCAAAAAGTCCCCCCATCCCATTAGTGGTACATGAATCACAATTGAAGTTCAGCTCTGCTGAAAATCGGGAGGGACATTATCTAAGAGAGAGGGCAGGACACTCTTTGCATTTCTCCCTTTGCTTTTAAATGGCCTGACATTGTCCACTTAACACCTTGAAACACCCAAACCCTTCCTTCCCCAAAGAAATTACTCCTCCACCAAAATAAAAATAATTAAAAAAATAATAATAAAGATCCCAGATCGTCTGGCATCCCCTTAGCCTTTCAGAGAGAGGACAGCCAAGGCTCTGCCTGTGCCCAGCCAACTTTAAATCTCTGCCTCACTCATGAAAGAGAAACACAAAAATGGAGTAAAGGGACTTCGCCAAGATTTAAAAAAATGTAGTGGCTGAACACAGAAATACCAGCACCAAACATGTAAACAAGTCAGAGTTGATTATCTCCGAGTGCCTTCATTTAGGATTCATTTTTCTCTTCCTGCACCCCCCACCCGCCCCCCTCCCTCCTCCAGGAGTTTGATAAATTAAGGGACCGCGTGAAATGTCTGGACACATATCAAGACGATTTATTTTTGTAGGGTTTTGTTGTTTGTTGTTTGGTTGGTTTCTTTAAATATTAACTTGCATTAAGAAGGCTAGAAAAATCATAATGCTTTAAATTAATGGAGCTGTTTGCACTCAGGAAAAATCACAAAACCTTGAATCCCATAGAATCGGGAAAGCCAGGCTCCTTTCTCAACATTTCTGTGCCCCCTTTCAGCTGTAGATTGCCAGGGCTATGAAAAGACCATTTCCCTCATTTTATGACTGCAGAAATCACAACAC
Organism: Heliangelus exortis; assembly: GCF_036169615.1. Classification (NCBI taxonomy): domain Eukaryota; kingdom Metazoa; phylum Chordata; class Aves; order Apodiformes; family Trochilidae; genus Heliangelus; species Heliangelus exortis. Next base: position 4,300,316 of record NC_092427.1, read on the forward strand.
CAAAGACTCCCCATCACAGCACCCTGGGCTTTTAGCAAGCCCACCAAACCGGATCTATCTGTAGCAATAATTCTCATTCTGTGCTTTATCTCCCCCCACCCTGTCCTCACGAAGCTATTTACCCTTTTCCCTCTCAGCCTTATCCCTTATCAGCAGATAATCACCGTTTTAAAGCATAAAACTACAACCTGATGCATAATTTAGGGAGCACAGGTTTACGGCAGCGCTACTCCTTCCCTAAGAGCAGACATTACCTCATTTAGCAACCAGCTAAAATAACTTCTTCCTACTCCCAGCCCTTCAGCCAGGCACCAAGTTTCGCTGAAAGATGTTGAAAAACTTTCTCCCCGTCATGACAAGTGACACCCCCACCCCCCCCATCACCACCTTTGTCCCTTCTCAGAGCTGGCTGTCCCCAAGGGAAAGGAACAACCCGGGCAGCCCTGGTCCCCCAGCACCGCTGCCCGCAACGCTGCCCGCACCAGCTCGGCTGCTGCCCACGAGATGGCAGCAATATGTTTATGAATAATGCAGGAAGAGCACGGCTCGCTGCTTTAGGTCCAAAAACATAAAAAAAGGAAAAAAGAAAAGAGGGGAAAAAAGAGAAATAAAAAAGAAAGGAAAAGGGAGAAGGAAAAGGGAGAAGGAAAAGGGAGAAGGAAAAGGGAGAAGGAAAAGGGAGAAGGAAAAGGGAGAAGGAAAAGGGAGAAGGAAAAGGGAGAAGGAAAAGGGAGAAGGAAAAGGGAGAAGGAAAAGGGAGAAGGAAAAGGGAGAAGGAAAAGGGAGAAGGAAAAGGGAGAAGGAAAAGGGAGAAGGAAAAGGGAGAAGGAAAAGGGAGAAGGAAAAGGGAGAAGGAAAAGGGAGAAGGAAAAGGGAGAAGGAAAAGGGAGAAGGAAAAGGGAGAAGGAAAAGGGAGAAGGAAAAGGGAGAAGGAAAAGGGAGAAGGAAAAGGGAGAAGGAAAAGGGAGAAGGGGAAGAAAAGGGAGAAGGGGAAGAAAAGGGAGAAGGGGAAGAAAAGGAAGAAAAGGGAGAAGGGGAAGAAAAGGAAGAAAAGGGAGAAGGGGAAGAAAAGGAAGAAAAGGGAGAAGGGGAAGAAAAGGAAGAAAAGGGAGAAGGGGAAGAAAAGGAAGAAAAGGGAGAAGGGGAAGAAAAGGAAGAAAAGGGAGAAGGGGAAGAAAAGGAAGAAAAGGGAGAAAAAGAAGAAAAGGAAGAAAAGGGAGAAAAGGGAGAAAAGGGAGAAAAGGGAGAAAAGGGAGAAAAGGGAGAAAAGGGAGAAAAGGGAGAAAAGGGAGAAAAGGAAGAAAAGGAAGAAAAGGAAGAAAAGGAAGAAAAGGAAGAAAAGGAAGAAAAGGAAGAAAAGGAAGAAAAGGAAGAAAAGGAAGAAAAGGAAGAAAAGGAAGAAAAGGAAGAAAAGGAAGAAAAGGAAGAAAAGGAAGAAAAGGAAGAAAAGGAAGAAAAGGAAGGAAAGGAAGGAAAGGAAGGAAAGGAAGGAAAGGAAGGAAAGGAAGGAAAGGAAGGAAAGGAAGGAAAGGAAGAAAAGGAAGAAAAGGAAGAAAAGGAAGAAAAGGAAGAAAAGGAAGAAAAGGAAGAAAAGGAAGAAAAAGAAGAAAAGGAAGAAAAGGAAAAAAAGGAAAAAAAGGAAAAAAGGAAAAAAAGGAAAAAAAGGAAAAAAGAAAAAAGGAAAAAAGGAAAAAAGGAAAAAAAGGAAAAAAAGGAAAAAAAGGAAAAAAGGAAAAAAGGAAAAAAGGAAAAAAGGAAAAAAGGAAAAAAGGAAAAAAGGAAAAAAGAAAAAAAGAAAAAAAGAAAAAAGGAAAAAAGGAAAAAAAGGAAAAAAAGGAAAAAAAGGAAAAAAAGGAAAAAAAGGAAAATGAAAAAAGGGAAAAAAAGGGAAAAAAAGGGAAAAAAGGGAAAAAAAGGGAAAAAAAGGGAAAAAAAGGAAAAAAAAGGGAAAAAAAGGGAAAAAAAAAAGGGAAAAAAAGGGAAAAAAAGGGAAAAAAAGGGAAAAAAAGGGAAAAAAAGGGAAAAAAAGGGAAAAAAAGGGAAAAAAAGGGAAAAAAAGGGAAAAAAAGGGAAAAAAAGGGAAAAAAGGGAAAAAAAGGGAAAAAAGGGAAAAAAGGGAAAAAAAGGGAAAAAAGGGAAAAAGGGAAAAAGGGAAAAAGGGAAAAAGGGAAAAAAGGAAAAAAGGAAAAAAGGAAAAAAGGGAAAAAGGGAAAAAAGGGAAAAAAGGGAAAAAAGGGAAAAAAGAGAAAAAAGGGAAAAATGGGAAAAATGGGAAAAATGGAAGAAAAAAAAGGAAAACAAAGAGAAAAAAAAATTAAAAAAGCCCCCCCAAAAAATCCAAAAAACCCAAAACAACAACAAAACAAAATAACAGGAACAAACAAACAGAAAAAAACAAACAAACAAAAAACCAACCAAAAAACCCAACCCCAAAACCACCGAAAAAGACACCTCAAACAACCAAACACAAACAACACAGCCCACTGTGACTTCAGCTGAAACACGAGGCACAAACAAGCAGCTCTGCTGTCCTGCTTTGCTCATGCCTGCCTTGCTTTTTCCTGAGGTTTTCAATGTACCCAAGGCACAAGGTGCTTCTTGTACACTCACATATTTTTCCAAGCCCTGCTCAGCCCTGCATCTGCCCCTGACAAAATTATTTCACAGGCACATTAAGCATTAACTGCTGTTATGTTTTACTTTTTTTTTTTTTTTTTTTTTTTTCTGCCCTGCAGAAAATGCCTGTGGCTTGAAATAAATATTTTCTTTTCTGATGGACAAATAACATCTGCACTTCTGAAAGCTGCAGTGTAGCTGTCAGGAGCTCAGTGATTCACATAACTTCTTAAGCAGCACATGTGTATGAGCACACACAGACACTCAGCCCAATCCCAGTCACTCAGATATCAGCACTTACATCTGTCAAAAGATGGGCTCTTAAAAAAAAAGCACGGTGAGCTATTAGAATAATCATCTTTAGCAGGCAGACATCCATGTACACATAATGTCAGATTTGGAGAACACGTGCTGTGGGGTTTTTAAATCAGCCTGAGCTTCACAGCAAACTTAGGTTGAGTTTTGCATTCTGATTTTCATAGAATCATAGAATCATAGAATGGGCTGGGTTGGAAGTGACCTCAGAGCTCATCAAGTCCAACCCTTGATCCACTCCCGCTGCAGTTCCCAGCCCATGGCACTGAGTGCCACATCCAGTCCTTTTTTAAATATCTCCAGGGATGGAGAATCCACCACTTCCCTGGGCAGCCCATTCCAATGTCTGATCACCCTCTCCCTAAAGAAATTCTTTCTAATGTCCAACCTAGACCTCCCTTGGCACAACTTAAGACCGTGCCCTCTTGTCTTGCTGAGAGCTGCCTGGGAAAATGGATTTTCGTGAGGGCCTGAGCTGCTGCAAGCACACCACGCCACAACCATGGCACCTCTCTTCATCCATCCCTTCAAGCCTTTTCAAGACCTCTACAAGTTGTTGAAGCTACACCTCTCAAGGGATGGGGTTTTTTTCCCCAACACAGTGAAAAATTTTAATGGCATTTTTCATGGGGCAATAGTTGGGGTAAAGGAACTGTCTAGCTGAGATTTAGCTACAAATCAACCAAAGTTATGCTGAGAATTTTCAGCCTTTCTTCAAGTAGCCAGGTGTGACAAAATGTTGCTTATCAGGACTTCACTATATCTGAAAAGTAATAACTTGTTGCATTAACAGTGGAATCATGACTAGGATTTGTATTTTGTCTTAATTAAAAAAAATTAACAAACTACTGCCCTGGTTCCATAGCCACAAAATACACAAGGCCTTTAATGACATGATTGAGGGTTTTTTCCTACCCCAAAGAAGACAGGAACCACAGAAAGTGAAATATATTAGTTATGCTTTGTAGCAGCTCTCCCTTAACTTCTATTAAAGCTTCTGTTCCTTGAAATATTGATATATAGAGAAATGTCTTGAAATTCTGTTGAAGAGTTAATTTCCCTAATTCTTTAAAAGCACAGCACTGTCCAAGTGTCTGCGTGCTAATACCTTGTCTATTTTCTAATTCTAGATAGTTTGAAACAGAAAAGAGCAGTATTTTGGTACGCTATAAAAAAGTTTTCATCAAGGTGTCACTTGTACACATGGAATCCAAGGCCTTACACTTTGTATGCTCCTGTCATTAGGAGTAAAGCTTTTTTGTCACTGCTTGTATCACAGGAATAAACATGGCCCCCTCTCCACCACATTTTTTGGGGGGAAACTGGCTTTCTTAGCCATCATTCCTTAGAACATTAACCACATCAAGCATTTTTGTGCCCATGTTTACAGAACAACCTGAATTTCATTTCACCTTCAATGTACTTTCTTTGGAACACCACCTTGGGTCTCAGGAGCAGCTATTGCCAACACGGGAAAAATGATTATGACTAAAGCTGCCCTTTTCAGATGCAAACACACAAAATACTAAAAAAAACCAAAACCAAAACAAACAAACAAACAAAAAAAAAACCCAAAAAAAACCAAAAAAAAAAAAAACAAAAAACCCCAACCCAACATCTCTAAATGTCTCTTATGTTGAAGTTACATCATATGCAAGATCTCCCACTTAAGCCAATAAAAACCACAGTATTCACAGTAAAATATATATACTAGAACATCTCTAAGATGATGATCAGGCCCATTTCTTGTGATTTTTTAAAACTAATTTAAATAATAAACCTATAAAAACTTCTTGCCGATGCCATCTAATAACTGATGTGACGAATTCTTCTCATTACATAATAGTAAACTCAAGTCCCTGGGGGAGAAATAAAACCATAATCACAGCTGTAACCTCCACAGAACACTCTACAGATGTTTTAAAAATCACAACAAGCCCATCTAATGCATATTTAGTTCAAAGCCAGCCTGGTAGGAGCTGTAGGGCAGAGCACACTCAGGCCCAGGCAACAGAACTTTCTCTGCGACAGGTTCAGGAGGAGGAAGATGCTCCAACTGCTAAGAACCACCAGAAGCTTCACATCCATCTGAGTGCAAGGTGGCTTTTTTTTTATTTTTTTTAAAAAAAAAAAAAAAGAAAAAAAGAAAAAAAAAGCCTTATGTATGTATCATTTTTATGTAAAACCATTCAAAGAAATCCAAATACCAACCCCAACTCAAGCCCCTCCACAGTGCACTCTCAGTGCTTCCTCTATAGAGATCACAGAAAGGAAAATGATCCCTCCCATGGCAAAATGCAGTGACTTAAAACATTCCTGGGAGGCATCCAGATACTCTGGTGATCCTACAGTATGTAGAACAAAATAGCTTATCATTCAGATTATGCTCTTGGACAAAGCTGGAGAGCTTCAAGGACGAGGGAGTTACCCTAGATCAGTGCCATAAATGTTATTATATATGAAACAGCTGCAAGATAAATTCTTTCATATTACACATAGGTACAGTTGTACTTTCAGCTGTCTCACTGTTGAAATACTTGAAGTCTGACACAGATTTCTCTATTTGTACAATACATTTGCAGCTCTTAGCTGTGTATAAACAAGTAGCCCCTTACAGCTGCAGTGTGTTGAACCAAAACCAGTGTCCCACCACATCTGTGGAAGGAGCCAGACCATCAAACTCCAGCAATCCTGCACATGAAACCTTCCAAAAAATCAGCCAACTTGGTAAACAGAGACAAAATATTACTAAAGAAACTCAAATATGTCTGTTAGTAAAATGAATGTTGCTGCTAAGAGAACAAAGCAGCTCCACTGATTCCTAAGAATGCTGCATGTGACCTTTTTTTGCACTTTTCACCTCTCTCCTATTTCTCCTTTTCTTTTTTGAATCATCTGAGAGAAATACTCCAAAACCTCTTCAAGGAAATAGTCTGCAGCCACAAGACTTTGTGCTAATGAAACTCCAGAATTTTGAAGCCAGAGGCCAAGAGCACGTCTGCCACGACGTCTGGGTGAGTTTCAAAGTACAGGGGCTGCTTCTCTTAGAGGATGAGTAAAACAGGAGAATGGATTAAGTCCAGTTGAAAAGTTTAGTAGAAGCAGAAAATATTGAACATGGAGAAAATCTGTAAACTAACCTATCTACTCGTGCCTCAGCAGGCATATTTGGACTAACTGAAAAGCAACCCATCATCTTATTTTCTTTTTGATCACCCACATTAAAATGCACCTACTTGATATAAAACTATGCCCAATAAAGAAAGAGAATGACAGAGTGACATAGGCACTGTTTCTGTTCCAGTTACTGACTGACAACACTGCCATCCCTTAACATGGCTTTATTTAGTTATTACAACCATCTCTCTGTAAATGACACTTAGGATTATTTAAGATTATGTTGTAATCCTTTTAATCCTCAGTGCTTTAAATTTCAGGCTAAACACCAAAGAGCAAACTAGCACTTAGCAGAAATATTTAAAGCATGTGATTTGAACATAAATCTTCTTTTATTCACCACTCTTCTGATGAGGACCTAGCAGATCGTGTCACTCAGCCAGAGAGAACAAACAGCACCGGGATCTTCCTGCAAACTGCTACGTTTCCCCACCTTGTGTCAAGCTGCCTCTAACCACCCCTTTTCCTTGGTGCCTAGCTATATCAATAAAATAAATGAAGGAAAGCCAGGAGGTTATCTAAGATGTGCATATTTTCAGTTACTATTGAGGAAAACTTGGGGCAAAAAAAAAACCAAAACACCTTAATACGTTCATCAAGAATAGAAATAGATTGCAGGCACAAATTGGGTACTGAGAGACTTACCCTGTTAAACAGGGAGTAGCTCATTTAAAATAGAGTGGAGTAACACTGCTGAAAACTTCATGATCAAGACCAGAAACCCAAATCTTCCTGCCTGAATATCATTTACTTGCAGTTTCTCTTTTTTTTTCCCCCTCTGCATCGATCATGTTTCAAATTAATTTTCTTTATGATACTCCTATACTCCATCTTCTTGTTACCATCCATTAACTGTCATGTGCTTAGATTTTAAATTCAAGATTTCCTTCTTTTTCTTCAAACAAAATCTCAATAGTAATTTTCTATTTCTAATCTATAATTCATGAACTCAAATTGAGCACCCAGACTAAATCAAACTCAAAATTCTGCATCTACTCCTGGTACAACACATTAGCAGAGAGCAACCCTCACTCTGTTTGAATCAGAAAATATTTTATTATTCAGACAGTAATGAAACAAACCCCCACCAACTATATTTTGTTTCCACACTTTAAAGTTATAAGCATGATTGTTTCTGATAATTTCAGTTAGACAGCTAATGTGTTTAACCAAATGCATATGCATTGCATCTATATTTAGGTCAAAAAAAAAAATTTTTAAAAAATCACCCATGTTTGAACATATCTATGAATAAGTAGACATCATTATCAATCTTATTGCCACCCACATGGGATAAGTAGATCATCAGAAGTGTTTCCTGAAATATACAGTACCCAGGTACAAACTGACCTCTCTGCTTTCCAACTCGCCTTGGATTCCCTCCAGACTATCTCATAAATCTTCTCTCTCTCTCTCTCTAGTGCCCTTCCCACTCTATCTGCTCATGTAGCACCAGTCTCATTCAGTCCTTTCCTTTCCCAAAATGTCACCACTACTGATGCCAAAGCCTTCTCCTCTTTCACTCTTACCATCTGGCATAATCTTCTTGTAGCTCTCTGTCTAAACAATGCTCCATCCCTTTTCAAAATGTGTCTTAACATATGTCCTTCCTCCCATGCTTTTACTTCTTAATGTCTCTCCCACTCACTTATTGGCTTGATGAAGACATGTTTTAATGGGTTCAAGCAGTAGTGCATGAGTTTCCTTTCTCACATTATTCTGATTCAGTGGAGTTACACCTCACAGTAACAGAAGTGAGAAGAAAATGCATTGCAAAGTCTTCGTACAACCAGTTTCATAAATCAATAGCAGAGCTTTGTTTCTCTTTACATTGGGAATGTATTATCTGCAATGAATCACTACTCCACTCTGCGTTTCCAAACAGAAATTTTGCTTACTGCAAAATGAGAAACAAACCCTAGAAGCTCAAAAGACCTGTCAGCATGCTCAGGGGGTTGCAGGAGGGAAGGCTAAGGTTATACTTAATCGCATTCCAAATGAAAAAGCTGAAGATTGACAGCAAAACCAAAATATTTATTCTAAAAATACCTAGGAAATGACAAAGCTCCAAGTGTTGTCTCAAGACAACCTGAAGGATGTGGGGGGGGGTATAGAAGCATGAGTCTCACTGTCTTGAAGAAGATGAATATTTCTAAATGTTGCAAACGCTTTAGAAAGATGCCTAGAAAAATAAACCTTGAAAAAGTTACACCCAGCTGACCCAAAGACGATTATTTTTGAGAAGCCATGTACAGTCCCTTAGGGGGTTTGCATGTGGTGTTTTTTCTTAAACCCCAGACCCAGACACAGTTGGGTCCTCCAGCATGTTCCATTGGTGAGGATGCTAAGAACTAGCTGGTAACTAACAGTATCTTGACCCTGACTTCTTCCCTTTTGTGTCTCTCCCTCCTTTGTTGTTTTTATTGTTCAAAATTCTGAATGTTAGAACTCTGGGAAATAACTCAGTTCATAGAGAATAATATTTTGATGTGGCTGGATGCAACTTTTAGTGAAATAAAACCAGCCCTTTCTATTGATATTCATGGGAGCTGGATTATGTCCAAAACCTGAAGATGTTGCAATAAACTATTTCCCTAGATCCTGGAATGTTAACCTTACAGTAATGCTTTTCTTGTCCTTTCATCTTCTCGGGCCTTGATCCTCCCTCTCAATTCAATGGGATTTAGATGAAGTAATTGAATAATATTATTTTCCACCAATGAAGAGTAGTCCTATGAGACATACACGTCCTTCTAAGCTGGCCCTGACAGAGGCAAGCTTTTAAAATCCTCCCCTTTCAGAAATGAACCTGGGTCATCACCGTCTGAGGACCCTGAACAGCAATAAAAATAAACAGAGTAACCACACAGTGTTGGAGCAATGCTTGTATAAGCAGTTTGAAGAAGCTGTGTTTATGGAAGTCCTTTAGGTCAAGATTCTAGGCCTGAACCCAAAGCAATTACCTACTAAGTTTTAAAAACAAATTGAATATAGAGCATTAATCAATAAATCAACAGGTTCTCAAGTGTTTAGGAGACTCAGTCACCAGAAATCATTCTTAGAAAAATAGTAAACCGATGCTTGATGCAATGTTATACTCCTGTACTGTCAGGAAAAATGCTGTATTAAATCAGTCTCTAGTTATTAAAAGCAAGGAAATAAAATCTACCTCTTAACAAGTTTATACTCAAATGAGCACTGAAATGTTTGCATTGCCTCTTACCTGAAAAACATTCTTTCTGCTGGATTTCTCTGAGGTCCACTCAATGCGAGCACCACACAAATCCACACACTCAGGCTTATGTCCTGGTTTCTGGAAAGAAAGGAAAAAAATAAAAACAATGAAAATCAACCATGAATTGGGGCTGACTTTTCAAAATGGGGACACTTACCAGATAAACCAAGAACAGATCAAGTTTAAGTGACAGATTATTGTAGCAGAGCTGCTGGCATGATTGAAGAGTTCACTATTCCCTAGTATTTTAAAATAACCACTCCTGAGGTGTGGTTATTTAAACTCAGAAATAAGGTTCTTATATGAGATATAGAATTTTTAAAATAATTAGATAGTTAGGAAAACAGCTTATTATAACACACAGTAGATCAAAACACAAATGCACACATATTGACCAGCTATTTTCAATGCTTACTTTTCAAAAACCTCTTGAAAAAGTCATTGGATTAAAAAGTAAAGTTTTGTGGGTTTTCCAAATGCAAATTTAAACTGATGCAGATGGAAAGGGCAGAAACTAAGCAAGTATTCATCTCTGTAAGACAAGATAGCTCCTTCCTCCACAGAAATTATTGTTTATCCTAAAATACAATAAAATAAAAACCAACAAAATCACAGCAACCTTGGAGGGCATGTGTGACACCCAGAAAGAGCCTGGCACCAGGGCAGCCCTGCAGAGTTTCCTACTTTGCAGTGTCAGTTCCATGCATCCCAGAGACACAGCTCTGCCTCCCCAGCCCCTCCCTATGGATGCAAGGAATTCAAAGAGCAGATTTGTTTGCCTGGATCATTTACGTTGCTGGGAGTTGGTGTAAAGCACAATAATCCTCATTTGCCATCTAAGCTCCTTCTCCAGGGACTCTGCTTCTGCAGCAGCTCTGGCAAAGCCCATGGAGTTCAGAGCAGCCTTTGTGCATTAGGTTATTGCACATCCCAAGCAACAATCAAAATAGTACTGTTAATAGAATAAAGTACTAATAAACCCCTTTTGGGTAAGATATGGAGTACTATCCACCCAACATCAATAATGAGCTTGATGAATCTTTTTTGTTATTTTTTACAGCTATTTTTACTTTAAAACAATAGCATTGGTGATGAAGCAGATTTAATAGAAGTTGCAGTGGTCAGTGCTGCATCAGCCACATAAGCAGCTTTCCAAAAACTGCTCTCTGAACTTCTCTGATGGTGTTACTAAATGTTAAAAAAAAAATTAATAATTAAAAAAAATGTGTGTTCTCCAAGGTGCTTTTGAGATAGATTGAAAAGGACCTATTAAGGTTAAAAGAAGCAGAGTAAAATATCCTGATCAAATAATCTGCAGTCAGAGACTGGCAGTTTTCAGCAGTGGAGTTGTCACGATGTTCTTCTTGCCAAACCATAAAACCACCATGGTTCATCTCTTCTCAAACTGACAATCCTGAGTGTCTTTGTTCTTTTTTTATTATTATTATTCTTTTAAAATTATTATTATTATTAAACGGAAGAAATATGCTGTTCAAAACCACTGGAAGAGCAGGGGCCTGGGCTTTTTTTCCCAGCTCTGCCTCAGACTTCCTTGCTGGCCTCTGACAAGAACTTAACCTTTCTGAATTTTTAATAACAGATCAAAACTCCAGTCCTGGCAGGCGATTTTACAAAGAAATTGTTACATGTAAGCTGTTAATATTTGCATATAAAAAGGAACAGAGTTAGGAAAAAACCTCCAAGCAAACACCAGCCTATTAACACAAAGGAATACCCACATAGAGGGAAAAGAAAATCCCAAAACAAAGACAAAACCCTCTGAACTTTCGGTATTCTAGTACTATACTTTTAAAAATAGAGCTAGGGTGTCTGTGACTTGATCAGTCTTGGTGGCCAGGACAGACCCCAGGGAAATTTCTTCTCCAGAACTTCATGCAATGACAAGGTCTGAACTTCCACAGGGCAGGCAGCTCTGTAACCCACCACAAACACAACACAGCCTGGCTTTCTTTGAAAAGGTCACCCAAAATAGGATAATTTGGGTCTGAAAATACTTTAACAAAGAAAGGCAGCTTCATTCCACCAGCAGAAAGAGTTGAAAAAATTTAGAAACAGAATGAGATGAAAAGATATTAAAACATAGGCAAAGGAATAGGAAATAGCTTCTTGATGGTGAAGGACACTGGGCTACACAGTATTTTCCTCAGTAAAACTGCCTTGGCATTTCATAATGAAGTGAGAAAAAAACAATGACAAGCATAAGGAAGTTTTGCAGGAAGATGGAACAGTAAAGTCCATCAGGCTTTACCATCTCTAATTCCTATGGCTGTAAAAAAAGGCATCCAGCAGCAGACCTGGGACTCCTCTGTGCACTCAATGCACACACAGTTTGGGTCTTTTTGTTGTTGTTGTAGTAACCTGGAGTTTGTTTACAGCTCTCATATTGTAAAAAGCAGAAGTGAAGCCTAAAGATGTGCATTCATTTCCCTGTCCAGAAAGGATGGGTTGCAACCTCATAGCATTGGGAAGATGATCACCCTTCTGCTATGTACAATAACCTATTGGGAAATTTATTTCTCTTTTGGAGAATGCAACAGTTTGGCCCACAATGGAGGATGAAGCATCCACCAGCACCATATTAAACTCAGCCATAAGGATTCTGATGAAAAAAAATACCTGCACACCCAAGCAGATCCATCAAGCCTGAAACCATCCATTGTACACATCAGCCCTTCTTCTGCACCTGGGGGTCTCTGCACAATGGGGAGCTATGCCTGAATCCATGGGGATCCCAGGAAAATTGCTTAGAACTTCACTTTACCCTAAAGATTGTCCTGTTCTGTAGTTTGCTTTCCTGTTCATGCATTACCCAGAGAAACTTGGAGAGAGTAAGTTAAGGTTACTGGGCAAGCCCAAGCGTCCTTGCTTTGTGTTTTTGCAGTCAGAGCAATTATGTTATATCAGTGTTGTTGGAGGGGGTTATGCTGCAAATTGATACAAGTGTCTGCTAGAATGAAATCTTCCTAAACATGAATATGTATTTCAGCAGCGTTTTCTCTCACTAAATTACTTTGCAGATGGGCTAATAACCTGAGGTTAAAATAACCCCTCCGCTGAATAAACTATCTCAGGGAATAAACAGAATAGTTTTTCTTGGTCAAAAAAAAAAAAAAACCCAAAAAAAAAACCCAGCTGATAATAGAATTTAACACTGGCATGAAAAAATGGAGCTGTGATCTGTTTAGATCAAAATGTTCTTAATTTAAAATAAAAAGCAAATTATGTTCATATGAATGCTAAAATAATAAATAAAATATCAAAAAACATGACCAGAAATGATCGAGGCAGCAGCATAAAATAATGATTTAGCTACATGGGATGAAAACTTGCATTTTCAGTAATAATCATAAACAAACTCATTTTCTGAATCTCTCCTCTGTGTGCTTTAATTGTTGTTCTTTAACTATTACTACTAATAATACCAGATATTGTTACTGGCTTCAGCAGAAAGCTATGGATCCCAGTCTTCTCTATGCAAATCCATAGGAAAGCTCTTATAGTGAGAGTCCTACATCTACAGTCAAACAAAGGAACAACAAAAAACTCTTTTAGCTATTACTGGTTCTTTGTATTGGAGTATTAAATATTTTGGTAAACATAATTTTACATAACCTCTAAATGTTATCCCATCACCAGAAAAACGGATATGACTAGGATGGGCTTATTTCTCCTTACTTGTGTTATCTTTGTTGTGAAACATCATTCCTCTCAATGATGCTGTCTTATTTTCATCTCACAGACAGTACTTAATAATTGATAAATTTATAACTCAAAGGAACATTAATCTTTTTGTTAAGTCACATCATTTTCCTGCTAACAATAAAAATGCTTTGTTATAAGTCATACTGTAAGAGAATGAACATTGCCTCTACTACATTATTTAATTAATGGTTGAGTTCCCCTTTTTCCAAAGTAAACTAAAGCTGGGGAAAAAAAATAAAATCAGTAAACAAATTATGTCTAATGAATCCTTTTGTATTGTTTCCTTTCCACTATCAAAATTATATCTGGTTAAATGGTTTACAAAGAAAATAAGCATTGCATTTGCTTTATCAGATGAGATCATGCTGCTTTAGCTTTTTCTGATGTGTGAAATTCGGGGTTAGGAAATTGGGTTATAAGATTTTGAATACTGACAGCTCTTGTTTTCAAGCTTTATCCAATTTGTTTATTTACCATTGCATATAAGTTCTATGCAATAGACAGAAAATGTAACTTTAACAGCTTTTTCTCACCTAGTGAGTGTTGAGTTCACAGCCCCAATGTTCAGATCTATCATGGAATTAAAAAAAAAACCAAAAAACCAACAACCCAAACACTTATTTTTTTCCCCATGATGAGCAAAATATGGGATCAATATGTCTGTGTTCTTCCTAACACAGGAGGTAGCAGATGTCATCTCACCAACTGTGAGGACTGGGGATGAAGTGAAACTTCAGGATCTTCTGAGATGTCATTCCCTCTCTCTTTCTCATAACACACCTTCATTTTTTTGAGTTAAACATACTGAGATCTGGGCCAAAGATAGATTCTCCAGGCAAGAGTACCTTAAAAGCTAAATACTTAAACAGTCATTGGGAATTTTAATCGTGTGGAGGAGTCTCCAGCAAAATCAAGTCTCCTGTGTGTTGAATTTCCATTGGTTCATTATCTCCTGGGATTTGGGTGAGTGCTTGCAAAGAGAGAGGAGGAGAGGTAGCAGGTAGAAGTGTAAGGCAGCTAGCAAATTGTAACATTAGTTCTAATAAATTCACCCGAGACTTTCTGGGTTTAAAATCTCTAATTCAACTTCAAGGAAAGCAGTGGATTCTGAAAAAAAATAGTAATTTAACTGTATTTTTTCATAGCTTCAAAAAAAGTAATATTTTGTACTGGAAAATACACAAACATGAGCAGAAAGTACTAGATTTCATCCCTTACTTGCTTTTATTGTTTCATCTATTTTAATTTTTTCTGCGACCCTCTTTCCAAAAAAAACAAAAAGCAGGGAAAGGTGTTCTTTAAAGCTGATTTTATGCATGGTGGCATTGATAGATCAAGAGTATAGAGAAGAAAAGGTCTGCATCACCTGCCATGGGAAAAAAAATAGCTTATTGTTTGTGACTCCTGCCAAAGAGAGCACCTTTGTGGCCACCCATCACGCCGATGAGATTTGGCAGCTTTGATCAGGCCTTGGGAACATTTCACAACGGGGCTTTGTCAAACCTGTCCCTTCACTGCCCACAGTGTCACGTGGGTACCAAATTCCCTTTTTCTCGCCCAGATTCTGGTCCGTGGGTTCAAACTCAGCAGTCGACAGCACTGAAGGGATTGGTGCTGCTTTTGCTCACCCAACGGAGCTGTCACATCTCTGAAGGCTTAAGATCAGTGGTCTTTCCTTGGGGCTCAATAAAAAAGGTACTGCAAATTTCACTTTGTAGTAACTACAGGCTACAGAAATTGCATTATCTGCATTAGATGGAGTCATAGAAATATTCCAGGAGGTTAGAGGGATATGGTGGATGTCACATTTATCCTACAATAAAAAAATCACTTTGCTAACTTGGAATGTTTTCTGCTTTGGTAACACCCGATCCTGAGGTTCCATTTATAAATAATTCATTATTATTTATTAATGTATAAGCCACTTTATAGGATGGTAGATAACAACTTAAATTCATCTATTAAAGATGCACATACATGGTTTAATACAATTTACGTCTCATAATATCCTTTGCAACAGATTCTCATCGCATCATCTGTTAAGCATTTATTACTAATGCATTTTATAACATGCTTTATAATACATTATTTGAGCAAGTAGCTGCATTTAGTGATCATTTTCATAAATAAGAATAAAGCATTTATAAATGGCACCTTAATTTAAAGTATTACCTTCACATTACGGGCTAGTCACTCACCATTTATCTCACTTTGCAATTATTCTCAAAATGCACCTCTTAATAAAGGACATGCTAAGTCCTATTTCTTCTCATATCCCATATCTGATTAAAAGTTTATCAAGGCATTTTCCTTCAGCTGCTCTCAAATCTTTGAAGGTTGCTGGCTCAGTCTGAATTTGTCTTACATAAACACCAAACTTTTCATACTGAAATAATAGCTGCAAGGAAGCTGAGTGTATTTGGTGCTTGATTGCCTACCAGGTTGGCCAGAGCTGGCTGCTTGGATTCTTTGTAGAATTCCATTTTCTGAGCTGTGAGAACAATCCAGGACGTGGACCAGTTTTTCCTTAAAAATAAAGAAGGAAAAAAAAAATAAAAATCAGTAACACATACAAGCAGGAGTCTGTTTTTAGACTTGGATTTTTCATTTTTTCATGTCAGAAACAAGAATGGTCTAAAACCAACATCAGCCATGTTCTTCCACCACTATTCCTGGAATTGCACCATCCTAATTATACCTGAATGTGGCCTGACAAAGCCTGAGGGCTTTTCTTCTCCTCATTCATGTTTTCAAGCCTATGTTCCCTTTCCACCAAGGTGCCTTCACCACAAAAAACCCCACAATAGTGGGATTGTTCACACATAGTTAAAATTCATATACTTGGAAGACTCCAATAGGTGGTGCCCTGCTAGTAGCTAATACTTTAAAAAGTATAATACTTTAAAAAGAACAAAGAAAATTATTAATTCAGTGTAACTTGAACTCAGAGCTTCGCAAAGGGTCTGTTTTCAAAGGTCCAAATACTTTCTCCTGTCCCTAAATCAGTCACTTCCAGGAGAGCAAGGAAGATAAGAATGATATCTGAGAGAGGTTTAAGTAACCATTAAGCATCAGGAGATTCACAGTAGAGAGCTGGGGCCAGGATGATGTCAAAATACACAAAATACACTTTGCAGATATGCAAAAGTCTCCCCTGATGCAGAAGAAATTAATCAGGTAGAAGAAAATGCTACTATATACATTGCATATACCTTCAAACCACCACAGGATCTACTACCACAAGTAGATCAGGTCTGATATAAAACCATTTTTAGATAGAAATATCAGATTTTAGACTTCAATTAGGGGGTAATAACATCTGATTTTTACAAAATAAAAAAACAAAAAAAAAAAACCCCAACCTAAACCCAATGTTTTTATTAGGTGAATGCAAACCATAAATTCGAACATTTTAGAATAAGCTTGAAAATGTATGGAATGAAGAGGGTGCATTGCAGTACATTCAAAAGGAGGGAGATGCCTGTGAGGATACAGAGGGCCCAGGGAGGAGGTCTTAGAAATCCTTTTTCTTCTCCCTTCCCTATTCCTTTTGAGTTTTCCTTCTTTAGATATTCCTTAGTAATTCAAACACCCTCTATTTTTATTCCAGCAAAAATTTTGGTCGGTTGTCTTTGAGATGCTGACTTCCAGATCCATCTCAAAGTTCTGCTGCACTCAATAGCCCATCAAACTTCACACCAGGAATAACAAAACAGGCTTTTTTTTTTTTTTTTTTTTTTTTTTTTTTTTTTTTTTTTTTTTTTTTTTTTTTCTATTAATGACCTTGCTATTCAATACGTTGCAGCCACAAGCTTAAAAAACTCATATTGCAGATGAAGCCCTAACACCACTGGCATCACCAGAAGAACCTGCATTAGTGTGGGCAGGATTTCACTCAGCATGATGTGACAATCACCCCTAAAATATGGCCAACAAGACGTATCTGTAGAAGAGGTAAAAAATATGTCTGAAGAAAATAAGACTGCATTTTTTAATGCCATGTTAATGGGGAAAACAAAGAAAGAGACACTAAGAAAGGAACAGAAGGGTTTTAGAAAAGTGCTTGACCATCACTAGCAAATATTTCCTCACAGAAAAATAGAGGGGTTTTTTTTCCTGCACATAAAAGGTCTTGTAAGTGCACAGGGGAGTAAGTGGCCAAGCATGCTGTGTATTGGTTTAAACAGATTTTCCTGAGAGCTGGATACCCCTGGGGACAGCTGCTTGCTCCAGCTATATATGGGGACAAGTTTTTCCACCTGAGAGATAAAAATCACTAATTGTGTTTTGACGTCCCAGACATGTGTGCAGTTTTCTTAAAAGATTCAGATTTCTGATCAAGCTGACTGGGAAATGTTCCAAGATTTGAAAACATTTTGTTTCAACTTGCATCTAATCAAAAAAAAAAAAACAAAGCAGCATAAAATGCAGTTCTATTTATGGTTTTGAAATAAGAAGGCAGTAACAAAGACATAATAATAAATTATATGTATTTCTTCAATTGTATCAGGAGAGATGTTTTGCCTAAGTTTCATTCTGAATTTTCGGGGGAGAACGTTTTAATTACTTCAGGAATAAGACAATTTAGTGGCTTTGCAGGAAACTATAGGAATTATAGAAGCTCTGAAAATGTAACTGAATTTCACCAGATTATCTGCAAGGTTTTTCCCCCCAAATTTCAATTGCCTAGTTCTTTTATTCTACATTTATTTCATTGTAAAAGTGGCATTTTAACATTAAAACGATTCCTTTTGTGACCAAAAGATAAAAAGTATGTAAACTATTCAACCTATTATGAGATTATCTATAACTTCATCAGTCAGATGAAGAAGGAAAAAGGCACTTTTTTTACAAATATGCATTCTGTTGAACGAACACCTGATGGCAGCACGTTATAGCTTCAGTGGAGCTGAGGCTATTGAAAAATTCCAGCCTGCTCAGGGTTATATTAAAAAAAAAAATCCACAAGTGACCAAGCTGTGCTGGCTCCTGGCTGTGTCCCTGCCGAGCCCTGCAGCACATCCTGGGATGTGCTTGGAAGGTCAAAATCCCTCCTTATCTGAGGATGTTCACAGGTGCTGCTCAATCTCTACATGCTCTTCAATCTCTACATGCTCTTCAGGAGCTTCTGCCAGCATCCAAAGTGGCCAAAGGAATGGAAAATTACTGGCTTCAAAGCTTTTGTCCCCAAAATGCCAGTTTTTCCAGTCTCTGCTGGCATCCAGCTGCAGAAGGCTCAGCCAGATGTTGACAATGTTCTTGTTTCAAGTCAGAGGTTAGGTTGGACCAGACCAGTCCAGTACTTGAAGGGGTTACAGGAAATCAAGAGAGGGGCTTTTTACAAGGACATGTAGCAATAGAACAAGGGGAAATGGTTTCAAGATGAAAGAGGAGAGATTTAGATTACCTAATAGGAAGAAATTCTTTCCTGTGAGGGTGCTGAGCCCCTGGCTCAGGTTGCCAGAGAAGCTGTGGCTGCTCCATCCCTGGATGTATTCAAGGCCAGGTGGGATGGGGCTGGAAGGAACCTAGTCTAGGGGGAGGTGTCCCTGCCCAGGGCAGGCAGGATGGAATTAGATGACCTTCAAAGTCCTTTCCAACCCAAACCACTCTGTAATTCTGTAACTTCCAGACTTCCTTTCCAACGAACATTTCTAGGATCTGTATGGTTTAGAACGAGATATTGATAATTTTGCTCCTTTCTCCAGGCAGAAAATGTAATATTTCAAATTGGTAACACAGTGCAGGTCACAGCACTGCACTTCCTTTACATGCATCTAAATACAGCAAACCACACCAAATTAATGCATCATTTTCACCACAGTGCTGAGCATATAAGTGCTGACCACTTCTGCTCATCTTGCCTTGGCATCACCACATGTAGGAGGGTGTTCCTAAATCCCATCCTTGACCCCTCAAGCACACACTCAGCACCTAAAATTTGGCCACTGGAAAATTTATTATGGGTTTGCCTGGTGCCTGAAGGTTGCCCTTGATATATGTATGTTATATGTAAGTTAGAGGCTGACACTGAGACCTACTCACTGCATCAGTGAGCCCATTAGCTGCTGTCACTTGGCAGCTGGGACTGAAATCATGCAGTGGTTTAATACTGAAAAAATAGCAGTTTGGTTGTTAGCAGCAATAGTTGCTACACATCCCTAAACTTGCATCAACCCTGAATTTTGCAACTGGTAAGTTCTGTAATGTAAATATATAATACCTTAGTTTCTTGCCACCATCTGCTATTTTAGCTTTTAGGAGATATCCTTCTTTCTCCACTACCTGCAAGAAATAAATAAAAAAAACCCCATGTCATAATCATAGAATTTATTCAGATGAACATATCCACTTAGTGCACGTGTAAAAGTCTGCATCTAGCTAATACTGAGAGCATTTTGAGTCATGGGTTTACTCACCTATTCTGATACATTCAGTTCTTTTGAAAGTACACAAACAACACTTAAAGTCAATCAGTACAGATTTAAGCTGAATAAAACCCACATACAATTCTGCTGGTTGATTTAGAAGAAATTTATTCTAATGCAAGCAAAATTTCTAGCTATAGGTAAAAATAAAATTATTTCTAAATGTATTGCAAGTAAATTATACCAAAGTATCATTTCATACACTGAGTTTCATTAACACCATACTTCTGTAGAACCCTCTTGCTTCTTATATTCTCAAGAGTCATGTTTAGAGGTAACTAGTGTCAGAGAAACATCAAATAACTCCACAACAGATAAAGTTACGTTGCCTTTGTAGGTGTCAAATTTTGCTTTGGGTCAGCACCAGAACAAGGCTCATGGAAGATGCTAAAGGGCATCGTGCTTTTTCTGGTGCTGCTTTTCACATAAGGGCAGGAACTGAGGCAGGAACCCCTCAGGTCACACTTCCCTGGAGTGTCTGCATCCATGTGCAGGGAGAACTTGTCCTCAAGGTTCCAACTGAACTGTTTCAGAGTAGAGGAACACACCAAGCTGAGCAGTTGTCAGCTCACAACATGTGACCTGCAACTAGAATCATCACCAGGGAAAGCATTTTCCAAAATACACCCAAAAAGGCCCAGCCCTTGGCTATCACCTCTACAAAGAAGTAGGTGATGTTAACAGCCTGTAGAACCTCTGTAGATCCCATACTCTGGTCCTGCTGAGACGTGTCCCTCTCTTGTGGTGTTAGAGCAGCTGAAGGACTCTGCTGACGTACACAAAGCTACAACCCTGGCTGCAGGGTATCCAGGTTGCACTTGAGTGATGGGAGATGAGAAGCAAGCCCTAGGCTTGGTCTTCTGTTTCCATTTCTCCCTCTTTATTCACATTCCTCTGCATTTCTGCACACGTTTTCCCCAAGCCCAAGGCCCTTCCAGACACTTGGCTCTCTATGATCTGCTGAAAGATCCCTTGTCTAGCTGTGAGATACAGCTTTGGATGGGGTGGCTTTTTGGCTACCTAGATTTATTTTGAGAAATTAAAAACTAAACAAAACAAGATGACTGGTCTTCAGCCAGACCCATTGACCTGCCATCTCATCAGATCAAACAAGCTAAGGACATCCCAGTTGTACCACTAATGGGAAAAGAAGCAAAAGTGTGATTCAGAGCATGTCTGCTTTCCCTTTCAAACACTCCTGAGGACAGGATGCTGTAACTCCACATCATCTTCACAGCAAATTGTGTCACAAGGTGATTTTGCAACAATTTCAGTACAATTTTCCCATCTGCAAAGCCATTAAATAGCAATGAAACATGGTTGAACATGCAACATAAGGACTTTTAAAGCAAACATCTTATTTTGATTGTAGAAAATAGCATTCTGTTAACAATGTAATATGTTTAACTATTTCCTTAGATTATTTTCTGCTGCTGGTAAACAGCATCTAATGAAATACATACTGTAGACACAGCTGTTTGTACTGATGAAAAGGTCTGTAGGTCTGTGGACAACAATTTAGGTGACATTCTCAAATGGGTGCATGAGGGTTATTGTCTGCATTTTTTATAATTTGTACTTATCTCATGCAAATTCCTGTCATGCATATCATTTCCATAGAAAATCCAGAGAGAAAGTATGTGGGGATTATCGTGCAGAGTTGTGTCACTATTGATCTAGTGATGGATGGGTGAATTATTTGAGCTAAAATAAGACTTAATCCTCATCTCCACCTACTATTTTTTTTTTCTGTTTTAAAAAAATCAAACTCATTTTACATCTCTCAATATTTTTCTAACCCTTCTAACCCTTCATTTTTGTAGCATAGAACTTCTGGTGCTTGGCCAGGGCCAGAGATGCCAAATAACATATGAGAATGGTTGTTCTTTTTAATAGTTCTATCCATCTGGAAGCAGAAATTGGGAGGAGCATTGGCTAAAAATTCAATCTGTTGATTGCTTCTCTGAATCAGACCCAAAATCTCATGCTTTTAAAGTTTACCAACCACTCATCCCAAACCGTTATTTTAACTAATCCAAGACTAGAGGCAAACAATTTTCAACATCAGATCTGAATCACCCCTTTCTCATATTTTGGGAAGTAAAAAATTGGGTGTGCTTCCAGCTGAAAATGTTGCTGCTCAGTCATATTTCCCTTATAATTGTCTTGAGCTAGAACATCAAATCCAGTAACAAATGCTGGGCATACAAAATATGCTGATTTAAATTTCATAGCTCAAACTCACCATTTGTTTTAAGTTAAACAGCTCAAAAGTACAAGATCTTCAATTCATTTGAGACCTCTCCATGCTAAGCAAAGTAACTTTCATATGTATTGCTTTAACAGAATTACTAAAGGTGCTCTCTTATTTTGTCCTTTTTTTTTTTTTTTTCTTAATAGCATGGCCTTCATTAATTGATAATGTACAGAGGTTTTGCTGTAATTAGTATAAAGGACATTAAGGAAATACAAAGCATCTTTGCCACAAAGACATGTAAGAGGATTTCTAGAATGACCCAAATATTTTCATAACCTCTCTTTAAGGTATTATAGCCCCTTTTCTGTTCTACTTGTTTTCAAGAAAAACCACTTCCAAAACAGCTCAGGATCAATTTAAAATACTTCCCTAAATGCATGATATTAGATTAAAAAGAATACCAAGTATATCCTAATGATATGCTGTTGTTTCTGTCTCAATAAATATCATCATTTGTTGTTAAGCTGTGCCCTTCCTGAACCTTTTCAACATATGGAACATGAGAAAATGACCCAAAATGCCCTGAAGAACAGAATAGAGATAACAAAATGGAATTATTGTGTGGGGTTTTGTGTCTGAACTTTTTGGGAGGTTTGTTTTTCCGTTTGGTTTTTGGTTTTGTTTTTTAATTTGCTTTTTAGAAGAATATTAAAGATGAAGGAATGTGTATGTGTAAATATTTGAGTTTCTAAATAATAGTAAAATATATTCTTATGAGCTACTAGTGTTAGAAACTGTAAGGAAAAGTAGTGACTACATAGTTTCTATCTTAATTAGAACAATTCAAAACTTCTGAATCTACCTAATCCTGAAAAGTTTGTGTTGGTAAAAGTACCACTGATGCCAACATTTCTTTGATGATTCTGTATTTGCATCTGAATTTTCTTTTCATAAAAACATAAGAACCCCACACCACTACCCTTTTATTGCCCCTTTTTTATTCCTCCTAGTCTTTAAATTTCCAGGAAAATTTTGCTAAATTTCAGGTCCCTTTCAACCCAGGTCATTCTATTATTCTCTGATCACTCATAAAAAATTATTATAACATTAAAACCGTGTTACTATGGGCAAAAACATTGTCACATTCCTTTACACCAAGTATTAATAGTGATGAAATATCAGCATAGTACAACTCAATGAAGAGCATGCCAAGCTATATAGATTGTTTTATACCTCCTAAAATTATTCTTTTTGTTGATTAATCAAAATCCCTCAAATCCCTTAACATCTTGAGGCATCCAAAGCCTCATGTATTTATTCTTTAGTAAAGTGTGTGTAACATTTATATTATAAACATTTAAAATAACAGGGATTATTTATCATTTCTACAGAGCAATTGCTTACCATGTGGTCCTGGGTACTAATGATGTCTGAAAGTATCAGGTTGTGCTGGGAGTGATTTCTTCTATGACGACTCACCTAAAAAAAAGAAGATAATTCAAGGATTTAAGTTCAGATAGGATTCAAAGACACGTAGGTCAAGGTGGACCAACAAATTTCATTACCAGGCATGCACAGCATGCACTGGATGGAGTTTTGGAACACTGGTTTCTTTCAGTACTGAATTTCTGTGAAAATTGTGGTGTTTCTCTGAAACCTGTGTGTTTGAAACATACAGTTACTAAACCCTAAACATGTAAAAAATGTGGGCTTTTGTTGGTAAATTTACCTAAAAATTAACCAATGGGTAAAACCATTTTAAATAATGACTTTTCCATCAGGAATCACCAAAACCTGCTTAACTGCTTGGGTGCTCTGAAACTTATTTTACAGAAATGGGAAAGATGCTAATTATAAGCTTCAGGCCACAAAGCAAGTCAATGAAAAACTAGAAAATAAGTAGGAAAAAATATGTCTGACATGCTTAAACTGCTTTAGAGGTTATTTCTAAACTCTCCGTGACTGGAAGGCTACAGCAATGCTGGACTCTGATTCTGTGACTGTTCTCAAGGACTCTGTCCTTGATTTCCTCCAGTTCCCTCATTTCCATGAGGAAGGCAGCCTAACCATATGGTCTTAACTCTGGAAAATTATTATATTATATTATACCAGGAATTACGAAGACTAAATAAAAGCTGCAGCACGAACCAAGAGGTTTGGCAGAGCTCAAGAGCATTTTGCTTCCTTGCAAATCTGCAACAAAGAACAGGTCACTGAAAAGCTTGTGCATGTGTAGAGATATTAAAAACTTTTACTGTTTATAATTTGGAGTTGGTATCCTGTAAAATGCAGTGATTAACTTTCTCTCTTAACTGTAGCCAAAAAGCAAAGAACAAAATATATTCTCAGCTAGTTTCCACTGTATCCATCATAATGCATTCTCTTTTTCCCTATTAAAGCAGAGTTAACCAAAAGTCATAATGTATTCTGTTTATATTTAAGCATCTGAATATAGAAAATGTTCTTAATTAATCCAGAGGGCCACACTCAAAAAAACAGTTAAACATATTATGATCCCATATTTTTTCTCTGCACGTTGCTTTCATGTTTATTTGTAAGCACTAACATTTTTAAGCCTTGAAATCTATATCCTAGATATTGCTCTACTCTCCCAGTCAAAGCTAATGAGCTTAATGAATTACCCGTTCTAAATTTAATACAAACATTTCAAAGAAAGAGATAAAACATTCTTCACAATTCAAAAGTTTCTCTGACCTATTTATGAAGAATATCACTTAACAATTTCATTAAGGGTGAGTAACAGCTGGTGACATGGCTGTGTCCTAAAGTGTTTTTCTCCCTTAATATTCTGCATCTTAAGCAATCGAGCTTTCATAAGAAATACTTTAGTTAGTGGCAGTCCCTCCTTTGGGGAGAAAAAAAATGTCAGACCACATTTTCTGTATTTTGCAATCTTGTTTTCAGGAGTGTCATGTTCCTGTTTTATTAGCATGTAGGGTAAACAAGAATGATTTGCTGATGCTATTGAGAGAACTTCTAAGATTACAGTCTTTCTATTTAGATTTTGGATGGAACTTAATATTAATGCAGGCAGAGGCATGTATATAAATTCAAAATAAATTAATTCCATTTATCTTTACTGTTCAACAACACTGAAGGTTCTATAGTGCTCAAAACATAACTAAACTATTCAGGTCTAGATCAGAGAAAGTCTTTCTTAGCCAGATCTCTCACTCTAATTATTCCATAACACACAACAGAGCATATTGCCAAGTGATGCTTTCTAAAATATATTCTTCCCTCACCCAAATTAAATAACAAGGCACACCACTACTCTGCAGTACCTATTTTAACATTCAGCTCCTCTCTCCAGGAATCCTACGTGGCTGCTGGGGGCCCTCTGTGCAACTTTGTGAAGTGTTCAGCACTGATCAGAGCTTTCAGTCAGGTCTTTGGTTCAGCCATCAGAGCATTAGCAAAAGAAAACCCCATGGTTGGTACATGCTAAAAAGACTCTCTCAGAAGCACAAAATCCACCCACAACCAAGTGAAAAAAGGAGTTAGTAAAAAAGTATTATTTTAGTACTAGCACCTTGTTAGCAGTAATACAATAAAGAGACAATAGCAAACTTTCCAGGAATGTGAAAGGACAAAAATATTAAACTCCAATTATAGATGCTATGTCCTTTGAAAAGCTATTTCTGCTTTGGTTACAACAAAGATTACATCAGGAGGTGTGCAAGGAGAAAAACTGACCTCTCACCTGCTTATTTAATGTGCCACTCTTGCTAAAAAAGACTTTCTCTTATATAGCAAAACCAAAAGAAAACAACATTACTTTGTAGCCCAGCAATGAGAAATTTCATGCAAGAAAATCCCAAAGTCCAAATCTAGTTACAGAAACACAACAAAAGTCCACAGCTATGTAAGGCAAGATCCAGCTCTTCTGGAAAAAACACCTCAAATATTTGGGTTACAAATGGAATTAATGAAAACTTGAACAAAGTTCTTCTTCATTTCTACCAGCCTTTTAGTTTAAGAATGGAACTTTAAAAAACAACAGCAAAACCAAAAAAAAAATCAAAAAAAAAAAAACACTGAAAACAGCTTGAAAAAAAAAAACCTCAATAAAACCAGATGCTATTTATTCTTTAATAAGATTGATCTTACAGAATTTCAGCAGGCCTCATACAAACTTCTTCTTAAATTAACTCAGCAGTATTTGAAAGTAGGTCATATCACTTTCTTTCTGACATATTAATTTCAGTCTTAAAATGTTCTTAGCATTAGAACCTGTAGCAGTCAATATACTCATCTTTCCACAGACTCACAATTTTCAGTGCTTTACCAAAATATACAAAGGGAAAAGTGCTCAATTACTTTCATTCTCCTATTCAGTTTTTAATAGCCCATAAAGGAGATGTTTTGAGATTTTTTTTTTTTTCCTCTATAGTTCTGTTTGATTACCCTAATAAGCTGCAGGAAAACCTAAATAATATCTGTCACAAGTCCTCTACCTCACCTCCCAGGGTATGACGAGAGGCAAAGATTTACAGGAGGAGTTTGTGAGTTCCCTTTTTGGGAAAGGCAGCTTATCAGCAGTTTTCTGATTTGATGAACATTCTTCAGTCAGCAACAATGTCACCTGCAGCATTAAAAATCCACTCTGCCAGCGCTTGCAAGTCTGTGGGCAAGTCTGGTTTTGTTAAATTCAGCCTCAGCATTTCCCCCCCACCCCCCTCTCCTTCCCTTAGCTAAAGGGTATCCATCTCCTACCAGAGTCATTCTAGCATCCAAGCACTCATCTATCATCACACTTTCCAGAAAGGCAAAGCCTCCATGCCTGGTATCCCAGTGCAAAGGGACAACCATCTGACAATTGCTGTTTTAACACTGATGAAGTAAAATACCTGATGTTTACTTTCATTTCTTTCTATGTTCCTGTTTGTTCTTGATATTCTCCCTCTTTTTGGAGGAATTGATCACAACTAACCCATTGCTACATTCAAATAGTGTGGCACTGATTTAAAAAGAGACTCAGAGGACTGACTTGGATTTTATTTCCCATTAAGAGCACTCTTCTGACCTAATTCATCCAGGCAAGGACAAGCTTGCTTACTTCTTTTTTATTTCAGCCAAACCTAACAAAACCAACTGGCTCTTCTCAAAAGGCCCAGGCAGGCATCTCTGGTGCAAAGTACAGTGAATTATTTCCTGAAAAATTATTCTGAATTCACTTGTATCCTTAAATAATAAAGATAATGGCAAGACCTTTCTAGCTGTTTTCCAGGATTATCAAGTTGAGACAGTGAAACCGGTTGTCCAGAGGACCTGTGGATGCCCCCTCCCTGGAAGTGAGGATCTTAAAGGTCCCCTCCAACCCAAACCATTCTATGATTTTGTGACATTATTCACTACAGGTGACCCACAAATGTCACCTGTAAGAAACCTAGAAAGACCAGAGTCTACTCAAACAAGCAGCACCTGGTGTAGTAGAGCTCTGCTTTAGAGAAGAAATCCTGGGAATTAGAGAAGAAATCCTGGGAATTAGAGAAGAAACCCTGGGAAGATGTCTACCTGCTATTTTCTCCATCACTCACTGAAGTATTCCAAAGATAAGGTTCTCAAGGAGGTTTTGTAGAGTTCCTACCAAAAGATATCACCTTGTTCATGCTTTCACTTTTCTTTTTACGGCTCTAGTTATTTTTCTTTCATCCTACAAACACTGCAATCATGTATGTTGAGATCCCTTTATAAACACCCAAAACAGGAGAGAAAACCCCCACTGTCAAGAGCTTTCTCCTGCATGTTGCTCTGCTCTGGACCTGATCCAGCAAAGCACTCTCCAATGGGCTTAAGTGTTTTCCTGGATCAGGGCCAGAACACTCCATTCTTTATAGGATCGAACTTACCAGTGGCAGCTTGAAAGTTGGCAATAAAAGTATAAACCAGTCACAGAAACTTCTGTGGAAAGCCATTCCCCTCAGCTGAGAAGGAAGGGTGATACCTGATTTGGTGACATCTGTCATCATTTTGTTCCCAGTCACTCCCCTGCTGCAGTGAACAGCTCATAACTGCTTAGATAGAAAAACTTAACACAAATGTACTGAAGTATTCCTTAATGGCCTCATCCCTTGAAAGATACCTAGGTGATGGCAAGAGAAAGGAAAATCCTGTAACGTTACACTCACTGCTGTGCTCTAAACAATTTTTGTTTTAAAGATCCTGTCTTAGCCTGGCAAGTCTGCCATTACCCATAAAAAATTATTTGGGAGCAGTTCTACTTTAATATGGTTTCTCTTCTGCTGTTAAAGGCACTGAGAAAATCCCATGGCGCTTCCCACTCAGAGATGCTCCTTTGTGATCCCAGCAGATGATGGGTTCTGGTCCATCACTAAGAAATGGAGGCTGTGAAGGAACATCAGGAGCAACCTCTTTCCCCTCGACCTGCTGGTGCAGATGCTCTCAGAGTGTTCGAGCTGTGCAAGAACTCAACCTAAGGCCCCACTCAGCCCCAGGGAAAGCTCCCTGTGTCCCAGCAGCCATGGTCATGGATTCTCTAACACCATCCTCCACAGGGTTTTTGTTTTCCTTCTTTGTCCTCCTTACCTATCTCAAATAGATTTCTTCAGACCAAAAGGAAATGGAGACTAAAAGGCAGCACAATACGATGTCAGCTCTGCTTTGGGATTTTCTTTTGTTTTCCAAGACTTGTAGAGAGAAAGTGAGAGGCACGAAGAGCAGTTTCATTCCTTCCCCCACCAGCCCTCATTTTCTCCTCACCTTCCATCCCCAGGCCCCCCAGAATTGTTACTATACAGGTGACCAAAGGCTCTGCTGGGGAATAGGAACTTGCACGGATGGAGCTTTTGTGCGCTGGCTGCGGACCAGATAATCTCTCTATGCATCATTTACTAGGAAAACCACTTCACAGTCCTTACAGGCTTGAGTTGGTTACATATGACATGCTCTCAGCAGAATCTGCAGGCTGAAGTCAGTGGGAGGCAAAAAAATAAAGCAAGCAGGATTGTGTTGCATTCCCCTGCACATCTCCCCTGGAGCACGCTGCCCGCTCCATTCAGTTCAGCTCTCCCAAGCCTGTGAAAATAATTATAATGGTTTTACTTCCCTTCACCTCTCCCTCTCTTATAAACCAGATTTCTAGAGACCTTTCCCACAGTGCAAGGGGCCAGTCCTGGGAAGGCAGGTATTTTGTAAAAAGAACTTGCTGCAGACCAGCACCATGACACTTGTACTCCTGGAGTACCTCCAGTTATTCAGCCTTTCAGCCTATTCAGCCTATTCATGAAATCAGAACAAAATAATTATTCAGATCCTAGTTTAAATTACAGCCAGTGTGTTAATATGAACTAATTCTCCGTGATCATGAGTTTGATTACAAAACATGGTTTGGTTGAAACAATGTCATCTTCCTCCTCAAAATAGTGGGAGAGATCCTCCAAATTTGAGATAACCAGTCTGGGCCAATATTTTACCTCCAAGGATAAACCTATATCAGGCACTAGGTACTTTTCTCCATGAATGGCTTGTTTTTTCCCAGAAGCAGATTTTCCCTAGAGTGGGAGCCCTTTTGTTCCTCTCTTGCTACTCAAATGGACTTTGAAACGTGTCCAACTGATCCTTGCTTTGAGGGAGTCCCAGCTGATGTAGTTGGCTTCACTTTTAGCCTTTTCAAGAGCAGGAGATCTGCCAAAACCCTATGTGGAAGAGGAGGCAGCCACAAAAAGATTCTTACCATCCATATAAGTTTGAGAAATCCTAAAGCTGTTCTAAATTTGGCCACGGGTTGCTCAGATTCATGTACCTGGGGATCAAACTAGCACAAAAGGCACCAACAGCTGCGTTGCTTCTAATCCTCAGGGTTTCCAACTGGAAATCAAACTGGAACGTGGTCTCAAAACTTCAATATGCTTTAATTGTATTAAATACACTATTCATTGATCCAAGGAAACATTTAAAGTGAGGCTTTTTGTATTATTTGTCCTAGCCTTTTCTGTTACAGCCTGTAATACAGAAAAAAATACAGCAATGTGCACACTGTGACAGCATTCATCTAGCCATACATAAAAATATATTTTAAAATATATTGAAAAATCATTTTTTCATTCATAATGCAGTTGTTACTTTTGGTTTATAAGCTTCTGTGGGTGCTTTAGTAAAATTACAGATGAGCTGCCCACCAATGATGGAGGAAGTATGAAGTAAAAACAGCAGGAACAAAAATGCAATAGACATCACTATTTCAGTGGTCTTTGACATCTACATCTGCAAGAGTGTGTTCTTTGATCTTATGTCTATAAAAGGTAAAAATCAAAGTTCATACAAAGAGTAATGAGAGATTATCTTTCAGGTCCCCTTTGGATCTTAAGAAAAACAACAATTATGACAACTCGGCTGTAACAGCAAACTGTGTCAGCAACTCTGACCTAAAATTGCACCCAGAACATTACACTCAGGGTGGGGAGTAAACAAAAAGAAAAAAAAAATCATTAAAACATTGTAAGTAAATGTTGAAAAAAAAAAATCCCAAAGATTTGCCTGCACAAAATCACATCCAGCACGTATACTACAAACAAAATTCATTGAAAAGCTTGGTCTCTCCTGAAAGGACAGTCTTAGCAGAAAGAGCATAATTAGCATTGATGTCACACTCCTGAAAGTCATCAGATACTGTATACCACATAAATAGCCTTGTATAACATATTATTAATATTCCTAGACAAATGCTGGATCCTCTCTAATGAACTGTTAGCACATCTCTTTATCCTGCCTACTTAATCCTTTCTCTCGGATTTAAACAAGCCAAAAACTCACCTTATGCTACTGCAGAAGCAATTTTTATTTTTTGAAGGTTAATCCAGCTCAGCAGGATTTAGGGATGGCACTTTTGCTTGGTCGTAGGCATGTTGGCTCAGGCCAGACAGCTGTTTGGACATTCTCCACTGGGAATCTTGCCCTCAACACCCACAGTTGATGCACATACATGGTCTACTGGCTGCCTACTTCCATGCCCATCTGTTCAGATGGCATGGTGCCCACTCACAAGTTCGCTGGATCCTTGCCCTTAGTGTGTAGATGCCAGGCAATGATGGGCTTAGATGGGCAGCCTGTAAAATACTGAAAAGTGATCATTTTTTTTCCTGTAGGAAGTCCTTCCTCTGTGATAGCACTGAAGCATGGACACCACATGCTCCCCTACACTTAATAACACCTGTGGACGTAACCGTGCCAGGAGTGGAAAGAGGAGGGGGGGGTGAG
Source organism: Heliangelus exortis (assembly GCF_036169615.1). Classification (NCBI taxonomy): domain Eukaryota; kingdom Metazoa; phylum Chordata; class Aves; order Apodiformes; family Trochilidae; genus Heliangelus; species Heliangelus exortis. The sequence continues at coordinate 4,331,247 of NC_092427.1, forward strand.
GGGTGTGCTTACTGCGGGCAAAAAAACCCCAAAATGGAACGATACAAGGAAATTGCAAAGATTCCTCTGTAAGAATGTGCTCGGCATTGTCAAGGGCAGGGGAGGGATGAGTGGGATAACTTGAAACAACTGGCTCAAGCATCAGAGCAGCATAGCCATGGCCACACAAACCCAGTTTCCCTCACTTCCCTGGCCAGCCTGCTTCCTAGACCCAGCTTAGCTTAAAACTACCTTGGGCACCACACAGCACTTGGTGGAATCAATGGTAGGTCACACAGAAAGCAGTGGCAACCAAATCCAGACCTGTCTAAGCCTGATTACCTTCAACACGCGTTCCATATAAACCACACAGCAGGAAATATTCCCTGGCAAATGCTGACACCAGAAAAAGTAAAGAGCAAAAGAAGTTGTTTTAACAAAGAGCCATTTTAATTTGTGTCACTGACCTCTGAAATAATGACGAACAAAACCTACTTGATAAACAAGGGATCCTTTCTAGAAAAATTAGTAGAAAAGATAAGCTTCTTTTTTTTTCTTTTCTTTGAGTCCAAAAGCCACCCTCATTGCAGACATTTTAGGACAAAGCAGTGATGTTGAAATTAAACTGTAATTTTCTTCCCAGATTGATTTACAGCAAATCAACACATAATAATTTTATTACTCTAAATAATAAGCTACCTAAGAAAGTAATATTTTTGTTAACTATTCCAAAAGGATATTTTCAAGTAAGATGTTAATAAAATATATTTGAACAACTTCATATATGCATATAAGTCTCATGGTACTTTTACAGACTGCTCATAATCCTTTAGCCATCCTTTATACACTGTGTGGGAGTCATTAGAACAGTTACATGCTAAAGCTTCTGCTCTCTGATTAGATGAATGAAACTTTTAAAAGAATAAAGAGGAAAATCAGGGAGATCTCTGCAGCAGAAATTATTTCCAATAGAGTCTTCCAGGACTCCTCCTTTTGCCAACACTCTGGCGAACAAACTATCCCACCTACAAACACTCATGGAAAATTAATAAAAAGAGTTGCAAATACCCATGAAACATGTTCACAAAATTATTCTAACAAGTGTTCTCTGTTTTTTCTCCCCTTTTCAGGGCACACCCCAATACTGCTCTAACAATTACTGATGCTTGCTAGGAGGCTTGAAGAGAGATATAGAAGCTGTAGCATGGCTGGGTCTGCAACCTGGCTTGGGGCTCTCATCTAGTCAGCAGTGGAAGCTGTGCTTGAAGGCACATTTAAGCTGCATCTAAGTTAGTTTTTACTCTGGGGTGACTGGGTCTGAGCATTCTGTCCTTACCCTAGAGAACTGTTTGCTGCTTGGAAACATCAGCCTTGCCTTTGAGCATGCTCTGCTGCATCAGTCATGGGTGACTACTTGATCTGTTTTGGTCTGGACATATTGTCAAAATGTTGTGTCCAAGTTTCACAGGAGCTGAGCTGAAAAAGTCCTGGCTCCAGAAGGAAATGAGATTTGTAAGGAATGAAAGCCAAAAAAAGGTTGGTATGAGCATCCAGTAACAAAAATCAAAGAACCCAAATACAAGCCATTTTGCTCCGACTTCCAAACTTCATTCGGCTTCTTTAACCTGAAGGGGGGAAAATAGTAAGACTACCTCCTTTCTAACTTCTAGGTTGTTTATTCCAGGCAAGCACTGGCTTTTACAATGAAAGTCCTTTGGTTTTGTCAGTGCAGGAATTTTCACAAAGTACATTGTTAATGTGGTTGGAAGGAATATCTTCTAACACAGGTCACAACTGACAACCCCATAGCAACATCTTCCTATAATTATTCAAAGACCAAAATTAGAGACTGCAATACAGAACCACTTGGATACCTGTCAGGCTCATAACATCTAGAGGGCCATCTAAGTCTTGCCCCTTGCTCCTCCTTTCCTTTGCACTAAACCTGAGCAAACTTGTGAGTGCTTTTTTTCCAGCCCTGTTGGCTCTATTCATGTCTCAAAAACAACCAAAAAAAAAGACCCCCAAATCCCACAAAAAAACCCCAAATCATTATTTCCTGATAGCATTATTCAGAGGACCAAAGTACATATACAACAGAAGTAGTGAAGGAAGATTTTTAAACATATTTTCCCAGGTGCCTTTATAAACACTGACATGAAAGAAACAGAGTAACCAAGATAATCACTGATCTACTTCAAACAACTTTTTAACCAAATGGGTGATTTTACAAAGGTCAATTTGAAGGATGACTCCTTCCTATTAACAATATTCAGATAGGAAATGAATGAAAATATTTAAAAGCTCAGCTTTGGTTTAAAAAAAAATGCACCTCAAGAAAACAAATGAGTCAAATATTATTAGAAGCTTTGATGGTACACAAAAATAGAATTTTGAGTATATATTTCAATGCACACATACCACACTGTCAGCAAAAACACAACCACACATCATGTAATGGAGAGAAACAGGCTTTGGTTTATCACTTCTGTGCTGAGTTTCTTCCTCATTCACTCCAGTAAAGGCTTTCAAACAGCACTTGACACTGGATCTTCTTCCTTCTTCACCCCTTGACATGGGTAAGGAATCAAGATGGCACAGTTTGAAGAAATGTTTATCCAAGTTTTTTTTATTCAAGCTACGCTGGACTTAGCCTAGGAAATTTCTGTTGTTTGATATCTCCCTGGAAAGGATGCATTTCTTATTTGAAGGCATGAAAAAATTATGACTTTACCAATTCTCTTGATAGTTTCCCACTAGTCTTTGCACAATGTACTGTAATTCTCATTATATTTTGGGGAGATTCCAACTTCCAGACGTTTCATCTTGTACTGCCTTTTTCTGCTACATTAAAGAAGCGTTTGGTGCCCAATGTTGTCCCTTAATGTAGGTAAGGATGAAATCAATTGCCTTTCAATTTCTTTCAGATAATTTAAACATGCTGAGGTCTGTAGGTCCTTCATCAGCAAGACAATTTTCTTAACCTCCAATACTTCTGTGTTTTTTTTTTTCCTCTTCTTTGCATAATCTTAATTATTTGAAGATCACTATTCTAGTTTCCTTTTCATCAGTGCCACAGAGAGACACGAAGATTTGCTGTCTCTCTCCTTCATTATCACACATAAGGGGCAGCTCAAACTTTTTGACACTGAAACATCCACAGAAATCATGTTTTCCACTAAACTCACTAAATACAGTTCCTAGTTCTGGGAACAGCCTGGCTTGCCTTTCCCATGTATACATATACTTGGAGAAATTAAAACATACTTCCAGCCATTAAGCAATCCAGATCACACTCCCCAAGTGCCTTTCCCCAGACCTATTTGCTAGTCCATCAATCTCTGCTTTATTTTAAAATGTCATTAGAACTGTTCTATTTACTTCCATATCATGGATAAAAAGAGTGATTAGTGTCAAGCTTAGTACTATTCCCTTGAGAACAACTCTAAAAATTCACCCAGTTGATGATGTTTCCCCAGGGACTACTTTCTGAAACGTGCAAATTAATCAGTTCCTAATCCATTTAACGTGTGCTTCACTGATACAGCACATAGCTAATATTTAATCAGAATGTCATGTACTATTAAGTCAAGTGACTTACAAACTTTCAGTATCCTTCACAAATATGGCTGCCTTTTTCAATAAGACTTGCATCCAAAAATAATGCTGTTTTGTTGGGTGTTTTTAAAATATATTTTAAATTCTGCTCTGAAATTTGACAATGATATTCCTAACTTTATTATATAATAATAAACACTACACAAATTTCTTATTAGTTTACCCAATAGTCTGTTATCTTAATCTGCATATAAATTTGAGACATGCTCAAAATTTTTTCCCTTTCTGATTATTGCCAGGGATTGCCCTTTTTGAACCTGTTGTAGTTTCCATGACAACCCAACACGTATTTAAGATTGAAATCTAGAGGCAAAGATCCCATCAGAAAACTGCTTGAAGGTTTATCATGACGTTTATCTAAATTTCACCAAATTTTGCTTATTTTTCTGAAATTAGTACCACTGGTAGGTGCCATTCAATATGGTTTTAGTCTTTAATAGCATGGGATGTTCATCAGCCTCTTCTAAGTAAATAACACTTGATTTAACAAAAAAACCCAAAATCCCACAAAAAGCCCTCAGTTGCCTGTTCCTGTGTTTCCTGCATCACCTTGACCATGTGTAAGAGCATTAAGGTCTTCAAATTAGGGAGAACACAAGATTCTTAAAATTATTTCTGTGCTCCAAGTTGAGACCTTAAAGAACGTGGAAAACTCCAGGTTAAAATGAAAGCGAAGTCTGGTGCAGCCTTGCTGTGCTTACAGCAATACCAGGTGTAGGGGAGGAAGTTTAACACAGGGAAGATTTTAGTTACTTTTCACTATGTAAAGGGCCTGTCTCTCTCTATAATGGGTGCCAGGACAGAAAAAAAATGTTGATTAGTCAATATATTTGTCACTACAGATTTATAAAACAGTGCAGTGTCTTCTAGAGTGTACAAAACTACCCCAGAATCTCCAGTTTTAAAATAATGGTGATTTTGCACTGTGTTGACATTTATACAGCCATTGTCACCAAAACAAAACAAATAGGGCAATTTGCCTCATTTCTACAGGTCCACATACAACCAGAAAAGCAGAGGCAAGCTGGCATATTGTGCCACAATTTTTAAAATACCTGCTTTCATCTTCTTGCAGGTTTAAGCATGTGTGTGTGTTAAAACAGAACCCAATCACAAGCAAATCCCCTCAAATTATAATTCCTTCGGTAACCCAACACATTGCCAGAGGAATTAATTTGCAAACTATGTGGTTCTAGAAGAAGCAAGATTTAAACAAAACTCTGAACAAACTTCTTAAAATGTTCTAATGTCAGTATACAAAGGGCCATTCTCCTCCAAGCTGAAGTATCCAAAATGTTGTAAAGACCAACCTTAAAAAAAAATATCCCACTCCAGAGCTGAAGATCATCAGATCTATTACATAAACCCATTCAGGCACAGACACAGTGGTGGTTATAAATGTTCAGAAAAATTAGCATAAAGACACTAACTCTAATAAGTGCTAAAGTATAGTCAGCAGGAAATGTTTGTTTGTGTAAGTACTACTGTGAGAATTCATGTGCTCACCATCCAAACACACACACAGAAGCGTGTGAAAGTGCATTTTTCCCCCCTAAATTTTAAGCTTTTAATAATTACCAACAGATTAAGAGGCAAACGGTACAGATGTACTTTTCCTTTCTTAAAATTGCTTGCATGTGCTCTGTGATATTTTTCTGAGCCCTCTGTTTTGTAGGTCATGGGGATATCTACAACCACGTAGATACTGAAGGCTCTTGTCCTTCAGCCTTCTGCCTCCCCACATGATTGAGCATCCCTATACCTTACAATCATACACCCTGTCGAGTGTTATTCTCTTACATATCACAATTTACCTCGCTTTCTCCACTCAAACATGCAACCAAGCTGAGCAACAAGCTGCTTCAGCTGCCATGTCATTTCAGTTTTTACACATCTTCTCTTTTTCTGTGTGCTCCACATCTCCGTGATGCCTCAGCTCCCTGTTTCACTGCCATAGGCTACAAGTCAGGAACAAAGCTCAGGCTCAATGTCAAACAGAGTGAAAATGGGAAAATATCATAGAAGAGAAAAATTAATGGGCATAAACACAGCTCTAAAACTTCCATCCTTGTGGGCTTCACAACTTTCCCCTCATTCCTTGGCAAAATCTGAAGTAGAAGAGAGTAATAGATGTGTAGAAAATGCCTTATAAAGATAATAAGCTAAGAAACTTATTAGTCAAAAAAATTCAAAGTGGAAGGGTTATGCTTACATATTCAGGAAAAACTAATCATATGAATTGTGCAAACAGCCTTCTTGTACCCAAAGCACTCACCTTTTCCCTCTTCCCACCATTCCCCTCCCTTCCCTTATTCCTTTCCCATTTCCCCAAACACCTCACATTTCCAAAAAATACCTCTGCAATTCATAGTCCTGAGTTTAATGCACAAAAATGGAGTCCGAGGCTAAAATCACAACTTCTCTGCCTGAACTGAGGCCTTCCTCTCATTTTCCACAGGGAAATTTGAAGGGGAAACACACGTGAAATCTTTATCTTATCAACAGGCTTGCTAGTAACAGAAATGTTACCTTCCATCTTTTCTTAATGGCTTTTTTTCTCTTACGGACAGCTTTGTTTTCCTAAGGATGATGTTTGCATTTGGGATATAAAAACAAAAAAGAAAACAACCCCAAACCTAGAAAAGCAACAAAAGCAACCCAATACCCAATGCTTTAAAAACTGTTCATTTTACCCGCACTGACATGGCTGGCAAATATACAGACTTCCATCATATGGAATCATGACTTTACACATCATTAGTCGTTCAGTTACTATGAAATCTAAATCATGGCCCAAGACTTCTCCAAATGCAAGAATTGCATATTTCTCTAAAAGGGTAGAGGTCCCAAAGCACACTACTATACAAGGAAAAGAGAATAATGTGGTTTTATTCTCATACTACCAATTATCTCATTCTAGCAAATACAACCTTTTTCAGGATTCTGTCTCTCAGAGATCACAAAATGAGTTTATTTTTCAAAAAATAGCACTCCCCCTCTTTCTGCAGATCCCCAAAACAGAAACTAAAAAAACCAGTAAATACTAATATGACAAATATTAACACTTGTACTTTATTTGGATCCAGATACTCACCAGCTAAGCTATTTATTCAGGAGGTAATATCATAATTTTTCAATTTCTCTTTGTGAGTAAACCTTAGCTGACAGTATCATATACAAGCTCAATAAATGCTTTCTTTTCTGTATTTCAGTACTTCATCTTTTCACTAGTTTAAACATATTATTTATGTTTTTGAATTAACTTATTAAAACTGAGTTTGTGATGTGTATATATATATTAAACATTTTTCTTATGAGCAAACCAGAGCTGAAAAATAAAAAGGCTGCTTTTTGGGAGGTGTGTGCATTCAGGAGGCATCACCACTCTGTTTATTAAGTAATCATATCTGGGTACAAGTGTCAACACAATTTACATTTTGAATAATGTGAAGCAGATAACCTCAATTAACAAGTAATTAGAGTCATTTTCCTATTAAGCAGTTTCCCTAATTGTTTTTGAAACCTGGAACTAAAAGTGTAATAAATAATAAGTGGCCAAAACATGTCCCTGCAATAGCTTAATTCGGGCTCTTTTACTGGAAAAAGCCTGGGGAAAATGCTGCAGAAATAAGGGCTGAATATTTACTTGATACCAAATCAGGGAGATGTTTTGTAGCTGTGAACCTATTCACAGTCCAATCTTTTCTGTGGTTGTTTTGTGGGTTTTTTTTTTCCTCAACACTATTCTCTTTCCCTTCCCTCTCTCTTTCAGTCCATGATTTTTTTATATAAGCATTTAACCTGTGAAGTATTTGATTTACCATTACCTTGGATTGCTTGGAACTTGCCAGGGAACACCCCCTGAGTCAACACCCAGATTATCATCTCTGCTGAACAACAGTCTGTAGTAGCAGAAATTCATTTGATACCTCCTATTCTACCTTGCCAGCATACTATACCTCTTTTAGCAAAAATAATACACATGACCTGGTTTTCCCCCAAAAAAATTTGCATAGAGAAATCTGTGGGTTTGCTGCCAGTCATAAAAAATGTCCTTCCCTTTGATACCAGTCTTTAAATAGATACACAGCACATGTCAAGTACAATAAAAGAGCTCAGAGATAATAAAATTCCATGTTTTTTTGTGCTTACAGTACATGACCTGATGGCAAACACCTATGTTACATTCTATCTACCACAGACAGCAATGGAAGGAGAAAAAAACTTAAGCTAGTTAAATACAAAAAGAAATCCAGCAGCTGCTCCTCACCCTAAGCCAAAACAAAGAAACTAAAAACTAACAGAAAACCTACACAAGAGTCCCAGGAAAAAACAAACAAAAAAAAAACCAAAAAAAAAAAACCAAAAAAAACCAACAACAAAAAAAACAAGTGCAATGATACTCTCTCTCTTCACCCCCAAACTCCAACCATCACCAGAGCCTCAGGTCTTACAGATACATTTATCACAATTGCAGCTGGAGAGCTGTACTGATAAGATGCACCATTTTTCCCCTGAAGGTAAAGAAAGTGAGATTTCTTGTAGTCCATGAAGGAACCTAAGGACCTATGACTCCTCAAAAAGGCTCTTAGTATATATCTGACTAGGCTGCCCTCCCTGCCCCACAGACACTTTGCTCTTGTCTCTATATCTACAGGAAATTTTGCCAGCCTTGAAAGAGAACAGTACTTCTATCTCCTCAGTTTAAAACAAACAAACAAACAAAACCCCAAAAGTTCATGAACGTAATAAAGAACAGATTCCTGGAAAAAAAAAACCAAAAACCTAGGAAGGTACCCTGAGAAATTCCAGGAAAAACCCTGGCAGCTCCAGGAGAACATGAGCTGTTCAGAAGGAATACAAACATTTAAATAATCTATCTTGCTGGAAATAAGGCTTTGTGAGAAATCCCATTGATTTCTTTTAAGTCATTTTATTAAAAGGTCTATTAATGCTTGGCTTGCACTTTGTGGCTATGAGTGATGCTGGAATGAAGAGCTATCAAAGGTGGCTATCAAAGTTTTTTCCTTTTTTTCTATTTAACTTTTTCTAACTATTAAGCTCCTCATTTTGTGGAGACAATCATTAGTGTCTTTAATGTGAAACAAAGCTTCTGGATAAGGGCTGCTAGCTGAAGATCAATATGAAAGATATCATTTCAGTTACAGCTTTAATAACTGTAACAATAGGGAGCCTGGCACCACTGGCTTTATGCATTAATGTAATTTAGAATCTACCAGGTACAAATCTTATCAAGCATTAGCAGTGGCTGCGTGGGGATTTTCTAGGTAAGGAAACTGGGTGATAAATGGAAAGCATTTCAAAGGTAAACTTTCATGTAATCAGGCTCATCTGCCATAAAACCACATATGAATTGACACAAAGGAAAAAAATGGAAAAATTAAAACCAGGGGAGATTCTTGGAAAACTATGGTGGTTTTTAAGGAACTGGTGGTGTATGGGAATGTATAGCACATAGAGACACAAGGATGTCTCTTTTGTTGAGTTCAGTATAAAAATCATAAGACTGGAAGATCAAGAATTTCAGCCAAACTCACTGCAATACACCATACATAGAAGTCCACACCTACCTGGATATGAGAAGCATGGCTTTCAGCTAAAGATTAGGAGGTTTTCCCAGGCTACCAGCAAAGGTGCAGGAGAATTATCTCTGCCTTCTTGCCAGGATTGACAACTCCACCCAGCTGCAGCAAATACACCTTTCCCACCTCATTTCCTCTATCCCACCTGCCTCTAAATCCATCAAGTCCCTGCTTGCTCTGTATTTCTCACAATCACCAGCTGATTGCCCCACCCTCTCAATATACTCATGGTGGTATCATCCTTATTCTTCTGCAACAGTTCTATTTCTTTCATGTTATTTCTTTTTCCAGCTTTTCAATCACTTGATTAAAAATAAACAAATAATTAATAAATAAATAAATTGAAATTTAAAATTCACCCCACTGAGAAAAAAATCAGGCCTGAAAATATTAAAACCTAAACTTTGGATCTCCCCTGAAAAGTTATTTGTAAAACCTGATGCAACCAATTGGCAGTTTGTTAAGCAATTTGTTTAATTCCTTTCCAAATGTCTTCAGGTTTTAGTGCTTACAGGTGGCCACTTTAGATTTATACTTTAATTTTGAGAAAGTTCTAAACTGGGAACACTGAATTTTCAGTTTATCATTTGCTGATAAAAAATGGAAAGCTCAAAGTTGAAGTAGCCAACTGGAAAGAGTTGGCACCTGGCACTTTAAATTTTAAATATTGGGTTTGTTGGGGTTTTTTTGTGTAATGAGGTTATAAACTAAGAGTCTGACTTCAGGACCACAATCAAGAGGAGTGATCTCTTCAGGATGATGAAGCTGTTGATGTGAAGCTCAGTTGGCCCAAAACTTGGGTCCAAATAAACACACAAAAGTTTGGAATCTTGTCTGGGTTTTCTACCTGCCTTGGGGCTAGAGATGTCATGAGAACAGATTCGTTCATCACAGCTGCAGTGCTTCCAGTTCTGGCCAGGGATGAAATATCCAGGAAAGCAATCTTTCTTGTAGAGCTCTGGGGGGTTGAGGAAAGTAAGAGAAAATGGGATGGAGTATTTCACCATCTTTCAAATCTTATTCCAAAACTGGGGAAAGATTCAGAGATTCAGATAGGATTAGCACAGTTTTGCTTTATTTGAGGTTTTTGGCTGTACTCTTTTTACACAACTTTTTGCTGGGTCTATTAGAATATTTGACAGCTCAGATAGTCAATAGGCATGAAAAGAAAGGCATAAATTTTTACAGTATTTAGGTGTACTCAGTGATGTCCCAAAGGAACATTGCAGTGTTGGTGTCTGAAATACAAAAGGAAAAAAAATTATTTTTTTATCCCCCAGGCTGTATACTGAAAAACAAAGTTCCTTCTTGTTCTCAAGATAGAAGATCATGAGCCATTAGAAGGGTAAATTTTTCATTGCAGTCTGGCTATGGAAATATGTGCATGCATGCACACCCATAAACACAAAATCACAGATGATCAAATCCTTAATTAAGACTATGAACCTCCCCCTGAAAAAAAGCAATCAAACAGAAAAGAAAACATTGCCATGTAACAGTGACCAGGTGGGATTATTTAAAAATAAATAATTTTTTTTTTTAAAGTCTGAACTTCGAAGGGAATTTGATCTGATTTAGGGCAGGGGAATGCTGCTTTCTACCATGTGTCTGAGAACAGGCAGATTGCTTAACAAGGACTCTCTGTCCGTTTTAAAACTTCTCAGTGCATTAAATAACATGTAGTAAGCATGTCCATACATTGTACAACAACACATGTAGTTAGGGCATGCAAAAAAATAATTCAATCCCATTTCATTGTATCAGTAGTATAAATATTTCGCTGCAGTAATAGAGCAAACAACAAAAAAAAGAAACCCTGGTTCTTTACCTCTCCTGTCAGGCTGCATTGGGTCACTTTGTGTCACATGATGTGATGTAATGTAACTCAATGCAAGGAGACACATGTCCCTTCTCATTGGAAATGTAAAGAAATGGAGCTTACTTTTTGCCTGTGGGAAGCTCTGCAGGTCAGGTGCCCAAGACTAGATATGGGAAGTTTGATATCATCTCAGTTTCAGTACCTACATATTTCGAATCTTATGTCATTTTGAAAGGAAATGTGTTAGGTGGCACAATTTAGCCATAAAGCAGTACTTAATAAAGATAGCATTAGAAGAACATAATTCCACAGCTTCTGTTCCTCGTCACAGAGTGCCCTACCACGTATTGCCAAGGACATTCTTTTAAACAATACTTTCAAGCATACTTTTTGAAATCTACACTGTAAAACATGAAAGCCCTCAGAGAAACCTTATCCTGCTAAAAAGCAGATGGGTATGGAATCAAGGGAACAAAATTGATTCATGATTAAGCCAGAACAAGACCTTTTTTTGTTGTTGTTGAAAAACAGTGAGACAGTTAAACATAAAGAATATAGACAAGGGAAATGCACAGGACCTGGGGCCAAGTTCCCCTCTCAGTTTCACAAGCTTAATTGAGGAATAATTCCATTTCAATTAATAGAGTTAATATGATGAGAACAGAGTTATCTACATAATGAGGATGATTGAAACATCACAGTTGACCAGGCTCTGAATCAAACTATATTGCATGCAAAGGAGATATGCATCATCCTCAGTCCCCTTTGCAGGTTGAGAAGCAGAAGAATGTAATCAAAATCTCTTGGCAGGACAATGTCTAAGCTGGGACTGAGAGAAACATGGCAAGTTCCAGTCCAACTCCTTCTCTACTTGGTTGCAATAAATACAGCAGGAGGTTATCAGGAAAGCTAAGGGAAATGGTACATATACAAAATATAATCTCTCTGACATCTGATATGTTGCTATGTCCCTCCTGAAGCAAAGAGGTGTAGCTTCATAGTGTGTTGGGACATTTAGCATCAGGATAGTGACTTCAGTACTACTTATGTGTCACTATATTTGAATGCCACTGTTTGCAGGATAAAATAACAGAAAGATCAGGAGCCTGGGATGCACGCTCAGAGTAGATGCAGGAAATCAGATTTTCTTTCTAGCAAAATAACACAAGAATGTGTGGAGTGGACTATGAAATGATGAAGTAGATACCAAAGTGCTGGGATCAGTTCAATTGGAATTACATAATGGTGTTCATGGGGTTCTGTCTAGCTAAAATCTCATGTCTAGGTTTTCCTAGTCAGCTCAGGTTCCTTACCAGGAGAGCTCAAAGGCTTCATCTTTCAGAGTTTGGGAACAAGAAAGTTTTGAGCTACAAGAACTTGGTCCAGCCCCATTCTTGTCCTGTAGCATTAAACTGAAAGGAAGAATGTTCAAACCATCCTGCATCACAGCATCTGATATTCCCTAAAGGAAAAGGCTCATGATTTAAGGGAACCACCAACTGGTTGGGAAGAAGAGAAAGGTGTAGGCTGGACTGCCCATGACTGCCTTTCCAGCAGATACACATTGCCAAATCAAGGTGGAAGCTCTGGACAGACATCTTTCAGGGTGAAGACAGGGTTCCTGGTCCTGCCCCATGCTCTTACACCTTTGGTGACACCCCAAAGCACCAGATTGCTGAGAAGAGCCAGCACTGGCACCTCATGTCTGCAAAGCTACTGCCAGCATTAGAGACAAAAAGGGCTCTTGAGGGGCAAAAACAGATCAAAAGGAATTTGAAACAAAAGTAGTGGAGGGCTTTGGATGACAAGTAATATTTTCACAACCAAATTTTTTTTTTGCCTCTCAACAAATAAAGTACAACAGGGAAAAAGGCCATATATGGAGGAAAAAATAAAACAAAGCCAAAAGCTCTTTAGTTTTCTTACCTTTTTAAAATTTGTCCTATCAGCTTAAAAATGGGAGGGTTTTATTTTTTGTCTGGGGTTTTTTTTTAATATTTACATCATGGTTTCTGTGAAACTCAAAGAGATTTGCAGGCTTTAAGCAATGCAATGATCTTGTCAGACATGTCCCAATTTGTAGGCAACTCTTGATGATAACACAAATGTTTCATTCTTTCACTAAATGCTTGGAAAACAGTGGTGAGCTTTTCACAGCGAGGAAGCAAAACTTCAGTTGGGAAGAAACTTCAGCCTTTCAGTATCAAGCATCACTTCAAAGAACTCTATTTTCAGGCAACTTTCAAGTGTGGGAAAAAAATGTCACTCCAGTGACATTTTGGAGTCAACATCTCTTCTGGCTTCCCTGATTTTTAAAAGAAAATAATTTTCTTTAAAAAATTAAACAAAAAAAAGAAAGAAAGAAAGAAAAAAAACCCAGCCAAGCCATTTGGCAGTGAGTTGTGTCTCTGTAGCATCAACTGCTTCACCTGTAATCTCTAGTGCTGCTCTGCCCTCTTGTGCTGCTGCAACCGCAGAGCAGCCGCCCGCGCCTTTGTGCGGCAACCACGCGCTGAAAATCCCCCCCTGTCACTTCTCACTTTTTCTGGCAAGTTCAAGGTCAGTGCCGAGCTATTTTCAGCTCATCTCTTCTTGATCCATGCAGAGAAATGACAAGGTAACGTGATTTGGGGTCAGCTGTATTACAGGAACCGTTACATAAACGGAGAAAGTGGAAATCAATCCTAGCTGACAGTGTCTTCAGGATAATCAGCGCTCACTCCATGCCGCTGTCAGCTCTCCTGCATCAAACACCATGTTACTTCTGTCAGATCTCTTTAATAAAACCCTATTCTCACTTTTGGCAAAGTAAATAAATATTTCGCCCGGGCTCGCGTTTTAATTCATTGTTTAGAGAACTTTAGCACTTTGGACTTGCAAAGAGTCCTCGTTTCTACGGGAAAAGACATCACAGCCTCTCGTGTCCATTTCTGCCTGCAAAAGGGCGTTGGCAAAGATACAGTTTGCCAGTCTGATGAAATTACCCCATTCTTCCCATTTTGTGCTTGAGTTCTTCACACAGAGCACCGTCCTCCAATTCTCCGTCACCGAGCAGCCCCCAAGTGCTTACCTAACCCACCCTCATCCTCACCCTGACCCGATCAGGGCTTCTTCCCTAACATTTCAGGACACCTTCCCTCAATTTGTCTGATTATTATTACTTCATCTGAACCATTTCCTCCCTTAACTAGACATCTTCCCTAACATGGAATTATGAACATATCAGTTCACAAGATGTGCCGCGTTAGCCGCGTCTCGATGGCAGCACATGGCGTGTCACTTTAGGGAAAGAGCACTGATTCCATCCCACCCACCTTGTCCTCCCCTGAAACTGCCAAGCCCACAGTTCCCCACCAAAGAACAATTTGCCATAATATTAGCTGTCAGTAAATTCAAAGACGGGACTCCTAAAGCTATAAAATGGATTAGAAGCAATTTAAAAAAGAATTAACAAACTAGAGTAAGAGTATACTGTCAACAAACAAATGCTTCATCATAGCACTGTAATTTGGAATTTTAATTACCCCTCTGCTTCTGTAACAAAACAATGTCTGAACTGGCAGCCATTTGAATCTCTCACAGGTCATTGAGCATTCTAGTTAATTACTCTATGAATAGCCTGTTTTTCTCCCCTCTGGAAACACGTTTCTAATGGCAGTCAAGGTCTGACAAATGTGTCATCTACATAATTAGCTAGGAAGCAACACAAAACATTAAACATGCTTTGTGCCGACAACTATCAAAACATTTCATTTGTTGTCAATTATTCATTACTTTGTAGGTTCTGAAGGGGTTGTTATTATGGAAATAAGTCCAGATGCTAACAAGGTTAGAGTTTTTTATTCAAATTAGTAATCAGAGGACTAACTTTAAAAAATGTATCCCATATACGTTTATGGCAGTGTTCAATCAGTACTAAATTATAAATGAATTTAGTTAAGTTCAAGTTAAAATAGCCATGGCAGAGCACATACACTAATTTGTAGAGTTGCATCTCTCTTTGAAGTTTTAGGATCTAAGCTGAAGTAGCAAACTTTCAGAACCTTTGGCAAGACTAATTTGTGCTTGGTAAATAGAGTAAAGATTTTCACAGCATGAGATAATGTAAGATTGCAAAAGAAAAAAAGAAAAGAAAAAAAAAGAAAAAAAAAACCTGGAGGTTTTTTGAACCTTTTTTCTACCCTTCTGTCACACTGAGTAAAAGTCAAAATCAGCAATTCCGACTCATATAATATCTTGTCTGAACTTCAGTTTGGTTTAACAAGAAGCCAAACCAGTTACATTCACCACTCCCTTAATAGAGCTGAAATGAATTTAGCCTTGCTTTTAAGAAGAAATAGGTGCTGGTTATTTCTTTTTTCTATGATCTCATTATGATGCTGCCTGTCAAGCTATGCTGCTGAAACGGTACAGTGAAAATATTTGGAGGAGAAATAAATGGGGAGTTTAACAATAAAATTAACCTCCTTTTTAGCCAAAATTATTTCAGTTGAAGTGCTGTAATATAAATATACGAGAAAGAATGCCTTCTCATAGGGCTTAGATATGAAAAAAAAAAAAAAAAAAAAAAAAAAAGAAAGAGGGGGGCAGAAGGGTGGGGAAATATTCAGAAAAACAAAAGGCTCGTTTTGTCCTGGAAAAAACACCCGCACACTAAATGCTGATCATGAAAAAGGGATGAGAGGCAGCTCGCATGGGTCCAGTGAGAAAAATTGCTTCTTGAAGGTAAATTGAACCCTAAAATATTCTAATACATTAATATTTTCCCTTCAGCCTTTAAGTTGTAGGACCTCATGGTATATAGGACGTATGTGATCATGCAGAGGCTCCTCTGGGGAGCAGCTCCTCAGGTTAGAGGAAGGGACACAGTTATGAAATGGATGAAAAACTGTAGACAAGGGCTGAACAAGTCAGTCTGCAATTACCACACACATCAGAGAGCTGATCAAAGTTTTGAAAGCACAAAAGAGGTTTGAATCCAGCAAGGGGACATATGACACACTTCATTTCTCATTTTCCTACAGTAGAAAGAAGAAGGACTAATGTTGCTCAACAGATTTCTTCTTTTTTGGACAGTATTCAAGTGCAAGAAGTGGAACTGGACTGTGTTTATGGACTCAGTGCTTTCATACCTACCCTGAAATATTGGGGGCTAGCAAGGTATAAGCTTCTTTTTTAATAAAAGTCACCACACTTGTCATAGGAAGCTCATATATATTTCTACATCTGTCCCAGTGCTACTGCATGATCTTTGTAACACCTTGAATGGAACACAGTGATCAAAGCAGATGAATCTACAATGGGTTAGTGCATGACAGTAAGATTTGTAGAGAATTAAGCCCGGGAAGTCACAATTAAAACACAATACAGAGAATATTTTTCCCCTTCCACCTCAAATGTATGACATGAGGTTTTCTGCTTTGCAGAATATTTTGTCAAGATCTGTTTTTTTCCTCCAGGAAAGAAAGTAAACTAAGAAAAAATAAAGAATCCTCAAAAACTTTCCCTAAATAAACTCTACTGTAAAAGAAGCTCTGATCATCTCTCAGAGATTGAAATAATCCATTTTCAGCTAAAACTACCCACAGCAATGAAACTGAAAATACTCTAAAAGAGGGCTGGAGTCTGTCTTGTAATTAACATTAAACAGATAACATATTTATGAGGAAGTCAAAATATTTTGGAAGCCGATAATCCTGTAAGCCTTAACAGGGTATAAAAACAACAAATAAATGCAAAGTGTTACTGTTACACATGCCTGCCTGATCAATGGTTTTCACATATTGATCTATAAATGGAGTTGACAGTCTGTGTTGGCTGCACATTTTCCAAGCAGCTCTATTTTTGTACAAAACCAATACGGGCAATTACCTTTGTTTGAGATGCCAAGTCTTATCAATTCAATGTGATTTAGTGTCATTTTAATTAAATATCAGGATCTACTTCAGGACAATCTATACAAACAAAGCCTCAAACTTGACTATAAGCTTCATTTGAAGTAAACATGCACAAGCCCTGCAATTGCAAAATATGGCTCAAAAACTCTGCTAAACAGAAGGCTTATATTTTTAGCAATTTTATTTCTGTCTTTTTGGCTAGCCATAACTTTGGCAAGTGCTGTATAATCACAGGAGTAAGAAACAAAAGAAGATTGCTTCCCCTTTCCCTGATAATGTATTAGAGAGATAAATAAACCTACCAGTTTGTTTAATCTAATCAGGAAAAGCTCTAATACATTAACATTTTGGAATGTCTAAAGAGGTTCTAATTCTTAATATAGATGCCAATAAAAAAAGACATTTCATTGTTTGAAGTTGTTCTGAATGAAGCAAAATGCACTTCCCTGGGGTTTAGCAGATGAAAATAGCAAATATTCATTTACGTTGCTAGTTCAGACACCAACATTAAGCACAGAAAGAGCCCTTGCTCTGTGTCCAGCTTCATGATTTGTGTTCTTTAAACTCTACATTAATATCAATTTCAACCTTTGCACAGAGCTCAAGCATTTCCATCGTAAATAAATGACAAAAATCCCCAAGAATCTACATTTAGCTTCTGCATCAGTCAGCTTATGCCTTCCACATTTGCATCTTTACTACTATAAAATGCACAAGTGCATATGGCCCTACTGATGTATGATGCATATCCTTCTTTGTCACACTACAGCAAATAATCTGTCCACCTCCAAAAGTATAGCCCCAGGTGTACTTACAAGCATTAGAGCAAATGCTTGAGAAGACAACAAATTCCTTAGAGAAAAATATCTCTTTGCTTCTCCATAAATCACCAATCTTCCTTCTAGTTTTGTACTTGGGGTTTTTGCCCTTTCTTGTCCAGAGTTTGGGTCAATTTTTTCCAAAACATGTTTAGAGAAATGTGTTTCTATTGATTGTTCAAAATGTGCCAAATGCTGATTGCCTGAATCCATTGAAGTCAGTAGGTTTTGCATAGGTTGGGTAAAAAAAAGTTGACCCATTTGTTAATAGGACACAGCACATAGGGGATGAAAGAGTAATAAAATGGAGCCCCCTTATTCAGATATTTGCAGAAAAATCTCTCCAATGACAGGACAAAAATATTCAGTCAATATTCAATTCAAACAGAAAATAAGCACAATCAGAGGACATATTATAGAATACAGAGGTAGACTGCAGAACATGAAAGATTTCCAGATAGAAAGATCAGGATAAATGTGTTTTATCTTCTATCACAAAATAATTGGCTTTGCTTAACATACTGGGAAAATGGATATTTTAGCAGGGATTCGTGTGCCTTTAAATGCAAAAGTGAAGACTGTGAATATAAGGATGCTGGAAAAGAGATCCACACATTTTAAAACAAAATTTCTAAGTGGATATATATACAAGTATACATGTATATAGTCGGACTCTGCTTTTTCAGACCACCTGGGACAGACAGAACCTACTCTCCCCCATCACTTTTCCCTGAATCCTTCTCAACTCCCATGCAGAGACTGAGCTATGGCAGCAGGCAACTGATAGAGGCAATTGATACTTCACTTCTCTTTCAACTTGAATTTCACACCCTTTAAAGCATGTATTTGGAAACGTTTGGATCCTTAGGAATTCTGCTTGGAGTTTGGGCGTTAGCAAACAACTTTAAGAGGCTTAGTTAAGTAAACACGCCAAAAGACTTTCAGCCTGTCAATATCTAGTCAGAAAATTCTGCATGGCAAAAAGAGATGAAAAGAAATGAAATAGAAAGGAAATTAGTAGCATGGCAAGCTTTCAATCTATTATGTCGGAGCCAAGTTTGCTTGGTGAAATGACATATACTCAGGAAAATTCTGCTTTTATGTAATTAGCTACTAAACAAATGTAGCACAAAGCAACTTCTCAGCTCTCAGCCAGTGCACAGATATTGTACCTGCTATGGTTAGTGGGATGCAGCAGTGAATATTTATGCCTAATTTAACTTTTTAGGGCCCTTGCACTGGAACAGTCCGGCATACTATCCCCAAAACTAAAGTTATGTAACAAGGTAATATCAACAATGAGAAACTGCATGATAAAATCCTGCCCAAAAGTGAAAAATGCTAATTTTGTCTCATTTAGCAGCTGGATACAGAAATGCTCATTAGTTTTAAGAGGGTTAATCCTTTTAACTTTTGCATATTGATATGCCAATTATGCCTAATTGTACAAGAGGCATCAGTCAAGGTAATAGTGCATAAACACATGAAAGTTATTAAGTACATCCCAACATGTAATAAAGTAGGTGTTAATTGGTAGCTGAGTTCTGCAGGCTATTGAGGTGGATAATTCATTGAGAGATGGATCACTTGTAATTTCTCTACATAATTCCTTTTGCAGTCTCATGCTGTGATGTTTTCATGCTTGTCAAAAACAACTGCAGCCTAGTGCCTTTTGTTAAACACAGCCAATAAAATATGTTAGGCATCATTAAATATACTTAACTTTTAAACTTTTTCAAAGGTACAGTTCTTCCTGGTAATACATTATAGTATTCCCAGTAAATTACTATAAGCATTGTTGCAGGTTTGCAATGGAGGAACGTTGCACATCAGATAAAAAGGAAGAAACATGTACAGTGCCTCTGTGGCAAACAATATAATCTAAATAAAAGGTAAATGAGTATCTTATCAGCTGCTGAGACCTAAACAGATTTTTCTTTCCAGAAATATAAGGTGAAGTGATTTAAGCTACACCAGAGAAATCACTGATTAAAATAATTTCTTTCTAAAGAAGCCTGGATTTTGAGTTTGAACTTTGAGTGAAAAGGGGAAAAAATACAGCTGCTATTGTAAGCTTCCCTCTACAACAATAACTTTGTTAGAAAGCTGAATATTTCATAGAAATCTATTGCATCAACGGAACAAAAAATTAATGGCTGGCATGGTTGTGAGAAGTGACCTGGGACTCTGTCCCTAGCTGACACAGTTTTCCCCCTCATTTGCATTCTGTGAGAACAAAATCGATCTGGAGTCCAAAAAGTGGCTACCATTGCATAAATAATTTTGTAACATCATATGGCCTCAGCTGCAAGTTGCCACCATTATGGAAGAAAATTAACCAGGGGAGACTCATACCAATCAGTTTGTTTAGTAGCTCAGAAGGAGTACAGGGGCAGGGACACAACTGGCAATAGAGTTCATCACTAACTATTTAATTTTTAAAAAAAAAATGGTAATGGACAAAAAATTACTCAACTCTTTCAACTCTGTCAACTATTAAAATAATAATTTCAGTGTTTGTGTTTTTTTATAATTAATTCATTCTTTCAGCAGTAGTGGTTTTTGCTTTGGACAAGGCTGTCCTTTGTTTACAGAGTTGTTATTTCCATTTCTTTACTTTTTTCTGTTTTTAGAGTCTGCCTTTTGACAGTTCTTGACATATACCTGATCCTGTAAGTACTATTCTCCACAGCAGCCATACTTAAGTACTGTAACATTTGAGAGCTGTAATACTGAGTAAATGAGTAGGTCACAGCCACCAAAGCCAGACTCTCTTTCATTGAAGAAAAACTGTTGTTCAAATGTCTACCCATACTCCTAAAAATGTATAAATGCCATAAAGCCCTTCCTTGCAAGGAATGATCATGAAAAGAATATTTTAACCACACTTAAGAGAATTCTGTAGGTTTTAAAAAAATTGCAAGACTCAGAAAATAGCAGAAGCATTTTACTTACAGGCTCAGTGACTTTCATGTTCTCAGACAGAATCATAGATTTGCTTTGGCTCAGTCTATCATGGTGACTGTTGGCATTTTTGATCCTCATTTGAACAGCCCCTGCACTGTGGTGGGCAGGATTAGGCTTTGAAGAGGCTGTGTCAGAAGCTGTAGACCTCTCCATGGTTACTGGGTTGACCTGAAGGACATAAAAAAGGAACATTAATCTAGAGACCTTTCATACAAAAATCTACCACTGCCAGTTATTCTTCATTGTAGTCAAAAGAAGCTGAGTTATCTTGCTGGCAAGATCTTGATCATCTTTGAACACCAGGATAACTATCAGCTGTGTCAGCCACTAGTTTTATTATTGTCCTTATCACTCATCCAAACTGCCTTGGAAGAGTTAGTTTATGTAAAAGATTATCCTTATCTCAAAAGCCATTCTCCTCTATGGTGTAATCTCCCTGCAAGCCTCTGCTACGTCCAGCTGGCAGCCACTCTGCTTTGTCTTTGGCCCTGCTCACTCTCCACATTTTAAATCTTGCAAAGGAAAGTGACATGCTGGGAAGCCAATTCCCATATCTTACCTCCACACTTCAATACATGCATGTTACAAGTGCAGCACAGACATCACACCCTTGCTGGTGTCCTAGGTTCAAACCCAGATCTAATAAAAATTCCTGTAACTTTTTTTTCAGTTCTACCGGCAGCATGGATTTTTATATTTTTTTTCTCCCCATTTTTTAAACTTTGAAATGAGGAAATAGCTGTCAGTACATCAGATCTCAGTACATCCTTGGAGGGACCAAGGGGGAACTTGTACCCAATGGTGACCTCCTCCAGCAGTGTTGCTGTGCAACCTCCCACCTCAGCAACATGTGACTCAACAAGCTGCTCTAGTTATTCAAATCCCCAAAATATTTCTATCAGTAAGAGTTACTTACAATTTCCTTTACAAAACAGCAAGACATATTTCCTTTACAAAACATGTACAAACCATGAGGATAGAGTACAAGACTTGCTCTATTTTTCTACCCCTAATTCACCCTGGCACTACTACACGTAAATCATGGGTGAAGCACTGTGGTAAGAGTCACAAGAAAAATTTCTATTTATATTGCTATGTAACCATATGACAAAATGTGTAAAGGAGAGTTACTACATAAGCTGGAATTGCTGATTTGCCTACTATGGATCCAAGGAGATGGAAATCCACTTAAGATCAGTTATAATATAAACTGTTGAAAATCAGCACTTCTCAAAGGGATTAGAAAAGCACAGGTTTTTTTCTAGCAACATCTTCCCCAACCTCTGAAGATTAAAGCATGAAATTCCCTGATTTCAAGAATGTCTATTTCTAAGAGGTCATCAGAGCAGAGGGAGATATGGTACTGGTGTACCAGTATATGTAATGGTACTGGTGTGAAGGTGGGAGAGGATGATGAGGAGCATTGCTGTGTGTCTCTGGGTAAGACCACAGGCACTGTGCTGGTGGCAGGACACAGCCCTCATAGCTTCATCCTCTCCTGGCTCCAGTGAATCATTTCTTTACAGCAAACTGGTTTAGATATAGAGGACAATAATGAGAGGCCATGTAGCCACAGAATGGAGGTGTGACCTCTGGAGATCATTTAGTTCAAACCTCCCACTCACTCAAGCAGAACCACCTACAACTGGTTGCCCACAGCTATGCCCAGACAGCTTTTGAGTATCTTCATGGGGATTTAAACTCTAACAGCCAGAGATATAGAAATGTGAGGAAACAGCACAAGAAGCTTCAATATTAGCCATTACTCACTCAACATTACCTGACATGATAGGAAAAGCAAGAGTGAAGCTTATGCTTGCTGGCTGTTTCCTGCATTGAATTATTAGTTACTCAAGGACTCCTACAGATGTTGAACCACAGAAAAAGAGGAGAAAGAAACTTCGGCAGTTTCCTGCCAGTCAGGAGTCCTCATGTCTCTTTCTGCTGGAAACCTGGTGTATGATGCTAGGGAAAACTCTTTATGTGGACCTTCGGGAGGTGACACTGTGTTCTTCTGCTCTGAGACACTTCTCACTCAGTCCCATGTCACAGGGACTCTGCCATTTTGGCAGTAAGGTCTGCAGCAGCAATAAGCAGGAAACATTTTTTTCCTCCTTCTAAACTTGGAGAATTAAACCATTTTGTATTTTATGTTGGTATCAAACCAAAACTGCTTCTCAACAGATTTTCAGTAGGCTCCAGGCTGGGGAGCTGATCAGACTTGAGAGACAAGAGCAACACTGGCTCTGTCACCCATCCAATGTTTGGCTGGAGCACATCTCTCAGATTTTCCTCTGAAATCTCCCACCTATAAAACTCTGACATATCTTCTTGAGAGCATTATGAGTTTTAATTAGGTAGTCTTTGTCTGGTGTTGCCAGTACATGAGAGCTATAAAAAAGTTTAATAGTATGACACAGTCATGCCCTGGATCTCAAGTAGGAGCACTGTAAATAAATGACAAATCTGAAAATTCTTATACTAATCTTCTTGAGCCTTAGTTAATTTTCCCCCAAACTGGAACTAATTCACACACATCAGAGTACTTATTACAAGGAGACTTTCTGAGTCACTGAAAAAAAAAAATGTAGCATTTCCTCCACGAGATTTTATTTGTCTTACTATGGAGCCCTGCACAATATTAAAGAGATCTTTCAGAATATGAAGGAAAAGTGCAAGTTACAAAAGTTGCTCCCTTAGGATTGCCAGGTAGAAATCTTTTGCTGCCCAGACTCCATGAAGATTCCTGACAGAGGTACTGGACCTGCATGCCAGTAGATGGCACCCTGAATATGAGCTCCACAAACCCAACAGAACTGCATTCATTTGCAAGAAGAATTTAGTAGTACTCATAGTCTGCCCTCTTCTCTTTTTTTTTTTTCTTTCCAATTATTTTTTTAGCTTCTAAAAATAACGGAAGGGAAGGCAGTCTGGAAACACACAGACTATTAACAGGAAACACAAAAAGGATCCCACACCATGCTTTCATGATTTGGTGCTTCCAAACTGTTCTTAGCAGCATCAGGGCCAAGTTTGGGTGAGTTTTGCAGGGGAATTCATTTCACTTTGGAAGGCAGAGCTGCCAAGCCCTGTGTAACTGTGAGGCACTCCATGTTCATCATATAATTAGCTAATTTGCCTTTTGGCAAATAGTTAGCATCTGCATATAAATTTTAGTTTTGAAACCTCCTACGGTTGATTTGTTGCAGAAAGGCACTAAACCAAGACAGACTTTCCCCTCCTCCACTCCCTGTTTATAACATTCCTGAAGCACAGGGGCAACATCACTTTAAGGCATTCAGCTAAGGGAAGGAGGATATGGAAATACCCTGGAAAACCCTCTCGGAAGTGACAGGTTCGATAAGAGCAGGGAAAAGGCAGGGAACAATATGGGTGCAAGAAAAATCCTTGAGATGAGGTTGGATGAATGCTACAGGAAGAGAAAGCTGATTTAGGGTGGGCCAAAAAAAAAAAAAAAAAAAAATTATTGTTAGAATGGAGAACTTCAATTTCTCAAGAGTGGGTAGAGCAGGTTAATTATGAGGCAAGAAACACCACTGAGCTAAAGGGACAAAATCATCTTTCTGGCTGGGACAGAAAACCAAATTCAGCCCTACACCAACAACCACTCTTGGGGGAAACCTTAGAAGTCCAAAAGCCATCACTGAGGAGGAACTTGTTCACAGTTCAAATGAAATTCACAAGCTCAGTGGGTCAACTCTTGCAGTTAGTTTTCCCACAAACTGGGCTGCTTGGAGAGGAGACAAAGCTGCTCCAGCAGGTACCACAGCAGCCCTGTGGTGAATCAGGCTGAACTGAAAGGATGGAGCTTCAATTGCTACACAACCAAGTGAAATCAAGTGACATTTGAAATATCTGGCAGACCAGTGGTTAAGATCCTAAACCCCTGATTTTTGGATGCACAGCTGCCTTTCAAACATGTGGTGTGGAAGTGATGGGTACTACAGAGCCAAGAAACAGAAAGGCTGGAGAGGATGCAAATCCACATGCAGGACAAAGCCATCCTGGTTCTGACAGAGAGTAACACAGCAAACTGCAGAGATCAGATCCTGGGCTTCCTCACAAAGTGCTGGGTTTTGGCAAAACTATTTTCAAGAACATCTTTTGTAACATTTCTTTTTAAAATGGTGTTGTCGCAAAATCTTGATGTCTGATAAAAGTGAAGATATTTAAATCAGTTCTAATTTTCCTTTGATGGGGAAAAATACTTCTCTGTCCTTTCTCTTCAAAAAGAAAAAGATTATTATAGAGGAAACAAAAGTAGCAGTGATCATTTTCCAAGGAAAAACTAAATAAAAAAACCCTTCTTTTTGCTACTTATAATTTCCATTACAAAAGGAAAAATATACTTTTTAGTTTTTTGCAAAAAATTAAGAAAGTGAATTATTCTTCTCACTGCCATTCTTATGTCCTTGTTTGCTTAATAATTGTTTCTGTTGCAGTTTCAGCCAGTAAGATTCCCTAGCTACAGCAGCCCAGGGAACAAGAAGTTTCATATTGCATTTATAAGATTTTTAATCCATTTGGTATGTTGCTTTGCCCAGAATCCATCATAAGATGAGACCACTGACTGGTGTTACCCAAGAACTTTATTTCATGAATTTTGGTACAGTACCAGTAAAGTAATATATAGATTTTCAGAAAGCAGTATCTCCAAATTTTGGCTTGAGCTATACCCATGCTTCTTACAGCTCTGTACAGTGAAAGACAATACAAATGGTAATTCATCAGTAACTTGCACCACGTACTTTTATCTGAGAAAGGGAAAAAAAATTCATCCATAATTAATATAATTTGTTGAATTTGTTTCTGCAAAATGATGAGATTAAGAAAGTTGTCTATAACTCAGTATTTACCAAAAGAAGCTTTTAAGTTGCAGCCTCACTCCTTATGACACATCTACCACTGTAAAGGCAGAAGGAAAATGGATGTGGAAGACCTCAGCATCATCACATGAAAACATTGCACGCTTTAAGTGAATCTTGTTACATGCACTAATTCAATTCTTCTGCTGAAGAGCATGCTGGACATGAGCAGCATCCACTGAAACCTAATGCAGCCATATCCCAGAATGAAAATAAGCCCTGGGGTCACCAGTACCCTAGAGCTGTGAGCCTGAAATAACATGAAAATGGGAGAGGAAGTTAACGAGTTAACGAACAAAAAAAAAAAAAAAAATCAAAGCTCATGCCACACACATGGTGAGTCAGAGAATTCTTGTAAAGGAGAAAACATATTGCTGGGTCTGTGAAAGAAGTGTTTAAAATCAACACACCTACGTAAACAATTCTGCTGGTGGGTTTTGCTCTTAGCCTTTGCTACGCTGTTTGTTGTCTCTGCTGAGGGGCGGTGAGTGCTTAAACACACAACAGATGGAAATAAAGGGGGACAGATGAAAAAAGCTATAGGTAAAGAGAGGGGATAACAAGCAAACTGCCACATAGTTTTTTCCATCATTCTTATCTGCATACTGTCACCATCCCCCCCAAGCTGCTCTCACAGCTAACATATCCCATACCTTCAATCAGGGCCTGGACACAAAGAGCAAAAGATGCTGAGGGATACAGTGTTCTGGGCTGGTGCTGGGAAGAGTCCTGAA
Source organism: Heliangelus exortis (assembly GCF_036169615.1). Taxonomy (NCBI): domain Eukaryota; kingdom Metazoa; phylum Chordata; class Aves; order Apodiformes; family Trochilidae; genus Heliangelus; species Heliangelus exortis. Next base: position 4,357,568 of record NC_092427.1, read on the forward strand.
GCCAGTTTATCTTACTAGAAAACCATAAAAATCCATTGTAATGAAAATGCAAAGCAGATGTAACATTCCTGTGCCTTCTCCTTCACAGAAGGATGTCACTCAGCCTAGAAAAATGTGAACTTAGGAAATAGCATTAAGTTCAACCATCAGTCGTATCTCTTGACAAAAGTAGGAGATCAGAAGTGATATTATATCACCACTGTCAGGGGCTTTACCCCAGCTTTATCACATTCTATCAGCTAGACAACAAAACCAGAACTTCATGCCAAGTTTGGTCTGCTGTAAAATGCTGTCCCCCTAAACTCAACAGCACAGTTTCCCTTACCAACCACAATCACAACCTCATAAGCAAACATCAGTGAATAAGCTGATACACTCTCAGCCCTACAAAAGCCATGTTCATCAGCATTAATTATCACACACCCTTTGAATTTTTTTTTACATGTTGCAGGTGTATTAGATTTTGGTGGTGCCTCTCAGAAGAGACAACAGACTGATCAAGGATCAGGGAGGTCATCTTATCTCATATGTCTACAGGCTGGCTTTGCAGTCACTCTTTTATCTCCTAGTCCTGTATTTGAGAACTTTCTACAAATAAAAGCAGAAATAGCCCACAGATTTCTTTAGGCAACCGTATTTTACATGTACAGTTACTCACATCTTGCCTGTGGTCCAAGAGAAGAGTAAACCATCTTTTCTGTGTTTTTTTGTAGCAATACCTCACTGCCCATCATTTCTGTGTTACCACATGTGGAATACTTCACAAAACACATTACTGAGGAGTATATATATTATATATAATATATATATGAGGTATATATTGCAGTCTCTATGAAGGATGCACCTAAGGGTAATTTCTTGACACAATTTGGCCTGAATCATAGCAGACTTCCTAGGCAGAAATGCAACACATGAAGTTCAACATTTTAAAACATGTCTGTTGAGCAGCATCTTTTATCCTCAAGATGTTAGCTTGATCCTTGATATCATGACCATTTCAACCTTTTTTGGTTTATTCTCATATCAAGACAGGGTTATATTTTACAATAACTCTTGGTTACAAACTCCTGATTGTAATCTCACCACTTAATCACAACTTTATATCACTTAAGATAATTTCTCCCTAGTTCATGCAATCCAGGATATGTGGTTCCTGCCAAGTCTTAAAAGTCTTGATCTCAGGTTCATAGTGAACCCACTGAAGTAAATGGAGTTACAGGAATGTCAAAATAACTCAAAGAAATCCCAAGGAGGAAGCATTTATTTCACTAAGAGAGCTATGGAAATAGACTTTATAACAGGCTGCAAGAGAGGAGGACACAGATTTGCACCATTGCACAGCAGTACCTACACTTTATAACTTGGGGTCTAAGGCTGTTTTGATGGCTGAGTTCCTGAGAATTAAAGTGTTAGTGTGCAGTGCTTCATTTCTGGTTCCACCTGCATTAGGAATCTTGGATTCTCTGCTTTCAGGATGTCACAGACTTGCAGGGGTTCAGATCCTGCCCCACAAGGTGCCTTACAGACTGCTACAGTTTGGTGCTAAATTGATTTCCTGACCATGGACCACAGGGCTATAAATATCAGGAGTGGTTTACTGCCATCAATGTTGACTGTAAGGAAGTTTTTTTCCCATTTTTTTTTTCAACTAACATTAGCACTTCACATGACAAAAATTAAAAGGATAAAATAAAATAATAGAAGACCAGTATCAAGTCCCACTTCCTAGCAGAGAGCAGCAAAATATCTCAAAGTATAAAGTTGCAGTGGAAATATTATGAATCTTTGCAAACTGTTATTTGATTTGTCTCAGGAACTGGATGAAGAGAGAAACGAAGGCAGAAAATTTGAGTAGCTGTGCAATGGCTACCTATGAGGCTTTTATCAGGGAGCTTAGGCCCTCCTTTGGGTCATTCAGAAATGGTGTAGAAGATGATAGCTGAAAGCCCCAGGCTCTGTTCCCTGCTATATGTAGACCTTGAAAAATAGAAGGATCGGGTGACAAAGAAAAAGAGGGATCTGGAAAAGCCACTTTTACCCCATAGGACAAAGATGTGCTATCTCTGGAAGTGCTTTTCTGTCCAGATAGAAGTGGCAGAAAAATTAAAAAGAAAAGAGAATGGGAGAAAGTTACTATTCCAAAGCTGTGCAGATACAATGACAAACTCTTGACATCCACATTTAATGACTGCAGACCCAAATCTCATCTGCCTACAAGACTCCCTGCACAAAGGAAAACTTGTGAGGAACTAGTGCCAGGATATTATTGGAAACAACAAAACCACATGCAATAGGGTACAAGGGCTTCTTCAAACCAGCAAGTGACTGCATATGGTCACACCTCTTCTTGCATCGTTTCTTAATTATATTACAAGTCAAGGTCAGACAAGGTAACAGTTGTTTCAAAAGTTTCTCTGTCCCAATGTATCATATGGGATAGCATAATGGAGTCTATTTTCACCACTCCTGTGTCACCTTAATATCTTAGTTTCAAGTAGAACGTGAAGCTAAAAGTATCCTTTGTGTACAGTTTGGCCTGCATATGTTCTGGGAACAGTCGTCCATAGTAGAAAAAAAAAAAAATTCAGTTGAATATGTAAAAGAACATGCCTGGGAAAATTTCTTACTTCTAGGTCTTCCTGCTGGCAGAGCATTTAATTTCATTCTGGAGTGCATCTGATCTGTGACACCTGCCTCCATTTCCAGGCTGTGCAAGTAAGGTTTCAAATGCTGAATGTTGGTCACGTAAACACAGTCTTAAAAAAATATAAACTATGAATCTTTTGTCCAGTATTTCCCACTTCCAATGCATCCTGCAGCACTGAACAGCAGAACAAGTATGGTTTGGTCATTAGAGCAATTATAGCAAGTCATTCCCGGCACCAGAAAAGTGCCTAGAAGTTTAATTGGTTTGACTGGGAAATGCTAGAGGGGCCCAGAAGAGGAGTGTTTGGTTATTCCTGACATTCCCTTGGCTATCAGTGGAGGAAAAGATAATTTCCTTCCACCTCCTTCCTTTCTGTGGTACATCTCTGTACTACAGATAAGTACAGACCCATGACTTTCCAACAAGCTTAGGTAAGACTGATCACCTCTAAACTCATTTTACACCCACATATGATGCTTGTCATGAGGCAACATTTTAGTTTAAAGCTGCCTAATTCTGAATAAAAAGAATCCAATGTTTTCTCTAGAGGAAGATCACATAAGAATCACAAATTTTCTCTGGTGCTCGAAAGAAATCTGTTCCTATAGCCTAAATGTTCAGAAAAGTGTTGTTACTTTTAATCCTGCCAGATCTGAAGTGATGAGATACTATGGGAAAGGTTATTCTTGCAGTATTTACAGATACAACCAGAAGCAGAAGTGACAGAAATTTCAAAGTAAGACTGCTTGAAATACTTCCAGCTCAATTTTGCAGAACTTCTCCTCACAGAGACTCAGATATTCATCCAAACTTTCCATGCTTACCTGAACTAGACATGTGGTGATGGTAATTTTGGAACAGCTCAAACCCTTTGGAGAAGTGGAAGAGTTAGCACCATAAGACAAAGTGATGCATTAGAAAAATATTTTTTAAACGCCTGGAAGTCTGCTACAAATAGCCAAAGAAACAAACTTCCTATAAGTTCTAAATTTCACAGCTTTGCCAACAGAAACCTCAGTTTCAGTTTGACAGCAGTTATATAAAGAACCCATCACAAGGCCAGCTCGAGTAGGACATTACACCACGTTTATGATCTGCACCACATTCATGGACATGCAAGTACCCCACTGGTGTGTCCCCAGAGGAGGAAGCACCTCGTGTTCCTGAGTAAGATTAGATACAACTTTTATGCCACTCTATCTCCAAATCTGCACTACTGAACACTTGGAGCAGCTCTAGGTCATGCCTCACTTTGCTTCTACTTCTTTGGTTCCAACAGCAGCAGCATCCACTTCACTAGAAAAAAAAAAAAAAAAGCCTTCTTGATCTCTCTTAAGGCTTTGGGAAAGCAGGGACAGTTGTTTTAACCTCTTAGAGTTATCTTACAGTCCCTCAGCTTAGTAGTTTAAATGAGAATTTGCCATGTCTTAATCCATCTGCATTTCTATTTACCCATCATCCTACAGAAGACAAGTCTATCAAACTGAGATACTGAGTTCATTGAACAGGAAAGGTTTTAAAGCTTCCCAGATTTAAATAATAATAATAAAAAATAAATAAACTTGTCACCAAACTCTTTCTTTCTGACACTGCTTGCAGCTCAATAGTGTCTACAACAAGAGGCTTGTCCCTTATTCAGACAGCAACACCCCTTCCCTCCCACTCCCCAGGAGAATGTTTGATTCCCTGGGCTCTGCACATGAAACAGTCCCTCCTACCCTCTCTCAATCTTCCTCCTTACATATCTGCAGCAGTTTTTCTGCTGTGATCCTGCAGCTGCTCCCTTATTTCTTCTCACTGCTCCCACTTCCCATCTGAGGGGGGAAAAAAAAAAAATCCTCCAGACACTTTTAATCTGTTCCCACACTCCCTCTCCCCTTTCCTTTGCAGAGCTCCTGGTGCTGTTCTTGTCAGTGATGCTGCTGTGAAATGCAGCAGAGCTGGCACCTACAGTTTGAGTAGAAACATTTGAAGCTACGGCAGGAACTAGAAGGGGAAATTCTTTGTGGCTTGCATCAAGCAAGCCCCTCTTCTGCATTTTGTGGGGCCCCTGGGTTGCTTTCTTCACCAGCTGCCTCTGCTGTGGCCCAAAGGGGAGCAGAAGGCAGCAGGAGTGCCTGTCTCACCACTCTGTGCCCCAGCACCACAGTGGGGAGAAGACAAAAGCATTTGATTTATGTGATAGCATCTGATGCTGCACTGTGTAGCTAAGATGTCTGCTTCCAGCAGAGGGGAAATACCAAGGAGCTTGTGGTGTCACATATGTAATTTCTTTGATTATGCAAGAGGTTTGAGCACAGGCTCTGCTAATTATATCCAGGATTGTTCCATGAGGGAGGAATTAAACCTTTATTTCCCTAAGGTGGTTCAAGGTGAGTTCAGAAACCTTGAGAGCATCCTTTCTGCAGGCCAGGGGACCAGAGCCCACCTCCAGCATCAGTCCCACCACAGAGATGCTGCAGTCAGGGTCAGCAGGAGCTCCTTGGTGCCAGATCAGTGGGCAAACACCCACAGGCACAGTGAGACAAGTGACAGCCATTCCTCTGCCCCTGACACTGGTAAGAGCAAAAATATTTCTGAGTATTACACCTGGTTGTGGACTGTGGGTTCAAAAAGTAGTGTGGTAGCACAAAGAGCTGATGGACTTCTCACATCCCTTGGTGTCTGAAATCACTACGCTCAGCTCAGGTTTTGTAGTCCCATGACCCTGAGTTGAACTGTCCTTAAAGCCCATCAATGCCACTCCCTGAATATTTGTACCCTGGTCTACAAGTCTGGTGAGAAACCTCTGCATTTAATTCTTGACATTCTTTTATTTTATGCAATTTTTGCTCATATGTTCCCTCCTTTCACTTACACTCTAGGAAAGATTTTATAAAAGTAAATGAACTTTAGATTAAAATTAAAACTAAAAAATAAGTTTTCCAATTAAAATCTCTGTGTAGCAAGGCTGAATGTTTCAGATCTGCATGATTTCATATGACTCAATCCAGAGCCAGTGCTAGACTGTCCAAAGGAAATTCAGGAATGGGATGAAGAAACCAGTTCCTCTGAACCCCTGGTAAGACTGGGGGCATTCCTTGCCTTTGCCAGGACTTAGGATTAATGAATGAGGGGGAACTGACAGGCTTTTTCTCCAGCTGTTCCTTCTTTTTTTGCCAGTCCAAGAAGCACGGATGGATTAATGCCACTTCCTACTCCAAAAACCATCACAAGAATTTGATTACTCATTACTATTACTATTACTCATTACATGGGTCAAGGGTTGGACTTGATGATCTCTGAGGTCCCTTCCAACCCGGCTAATTCTATGATTCTATGATACTACTGGTTACTACCCTTTGCTTCTCCTGCTAATAAAGTAACTAAGCATGCAATGTACTGCTGATAGCAGAAATGTTAATCTTTCTAGATCAACACTACTCAGCCCAAAGCACACGTGGCAGCACGTGTCAGAGCAGCTCATAACATCAAACTTTCCAACTGGCCTGGTGGAAAATATTGATCCATTTGGAGCAAAGGTTTGTGCTAGAAATGCATTTTCTTAGAGAGAGCTCAGGGAGGCTTCTGTTGCTCTTTGCTGTGAATGTCCATGATGTTACCACCAGGCTCTCCTACAATATGTTTTTGGGGGTTTGGCTCTGACCAGCATTACCATGTGGGCTGGGAATCCCCCAACCAGTGGCCATGCTGCCAGCACTGGGTCCATTCCCCTCCAGTTCCTCAGTTTCTCCAGCTCCACTGTCCTAAGCTGCCAGCCCAGCCAGCATCCTGACACCCAGCAGGCTGGTGACAAACCCAGCAGCCACGAAGGTGATGTCCTTGGAGACAGAACTCCAGAGCTTGAGCTGTCATCACCAAATATGTGTCATTTCCCTCCTCAACCACAAAGGAAGAGAGTTTAGTAACATCCTGAGCAGCAGACAAACAAGCCCAGGTGCTAAGCTCTGTGATGGGCCAAGGAGGAGCTTTGGTGTCTGATTCAGCACCTAATACAGTGGTGGCTTTGCTCAGGGTGTGGCAGGAAAAGAAGAAACAAAGGGTAAGGACATACTTAAAGCATGTCTTTTCAGCTCAGCCACATTCACTTCTGTTTTTCCTTCCTCCTTCTCTCCCCCTCTCCTCTTATCATGTTGCAATTGTGCTGAAAACTGATGGATGTCTTGGAGAAGGAATCAGAAGTCACTTTAAGTCCATTTGCTCAAGGACTGAGCTGGTTTAGTATATCACAAATAGGATTTGGAAGAAATGTTCATGAGAAACCACAGTACAAACCCACAATACTCAGATGAATTAGAAGACAATTATTTAATAGCTGTCAATCTCAAATGGCAGGAAGTGTTGTATTATGTCATAAAAATCCTTAAACTACTAACCATAATAGTATCAAACTTGGTTAATTAATCAAAGAAATGCTTCAGTAGGTATCTGTGCACTGTCTGAATTAGTATTTTACTATGTGACTTGCTCATGCTCCCAGAAGTTTAGAAGCTACTTTGGAGAACACCAGTTTCCACTGAATGACTTCCTGGTGTCTTTCCTACTTAATTCCCAAACTAGTTCTTTCTCATTCTAAGCACAAAAATGCAGGGAAATGAAAAGACCAAAATTCTCAAGAGCTCTTAAATTTCAGGTTCTTAGCTTCTGGCAAAGAGGACTCACTTACACACATGCCAAACCTCAACATATCTGATTCTATATCCAGGTGACTTCAGCAAAAGCCAAGTTATACACTGAAAAATTACTACAGCATGACCTGGCTGCACCCACAGATGTCTCTAACATGAGTTAGATTTGGTCCATGGTCAGTCTGCAGCATTTGAATATCCATGCCCAGAAAATTAATGCCTTTTTTCCCCATTCAGATAACATTCTTTTAAAAAAAAAACACACCAATAGGATTTCCTTTGTTCCTGTTTCAGCCAGCATGGAAGTTTGCACTTTGAGGTGCTTCAAGTCTTAATGAAGAGAGGGGAGCTCTCAGCCCCTGTGGTAAGAGACCTGACTCTCAAAATGAAAATAGATCTGCATTGAGGAAGTCCCTGTGCAAACAAGGAGCCAGCAGTGCTTATTCTGTAGTGAGTCTCCAAAACAACCTTTTTATAGTATTTGTCAAAGCAAGGAAAACAGAGAGAAGCATGTCAAGTACATTAAAGTTTTTCATGAGGAAATACTTCTTCATTCTGAGGGTTACTGAGTACAGGAACAGAATGTCCAGAGAGGTTGTAGGGTCTTCTGGTCTGGAGATAGTCAAAACCTGTCTGGATGCCATTCTGGGCAACCTGCTCGAGGTCAACCTGCTTTAGAAGAAGGGTTGGATTCAATGACCTCCAGAGGTCCTTTCCAGCCCCTGCCATTCTATGAGTCTACAAAGCCACAGACCTAATATCCAGTACAGCAAAAGAACAACCAGAACAACCACTGTCCCTCAGATGTTGATAAAAGAAGTGTCAATGAAATTAAGATTCATTGAGACTGCTGGTTGGAGCAGACCAACCTTTTATGGGAAGGTTTCAGAAGCAGGTAACACCAATGCCTCCAGACCTTGACCAAGCTCACAGGTTCCCACATTCACCCCTATGAGGGATTTGTGCTGTTCTGAGCAAGCTGGAGGCACCAGGGCCCTTCAGCCTACCCTGGGACTAAGAGGACATTACAGCAAATAGACTGATGGAGAAAAAAGTTGTTGTTGGAAGCCAAAGGGTGGCAAAAGGAACAGTTTTGTGCAGGCTGTGGAACAAGGTAAAGGAATCTGCAGTTGGGCTTGGAATAGCACTTGAATTGCCATGGAAGATAAGAAGGCCAAAATTTTATCCCACCTGTTTTCTTCAGGACTAATGCTATCAACAAATGAAACCAGGAATAAACAAGCAAAGCATCTTCATATAGGTGCTACCCACCAGTACCTCCTTCTGTCTGTAGCACTGCATATGGAAGTCTTAGGAAAAAAGTGAGATGTAGAAACTTTAGCTAATGTTCAAGTCTTTTTTTTTTTTTTTTCCTTTAAAAGAGATCAGCCCAAACAACACCTACAGATACAGGATACAGATACATCCTGTACAACTGCCAGGTTTCAGGTTTCTAATTAAGAACACACCTAAGCACTAACAGACCTCTCCAACATGAAGAGATTAATTTCAGAAGCATGGAGGCTTTGACAGCTCATTAAATGGTTAGCAGCTCACACTGCTTGAGCTGCCACACCACAGAGGCATCTAAAACAAAGTCCAGAAAAATAGGCAAGTCCCAGAATTGTATATTGTGAGCTTCAAAAAACTGGCCTGCCTATAACCAGATAAGCCCCGTCTGACTCAGTAGAAGAAGGCCATGAGAAGACAGTAAGTCTGTGGGGCTCCTTAGCAGAGAACCAAGCTGAAGTCACCAAGAAGTACAGCAATTCTCACTGGAGCACTAGAGATCATGACGGATGCTCCATCACCTTGTGTGGGTTCCCACTTTTTAGAGCCTGTCTTGGAGCACATCATTGCAAAGAAGTGATAACTTTTGGGATGAGAAATAGATCAAGAAATCCACACCAGCGCTGTGTACAGCAGTTTCCATTAAGCTAGCAGCATGCCAGAGGTTGTGCTGGTGTGCCCCACAACATCAGGAGAAGAATCAAAAGGTGTCTCTGTCACCATTTTAATTTCTGGTTCCTGCCTCCCTCCAAGTGGGGAGGAACATGCCTGAGACCATGGCCTGACACAGACCTTTCCTTTGCTGCCCTGGCCAGAGGGGTTTCCAAGGAGCTACACATCAATGTTTGGTCAGAAAAAGATGCAATATCTCCACTGAGCTGGGGTGTCTCTTGTATGAAAGCAAAAGGAAGTTTCTACAACAATTGTTGCCAAAAAAAAACCAAGGCAAAGTTGGTTATTTTTTTTTTGTAATTCTATAACAGTTTACAGCAGGAGCTTTGCAATACAGAGAGTGCTTCAGCTGTTCACTCTATTTGGAAAAGAAAATGAGCAAATGTATGTTACAGATGTAATTGGATTGAGAGGTAAAGGGAACAAGAGATGCTGCTTTTAAATGAATTTCCTTTGGACACCAAGAGGTAAGTTGCAGGGAAGGGAGAAAATAGAGAAAAATAACTCTGAAAATTCAAACTGCTTTACTAAATCTCACAGCTCGGTGGAAAATGTGTTTCAAATGATTCTAAGACATTGCAGCAGTAACATAAAAACCACTACAAACACAGCCCAGGAAGAGAACATATTCTTTTTCTAAAATTTCCCTGTCTGTGCTGATTTGTGAATACAGGCAGGACAGCTTTTTTTGGTTTTGTTTTTTCTTCCCAAAAAAGTACAGAAAAAATTGAAATGTAATCTTGCAACACTATGCTAAAATCTGTCTCCAATTTGTATACACCATATCCAACTGAGCTTCAAGCCACTTGTGATATCTCTCAAATCTGACCCATATTTCCACAAGAAAAGCAAGTTGCTTCTCAGGATAAGGCTATCGATTACTTACAGGAGGACATATCACAAAGTTTTCAAGAAATTATCAGGAAAAGAAATCTTCACCAGAGAACAAATCTTGCTAATTCTGGCTCTGCTTTATGTGGCCCCCAATCAAAGCCTTAGGTTGTGTTATTTGAACATCTTCCTCAACTGCTTTTGTCTTGTAAGGCTCTGAAGGCCAGGAAGCAACATTTGCACACTGGTAGCATTGCAAAGACATCTCTTCTGACAGGAAGAAAACTTTGAGTGAGATGAGGACTCAGGACTCACAACCTTTTGGCTGGATGGCTCTGAAGCAGAGGAGGAATTAGTCTGGAAAACATGCTGCTATGACATCTCCATGGAGCACAGGAAAAACATAAGAACCCTAGAATTTGTCAAGCGGGAAGGGGCCCATCAGGATCCTCGAGCCCAACTCCTGTCCCTGTGTAGGGCACCCCCAGGATCACACCATGTGCCTGAGAGCATCATCCAAATGTTTCTTGAACTCAGGCAGGTTTGGTACTGTCACCACTGCCCTGGGGAGCTTGTTCCAGTGCTCAGCTGCCCTGTGGGTGAAAAACCTTCTCCTGATACCTAACCTAAACCTCTCCTGATTCAGCTTCCTGACATGTCCCTAAGTCCTGTCTCAGGTCACACGAGTGAAGACACTTGTGCCAGTCCCATCTCTTCCCCTTGTGAGACTGCAATGAGGTCACCCCTCAAGCCTCCTTTTCTCCAAACTGAACAATCCAGGTGACCTCCTAAGTCATCCCTTCCAGACCCCTCACCATCCTTGTTGCTCTCCTCTGGATGCTTCCCAACAGCTTGATGTCTTCACAGCTGCATGAGGAGCAGTGTCCAAAGACAAACCAAGGAGAGTTTTCCGTACAATCCCCCTTATGCCTCCCCATGCCCTATTCATTAGCACCACTGATCAATAATATAGCATTATTGATAAATTGCCAAATTTTATGAATGAAACTGATGATTAACCAAACTTTCTGATACTGAGCAGAGCAGGAGATTGTTCTATTGATGTCTTCAGTCTCTAATGATACCGAGTGTCAAAAAGATACCTCCCCTCACCCCTCACCAACTCTTACAGTAACTGCTGCTACTCATCACCTCCCTCGTGGACACCAGCAGGGAAGCCAGTTGATCAAGCAGTGCTAAAGTGCACCTGGCAAAGGCAAACACTGGGAAACATGATCTAATCTCATTTCCCAGTCTGTGCTACCAGCCTTTTCTACCTTTTGGGGGACAACTAGGGTGGTTATAAGAGCTATGAGAAGCAATTAGTGGGATACTGGAGAGGGTCAAATACAGTTGCCCTCACATAGGATGCAGGAGATTTGCTAGATCTCCAATACCAATTTTGCCTTGAAAAGATTGTTTCACACCTGTACCCTTTACATTGTCACTTCTTGCTTTCAAACACACAAACACCAACAGAAACAAAAATAGTTATGTACCTAACCTAACCGCCCTTGAGCTCATCCAAAATGCATGCAGGTATGATTATTTTTTTCAAAATTTTAACAACAGGTCTCCTAAAGGGCATTAAGATGAATTTAAGGCTCCTTACCTACAGCCTCAGATGTCTTCCTCTCATCTCAAACTCCCATCAGCCAGCAACAGTTTTTACTATTTCAAAAAACGGAAAACATCTGGGTCACGTGTCTCTAGACAGCATTTGGTTTTATCACAGCTCATAAAGACAGAAAGAAATCAGGAAAAAAAAAACCAACAAGTAAAATAAAACCACTTCCTGCACCAGAAGAAGTTCACCATCTCGCCAGTGAGTGACTTACACTCAAAGTTTAGTGCAAAACTCTTCCAGATTGGATAAAATGCCAAATTTTAAAGTATGAAAAAAGTTCTGCTGTTGAAATTACAACAACCAAGGAGGGTCAGTTTTTGCAGAAGGTAAACATGAGGTTTAAAGGCCAGTGCTGAAAGGAATTACGATTCTAAGCCTCAAGACCACTTCCCTTTTCTTACCCTCAATGAAACCCTTTGAGTACTGAAATAAATAGCCTGCAACAAATCTGCTTTGCTATTTTAAATGTAGCTTTAGCAAATGTGACACTTACCATACTGTGACTCTGGATCTGTGAAATAGGAAATTTTAGCCAATCAGAGAGCTTGCTGCTCAAAAAAAAAAAAACAACCAACAAAAACCTGCCAAATAACAACAACAATAACAACCACCCAAAAAACAAAACCACCACCAAAAAAAAAAATCCAACAAAAGCCAAAAAAACCCAAAATACAAAACTTGTATTATTGCCTGGTGAAGTTTGCCAAGGTAAACACTTCTGGTTCTTTGATTTTCTGTTTTAAGACTTCTCCATGAGGGAGCCTTTGGAGAAGCACAGGCACACACAGCTGCTGCCCCCTTCTCTTCCCACAGCACCAAAATGGTCCCTGAAACTCCAGAAAAACCTCTTCCCTGCGTGTGTCTTCCCCAGTGGCTTTTTTTTCCTCAGGAAGAATCAATGGTATCTTTCTGGTGTTTCTAACTCAACTTACAAAACAGGGGCTCACGTGCCCAGTGGGGTTCCCTTGCAGGACAGGGCAGTTGTGTGGTGCAAGGACCTCCACAGTGCTGGTCAGGCTGCAGGGCCCTCTGGTGATGCTTTGGCAGGACATGGGGATTATGCTTATTTTTGGTTTCCCATAATAAACCAAAGAGCTGCCATATGACCTGAGTAAAATGAACCCTGCTGACAGCAGCTGCTGTTGGAGCTCCTCAAGAACCATAGAATGGTTTGGGTTGGAAAGGACCCTAATGATCATCTAATTCCAAACCCCCTGGCATGGGAAGAGGCTCCTCTCAGTAGACCAGAAGATTCTCTCCATCTGTGTGGGTGTCCAGCAAGCCATGCACTGGGTGCACTGAAGGAGGATCCATGGAGAAAGAGCAGTCAGGAAACAAGGGCTGGGGCTCAGGATGAAGTAGAGCTTAGGAAGATCCAGGAAGGGATCGTGACAAATTTTGTGAGGCTGCAAAGAAAAACGGATTTGCAGACAGAGCATTTTCTATTGCAGGAAAAATTGGTGCAAGAAAGTTCCTGTAGAGAACAATTTTCATATATCATGCACTTTCTGAAGCACACGAGAGGCAAGACCTTCAGGGACTCCAGAAGGATACCAGAAAAAAAAAAAAAATGAGAACAGAGCATCACTGAAGGAATGACAGGGCTATTAGGCTACAGAGTGACCCTTACACCATTATTATTGATTTTTAATAACTTCTACAACCCCCATTTCATGGCCAAAGATCCAGTTATTCTAAAGGCTGTAAAAACCCAGAACTAGGACTGTCCTTGCTACCAAACATTTCTGATGTCTGCCAAGAGGTAACACACATGCAGACAGGAGAGGGAACTGAATAGTGTGAGAGCCACTCCACCACTCTAGACTAAAACATCATTTCTTTGCAGGCACTGCATTTTAGGGATGTTTTTTTAGAGATTGACTTTTGGATCAAACAAGTGGGTGCAGAGGCTGAAAATACTTTAGATCTGGGGAAAAATAAAATAAAAAAAAATGTAAAACTAAACAAGAATCAGAAACTGCACAGACATCATCTGGTCAAGAGGGTGGGCTCTGTGTGGTTGCTGTGCAAGCAATAGATGGAAGCTCTGATTTCTTGTCCCCATTTCAGTGATTCATCAGAGCCTGTGAGACAGGTCATCAAGCTGGTGAACATCCAGTTTTCCATGGAGCACAGAGCATTAAGGCTAAACCAGCAGTTTTAAAAATCACTGTTGACTGAGGATGCTGAGTGCTGAGCAGCAGTTACCAAAGCAGTTCTAATAAATTCAAGAAGTATCACAAGTTTCATCAGATGCTCCAACAGTGATCCTAAGACTAGTTCTGGACTAGCAGTCTCCTGAGGGGGGAAAAAACTTGAATTTTCAATCTTTACTCTCTGTTGGGTTGATCAGCAGACAGTTCATAGTATGGTTTGCATGGCAGACACCCACTGGCAAATCTAACTCAGTGGGTAAATCAAGCTATAACAGACAATAGAGACCTGGACAATAATAGCCATAATAGACAGTACAATGGCTGGTTCCAGAAGAAAATAATTTGTTATTAATGAAAATTGATAAAGTTCCAAAACTTTGCAACTTACTGGGGGGGAAATAAAAACCCAAAAATCCTAGAAAAGGAGTAGACCATGTGATAATGAAAAAATAATGTATTATTTCCCACATTCTACACCAGAGAAACTATTTTTTCCGATTTGTAGTATGTCTTAAAATATTTAAAAAGGAGAACAAAGAATTACATGCATATAGACAGTATATCATGTCCATTCAGTACCTATTATTCTTTTGTGTAAGGGCTTTGAATATTTAACCCCTGTAAAAACATTTCCAGGAGCACAATACTGGATATGGAGAAGGCCATGGGCATGGCCATGTAGCAGCTCCAATATTTTATAGACCAAGTTAACAGCAGTCCTAATTCTACCTGCTTGGACACTAAATGCTTATTATGTAGGAGATTGTATGGAAATGTCAAAGTAAAAATACAGTAATGGTTAAATTCACACAGCCCTCTCAACCATAACATGTCTTACAACCATTCTGGTTTCATCTTCCAAGATCTTTTACTCTGGGCTGTTTTTTCCCCCCTAAACAATTTTTTTTTTTTTTTTTAAATTGTCACAGGTGGTAGAAACTAGATCCTTAATGCTTCTCCAGCAGTTTAATGTTGAGTATATGGAAGGAACATATGTGCTGTGACTTCAGGTCTAAAACCCACAGCATCCAAATGTTAAGAGACAAATGGTCTTGCATTAAAACATCTCTTAATAGCTTCAAGTTTTGATACCAGATACACTTTACAAAGCAACAGAGAAGTTTAGGATGGACTTCTCTGGACATTTACCACCTAAAAAAAGATTATTTTGCCTTATAATGAGGTTTAGATTTAGAAATATTCATAGCTAAGAAAATAATATATTTCTTTATTTATATGTTTGTCATTTTTCCAGCCTACCTAATGTATTTTTAGACTGTTTTTAAAAAATATAGGACACTGAAGTTAATGAAAACTACTAGGTAAGAAAGTTCTGCATAAATCAGAGGCAGTTCTTTTCTCTCCCTTTCCCAGGTGTTTTAGGGATCTTGACACAAGGCCAGCATTGCCAGAGCTATTTTAGTATCTCCGAAAAGCCATTCCAACCTATTGTATAACTATACTGTACTAAAAAAGAGACAAAACCCCAGCATATGTTGATGCATTATGTAAAGACTTTCCTTGACAGGATTTAGTTACATGCAAGCTTTAAATGCAGTGTAAATGCATTTTCTGGAGTGTTTGGCCTCCAAGAGCTAAAAGTGCTACAATACCCAACTGCCAAAAAGGTGGTTTTACAGCACCAAGAATGGACCTTAAAAAGACAAATGAGTCATGCACTTTGGGTGACAATATCTGAATCCCTACACCCATCATCAAGTCAGAGTCCTAAAGTGGTGCTGGCAAAAATCTCTTCAAAATCTTGCTCTTCTCTCTGATGTTCACCATTGGCTTCAGGTGTGAACCCAACTCTCCACGCCAATACCTTGTTGACTGGAGGTCTTCCCAAAACTGTTACTGTTTTCACAGCAAAGGAAGAATGAAGGGGCTGTCCCTGATGTAATACTGATATTTGAATGCTGCGACACTGGGAAATTATGCCAGAAGGAAGAAGTCAATTAAAACAACAGAAAATCAAATGCAGCAAAGTCAAACCTGCAGACAGGTGATTGCCTTCCCTCATGTCCAGAAGCTACCAGGGTAGACTATGCTGACTGACATGAACAGGGAAACAAAAATAAGAATGTCTCAAAGACTTGAAGCAATTAGTTGAATTAAATAATGCAGTATGTCAGCTTCAAACACCTCCTCTGATTTTATTTGCCCGTGTAATAAAGGATACTTGTAGGTTTTGTGCATAGCTGTACCCCATTGTCCTTCTCCCCAGCTCCCTCCTTCTAAAAGGCAATTGTTATTGTACATTCCCAGAGGATCTGAGAGATGTCATGAAACCTTATTGGCAATTGGTGAATGCAGGGATCCAGATTTGGTGGAGGAAAAAACAAACAAACAAACAAAATAACAAAAAGAAATGCACCCACCAGTGCAATAGTCATCAGGTTGTGTATTAAGTATGTTGGCTCCTGGCACTTCTTGGAAGACTTCTTCACAAGCAGTCACCTACAGAAAATAAGAAAGTCTTTACTCAGACCACTCTGACATGGCCACACAAATACATTGAATTCAGCTTCCATGCAAGCAGGCAAAAATATAAAACTGATGGCCCTCATTCTGTAGCTTTTGAGATTGTTCCAGTTTTTTCAGTTCCTCTTAGTCTCCATAGTCTGTGGTCTGTGAAGACATATACTTCCTTTTCCTTTGTTTCTCAAGACCACTCTGTCCTCTTTCCTTTGCTTCATGTCTGCAATCTTGGTTTTTTTCTATGTGCCCCTTTTTATTCTGCATTTGCCATTTGCTCTGCATCTCTGCTACAGCCTCATGGTGTTTACAAACTCAGTTAATTATATCCTCTTTAATCCTCCACCCCCTCACTTGTGTTCACCTTTATTTCAAGCTGGAGTTTTCATGACCCTACTAGTTTTTCTGAACATAAAAAGTGTCATTAGGCCTAATTGGGAAAAATATTCTCCATGAGACTTTTTAATCCTGGTTTACTCTTCCCTTGGAATAGAGTCTGCAAAACCAACTTGCACCCATCAGTTGTTTCTTCCCAGAGCCAAGTTCTTTTTTAATAAACTTTTACAGCAAGTGTGATGGAGCCACCAGCCCTTCTTCCCCCCCCCCATGCAAAAAATGCATCTTCCTTCAAATGCATCGACCTTCTTCCCCTCCAAATCAAAAATTGGACCTTCATGAAAAAAAAAATGTGAGCATCATTACTCTGTAGTGTATGTCACTACAGTAGACACTGAATGCAAAGCAGCTGTTCCTGACAGATTTGGCATATAAGAGAGCGAACGTCACGTTACACAAATCATTATGTTCATTATATTAAATTAATAGATTAAAATTAGACAGCCATGTTTATTTTTAAGACTGTTTTACCCACAGATCCCTTTATCCTTATATTCTAAGGAGCTTTTTCTCCTCAGGATTCTGTCAGAGAAAACATAAATGCCCACATCACTAGGAGCCCCTAAAGTCATGGCTGTTGAGCCTCTTCCAATATAAGCATCTGATGGAAAGGTTCTTAAGGGAAATAGAAAATTACATAATTTTTTTTCCTGATCTTTTGAAGAGTGAGTTATTTTCTCCCATCTTACAGGAACAGATTCTGGACTAATTTTTCCTACTAAAGTCTTTAAAGTTGAACATTCATCAAATATCTCGTCCTCAGAGACAATGTCATCCAATTTCAAAGGATCTGTAGCCCTGCAAAACTGATGTCTTATTTCAGAGCTAATGCCTTTGTTTTCATTGAATGTTTTATTTCATCAAATTAAAGCACTTCTTACACTTTTTCTTACTGAAGGAAAAAAAAATTAAAAATAGAAGACAGTACCAAACCTTGATTCTCTGAAGAAGAGCAGACATTTACACACATACAGAGTTCCTACAGTCAATTCATATGTTTTCCTGTCTAATATTTTTCCAGGACAGATATATGTTTTTTTCATATGTTTTTGAAGATAATTTGAATTGAAAATAGTAGTCTTTCAAAGCATTTGTTTAATGAATATCATGATAATTAAGAGCATGTTTTTCATAACTAAATATAAAAATAATTTTTTTTCAAATAAATTCTGGATTTGATTACTGATGGGGGAACTTCAAGATCCTTTTTTGCTAAGTATTTCAATATTCATTCAGAAAAATGTCAAGATAACAGGCTTTAGCATGCAATTTTGGTGATTCATGCTTTTCTGGTGTTTTATCACTTCAGTTTTAATATCAAGTTAAAGTAAAAAACTTTGAATAAAATAAGAACATTCATTAAAATGAAGCAGCCGTATGTTACATCCATACTTACACAGAATTTAGGATCTTCCAGAAATTGACCCCTAACATCAACCACATCTGATACAGAGCAAGAGACTGCAATTTACTAGTTAATTTCAGAAGCTGTAATTTCTTCCCAAAATTGAGTGTACTTGATACTCCTGCTTTTGTTCAGAAGTTTACCTTGTCTAACTCCAGCTCTTTCAACAACAGATGAAACTTAGATGCTGTAAAGAGATTTACAAATTGATTAATCTGCCACTGAACTACGTGCTAAGTAGAAGTCATAAACAATGATAAGGAATGGGATTTTAACATCAATTTAAAAATCAAGTTGCCCTTTTTTTTCCTAATATACCACGATGCCTGATTTATGCCATTATGTTAATAAGCCATTTTTTTGCACAACTGAGTATTAAACAGGATCTGGTCTAGGAAAGCAGGAAGCACAATCAAGCATTAGATTCTAGAAACCAAGCCTGAGGTTTCATAATGCACTTGAGCACTACCTCATAATCAGTAAATCTGAAATCCTTGACACCAGGATGGTGAACCAGAGACATCAGGTTGTGTCCTGTGGTCCTCTGCTGGGTGAGGAGGAGAAGGAGAGGCTGTACCACCAGCCAAAGGACCCAGGCTTCAGCAGGGCTTTCCACAACCCTGAGCAGAGTTACTCCAAAATTTAGCAGTGAAAAAATTTTCTAAAGAGTTCCTTCTGGGCTCAGTGTCTCTGACACATCTGACATCCCAACTCTCCAGGCTGAAGCTCCTGCGTTACCTGCTCCTCCTCCCCCACCATAGCTCTACACGATTGCAGCTGTTGGGTAGCATCTGCTTCTGAAAATGGAAAAAAACATGGAATTCCCTGAGGCTGACAATGGTGTCATCTGCAGAGGCTCACCAGGGAACTCTTCTTATCAATTTGATGGCTCCACCACACACGTTCCTACCAGAACAATGATCTTTGCTCTACATCCTGCTGAGTTTTATCCAGTGAGGGGGTGCTGGGGAGGTTTTCCCAGTGCTTGCTTGGACTGGGCTGCTCAGAAGACCCAAGCATGGATCATGAAGGGTCAACTCATCGATCTCCCATTTTAGTGGGTGAAACCTCTTCCAATCTGATGTGCCGAAGAACTTTAAAGATAGCTTATTGTAAAGAAGTGTATGTTACTAACTATTTTTTCTTTTCACTCATAGATTCTACCTTTTATAGCTGGCAGATCAAACCCATTTTTACAGCATCAGTGATACAGAAACTCAGCTGTGCAATCAAGAAAAATAACCCTTTCAGGGGAATTAAGAGAACTCAGAGGCAGGTGAATCTGGACTTACACTGACAGATAAGTTCTCTAAGGAGACCTTCACCATATTTTTCTCTGTAGGAAGTAGCAGCACAGGAAAGTCTAGAAGAATCCTGAAAAAGAAACCTCCACACACTCACAAGTTCCCCAGTTGCAAGGTGTTGTTCTGCCTACGAAGGTAAGAATTGGCAGAATCTGTTGCTTCTTGATCACACTGGTTTAAATTCGATATCACACACAAGAGCATCTGAGCACTTTGCATAAAGTGTCAGCTAAGACTTTAAACCTGCTTTTCTGTCCTATCTGAAGGGTGGATATTTCTGAAAATTTCCTTTCACCTCCCAGGTGGAAATTTAAATAAATCGCTCCTTAAAAAGAAACATGAGGTATGCCCTGCCTACCTCACTGCTAAAATAGAAGACATCTTGCAGGCCTCTTTCTGTTGATATTAATATATCATGTTATAATAGCTCCCTGTTCTTTTTCTTGTGCTCAAATGTTAGTGTGAACTTTGCAGACATCCTGCAGACAGCCTTGCCATGACCTCCTCACATCATTCTCCCTCCCAGAGGGCAAGATGAGGAACCAGCAACATTTGCAAAGCAGCAAAGGTGCAGGCTGGACCCATGAGGCTCAACTCATCCTCTGTAACCACAAAGGCATGGGGACACCTACCCCATGACAGCCACTCTCCAGTAGCTGGCTCTAGGTTGCAATAGGTGAGAAGATGAGCTGTGACACCATCTATATGGGTACCTACACAATCTATACTGCACCAGGTGGGTGACATCCCAAGGGCATCATTCCCTTCAAGCTGCAGTGGTCTCACCAGTGCTCATCTGCTTTCTTTCATTCAGAAAATGCTTTTTTTTACAATGGGAGAAGTTTTTCTTTGTCTCTTCATATTTATACCTGGCACTCTGATGATGAAGCTGCCCTCCCAAATGAAGGGGCTGCAGGGCTGCTTGCCCCCATGCTCATTTCAGAAGTCTGTAGAAATCTTGCCCCTCATGGGAATCATTTTGAACATATTAAATAATGATTTTCCTATGTTTCTCCCACTTTGATGTGGCCTCCTAGGAGAATGAATTATCTTGGGTGTATGGTTTGGTCATGTTTTAACAATTTGATGATCTCTTCAAAATCCTTCAATGAAATGTAAGTTTAGAGGGGAAAAAAAATAAATGTCTTCTGCACTTAGCTCTGTTGATAAGAGGCTCTGTTCCCCACAAATCACAGTGTAGCAAATTTTTGAACAGGCACTTTAAATTCACAATCTGTTTCTTATTTTTAAAGCTATTTTTTATCATTTGATTAATTGCTTAAAAGTGTACACAAAGATAAAGGGAACTTTGAAATTCATACCTTGGAGTATTAACATGTACTCAGGACTAGATGTAAATGTCAGAGAGAAAAAAGATCTAATGAACTCTTTATTGGTGAAATACTGTATTGCAGCTGCCTAGAATTTTAAATGGTTTGGAGCTAATTACAAAGCAAAATAACTACAGAAGTTTACTTACAGCATGGACTCTCACTCACCATTTCTAATGCCTTCTTCCAGGCTGGATGGATGCCATTTGTTTTGCTAGGAGTTGCAGCCACTTCATTTTGTTGAAGTTCAGTGGATTCTTTAAATGTTAGTAAAATGTCCAGGATTAAAATAAATAAATAAATAAATAAAAATAAAAAGAGAGAGGAAAAAAAAAAAAAAAAGCAACATAGAAATATTTCTCTGTCTAGAAAATTACACAACCAAAATTTTCCTTTTCCCTGATGTCTTCTCTGCCATAATAATGGCTTCAGGATTTAAATCCTTTGCTGCTATTGTGACTTCAAAGCCTTAAAAGTGCAATTGAATGAAGTAGTTCATCTGTCATTATTCAAATATGAAGCAATTACAATGAAATAAAGATAGAATTCCATTGAGAAATACCCCAATCAATTCTCAGTTATATTTAACTAGAAACATAAAATGATGCGGAGAAGAGTAAGTTTAGGTAACAAAAACTTGGAAAAGAAAATGTATGAATTACTGATCTATAACTGAGTAAGCTTTTTAAATAGATGTCACAAATATTGACAAAAGTTTAAGCTTACAATGCAAAAGTGTCTCAGCTGGCTCCAGAGAGTGAAGAGCTTTTCAGAAACATATTTTCAGCAGTTTGGGTGCTCAGGGGTTCAGATGGGAACCTGCTGAGATTTTTGAGGGTCTCTGAGCACATCAGCTGTCTCTGAAACTCGTTAGACCACAACATGTTCATCACATCTGGAATGAGCAGGTTCATCAGTGAAGATATGAAATTCCACACCTACCTCTGCCACATCTTCATTAGTCTGCTGTCCCCACATCTTCCAAGGCCCCTTTTCACATTTAGCCCTAGATGCTTATTTTCACCTTTCTGAACACAACCAAGCCCCATCTCTAACCCTGGGGCTAGAATTTCAGAGGAATTCCCACTCATCACCAGTTGTATTTGGGAACATGACCATAACAAATTGTATCATAGGTTAAAAAGTTAATTACTTTTAGTGTCTTCCATCCTTTCTTTATCCTTTCATCTTCCTTCCTTAGCCCACCCATTTATAATTTATATATTATAAAACAAACGCAAGGTGCATTCTGCAGTAGGACTCCCAATGTTGTGCATTCTAAGTCTGAATGTGTCTTGTCCTTCCCATTCAAAAACCCATATGAGAACATAATTACATGTCACACCATTTTTCCCCCCACTCATAATATTCTCTTATTTTGAGAAAAAAAAAATAGAATAAAAAGCATCCTTTTCTACTTATGGAAAGGATTTTGCCTTCTCTTTAAGTCTTCACATGGTAAAACAAGGTTAAAAAGGCATAAATAGATCCTAAAGCATTTTCCCCTCCTGTTTTCAACACTTGCAGTGAGTTTAAGAGATTTGTCAGAATTAAACTGTGCTATGCAGAGAGAAACCACACAAATCTACATACTCGCATTTGTCTTCCTTAATTTGCAGGCATTTTATCACTCTACCTGGGTATCAATATTCCATCATCTACAGGCACTCCTGTCTTGCACTTTAACTTGAAAAATGTAATTTCTTCAGACAATCCAAGATCTAAATGTTATCACAATAAGAAAGCAGTACCACTTAATACTCAATTTTAAATCAGAGATGTAACAAGGAAGAAGCATTCAGGGTCTATACAATTAATTATTTCAAACATAATTATTCCTGATATTACTCTAACTGCGATAACTAGGAGAGTTTCAAAAAGCAGGCTCTAATATTTTTTATTATTATTTTCACAGAGGCTCTTTCACTTGATGTTCTTTCACTAAATAATATGTAAAATACTGACACCTAATGTTAACTTTCAGTATTATTCATTCTGCAAAATTTAGTACAAATAGAGAAAAACCATGTAAAACTGGTACGTACGTTCCAGTCTTGTTTCAACAAAATACAATATAGCCTTCTTTTACCTTTTGGAAAGAATTTTCTGAATTTCTCTATATGACTATAAAAGCTAGGAACTTCCAAGTTTATCTTCACAACTCATAGCTAAACAAGAGAGTAATTCAGAAAAGCTGAAGTGAAGTTTGGTGCACTTAATTCAATCAAACTATTCAAAGAGAACCCAAATGCTTCTGTAAAAGTCAATATCTTTATGTGCAGAGTTACTAAAAGACAAAATAGTCTGTTATCTTTTGAATCCTGGACTGTATAGAACCAGTAAGTACTTTACCTGCTCTACTAGGATCACTTTCCTCACCCAGAGACACAAGGAACGGTTTTCACAGTTCCTGAATTTAATGCAGAGAGCAAACTGTGGGCTCAAAATTCACCATTTCTCTCTCTGCAACTTCCAAAAGGGCTCCTCCCAGCCTGATGTCTAGGTGCTATTTGGTAAGAGATTTTGAGGCTCTTACTCTTCCTGAGCTCACCAAGGTCCAGCTGACATCAAAACAGGGTATTTTATAGTATGTCCTAGTGTCATATCTGGAATTATATGAAGCTTGACTGACTTTATAGGCAAAGGGAAGACACAAGTGCTTCAAAGGCACTGGCAGTGATAAAACCCTTTTTAACACTGTGGACCACCACAGTTTTATATTGTGTTTTTTTCATCAAGTCACTTTATGGAAAAGGGTCCTTTTCTATGATGCTGTCACTTGACAGATGGAAGAAGCTGTGCTGCAGCTGCAAGTGTAAAAATAAAACTGCAGCCACTGAAATACAGGTACCTGGGTCTGCAATACAGTGACACAGTCTCAGCTAAATCAAAGAGCAATGATGTCAACATAATCAAAGCCTCTTGACTGAGCCAGAGCTTTTCCACTGATTAGGACTCCTGTGCTATTCTTTATAATAATATTTTATTTTAAGAAGCTGTTCTTACTCTTCACAGGTGCTAAAAATTCCAGCAAATTCTTTCTTTGCATTTCATTCAGCTTTCCCCTATCCGTTCAAACCAATGAAATAGGTGTAGCTGCAGCAAGAATTTTAATACTACCTATTTTTTAGGAATTTTAGAGCACAGAGAGTGAGTGGCCTTGGATTTCCCTGTGCAGCAGGAGATGTCCAGAGTGGGAAAATTTCAACCATTAAAGATGCCCTTGAGCCAAAATGGATTGTAGTCCTCAATTCTTCCTCCAAATCCTTTCTCACCCTTGAAATGGAACAAAAAGAAGCACTACAAGAATATACTTTGTGTTTCATCCTAAAAATCAGACAACTTGCACATCTAACAGAGGAAATGTTACTTGCTTCTTGAAGAATTTTTTTGGCAGAAAACTACTGATTTAGGAACGAGTTCTTATTTATGCCAAAGAGTTATATATGTCTTAAAACAACTACAGGTGAAGAGTTGGTTAAATGTAAGCAGTTTTTCTTCATTGCTTTTAGCTGGTCTAGTGCAAATCTCTGTTAAAATTTGGGCCAAACTCTAACTTAACAAAATGATATTTGGTTGGGGCTTAAACAGTTCATTGTTCCTAATCCAAATTAAGCCCTGTTAAAACTGCACAAAATGAAAATTGCTCTCAGCATTCTCAAGCATATCATGTCCAAGATGACTACCTAGAGAAAGATAAAGTTTTGGTTTAGCCAACTGTATCACACCAAAGAAAGTATCTACAATGTACATTCATTCTTCAATTAAATCATTAATTAAACTAGAATTTCAAAATGTTGGGCTCTTTGAAAAGTCCAGTATGCAGCAGTTAACAGTTTTAAACAACTAATTGTTCAACTTCTACTTTTCAAGTATACCATGTACTTTAAATAGAATTGATAAATTAAAAATGTAAATTGGACTGTATCTTTTAACTGTTGGTGATTTGTCTATTTTCCACTTTTTATTATGCATCATTTTTATAATAAAGAAGGGATTTTTTTCCCATTCCTGTTCTAGTTGATAGCAATTCTTCCATGCTTCTCAAAGTTAATGTAATAAAACTACATAAAATGTTTAAGAAAAGCCCCATTAAAATATACAAAGCATACTAATTCATGAAGTCAAAGTCAAAGCAGAGTGGAAATATGAGCTTTAATAAAACTATGTCTGTTGTAAATAACTATTCAAGCACAGTCATTTTTTTGCAAATTGCATGAGATATAGCTCAGTCTACTCAAAGCAAAGAATCGCTCAGCAGGATAAATGCATCTTAGTCAGAAATAGATTAAAAGATACAGCTGAGCCATCAATAAGAACCAGATAGCACAGCATTGTTTGCTGTTTGTTTTGAAGATGTAATTGCAGATCCCAGGATTTCAATAAATCTGTGCACATCATGGAAAGAATTGTAGAGAGGAACTGGGGCAACGCGAAGAGCGTTCGGTTCTCTCATGTCACACTGCAAAAGAGAAAGGGAGTGCTTAGGAAATTCAGGTCACTTCACATTTATCTGTCAGGCTGTATTTTAAATGTCATCCTTGTCTTCAAGGGTGAATGACTGGGCTGACAAGGAGACACATGTGAAAACTTTGGGACTCCCAAAAAACTACTGTGAGGAGCACTATCGTGAAGAATATAGCAAGAAAAGAAGCGTGGACCTAAAAAAGGCTGCAAGGCTCAGGATTGGCAGGACTTTGAGGTGCTCCAAACCAGCTATGTAGCCCCAAAATCCACCTTAGTGCCTCTAGCAACCCACAGCTGAATAGGCAGACAGGTGATATAAATGCCACCATGAAACAGAAACATGCC
This sequence comes from Heliangelus exortis, assembly GCF_036169615.1. NCBI lineage: Eukaryota > Metazoa > Chordata > Aves > Apodiformes > Trochilidae > Heliangelus > Heliangelus exortis. Next base: position 4,383,145 of record NC_092427.1, read on the forward strand.
AGTATGATAGAGTTTCTTCTACTACAGGTACAAGTACTGTTGCAGGGCTTGCACTATTTTTCTCTCTCCCCTCTCTGAATCTGAACAATTTGCTGACTATTATAATCTCTTAGATTTGAAGCATATTACTGTCTGGAAGACAAGCCAGCACTTTAAGGCCCTGTGTTCTCTTAAAAGCAGCAGTTCCTGGAATTCCCTGGCAGCACCAAACCAGGAGTGTTTTCAGCCTAGAAGAGCTGCTCTTTGGGGACACATGTCACCAGCAGAAATAAAACCCATATATCACTTATATAGCATTACACTATCAGCTTCACCTCCCAGCACTTCTACATCACCAAATGTATAGCCTTAAATTTACCTTTATTCCTTCTTATCTGTGCTAACCAGTAACTGTGCCCCTTTTACTGAATCATGTGTCCACCTTGACATCTTGCAAAGGGTTTGGACATTTGCAGATCAGGAAAGGGCTGGTAGAGCTTCAGAGCTCCTTGGCACCCTTGGGCTGTGGCATTGGTGTCTGCCAGCCCCCCTGGGTTGGCACAGACCTCCTCTTGGTGGTCCCTGCCCTGATGCCCAAACCCACTGCAGGGGAGCAGGACAACACTGAAAAGGCAAAACATTGCCTTTTGGACAGTTCTGTTGCATTTCTGGTTTTGGAGTGATTTGTAGCTGTTCTTCATGTATTTTCTAATTTTTTTATTTTCTGATTTTTTGCCTATCTTTCCTGTTCAGGCACTCAGCCATATACAGCACACAATACAGCAGCTCTGGTCTTAGTAGTGACTACTGGGTGCTACTCACAGAATTATTGGAAATAAATCAAGAGAGAAAGGACAATCTGCAGAATAACAAATTATTTTAAAAATAACTCCATTAATTAGGTGTATAATATAACCCCACTTATTAGACTGAAGGTGGTTGGTAAGCAATTTTCACCATTCCCAGTCTTTTTTGACCTTAGATGAGACTATGTTTGCACAAAACCCAAATTCTTATTCTGTTATGGTGTGAGTTCACAAAATAGAGCATAGGAAGATGAAGTTTGATTTACTTACAGCTACTCCTCTTTTCTCCAGCTCCTTAAACAAAGATTTGATTGAAAGGGAAAAAAATAGAGTGAGTTGGCATCCTCTTTCCTCAATTTGAGATGGTGTGATTATTTTCACAAAGGGCTTCTCTGGATTTGATTTATCCTCACTGTAGTAATGTTTTATCAGGTATTCCAAGTAACCGGTGAGTAGAATGGATTTCCTCCTCAATGCTTTCATTGTAGTTTGACCAAAAACCTGTAATGGTTTTCAGTCATTATACTGATAACGTGCTGAAAATAAAAAGGAAGTAAAGGAGACAAAAAGGAGAGCAGATTTCTCTGTACATTACCACTGGAATCAAGTGGTAATGTCAGATAGACATAAATATGGCAGGATTGGGCTTTTGAAAACACAGGATAATGTTATTACTTCAGATAATGAAAGGCATTTCTCTCTACTGTTAAAGTTTTACATACATTGGTATCTGCATAACTGATTTGCACACAAAAAGAGTCTGCTAAGAGATCATTCATTTGCATATCTGAAAAGGATCCATAAATTCTCTACACACACAAGAGGGCTGCATGAAATTCAAAATCGCATTCTAGGGTTTTTTTGTAGGTACCTCAAGTAACAAAAGACAAGGGTCAAGACTGAAACATCACAACTGATCTAAAATTCTTGCCTCTGAAAACATGAAGCTTGTACTAACATTTTTACTTGAATGCTCTAAGTCCTGGGCAGGAAGGTTTGCAGGCTCTGCCTCTGCTACTTCAAAAGAAAAAATATTTACTTGATTCAGGTTTAAGAGCTCTATGCTTTTACACAGCTACAAGGAAGGATGAGCTGCAAAAACTCATGAAACATGCAAATGTGATGGCATGGGCTACCTTGCCATGTGGACAACAAACAATGTTGGGTTTCCAGCAGCATCTGAAAATTACTCTTGTAGAATAGTCCATGCTGCTCTCACAACCAGTAGATGCTGCAGAAAACCAAAAGCATCTTGTGTTCTTTCTGCAAAACAGAATCTGGCTGCTGCAAGACAGCCAGCACAGAGACAGTGCAGTCATAAAAATTAACCTGACAGGGACCAGAGCCACTAGCAGTCAGTACTTGTAGAGGTCCACAAAAATCCAGAGGTGCTTCCCTCCCTACAGAGGCAAGCAGAGGGTACCCAGGGCTATTGAGCACATTACTGGAGGGGAAAATGGAGCCCTGCCTCCTGTTCTGCTGGGCTGTGCAGCAGTATGAGGGATAGATCTCCTTAGGCTGCATGCAAAAATCTGTTTGCTCAGGCTATGTGTAAAGAATATTTGGTCTCCTGGGTGAAATTGTGGGAAAAGATCTTTTAAATGTGGCTGTCGAGCGCTCCCCTTTTTTCCATAAAAGGGAGCAGCCACCACCATAACAGTCACTTTAAGCATTATTGAGGAATAACATGCATTAACACTTGCAGTTTTCATTGTTTCCATTGGAAACACTGCCTTCTGCTTAATGTGTCCCAGTGAAGGTGGCATGCAATTTCACAAGCCATCTCTTGCCAGACATGAAAACTATTTTGTTTCCCACTGTATTAGAGCAATTAGCACTGGGAAATCCTGGCTGTGCCAAAAGGTAATGCAGGCACGGAAAGGGGAGGCGATGGAAACTGCTCAGCCCTCATTGTTCCAGGCTCCCTGCAGTGGGCTAAATGACAGCAACCCACACAAACTGAAGCACTGACAATCTGGGTCATAGCAGAATAGCTTTCAGCTTATCTCCAAGGTCACATAAAGTTTAAAAAAATATATTGGATGTTTAAGGACTCACTAAATAAATTGTCAGGCAGAACAAGAAGCATTGCTGTGCCCTTTGCAGTCCTTCAGCATTGCATGGAAGCTGGAGAGAGTACAACTGGCAATTTTCTTAATTTGTTTGCTTAAGATACTGTTTTTTCAGTAAATAAAGAAGAGGGACATACAGCGTATGGACATTGCTCTTTGTTCCAGCATCAGCTTTGCCTTTACACTGGCATTAACTGAACGCTAGCAGAAATAAAAGTCTCCCATTTATGCTGATGGCAAAACCTTGTTAACCAAGGCTGGCTTGAAAAGCAGCTTAGGAAAAAATGTAATGTTGTAGCATATGTAGCATATAGCAGGGAAATCTATGTAGACCCATCCCATTCAGCCAGCAAGAGTTAGGGTTCTGCATTTCAGGAATGAGCCATCCAACTGAGAAATGTTGCTACTGCTCAATATGAAACACGTGGTGTTTAGAGGGCAGCCACATGCCTTCAGATAGGCCTGAATTGTCCTCCCTAAGGTGGACCAGAGAGCTTTCAGCACATGGGTTACCCCTGCCTGGCCAGGAAAGGATTAATTTGGGATAGAACAAATACCCCTCCCACAGCAGCAATCTCAGGGATTCGTATAGAGAGGGCCGAGATGGAGCTTTGCTACTTTGGCCACCAAAAAAAACTAAGGAAGACATGAAGCAAAACCCATTCTGGACCTACTCCACACTCATTGATTCCCCTTTTAGGAAACATTCACAGAGAGCTTCTGTCTCTTCTGTTTGTTACTGTTTTGCTTGTCTGAACTACAGCAAATGACAGGTTCCTTGAGCCACTACTTCAATGTAGACTCCAGGACACCAAGTGGCCACATCCATTGTCCTTCCTAAAGGAGCCAAGTCTGTTTTGCCCAGGGAAATATAAGCCACTCTGGATACAATTTTTTTGAGTTACACGATTCCTTCCTAGGAAGATCTGCAGCAGCATCCTTTCCATGAGGCAGACCCTGAATGTCTCAATGGGAAAAGCCACCCCTTGCATGGAGCTCCTAAGAACCAGGACAAGCACAGTGCCAGCAGGAAGTGCAAACCTCAGCAAAGTTTGTGAGAATATTGAAGGGATGAGCATATTTATTAAAGGCTTTGGTCTCTCATGGGTGTGGGTTACTTTGTTTGTTTTTCATTCTCCCCCCCTTTCTTCGCTTTTAGCTATTCTGCAATTTATTTTTTTTAAAGGGAGGCAGCCATAATCTGCATAACATTCATTTAGTATTTTATACTCTTAAATTCTGTCTCAAAGTAAAGCAATTACTTACCTCTAAACTAGCTTGCAGAGCACAGACCAGTAAAATTGGAGGATTCGATAACCGAAATCCATTAATTCCTTCACTTAGCTGCAATTCTGGAAAATGAATAAGTCATATTAGTGTTTTTGATTTCTTCCTTTTAATGAATTGGACCTTATCTTGAAGCCTGTCCTCACGCCATAAAATATTTCCCTAATGCAGGAACCAGCCATTAAAAGGGAATAGTAATCTCTTCACAGCCAACACTTTCAATGTAGAGAGATGCCCAATTTTATCCCGCGGACGACTTCATCAGCAGCTTCAGGGGAACTAGAGACTGCAATTAATTTGTTTAAATGGTGTGTGCTAAAACCACCTTTACACTTGAATGTCTTTTCACACTGGCACAAGCCACAGAAATTCCAAGTCAGCAGAGCCACTCTCCTGCCGTGCTGCCAGGAAGCAGGGAATCATGTTCCTCAACTTTATTAAAGTGATGAGACACGTGGGAGGCCGTGGCCACAGCTGTAGCTGCAGGCCAGGCAGAGAAGTTGCCTTGACTTTAGGGCTGTGAAATTTCACAAGATCTGTTTAATAAGTCTGTATAGCCAGCCTGTAGGTTCCGTGTCACCGTTTATATTTCATGCTCCAGCACCAGAGCAAGAGGAAATGCTCTTCACGCACTGGCTAATTTTCTAATGATCATTGCCCAACTTCTACCCTATAAACCGCCCGTGGAAATGAACAAACAATATTTTCCTTCTTCAAACAGTATTTCAAGGTAATTTGTGTCTCCTGCTGGCTTTCCATAGTGCCACACTCTTGCACTTGGTCAGAAAACAAAGAGCAGACTGAGGCTATTAGGGAGGTGTTCTCCAGCCAAAGTCACATCGATAGGCGTTGCTGCAGAAAATTAAAAATATATTAAAACCAAAACAACCCCTTGAGCGAAAAAGCTCCTTTTCTCCTCCTCATTCCTCATTATATTCTCTCTGCCACACTAAAATGAAGCCGAACAGGCTGGCCAGGAGATCTGGAAAAGAGTCCTCCTTCCCTATTAGGACAATATATGTTTACTTCTTCAGAGCAGGTTTGCTTTTTTCTTATAGCCCATCCTAGTGCAAGGGATTTGGAGAAGCTGAAACATTAGTGGTATTTCATGACTTATGTCAGGTTACCTTACCTTTATTTATGTAATTTCTCACTAATACCACTGGAACTAATCCTAAAGGAAGGTATTACCCAAGTGAATCATAGCAGATCCTCGCTCCTCAGAGACTTATTCACTGATTAATTCACGGAGTTACTTCAAAACCTTCATCCATATTCTACAGCTGCATTTTGAAGGCATTTCAGCAAAATATCTAGAAGCAGACAGTCAGACCCATATGCCCAGAGATGAATTCCCATATTTATTTCATTCACTCCATTGCATTTTGGACAGGTTTAACTTAATACCTTTAGCATAAGTGAGGAAATGCAAAGTTCTATCCCTTCTACTCAAATTACTATGAAAAGTGAAGCTGATTTTAGACAAAGACATCAAATGAGGTAAAACTGGAAGTGTAAAAGTACATACTGTTTTCCATCAGGAATCGTGTTTTGAAGTCGTGACCCCACCAGCCAATTAGCCTAAGATTTCGTAAAGAAAATAAATTAATAGCAATCTTGGCATTAAATATTTTAATTTAGGGGAGAGTAAAGAAATATATAAATTAGATTAAGAAATATGTACATTTCTAATAATAGAGTGTATTTCTAACAGTGATATAAAAATGCAATAAATTATATAAATAGCTATCACTAAAAACTTAATATCTCTATTTGGGTATTTCATTTTAACTGTTAATGACAAAATGTGCCACATCTTTCAATTAGCTATTGATTTCTAACAATATCCATTTTGTCTGATTTCATTTCATTAAAAGCGAAATAGAACAGAAATATTTTCACTGTTTTCTTTGAAGAGATTAAAATCAACCTTAAACTTAATTTAATGAGTACTGAAAGAGAAACTGTGTTATAAAATCTGACAGTTTCACTAAGCAAAGGAGTCGGTTATGGGCAGAAAGATAACAGGACCACAGAAAGATTGTGCAGGCATTGCCTTTTCCTTACTCTGGGGAAGCAGTGTTAATTCTCAGTAAACTTTTTGAACTGATTTTATTATGATAAAATCTTTCTTTAAAGTAAAAACCAAAAGAAGAAAACAGTTTAATCCAAAAATCAGATTTTTTTAGATAATCTCCAGAAGAAAAAAAAAAAATCAATTACTCTGAAAATTATTTATCCAAGCTTTTAAATTGGATGATATTACATGATTAACATTTGATATTTGATGAAAAAATATACTCAAGGGTAAAAAATATATACCATATACAATATAAATAATTCTACAGAGCAGCAGCCAACCTTACAAAATCAAGGAGTGTCTTCCCACTTCCCTTAGGTTCCATGCTTCCTAACTTCATAGATTGCAATATCGGTGACTAATAAGAGTAACTAATAACATAATTTAAGTACATTAAATTTCCTATGTATCAATATTATTAAAATATTAATCAACACCTTAGAAGTCAGGAAGGACCCTGTGGGTTCCAAGACTGAACATGTTGGACACCACTTTTTCCAAGGCTTTGCTCAGTTTGTGTGCTTGGTACCAGAGTTTTTAGTAGGGAAGCCTGGGAAGTATTGAAAATGTGTAATAGCAAGAAAAAAGCTCTGAGTAAAACTCATGATATATCTGCCTTCCTAGAAGTTAAAAAAAAAAAAAAAAAAAAAAAAAAAAAAAAAAAAAAAAGGAAAAAAAAAAAATCATTGCCCTTCTCTAAAGCAGAAGCATTTCTTTGCAGTATGCTTAAAAGGAGCTTAGATCTGCAGAATTAAGACCACATTTGAGTTAAAGACTTGTTATATGAGTACCATTACACCATGGTGTAAAATAAGGTACTTCATATTCCTGTACAACAGCATAGGTTTTATGTTTACTTCTATGAAAGGCTCTAAGCTGCATCCAAACATAGTGTATATAGAAAAAAACTTTATTGCTGCTTGATGTTTTTATTATTCCAAGACCCATGAAAATCAATAGTGCAATATACATTCATTTCAAATGAGATATTGCATTGCCAAAATGAATACATCCCAAATAAAGTAAAATGCATCTTCTGCCCAAGTGACTCAGTTACTGATGCTTTGATTCATAAAATGTATTGCAGCTATTCAATATGAACCTTATAATATATATAGAATGCTTCACTGTAAACCCTGAGTATTTTGTTACTACAACATACTATTAATGTCACTGGCACACAACAGTTTATGAATTTCATAAGTTTTAAACAGAAAAAAAAAATGGGAAATGTAACATTTGGACTATTACCCTGTAGCAAGGAGCAAACAAAACTATGTCCTATTTGGGCCACATCCTAAAGTCAAAGACAAAATAAACATAGCCAGAGTATTACCCACATAGAACCTAATGAAAAGCACTCTGGTTGCATTTTGGAATGTTTAAAACTTGATAACTCTAAAGCTGGCTTAAAACCAGAGCTCTGCTGCAGCTCCACGTCTGCAACTTTGAAAAAGAAATTTCAAAACTTTTCCAAAAATGACAGAATGAAGGATTTTTTTTTTAAAGCCAGCTTTAGCTATCTCACCCTTTCCCACCATAACTTTGACAATTTGCTTTTTCTTTTTCTCTCTTTGGCTGTTCTAGAACTTCAGAGGTGTCACTACGGGATGTGCACTTTGAGGCAGCTCTGGTCCTTGCACTCCCATTGATCTAATGGTCCATATGGATGTCATATTATTTGACATTTAAGTTGACAGGCTTCAAAGTGTGGAAACTCACAAAATCTTTACAAATTAGCGATTTGCTGTTTACAATTTTCTGTGAAATTTCTGAAATGAAGGTTGCCACTGCTATGCCAAATTTCAACCTGTTGTGATGGGAAATAGTGAAGGTGTTAAACCCCAGCCATAAGGCTTTATAAATGCTCTCTAAAAATAATAGGCAATAAAACTGCACATTAAAATACTGCAGTAAAATGCCTTATTAAAGGGTTGTTATTCTGCATGCACAATGAGGATTTTTGAAATGCAGCCTCCATTTTGACTATTCCTGCTTCAAAAAACAAAGGCACCAAGATCTAAATTGATTCTGAATTCCAAATCATAACCTTTACAAAATGCATAATGTGGAAGTTGCCTGGAAAGCCTTTGTGTTTAAAAGCACCTTAAACTTGTTGGTAACTGGACATGAGATTAGCATCCTTTTCAGTCCAGATAAAAAAACATTTTAGGAGGTGTGAAAAAATCAGTGTGTCTGGGGAAAAGGAGATCTGATTTCACAAACCCTCCTCTAGGAGCCTTGGAGAAAAAGGCATTACAGGTCTTTCTACATGTAAATGGACCCAAACCGAGCACTTGTCTTAAAACAGCACTAATTAAAATGCTCGTCCCAGTGACAGCCAACTCATGGCCTGTGCCCAGGTGGCATCCAGCTGCCAATCCCAAGCACCCATGGCCACCTACAGGTAATGCCTCTCCATCCAGCACCAAAATGAACATTAAAGAAGAGTAAATTAGTGTCAGATCAACGGTGGCTTTTTCTGTGAGGGGTTCACGTTCTCAACAAGCCCACACCTATAATAAATTTTAGAATAGATAACACATTATCCTATTTTATCCCTCAAACTGTACCCCTGTCCTTAGGTTTGTCAGCACTGAGACTCTCCCAGGGAATTCTGCAGTTGAAGCAAACTCTTACTAGGCCAGTTTCATGGAACAAGTGGGTATATAATGCAATATTCCTGAAAGGTTTTCAGATTCCTTAGTTTTACACCAGAATGTTCTTTCATTTACAAATCAATGCGCAAAGATTTTCTGGGCTTGAAAATTACTCCAGAAAATAGTGGCATCCCCTCATTTAGTGAAACTCTCTTTAAGTGCATTTACACCAGGGAATGATCCCTTCAATAAGTATTTTTATTTAGCTCATTTTCCTCCTTCACATCTATCTGCATTAGACTGAAGTGCTGGTTGTTCCCAACTTGAACTGTACCGTTTGTAGTTGCATTAATGATGCAGGAGTGAAGGATATAATGATCATGATGTATGTGCAGTGTAAACATCAAAGAAGATCCAGTTAAAGAACACAGAAAAAAAGACCAAAAAAAAAAAATTGCTTTGACCTTTGCTTCGAAGTTACAGATGATCATGCGACTCATTTATAATTTACAGCCTGAAGCAACATGGGTCTTATTTCCCTGCTTAGCAAGGAAAAAAAAAAAAAAAAAAAAAAAGAAGACACACTGAGCAGTGATAGAGAAAGCAGGGAAATATTGTTAATGTGACTCAACTTTAGCAATCCAGGGCAATGGGCTGGAAGTATCCTGTCACTGCATTGTGTGAGAAATCATCTCACATCGGTGAGGAAGAATGTTGAAAAGCTACAACAGGAATGCAGTGTGAGATTAAGAGTATGTTATATCCCATTTGCCCACTTCACTGGGCATGGGACAGTTTGTGTCCCCTCTTTTATCAGGTCAGAAAGCTATCGAGACATTTCATATTCATTACTTAGATTATTTCTCTATCAGGAGCATATATCAGCAAAGCACTCTATAGTTATGAAACCATGGAGGAAGCTAAATCAGATGCAGGCAGTTTTGGGACAGAATGTGTCCACAAAGCAGCTGATGTTACTCAGCTCTTCGTTCACACATTGCTTTATTCTTGCAAAAAATCTTCCAGGTGTTGGCAAAGATTCATTTGAGTTTTTATGCTCCTGTTTTAGCTATGAGTAAGAATCAGTTCTGAGGAGTTAATGAGACATCTCCCTGTTCCCCAAGTTTATTACACAGAACTCCAGCAGATGTTGTGTGGTGCCTGCAAAGGCAACCTCGTGCAGGAAAAGGAATGAAATGGAATTAAATGGAGCACATCCCTAACACATCCATGGCCTGTGCTTAAGTCTCACAGCAACTTTAAGACCTATAGCAGATGACCAAGAGTTTGACAGAGGCTCAGAACAGAGGTTAACTGCGTCTCCAGTTAGAAGAAAATGTGTTAAACAAACCACCCATCAGGTCTTAAAAATTAGACTTTAGGAGAACACAGAAAGTCTGGATACTGGGCCCAGCCTGAAGCTCAGACAAAACTCCATCTCACCTCAGCCCCAGTGATTTCCCTGTGAGTGACCATAATCCTGCTGCCTAGGAGAATGTGGTGGGAATGAACCTCACCACTGCTGCCACAGCCAGATCCCAGCTCTGCCCAGCTTTTACATCTCAAATAGCAAGATAAAAAACTTAATGGTGCATCCAGCTTCTAAAGACCAAAAATTATTCCTTAACACACCATAAAACCATACGTGAATCTGCAGCTCAACTGAAAGTTCCAGACCTTGAAGAACATTCCTCCAGTACCCTGGACTGTACCTAACACAAGACAGATGGAAAAAGCAACCAGGACTCAGACCCTGAGCAGGAACATCTCCTAATGCTGTTACATTCAGAAAAAAAGGCAATCCCAGAAGCCAAACTCATATTAACAGTTGTTTCAGCCCATCTAAGCCACCTTTCTCTGACCTGGATTTACCAACAACTCTCCCCAAACTCTGAGCACAGACCTGATCCCCAGGCTTAACACCTGGGGCACACACAATCTTTGCATTCTACTCTGCATCAATTTCATTGCAGTTTTCTAATTGTCTTTTGTTATATGTTTTGATTTCATTTTTTATTGCATCAATTTTTACTGCAACCAGATGAGCATTATTGTGCGTCTTCAATGCCAGATTCAGAACAAAGAGCAAGAATTACCTCAGCCACCCTCCCCAAAGAAAGCAGAAAAAAAACTGCTCATGGCTTCAAATGGCAAAATTTTTGGCTCGTTGACTAGAGGAGCTTAAATTTCAATTTTCTTTGCCATCACCAACTTGTCTGATCCTGGATGAGTCACTCAGTCTTTCCATGCCTCAAGCCCTTGCCTCTGCAAATGCTGTTCAGTACTGCCTCAGCTCTCTGGTGAGTGGCAAGAATATATTGGTTAGAATGTTTCACATATTTAGTGCTGAGGACCATGTGAAAATAGAGAAAAAGTTTTCCTTGGATTATCTTGTACTTGATTTTTTGAAATGCAAATAGGGAAAGGGAATTTGAAGGCAGTGGCTGGTGCCACTAGGATTTTTTCCTTCCATCAGTCAAATTACCCTCTGAGGTTCAAAAGTTGTTTCCAATGTCAGGTTGTTGGTGACTTCAGAATTTAATATTTTGTAACCTAGCTGGCACTTATATTAAGAAAAAAAAATAATAAAAAAAAACCCAGTTTCTATTACTTAATTCCACACTGTTTTGCAGATGTGCTGAAACAAAACTGGGGATGGACAATGTTATTACACTGAAACTCCATCCTCTCCTTACAGGGCACCAATGCAAAGTCCTGCTCTGCCCCAGGGCTCCCCTGCTGACAGCTCGTGGGAAGCAGAAAAATATTTTAAATAATATATGGTGTAGCGATGTGGGGTCTTTTTACTCAAAGCAAAGAATAAGTGAAAAGCAACTCCCAGTTTGATCACTGAATTGTAGAACTGAAAAATTTTAACCCCCATGTGTAGGTGAAATTCTTCATATACTGTGAGGCTGTCGGTTATGGTCTGTACTTCATAGGAATATATATATATATATATTTATATTTATATTTATATTTATATTTATATTTATATATAAATATATATATATATATATATATATGGGCTGGGATTTGCATGGGGGATTAAGGGACTTAGCAACTAGTCCCTGTTAAAATCTAGCAATATTGGAAACCTAACTCTAGCTGTCTCCTTCAGAAAACCTTGCTGGGATTGCCAGAAGCTATATTTAAAGCCTCTTTTTGCTTTGTTTTTGTTTTCTCCTTTCTATCTATTTAGGCATCCTTTATCCCAAATGGTAAGACTGATCTCCTTTCATTATTCTGCTCCATGCAATGCCTGTTGCTAATTTTAAGTAAGATCTGTTGTCAGAATTTGAAAAGCTTTTGAAGCCCAGGTAATTATTAGCCTCAGACTTCTGTAGTCTTGGACTTGCACATACTCTGATGGCTTTCCTTACCCTCTCCAACTCCTTACAAATGTTTCCTAATTATTAAGCATATGAGACTTGAGAGCAATGCCATCCATTATTAATGGATCAGTCTCTTAGAACTCAGTAGAAATAAAAAATATCAAAACTCTTTATGAAAACTTTTTACTCTGAAAGTAGTAACTCTTCATATTTAATATCAATGAGGCTTTACTTTGTCAAAAGACCAAAGTAATATGGTTGTATTAGGGGCTAATAACATGACATTTTTCTTCTGCTAAGGCACTTGCATTTTCAGTACCAACTAAAGTGAGACAATTTCTCTCCTCTATTTTAAGTCATCTTGGTGGAAAAATTGTTAAAATTCACTTTCTACCTAGCAGTAAATTCTAACAGCAAAGACCAAAATCCTGAAAAACACTTTCATAAGTTAAACAATGACCATTACTTACCATGCAACTGCAGTGGGTGAAATTCAGAAAACTCTAGATTTGAGTAATAATCTCTTTTCCAAAAAGTAGCTGGGCAGATCTCAGCTCCCTGAGCTTTGCTGTTCTCTAAGGCAGGGGAATTAAATGCAACTCTTGCCACAATTAGAGAGACTCTTGGGTGAAAATCTAGGCTGTTTGGTCAATCAAGTGAAAGGTGATTTACAGCTGACAGGTACTTGAAAACAGAGGATACACACACTCTCTTCTTGCATTGATTTTTGTCTTTGTGAGTCTTTTAGACTCCACACAATTGGGAATACACCAATTTCAACGTGTCCCTCCACATTACCCCTCCAGCTCCAAACAAAAGGAGACTGTGTAGCAGGAACCAAGTTGCTGTGATCAGAGCAGGAGAAAGAGAAATTTCTGATTGAAACCCTGTGAATCCAATCAGAGCCCCTTGGAGTGGTGCAGGGCTCTCTGCCAAACCTCTAAGGCTTGCAATGAGGGATGGTAATTTCCTTCCTTGTGATCAGGCAAGAGAAAGGTATGACCAAGCAGCAGACAAAACTGAAGCCTAAATTAAATCCCAGGACAAGATCTCACAAAGAAAAAAAAAAAAAAAATCAAAACTAAAAAGAAACAAAAAAAAAACCCAACCCCTCTAAAGCTAGTGAAGTTGAATTAAAAACTGTTAAATCAGCTTAGGTACAACTATTATCACAAAGTGCTCATATATCACTTCCACTCGCCAAATATCAGATATATGAAAAGGGGGAATAATGCCAGCAGTATGTTAGCACATTTAGTAAGGGGAAAGCAAATATTCTGCCTAACACCAGAAATTAAAAATCAAGCAGGGAGCCAATTTACTCATAGAGATATTAATAAAGTTCTCAGTGATTTTTATAAAGTATTGAATAATTCCAATTATAGTAGGGTGATAAAAAAGAGCATACAGCATTCTTTGAGAATTTGGTAATTTTTCCTAGGCTGTTTCAAATAGATTAAATTAAACAAGAAGCAAAAGCAACAGTCCCTCCTAGAGGTACTTTTAAATGTGAATTCTGACTTAAAGGAGACTTGGATGGTTTTGATTATTATGATGCATTTACTGAACTACACAGTCTCCTCAGTCCCTTCAATGACTCTTTGAGGGGATGATATCCAGATAGATTTCTAAATAATACATGTATCTTACTGAACTATAATATAAAAATTTTAAGATCTAGGAAGTTGTGCTTCCTTAAGTCTTTGTTGTTTTTGAGTACAGAAATCACAATATTAATGCAAGACCTTTCTCATACTAGAATCCTTATTAGCTAAAGTGTAAGAGTTATCACCTCTGCTCTTTGCCTGAAACAAGAAGTAATCCACATTAGCTGAGAATTTTTAATATTTTTTTTTAATGTCAGTGGCTGGAACCAATTGAATTCAAAGTGTCAGCAGAATTGCCAGAGAATCCAGTAGTTGTAGTCCAAAGCATTTACTAATGCTGAGTTATACTCAAGGAGGAACAAGATTAAGTTTAAGACATGAAATCATTGTGGGAGAACAGAAATGGGCATTTTTCAGTTGTTTTAAAGAGTCCATCCTCAAAAAGTTGAAATGTCATCCATCACTAGAAAACATGTGAGAAATGTGACTTAATGACCTTGCTATACAGGGCTGTAGTTGCCCTAATTTTCAGTGGCACATAAACCACCAGTGTTTGGGGCCCTAAAATAGGTTTGTCAGGAGGTCAAAGATCCAACCTGAGGTCACATGGATGCACATCACATCTTTGACAGAAGATCCAACACTGGTTTCAGGACCCCCACTCCCAAATTCTTCTCCACTGCAAAAACAGGTGAGAAGCCACCCAATAAGGACACTTAATGTCCTTATGTCAAACTACCTGTACCTGCAGCCCTGACCACCAGCACACCCTGATCAAATCTCTTCACTTGCTTGCCTGAATTGGTTGCTAGAACATCAAGTCAGAAAACTGGCAATAAAAACAGAAGGATGCTGAGAAACTAGATCAGGTTAGGAAATTATTAGATTTTTGTTCAATAAACTGCAGACAGCTAAAGAGATTAACAAATAATTCTGAGGGGCTGCTTTTCATGCCATGGGACAGGAAGGCTCTACAAGTTTCCCACAAAAGTTGCACTGGTGTGGTGGCCTCCCTGATTTTAAGCCATGCTGAGTAAGAAATTAGAAGGAAGGGGATGAGAGAGGGACACAAGTGTCCTTGACTGGAAACTGCTCTTCACGGGTGGGCACTGATTTCTGGGTCCCATACAGAAACTCTTGCTGTAGCTGCCCTACAATTTCCACTTCAGTGGGAAGTGAGGAGTAGTGGCTGTGACAGCAAGAACTTCTCACCAGCAACAACCAGCTGTGAAAATAAATATTTCACAAAAGGAAAGTGAGAGGAAGGATGGCTTAAAGCAAGTGAGCAAGAAGGAACCATAAATGTCATGGAGGTCTCTAAGCTCCTGACTCAAAGAGGTGTGGAGGGGAGCAAGAAGGACAGCAGACTGTGGGCTGACTTTGTTGAACATACAAGGAAAGGACCTGGGGTGGGATCAAAAGAATTGATCTAGTCAATTGATTCTAGTGTTTAAGATAAAATAGGTTTGACTAAGGGAGCCCAAGGAAAAATATTAAGTTTTAAGTCCTGAGGAGACCATCTTCTGTCTGAGAACTAGAGAAATTAAGGTTCCAGCCAGGAGAAAGGCATGAGGAACAGAAAGCAAGTGGAAAAATGTGAATACAGGTGGTAAATCAAGGCAAAAAGAAAACCCCCACAAAATTCATCCTGTGCATACACATAAAAAGCTATGGGAAACAGGCAGACCCACCTGAACTAGTGACTGACAGTGGCAGGGATATACTTCAGGGGACTGATATGGAAAAGAAAAAAAGAAAATTACCTGCATTCATGGTAGAAAAGCCAAAATTGCTGCTACTTTCAATTTATTGAACTATTTCAAAGCACACCATGCTCTGACAGCATATTCAGTATGGAAAACAAGGAACAGTTGCTCTCTGTGGGCTAAAGAACTAATACACAGGCATGAGCAAATCTCATTTTTAAAGGACATGTGGAGACTACAGCTTTAATAGGGAATCTTAGGAGAAAAACTTCACAGAAAGTACCAAGAGTGGGAATCTGAAATAGAAAAAGTGAAAAATTACCAAAAACTGAAAGTGAATGAACATCTGGTAGGAAATCCAAAATGTAAAATTGCATTGGTTCTAGCACATTTCTGCACGGAGGTAAATGAGATCTGAGAGAAATAGCAGAATATTTGGATTTTTTGTTGTTGTTGTTGAAAATAAACTTCTCTCTCCCTAGGAGACAAAGGATCTGTGAGATGGACACAGAAAGGTATGGATTGCTATTAAAGGGGACAAAATATCTCTGTGACTAATTAAAAAGGCAGGTGAAGAAGGTTTTCTTTCCATTTTGTTACAGCTGTGTGACACCAGCTTGAGCATTACATCTGGGGAAGTTCACTCAGCTTTCTCTTATTGGGAAAAATCAAGACACAGCACAGTGCTTTCAAAACTACCTGTCTCAAAGCAGAGAACTGAGGCACAAAGAGCAGCCAGCTAACAACACACACCCTTTGAAGCAAAAGGAAAAAAAAAAAAAATCGCATCAACCATTCAGACTCCAAGGAGAGCCCCAGGATCTCTTCCTTGCTAGTTAATGGGGATGCAAGAGCTGCCCCCAGGCTACATTCACCTTGCCATCAGGCTAAGCCTGTTGGGTTCCTTTCAAGTGTTGAAGCAGTTGAGTCTTCCACCACCTGATGAGAAAAGCTAGAGGAGGCAGGTGGGAAAGCAGAGCCACAAGCAAGAAGGCCACATCCCTCTTGTTTGCAAGGCTGGGAGTGGGAAAGGGTCATGGCAGAGCAGATTAAGGGGTGTGTGTCCCCCATCAGAGTGGTCCAGGAGAGATGCAGGAGGAATCAATCTGCTCTGATCTAACCTGTAAGCTCACCAGTTTAGTGAGGGACTGCTGAAGACCTGCTGCATGTACCATGTTATATATATCTTCTTGCAAGAATTTGACCAGCCTTAGAATAAAAAATTCTTTTCAAAAAGGCCGTGACAATCTTCATGCTTTAAATGAGATTTCTTCATATTGTTGGTAGAGTTTTAGATAAAAGAAAGGGCCAGTTGTCAGGCAAAGATTTAAATTTACATAAAGTCTCCAAATCTGCACCCAAAAATCTCTGCAGGTGTCTGCAGCCCAATGCACCTATGTTGTCAACACTGTTTTGGAAAATATGTGACTCATAAGCTAAGTACTTTTGATTACTTTTTTTATCTCCACTTACCCTAGCATTTTGAATCCTTGATAACAGGCATGAAAAGCATGAATCAGGCCACCACCATGCTTTTAAAAAACCTACTGTAAATATTTAAGAAATTTGACAAGAACCATGTCTCTAGTTTTCCATATGCTCCATTTTAAGGTTCAAGATGTCAAAATTTAGAGTGTATAATTGGAAAGGGGGTACACACAAGGAATGAAAACAACTCATAATCACTCCAGCTACCCTACAGGTGAGGAAGATTTGATGTACAGCACATTTACTCACATGTTTTCCTAGGAGTTTGCAAGGACACACACAGCTCCTCTCTCAAACACCTTAAAATCTAACCAGGGCAAAGATGACAAAATATAGGGAAGACCTTCAGAGAGGAGGGAATGAGAAGATTATTTATAATGAGAAAAGAAACTGATAGCTTGAAGATACAGCTTAATCACAGGGAGGATTTGAAGAAAGATGGAGAAAAAAAGCTTGACAGAGAACAAGGAGACAATCATGGGAGCCACATAAAAAGATGCACAGGGCTGAAGAAATGAGAACGGGAAGAGATGATGTAAATACACATTAACCTCTCTCTTTTCTTCTCCCAGAGACTCACTTCAAAGTTTAAAAATGCTCTTGGATATTTGCCATGCACTTGGTGAATCAGAGAACACACCCCTGCAGGCCCATCATGGGTCTAGATTGGCCTAATAAATCACTGGTCCCAAGACAATGCAATTAAGCCTAATTAGTCGATGCCTTTATTCCTAAACAGTCTCTTCCCAAGGGAGACTTTAACTTTTGGTTTCTAAATTAGCTCAAGGAGCTAAATTGTTCTCATCTCCTTGGCAAAGAAGCAGTTCATGTCTACCTTAGTACAAGATACTTTCTGCACTTGGGGGAACACGTGCTGCCCTCCACAAGTAGGTTATCCAGATATTAATCCTAAATCTGAGTCCATTAGGACCAGTGACAATCCCTTCTGCAAACCCCAGCACACAGCTTCCATCTGTTCACCACTGATTTCCCACCTTGCTGCCCTGGAAATCTCCACATTGCTCCTCCAGATCCTCTCCTTGTTCTGCCTGGGTGCCCTGTTCTGCTAAAACTTTCAGTGGTGCTGAGATGCTCAGAGGGAAAAAGGCTCCAAGGGTCAGTGAGAACTGACCCAGCTTAGCCCATTGTCCCTAAAAGCATTTTAAAGGAGAGCAACTTCTGTTCTTTCTGATACAATAGATCTAAAACAACCTTCCCAATCTTTTGAGTGTCCTTCGCTCTCAACTCATTGCTCCCAAGCTATGGTTTTTTTCATCTGTTTCACATGAGCTTCAGCTATTTTACTGGGGGATTGAGTGGCCCTAATTAAAAGATAAATAAATAAATCAAAAGAAATAATGTGGTATCTCCTCAGGGATCAAGAAAACAGCTAAAGAAAAACTCAGCTGAAGCTACCAAGCCCTGCAAGGTGCTGAGCAGCAAAAGGATCTTACAGGTAGAGACTCCCACACCCCTGCCTATGAAGAAATTGTCTGAAGATCCCTTGTGTTTCTCAAGGCTATTGTGAAACAGTTACCTTTTTCTTCTTTTTTTTTCTTTTTTTTTTTTTCCACTTTTTTAATCTTTTCTTTTTTTCTGTTTCTTTTTTGGGTTATCCCAGAGCCCAGGCTGACAGGCTCTCTGGGCATCAGCTGCTTCCTGCACTTGCAGCATTTCTGCACATCACACAAACTTCTTTTTAAACTCCACCTTCTACTAGTCTGTGCTCAAGTTAAGTCTAGATAAATCCTTTCATTTTAAACAGTAGACCATGCACAATTTTCATTTAATCCTCTGCCAAGGCTTATCTATTATTCTCCTGACTGCTTTACATACATTGAGCTCCCCTTTCATCTTTTTAAGTTGTGCCTTACTTTTTTCTTACAGAGATTTGGCTAGGACATTTTTTCTTCTTGTATCTCAGGACTCTGAGTCTGTCCCCTCTTGTCCCCCTGTGCCAGCTGGTGGCAGATCTGAACTCACTGTAGATTTATAGCTGCAGATACTCTGCTGCAAACACCTGACTTCTGCTTGTACCTTCCTTCCCAGGTCATTTCATTATGGCTAAACTTGCCTGGTAGATTTCAGCTATCCTGCTTTTCATATGAATAAACTGATAAAAAGGGGAAGAATTAAAAAAGAAAAATTAAAAAGTGAGAAAAATGAAACATTTCTGGAGCCCAGAAAATTGCTCAAGCAAAATTTCAGTTTTAGCAGATCACCTTAGTGCTCTACATGCCTAGAAAACCTCCTCTCTCCACTACATAACTGCATATATGTGGGAACTTGGTGGCACAGGACCAATCTGCACTGACCAAACAGTTTCAGAAGTGTTTCACAGCTCTGCTCTGTCCAGGCTTTTTTTTTATCCGAAACCTTTGCATAGAGAAATTACCCCAGAACAATTACCAAATATATATATATATGTGTATATATATATTGCATTGTGATATATAGAGAAGGTGTTAAAAAAGCTATTGGTGTATTTAAAGAGACTTCAATGGAGGTGAGATCATGAGAGAACAGTGATATATTGGACCCATATATGTCACATTGATAGCCCTGAGAAGAAAGATAGGAGAATAGCAAAGGAGTACCCAACATACTTGGGTAGAGATGTTAATTAGGATGGTTACAGGATGTAACCTAATGTAGGTTACAGGATGTAATTAGGATGTAACTTTCAGACCCATGGCCCTTGCAGTGAATTAAAGACCTGTGCCTGGCTAAACCAGGGAGTTCAGGGCAGTTTTACAGTGACACAAATAGAAGGGGACAAAGAAATCCATTGTACCCCAAGCCTTTACCTGCCAGCAGGATCAAACCTTGCTCTTGGGCATAAAGCTTTTTCCAAGTTAGTGAACTACCAGCTTTAAAAACTCTTGTGGTAAGCTTGCAGGAGCATAAAGGAGTGGGACTGGTGTTGCCTTTTTTTTTTTTTTTTATTCTGGGACATGACACACTGTGTTTGGGTTGCTTTGGTCTCCAGTTCAGCTGCCACAACCTTGGTCTGCAGAGCCAAAGCCCAGAGTGGTTTCAGCACGGCCCCTGCTATTAAATCAATTAATAAATCCTTCTTCAGCTGCAATTTAGAAGCAAGCAGCAGCAAATAAGGGCATTTTTATTCAGGGGCCAAGTTCTGGATGGAGAACCCATGGGGAGAAGCTGAAATTAGGAGAAGTTCAAACAAAATGCCCTGGTGATGGGCAGCAGCTTCTCTTGGGGGTTAAAATCAAAATTTTGCATTGAGCTGTTTAATTTTCAGAGAGTGTTTACGTCCTTTTTGCCCCAGTCTCAGTCAGAATCAGGCAAAGGCTCCTGGCAAACCTTCTGGTCAGAAGATACATTTTTACATTAAAACACAATTCATTATTTCCATGTACAAAATAACTACCTAGTCAATAGCTTGCAGAAAATGTGAAGAATGAGACAAATTAAAGAAATCTATACAGGTGGGTAAAGTGACTTGCATAACATTGGCCGTGAGCTAAAAACAATATTTCAGGCAGTTTAAATGACAAAAAGAATATCAGGTGGATTGTAATTTAATTACTCTCTGGTGTGGGGGCTGAGATGCAGAGAACCAGAGGTGTTTGGTGCTTCTGTCTGGGAGGGAAGTTGTGTGGCCACTGGGTGTCATCCTTGGCTCAGCTGACAGCCCAAAGCTTTCCAGCTACAAAATAAAACCTGCAACTTCCCAGGCAGTTGAATTCCACTCTGTTTGATTGTACAGCAGACAGCAAATAGCTCTGCATTTAAATCAGCTATAAAATTGAATACCTTGACATAGACAAATTCTCCTTTGTCTCACTGCCTCCTTTGGAGGCCTGGGATGTGGAAAAGAAGGAAAAGGAATGCAACCTGAGCAGATTAACTGCAAACAGTTTGATGAGCAATTATCAAATCTCAAGAAATCTGAAATAACTGTGATTCAATAATGCAAAGGGTCTATGCTCAAAACTTGGAATTATATCCTTAATTGGGCCCCAGGCTGAAAAAAAAAAAGTTATTTCATATAGCAATTTTTTAAAAAACATTCAGTATCCAGATTTAGCACACAGGATATGTATGAAGAAACTCAGGAAAAACTAATCTAAGCTTCTACCTACAATACCAAGGTAGTGGCCTCACAGAAGTTTCAAAATTTCATCAAGCAAGGAAAAAAGACTTAAAGTCCTTTGAGATTTTATTCATTCCTCCTATTCCTTGCTATTCTGTGATTTCCAGCTGGCCTTACAACCAGAGTCCAGAGGTTTGGCCATAAGAGCAATGCCTGCACCTGGCCAATGGAGAAGCAAGAACAAAAAAAAAAAAACCAAAAAAACAAAAGAGAGCTTTTGAGAAGAAATATCCAGATATTTGGAATATTTTCTCTGTGTTCACATGTGAGGATGGAATCAGCTCACAACAGATCATATGTCATCCTAATGAGTTTTCTGTTATGGGTGACTGAGAAGAACTTATCAGTGTTATTTTGTTATCTCCTGGGAGTCTAGACAGTCTGAAACCAGCACATAGCGCAGTGAAGCTGCTTATTATAATGTTATTTCTCTCTGAAACCTGATTTATCTTTCCTCCTTTAAGTTAAAGTAAAAGCAAGTGCCAGCAATTTCTCCAGGCATTATAGCCAGAAGGAAATGTTTACATTTGTCTGAGCATCAAAAGTATTAATTCTCCTGCTCTTACAATACAGACATAAAGTACAGTCATACAACATTTAAAATACTGGGTATTTTGGATTTTTTTAGTGCAACTAACCTTGGTTGATAGAACAGCTTTTCATGGATTATACAGTCTTAGAGAACACAGATCTTCGTGTAATACATCCTAACTTTACCAGGGGATATAATTTTAATGAAAACATGGCAGAATTAAATAGCTATTAGACAGAGAGCTGAAATTGTCTTTCATTTTGTTCATGAACCAAAGACTGCAATTGTTAAAAAAAATCCATTTTTAAAGGAAGATGTAAAATATTCTCTTTATATTAAGTAGTCTCATAAGCATGATTTAGGTTACTTGCTTTTAATATTACAAGCAGTCTCTTTTATTACCATGTTTTGTGTAGAACTGATAGCAGATTTCAAGCAGGAAATACACTGAAGATTAACAAAGTCTGATAACCAGATTATTTACATCTGTAGTACCCTTTCCATCAATGCAAGAAGACAAATATTAGCAAATATTAACTCAATGAGGGGGTTTTTTGGAACAAAGATTTTCTTCTGCATCTATACAGAAGTGTGAACACAGCTGGACAAGTCCATAGTCCATGACTAGGAATCTATACACTTCCTCATTTTCAGATCTCAAGCCAAAGGGAAGATATTTTCTCATTTAAACTTCAAAGCACCTTTTCTTTGGCTATAGATACTTAAACTTACGTTGGTTTAATACTCTGGGAATGCTTCTCATGGATGTAGGCAGCAGCCAGGCCTCCTGCTCCAGAATTCAAATACTGGGAAGAATAAATCAACATGTACACGTCATGCTCATTAAGTGTAAAGTATAGCTTGCCTTCCCTCACCCCTCTCTATAAAACACACCAATTTTAATATTTCTAGTGGTTTCTAACTGGAGATATTAGCATTTGGCTGATGTAGGCAAAAGCAGATATATTTTTTTCAAATTAGTTCTGCAAATACCATTCTTGGCTTAAATGTGATATTTGAAGTTTAACAGACAAAAGGCTAGAAAATTGAAGCATGGCTGAAACAGTCCCATGTCATAATACAGACAGCAGAGTCATCAAACAATGCAGCAGATTATATCTGTTGATACTTAATCTGAAGAGAAGTCAAAGGAACTAAAGATACCTTTTTCTGTCACTAACTATTATTTAAGTTCAGGAAAAAATATTCTCTTATTTAGAGGCTGTTTAAGAAAATCCCATAGCCACACGAATTTCTCAGTGTGGGAAATAAGAAGAGAGCCTCCAAAACAGTGACCACAGAGCAGAATGTTCTTCAGAGCAGATGTTTAACCACCACGAGCTTCTATCTCATCCCCATAAGACCTTACAGGTCATTGATATTATTATCTTTTGGAGCTTCTTGTACCAAAGCAACCTCTAAAGTCAGTGTCCATCTCCTCCTCGTGGCTGGTTCAAAGATTCAGCCAAGACTTAATCAGCAGTTCAGGTGTAGTTCTTATTTGTCTGACCTGTTCAGTGACCCTTTGCATATCTGACATTATAGAAATTAGTCTCAAGAAACAAATTTATTTTACCTTGTAGGAGCACCAGCAGGCAAAATCTACTCCCCAGTCATGCAAATAAAGCTCCACATTCCCAACTGCATGAGCCAGGTCAAATCCAACAAAGCAACCCTGCAGGAAAGAGACAATTAATGAAATAGTAAAAGAGATAATCATCAATATAAACTTCTTTTGAAAATAAATCCTTAGGGTTTTACTTGCTGTCTATATATGCTATCAAATCCCAGCTGGTTTGAGTTATTACTAGAAACCTATTTTCTATACCAGAGGTACATGCAGAAATAATTAAAATTTTCTTGGGGTTGTCTTCAAGGATGCTTAGATATGGTTTAGATTTCTAAGTTGCTTCTCATGCAGTGAAGTGGAATCATAATAATAATTATATTAATTAATTAATCATAATAATATAATTATATTCCACTATATAACTGGGCACCTCAGTTCAAGATGGACAGGGAATTGCTTGAGGGAGACACAAAGATGGTTAAGGGAGCGGAGAAAAACTCCAAGTTAAAAAGCAGAATCTGCGTTGAGGTGAAGAACCTGGCTGCTGGCAAAAGGTCCAGTCCAGCCCAGTCCAAGCAACGAGAGGAAAGGCTGAGGGACATGGGTCTCTTTAGCTTGGAGGACTGAGAGGTGATTTCATTCCTGGCTACAAAAATGCAAAGGGTGAGCATCAGGAGGCTGGAGCCAGGCTCTTGTCAGTGATGGGCAGTGGTAAGACAAGGGGTGATGGATACAAGTTGGAGCATATGAGGTTATGTATTATAAGGAAAAGCTTTTTCAATGTGAGGGTGACAAAACACTGGCCCAGGCTGCCCAGGGAGGTTGTGGAGTCTCCTCTGAAGACATTCAAAGCCCACCTGGATGTGTTCCTGTGTCACCTACACTGGGTGATCCTGCTCTGGAAGAGGGGTTGGACTGACTGACTTACTGAGCTCCCTTCCAACCCCTAACACTCTGATTTCTGTGATTTACCTAAGGTCTCCCTGATGTTTGAACTATGAGGATTCTGTTCTTTGGGAATCCAACTGCCTAACACAGCAACCTAGGCAATACCTGAATCTTTAAAGATTTTTGTACTTGTCCCTTAAAAGCCACAGAAGCTCTGTGAAAAGTGTTGTGTTTGTCAGGGCCACAATTTGCACAGGGCACTGGGAAATAAAGTCATGTAAGGATTACAGTTGCCTAGATCAAAAAGTAGCAGTTACACACAAAAAACCCACTGGATGGCAGCATTCTTAAACTAAAAAGTTATTCCAAGCTTTGCTGGGGTTTTTAGGCACAGAGAAATAAAGCTGCCTTTTTTGCCTGGACTACACATTTCATGCTATTTTGCACTTTGCTTTTAAAACACAAGGAGCTTGCTTACAAGCAGCATGGTAGGAAGAAGTCTCACTGAAGCAGAGGCTTCAGAAAAATCAACATCCAATAATAAAACAAAAGATTCTTCTGAAGAGTCTCTTGTGTTTCTTGCAGGAAGGGATCCTTAGCTAAATTATTTAAACGGTACTTTGGTATATTTAATCTTCCCTATAAGCTAGATAACAATGTGAATGAAGCAGCCTTTTAACAAGGGATACACTAATTCTAATGGAGGCTTCAGCTGAATTATCAGCTTGAAAAATCACTCCAAAAATGATGGGAAGAAAACTCACCCCCATAGCATTTGCATGGTCTGAACATTTGCTCTTAGTCAGAGCCCAAGTTCCAATAAATAATTTGGCCTTCACACCTCCAGTAGATTGTCTTCCCTGGGACACTCAGAAATGTTACAACAAGCCAGATGAAATGGTGAAGCTCTTGCAGAGAAACTGAAGCACACAGAATATCCATGGGAACACCCTCATCCAGAGAATGGCCTCAGCCCTGAGAAATAAGCTACAGCAAACTAAAGCAAAGCTGCTACCAAATCAGAAGGTTTTCAGAGGGTTGCCTTAAAGCCAGGCATTAACTTCAAAACTTCAGTTGACTGGATATAAACATGTACAGGTAAGCCCTTTGAACATACATCCCACACAAACCCTTTTGAAGAAGTTCTGTGAGAGGCTCACTGGCTGCAATGGAAAGCAGGAATGATGTCACATTCCAACTCTTGCCAAAAGTATGTTTGGCAGTACATTAACAAAACTAAAACAGAGAAAAAAGTGGTGGCTGCTCAAAAAAAAAAAAAATGCCTGTAAGAAACTTAATTCTATGGCAAGTCTTGTGCTAAAAATCAGTTGTCCTTTCTCTGCTGGTAAGTGACAAACTCTATATAGAAAAAAATACGTTCAAGCACGAGATGACAAATTACAAAAAGACAGCAGATGGGAGGTAGGACAAGACTCCTTAGGACACCAGCAGGTTGGATGCCCTCACAGTCATGAGGCTCCCTAGCTTAACACACACAGACTTCTTTGGGCACTGATCCTGGTTGGAAAAGCTCAGCTTGCACTCACCCCATGGGCTTGTACCCACAAACAGGACAGAGGCCAACGTGCCACCCATGGGTGATCTTCCTGAACTGCTCCCCAGACGCTTTGAAATTGGTTGATAAATCCTCCTCTGTTCACTGTTTAACTTACTGCTGAATGAGGCACAGCCTGAAAACAGGGGGCCAGGGCTGGCAGGTTTCCTGTAGCATCTCTGAAACACCCACTCCTACCATTTTGCTCGAGTTGTCATCTGCAGGAGGGTTGGTGAGGGTTTTGCTGTGCCGGGGGAGGCGTCTGGCGCTCGAGTCACACAAACAGCAAATGTTTAACCACACAGATTGCAGGAAGGGGGGGAAAAATAAAAAGGAAAGTAAGACAAACTGAAACAGCTCTCCCTGAACAAGGACTGCACGAGAACGTCGCTTCCCCAGACTAAGGGGAAAACAGTTCTCCATCTGCTCTGGGCAAAGAAGAGGACATGTGCTCTCCCCTGCCTCTCCCGTTTTATTCTAACATCTAAAAGTCATTTCTGCAAAGTGTCTGGGTAGCTGCTGATAACCAGTAGGTAACAACTCAGCATGGACAATGACATTTGGAAAGAGGGAGAGAAATGACAGCTTCACACCAGCAAACCTGGGACATTTAGAAAGAGAGACAGGAAAAGAAATTAAGATGAAGGATCTTAAAGCTCTTCCTACTGGGACTCAGGAGATTAAAATACTTTACATACAGTACAAATTCAGTGGAAAGTACAATATAACTTATGAAATGAAAATTGTGTTTGAAGATAGAGGCTCCTGAAAGTCAGCCATTTCTTTACTCATAGAAGGATTAAAAGACTCAAGCCCCTCCACCCTCCAGAGCAACCAAAAAAAGTATGAAATAAGGAAAACTGTTACATCCTCTTCAGCCTGCTGATGAGTCTCTTGCACAATACGTAGTAATTTTGATTTATCTGAGAGACCTAAGATGGAAAAATAGCCTGAGGTAATTTTTCAAGCTTAATTTAGTTCATTTAATATTTAATGACTTAATGAAGCTGTCTATGTGCAGAGCTTTTGCTCTGGGAGGAATCTTAACATACGTGGAGAACTTAGGAAATTGGCTTAAAAAATGTAAAAGGAAATCAGTAGCCTAATGCATAAATGATTGACCTCAAGAATCCTAGGACATTCTCCAGACCTCCTGAGCTTGAAGCTCAAATCTCTAGCCAAGCCCTGATAGGGCACAGCACTGCAGGATGTTATTTCAGTTGTACATTAACAGAATTATTAAGAACACCTGTTTAGGACTTCAGTCTCTACTATACTAGCTGACAAGTGATTCCCCCCCAGCTTCTTAAATTGTATTTCCACCTTAAATTTTCCCCCCTTTAACTTCTTTTCTTCTCAACTGTCCCCAACCCATTTTCTGTCCAGGAGCATGGGGTCATTCACCACCCTTCCTCACCAAGAAGGAGAGCCTTCCATTTTTCCTATCAACATGACTTCTTGGCCTTATCCTCTTTTAATGTAGATGCTAAAGGTCTTGTAGCCTTTCTGAAATAATATCTTATATAGAAGACAATTCTGGTGTCATCAGGAGCAGAAACTCTTGAAGAAGATATGGTCTTTAAGTCCACACACTTACTGTCCTGAAAACTTTACTGTCAGCCTGGGAATAGGGACTGGTTGGATGAGACCAAACAGAAATTAAGCCCATACACATGAAATAGGTGCTAACACCTGGATGAGTGCTTGTTTTCTTCTCCTCTAACCCAACAGTAGCTCCTAACATCAACTCCGACCTGAGAACACAGGAGAGGAGCCAATTCCTTTTGGAGGTGCAACTTTTTGGGCTTTTGGGTAACCAGAAACCCTGAGACCAAGAGAAGCAGCACGATACAGGAATACCTCTTGCCATTATTGAGCTAACAAACTCTTCAGTCTCTGGTTTCATAGCTGCTCAAGTAAGTATTTGCCATATGCAGATGTTTAAGCATGGTGTAACAGAATGCTACGTAGTGGTTTTGTATAAGCATATAAACTGCACTTAACCCAGGGGTGGAATCAATAAGAACATTGAGCTGAGTCTATCTGACAGCAGGGAAATAAAACCAGGGCTGGCTCATGCTTTTCCAGCCTTATGGGTACTCAAACAAATTGTAAGGCTATAAAACATTTTCTTTTAAAATACACCAACAGTATCTGAGGCCGTGAATTTAGCAGGGTTTAACCTGCTCTCACCACCAGAAGAGGTTCACTTCTATGTTCTGGCATTTCTAACAGGCATGCAGGTGGAAATTGGCCTTTGACACCTATCAGTGCCTGCTGGAGTACTGAACTGCTGTCAGAAATTGCTCTCCTCCTCAGTAACATGACTGAAGTCTCTGCAAAAGCCTGCAGTATTTCTGTGTATATCCACCACGTGGAAGCACAGGCACCCAAGTTAATATTATTATTATTGTTGTTGTTGTTGTTATTATTATTATTATTATTATTATTATTATTATTATTATTATTTGTTGCTTCGTCTTATAGAAATTTCCAGCTCTCTCCCATCTCCTCAGATAATATAAACACCAAATCAGTTTTCTCTCCACACAATGAGCTGTCAGTGGCTGCTTCTCCCCAGCACCCAGGTTCTTAGCCACTTTGGGCTAGTTTATAGCTTTCAGCAAAAATGCATCACTTCCACTCATCCAAGCATGTGTCCCACAGCCCAGAGAGCACCTTTAGAGAGATGGTCAAGTGATGGGTTTTGCCCAGGGTGTTCGTATTTACAGGAGAGAAAATAGATTCCTCTCTCAGACACCTTTCAGGCACACCATGGAGCAGATTTTGGGGAAGCAGCACTGCTGGCACGTAGGCACTGGCAGCTGAACAAA
The DNA here is from genome assembly GCF_036169615.1 of Heliangelus exortis. Classification (NCBI taxonomy): domain Eukaryota; kingdom Metazoa; phylum Chordata; class Aves; order Apodiformes; family Trochilidae; genus Heliangelus; species Heliangelus exortis. The sequence goes on from NC_092427.1 coordinate 4,411,604, forward strand.
AGCTTTGCTGCCACCAGGAGTGAGAGGGAGCAGAGCAGTGGGTGGCATCACCCTATTAATAACCCATCTTCCCTCTCAAACATTTCAGCGTTGCCTTTTCATTATTTGTGGGCAGCAAAGTGCTGGAAGAGCCTCAAGGAAGGCACCATGAAGGCACTGCTTTCAGAGCTCTATGGAGCTAATACCCAGATCCATTTCCCCCTGCAGCTGACTCCCCCTCTGCTTCTTTCTTCCTTGCCTTTCTGCATCCATGTCAGAAGCCAGTCTTGTTTTGTACTTTTTTTTTAGGACCAATTTTGAAACCAGGTGCTGCTCTATGAGAACATTCTCTTTTTAGATCCCACAGGCCCTGCGCTGCCTCTCACACCTGCTGTGCTCTTCCCAGGAGAGATTTTACCATCACTTTCCAGCAACATAACTTACTCCCTGACCTCCAGAAAAAAAAAATTTCCACTGCCAAATCTACAGCAACAAAAGATGTATAGCCTGATGTGAGCCAGGAATCTCTCTGGAACACTAAAACATTGAATATAAATAGTTAGCTGGTTTGCCAAAATCCAGTGATAAGTTTATCCTTGAGTAGTTTAATCTTACACGAGATAAGGTACACCCATTAAAGACTGTCCCTATGGAAAGGCTGGTGACCTCCTGTTGATAAGATGACTTAATTAAAAACTCTTTTTGCCTGGATTCCTGAGATGGTTAAAGAAGTTGTACAGCTCTGTCCACTTTGCATCCTACCTGCAAGCTCCAAAGGCTGAATCATCACAAAAACAGAATTCTCCTATGATTTTGACATGCTCCACCTTCTGCCTGTCTCCAAAACACTGATCAGCTATGTCTGAAAACTGCTGGCTCTGTGGGGACCTCAAGTCCCTGTTCACTGGGGGTAAAAACTGCCACAGCATGGCTGCAGGGAAGGAGGAAAATCATGAAAGGCTGCCAAAACCCAGGAATCTAACCCAAACTAACTTTTAAGGAGAGAATGGAACCGTGATTACCTCCTCCTCCTCCTCTGAACCTCTTGAAAAAAAAAAAAAAGTTAATAGTCATGAATTATCTCTCCATAGAGTTGAAGTCACACCTACAAGATTGCTCTGGCAGGGCAAGGAGCTCAGCACAGAGGGTTTTTGCTTTGTATTAGAGCCCCACAAGTTTCCATTTGTGCTGTGGTTTGTTGCACACACACACAAACAAAAAAAAAAAACAAAAAAAAACCAACAACAACAAAAAAAAAGGCAAAATTAAAAATACCTCATGAGGAAATTTGATCTGAAATGGATGTTAAAAGGACAGGCCTGGAGCAACCCTACCTTTTTTTGGCCAGCCTTTGTTATTCTAGGGATGTCAAAGAGCTGTCCTGTGTAGTACTGCACCCCACTGAACAGAATGACAGCAATAGAGTCCCCTTCCCTCTCAATTACAGCAAGGATGTCTTCAGTCCTCAAGGTCTCCTCCTCCTGAAACAAAGTTAAGGCACAGATTTTACATTGACTGTGGCAGTAATGAAACTGTCATTTCTTATTTCATAAACTATATTTTACCATGAGCTGCACTGCTTCCATAAGGAGATCAAAAGCAAATCCTTAGCATGGTAATGACATACAAAGGTAATGCTATGGAGTAGCTTATGAGTAAGTTACCTCAAAAAAACACCCACCCCTAAATCATGAGCAAAGTTATCTTGAAGGTGCCAGTTATAAAGAGGCTATTCACTTCATATTCTAGCACGCTATGTTTCATACTCTTGAATATTTCAGACAGTTTTAATTTACAGTTAAAAAAAAAATTCCTGGTGCAAACAGCATATATTATGATTTTCATGTGGCATCTGAAATTTGTGACACCCACAAGACTTGAAAAGTTGTCTATCAGTTTCACTCTATACTTTTCTGATAAACTTTGGATCCCACAGGAAGCTATTATAAACCTGCCACATCTCAAAAACAATAAGTCTCATATCATCAAAAGTACAAAAATCCCCAAACCTGGGGTCATTAAATATAGAGGAATTTCAACCAAACACCCTCCCCACACACTCTGCATCCTTGCTTCTTGATAGGAAAATTACTGCTTCATCCTCCTCCTATCTTCCTAGCAAAAGATCATGTAACACCACCTAGGGATCAATTAGGCAGTGAAAACCCAGAATTAAATTAGCCTTGTTACTGAAAAGAGCCTGGGCAAGATTGTTGAATTGCAAGTAACTGTTATTATCTCAACAATCTTCGCAAATCTATCAAGTGTTCAGGAGTGGGCTCTTTACTCACAAGATGACTCAGATTTCAGAAGCAAAAGGTCACAGTTTGTAGTTTGGTGGCAAAGTTCTTAATATGGCAAAAGTGAAGCAAGGCAGCCTTTCAAATTAATCTGAATTGCATTTTGCTCCAAGCAGACCTTTCCCTTCCTATGCTGACACACAGGTTGCTGTTGTTTGTGCTATGGCAATCCTTTTGCCTCAGGACATTAAGAGGACACTGGGGTTTCTCAATGAAGTACTATATTTTGCACTTCTCTCAGGATGCTGTCAGGTTTGGCAAACAGGAGAAATAGGGAGAGTAATATTTTTTTGCACTAGCTGAACCATACAATTATAGAAGGGGTTCTAATGACAAAAAATATACAGCAAAAAAAGAACACACAACTCATAAATTTAACTGAGAAGTATTAGCATAATAGATTTATGCAAAATTCTGCAAGCAGACACAAGAGTATTTGAGAAGGTATGACTGTCCTCTCTGATGAAATCCACTTCTGCTCCTAGCAATGGTGGGAAGATCTCTCATAGTTCTCACCCACCTCCCGTGGCTGCACCAGGACCATGCATTTCTCCACATCAAGTCCATGGAGCTGAAGTTGGGACTCAACAGCATACTGGAAGAGATTTCCATGCAGAACTTGTTATTATGACTACATGATAAAGCAACTAAAAGAAAACCACGTGAGCACTTCAGGAAAGGGATTCAGAAGCCTGCCTTTCACTAAAAATCACCCTTGAAAGCCTAATCCAACTCCACTGGAAACTTTTTAGGTTTCCTTTGGTTTGAAAAAGTTCAGACTTGAATGCAGATCATCAGACAGTGAGGATAAATGCAAAACCCACATCCAAGAGGATAAATTCATGGAGCAGAATGAGGGTGGAAATGTGGTGGAGAAAGAGCTGTACCAGATTGCAGCCAAAAAAGCCTGATCTGAGGATGGCCAGGCCAGGGGCCATGGGTATCCAACCTGCTGCATCCCAGGCTGTCACACAGCCACTGCTGGGAAGCCAAAGGAGGTTTGGCCAGGATGTCCATGCTGTCCCACACAATTCTCATGGCATGGGAGCTCTAAAACTCTCAGATTTGTTGCACAGCTGGGAGGAAATGAGAACTCTCAACCCTCAGGCTATTCTGAAAGTCCTTTTTATTCTATTATTAAATAATGGCCGATTATATTATTAAATAATGGTTCTGAGAAAGCATAAAAGTCATCAAATAATACTATAATGTCATTTTAAATTACCTGACATGAACCAAAGGGGTGGTGGTTGCACAGGTTATTGCTAACATGCTGTAGAATTCTAAGATAGAGTGCAAATCTATGAGCATGTCTGGAACAAGCTTGGGATTAGTCTGAACATTACTTAGGATAAAGCCAATTTGAGGTTTACACAAACCTGTGCCACCATCTTCATTACAAATAAACCTCTTAGTAGCTTGAATTATTTTTATTGCACCTTAGAGATCAAATGTGTTATCAATTTCCATGAGTTCATGGAGTTGATGATAAAGTAGCAGTGGGTCACAAAACCCAAAGATTAATTTCTTCTAAGCTGTGGTGCACGAGCTATAGTCCTCAATTTTATAGGAGACAAATTATGTTTGAACTGGTAATCTAAAGTGCTAAGAACAAACATTTCCATTTCTGTCTGGGGATATATAAGTGTTAACGTTGTGAGTTTGTATTGATTTGGTTTCATAAAGTAAAACAGCAACATGAATTAATAAAACATTTACAACTGCAGTTGATTTAGGCCAGTGGTTTGCTCAATGTCTTAAAAAAGGCTAATAAATCAATGTACCCATTCAATCTTTTCCTCTTGTAACATTTTTATTTGAACAAAAGGAGTAAAGTTACAATCTGTAAAATATGCTGAACTCAAAAGCTTCTGACAGATTTTTTTTTTACTATAATGTTACTTGAACAAGATGAGCTAATAAATATTCAAATCAGGCTAGTGATATTCTTTAGAAAAATACGATTAATAATACAAATATGGTGAAATATTAATTTCTTACATGGTCAGAGGGAAAGGCTTTGGCTTCTAGAAGAATTTTATAGCGTCTTGGAGTAGGCTTAAAGAAAGATAGCTGTTAAGAAAGAAAAAAATACAAAAAGATAAGTTGAAATGTATCTAAGCAGAGAGGGGAGGGATGCTCCCAGTATATAACTTAATAAAGACTGCTTTGCTTTCATGCAGACTGCAGAGAATCCCCCAGAAATTACAACTATTTCTTTGTCCATATAACATTTATCAAAGTGGGAAAGTGTTCTGATCGTGTTTCACACATCCATAGCAAAGGCCACAAAATTCCAGCAGTGAAAACTTGTACTTGCAGGATTGCTGGCAAAGCTTTGACTGCAGCCATCAAAGCTGGGATTTCACCCTGCTCCATCCCACGAGCAAAAGCAGCAGTTTAAGAGGAGCAAACAGAGCAAAGGAACTGGACTCCCATCCCTGCCTTAAAACATCAGTTACTGAATCATCCCCTTCCCTGAAACAACCTGACCAAAGAAATAAGTCTTCTGCAAAGACCTCAGCACCTTTAGGTGCATGGCCTTTCCTTCTCAGCTCTTCACAAGGAGGCAAGTTGGGCTTGGCAGAGTGCTGAGAAGACTAGGAGTAGACTTACAAGCCCTCCTACTCATGGCAGCAAGTAATTATTCAGAGCTCAGCATGGGCTGGGTACCCAAGGAGTTTGGCTTAAGGATGGGTGCATTAAGGAAGCCACATCAATGGTTGCTGTGTCATAAAAATCATTCTAATGCTTTAACACATTTTAGGGTTATAGAAAACAGGGTAACTCAAAATTCCATCTCTTATATGCAACTGCATTTTAAGTTTGACTGAAATTACAGCTTCCTCTCCCTCGCAGTTGAGCTCTTGTTTCTTAAACTGTGAAATTTGGTGTGAAATTCAAACTTTAAGTTATTTGGCTATGTTTCTTAAATAAGATCTTCTCTCTGAGGGCTGACATGCAGCACATGAGAGAAGAGCTCAAACTTTCCCTACAGAGTCCTTGAAAATATTTCTCTGTCCAGCTTTTCTGCTTAATATTAAGTGGAGCCAGGTCTTGCACAAGCCAAAGCATCATTCAAGATACAGCTCCCAGATCTTAAGAAAAGTTGGGCTATCATCCAAGTGAGGTGCACAGGAAATATTTTGCTGCCATCAAAACAGAAAAGAAAAAAATACTTGTCAACACATTAAATAAACATCATAAAGACATACCATCTGGAGGTGCAAGTTAACAGTTAGCCCATTCATTAAGGCTACTTCATGTCTTTGGGCTCCTGAAATAATAAAACAAACAAACAAACAAACAAAAAAAAACCCACCACTGGTTAGGAGTTTTCTTTATCATTTCAGAGAAATCTAATACAGTCTTGAGAAAGCAAAAGCCTGTTTGCAGCCCATGTCCTGCTAAAAGCTGGGAAGTAAACAGACTTTTGAGTTGTCATCACAGTGAAGTAAAAAGATTTCTTGTCTGACTCACCACACCACACTGGCAGGAAAATATTTATTTTTTCAGGTCAGGAACAGAAAACAAAACAAAACAAAAAAACAACCAGTGAAGTATTTCTATTTTCCAGCAACACATGGGTGGATTTATTACCATTAATACCTCAGACAAAAATCAGGTCAGAAGACTACATAAAGCAAGACTTGCAGGCTTTTTGGGGGGATAAGCTAATACAGTAAAGCAAGTCAGAAAACATATTGAGGCAATCATCTGTTGCAAGTGGTTACTGTAAGGTCAAGCTAAATCTTAGCCCTTAAAAAAAAAGAAAAAACAGGACAACAAAACACAAGCAAAATTTGCCTATTAAATATAACAGCCCATCATTAATGCAGCAACTGAGCAAGAAGCAGCCATACCCTCATAGCTCCAAGGAGGCTAATAACAGCTAATCACAAGCAGAGTTAATGGAGTAACAACTAATTGTTATTGCAAAGTATTTAGCAACAAGCTGTCGAGCCCTTATCAACCACTGGTGAAAGGTTTTTAGGCAGGACAAGGGGCTGCATGCTGGGCAGGGCACCACTGAGATGTGGAGAAAATCAATTCCTGCTTCTTTCCCTTTTGCCTGATGTCTGTTGTCAAAAAGCAGCAATTCAGCCAGGGCACAAATCAGTGCTTTGAGGGGCTTCTTCAGCTGGAAGATGGGCTCATGGTCATCCTGATCATCTCCCCAGATGTGGAAATGGCTGAAGGAGCAAAGAGGGAGGAAGCAGGCAGAGAGGGCAATATCTTGAGATGGATAAGAGGAAGAGAAAACATGATGGTGAGGTAAAAAGCGTAAGTTGAGCCACGAGAAGTAAAAAGGCAAATCCTGGGATTCCTCTGTTCCCTTGGAAAGGAAACAAGGTCCCAACCAACATAGGAGGAAGGCAGCAAGAGCACAGAGACATTCCCACCATATCCCACAGAGTTTGGGTTCAGGGAATTACGACCATGCCAGCCTAGGAAAAATGCATAACCAGGAGTTGAACTCAATACAAGCAAACATAGCCAAAGAATATGGAAATCTATAATTAGGAAAATTTCTTCATAAATCCTTGCCAAGCAGGCATCGGATTCTGGAACCTCAGGAAAAGCCAAAAACCATACAAATTGAGCTATGTCACCAGCCTTGCTTTGTGTTGCTGAAATCTCTAAGTATTGGACAGTAAGATCTGTCAACAGCTGTCAGTGACTTTGGAGAACCTGTCCAGGGGATGAGCCAGAGGGAAAAGAGATGTAATAAATAACTTCCCTCCTCCAAACCCCGGTAACATCATCAAGTTTGTGGAATATAAGTGGACCTAGTTCTTTATCAAGAAAAAAAGCAGCTCTTTTCCTCACATGAACTGTTCTTTGCTTTTTCTTCCCTCTGCTAGCATTGCATCTGCAGGCTCCATGCAGGTAGAAGAGGTCACCTTGTGGCTGTTCTATTGCAGATACAAAAGACAGCTAAGAGAGAGAGGTTGCAGCTCAAAACAGCCTTATTTGAGGTCTTAATATTTCTATGGAACCCCTGAGGCTGAAAAAAAGAGGCAGCCTCAAGGAATGGTATTGTTCTTATAACTCCCTCTGCTCCTTCCATGAAATCTCTGGCTTTCACAGATTTCACTCTGCATGAGCAACCCTCTGCCTGTTGTACTGTTTCCCTATAAACCAAATGGTTAAACTGCAGATCACTTTTAGCTGCATGCTAGCATCCCAAATTAAATATGACACTACATTTGTCATGTAAGTCTGGGTCTTCCGTAAATTATATATTTATTAAAAGCTTTCCATTATTGAATTTCATGCCCACGAAACAAACCTCATCCGTGTCATTGGGAAACTGTTATCCTTTATAACCCACACTGTGTTTCAGAAAACAACCTTTCTGTGATCCAATTAACCTATTACAATATTAAAAAACCCAGCACATGGGAGGAAAAATGATGTTTGCTTGCTTTATTTCCCAACTTTATACCCTATCTCTGAGACAGGCTTAAATCCTGCATGTTCTGCTTGATAAATCACCTCTTTAATAAAAGGAAGCAGCATTTGCAAAGTACAACTTCAGAGACAATTATGATTGCGTTAGGCAGACACTGCCATCCTTCTCCTCTCTCACTGCAGAGAGAGCCTGAGCCTCACCAAGAGTAAGTTAAAGGATTTTGTAAAATGATAGGGGGTGGTGGGAAAAAAAAAAAAAAAAAAAAAAAAAAGGCTAAAGACCCCAATTCTGAAAGTAGTTTGGTTATTTCAAATAATCCTTATCACTCAAAGTCACTATGAATCTGCCTGGCACTCAGTCTTCCCTCAACAGAGACCTGGCTGAGCACATTGTGTGGCAGCAACTGGAGAATTAATCTTGTTCCATCAGAAGGTGATCCTGCCAAGGTTGTAATGTTTTAATAAACTCAGGTAGGAGAAGCTGAGATTACTGTCCCCCCGTTATACCATTTGGGGTGAGCACAGGAAAAAAAAAAAAAAAGCTTTGGCCTCCACTGACCTTGACTCTGCATTTCACTGTGTATTTACTACTGTAACTTTCACTGAACAAGAAAATGTGACTGCATGTAATAAGCAAGGTGCTGTAGCACTATAAACCATTAAACAGACAGGTATTTTACAGTCTGTAGTCCATTCCTGAATAAATCCCACCAAATAATTTTTATTTACTACCACTGCTTAAAGTGAGCCGTGACAATGCCTCCTCCTCTTCCAATACATATTGAGTCACAACAGGGTGAAATTCTGTTTATGTTCTTGCATTAAATTCACTAAAAAGAGAAATTCAGAATTTATTCAACTCACACATAAACTCAGAATTGCACCTTGATGGAAAACAGCACTTTATCACAAACACCACGTTGGAAGAGAGTGTTTAACATAAAACTGTTCCAGCATTTATTCTCTTAGCCTCTTTCCTATTATGAATAATCTTAAAAATCAGATTGTTTGGAAAATATTGATTTATTTACATCCTTAGAATCACTCTTGTAAGTCCTGAATAAAATTATGAGGATATTAATATAAACAAAACCCTGCTGGCATGTGAATCTGAAGGCCAGATTAGAGCCCAAACCACATTTTACAGTTCAATCAAACAAAGTCCCAAAAATCCAGATAACAAAATCCAAACTGATGATGCTGATGTGCCTTTTATAGCTTAGGAAAACAGCAGGAACATGAAACCCTTCCCAGGAAGTAATTTTAAAAACAAAAGTAGGTAAGTGGTAGGGTGATCTCAGTCATAAATTTCTGAAATAGAATAATTAAAAATATATATTTAAGTTGAAAATAATAATTAAAAAAAGTTGTAATAAGTTCAGTGTATTCCAGCCAATGGGATAAAAAGACATGGTATTGAGTTTGGAAAAGAAAAGCAGAGAGACTGATAAGAAATTAGATGAACTTTAAAGCAGAGCTCTCATTGCCCTCCCATTACACCCAGAAAAATATCAGTTAAACAAGTATTAAGATGCACACTGAGCTGGCAGCCTCTGAAAGACAGATGGTTAAGGGAAAAAAAAAATAAATCCCAGCCTGACTCCTTAGTTTCTGCAGTGACACTTAACCTAAAGCTGAAGTCAGACTGATCCTGGCACCAGGGCTGGGAGCTGGGGGCACATCCTAGGGGTCCACATTTTGCAGACAGAGCAGTGGTAAAGGTTCACAGGTGATGGAGAGAAGGATGAAAATGTAGGTGTTATGAGCAGCCCTACTGGGGGATTCTTGGCTCTCTCTCTTGCTTATGAGAAGAGTACTGGTAGTTTATACCTTATTACTTCACTAATTTAAGGGCCTGGAAGTAGGTGGTGTGATTAATCTCCCACTCTCATAAGATAAATTCTCCATCCTCCAGTTAAACAAGTTCAAGGTTTCCAATTTAAAAGCTCTGACTCTGCATCAGTTTTGTGACAAGGCCACATTTTCCTACCTGCCCACAGCATGCCAGTTAAACCCAACCAGAACAAGAACCTCCACTTGCTAGGAGAGATCAGTCAGACAAGAGACAGCCCCAAATCAGCCATGCTCAGCATTTCAGCTCCTCCATCCCTTTTACATCCTCACATTTTTATGTTCTGTGATAGCTAACAGACGTACTGAGCTTGACCTTGGAAATGATGAGAGCAAGAAAAGTAATTTCTTAAACCTCCTGAGCAATACCAGGTACAAGAGGAGCAGCTTCCCAAATCAGAACAACCAATCTGTATTTTGGTTTTGATTTCATACTGCAGATGGGGTCATTCTGCATAGCCCAAGGGTGCCCACTGTGATGTCTGTGTTGCCTTAGTGGTTACATCATGGATGGACACCTATAATAATACTTTCTTATATTTGCTAAGCACCAATAGTAATGTCTGGTATTTTAACTATTTGGAAACTTCATGAAGAAGAAATCAGGAAGTGCACTTCTTTATAAATATACAGGTAAACCTGTCATGAAACATTCCTTAGTGTCTCTGTTTCCACAATTGTTTACACCCTACTTGCTTCTCCTAATGGAAAAAAAAAACCCATAACTTTCTCATTGAACACTTGTCTGCTGCTTGAGGAGGAATTATGAGATGGTATCTAGCTGACAGCAGGTCAGCTCCACTATAATATTTTTTTCCTTAGTGAAGGAACAAATGAATACATGATAATTCAGTCCAGATAGGCAGTATTGACATTTGCCTTCAGTAACTACATTGAAATACTGGGAAAATCTCACTAAAATCTACTAACCTAGCCTTGACAACTGCTGTAGGGGCTGGGGAGAAAAAAGAGTTTCTGAGGGACCCAGACAAGACTATTTCTTCCCCCTTCTGACACAACCCTATGGGAATTTTCAGTCAAAGATTATTTCAGCAACAATACCCAGGTTAGAGTAAGGGGCAACAGAGAAAATTTGCATTTAGACCCATAAAACTGTTTTCCTGGCTGGCAAACTCACCAGGAGAAGTCTCCAGGGCTCCTTCTCACTCTCTAGAAGAAGCAGATGCATTTCCTGCCCGGGTCCTGCAGCACTGATGACTCCTCAAGAGGTACAGAGAGGTGATGGGAACTTAGAAATAGCAGGTCCTGCCCCAATTATCTGCTTCATTGACATAAGCAGTTCTCAAATATGAAGCTGGGTTTAGCAGTGGGGAAAGGAGGAAAAAGCAGAAGATGTCTAGATAAAAATCATTTTTCAAAGGGGAAAGTTCATTGGTTTACTTTTAGGAGACAGACTGAGAATCTGAAATGCCAAACGCCCTTTAAAAGGGTTTCATGTGTTAGACCAAGTGGTTTATTATGCTCCAAGAAACCCTTTGCTGCAATTAGCTTCATGATATGCATATGCTCATATATTATTGCACACATTCATCTCTTAAATCGCAGCCTTAAAATAAAGTGTTAGTCCCGGCACAAGGCACTCAGAAAAAAAAAATACTTTAAAACAGAAGAATGTAATTCTCATTAAATAATTTTAGGACTTCAATCTTAAAAGACAAAAAAAATAAAAATAAATTTCCACTTCTAGAGAAAGTTATTCCTGCAGTCCACACCTACCAACCAGCTTGGTCATTAGGTCCAGGATGCACTCGTCTGCCAAAGCCCATGGGCGCTGACCACTGAAATGGCCGTGGACACCTCTGAAAGGAAGAGACAAACAATGAAAACATAAACTGCTCCCTTAGCATCAGTCCAAAGAAACATCCCCCCTTTGGAGGAGGAAAGAGGAGACTTGTGCTGAGCACAGCACTTTTATTGTGCCTTTAAGCTCATAGCAAATGCAATTAATTCACTGGGTTCTGACAGGTTTCCAATTGTGGAAAACTACTCATTTTGGCCTCCTCCAGAAATCCTTCAAAATTAGGGATGGGAGCTCTTTCACAAGCCCTCTGGAAGTGGCTGTGTGGAAAGGGAAGCCTCCAGGATGCAGGTGCAAGAAGGCACCCAGCTAGCCCCAACTCACATCAGCTACCCAGAAAGCAGAGATCACCCACAGTATTTCCAGCTGGATGTTGTACAACAGAGAGGGTGGTAGCCTTGAATACCTCCTCTACTCCAAGACCAAAATAATTCTTGTCAGAAACAATTTCTATCCCCCTGAGTCTCCTGTCTGACCTCACCCTTCTGCATAAACCACCAGGTACTTAATGTATATGCAGCAAAACACCAGCCCAAACACATCCTCTTGCTAACTTTGATTGCTTTTCTTCTCCCTGCTAAATTGTTCTTGATCTCAGAGTGCAGGAAGCTTTTTGGGTTGACAGAGGATATTTTAAAATTTTATTTTGCAAACTGTTCCTGTCCACAGTGGATCATTTGGGCACCTTTGCACCTTAACATATCACTACTCTGAAGTGACAGATCCCTACGTTCAGTTCTGGATTAAGTGCTCTGAACTGATCTATGCTTCAGATGTGACAGAGAAGTAAACTCCTAAAGCAGCCCTCGTGCATATATAAATAAAAGTTCCCAAGTTCCTTAAACATGCAGTATATGTAGTGCACAGATTTAAATGCAAATGAAGGCAGATTGAGAAAAGTAATAATGGTGCTAATCCAGGGGAACATTGCTCTGGGCTTCCATCTCACACTGGATGATTTTCATATTTGCTGAGCACCACGGGGTGCTTGTGGAGTCAGAAATGCCAGGCTGCACGCAGCTGAGGCAAACCAAGTATAAAGCTATTTCAAAACAGGGACAGAACCAGGAGGAAACCGGGTAGACAGCAGAAAAAAAGAGACCTAAAAGCTGTGATGAGAGACAGAGGGAAAAAAAAAATAAAATAGATCAAGTAGTAAACCTTTGAAAGAAGAACGGTCCCATAATGTTCACTCAAAATCATGAGATGATGTCTGGAAGATTGACATGAGAAAGGAGGGCAGATGAGACACCACCAGATAGTCCCTTTAAATGCTTAAGGCTATTTAAAAGATTGATTTTCCCTACCCACCTCCCACTTTTCATTCTCAAGTAGAGTTTTGTTCTGTCTCCCACACAAATTACCTGGGTGGTTTACAGTCAGAGCCTTTCTGATTGACTTGGGTCTAATTCTCTCCTCATAGGGCTATTTCCAAAAGAACCACCATCCTAAGGAAAAGAACTGCTGCAAAAAGCACAGTTGGAATTAACCATTTCATGCCTCTTACCCTGGCAAAATACCATTTGTTTAGGTCAACAGCTGAAGGAGAAAACAGGGATACAATTGCATATCTCTCACAGATAAAATAAGCTCCCCAGATTCAGCAAATCCAGCCCCACACAGATGGTAAGAAGGACCCTGATCCCTAATTTGGAGAAGGTCACAGCAGAATAAGTGCCTGTTTTGGTCTGGTTTAGGACTTCTCTGTGGTGAGACAAGCAGGCAGTGTGAAATTGCTCCGGTTTGCAAGAAAGTTTCATAGAGGGATAAAGGCAGTAGGCAGGTAGGAGGAAAAAAAAATTAAAAATAAAAAAAAAGCAGTAAGGGGCAGGATTAGTGCTAAATGTTCCTCCCTTCTTTCAGACCATAACACAGCTGCATTCCCTGAAGACAGTGGTGTGTGTTTCACAAAGAGCAAGACATTTATTGCTAATTTCCCTTCTTATTCTTAACTGTAATATAGTGATCAAGGGACTTTGGGGTAATACAGATTGTTAAAATTAAAAACACAAAAGATTTTCAGTAGTTCCCAGCCCGAGGGAATCTATTTCTGAAAGAGGATAGTGAACATAATAAGATGGGAAAAAGAAGCCCTAACTACCTATGGGATTCTCTTTCATTAGCTTTCTTTGATTTGATAGCCATTAGTGTCCTTCTAATGGGAATTTACTCATAAAAGTTCTCTCCACCAGCATGCAGCACTAACAAAATTTCAGCATAAATCTTCAAGCCATCATGAAAGCAGATATAAAATTGTGGGCATGAGAATATTTTATTTTGAGGGGAAAAAAAAAAGACAGAAATGTAAGAATACTGAAAAATAAGAGACACAGCATTAATTATTATTCATACTATTATTATGGCACAGCTTACAGCATGTCTCCCTCTTGATGGCCAATATAAATGCCAAGAGACAAAAAATATTACAGCTAAAATGGTAGTTAAAGACATATTCTTAGACCTGTTTTTTATTTTAATCACATGAAACTCTGTAGCCTTTGCTGATGGCACAATACATCCTATTACACTTAGGTTGTAAAATGCTACACTCTGCCTCAGAGATTTATCTCTCTTTATATTAGGCCACCCCCCTCTCAGCTCTGATAGGCACTGGGGGTAATAATCTTTAAGGACACAACTCCAGTGGTTCTGGCATTCCCCTCAGACACAAATACATGGAATCTCATTCAGTTCCAACTGCACCCTAGCTAGCACAAAGATTTAAATCAAGGTACCCAAATTAATGAATACAAAACGTGGCCCACTGAATTGTAAAGCATCATACAAATAGAACTATTTCTTAAACTACTCTGAGAATGCCACGTTGTGCAAATTAATTTAGTTGGTTAGCATTTTGTTTTCAATTTGGCAAGAAATCGCAGTGCCACATTTTATTCACAAATCTGGTTGATTTACAGCTTGCTAGGGGAGCTAGAAACACATTTTCTGATATGATCCCAGGGTTTCAAAGATGGTAACAAAAGGGATTTAAATTAATTGCCAGCTTCAGGAATCTTCTGTGCTCATCCAAATCTTGTTCAAATGGAAAATTCTTTCTTGCTTCTTTGCCAAAAGTGATGCAAGTATTTAATGAGCCAATACAGACTTTTAAGTTTGATGATGGTTTCAAGCAAAGAATTCACCAAAAGAGAGGAAGATGTTTCCAAATAAAAAGAACTGCATGGAGCAGTAGATTGAAGGCAAAACTAAATATCCCAGGGCATTAAACCAGGCATTTACAGCTCTAACATACAACCTGCTGAAAGGCACAACGCAGAACTAACTCCTCCAGGAGAAGTGGGTCTGTCAAACAGAATATAACCCACCCCTCCACGCTGCTCTGCTGCTTGCAGGACTCTTACCTCTTGCAGGATTGGTTCAGCACATAGAACCAAAGATACCTTTGACTCACTGAAAACAGTTGTTGCCTATCACAGCCTTGGATTTCTTTGCCTGCTATATTCATATCAGCAGCTTGTTGCCAGACTACTTCAATGCTTAGTAGAATAAATACAGATTTAGCTTCTAGCCTCAGTTTATTAGTTCCTAGTTTACATTTACTGTGCCAACATGTCATTTCACCAAAGTGGCTCCTTTTTTTCTTTCTGTTTACCCCTTGGCACATTCATGGGGAACAATCATTTTCCTTTCAGGCTTCATTTTGCCCAGCTAAGCAGCACTAATCCTCCAGACCTCCATTCCACAGGTTCCCCACTCCCCAGTCACCCCAGCAGCCCTTCACAAGAGCCTAACAGCTGGCCATGGCAGACTCCCTCCTGTTTTAATTGTTCCACTTTAATGAGGATGTGAGAGACAGGGCTGCATGGGATAATGATTCTGTGAAACACATTAATTGCTCAGACAGTTGTGGTGAGCAAAAAGGGAAGCAAGACACTGCAAAGCTTCCATCCAACCCAAACGAGTCACTTCAACTTTGGTCTTTGAAAGTCAAAAAGCAGGAGTATTGGCTACTCTAGCACTGGACAGCCAACTCTTGTTCCCTCTTTGCCCCCCATTCAATAAATCTTGGATTTAGCTGAAGTCAAAACAGACAGACAAAATCTCAAAGGCTCTTTTTTTAATCCATAGCAAGAGCACCAGTGGCTTGAATCTGTAGTCTGTATACATAAGCATTAAAAAAAAATAAAAGAGAAAATAAAGAGGACTGAGGAAGGTGGAAACAAAGACTACAAAATCAGAACAGGTATATAGGAGGCAGATGTCAGAGCAGAAATCCATACTCCATCATTTAAATGCCAGGGGGGTGGGAAAGGACAAGGATGTTGTAAGAAGGAACATGACAAGAAGGAAATGTGTGAAAAGACCTCTTTCTCTCCAGACCTTACTGCAAGGAGTTGCCATCACTGCACAGAGCTAAAGCTACCAGCTCCCCTGTCCTTGACAACAGCGCCCAAGTAATCTTCCTTTTCACTCTTCCCCTCAGCTATAAGCAGTGAAAACCATTTAAAGAGAGGAGTAGCTATTTGAGATGAGTCCCAAGACACAGCAAACAGAAAACACAATAAACCAATTTATAAGAGAGTCAGAATCTATATCATTACTGACTTGAAGGACATGCCCAATTTATATGCTATGCCTTAGGTTCTTGCTGTTTATTTATCTAAGCCACAGCCACTAAATTCCAAGCTGTCACCACACAAGCCACTGAACAGTCTTTGGCCACTGGAACCAGTCTTGGACTGGATTTTGCTAAGCTGTCTGGAACCAAAGCATCCATTTGTGTATTTCCAATCACCTCTTCCTTTGGAGCCCCCAGTTGCCCATTTTGCCCATCAGTTTCTTTAAGCACACATTGCTCTCGTCAGTCTAAACCAGCCCTGAGTCTCTCATCTGCCTCAGGTGCATCTGCAGCTAGCAGGATTTTGGGTTGGATTTTTGTTGGGTTTAGTTGGTGTTTGTTTTGTTGGTTTGGGGTCTTTTTCTTTATTTTTTTGCTTGTTACTTTCTGAAAATTCCAAGTAAGATGTTTGTGTTTCTGCCAAACAGCCTTTCTAGGTTTGTTCCCTGTCTCCTGATGGTTTAGAATCACATCCAATCATATTTCCCTTTAAATACAGCTCCTGAAGTCACTCTTGATATTCTGGAAAAAAATTCTGCTTACCCTTCTCTTTCATGTTTCTATAATCATTGAGAGAGAAAAAATATATAAAAAATTAAAATCCTTCACTGTAGCAAAGACAAACAAAAGAATGGAAATGAACCAATGAAAAAGTACAATGAAGGAGCTGAAAAATGTTTGTGCTCCCAGTACATCACTCCAGCAGATAAGAGTGCTATCTGACTTCCACCTTTTGAAAGAGCTCAGCTGTTTCCCTGATAAAGTTTGATAATCATACAGAAATGGGCAGAGTTGCAGTTTTCTCAAACGACTGCAGAAGCTGTGCTCAGGAGGAACAAGAGCTTCCCAAAATTCAGTCATTTCCAACCTTCTTCCTACTTCTACCAGTCATAAATAGAAAACAGTAAAGGAGTTTTAGCTTACCCACAGCATTCATATATTAACAAGTAAAACAGATTTCACATTTGTGTCATGAAGACATCTAGACTGTTTCTACTGAAAAAAGGCTTTCCTGTTAGCAGAATTTTTCTTCCCCTCCCTCCCCACAGTTTCCTCTCGTCATGAAAACATATCTGCTCCTCTCATATCCCACTCCCTATGGAAGCTCTCATCTCCCAGCTCACTTACTCATCTGGATGTTATTTTCCTTTCCCACCTTCAGCTCCCTGGTTTTTACTTATCTTTTTCCTTACTCCTTCCAACTCAGAGAGCTGCTGAACATCTGAGAGTACAGATTCTCCATAGAAAATAATATTTTAAAAATAAAAGCTTTTTTACCACTTTTTAAATTTTAAATATATAAATTTTCCCTGTCTGCTCTGATGACAATACCTCTTTCCTGCCACACCTCCCTCTTGTCCTCCCTTTTCTCCTACATCATCTCCATTCAGCACAGCTCCTTGCAATCCGCCCTCAGCTCTTCTCTGAGATGCTCCAAAGGAAGACAGGAATGATTCTTTCCAAACGAAAATGAACTTGACAGGCAAAAATCTATTTAAGAGGAGCCAAAACCCTGCCAGTCCTGGCAGCAACACCAGCTGGACTGGGTGCAATTTCAAGGGGAAATGCCCAAGGCAAGGCCTGCAGGGGAAAATCACATAGGGTCAAAACCACTGATTAGAACAACACTGGATCATTTTCCCCAGCAAGCAGCAGTAACCAAATGAGTTTGTGTGTACAAACCCACATAGATGTTGAATGGGGATGGTTGAGCTGTGCAGGTGCCTCCAGATGAACCAAAGCAGAGCCACAGGTTGTCACAGCTGCAAGTTTCTCTTTGCCTATTTAGCTGCTCATCCCTTTGAAGGAGGTATAAATAGTGCTAGGGAAACACCAAACATGTTTTACCCCTGGCGTGTAGTGTTTTTCACACACTGTTCTTCTCTTTAAGCATTTCCAAGGCAGATCCCAAATTGAAAACTTAATCTGAAGGGGAGGTTGGCATCTCACGAACCTCACTGTGTACTCACGTTCGAGCCCACTTGTCCAGTTCTTCATCCAAGTAAGTTTTAACCTTTTTTGGCTGGAGCCCAAGGGAATTCCCAGCAAAGTAGAGGCAGCTCTCCTCTCCATCAACCAGGCTCAGATCAGCTGTGGAGGGGAAGCACAGAAACACCGTGCACATGGGAGTGAGCAGAGGAGGGACTGCACAGGTCTGTGCCGCCACCACCCAGAACTCTTCCTGCCCTGAGTGTCCCCAGGACACCATGTTCCACATGTGCAAATGGAGATGCTGCACCTTGACATTCCTCCCAGGACACCATGGAGGTCCTAGAACACCGTGGAGGTGACTACAAAGGGATCCAAGGAGAAGGGCAGCCAGGCAACCTGTGCTTCACCTTGTCCTCCTGCAATTTCTGGCTTAGTCCAACCAGAGATGTTCTGGAGCTCATGTAAGTTCACGTAGTATAAAATCCCCAGGACTCTGGGGCTGTGTGGGATTTAGTCACTGGCACTGATTTTGCCATAACTAACGATGAATAAATAAGGAGCATTTTCCTGATCACGCTTATCTACTTTTCTTCCATTATCAAAATATCCCTACACCAAGTCATGAAACTACTTGCATTGTGCATTTAATAAAAGTTAAGACTGAGTAAATACTTGTCTTCCATGCAAGTTCCCCCTGCTTGTTTAAATTGCTACCTAGTAATACGTAGTTGTTACAGAGAATACTTTGAGGCAGTCTCAGAAGTTCTTGTCCTGTTAGCATATATTGTGGGCTGCACTTCACATCACCATCTGAGGGGAAGGAGGAAATCTATGCTGACAAATCCTTTCAATGATTAGGGGAAAGGCAAGGCGGTAGAAATTTATAAATAATAACTCTAGTGAGGTTCTGAACAATCTAATTACCCCATGTCATCATCTATCAATCCAAACATTGCCTTTTTCTATTATTCCTCTTGTTGGAGATTCTTGGAGGGACAAGTGATGGTGACCTTCTAGAAGCAGGAATTTGCATTCATCTGTACATGTGCTTACAAGACCCTGAAAGATAACATTGCATTATTTTTGGTAAATATAGTCAATATGTGTCAGAAAAAAAGATCAAATGAAAGCATTTGTTAAAATACATGCTAGAAATGATGGATAAGATTGCCTTTCTGTCTGAAAAGTTTATGTTAGGGCTGCAGAAAAATAAATTAGGTGCCTGGAAAAGGTCTTTTCACTACTTTTTTGCACTAACAATTCCCAACTTCATTGAACTCACCAGAAACACATTTTTCACAAGTACAGACAATGTGGGTAATTTCTTAATTAAAGCTTTAGAAGCTTTTAAAAAGCACAAGTCAGACAGCAATTTCATCCTAATCTGTTTTACTGATGCTACATCTGTTTTTCATCTCTGTTCTAATATGAATGAAAACTGAGAGGCATAAATATTATCTGTGCTCCTAAATTGGTTCTATTAACTGTTCTTTTCCTATCAAGAAACACAATAATATTGTCACAGTGGGAATAGAGAAAGGATCTTTGCTCAAGAATTTGGAGCTCCGTCTCACTAATGCTCCTTATACTCCAGTCAAGCATCCAGGTAAGGAGTTATAAGCAAGTTAACTTCCCTTTCTAAATAAAAATGCCTCTTGGGTGACTGTCAGGGAGAGAGATGGCATTACTATTTTGACAAAGTGTATTTTTCCTACCTTTAGTCCCTTTCCTTTGGATATTCATTATTTGGGCCATTCTCAGCTCTGTACTGGGATGTGTGCTTTCCCATTTCAAAGAAGCTGTTTACTCCCCCCTCTCTGCCACCATTAATAGATCCATTCTGGACACTGCTGCTTCTTTTTTTGCAGCATCTTCCTCATTTTACAACTTCTGAGTAGGACACCTCTGTGCTCCAACACTTCTTCTGCCACTGTGTTATTCTTCACAGTAACATATTTCTTTTCTAAAGACTAGCACTGGTCTTTCCCCAAATTACTCTGCCCTCCTTTCTCATCATATTTGCTCTTTTAATTTCCAGAGGAGCTGTGGTTGATATGGAACATATATTGAAATAGTCAATGGGAAATAGGAACAGTGATGAACTGAAGACTGGTGCAAAAAAACCCAAGATAATTATTGAAATGTGTCCCTTGAGTAACCTGAGCAAAAAAAATCACATGACCAATAATTAACATTAAGATTAATTATATATATTGTAAATTGTTCTCCCAGCTACTCAGATTCATGCCAACTAGTAAGATCTGGTAACATCCATTATTTTGCATACTAAATATACCTATTTGTCTACATTCAAGGTCCATTTCTATACCTTTTATATCTCAAAGAACAAGAAAATTTAGTGTCAGTAATATTCAGAGAAAAAAATAGTGGGTTTTTTTTTTTTTATCTAGACAGGAAGGACTAAATCTGTTCATACATTATCTGAATCCAACCCCTTGTTGCAGGATAAAAGATCACCTCCTTCACACCTTCCTACACTTCCCCTTCAAGCCCTCCAAACAAAAAGCCAGACTTATAAGATTAACCACTACCTTTACTCACCTCTTCAAGGGAATACAGCTCAACACTTTCACCCTGGGACACCTTTTTATTCCCAAGAAACCCAAATGATGCTCTATTCTTTTACAAGAAGACAAAACACAAGCCACAGCCCTACTCAGATCAGTGACCTGGCACCTGACTGCCATCTGCACTCCAGCCCTTCCTACCTCCCCAAAGTGCATGAAAAAGTCTGCAAGAGACTTTTTGTTGTCAGCTCAGAGCAGAGCAAGGAGATCCAAATATTTCTTTAAATCTTCTGCTGTCATTTTTTTCCTATTTACTCACCTGAGCCTCGTCCCTCATGCTTGCACAGAAAATCCCAAAGATTTGCCAGGGAGTTAATCTGCCAGTGGTTGGATACAGCAAATAAACAGCTGTGACAGTTTAGAAGTTTAGAAGGTGATAACTAAACTAAACTATTATAATGACTGAATTAAACTCTTATAATGGCTTTCTAAATATTTTTATGTATGTCATCTTATAATTGCCTCCTATGGATGTCCTCATCTGCTGCATGCATGGCTTCATTTTAAAACCTCATTGTAATGTTTTATGTAAATATATAAAGAATATTTGATGTCTAATACCTGTAATGACATTTATCTTCAGAAGCGTTATCTAGGATCCATTCCTCTGCTCAGATAAATGTCATGGGAGATCTCTATTGTATAGACACTCAATATAAATATATATATATATATATTTACACACCCCCTGCTGTTTTTCAGCAGAAAAGCTGTTCTTGATGACAGCTGAAGCACAGAAAAGAGAGACAGGGGAAAAAGAAGAGGAAAAAACCCTCAATTTGGGTACATGAGAAAGATGGGTTCTCTGGGCTGTTCAACTGGTAATGCTATGTAGGCTGCTTATTTCACAAAAACACATCTATCTACAGTCTCAGGGGCTAACTATTACAGTAACTGGGGTAAAAAAAAAACCATCAGCAGTCCTTAGACCTAAATATGATGGTAATTGATAAGGAATGATGGAGACTGGAAAGGAAAGACTGCAAATTGACACAGGGGTATCAAAACCTCTACGTCCTTCTCAGAAGATTTTTTTTCTGAAGCTGCCAAGACACTACAATGAAAAATGACCTTTTTTTATTCTTGTGAGACATTTGGCATGCTGCAAAGACTCATCTTTGTGTCTTTCAGGTGTCCTTCTTGAGCTGGATTGCAAAGTCACAGCTAGATTTGGGGCAGCAGTGCAGTGGCCTCCCAGCATCTTTCCAGCTTCAGAAGGATGTGGTGCATCTCCTGCATCTCTGCCGTACCCAAAGAAGCAGATGTGTTTTAGGAAACCTTCTTCAGCAGCCAGAGGGATAGATTTAAAAAAAAACCCCACAACTTCTTGGCAAACAGACTGAGAACACCTCCTCCAACAGGAGGATGCACTTAAATTTTTGTAAAGTGTCCAGTTCTGCTCTAAATAATGTAAATAGCAACATTCAAGGACTTAAATGTGGGGAAAGATAAGCTGATACCCAGCAGATAAAGAACTAAAATTTACCATCTTCATGTCCTAGGGACAGCAGCAGACTTGTATTCCCAACACTCATCTCTAGGCAGCAAGATACTGAAGTCAAAGAGAGTTTCAAAACATGTCCAGGAATTCAGACAACTGATACAATTTTCTATCACATATCATTACTGGCTATGATATGGTGAAAGCACCTGTAATTTCTCACATACCATTGGAACTGTTCTTTTCAGAAAGGAAAAAGATCTGCAGAAAACTGCATCTGCTTTTATTAGAAATTGAAAATACTTTGCAAGAAAAGTCTATGATAATTTTTCCTTTCAGTTTTAATGGATGCTTTCTGCCAAGACAGAAAAGGAAGGGAATGACTATGCCTACGTGTGTTGGTCATCTAAAGAAATAATATTCCATTTCTTCAGCTCTCACCAGGTCCCCTCTTAACAAACCCAGGTATGCCACAGGCTCTTCAAAACAATCTACAGACCAAGAACAAAGCAGAAAAATTTTAAGAACCATTTTGCACCCCTAAGTTGAAGCCATGAGAAAGTCTCTATTTATAGGCAATTCACCACGAAAGTGGGAAAGATCTTCAGATAAAAGGTTTCATTATGACTTACTTGCTCAGATCAATTATTTGTTCTAAGGCACAGGCTTCCTACATTTGGCCTGAGGAAGAAAATAATCTCTACTGCTAGCAGTAGGCATAACTGTTAATATAATATATAAATATTATATATGTAACGTAATAGATGTAACACCTTTCTTAAATTAAAATAACTGCAACAGGATAGATAATCCCAAGATCTATTATATCAAGGCAGCAACTACTCTGAGCCATTGTAAGCTGCATTGCTGGTTCAAAGCATTAGGTAGAAATGTTTCTGCCTATAATTTTCAATCAGGCACTACATTGTTCCAAGCAGCTGACTGACAGCATAAGCACCATTTAAGTACTGTACCCCTGCATCTGATTCAGCATGGGAAGGAGAGCATAAAGCTTTTCTGGTGCTGGAATAAGATGATGGATGGATTTAGCAAAGTCAGGGACATGCTGTGCTGGGACATGACTGCAGTTGTTCAATTAGCTCAGAAGTGACAATGATTTCCAACGATCTGTGATAAACACACTCAGATGATGTGAACCATCACCCTTTTCCCAACCCACCCACCCACACCCCCCTCTTCCCACTGTAATTATAATTCTCACTTGGAGGTAGATCCTTGACTTTTGGGATGCAGAAACATTCACGAAGATGCTTTAACTCATCTGTTTCATCCAAGTGAAGAGCAAGTTTCTTGTCTGTGGGACTGCAGCCTAACTGCAGGGCAGTTTGCTCAAAAATGGTTGCTGGTAACATGGGATAAGATGGATCCATCTTCAGGTGATTCAATTTCACCTTAAAAAGAAAAATGCAACAGTTTAGCATCTGCAAGATGCATATTCACGAGTGGCTGATAAGCAGCCATTAAAGCTGCATCGTTCAAGACCCAAACTTGCTTGATTTACAGCTTTTAAAATGTATTTGAGCAGAATGGTAAAACTGATCAACTCAAATATTTCCACGGCAACATACTCCTGTAAACCCCAAAGGCCTGAGTTGCCCCCTCTGTAGATACAATGCTCTTCCCCTTTTAAGCTCTACCAGCAGCTTCAAAGTTCTCCCACCAGACTCAAATCAGTTAAAAAACTCTAAAGTGTCAGTCTGAATTTTGAGAACTCAAAACCAGGGGCAGCATTATTGCTTCTGCAGCCTGGGCTCCTAAAAATAGCAGGTGCACAGCTACACCAAAGTTTTTTCCTAGGCTGTGCAACATTTCAGCCTCTTCCTTAAAAATAGGAAGGTGTTGTTGGTGCACATCCCTGCTCATGTACCAGGGCAGAGCAGGCAGGATACAGATGGCAAAGGCATCCTTAGAAATGTAGCTTTCAAGACCAGGAGCTTGAATTATTTCCTTCTAGCTACAAGGAATATCCTGGTGTTATAGCTCCCTTTGTCCCAGGGAATGAGGGCAGCCCAAGTCAAGCTGCAAACATGAGATTTTTCTAACAGAATATCCAAAAAATTTTAACTGCAAAATTTACAAGCTCATTGATCTTTACAAGAAGAAGAGTTCTGTAACTGTGCTGCTCAGACACACCGTTGTGTTCAAGGGAGGATTTATGCACCTGGCTTTACAGATTTATTGGCAAAGAAAATTTATGACACGGACTCTCTACTTAAGGGCAAAAAGCAGTGTTGCCTGCTGGGTTCTGCTGCAGAAAGTGGCCAAGAGGCTCATTGAGGTGCTCGATGGTTTCCCCAGTTCAGAGACCTGTACAGTCAGGCCACACAATATTCTCTGCCTTTTTAAACATCCCCATGAGTTACGGTGCAACAAAAATACTCTAGGGGACAGGCAGAAATAGGACAAGATTAGCACACAATGCGCAGCAGAGCTGCCAGAGAATGTAGCTTTTTCCCCTCTGTTTGAGAAAGAAAACTCTTTAAATACATATCTTCCATGAGTACCAGCTCTCTTTTCTTAAAGCCAATAGTATATTACAGACAGCTATCTAGAAACAAGCTGTGGAGAGAACAATAAATGATTATGGGTTGTAGCCAGCTGAGCACTACACTCATTGTCTCTTAACCCAGCTCAGGTTTTTGTGGAAAAGGAATTCTGAAAGTTAGTGCAATGATACGTTCCATGTCACTGAAATTTTTTAAATTGAATCCCTTATGACACGTTTCTCTTTATTCTTTTTTGGTAAAAATACAGAAATGCAGATTAGGGATTTTATCGAATTTTTATGCCAATCCCTGAAGACAATCCAAAAGAGCTTCAGACACACATAGGAAGGCCAACAGTTAATATTTGAATAATAAACCCTAAACTGCACAGACCCATTAGTGCCAATTAATCCAAACCTGTTTAAAGTCTAGCCAAATGGCCAGCATGCTGCCAGTTACCTGTTTTAATTTGCTATCATTTAGTTTCTGATGAGAATGTTTTCTTTTCCCCTCCAGACTTGTTATCTTACACAGCAGCAATTGTTCCCCTCCCACCAGCATGTAGAGTTGGGGGAAAAAAAAAAAAAAATGCCAGTGGAGCTCTTCTTTAGAGACAGCACTTTTCATTTAGCTAATGTTCACCCTCTCCTGGGAGGTACTGGAGATAGCTTATTTTTGTTCTGTCTCCACTCAGGTTGTTCACACCTCCTCATTGTCATCAAATTTACCATTCCCACTCATTCATCCTAATCCTCCCCTCGCTGGTGAAAAGGAAAATAAAATGGCCAAAACTGGGGGGGAAAAAGAAAAAGAAAAAAAAAAAAAAAGATATTTTAACATCTTCATTCTCAGAGTGCCTTTCTGGTCTTATGGGAGGGCTGCTCCTAGACAAGTAGTTGAGTGTTGCACAGGCTCAGCTGGCTGGAATCAGTGCACTCAACAAAAGAGGTTTCCACCCATCTGAAAGCCCTGCAGAAGGTGTGATCAGGCTCCCCACTCCTCAGAAAACCACTTCTCAGTTCCTCACACAGCTGAACAACAGAGCCAAGCCCTTGGAGAGCCTCAACACTTCTGATGTGGTATGGGTAATGGCATCAGTGCCCTTCTGAAAGTCAGATTAGTATTGTCCTGCTGAACCTCATTGGGCAGTCATCAAGGAGGATGGTTTGGAAATCTTTATTTCCTCCAGGAGATGCTGTGGTACAGCTAGAGAAGCAGGCTGGGTTGACAGACACTGCCCATCCCTAAATACAGGCACCTGGTTATCATCTAAAGACACCATAGGGCAAGTGAAGTTTCACTTCTACAAATTTCAAGACTGGGATTTCAAGAACTTATGGGCTTGATCAGTAAATCAGGGTTTCCTTTTAAGCAATATTGGGATCAGCACTTGGAAAGTGAAACTTTCTTTGTTTCCAAAGGCTTATTTCTTTGATTTACAACACTACTATGTTGTCCTTATGCCATAGTCATTACCAAGCCATGTCCAGGACTCACACATATAATCAATGTATAGTCCTCTATTTTTAATAATGGGTATTTAATGCAAATTATGGAAACAGTCTTTGGAGAGGGGGTGTAAATCAGGTCTCCCTGCCTATTTCCTTCCACCCAGTAGTCTGTATAGTCTTTCCTGTGCTGTCAGTCTCTCCTCACTCAAGTTGATACCTGGATTCTGTTTCGCTCCAGTGACACAGCTCCTGTAGTAACAGAGGCAGCTTTTTAATCTCTATAAACAGATGACTCACTTATGGTAGAGATATTTTTTCAGTGATACTCAGCTCACCCCAACACTGGGAGGGGGACCATGCAGCATTTTGGCATCACTGTCACCTATGTCCCCTCCTGCACACAGCCTATGAGGAAGGTTTGGGAGCCTCCAGCATTTATTTCCTGAGGCCCACACAGGCAGTGCCAGCTAATTCCCCTGTAGTTAATGATAAGGGAATGGATGATAAGGGTGTTTGAAAGACAATTTGGGTTTTACACACCAGATCCCTCTCATCCACTCTGCAGTTTCTCTGCTCTACACTATGTGAACACAGCACAGCATCCCACCACTTGTCTTACCAGGAGCCATTGCTCAGTAAGGACACATCATGATTACAATAAATTAATGACTATCACAGTCCAGGTCATCTGCTGACCTCTCTGGCAAGCACAGATGGGTTTTGGTTTCATTTGAAGCCTGACCCAGGACCCACTGAAGTCAATAGGTGCCTTTATTACAGACAAAGATTTCTGTATCAGGCTTTTGGTTCCCTGTCATTGCCATGGTTGGCTGCATCTGATCAATGATTTACTTATATTGTGATTCTTATTTATGTTAAATTTTGACAGCAAATATAATATTAAATGCATATTATTATAAGTATATAATAAATAGATATTAAATATCTAGAAGCTGAAAATTATTAAGTGCTCAGAGGTATCTCATTTAGTACAAATGTTGTGAAATTAGATACGACTATTAAAATAAAAATCAACCAAAATCCTATTGAGGAATGAATCCCAGAGATCCAGTCCTGAGATCAGAATAAGAAAGTACTTTTTTCCTTCAAATGGGAGGTAGGTTTCATAGAGGGGGAATCCCAGTCTTGCTTGAGTTTTTTTCCTTTTTTTATATATACCCTGACTGCCATTATTGCACTTTATAATTGCTATAGAATAGAGTCCCATGGAATTATTTTACAACAATTTGAGTCTTCTGGTTTTTACATGGAAATTTATTTTTATAAGAACTGCATGCCTTTACTCCACCCAATTATCTTCATTTAACTGAAAACCATTACCTGTGTACTCTAGAAATCAAAATTCAGATCCAGCAGTGCAAAACAAAATTCCTACCTTGTTAAACATTGGTCCTTAATCAGGGTTCTTTTCATACAACTTTGAGTGAAAATATCAAAATTTTAAGAGAAACAACTTGCCTCCACCACCTACCCTGCAAAAAGCTTCCAGGTATTTCCTTAAAAAATTTTACACTTTTTCACTGAATAGATAAAGATGTCATGAAGTCAGCATATTTTTTTCCCTCTTTCTTTGCTGTTTTGACTCTTCTACAAAACTTGCCTGTACTGCATACTGATTCAATGTAAAGAGCACACCAATGATCACTGGCAGTATTTCATTTTCAAGAAGAGCATGCGGAACTTCAATTAATGAAACAGCCATTACTGCATATTTTGTCAGCACAGATATCAGCCCTGATACTTTTCCTCCCACTTTAAAACTATAAAAGACAATGGATAAGAATTAGTCAGATGCAAGTGATGCAAATGTCTGGGTGATTATTTCTGTTTTGTCCTTTATGCATAATTTACTGACTAAATAGAAAAAACGCGTGACTATTAGCAAGTCATCTTAGCAGACTTACACAGGAAGGCCCATTAGACTTAATTATAAAAATGATAATTTGACAGACAGTTTAGAGGAGGAAAAGAAAGAAAAAATCATCTTTCTGTCTATAGTGGTATCTTGATATTTTCATTTAAAAATACAACAACAAACTGCAAAGTCCCCTCACACCCCTTAAATATTTCCTTTGAATATTCTAAGACGTTACTTACAGTCTTGTTACCCAGCACAGCACTGACAGGCACAAAATGATTCCCTACTTCAAAAAGCTGTCTTGAGATCCTCAGAGAAAGAGACTTTCTCATGGAAATAGCTTGTCCTGCACTTTCTGCCCTGCAAGAGCTGTTTACCAGCTTGCTCAACCCACAGACCTTTGGCATTTTCAGGCTGGCATCCAACTGAACTCTTTGGAAGGAAAACTGGAGGTGTGCACAGGTGTAAGCATGCAAGTTGTAGCCTAAGTCCATGCTGTCAAAATACACCCACTGAAGGCACCAGCAGCACCATGAGTTGATCTTCCTTGAAAAACATACAAAGAAAAATAACAGAGGCACAGTGTGTAAGGGCTGATCCCCCTTCCCATCTTACCGCAACCAAACTCGTTTTTGCAAACAGTTTTGCAGAAGGGAGTTCGTAAAAAAAAGCAGAGCCCCAAGCAACACTCATCCCAGCCGACTTCAGGTTAAATACACTTCAGTGAATTTGTTTAAATCACAGAGCTGCAGGAGAAAGAAACCCCTAAACATTCACAGCATACCCCACAGCAGAGGCACAGCAGCAACCACAGCTGTAATTAAATAAGTTACCCAGCCCAGTGTCACAGCTGCAGCAAGGGAATCTGACAGAGAGGAATTACAATAAACTCAGTTATTTCAAGCAAATTAGGCCCATATTGACCTTCATGTCAAGAAGTGTTTTGGTGTTAAAAGTAATTTTACATCCAAACCTCATCTTTTTCCCCTCCACAGCAAAACCACGTTACCCTCCAGCCGCTCCAGAGAGAGGGTGATGAAATTCTTGTGCAAATATTCAGTGTTGCATGAAAAAACAGCCCCAGCCACATGCCAGCTCCTCCAGACTCTGACCTGCCAAACACGTGACCTCCAAGAGTTAACCAAAAACCAGGTGTGTATATAGGTATAATTATTATTAGGTATTATTATTTTATTCCTTTGGCAGAAGTTAAAGCTCTGATTAAATTAAGAAGGCTCCTTTCTCCCACACAAGCACAAGGCTACACCCATGATTAGAAGAAAAATGGGTTTTAAAGCAAACTCCTTCATTTAATGCAGGGGCAGATTGATAACAGAAGCAGCAGAAGTCCCCAATACCTTCAAGCACATGGCAAGGGGTGTTGGGGGGATTTACACAGAGCATGCATTTGCCAGAGAGAAATATAGATGAAAAATTAGAGGTGAAATTAGAGAAGACAGAAGCTGATACCTCTCTTGACTCCTTATAAACATTGTCTCCAGCCACGTGTTAGCCCAGTCCCCTCCATTCAAGCTTGAATGACATCCATTGCTATACACAGCTAGCACACAGTCATCTGAAAGCAACAAAAAGAGTTTCTCTCTGTTCAGCCTCTGAAGTTTCAGGAGGGGGCAAAAAAAAAAAGGGGGGGACAAGATACAATTTAAAAAAAAAACAAAAAACCAAACCACCAAAGAGATTTAGGGGAAAAGGGGCCCAAGTTGGGGGCTAACAAAGTAATTTAGAGATACAGCTCTGCTTGCACAGACCCCTGCAGTCAGCACCAATAGATCTTGAACTGTAACATTTCATCTTCTTTGCTAGGAAATGAGCAACAAAACAACCACACAAAGCAATTATTATTAACCCAGGATAGAGCTAACATCTATCCACCAGTTCTTGCTATGTCATTACCCTGGACTACACTGTCAAATGAGTTTTTTGGACTTCCCTCTAACCTGCCTTATTTACTCCACCAGAAAAAGAACTGGATTGATGCTCAAAA
This sequence comes from Heliangelus exortis, assembly GCF_036169615.1. Lineage (NCBI taxonomy): Eukaryota > Metazoa > Chordata > Aves > Apodiformes > Trochilidae > Heliangelus > Heliangelus exortis. Next base: position 4,441,350 of record NC_092427.1, read on the forward strand.
TGTACCACCAGGAATTTGGGCTGAGAAGCGAGAGATTGAGGCACTTTGATGACAAAAAGCAAGAAAGATCCAGTGTCAACCTCACCCCAAAGGGGCATTAGCTTCTGGTTTCCTTGGCCATTTAGGTCAAACCAAGCTGAAATACACTGCAAGTGTTCATTTTGCCCTTGGAAATAAAACTACACAAACAGCAGAGGGAAAATTTTTCCAATGCATTATCCTTTGAAAAAGCACCTTGATTTTTACCCTTGATTGCCCATGGTAGCAGGAAAGCAGCTATGCTGGCAAAGGCCATATGCTTGCAGACTTTCATAGGAGTAGGAATATTGACCCCTACTTCCCAGCTATTCTTCTCAACCCTTTGGATGGAATGAAAAGAAAAATGACAGAAAACTTTGCCCTTAAATTCAAGGCTCAAAAATCAGCAACCTTGTCTCCTTGATACTTTTTTTTTAGCTGCAGAACTAATCTATTTCTCTGTTTATTTTTTTTCCCCCATGACACTGTGAAGTAACCAGAGGGCAGGAAAAGAAGGAGCCACTGCAAGATACAGTGGGACCAACATGCAAAGGAGCAAGGCCACATGAGATGGGCAAAGTGCCAGCCAGCACTGGCTGATGTCACAGAGGTGGCAGAACATGACAAAGGAGGACAGCCTGGCCACCACTCACTCAAAGGAGCTGCCAGGAGAATGATAGAAAGCCCATGGCAGACAGTTTAGAGAAGGAAAAAGGGGGGGAAAAAAATTAAAGAAAAATAAAAGGATTTGCAAGTTTGTGGGAAGATGAGTTCTGCATGTCCATAACAGAGAGTACTTTGGGGTACAGGGTGTGGAGAAGGAATCAAAGGGTGGAGAGCAAACCCAGTTCTCATACCAACAACCTCCCCAGCTCATTCAGAGGTACTTGGCCACATGAAGCCATGTGCTCCAGGCACAGCCAGGAGTGTGCTGGAATTGTTTCATCTCATCCTCCACCCTAACCCTTTGCACACCCATCTGCCACCCATCCCTGCCAGCCCCAGCCTCCCCAGAGCATGTTCCAGCCCTTGTCACAGAAGCTTTGTCCCTTGACTGAAAGAAACTATGGGAGCTTTTACACAGGAACTTGTAATAAAACTTGGAATAAAAGTCACCTTCTCAATACGTGTGACAACAAGAAATAAGCAAGGGTGCCCTGAAGCACACCCACCCCACGCCAAATGAGGTGCCAGGACACTTGGTCCACCAGGTCACAAAGGTTTTGCCTAGGCACTGCTAAACCCACAGCTCTCTTGCTATCAGATTTTGCCAGCCCACAAAGAAGGATTCTCTTTAAGAGAAAAAAGGCAGGTCTCACCCAGGGTGAGATGGCTTGGAAAAGCCTGAGGCATGAAAGCAGTGTGGTTTCTAGAGCCTGAGAAGGAGCTGCACAAGGCAATGAGGAGTCCAAGCACACACACACTGCACCTTCAGCACAGAGCTCTGCTCAGTGCACAGCTGCTTGGAAAATTAACTAAGGCTGCAAAAAAAAAAAAAAACAAAAAAACAAACAAAAAAAAACCTAAGGCTCTGGATTTACAAGGCAAGCCCCCCAGCTATTTTTTAAAGCATCCCATCTGCACCATATGAAGCCAGGATGCATTTCACCTCAGGCCTCACAGCAATGACTTGGTAAACAACAGCCTCAAACCTTTGGTCTTCTTTCTGCTGAGCTTGCTACAACCAACTTTCTCAACACTTTTGTTTTCTCTCCTACCCACCAGCACCTCAGCTCTGCCTCAAAAGCTCATCTTTCCCATCAAGCCCTATTTAAACCCTACATCTGCTCTCACATATCTTGTTCTCCTCCCTCCCAGACCCCAAGGAGTTGTATTTTGCTTCTGAAGTGGTTTAAAGGGAATATGTCTTCAAATTTGGGCTGTTTGCAGCAGTGAATCATTCTGGTTGTGTGATTCTTCTGGTTAAGACCCAAAAAACCCTCATTGAAACCATTTAGCTTTACCTCACACAGCTTTAGCTCTCTGTAACTATGAACCAGCTTTTTAATTTTTTTAATTGGGGAGCAGTTGTTAGTAGCACCTGCTAAATCATTGGCTGCTTTCTGTATAGCCAAAATGAGCTTCCAAAATATTCTTGCTTGTCTGAAGCATTTTCTCTATTTTCTTTTCAGCCAGACTGGTAGGCACACCTCCTTAAATACATATAGATTTTTCCCTGCTTTGTGACCTGCTCCTAAAACTGTTTTCCTTCACGCTCTGTACCAGTTGTCAATCTCATTTCTTTCTGAGTCTTTAATCATAGCAGTTGTTCTTTAAAACCTGTTCTTTTAATAGAGTCTCCATGGAGGTGGAAAAAAAAATATAGGACATTATTTACTTTTCTGCAGTAACATTTAAGGAGAAATATTCCACCACTGCACTAATAATAGCAATACCCAGAGAGGGACAATAAGAGAATCAGGGTCAAGTCGTTTCCATGTAAAGAAAAAACAGAATAGTAACTCCCCCCAGCTTTGATAACTCCACAGCAACAGCAAAAGAACATATTTTGAATAGGTGAAACTTTCCTGTATCTCTCCAAGTTGGCTGCTACTACTGAAAACCAACCATACCCCTGATGCCTTCATCCACATTGCCAGGTGGAGTGCAAACCTGGCACTTTAAGTTTTAAAATCCTTTTGCTATAAGGAATGGTTTATCCCTTTTGTTCATCCTAATATTTTGCAAAGGACAAGACCTTCCCCCTGCCTCAGTCAAATATTCAGTCTTAATGTTTGCTTTGGACAGCAAGGAGTTTTCAGGCTCTCTTGACCAAGAGACAGGAGGAGGGATGTGCCTGTTCTTTCACAAAAAAGCAGGGGCCTGACAGCCAAGGGGGTATCTGGGAGACTGAAAGCAAATCAGGGCACCTGGCACCACTTTTCCTCATGGCACCTGCTTGGTATGACTTGCATAACCTTCTTAAAAATAAGCAGGAGTTTGGGGATGGATTTCTGGTAAATATCCCAAGTATTCTTTCCCCAAGGTCTTTTCAAAGGCAAAGGTATCTGTATATCAGACACAGCTTCTTTACACACAGACACTCTTTCACCTGCAGGTCCTCACCCCTCAAATGGCCACTGTGTGCCCTGATTCTCACCCTCCAGGACAGCTGCCAACTTCTTCCTCTCCTTGTAGCAGATTTCCTGCCTGTGCTCAAAGAGTTTCTGAGAAAGGGGAAATCAGAAATCAGCTACTGGCCAGATGCGATGGGATAGTAACAACAAGACCTTACTGAGAGGCTTCCCATAATACCAAAGTTCTCTTTTTTTTTCCTAAACAGTTGTGTATCATGTCTTTTATGATGCATTTCATACAGCTGAGGATATTAGGACATTAATCGACCAGGGTGAACAAACAACACAGATGCACTTTCCCTCCTCTTCTGCCTTCTCTTTGCATCTCCATAAAAGCAAATGCGCTTCACACTTTGATTTTTGTTTTCCAGGTACCAACTGGAGCAAGACTCAGGGAGGGGAAGAAGGAAGAAAAGACGGGTCAGAAAATAACAAACTGAGCTGTTTCATTAAATAAACAAATAAACAATATTAAGAGTGCCAAGCAGAAGAAGTACTAATGAGGAACAGTAAGCAGATCCAGAATTGGGTTATTTTTTATTTAAACAGCACAATACTGTTCTGGATGACCCTAAAGCAGTAGAGGAATCAGTAGTACACAAAGGATATTGCAGGCAGTAAAGAGATGTATGATACACAGGGGAGGCCACCATAAAGAACCAGAAGTGGCTTAGGAAGGGAATATATTCATCCAGACTCTGGGATAAGGGACTCATTGTATACCTTTCTGTCAGAGGATGTTTAACAGCACAGATTCCAACAGTAGTAGAGCTTTTAGGCCAAGCTGAAACACCTGGAAAATGTTATCATGCCAAATAACACAACTAAAAAAAAAATTATCCAGCACTAAGGCCAATGGGGCATGGCATCACTCTTGCAACAGGAGAGAAATGAGGGAAAAATCCCTGTCCCTTTCTGCACAACCCCAGCAGGTTCTGTGGGGGTGAAAGGTAAGCACCAAACTCTTTCTAGAAGAACAAATGTGGGTTCTTGTACCTCTCAGAGGAGCCTTTTGACAGCCACAACCTCTGTCATTCCCTCCCTGGCCCTGGACTTGAACCTCCCAGCCCTCAGCTGGAGATTTGATCTTTCTTTGATTGGATTAATAAACTGATTATGCAGCACATCAGACTGCAAACTGGCCAAAGTCTAAATGAAGCATTTGCTAATACCCAACTTCCACTGATATTTATAACCCTCAAACAAGCCTCTGCTTCAGCCTCCAGTCTCAGGCAGTGACTCAGCAGTCACAGGGCTCCTATCAGTATTCACAGAGCATTTCCAGAGCCTCTTAAACTGACTGTCTCACTTGTGATGTGATCAGACCTATCAGTTTGTGGGGAATTGCTCTGAGGAAGGTTACACTTCTCCATAGGGACTGCACATGATCTTTTGCAAAGTGCATTCCCCTCTAGCAAGTCATAAATGCTCAGGAGAGTTGCTAAAGATGACTCAAAATGTATTATTGAATACTTTGATGCTCTACTCTCGTGCTGTGTTATCATATACTTAAAGTACATTAAAAGGTTCCATAAATACCAAGTGCATTTGCTAGGAATAGATTTGTGTTTTCCAAAGCCAGAAGAAAATAACTTTGTATTGTTACAGGATATGTAACACTTTTTCTGCAATTCTGCAGAATGGATTCTAAGCATTTGACAGTGGTTTGGGGTTGGTTTTTTGTTGTTTTTCTTGGTTTTGTTTTGTTTTTTCCCTTAGCACCAGTGACTGTTGTGATAGACTTTGGTTAACTTCTTTGAATTGTTTTTTTCCATGCTAATGGTCCACGGTCAAAATGAAAAATAAGAACCTTCTGGATCCTGTCTTGATAAGGTCAGATTGTAGAATTTTTCTTTCCAGCAATTTAGCCAGGCTTTCTCCTTCCAGAATACATTTACTCAGTAATAAACATCTCCAGACAGCCAGGCTGTACAGCCTGGAAACAATTAAACCAAAATAGAGGAAAGCAGCACATGAATAAGCATTTCACTTTAATGAAATCAGTCTGAAAAAATCAGGAGCAGAGGAAGTAAAAGCATTTCCAAATTGCATTAATTAGATGTATTTGTAAAAGTCAGCTTGTGTAAGTACCTTATGCCTTTTTTTATATCAAACTGCCCAGAAAACGTGCTGGGTAATTCCAAGACTTTGGTGCTGTAATGCTGTGGTCAAGCACCAGGCACACACCAACCTTTGGACCACATAATTTCACACCTAGTAGGAAAAAGAAAGTTTAGCCAATTTTCTTCAAGCCATGTAAAGGGATGGCTGCCAAGCAACAGGTTAAAAGGGTTTGTCTTATTGACATAGAATAAAGCTAAAAAAACTGTTTATTCCAGAAACAAGTTAACTTCTGCTATCAAGAAGCCTCTTCTCTCAGCTAGGTAAACAATTAAGTAAATATCTTTATCCCTCCTGGCTTGTTAGAGATCCAAGTAAAATCCCTCTGCAACAACCCAGAGTTTTTCTATGATCACGAACACTTCACCAGATCCTAATTTCTATAGTTTTCCAATTTTTGCATAAGTGCATTCACCACTTAGACATCACACACTTAATTGCAAATCCATCACCTGTTTACTTACAGTAAGAGAACAAAAAGCACCTGGGCCATTATTTTTAATTAGGTTATCCTCCTACACATGTTCTGTCCAACACCTTCAAATAGTCTATAAATTCTAAAATAATTCAGATTTGAATAATTACACATCATGTTTCTGACATCTCTTGGTGAGGTTTTCTCAAGAGAGTCAAAACTGGTACAAAACTAAAACAATTCTAAAGCATTGTTTCGTTTTGGAGAGTTCAAAGAGGAATTTCAAGAGGAATTAATGAATGTTGTTAATAGCTGGATCTGAGTAATAAGGCATTAGGAGGACACAATCATGAGGGAAGGCAATATATAACCTTTAGATGGGACAATTAGAGATCAATTATTAGAGCTAGAGAACAGCATTCAAAAACAGCTTCTTCATTAATCACAGATTATCCCAAATTAGAATGTTTAATTATTTGTCAAGGTTCTTCATATATTCTTCTGCACCAAAAAAAAAAAAAAAAAAAAGGAAAAAAGAAAAAAAGAAAAAAAATGCACCACAGTGAAAGTGGCATAACTTGGAAAATGACATCAAAGTTGTCACAGCATATTGTTAACTATTTGGATGTCCAGCTACATGGAAAAAAATATTTTAATAAAAATAACAGGAGAGGAAAATATGTGAATACCCAAAGCACTGTGATAATCTGGAGCAGGATACCAGGATCTGATGTGAGATTGAACTCAAACTTGTAGGCATCTGAGTTTTAGGTTCCCAAACAATATCCAAAATCTGGAGTGGGAGGCATCATCAGGAAGAGGCAGAGAAAGGGTGATTAGACCAGCTGGTGGGTAGAAAATGCTGGGCACCAGCATCTGCTCCCCTGCCACCACAGAGTCCCCATCTCCTCCAAATCTGAGCTCAAAAACATGCTGGGGTTTTGCTCAACATGACCTTGTCTGGGCTAGGAGCCATCACTGTCCAAATCCCCCTGTATATTTGTATATTCTGACAGTTTTGATGATAGCTGGGAGGAGATACACCTGGATTGTTGGAAAGGCCTTTGGTAAACAGGAATATTTGAGGAATGCAGGGGGAGGAGAGCTTTGCTGAGACCCCTTGGCAGTTTTGGCAAGTGCAAAGCAGGTGGCTCAGGAGGAGCCATAACTCCTACTCAGCCTTGCAAAAGCTGAAGTGCCTGGGCAGGTCCTCTCTAAAACAGCCCCAAAAGCTACAAGATTTAGGGAGTGCATCTTCAGCCATGACACCAGGGACAGGAGCAGGAGTGGCCAAGATGTCCTGTGAAAGCATCCTGTCCCCCCCAGGGACAGTTCTCACTCCCACAGGGAAATGCCAGCTGATGGTTGTCTGTGATGTCAAATCTGTGCAACTCATTCATCTCCAGTGATGTTTGGTGGGCACAAACCCAGCTGTCCATGGGCCTGTGGGCACCTGAGGACCTGCTCACAGATCCTCTTGTGAAGGGTGTCCCAGTGCTGTCCCTGAGCAGTTATTTTTCATCAACAGCCAGACACAGATGCAGACTGGGGAAACAAGTTCTTCCCACTGTGGGGTGGGACTTCTTACACAACTACATCTTCTCTGATGGCCAAGCTTATGTTAAATAAAAACTCTCCTATCTTTATTCTGGGTGTATCTAGAAAGTGAATTCAGACTTGCTTCTCATGGATGACCTCTCCTTGCAAGGTGCCATCCTTTGTGGGCTGGGTCAGGGTGACCCCAGGTGTGTTCAGTCACTTGAAATAAATTTTTGCACATTTTGCAAGCACAAACCTTTCTGGAATAACTCTGCTTTTAACAGTAACATCCCCTGAGCTCATTCAGTATAGAATAACTAACCCTGGGATACTCTGATTAAAACCAGACAGTCTTTGTGAGAAACTATACTAGCAACGATAAACAAACAAAAGTCTCTCCCCAGGCTGCTTATTATTTTTCCTGTTGTTAAAATGTTGACTTGTCAAATATGCACACTTCAGTGTAGTCTCCACACAGTGACCTCAAAAGAACATGGTAGAGATACCTGTGGCACATGGCAGCTCCTGCTGCTGTAGTATTCCCTGTGTAGTACCCATGGGATGAGCTGTGGATTCAAAAATGCAGAAGGATTTCTTGAAGAGCACTAAGCACAGGATCAGAGAGTTGTTCCTCCATCGACACCATAGGAGAAAGCTGTAGAGTGGATACCCTGCTGATAAAAGGAAGAGATTAATGCAAATAAAAATTAAATCAAAGACATAGAAAAGTCCACATAATAATATTCAACGGTCTAGAACTTCTATATATGGAGACCAGAGCTTAGGAGCCTGCAAGGTCCAACCAGGTGTTCCAGCAGAAACTCACGAATAGTGCTCTGAGTCTAATGCTCTCAGGGCTGACCAGCCTGGATCGGTGCTACTGCTCCAAAAGTGGCCTCCCCTCTGGCTTCCTTTAGGTGTGAGCTTTATTGGCCCCCTAATCCTGCACATAGGCAATAGGGGCCCGCCCTAATTAGGCACAGGTGGGCTTAACACAAGGTCATGCCCACTACCTGGCAATTAGTGCCACCTGGTTGCCTCATTTCACTACACTTCTACTAAATATAAGACAAAACAATAGGTTGCTAGTTATGCTGCATGCTGGTTGCTGCAATTAAAGTCAGTTCTTGAAACTACTTAGTCTGAGGCTTTTTTTTTCTTAAGCTGCAGGGAAAAATGTAATTTTAATCCTTCCCAGTTTTCTTAAATGCTGTAATTCTTCCTGGTTTAAGAACCTAATAGAATAAAGTCCTATTTACAATTCCTCAAAAGTTAAGCTAATAATAGCACATAACGTAATTCCATACAATTAACATTACAGGGAGATGATCAGAGAGGCTGTACCCAAAACAGCTGCCTATAGGAATAGCACACACAGACATCTGCACATTCAACATAATAAGGAGAATGTAACTTCATTTTTTCCTGTCTTCTGCAGCAGGAAAAGCACCCAGGTCTGAGGAAACAGGACCATGGCTGTGGTGTCTCTTACACCACATCAATTCCTCTCTGCTTTCTCTGCCCTTCAAATCAGCCACAAATTGCCTGAGTGTGAGCAGCTTTCAGGATGCTGGAGGTCAGGGCCACTCAACCCAACTGTGCCAGACTCCTCTCCATTTGTTAATTATTTATTCCCCTTCCTGGCCGAAGTCTCACACACTGTGGTGCTCTCCATTTCACTCACCATTCCATAAAACTTTACAGGTAAAAATGCATCTCTCAGGTTGAAGAAAGGGGCCAAAAGGTTGCAGTTCCACAATTGCTTCACATTGGTGCAAGCCTTGGCTATTGCTGACAGGTTTGATCTGTCTTATTCCTGTGTTAATTCCCTTCCCCCCTCTTTTTTTTTTTCTAGCACTTCTATAACCAAATCATGCCCTGCAGTTACATATATGTATATATATTGAATTGCTGGATTAATTTTCAGCCATATATCTCCATGGGGTGCTAGAAAACACATGTGAAAATAGTAAGAATTAATTAGTTCAACATAGGGTCATCCATTCACCACTGAACCCTGGAAAGGTGGCTCCTGCATTATACATCTACTTTTCTTGAATGTACAGAGTTTAGCACTGGGCCACTGAGCCAGATGTAAGCATCTGGGCCAGTAAAGAACAATAAAACCACAGCGGGGTGTTCCTATTTTTGAAAACTGTTAAACAACTTCATTTTTTCAAGCACTAAATCCATGTGGTTTTAGACTAAAGAAATAAAAGCCCAAGTTCCTCCATGGGCTGGTTCAGGGCTCTGGTGACTCAGCAGAAGCAGCCCCAAGGGATGGGTCACAGAATCACAGAATCATCCAGGTTGGAAAAGACCTCTGAGGATGCCAAGTTCAACTCTTAATCCACTGCCACCCTGGTTCCCAGACCATGGCACTGAGAGTCATATTCAGTCTCTTCTTAAAAACCTCCAGGGATGGAGAATCCACCCCCTCCCTGAGCAGCCCATTCCAATGCCTTATCACCCTCTCTGGAAAGAACTTTTTCCTAATATCCAACTTAAACCTCCCCTGGCAGAGCTTAAGCCCATGCCCTCTTGTCTTGCTGAGAGTTGCCTGGGAAAAGAGCCCAACCCCCCCCTGGCTCCAACCTCCTTTCAGGGAGTTGGAGAGAGTGATGAGGTCTCCCCTGAGCCTCCTCTTCTCCAGCCTCAACACCCCCAGTTCCCTCAGCCTCACCTCACAGGACTTGTGCTGGATCCCTTCACAGCCTCCTTGCTCTTCTCTGGACCTGCTCCAGCACCTCAATCTCCTTCCTGAGCTGAGGGGCCCAGAACTGGACACAGGACTCGAGGTGTGGCTTCACCAGCACTGAGTACAGGGGCAGAATCCCTTCCCTGGACCTGCTGGCCACATTGTTCCTCATCCAGGCCAGGATGCCATTGGCCTTCTTGGCCACCTGGGCACACTGCTGGCTCATGTTCAGCTTCCTGTCAATCCAGACTCCCAGGTCCCTTTCTGCCACTCTGTGCCCAGCCTGGAGCTCCCCATGGGGCTGTTGTGTTGAACCTCATCCCATTGGAATCAGCCCAACTCTCCAGTCTCTCCAGGTCCCTCTGCAGAACCCTCCAGCCTTCCAGCTGATCCACACTCCCCTCAACTTGGTGTCATCTGTGAATTTGCTAACTGTGGACTCGATCCCTCATCTAAATCATTGATGAAGATATTAAACAGAACTGGGCCCAGCACTGATCTCTGGGGGACACCACTGGTGAGCAGCTGCTAATTGGATGCTCAGATATAAGACCTCAGTGTTTTCTACAGACAAACTGTACATTGCTTTTTTCTCAGGGTGCTGGACATTGTTGAAAAAAAAAAGCCCACAAAAAACCATCAAAAAAATTAACTCTCCCACATAACATAGGAGGAATTTTAAATTCTGTACTTACATATAAATTCTTTGTGGGTCAAATATATCCTCATTGGAAAAAGAATAGGTATAAATTGAGTGTCTCTGAACAAGCTATCACTCACTTCCCTGATACAGACCTAACAATTTGTGGCAGAAAAGCCACCTCTTAAAAATTACCTTCAGCCAAAATTTTAGCCAAAATGGTGAGATCCAGTTGCAAGATTCTTGTTATTGTATCAGTGCAGGAAAAATTACTTGTCCCACATTTTAAGACAGCACACAATTTACTTGTAAATTACAAAAAAAAAAAAAAAGGTGCACCAATTCTACTATGTATTGGCATGAAAATTGCTTATTGATTCAAAGAAAATGCTAGAAATAGTTTACATAAAATCACAGTGCTGAAACTAGAGCTTAGAGCACCGAGAACTTTTGTGAGGAGTTGTTAAGGGGAGGAAATTAGTTTTATGATAAAAAAAAGATAAGATTTTAAAGATGTTTTGCAAAAAAAATAATGCAGTTCTGGTTTTGTTTGTTTTTTTCTTTAAATAAGGCTATTTCTATTTAAGATACACAAATATGAAAAAAAATTGCTGCTTGAACTCATTTCAATCCATACCAAATCTATATTATCTGTATAGAAACACAGGGGTTTTTTTTCTTCTGAAGGCAGAATGGCTTATAGGAGAGTGATGTATAAAATAAAATTATTACTAAAAAAAAAATTCAGACTAAAGCATAAATGCAAGCCTTGGGCTATGCTGCTGTACTACAGATGCAAATCTCAGTCTTCTTAATAATTTCCATTCTTTGCACCAGAAAAATGTGTTAGAGAGGGCAAGAGAGATGGAATCCACACCAGCTTTCCCTTTTCAGCACCGAGCAGGATTAAGTGCCCTGACTCCACAAAGCTTTCTTCAGGATTATTTACACACTGAAATGAAACACCCACTTCCATGTGGCTAGAACAAAGCCAGAGCAACCCTTCCCTGTGCTGATGGTGGAAAATTCATATTTCTGGTTCAGCCAAGCACTTGAGGATGCAGCTTGATTCATCTAAATCAACATAAATATACACACACTTATAGTCAAGGGCTTTGCTGGAACAAGACCTAAATGAACAAGGGAGCTTCTTGCCACTCTGTTAATCCTGGTTTATTCTCTGTGAATCCTTCAGCACCAAAAGTCTGTCCAGAGCAGAGAGCTGGAAGGGAATTTGCAGATATTTGGGCTTTCAAGGACAACCTGTGGCCCTACAACAGGTCAGGTCCTTGTGAAGATGCTGGATTACCTGGGACTGCATTTACCTTGAAAAAAAAAGAAATCCAAGGCATAAACACTTTTGGAAGAAATTATCCTCTCAAGATATCACATTCCCACCCAATCTAGCAAAGAAAAAGGTCCTGCTCTCCATGCAGCTAAATCCTCTGTTGCACAAGAAGTGGTGAGGGGGGGTTTGAAAGTCTTCTTCACATAAACATGAGAATACACAGCCCCCCCCTTCACTTCTCCCTTCGTTTGTGCCTCAGAAACTTTGTTGTATAATTTTATGCTAATGAAGTAAAAGTATAACGTGGTTTCTACTGGGTAAGCTGAAGAAGTTCACACCAGACAGATTTTGAGAGAGCCTATAAAAATGGTGCTACCTGCAAGTGGCCCAAGCTGCATATTTCCTTGGAAGAAAAATTTGCCAACAATTTAGAACCGAGGGCTCATCTTTTGTTCTTCTAGTGTTTTTTTCTGTGGAAAAAACTAACTTTCTTCACCATCCTCTTCCCATGTAACTTCACAGCCTGCTGGCAAACAAAGATTAAGTTAATTTTTTTGCAGCAGGGTGCATCTTTTCATTATGAATGTTCAGAACATGATAGAAAAGGATCACCAGACCTCCTTGTGACCACTATGAGCTGATGCCAAGAAAATAAAACTTAAAAAAAAAATTAAAAAGGAACAAAAAGGCAATGTCTGCATTAATACAGAGGCTGGAGCTCTGGTCAGTATTTCAATTTACCCCAGTCTGTTAAACACATTAACCCGCTTTGGACATAAAAATAAAATATCTGCCTGGAGGAAAAAACCTAAAAAAACCCAGTTCAGATACTTGAAAATTGGTTGCATATGTGTTGAGGTATTTCTACATTATGATGGGCTTTACCCCAACATACCCCCAGCAATTATTCCTCTCCATTCTGTTACAAATGCCTGAACCAGGATTTATTACAGAAGCTCTCAAACATAGCTTTACAAAAGACAACACAGTCATTTTGGTGGCTCAGGAGTTGATTGGAAAATCACCTCACTGCAGGTTATCACCAATTCCTATTAGTCAATATCTCATTTTGTTCTGTATCACACATAAAATATGACAATTTCCAAGTGTCTCAGAGCAGAGCTAAGATGCAGTCTCCACCAGGCCAGCTCTCAGCTTCACTGCAGACTTTTCCTACAGTTCCTGTAGTGCAAAAGGTCCATAAATACCACTAATAAAACCTCTCACTTGTCCTGCAAGTAGAAGTCTTAGGTATTTCACTGCTGGAGCAGTACCATTCCTACCCAAACCCCAAAAGTTTACCTTTATGGAAAGAAAAAAAAAAAAAAATATATATATATATGTGCACAGAAAAAAAACCTCAGTGCCACAGCAATGACTACTTATGAAACCAGTCAGAAACTACTGAGAACTTCAGCAACACCTTTCGTGGTTGTGCTGGGGGTGAAGTGGCTGCTCAGCACCCTGCAGAGCATTGGGACAAAGCCAGGTTGCCTTCTCCTGGAGAAGATGTTGTCCCAAGGAGGAGATGGTTCCCATCAGGAATTATCAAGAACCCCGTGCAAAATGCAATTGCAACACAAGGTCCATGAGAAACCCAGTCTGTAATAAAAAAAGCCAATAATTATTAAAGAAATGGAATTCTGGGAGCACATTCATGATGGGAACAGCCACATCTATGTGCTGAAAAATGGAAGGTTTTATTTAAAAATTGATATTTTAACACCACCTCAGTAATAAGGGGTGCTCAGTTTTAAAAGCCTGGTATCAGATGCTGGGCTAATTAAGTGTGTTGTGAAAAAACATTGCCTACCCCACTTATTCCTCTGACTGTAGAAGGACAAATGTGATTACCAGAGAACCACACACTTGCATAAGAACATTTCCCAATTATTCATGTGGCTATAAATGACCTCTGGTAGCTCTTAACACAGGGAGAACTGAAGATGAACAGTACATGCCAATGGGAGAACACTGCAAATCCTTCCCCATTTCCCTTGAAATGAAATTTTTGGCCTTGTTATGGCAAAGAAATAAAATTGAAGACAGTTTTACCAAGGTTAAAGACCTTCTCTTGTCTTGGCCACATACTTCCAGCACCTCTCCTGTGCCAGCACCAATAATAAGGTGGCTGAGCTATCGTTGGCCTCCTTAGCCTTTTTTTTTTTTTTTTTTTTTTTTAAAAAAAAGCCACCTTAACGTTCAGCCTGATCCAGCTTACTGTAAAATCACTCTTTTAGGACTGCTGGTTTATGTGTGAGACACCTCCATGGTTTGTACAGACAGAAGAATGGAGGGATGATGTCTTCAATGCTAACACGTTCTTGGAGCTGCTCAAACTGGCTGCAAACCCTGTTTTCTTATTCATCCTCACCCGAGGGAGCACAAGGCATCTGTATTACATGAAGACCTGTGTAATCTTTCATGTTGTGTTTGTAACTATTAACTGCAGTGCAAACACCACACAATATAATAAAACAAATTGGTTCTGTCTGAAATGGGAGAGGCAAACTTGTTAGATAAGATGAAAGTCTCTGCATTTCACTCAGAAACAAGCTTTACAGCTTAGTCATAAATACCTAAAAATCTTGTTTTCTAATAAAATGGTGATACAAATTAATATATTTCATTTCTGGGTGGCAAATACAGAACAAGAAAAATCCAATGTGTCCCCATGGCAAACCTAGGATGGGAAGATGCAATGTTAATTTTTTGATACAGCTTACCTAGAGGAACCAAGTTCAATCTAGCCCCAGCTGAGAGTTAATTCAGTCATAGTGTTTATAACAGCAGCCTACAAAATAAATTATATTATCCTAGTACTGCCATTAAATTATGGTATGTAGGTTTGAGGCAGCAATGCTAAAACAATATCTATGAATTTCTTTATATAGTGATCCTGAAGCATGGTTATTCCACAGTTTGCATTGTCCAATAAGCAGATTAATTTGCAGATGGTAAACCTCAAGTTTTTTCCTATTATTTCTGGTTTCATAGAAGAATGCCCTTATTGGCCTATTCTATTTCACAATAACTACACTACACTTAGATAGCTTTAACAATTCAGTAACAACTTAGAAAAAAGATGCCAAAAATGTCAGTAGTTATTAAAGTAACATTAGGTGCTTTAATAGTCATTTTGGTTGGGGCACACACATAATAAATAAATTCAAATGTCATATTAACTCAAAATTTAAAAAAGAAAAAAAAAAGTGATCAGCAAGAAAATTAGATGTCTTACCAAATTTTGTAGTGCAACTTTTAAATTCCCTCAGAAGATTTTACTGGAAGTGATACTTAACCTTTATATATCATGATCTTGGAATGGTAAGGCCTTCAGTTCTATGGCCAGGCCAATTATCTTCAATTAAGCAATAAATGTGGAAGGCTTCTTCAGTGCCAGTATAAATTCCCTCACTTTATACTGTACCTTCAGCAATATACTAAGAGTTAAAAAACAGAATAACCTCCCAGTAACATTTTAATGAAACACACCTTTATGTAACTTCACCATTTAATACCTTTCATTTAGATAAGGTTTTACAGCTGCCTTAAGGAATAAAACTGCTTGGCTCCCCTAATTTGAAATAAAGCATATTGCCCCAGTGCTTAAGGGGTGTCTTGGTTATCCAAAATGTATATTTCTTCTGGACAATGACCATATAAAAGTTTAACATGCTGAGTGTTCATTGTAAAACAGGAAATTTATTGGAACAGTTCATTTTTTTAAAATTTACTATAAAAGATTACAATCTCCTTCCCTGCAGGAACACTGGTAATATATCCTCAGCATAGCTTACTCACTGGGTCCTTTTGTTTTTCTTATCAAAGAGGTTTATGAAATAGACCTGAGACACACACTGAGATTTCTTTTTTCAAGATGCATCAAAAACAATTTTTTTCCTCAGAAGTTACATATTCTACTGAAGCAGAGACTATTTATTAGACTAAAGACATCGATTACAAAGGCATAAGAGTGGCTGTACGGACTATTCTGACGTTACCATGGCACAGAAGATCCAAATGGTGTGGAGAAATGTGGAATACAGGATTGTCCTGGACTTTCACTGAGTGTGTAAGGGCCATTTACATCACATTTTGGTTTATAACACAATTGCAGCATAGACAGAAGTTTTAGGATTCAGAGAAAGGCTGCTATGCTTTCCCTGACCCCCAAAAATATCAGAGAACAATTAGAGTGTAGGGAAAGAAAGAGACACAGGAAAAATTAGCCACAAATGGTTTTATAAAAATGCATTTTGGCATTTACTGCCATGTGATGTGCACACTCATTCACTTAATTCTACAGTACTTTTTTTCCAAACTTGTCTTGCAAATGACAGCAAAATAAAAGATCACATGTAACCATGTCCTTGCCTTAATAACTGGTGATACCAATCCCTTTTTATGTGACTCACTAAGCATAGCCAGTTTTTTTTAAAACACTGCATTTCTTTACAAAATTGCAGGGCCAAATCAGTTCTATGAATACCTTACTCAGTGGGGCTCACCTGGGTGATGTTTTCCAGCCCAGAGACTCTTTAAGTTAAATTACCACAGGGTTTGAGAGGACAAGGGCACAACAGCACAGGGAAGGACACCAAAGACCCTCAGAGAAGCACAACAAAGTTATTTTTTGATAAATGGCAAATATGTCCAAAGAGGAGCATGAGTATTTTATCCTTCTGGATAGAGAAATATCATCAGCTGTGGACAGGAGGAAGAGGAGAAATCTCAAACCATGATGCAGAGAACAACCCAGGACTGCAGCTCAGAGCAAATTCCTCAACTTTCTAGATTCCCATTCCCAATGTAATGGGAATGAGGCTCACCCAAAACCTGATGAGAGGTCTGATCTGCCAAACTTGCAGGAGCAGAGGTGAAAACACCCAAAACATTTGCTACTCCTGCATATAAATCCTCTGCTGCTTCAGGCATTGTTTTCTGTGGTTTGAGTTGCTATCTGCATGTGAAATAAATGCATGTTGGCCGGCACTGAGAAATCTGGGCTTATTCACTCAAAACCAGGCAGAAAGAACTCCAAAGCACCAGGCAGCTGGGCAAGGGATCACACAGATTGCTGGATGGAGCTGCTAGACACATTTCCCTGCCCTCCAACTTCACTGGCACAAGGGAACTCACTGGGTTTAACACTAACCGAAAAAATATAAAAACAACCCAACATGGAAAGCAATGGTACCAGCTGCCAGGCAGAGAAACTCTTATTAACTATCTTATTATTTATTGCAGAGAAAAAACCCAACATTTAAGTTGCCCTTAAATATTTTCAAATATTTTAGGATTAATTTCTTAAAATCTGGTAAATGAAATTAAACCTTTGTTGACCTTATTTTTTGCTGCAAGATTCAGAAGCATATATGCAAATGTAACATTACTCAAATAGATATGTTATGATCAGAATCAGGTTTTAAATGACCTTAAAAGAGCCTGTGTTCAGAACTGGATTCTCCAGAGCTCAGAAACTCTTGCTTTTCCTCTCAGTCAGAATCCCATCAGCAAAGTAATACTCAAAAGCTGCTGTTGCCAGCTCCCTCAGTTCAGTTGTCTGCTTGGTTTCCAGGAGAAGTTCTGTAATTCATCCTCTAAGACACACAGATATCTCAGAATCAGAGATGCCCAGATGAGAGTGCAGCTTTCCCAGAAGACACTTTGCATGAAAAGGCAAGATGAGAAACTTAAAGTTGGAAAAGAAAACTGAAACAGGTTTAGTAGGACAGGAAAAGACAGTAACACATGGGATGAGGAACAAATATATGAATATATACAAATGCACAAAATATATTGGCTATATTTTTGTATATATTATTGTATGTACATACAAGTATATATACAACCTGATCTTGATGATGGAGGGTCCCTTGCAGTAGGACCAACTCAAGGGGGGGTCTATGGTTCTGCCCAGCACCTGATGGATGTGGGTTCTGTAGCATGTGGTGAAAGGAGCCCAGGGGAACAGCAGCCAGGCAAAGAGCAGGGGAAAAAAAAAATAAAAAAAAAAATAAAAAAGGGAGCTACCAGGCTGCCTGACTTTATTATAGGTTATGGGAGGGAATATTGACCCCTCTGTGTTCTTGTAGTCTGCAAACTCTCCTCCTTTTCTTTCTTGTACTCAAACTATGACACAGCTATTGAACCACACGTAATAACCCAACTCCTCTCAGCATCTTTGAATCCTTCCAACAGATTGCTTTGCCTGTCTTTCAGCAGAGATTTAAAGGATTCAACTAAAAAAATCTATGATGTTTCATGCCTTCTCTTTCCTGTCACACTCTCTGTGGACTTGAAAAATGAAGTCAGTGCTGTAGCACAGGGGTGATGTTGTGACAGAAACGTGGTCCTTAGCTTCCAAACCAAGAAAACAGGCACTTCTTTTAGCATAGCTTGAGATCAATCACAACAGCTACAAATGTAAAAGTTTATCCTGTTTGCCCTTGTTTGGTTCTAGACAAATGAATTTGACTGTAACTTTTCTGTAGCTTTGTAATGAGACTAAAGAAACAAATACCAAATACCCATCTATTTAATCAGAGACATATATACTCTAATACATCAGTTGGATACAGGGAAGTATTTATACAGCCTTTATTTCGTAGATGATGTTTCCTCATGGTGAATCATTTTCCAATGTAATGACTTTATTCTGGTGGCACTGCTAATTATTGTAACATTTCTTACTGACTAAATAAACCATCAGAAATGTGCCTTTTGGATGCCTATCTTGAAAGCTCAATCACAATGCCAGCAAGCCCACCAAGAAGTGTTTTCCATACCATCTTTTTTCTATGAAAAATTAACATTTCTCTATTTCTACCTGGTAGGTGTTATGTTCAGTAAGTTTTCCTTGTACCTGCCCACCACACACAGCACAGACTACAGCTGCTCTTCATCTGCAAGTCACAGCCACTGCCCTGCTCTGTCAGAGTCAGGATAATTTAAAGCATCACGAGCTGACATCTTACATGCTTCTGCTCTTTCTAAAACCAGCACTCATGCTCATCTGTTCCCAAGATGAGCTGATGGGAGGAATTATAAAATAACTCACCAGGCAAGAGGAGAGGCTGCTCAGTTTGCAGCAGGGCAGCAGCAAACAAAATGCCTTTGAGCCTGCACCCTCCTATATAACCATGGCATGGACAGCAGCATGTGCAATGCTTGAAGAAAAGAGTGGTTAAAAAACTAGCTAAATAAATAATAATAAAACCCCTGTAAATTTGGTCTAATTTAATATTCTTCCCAGAGCAGAACCTCAGCATCCATGGAAGGGTGATAGATCTCAGCATCTCTTTGCTGCCTCCCTCCCAAGACCAAACTTATCCTCAACAGGAGGAAAACAGAAGCAGAGAGCTGAAAAATGAGACATGAGTAGTTCTGAGGAAACACTATCACCACTGCTGGAGATCCCAGAATTAAGACAAATTCCCAGATTTGACGTTTTACCAAGTATACCTCTCTCTTTTAATCTCAATAAACCTTGAAACATTAAGTATTTTTCTAATGTAGGTTACCCTTCAAATCAGAAAATAAGCTCACAGCTGTGCTTAGAGGAGTCTTGATAAAAAAAAAAATAAAATTCTGTGAAGGGCAACAAAAAGGCTGTCAAGAGATGGACAAAAAAACCAGCTTTTTGTTGTACCCATGACCAGAAGGGGACTGTCACAACCCACGGATGTGCTCTGGCCACAGCCACTACCCCACAGCAACACCTGCCTGACCTAAGATAGGACAGAAATGGCAAAGAGAACAGAAAAAATTGCACAGATAACTACACACTTGGCACATCTTAATTCTGAAGTGCTTCATTCCACAATTAAATTACTGCTTAGTCAATAGAGTTATGTTTTATGTAATATATGCTTTAATATATATGGAGTTGCTGTACTAAAATCAATGCAAATATCACAAAAATACTTTTAATTGGTTTTTTTCTATTGAATAAAGCCAGTGGACATATTAATCTCTCTGGGCAAATCTATTCCTTTCAATTTAATCTTACCCTTTGCACATGCTTCATTTCTTTGTCCTGCTATGATCAGGCTCATGACTGATTCCAAACTGTGAAGCTGCTCCTCCTGAAGTGCCCATGATGTGCTGTGTCCAATCTATGTCTTTAGGACTAATAAGGATTTGAAGTTTTTCTCACCTACCCAAGGTATCCAAAGTAGGATTATTTCCAGCAACTTGAGAACTAATTCTTATTTCTATTTCTCTATTTAAGACCTATTTCACTTTCCAGATGAGATTTCTTATAGAACACCTCCAAGTGTAAGAGATTTGGTAGGAATTTGCCATTGATGATATTTATAAATTTCAAGGACATTTTAGAATTGTCAGCATGAGGCTGCCAGTATTATGTCACTCAAATTGAAGTCTTTTTTGACAACACAGCATTTTACCCCAAAGTTACTGACACAGATGTCTCAAGAGCAAGTCACCTGTTACGTTCAGTGGTCTGTAGCTGACACTTCTCTTATTTTATATGCCAGAATGTTACTCCACTATAATTTAAAATGATTTTTCTCTTCAATGGCTTTGAAACAGATAAAGCCATTTGTAACACAAGCCAGACAATTTTTTCACTGCACATCAGACATCTCACATTTTTCTCTTCTGCAAGAGTTTCATTCACAGCAGGAAAAAGACACCTATTTAATATCATCTAGGGTAAAACTCACAGGTTTTTTTGTGTTCAATTTACCAAGAAATGCAATGAGGTTCTAAACACTTAAAGGCACCTCACGTGGCTCTGCATCTTGCTGAACAGTTTGCGAACTCAAAGGGATGGCAGGAAGAAGCAGCATTTAACCAGCCACAGTATTCACTGATTTTATGAAAGATTAAGTTTTGCCAAATTGCAAGAAGAAAAATTTAGGCTTCAGAAAGTTGCTTGATGTAAGAGAATGAGCCATGGAGATTCATTAATCAAAATCTGTAAGGACTTCATTAATAATCTTTCTTCTTGTTTTTAAAGGAAAAAAATTATATTTTAAAACATTTAAGGTACCTGCAGGAATCTCCTCTGTTAGAAACTCTGTTCACATTTAAGCTCCACAAATGAGATGAAATTGGTGATACCTCTTCCAGGAAAATATAGAGGAGTAATTTGTGAAAAAAATGCATAGGTAATGAAAGCATCAGAGAATACTTATTTGGAGCTTTCTGTAGACTGTATCTATTGACACAAAAGCATCTCAACATATATTTTGCATAACAAACTTTTTTGGTTTAATTAGTCAACAAAATGCATGCAGTTAGGCTTTTCTTATCTGAGCTAATCTTGACAACAAACCCAGAATTTTTAGGAGAATATCAGGTTTTGTGGTAAAAGATTAATTCCAGCATAATTTTAAAAACACCAAAACCTTACTTAGATAGCATTTGGGAAGGGCCATTCCCAGCTATAAAAGGATTCAGGGAGAAAATACTCCAGAAGAAAATATACAGCATAGATAATTAGGTTATGGGGGAATTGAATTAACCAGTTTCCACAGTGAAAGTCTTACCCTGAACTTGGATGCATACAACCTAAAATGATTTTCTTATTAAATAAATATGTAAATGAACACAGACTTTTTATGAATGCTTAACAGGATAGGAAAATATTTCTAGTTTACATCACCCTTATTTTTCATCTCTGCAGTCCTATTCCTTTTGAATTTTACTTTAAATTTTTCTCTTTCTCTGCAAGATTATTTTGCACAGCATTTGGTGAGGACCTCTGTGAAGCATATTATTTAAAAATAAAAAACATCTTATACTTCAGTGGTTTTGTTCCGGTGAATTTGTGTAGGTAGCCTTAAAAAAATTATGACTTTTTTTGGAAAGACCTTGCTGCTGAACCACTAAATTATCTTTACTGTACTGTAACGTGCCTCTACAACAGTGTTCAGTAAAAGCAATCAGGCCATATTTTCCACTCATGCTTATGTAAATCAAAAATAAATCATTTGAAGCCAGCAGGTGTGACCCAGTGAGAACAGGTTCCCAGCTGTTAAGTATGGGCTTAGTCAGGAAAGATTTGTTGGATTCTGTTGTTTATGCTAAATGCAAGTAAAGAGCAGATTTATCTTTTCTCCTGCTTTATAGAACACGCCTGGAATTGGGGCTTTTGTAAAATGTGTTATCACTTTGTTTTTCCCTGAATGTACACAGTGTGTTTCCTGCTGAATGGAGCAGGAGTTGTGATCCCTTTCACAGATGTGACCTTGGTACTCACTGACATCCTCCTGTCACCTCAGCATCCTCCTCTTCACACTTATCATAGAATCACAAAATGGTTTGGGTTGGAAGGAACATAAAAGATCCAGTTCCAACCCCTGCCATGGCCAGGGACACCTCCCACCAGCCCAGGTTGCTCCAAGCCCCTTCCAACCTGGACTTCAATATTCCAAGGATAGGGCAGTCACATCTTTTCTGGACAAGCTGAGCCAGCATCTCACCACCCTTACAGTGAAGAATTTCCCTCCTAATGCCTAATCTAAATCTCCCCTCTTCCCCACACAATATTACACACCACACAAACCAGAGATAATGTATCCCCCCCTCTTACCATTCTTTCAGATTAATTTTTTTCAGGGTGTAAATTCAAATTCCCAATCCCAAGCAGACCAGACCCTTTCTCCCACTGTATTAATGCCACCACCTTCCTCAGAGCTGCCCTTTCCAGGCTGTCCCATGACTCTGCAGGGCTCACACAGAAGCCATCAGGCATTGTACTTGCAGGGCAGCATCAAAATAATGAGATATTTCTTGATGTCTTATTTATCTATTTGTAAAACATGCCAATCACAACCTATCTGACAGAGCCTGGCTTGCCTTGTGGCTAATCTGAACATAACATTTTATATATCTGAGAAGAGATAAGACTGTCTGGGCTGGATAAGCACAGAGTTTATAGAGTTTCCCCACACGGTGACAGATGAAGGTACATTCATCCTTGGACAGACCCAGTGCATGCAAACATCAAAATCAAATTTAATTTCTTGTCTATCAAATAAGACAGAGCACACTGGCTTCTTCAAGCAATCAGTACCATCTACTCAGGCACAGGTAATTCTGATTTCCTAAATTCTGTTAGCTTGGCCTTTGAAAGATCTTTCTTTGTGATTAAATAGTGGATATAATGTGGGCAAATGAACAGTTGTATCAGTTCACATCCAGGACACTGGGCACTGATTCTGGGAAAACCAGATCCCTTCTGGTCTATGTCTCAAAATCTGGGAAGAAGGCATTGGTCTGTTAAATAAAATAACATCAAAAAACAGGGACCAGGCTCTGCTTTCCCAGCTTGAAATTTACAAAAATTTATCTAAAATTGCTCAGTAAAAAAAAAGACACATGCAATACTGAATCCCACATATAAAAGAAAAGATTCTCCCCAGAATATGCTGAATCACAGTTAATAGAGATACAGATTGTATTAAACTCAGGCATGATTTATTTTTTTTCCCTTAGTATGGAACTTTCTACGGAATAAAACACAATAGTTGTTTAAAACACGTCTCCCAAACCTAATATTTCCTTTTCATAAAAGAGATACATTAAGGGACCGAGATTCAATCTAAGCATTTACATTACTTAATGGAATGTAAAACAGAAGAAAAAAGTTAAACTGATGGCTCTCAGCAGCCCTGAGCTGATTTAGCCATGGGCTTAGTCAGGTCCTTTCTGGACAACACCCATCAGTCAAACTCAACTTCCAGGGCTCCACACTGCACATGGCCAGTCAAGCTTTGGTTTGGTGGTCTCAAGCAGCCTTCAGAACTCAGTCTCTTGTAGGTTCAAGGGGATTTTATAATCTGCCTGGTATCAGTCAGTTTGTCTTTGTGCTCCCTGTGTAGGATTCTGGTCTCTGCAGGTCACATCCAGGACATTTTCTCCAGACCTGGTGTAGAGCTGAGGCTGGGCTCTCATTTCCATCACCATCAGACTTTTGCTTTTACAAGTCTGGATGAGTTTAAAAGCCTTGTGTCTGCCTTTATGAACAGCTGTTAGCATGTGTTTGTTTTTTATCATTAAAGAGTTGTATTTTCCAGTTAAAAATTAATAACTTTGATAGGCTTCTTCGTATGATTAATTCTATTTTGAAGCAGACACAGCAGCTGCAATAGTGAGAGTTCAGATCTCTAGTCCTGGAACCAGGAATCATTCAAGCAAGTAAACTCAAAACAGCTGTAGTAATTGGCTGAAATTGTCACTTTTAATGACACAAATTATAGCAGAGTGATGTTTAATGAAAGCTGCAATTCCCAGCTTCTATATGCAAAATTTAAAACATTCTCCTAAGTTGCTGACCTCTCTTGTTTAATACCCTGCTAATCTTTGAAAATTGGAAACAAATGCTTCAATTAAGAGACAATTAATTGTCAATTAATTCAACAATAAGCAGATGGCCAGAAAGAGCATCCTGCTATTAAATGAATCAAATGTGAGAAGGAACATTTGACCTTTCTTATAGAAAGTTCCCCCTGAAAAAAATCCAACACTTTTCCTAAAAAAAAAAAAAAAAAAAAAAAAAGCGTCTGGATTTTTTTTTTTTTTTTGTCATACTGTGCAGAGCTATAACTTTGAAAAATGAAAATAAAAAGCTTATTTACATCAGCATTTCAGTCTAGGGGATAGGAAATGTGAATTACAATAGGAGTAAAGAGAAATAGCACGCTCAAGTACGAGAGGATTTACAATACCTCCTGCACCCCAAGGCCTAATAGAAGAAAATAAAGCCACCATTATCATCAAAACTGCAGATGATCTCATAAAGGGCTTGTCTACCCGGGGAGGTCAACACAGAACAAGCTCTGTTATGAATTTCAAGTGAAGTTGCAACTTTGCCCAAGTCCCAGAGCTGTGCCACGGTGCCAGGGGATGAGAAGAGGGAAAAGTTTTTTCTCTGAGCCCTGTGCATGAAACCAAAACTGGAGGAAGGCACTGGGAGGACAAAGCAAAGGCCAAGCAGGAAGCTTTTTGGAGGGGTGCATCTGGAGGACATCACTGATTTGCATCCTGCCCCTCCCTCCTCAGCTGCTCTGCAGGTGGGAAAGGGGCAATTTGTCAACTGAAGATGGAAACGACTTTTTCCATTCATCTTTCCACTCCTTCCCCAACAACATCTCAACATCATCTGGGTTAGGAACTGGCTGGAGGGCCGGGCCCAGAGGGTGGTGGTGAACGGGGCTGCATCGAGTTGGCGGCCGGTCACCAGTGGTGTCCCCCAAGGATCAGTGTTGGGCCCAGTTCTTTTTAATATCTTTATCGATGACTTGGACGAAGGGATTGAGTCCATCATCAGCAAGTTCGCAGATGACACCAAGCTGGGGGGAAGTGTAGACCAACTCGAAGGCAGGAGGGCTCTGCAGAGGGACCTGGACAGACTGGAGAGCTGGGCCGATTCCAACGGGATGAGGTTCAACAAGGCCAAGTGCCGGGTCCTGCACTTTGGCCACAACAACCCCATGCAGCGCTACAGGCTGGGGACAGAGTGGCTGGAGAGCAGCCAGGCAGAAAGGGACCTGGGAGTCTGCATTAACAAGAAACTGAACATGAGCCAGCAGTGTGCCCAGGTGGCCAAGAAGGCCAATGGCATCCTGGCCTGTATCAGAAACAGCGTCACCAGCAGGTCCAGGGAGGTGATTCTTCCCCTGTACTCAGCGCTGGTGAGGCCACACCTCGAGCACTGTGTCCAGTTCTGGGCCCCTCAGCTTAAGAAGGATGTAGAGGCCCTGGAACAAGTCCAAAGGAGGGCAACCAGGCTGGTGAAGGGACTCGAGCACAGGCCCTATGGGGAGAGGCTGAGAGAGCTGGGGCTGTTCAGCCTGAAGAAGAGGAGGCTCAGGGGAGACCTCATTGCTGTCTACAACTACCTGAAAGGAGGATGTAGCGAGGTGGGAGCTGGACTCTTTTCACAGATGACCTCCAACAAGACAAGAGGACACAATCTTAAGTTGCGCCAGGGGAGGTTTAGATTAGATATTAGAAAGAATTTCTTCACGGAGAGGGTGATTAGGCTATGGAATGGACTGCCCGGTGAGGTGGTAGATTCTCCGTCCCTGGAGACATTTAAAAAAAGACTGGATGTGGCACTCAGTGCCATGGTCTAGCAACTGCTCCAGTGGGTCAAGGGTTGGACTAGATGATCTCTGAGGTCCCTTCCAACCCGGCTAATTCTATGATTCTATGATTCTATGATCTCCAGTCAGAGTAGCCTAAGGCTCTGTTTGTCTTATTTTTTCTTACTACATACCTAACCATTTTGCAGGGGGGGTGAAGAGAAGCCTTGAATTTCATGGCAAAGCCCCCTCAGCCCATCCAGGCCTTCACTCCTCATGTCTCGAAAGATCAAAGCCAGATTCTCAGTGCCACTGGGGATGTTTTCACAGAACACCAGAAAATGGTCCTTCTTCAGCTCTTTGCTTTTTTTGAGAAGTAAAATTTTAACTTTTCTCAGAAACCCATCATATGTATAAATATTAATTTTATAACCTGGTGCATAGAACAGAGAAAACACGCCCTGCAAGAAGAATTATGTTGATTAACACTAAGAAATTTTGTATTAGGAAAAAAATTCATTATTTTGCCTCCAATACATTACAAATGATAAATCAAGGGGAAAAGATTGACCAAGGCAAAGAACCTGACCTTACTGCTCTGCAAATTTTCATTTAACCTATATGAAAAAATTGACACTATTAATGAGGGAGGCAAAAATAAAGTACTTCAGCAATCCTACACTTAACACTGCAGAGGCTCTTACTGTGTTTCAGTTGTTAGGGTATTATCCATGGTCTGGTTATGGCTTTCCTGGTGATTTTTTCTGCATAAACCTTCACCTGGTGCGTGGCAAAAAACATGAGCCCAGCTTCCTAGGGCATAGGCAGAGCAAGCAGGGGAATATTAATTATACCTGGAGCTGTCAGAGTTTTGTTAATATTCACCATAAACTCCTGTCCTTTACTTTAATACACATCTCTTAATCCCACCATGAGAACAACCTAATCCAAAAGCCCGGGCAGCAAGACCATTAAGCAAATTCATGAATACTTTCCTCATAAAACTCATCTTTCCTATGTCAACATAGTAGTGGTGTTCTTTCCTTTGATATCAATAATGCATTTGTACTTGAAAAAGGTTTTCTCAAGTATTCCAGAAGTCAAACAAATGAAAGTTGCTGTATAAAATAAAATGTATTCTGCTACTGGTGCTTGGACACAAGGATGTCTCCTGGAAGTCACCTCCTCAACTGGTGAGGTTAGATAAATTTGCATGTGCAAAAAAAAAAATGTGTAAAAAAAAAACTAGACTGGGTTTCTCCAGGGAATTCCTTGAAAGTGGAAGACATCAAGAGAAGTGGAGATCCACTTGATCCACATACAAAAATGTTTGTGGCTGTTGGAGGTCTGGGAACTCCAAGTGTAATTACACAGCTACAATTTAGGACAGGTCAAAAAAAAAAAATTTGAATATTCAGACATCATCTGCCTCTGTGCTGCCCTCCTCTGTCCCAAGGGACTGGGGACATCCAGCCTCTATATTCGCAATATTCTGGTTTGCTTCAGGAAAACAAAACTAAGCCTTGGTTTCAATGTTAAAGAAACCCCAGCTCCTTAATGAGCTTCTTAAGGGCCACAGTTGTCAGAGGGAAATAGGCAGTGGATGAAATGAAGGTGGAGGCTCTGCCTGGAGCCCACAGGAATGGTACAGTCAGTGTCACCCTAGCTCAGAATTCAGGAATTGGAAACAATCACTGCTTTTGGTTGAAAGCAAAATTCTTGTAAGTGGGATAAACACCTTAGCCAGACATCTAAAATATTGTTTATCACAACACATCATTGATTCCTTTTCAGTTTCTTCCTGCTGTATTGTATATATGTAAAATAAATATTAAATTCAGAGCCATAAAGGACTCTTTTACATTTAAATAGTGAAGATTTCATCACCCCAGGTGTTATCTCAGTTGTTTGAGTTTTCAAGAAGAGTGGGTTTTTTACAGATTACTGAATTATCTTGCCTTTAGCCAAATGAAGCCATGGGTGTTTCATCAAACTTCCTGAGCTCTACAAAATACTATAAAATCCTAGCATTGGTTTCAATTTAATTCTTTAATTAAACTTTCAGAGTCCCCTAGCAGTTTTGTGCCTTCATTTGAAATACTTAAATCAATTCCTGGTCAGCACGCTGCACAGTGCTGAGTCTGCACACCCAGTAGCAGATGCCATATAGGTGGTGGAAAAAAAAATAATATTTATAAAAAAATTCAAGAAAATTAATACATAAAAATGTGCTGAGTTTGTCTTCATGGCATACTGGGATTTTAAAATATTTTAAGTTGTTTTCCAATAGGAAAGATGTAAACAGAAATATTTTTTTTTACATATTTTGATTAAAATCTTGCATTTTAATCTTTAAACTTTAATCTCTAAGTTTAAATTTACATTTAAACTTGAAAAAATGACTTTTTTTTATTTTTCAGTTTTCTATTCCAAAATCCTTTTTAAATTTCATGTTGTAGAGAAGTCTAAAAAGTAGAGAACAACAAGCAAACAAACAAAAAACCAACCCCCCTCAAGCAAATACATGAAAATGTGAAAGTAAAAACTAGTTTAATCAGAAATAAGTCCTTTTGGGAACTTTGCTATTTTTAATTTTCATCCCAGTTAAAGATTTGGAGAAGTATGGATTAGCAAAAAAGAAAAAAAAAAAAACTTCACTCATAGTCATTCCGTATAATGTGAATTTTAAGTAAACACCTTTTTTTCAAAAAAAAAAAATATAATTCCATTTTCTGAACTTTAAGAAAAGAACTTTTGTTCTGAGTGCTATTATTTTGTCAAATACTTCTAAGATTATGCCCTTTGATTTTCTGAAAATTGTGCTTCAATGGTTTCATTTCCATAGTAATCAAGATAATGAGAAAAAAAGGGGCTTTTATTATTTCCATGCTGGAATTATTAAATGGCTGGCAAAGCAGTTCTCATGACCATTATTATATTATTATAATAATGAATGCTTACAAATAGATTTTTTTAATATTAGAATAATT
The DNA here is from genome assembly GCF_036169615.1 of Heliangelus exortis. Classification (NCBI taxonomy): domain Eukaryota; kingdom Metazoa; phylum Chordata; class Aves; order Apodiformes; family Trochilidae; genus Heliangelus; species Heliangelus exortis. The sequence continues at coordinate 4,470,199 of NC_092427.1, forward strand.
CCAGGGAAATCACAAAGGAGAAGAAGAAACCTGAACAAAACCAGGAAGTCAATATTTTAACAGGGTGCATAAAATCATCTCTATAATTATATTCCTTTGGTTCCAGGCTCTATCTATTTATCTAATGACACCAAAATTGAGGGTTTAACTAATACAATGCAGCACAACTCTGTAATAACCCTTCCTGTGAAAGAACTGATGGGTGCTCCTCAACACCACACTGAGACCAAATAAATACCTGAGGTCTTTAAACTGGCACATTCAGGTACAGGTGATTTCCACTGTCAGTGGAAGGATTTAAACTATAAAATACATAAATAATATACACAAATAAGGGTGTGTTCCCTAGCCCTGCATTAGTGAGATCTGAAGGGGATTTATCTTATTTCACTACAGCTGTCTGAACAGTTCATATCAAGCTGGTACAAACCAGGGCATGGGACCAGAGATCTAAAGGGAATCGTGGTCAGTACTTGGGGTGTGCTCAGTTCTGCAAATTAAAACAAACAAACAAACAAACAAAAAAACCCACAAAAAACAAAGAAGCAAAAACCAAAAAAGCAAAAACCAAAAGAGCAAAAAAACCCAGAAGAGCCAAAAAAACCAAAAGAGCCAAAAAACCCAAAAGAGCCAAAAAACCCAAAAGAGCAAAAAAACCAAAAGAGCAAAAAAAACCAAAAGAGAAAAAAAAAACAAAAGAGCAAAAAATAAAACCAAAAGAGCAAAACAAACCACAAAAGAGCAAAAAAACCCACAAAAAAGCAAAAAAAAAAAAAAAAGAGCAGAAAAAACACAAAAGAGCAAAAAAAACCAAAAGAGAAAAAAAAAACCAAAAGAGCAAAAAACCAAGAGCAAAAAACCAAGAGCAAAAAGCAAAAAAGAAAAAAAACAAAAAAAGCAAAAAAACCCTAAAAACAATAAAAAACAAGAACAAAAAAACAAAGCAAAAAACACACAAAAAACCCCAAACCAAAAACCCAACCCCCCCCAAAAAAAAAACCCACAAAAAAGCAACACAAAAACCTCAAAAACCCCAACCCCCCCAAAAAACCAAAAACCAAATTCCCAAAAACACAAAAACCAAAACCAGAACAAAAATAAAAATAAAAAATAGCAGTTTCTCTAGTCTTTTTTTTCTCATTTTCTTTTTTTGCTACTGGAACATAGGTTTAACCATTTATTGCACTACATTTTTTTTTTCATCCCTTCATCAAGCCTTGGCAATGTTTTGCCAGCTTCAAGGCAGAATAGAGGTTAGCAAGGTATTAGCTCTGTGTCATCCTCACTTGAGACCAAAAAGCATTCAGTCAGCTAATGAAGGACAGAGTAAACCTGGCAGTTTATTATAAATCCTGGGTATTCAGAAATAGCCCCAGCAATCAGGTACATTCCTGCAGCTCTCTGATCCCCAGTCAGGCAATTCAGGGATGCTCAGAGGATAATGTTCCCTTTAGATCCAACTCTGCCCTTTGCTAATCTCCTGTCAACTGAATTTTCTTTGCTCTTCTCCATTTTACACCCTGTTTCATTTTAGAAATCCCTAATTAGCCACCAAGGCAGGTAACAAAAGCATGACATCACTGATGAGTCAGCTTTTCACCTAACAATTGCCAAAGTTTTGGGATTAATTTTTTTTTAAGTCCCAAACCCAAGATGTGTTTGGCTCTCCAGTTCACTTTCTGGGTCTTTGAAATGCAAATAAGTCAGTCCAGTAGACTGAAACTCAATTGAAATTACTCAGAAATGTCAGAACAAGGAGAGCTTTGCAAGTGCAATGTGCCCTATTTAACAAACCTTTTTAATAAGATCCTGGTGGAAAGCCACCATCAAGTTTGTCACTTGAAAGCCTTGAGAAAGTGGTCTCTCTAATCACACTTACCAGACTTTCCTGAGCAGGATTTTGAACACAGAGGTATAAAAGTGCCCTTAACCAAAGTGCAGTCTGCATCCAGTTCACCAAAGCCCCTCTTCCTGGTTTTGTATCTGGTGTGGTGTAAGTCTGGTGGTGTAAAGGGTGATGAGCACAGCAAGATAAGGGTCAAATCCTCAAAAGAGCTTTATTCAGCCACAATTTCTGCAATTCACTTTGTGTTTCAGGGATGCTCATGAACCTTAGTTCCAGTTAAGTCACACTTCTATGAGAGGTGACCAAATGTATGAGAATCACCTGGACTAGATGGTTCTCTGAGCAACTCCCATGTGATAATTAGTAGGAATAAACTCAATATAAGAAACACATTCAATGGAAAAATTTGTTCCTCCAAGAGTTTTAGAAGCATGGGCTTCCAAAGCCCACACCAACCAGAAATAGCCTACACTGCCATTAACTCTGTGATTCACCAGCTTTAAATACCATGCAAAAATATCAGTGTGGACATTCATTCCCAGGCTCCTGATGTCTGAGCTCCTTCACAGACAATGTCTACAAATAGCACCCCTCCCAAGACAGACACCTTTCCTTAGGGGAACAGAGGGGTAGAAAAGATGCAGTAGCAACTGCTCATAATTAACTCATCCTTTACAAGGCAAAAAGCCCAGACTGTGCTCTGAAGGCTTTTCAGAATAGACACTGGGGATAATGCCTTGTAAAGTGACTGCAAACACCTCCTAAATTTCTAACTCACCAAGTGCTACTGGAGACTCAGGGTGCACAATGTGGTTGCCTTGACCTCCAAGGCTTGGAAGCTGCTTGGCAAACTCTGGGTGTTATCTATGTAGAAAGAATTTTACCTTCTTGACAGAACCCTTTAGGATGGAGTCAGTCCAGGGCTCCCTGAAGAGCTCACCCAAAGGAGAGTGGGTGCAAGCAGAAGCCCCCCAGCAGCTCTTTGCTGCTCTGCTGCCCCCAGGTTTTCCTACCTTACATCCCACAAATCAATAAATGCAGCTGGATACCACCTCACTTCCAACCTAATTATACCCACTTGGGATATCTAAACTTTTTCCTGCTAACACAGCCAGGACCCCATTTTCAGATGATGAGAGCAACTCACTGCTTCCTGCAGAGGTGAAGCCTTAGGTCAGCTTTTTGTTGCTACAATTCACAGATGAGCTCAGCAAAGGGCTTGAAGAAAACAGACCTTCTCAGACCTAATTTCAGCCACCAGTGAGCAGTTTGTGCCATCATTCTTCCTCACCAGTCAAGGCCTGTGAGCTCAGCCATTTCTCCTCACCCAGCGAGTTACTCCAGACCAGTGCTGCCACGAATGTAAATAATTTTTTTTTTTTATTTTGCTCCATTGCCGTGCCCCCCTACACCCCTCCCTCCAACCAACTCAGAGATCAAGCATCCTGCTGGAACAGCAGACAGAAATTCATCCCTTTCTTTCAGCCCAAGCACCTGGGCACCATCTCACTTGCATGATGATTGCTGCACTCGTGTTGCAACCCCTGCATCTTCAGTGTTACTTGGCAATTTTAAAAACACAGCTGAGAAGTTAATGTATGTATGCTGTAGGACTGCCTCTTTGCCCCCAGCTTCTGTTTGGCATCTCTCATATACTGGAAGAAAAAACAGAACAAATTATAGGATTAATGAAAGACTATACCATGAGATACCTGCTCAGAAAAGAGTGATTAATTCAAATTAGCAAAGGGACTTCAGGGGGCTGCAGGGACACAATGATTAATGTGAAAAATACTTCATGCTACAATAACAAAGTAGCCTTGCTCAGTTCCATATATTACTTCAATTAGAGATAAAAAAAAAAAAATAGCAGACTGTGCAATATTTCCACAGAAGCTAAGCCAAAGGTCTATATCAGTCCTAGGTGTGCATGTCTATAGCCCAAATCCTTACCTTCAGCATTTTCCAGCTCTTCCCAGTGGGGCTCCTGCCATGCTGACCTCTCCCATGCCTCATCCCTGCTCTGGATCCACCCCTGAAGGCACCAACCAGTCTCCCCACCCCCCAACAAGTTTCACTTGGCTCTGTTATACATCCTTGAAGGGATGTAAAATACTGCAAACAAACAGAAGCTGCCACCTGCCTGTTCTGGAAAAGATTATTCCTGCTTTTATCCCTGGGAAAACCATAATGCTTTAGGATCATGCCAGTATTGCCAAAGAAGAAGAACCTCACCCCGCTGGCTAATCTGGCTATGAAAGCTTTCTGCAGGCCAGAATTATTTTTACTAACATTGTTTATTTCTTAAAGAGGGTAAGAGAAATGGGATGAAGACTGATCTGCTCCCATCCACCTCATGAGCTGATAAATGACTGAAGCAGCAGTCTGCATTTGAGCAATTTGAGCATATTTCCTCTTGAACACAAGAGGAAATTTTTTCACTCTTGAGGACAGTCAGACACTGGAAGGGTCTCGCAGGGGAAGTGATGGATTCCCCCACTTTGGAAAGTTTTGAAGAGGTGCTGAAACATCTCATATTAACAGTAATGTTAGAAGGGTTGGACCAGATGATCCTTGAGGTCTCTCTCAACCTGATATTCTAGGATTCTATGAATCTCAGTTCTACCCTTTGTGCACTGCCCAGGAGTACCATGACTTGAGGTCTGAAGCTCCTCAGTATCTACAGAATGAACAAAACCTCTATGAAAACTTTCACCTGTCCTGTATCTGGAAAGACTGATCTGTAGTACCATGAGCAATTGAGTTGTGGTGTTTTTTTTTTTTCCCCATGCATTTTTAATGAATGGGGAAATGTCCTGACTGTAACCTAGAAATTTATATTAATAAGGCTCAATCAGTAAATAAAAGCTTTCAAATGCAATACTGTCCCCTAAGACCAAAGACAACACCTCTTATTTGCCTTAGGATAGTGGAGTCACTGAACTGATAAATAAATAATAGCACAAGGGCTTCTGCCTTCAGGATGTGCCAAAAGAAGTAACACACCACATTTGCCAGGAATAAAGACCAGAAGGAAAAAACCCAATACCTTGCATAACACTTTTGCAAAGCAAGATCTAACTATCCCCTAAAGAAATTAGTAATTGCTAATGTGCATGAAATGTGCATGAAAATGGGAACCAGCTCAGAAATGGAAATTTCCTGTTCCTGCATCTCAGGCTGTCAGATCAGATGGAAACCTTCGTGGCAGTGACAAGGCAGCACCAGCAAGCACAGCACTGCTGTCTTGGCAGGATTTGATGAACCCACAGCTCTTTCAGAAGTGCAAGGTGGATGTTCTTGTTCATCTTTCTACCCCTCTTAAAATATGCTCCCTATGTTCAAACTGAGACCCAGGGACAGGAGGCAGCTGGGTTGTTGGGGAGCCTCCTAACCCAGATCTCTCAAGGTGAACATGTGAAAGACTTCAATTTTTTGTAGACTTGGGTGGAGGAGGAAAATGCTGCTGCCATCAGAGAATCAGTGACCTGTCAGAAATGCTCACTAGTGCCTGAGTTTATACCATACGTTCACCTTTGGGGTGAGGGTGCAGTTCTCAGGTGTCCCCATGGAGGGGCTGCTGCTAAGGCAAGACCTGGGGAAAAAAATCATGGCTTGGCTTGTTGGGTCAAGGGAAAGGCCAGGGTTGGGTTTTATTTCCCAGATTTTCTGTACCCGTGGCCCAGGCACCCATCCTGATAGCATCAGACTCCCTGAACTGGAAAGTCAGCAAGCCCAGCAAGCATTGACTCAACTTTTAATTCTTCTTGTGACAGAAATTACTAAGACTGAATGCTAGGAGTGCTTTGGGGGGAAATGTTAACATGGAAAATCATGTCTGTTCCATCTGGTCATTTAAGAGCTGGTGACATTTGGGTTTTAAGCTGGAGTTCACCACAGTCAGCCTGGCTTCTTCCAGAGATATCACCTCAAGTCCTTCAATATTTTCAATATTTTCTCAGGATTCATTCCTGGCTTCTTCCAGAGAGATCACCTCAACTCCTTCAATATTGTCAATATTTTCTCAGGATCCACTGAGAGGTTAATTTTTTGCAAGGTTTTCTAAGACACATGCACAGAGAGAAGCAGAGTGGTACATGCACAAGTGTAGAAAAAAGATTAATTTTACTAAAATTTACTAAATTTACTAAAATAAGAAACCATCAAATGGAGAAAAGGCTATCCTGGTAGGTGGTATCCTGAGAGCATGCTCAGCAGATATCTTTTCCAGATAAACCCAGTCAATGCAAGGATGACTTAAGAGAATACTTAGAGAAAGCAATAGGTGTTTTCAAAATGGATGGGCCATTACCAGCACATAATTGAATCCTTGTGGTTAAGAAGTGCCATTGAATTCAGTTGGAGCTGCACATAGGTCTGAAGGTAACACATGCCTTTGACAGGCACCAGATAAGGTGATGGGGGAGCAGCACAATTCTGAGCAACAACAAGAAAAAAACCAATTAGTTTAAAACAAAAATCGAAAATACAAATGGAGGCTCAGATATTTTTTAGCATGGACAAACTTCCCTCAAGGTTGAGAAGCTTGCGTGGAAATAGAGGATTCACTAACTTTTTGGTGCTGCTGTGTAAATACACAAAGTTTGGTTTCCCTCGGGTCTGATCTGAGGAGAAATGAAGCACTGAGCTGGTTTAGCAGAGGTGTGAGGTGAAGAGACTCTGGTTATGTGGGTCTGTCGTGTGTTTTCCACTGCTGTCTACCATTTATACTGAGGAATATATGTGCGTGTGTATATAAATATATACACACTTTTAACTAATGCAAGTTCAAATCCAGTGTCCTTTGGGTCACCTGACTTTGTTCCCATGCAAGGAGCAAGAAATTCCTGCTTGTTCAAGAGTGTTACATTCTCCAAACCAATAAATCAGGTGCATCAAGGGTTTTATAAGGTTTAATAATCTCCCACTGAGAAAGGAGACAAGTCCCCTGGTAACCTAACGCCAGTGGTGTCTGGAGGACCTGCACCTCATGCACAGGTGAGCTGATAGATGGAGATGACTTTCCAGCTGTATTCAAATCCAGAAAATGTTATAGGTCCTTTTTTTTTTTATGCCTGCAGAGCATCCTATTGCATGTGAGCAACCACCAGATAATGTTTTGATGGTATCTAAAGACAGTAATTATCCATCTAGCTGTAATGAACCAGCAGAGTGATACATCACAGTCACCATTGAGCTTATACCAGCTTCTCATTGATTTATAGGAAAACATTCAATCTGGTAGGTGCACGATTTTGCCTGTAAGATCACAGCAGTAGATAAAGTCAAAAACAAGGATTTATGGACCTCCTCCATGTTGTGAGCTTTAACTTCCCCCATACAGAGCTCCAAGAGCTGACCTGAGCTCTTGGACTCCTTCTCTTTGACCTTACCCCATCTGTTAGCTGTTTGCTACATTGCTTTATGCACATTAACATCTTTTTATCCTATTTAGCTTCAGCTGCCATATATTATATTATCTCCTTAACTGACTAAAAATGCCCCTCCAAATAATCCTGTTGTTCCTTTGCTTTCACTTTGGAATTAATTATGCCCTGGTTTTCATCTTTAATTTGGACTGTGGCGGTACATTTGCAAAAAAGCTTTTCTTGGAATGCATGCTACATATAATGCCAACAAATGTTCTCAAAATATGCCTACTAAGAGAGTCCTATGCCAGAAAAACAGGTGGAAAAAAAAAAAAAAAAAAAAAAAAAAAGAAAAAGAGAAAAAGAAAGAAAAACAAAAGTTTGAAAGAGCTGCACAGAACTGACAAGACTTTCTAGTAAATAAATCTTTATATATATATAGCTATATATATATATATAAGGATTTGAAATACAAGGTGTAAATGTCAATCTTCAAAGCTATTTCTTTTCTATTTCCCAACGTTTCTCCAGTGTTTCTACATATCTTTGAAGGCCTCAGTTGATTACAATTGTAAAATAGAAATTGGCTCACAGCTCTCCTGAAGATAGTGTTAGAACTAAATCTATAATTTTCCTGATACATTTAAAAAAGAGAGGAGTGGGGATATGAGAGACATTATGCATCCCAATATCTGTGCTATGTGATACTTCACAGATTTTTTTTCCAAAATAAGAATGTTTAATTTAGTCAAATCCTAGATTTTGAATCTGTAATCTCTGGTAGGTGGCTATTCCCCTGATAAAAAGTGATTTTTTTTCCACCGGCATCAATGAAGAAAAAACAAAAGGCTTTCTATCTCTTTTCTTTGGTTGTGCTTGAACCATTTTGTTTTAAATTCATGCTTTCAGGAGCTAAAAATAATCATAGATTGAAGCTGATTTTCAGCACATTTTTACTTGAATCAGATACCTGATGGGGTTTTGGTTTGGGTTTTTTTTTTCCAATTCCACAGGCTATGCATATGGGCAGAGGAAGGGAAGTCTCCATTGTAAAAACTATCCCTAAATCTTATGACTAAATATTTTGAGGCAAAGCCAGAATGTTGTATTGGTCTTCCAAAGGTGACACGTAGTCGTGCTTTTGTTTATAGATCATTCCTCTATAACCTCTAGATGCTGTTTTATTACTGGTGCTGTTCTGTAAAATTGAAGGTGTTACATTTTATCACTCAAGAGATGTCGAATACAAAATTACAACCTGCATGATTCTGCTTTGTGAGCAGTCTACCAGCTCCAGAATCTCTCTTTAGGCTGATAAATATCTCTGGAAGGTTACAATTGTATTGGCAATTAAATAGATCACAAGGAACATGACTGCTTGAAAATAATTCGGGTCCTCCCCCAGCCCCCCAGCTTCCACAGCTTCATTCTAAGAAATATTTAGGTACTGTGAGAAATGTTTGAAGAAATTCTGCACAGTAAAAAATAAAAATAATAATAACGATTTAAAAAATCACAGATTTTTATCCTTGCAGCTGAGGAAGAAATTCCTGTGAGCCATTCTGCTTTAGAGAATTTGGGAATACCTTGTGCAAGAGTAATGGTGCCAGTGACCCTGCTGATCCCTTTGGGAGCAGAGACCTTCACACAGAGCAGCAACACACAGCACTTTCCAGCACCTAAAAGCACCAATCTGCACAGACAGAGGAGAGGTACACAGAGTCCATAAACACCCAGGGCCAGTTGCTAAGAAGGTAGCCCATAAATATGAAAATCCAGCATAGAGAGAGCTGGGCAGCTCTCTGGCAGGCAATGTCACCAAGAGCTGTGCCCTTCCAGTATAGAGCAGAGAGAGATTTTTTTAAAATATTAATTTATTTTTTTTTTCCAGTCCATCAGAATCAGTTTCTTGTGCTCTGAGAATTCATCAGCCAGCTCGAAAGGCACAACAATAGCTGGTCAAGGACAGAGCATTCAATGTCTTTTCACAGGGGGCAAAGGCAGTCAAGAGATTTCACACATATTTGTGCTGCCTGAGAAACATCCTTAATGTGTGGGGACACAGACAAGGGTAAGAGCAAGAAAGATAAATTATCTTGCTCCTAGCTACAGTCAGCCTGTGGATAGCAGCAGATTGACACAGCTGAGTACAAGCACCACGAGCCAGAGACTGTAAATACCTGTTAGAGTGCAAGCTGGGCTGAGCAAGGAAAAATGCCTCTCTCCTTCCTCCTAACCCTTCTGCCCATCTTTATCTGGCTCTCCTGGTAATTTTATCATCCTTTGCAGAGAGGGGACAGAAAGGGTAAGTGGAATTTCCAAGCCTGACACTGGATATTAAGGGTGAGGTATTTAAATCTGGAAAATAGATTTAAGAGTCATCAACCCCCCAAAGATGAGCTCTTAGATTAGCAGCTCTAAAAACTCTTTGGGAATTACAGCTAAAGCAACTCGTACAAAGCCTCCCAGTAATCCCATTTTTGCACATTTGCAAAAATGGATTGAGAAGGCTGAAAAATATTCAGTCTTTCTGAAACCTGGTAGCTTAAGTGGCTGCTGCTGCAGACTTTGGCTAATTACACTGCCAGGTGCAGATCCTACAGAAAGATTTAAAACCGAGATGAAACACATAAGAAAATGTTGGAAATCTCTTTGAAATATCCCTGCGTGCCCTACCTTCCCAAAGCCTCCTGGATTCTGCATGAAGCTGTAAATCTTCTGCCCTGTGACAGATGAGACTTTTAGAGAGAATATGACATCCTAGGACAGCATCTCATTTTCTGGATTCAGCTCTGGCATTGCACCCATCATTTCTGAGAAAATAAAGATACAAGGAACCGGGCAGACACAGCCAAAAAGATAAGGGGCAGCCTGTGGGTTTCTCTGTACCCTCAGCACAGCTGTAAACATCTGGTTTGGATCTGACCTAGGATGTAGCCCACCCTTCTGCTTTCAGAGGATGGTCCAAGAAGAATCACCTCTTTATAGAGCACACAGAGCTTTAGCGCTGGCTTGGGACAACCCAAAACTAACAAAAGGTCACTGCCAAGCTGATAGTGCCCCTGTGCCCTGGCATAGAATCCAACTCTCATCATCATCAGGGAAAAAAAGCTGCTGAGTGGCTAAACTGTGTCCTGCCATTTCCAGGACACCAGTAGGGTGTGGAAACCTGGAACCATTTCCATAAATTTATACATAAGTAGAGGCAAGTACAGCTACAGCTATACCTAATATAATAAGGGACTGTGCCTGAAAACACCCCAGAGAATCACCCATGAGAGAGCTCCCCAAGCAGATGTGGTCCAGAGCTTCCTGTAAATGTGTGTAATGGACAGGAAAAGTGAGAGTTTTTCTGTAAGAGCTGCTGGTCACTTTGTCTTCTTATACATTCCTGCTCTGGAAAAAGACATAGGACAGCTCTCAGTTCTGGGAAAGTGACATCCTGAAATCCTGACTGTGTCCAAGAAGAGCAGAGTGATCATCTGGACACCTGAGCAGATGGCAGCTCGTATGTGCCAGGTGAAGGTCCCAGGAAAGGAGCTTCCACCTTCAGAATATTCCTGCTCATCACTCACCTCCAGACTGCAACAGGGTAAATGCACAAGACCCCATCAGACTCATAGGGATGTCCATAGAAGCACTAATAACAAATTCTGTATATAGCACGGTTGGTACAATATTGAAATATGAATAAAACCAAAATGTTGGAGAAAAATTGGAATAATGTTATCAGAGCATTTTGAAATACAGCAGTAACACTGTTTAATGGTCTACAACTTAATATTCTTGTTTTGTTTCACTTCAACATCTGCATTTTTTTTAATCCACTTTAATTTGGAACTTATTTTCTGTGCAAAGAATTTACCACAAAACAAAACCAAAAAAATCACGTTGCTCATCAATCAAAAGAAAAACACTTTGCATTTAACACAGAAACACAGTTCCTTAGAACAGCAGGAATGCATGATGAAAAGAGAAACATCATTGGTTTTCAAAATCAAATATTAGGAATTCTTGTAAGGATCACTGCAAATACCACCTACATGAGTGCTCAAGGAGCCCATTGAACTCAGGACCTATTCACAAAAGCAGCTATGCTAATAACCATAAATTAGACCAGACTTTATTGAATGATACTGATAGCTGAATATTAAACAAGAAATGTGTAAATTCCAACACAGCTGATCATCCTCGAAATGAGCCAGTGATTAAAACCGTCCTTGAATTGTTCAGATTCAGATACTGTTGAATCCTATTTTTTACCCCTGGTTGAAAAGCTGAATGACTGTGTTACCTTGGTTTTATCTCCATGGAGAGCTAAAGACAATTCCTCTCACCTTGAGTGTTGTTGTACTTGGGACATTTTGCACTGGGAGCCTAAGAGTACTGCAATTTTTAAGTATAGTGCCCTCAAAAGCAAGATACGAGCTCTGAAAAATTCTTACCAAAAGAGGAAAAAAGAAAATCATTCCTCAAATTGCAAGTCAGATGGAAAGGCACTCCTCTGCCATTCCATTTCCAGAGAGAAGAGGAAGAAAAGTCATAATCAAATGAAACAGCCTCCTTGCTTAGATATGGTGTTGATAACTGCTTGAGTGCTGATAGCCTCCTGATAGACAGGAAGAGTCAAAATATTATTATCCAGTTGTAAATTGGTAACAAAAACATCTCACCTATGAAAACAGATAAAGACAATATTTTTTAAAAATATAGCTTTCATTATTAGAATGAAGGTTGACCAGGAGTCAAGTCTCCTAAATGAGATCAAAGGCAAACTGTGTGGTATCTGGAACTCCATCACCCCACCCTTCCTCTTCTGTTTTCATCATAAAGAGAAGACCCCAACAGCCTCCTGAAGGCTTTGAGTGAACAACTGCATCAACCCGTGTGTAATTTCTCAAAATCTGGAATTTCCTCAGCCCCAACGCTGCCAGAGAAGGGCTGTGAGGTGGCTTTTTTTTTACGATGCCCCAAAATACCTGCGCATCACCCAGTCAGCACTTACTTGGCAGCACCACATGAGCCCATAAGCAAAATGATTGGACTGGTGAGATCTTAATTTTTAAGCTGCTGGAAGGGTGGCAAACCCAATGCTTTTGCTATTAAAAATTAATTGTCTTAGACATTATATGACAGTAGAATGTAAATTTAAAGCTCAGTCTTTTCAGGTGCTGAACTGGGTGGCTTTAATCCAGGGAGACATTAATGCACGCACTTAAACTTTGTAGGAGTGCAGTCTTATTGATGTAAGCACTTGGTTGAAAGGGGACAGATTACAAAGCCTCTTTGAGGATCTAGCCCTCAGCAATAAAAAGCAGCAGTTTAGGCCAAAGCCATCAGAGTGGGCTAGAGCCCACATGTGTTATTTGCATTTTGAATGAAAGCATTTTAATAGTATAATCACTTTTGAAAACCATTGTACAGAGACAATCCCCAGTCATTCTGAGGAAGTAAGTCCTCTTAAATTCTAATTCTTACCCTTCTGCTTATTTGTAAAATAGCTTTAAGGACTATCTTGCCATGTCTCAGCATTTCCATCTCTACAATACTTACCTCAAAGGGCTATTGTGCATGTCATTAAATAATGCTGGTAAAGCACTCTGAAGATCTCCACTGGTATATATACATATTCTAAGAGAAATCATTAGTGTAGCCTTAGTACCACTTGAAGTTTGATACAAATCCATTAAATATACTATTGGTTACAATTCTTTAAACACAATCTCCAGCATAAAGACATTAAGTGTAAGAAATAGTTGACTACTTTAGAATGTAGTTCTGTAAAATCTTTATTCTCATAGCTATATTATATTCAAATGTCAGAATATATCCAAACCCCTATTTTTATTTTAAGCTTGGCTGATTTATTGATGGCTGTGCTTAATTTTTAAAACATTTTCTTCTTTGGAAATTAGTCTTCTGTCAACCTTTCTAATGTACACAGACTGGAGACACAGCATTCATCTTAAGCAGCTTAGCATTAATGTTTAATTCTGCAGTCTTTACCCCGGCTGTGCAGAACAGTTTGAGAGTTTATGTGCTTTTGCAATCAGTAGCTCACACACATTCCTGTATTTATAACTGTACAGAGAATAAGTTGCCACTCTCTCTCACTCTATTTTCCCTGGGTCTTTTTCCCCCTGTAATTTCTACCTGGTTTAGTAACCCCACAATTTTTCAGTAACAGGGAATTTTGAAAGCCAGCAGTGGAAAGGCTGAAGTGCACAGCATCTGGCCCCTCTTTGGATGCTGGAGTTCACAAGATGCTTTTGAATCTGATTGTCCGAGCACCTGTGGACATGGCCTGCAATTATTTGCACCTGTGGGTTGTCCCTTTGCCACCAAGTGCTTTATTCTCTTCAGTCCTTGGTGTTATGAGTAACTCCTTTCCCACAGAGCAGACCTTCACACAAGTATTGTTCTTGTTTTAGCAAGCAGAAACAGTATCTTAACCTTCTCTCACACTTCATACAGGACCAAACCAAGCTCGAGAAAGAAGCTTTATGCATTGAGTTACATTTCTTTGGGAAGTTTGGGTTAGCCAAAATGCTTCTCTTTTCTTCTTTTTTCTTATCCTCCGTCTACATTTATGTTACAAATAAACATTTCCTATATGTTATAAATAAACATTTCTTATGCACCCCAAGTTTTGCTATTTGATAGACTTCACACAAAAGCAAACCCCTTTTTATTCTAGAGGAATTTCAAGGCTGCTGTCCTGAAGTATATGGAGATTGAGTAGGTTCTGATTCAACAAAGTATATGCTTAACATTAGCCCCTGCTTATCTTCTATTAAACCTAATAGGACTAGGCACTTGTTTAATGTTAATTATACACTTATGTGTTTTATGGATTGGGGGCTGGATTACTTATTTGATTACAATTAGGCCTGTGATTGCTTGTTCACTGAGCTGAGACAATTGAGCAATGAGCCTCCCCTCATTCTGGGGAGCAGAAGTTGCTCTGTCTGCAGTGCTGAGGGTTTCTGTTAGCCCTGTGGTGAGGGTGGCTTCTCTTCTTTTTACACATTCAGCTACAAAAACAAAAATAAAATGAATACCTGTGATCACCTACAGAAGCAAAGCTTTCTCAAGGAGTGAATTAGCAAATTATCTCCCAAACACAAACTTGTTACATCTTCAGTGTGTGAATATAGACATACATTGCTTTTATCCAGAGAAGCTGTAACAAAGAACTCTTCTAATCTCTCTCAAAACTGTCAAAAAAAAAAAAAAAAAAAAAAAAAAAAAAAAAAAAAACCAAAAAGAAAACCTGTTCTAGGGAGAAAGAAGAGGTAGAGCAACCTCTAACAGAGCATCAAGGAGATATCACCATTTCCACTGTAAACTCAGAAAGATCAGGACAGAAAATCCTGCCCCGTGAAACAGTAACAGGCTTAGAGCTTGGTGTGACTGCAGCAATTTAACAGCTGACCTTGCAGAGGCAAAAATGACTGTCAGCTGGAAACAATATTAATTACAGTGGTACAAGAACAATGCGTTCAAAATCATTTTATAGAGGGTAATGATTATAAAGTTTTCTAAATAGTTCATTTCTTTATGCAAAGTGTCTTCCCCTTTCCCATTAAGAAAAGCTGCTGTCCTCAGAATGGTCTCGTGGTAACAAATTGGGAGTCATTTCCCAGGTCTGTGTCCTTTTTGTGTCTTATCTTTGAGAGACAGATTGTGAGCCAGTTATTCTCATTGATGGGTAGGACTTGCACGAGTTGTCCCATACCAAATAATGATAACAACTCGAGCAGGCAGTCATCCATCACTGCAAAAAAAGACATCCTCAATGTAACCTTTAGATTGCAGGAGATGTTCAGGGAAGTCACTATCTCCTCCTGCTTTTAGCACAAAGATCTCTCTGCAGCTGGTGTGTCAAAGTATCTGAAACACAGGTGAAGACAGCCTCAGCTGGAGCTGAACAATATCTTTTGAGAATATTTAAGTAAAGGTTATTACAGGCAAAATATTAAATTCTTAATATTTTCCACTGTGAAGTCACTACCGTCCACGTTCCTACAACTATTTGAGGCCAAAGCTATAAAAGGAATAGTTAAATACTGATTCATATATAAAATCTTGGTGTTTTTTTTTTTTCTTCATAAATGACAATCATTCAAACTATCAATCATCTGGAGAGGAAGAATCAGCAGGCAATCTAATTCAAGGAATTAGATTGTAATGCCTGATGTAGATCTACCAGTTAATTTAAATAATGAGTCACCTGGTAGGCAATCAAATCTAGGTCAGGACATTTAGCAAGCTGAAAATAATGAGTCTACCAGCAACAGAGCTAACAAAACAATCCAGATGATAATGACAGCACAGAATGACAGTGCTAACATAATCAGACAGCGTGCACAAACTGTGAGGAGACAGAGAAAAGAGACTGAAGTTGTACAGGAGGCAAAACATACTCACCAGTGAAACTATTATAGGAGAATTGTGTTTGGTTAAAAGGAAGCATGGTGACAATCACAGTGAGGACATCCAATATTTATGGGTTCTTGCTGCATCTATGATAGATGGGAAAGCATTCTCTTCCGGTTTGTTTTCTTAATTTTATTATGTATGTAAAGCAAAGAAAGTATAATTTGACTGTTGTTGCTTTTAGGACAGGAGGCAGAAAGGCAAAACTTTGTCCGGTGGTTTGACTTTGGCTTGCATGGGCTGATGATCTTTGTTTAAGAAACTGCTTCTTGATCAAGAAAATAAGACTAGCAAGGGAAAAGAAAAAAAAAATGTTCAAATGCAGCTCCCCCTGCAGCCCTTTTTGCCTCGGTGTGGGATGGAGAGGACTCTTGGAAATACAGCCATAGCACAGCAGCATGGAACTGCAAACTGCATCCTCTCCAGCCCCCTCCCTGAACTGATGCCCCAGAGCCTGGCAGGCTGAGCTCTGAGCATCCCAGGGGCTGTGGCCAGCCAGACACTTCTGCTCCTGAGGAGTACAAGAAGAGCATTTGTTGGAGCAGAAAACACCAGGTGTCAGCAGCCCTCTTCACCCACCCAAACTTGCTCCTGCTCCAGAGCACAACACTGGGTTTTAAACTAAGCTAGCAGGGACTGGCCAGGGACACAGTCACCATTTTATGGATTGGGGTTTTTTGGGGTTTTTTTTTTTTGGTTGGTTTGGTTTTGGAGGTTTTTGAGGGTTGTGTTTTCTTCTTCTGTTTGATTTCAGTCTTGTGCACTTGTACAAGCAGAGTACAACTCACTCAATAGGCAGGTGGGATGCTGGGTCTGGGATGCTCCTACCCAGAGCCGATGGGTGAAGCACCTCTGCCCTGCACCTACACCAAGAGGGGGCCAGTGATATTTTCCTTCCTCAGTGGTCTGGTTCAGCATTTTTAAATGTTTTTTTTTGTTTGTTTGGGGTTTTTTGGTTTTGTTTTGTTGTTTATTTTTTTGTTTGCTTTGTTTTGTTAGTATTAGGAAGAGTTTTGCCTTACCAAGAGCATTACAAAACAATGCAGATAAAATATGGAATGGCAACTGATTTACCTATTGAGATGTATTTTATAATCCATTACCCATGGTCTGTTGAGTTTATTCAGTTTAAACTAATAGGGAAGCTGATAGAAGATGACTACTAAATAAATATTCTTCAACTTTGGCATCTCATTATGTTTTAGAATGAACAATAGCATTTCTTCTCACAACTCCAGGTAGCTAGCTAATTTTGAAAGCCCATTTTTTCCTCTCTGAGCTGTGGCTTGTTTGTTGGTTTTTTTGTTTGTTTGGTTGGTTTTTTTTTTTGGTCCTAATTACAATTTCAGTTTTTAAAGATTTGTTGAGTTACATCCACAGATTTAAGAAAGGATAGGGCTTTGTAGCTCATCTTCCAAATGTGTCACCAACTTCTTTGCTCCTTCAAGAGAATCTGTGGGAGCTCTGGTGATTCCTTACATCCTGCTTTTTCTTTGAAAAGTCAAAAGGGATTGATCAGGCTTTATTCTTACTTACATCAGTGTGGTTTATATTTGCCTAAGGAGTGTGGTTATAAAGCAGTATCTGGGACTTCATCAGGTTTCAGTAATGCAGAATGGGTGACAGCCCAAACTGGATTTTATAGTCATAAAAATTTCATCTTCTAAGACAATCTGAGTCATTAAGAATTAACCATAATATTTCAAGTATTTTTACCTTTTCAATTCATTTTCATGCACAAAAAAACCCCCAGTGAAAGCTGTAACTAAAGCATTCAGCATGAAAAGAGCCCCATTCCTGCAGCAGTTCAGGTTGGATCACTCCTGGATCATAAAATCTATGACCAGGGAGTTTTGACCCTGTTCTCAGGGCAACAGATGCTGAACAGAAAGATCCCAGCTATTCTTCCAGCTCTGATAATGGTTGCTTACTAAACTCCTTGAATACTTACATATTAATTCCTCTCTCACCCTCTGTTTATGTTGCAGATTTCTTTTAGGACTTCTGAGCTCTACTTCAAGTGTTGAGAGGAGCAAGAGGTTGCAGAACATCTTACTCCATCTACTCCAGAGCTACTCCACACTGAAGCTGGCAATTCACAGTATTACACACTCAGATGCCTGTGTTGTTGTTGTTGTTAATTAGTTCTATGTTAATCATTTTAATGTGTCCTCAGAGTAATCAAGAATTTCCTAATATATCAGAGGAGTGGAATTCATTGCACAAAGTGGGTTGTGGAGGGGTTTGAGGTCCACTTAAAAGAAGGGAGCCTATTAAATGAGAAATTGTAACCAAAGAACAGGCTGAGCATTTCAGAATGCACAGGAAAACCTCAGCCTGTACAGGCAAGATGGAAATCACAAACTTCTACCTGGTCCCCATATCTAATTTATATGGTTCCTGTTTCACAAATATTGGAGCCTGTCACACTTAGGATGTTTTTCACAACTTGATAGTAGCCCATTTAAATCATAAGCAGTGAAAATATTTGGCTAGCTGGCCTGCTAAAATGATAACCCTTGAAATAGTAATTTTTTTTCCTCTTTTTACTCATATTTTACAGTTTATAGCTGCCTGAAATAGCAATGCCATCTGTAATTCTCTTTCTAGCCAAGCTTACTTAACATGCTCGTTCAAAAAGTAATAAGAACAATATTTTTTCTAATCAGGTCCCTTCGGAATGAAATCATGGAAAAAATGTTCCTGCCAGTTCATGCTGATTACTGGTGTGTCTCATTATTCTAAACCCTATCTGACAGCCACAAAGTCGTAACTGCCTTTCAACAAGAACTACCACTGGGTCTTTTAAAAATAATTTTATTTCAATTTCTAGCTAGTTCTAGCTTAAACAGCACATATAATTGCCTAATAAGCAGTTCATAAGAAGAACATAATTTCAAAGTAAAATGTTGGACCTATCCAGACTTTGACAGTGAGAGAAATTAGAGATGCCTTTTAAGTTCTTCAGTGCAAGTTATTCTGTGAGAAAGGAAGCAGCAACCTGGAAACTCTTTAGAATACTGATTAAACTTTCAAAGTATGCACAGAATTAAAAAAAAAAATATTGTCAATATTAAGCAACTGCCAAGCTTAAAAGGTAAAACCTATTACCTGTTTCAAAAGTAGGAGGAGAACTGAAATGGATAAAAACCCCAAAAGTGTTGGTATGTGGACAGTGAAAATTATTTCTGCCACTAGAAATTGTTATTTTGTTACCATACAAGGTCTGAACAAATGTAGGATGGACCATCTGCAGGGTCTAAGGTTTGATCTGTGCAACCAAGGCCATAGCACTTAATCCAGGTATTTTTTTATATTTTACCTCAATTCTGTGTGCCTGATGAACTCCCAGCTTCCATCTTGATGATGGGCTGGATAAAGTTGTGTTAAGACCTTGAGGTTTTTTTTGAAATTTCCTGAAAATTGTTTAGTTCAAGTTGCCTTCAGTCATCACCAGAGCTGGAGCATCTCACCTCCCTTGCTTGGCCCAGATGGAGCATCTGAGTCTGCAGAGGTAACAGATCCCCTGGGTCACCAGAAGCCCAAATCTGGCCAAGAAAAACCAGGGTGCAAGGGAAAACAGGCAGGGAGGAGGACAGGAGGTCCTTCAACTTGGAGCTGTGAAATACTGTGGAGTTATTCATAACCAAACAAGACATGGTCACAGATCTAAAATCCTAATTTCACTGTTTTACACATGACAGAATAAGTCTCACAGCTTCAGGAGTAATGTCACATCCTGATTCCTCGAATAATTGTTAAAGCCCAAAACCTGAAACACAGAGAATGGCTGAGAAAACGACACCTTAATTCTCTTTTCTGAATGCCAGAGGTGCTGAGCAGTCTCAGAACCTTGTTTCCTCCCGTGTGAATCACTCAAGGATGAATAAAAATCTTTGGCAAGTGCCAAGAGATTCAAAAAGTAGGTGGCAGATCAGGTCAGCTGTCAGCCTGGGCAGTTCTTTAACATCCTGGAGTGTTTTCTGTTACCTGGAAGACAGTAAAGGCAACAGGAGATATACTATAGAAAATAGTAGAATAGATGGAGATTTAAATGGGAATATTTTTATTTTGAAAAAATATTTTATATTTGACTGTATAGTTCTGAAGGCTGATGGATTTTGTGAGAATATCTTGCCTCTGATGAAACTGTGCAAATTAAAAGAAAATAAATTACAACCCAGGGATTTTCATAAGGCCAAATGCACTGGGATATCTCCATCTTCTGTTTAAATGAGGGTGGTCTTTTTTTTTAAGATATCATTAACAAATTGGGTAACCATGAGGTAAAAAAATTTAAGATTTCTAGATTCTGCTTTTAACTGAATGAAATGGGAGACTCTTTGCTGCACTCATTTGCTGCAAATGTTTAATGAGGTAACTTTTAGTAAAAAAAATAAAATATCAAAAACCTCTAGTTGTACATAAAAAATGTCCTGTAAAGTGAAACAAAATTGCTTAAAAGACAGTAGTTAATATGGCAAGCACTTCTGAAGAAATCTTCTTCCAACAGCTCAAGATAGGATTATCTGTGATTTTACTCTCAGAAAATGATTTTGTCTATGAGCATGAACACTTAAAAAACTTAATAAACTAAAATTGTAAACTGGAAAGTCATAAATCAAATGTGAGAAAAATTTCAGAAGTTATCAAATTAAAAAATCTATTTACTGGTATAGGTCTGTTTCTATCTATGCTTGTGACATATTCCTGCTTTTCCCTCTGATTTTGGGAAAGTTTGGTGTATTCAGTTCTTCAGCAAAATTCTTATTAGCTAAAGCATTAATCACTTGCTAATTGTAATTACTTAGCCTGTGGAAATTTGGGGAATGGAATTAAACTGTGACTACAAGTAAGTTTGCTTTTACTATTGATAGAAACATTTTTGAGACAGCTGTTCAATATGGTTTGCTTAGCATTTTTTTTTTCTTAACACTGGGTCAATGTGCTGAATAATAATTGAATTCAGGCTTTTCACAATGTTTTTTATCACACAGAAGTTACCTTGTAATCATCAATGCTCTTAATAACAGAGGACAATACATCTATTGTTTTTCTAATATAACTGCACAAAAGTACAAACTGAGATATTTTTGAGCTTCTATACATTTTGTTGCTCAACTGCATGTACCTGACCATATTAAAAATGATTTAAAGCCTGCAGTTTACACTTTGACACCTTCTCCAAACACTTCCCAACTTTTTTTTTTTTTCAATGTCACAGACCAATGCTTTTTTCTCAGGCTCACAAAATATTCCTTGTGTTCAGAAGGCCAGGTCCCCAGCAGGCTCTCAGTGTTGGAAAGCACCAACTGATGGGGCTCTGTCTGGATTTTCTTCAGTCATTCAGTGCAAGACACTGAGAGTTAAGATCAAGGGCTTAATTCTTCCATTACTCAAGCCAGTGTGTTTATTGTTATTATTTTTTTTCGTCATTATTATTATTATTATTGTTTCATTACCTTTATCACTGATAAAGGTAATTCTCTGGAAAATAATACTCACTTTTTAACTGCATTTTTGGGAACTGGATGAGGTTACTTTCAAAGAGAGTCAAACTCCCTCCCCTTTGTCCTTCCCTCTTTGCCATGGAGCCCCTCTACCTCTTGGGGGCTCCCAAAGCCTCTGGTAGCTCTGGTTGGTCATCTGTAATGCAAGAAGTTCCCAAAGAAACAGATTTTTGTTTTGACAGGCATTGTTTTTTTAAGTGAATTACATCAGGTGTTCACCTCTCTCTGTGCCTGAGTCTGCACCAGGGTGGGCATCAGGCACAAGTCAGTGCAAGCCACTGGGCAGTGCAGGAGGGAAGAAATTTTAACTGAAGGATGGAGATGGTGTCTAATAAGGTGTTTCACTCTGTCTTCCTCTCTTATTCACCTGCCTATTTCCCAGAACTTGTGGGAAGATCTTATTGCCCTCAAGCCTCAACACCTCCATTGAAAATGGATGAAATTAACCCAGTGGTCTCAAAGTCCATACACTCAGAAAAACAAAGTAGCAAATAAGAACTTACGATGAACTGTTTGCCAGTTTGAGAGCTTGAGATTGGTGAGGCAGAGGTGTATTTATTAAATGCATCACAATTTGAGCTGGAAAACAAGGATTCACACCTGCCAGGGCAGACTGTAATTCCAAAAAGGTTAATTGGATTTAAAATTTAAAAGAAAACTGGGATACACTGCTTTAAAAAGTTGGAGATATTGGTTCTTCCATTTTTTTCTTTTGCTCTTTTTTTTTTTCCTTTTTCTTTTTTTTTTTTTTTCTAAATAGATGTAGGTGGAGAGAGAGAAATAAAACTAGAGAAGGGAGACACTGAAAAAGGATTAAAATCACTGATAAAATATTTCAACCATAATGACAAATTTTAAAAAAAGCGTTCTTTTCAGAACTCAAAAACTGCAGTGCAGAAAACCTTCCCTGTAATATTGTAATATGATGATATAACAATATTTTACAGCAAATAAATAATTTGCTAGTATTTAAAGTTACTGAAGAAAATTTTCATGAGCTTCTGAACAAGCCAGACATTACCAGTTCTATTGGGAGATTATTTCACTTTCCTAAATTCTATTTTTCTAAATTTAAGTTTGAGTAATAGCAGCATTATTTTGTCTTTTCCATTCGGATTTCAAATATAAAGTTAATGACATTTTATTATGATATATCATTTATTCATGCATCTTAAATCTCTTGTAAAATCCTTCCTTTAAAAGAATATCTGAAAATAGACCCAAGTGGGGAGGAAAAAAAAGTATTTATTTAGAATGATTTGAGTTGGTTTGTTTTAAATTCAATACAAAGTTGAAGGTGCTGCTTCAGTTCCCACCATGACTGACCTCAACATGACTAATCTAAGATAGCTGTGTCTGTTATTATGCTGGAAAAAGGTAGGAGGTATTATTTTTCTCCAACAATCTTAGCTAGCTTTTTCTTAATTTCCAGACTAAGGTAATAATTTATTGCTTAGAAAATTACAAGACTTCCACAGTGACTCATCTGTGTTGGCTGGGTTCTATGTGAAAGCAGATGTACAGCTCATCTTTTTTTTCCTCCCCTCTCTTTAACCCCTTTTATTCTTAGGTTTAATATTTGGATGCTTTTTGAATAAGAAGATAGGTGACAAAATGAAGCAAAAACCCCACATTTACAGCAACACAAGGCTTGGTGCTTTTCCTTCTCTTTCATCTCTCTTTTTTAACTGGTGATAAAATAAAACCCATTAACCAGGACACAGAGTCCTTCTGATACTCACAGAATTCCCCACTGTACCCCAGTCCACAGGAAGTGTCTTGGATGCAATTCCAAGGGGCCAAATTTCATCAAGCCATGAGCCATGGGAGGAAAGACTCTTGTCATCAATACCACATCAAGAAATATAAATGAGTTGCCTTTCTCAGAACTCTTGCCTACAAAAGAGCACAGGAATCAAGAGTCTGTTATTACTTACAGATATTTTTTCCCCACACAAACGAAGACAACCATGCAAAGTAAAAACTTGAAGAGAGGATGAATACAGAGCCACAGAAGTCAATACTTACAATATAACTCTAAAAGACAATATCAGTAAAACATTGCACCAGCCTCTCTGCATTTGGTCATGATATAATTAATCCAGTGAAAAATCCTTTTGTACAAGAAATAACTGGAAAGATCATTTTAATGAGTTTTAAATTGCATGTTATATTTTTGCATTCTCTCTAAATTTAAATACTGGCAATAATTCTTCCACCAAAATGTTTTCTTCTTTTATACTTTCAATTACTCCAGCATATGTAAGCCAAGATATGCTTGAGTGAAAGAAAAGAAAGTTTGTATAATACATCATTAACCTCAGGCCCTATTTTAATCTTCATTTCTAAAGCTTTCTCTTTCTGTACAGTTTATCCATTACAGATTCCCTGCTTCCAGCAAGCAAATTCAGCAACATTATTTATCAGAGTTCCTTTATAGGCTAATGGCTGCCCGGGTTTCCTGTTGTGTTCTGGAGGACAAACCAAGGAGGCAGATGAGACTGAAAATAAATGGTCGATGCCCAGGTTTGCACTCTGCTTCTTTAAACATGTCCTTAAAAGATGCAAGGGCACATAGTAAATTGTCCCAAGAGAAGAATAATTCATGCCCTGAGTGTTCATACCTTTTTGGTTGTAGCACATATTCAATTACCCAATTAAAAAGAAAAAAAAAAAAAAAAAAAAAAAAAAAAAAAAAAAAAAAAAAAAAAAAAGGAAGATGAAGAAAACAGGTATAATCCACAGCAATATCATCTTGATGCCTCTGATTCTTGAACTAAATTATGCCTCACTTGCATGCTGCAATGAGGCCCTCGGGAGATAATAATCCAGGGACAAAAATATTTCTTGAGAAAATATTCTAAACTAAATTGGTTTTTGATCAGGAGCTCTTTTTATGAAACTGTCAATTTTTGATGTTATGTAATATCTGAATTCTTCTGCCCACTCCTTACTTTCCTGTCTTCATAAACCTGAAAATAAAAAAGTTCTCATTTGAAAGAAGGAGGAGATTCTTCACATCAAAGGGTAAACAGTGCTTTTCTATCTCAGAAAATGAGGTGATTTTGTTGTTTCTCCATTCTACTTTTTTTTTCTTCCTATCCCTGGATACTGAAATCTGAAACTAAATTATCTACTATTCCTTTTCTGAGGAACTTGAAAGGCAACTTTTGTGTACATCATAATGTTTTCAATAACCACAAGGGCTTAAATTTTGTAGTTTGTAGATCAATGTAATACTTCCAGTTAAAAGAAAAGAATATATAGGGCTTTTTCTAGCATTTCAGTGTGCTATTTAACTGCATTGTACTTTCTATTTCTTAACTGTCTGAATATTGCAAAGTCCACATGAATCATAACAAAATTTAATGAGTTTTTCATAAGATGCCCAAGAGAATATTGTCATAAACTTTGGCTACAGACTAAGAACAATATTTTCAAAAAAGATTATTTTGGCTTTTTGGGGCATTGTATGATTACAACAGATGCTGGATCTGTGGAGGGCATCCACTGCTCTTATTTAAAACTGGAGCTATAATGTTCAGAATCCAGCATCATATAAAACCTTTTTTCTTGGCTTTGCTGATGCCAGCCTGATGAGGCAACAGTACTTTGTTCAAGTCTGTAAATCCATGTGACATTGGGAAAGTTTAAGTTTTACCAATACCATATAGTAGAGATACTTTCAATGTGTTGTCATCCAATATGATTTTGTTGCAAAAGAAACACAAAATCATCTCCATTGCATCCAAGAGTGATGCTAATCCACGTTCAGTAATTACTCAAGTGGCTATAAAAAGTTTGAAGACAAGGCAGCAATACTTGTTACAACTGTACAATGACTTGAATAACTGAGAAATCTTGGATCAGTTTTATTTTTAAAAAAAACTTGTTATATTTTTTCCAAAATTCCATCAATAGACTTTTTAAAGAATTGCTGAAGATTGAATAGAATTACAACTTTCTTCTGTTGGGAAGGGACCAGCTAGATTACACTTCCTGTGTTATGTGAAATATATTGTGACTATTTTGGCCATAAATATAGCCTGTAAGGGGAAAAAAAACCCAACACAACACTGATTTTGGATTGCCAGTGCAATGCTATTATGCCAGAGTAATATAATATCCACTTGGATATGAGGGATGCTTTCAAAAAAGTATAGATACCTAACACTGTATATGAAATACTCTCCCTTAATATATATCCTGCATAACTATTCCAGTATAATAAGTGGTGGGTTGGTTTCTTATTATTGATTTTACCATCTCAGGCAGTTGGAGGTCAGGATACATTTATACAGCACAAACTACAAATCCCAGTAGTCAGAAGTACACTGCCTCAGCCTGCTTTTTTTCTTTTTTTCTTATACTTGGTACAACAGGAAACACAGAGAATAATAATCTGCAGTGCTTAGCAATTTTTTGTATTGTCCTTCATATTTCAGACAATCCTGTGGTGTGAAAGCCCTGAAGAGAAACAAAAATCAATAGGACACTGTGGAACTGTAGTCAGAGTCTACAGAAATCACTCAAAAGAACCATCAGATATAATAGAAAGTTATAATATCTCCATAGGGTTTTTCTTCCTAGAGCAAAGAACCTAATAATTATTTAAAAAGATAAAAAGTTTGTTTGCTTTTTCCTAGTAGGTCATCTTCCATTCTATAAGAGCTGAGGGAGAAAAGGTGCCACTGAACAAACCCTTCAAGTGTAAAAGTAGAACAGCTCAGCTCCCAGAGGAGGAATTCCTTAATTCCTTCCTCAAGGACTCAGAGGAGAAGACTCTCCCAGAGCAGCCACCAAGCTTCCCAGTGATATAAGAGATGGGAAAGACTGGAATGTTGAGGGGTTTATTTCTCCAGGTAGTTGGAGCTCACCAAGTGCTAAACTTCCAAGGCAATTTCTGAGCTGCTGTGCTGCACCAAGCCCCTTTAGAGAACAAACAGATCCCAGAGCTCCTTCACAGAGCTATCAGTGCCTCTCTGTTATCTCCTGGAATGAAATCCCAAAGCAAAATAGTTTCATTTTCTGCACAACTGTTTTCACAAGTTTTGATACCAGGCTGCCCAGTTCTATGGCTCTTTGAGAGCTTTAGCTGTGAAAGGTTTCTTCCCATGTCCTGATGGCTCACAAAATCTGTAACAAGAACAATGCTAAGTGCACCATAAAGTTATTTTTTCTTAGTTTCTCTGTTCAGTTGTAGTCTTTCAAGAAAGTTTGAGTGATGACAGCAGTATAGGCCCTCATCCAAGCTTACCTACAGTCACTAAAAACCTAGACTTTGATTATTTAATCCTGATTTAACTAGATAATAAAGCCAGTGCTGAATTTTAAGCACACAAATAGTCCTATTAAATCTGATGAGCTTAAAATTATGTATACAAATCCGTTTCCTGATTGAGGTATATGTTCATATATAAAACATGGATATAACTTCTCCAATAAGCTGGCTTTTCACAACTAATAAATTTCAGTGGGAAGACTGAGAATGAGTACTTCAAAATCATATTTGAAAATAAGTAAAAGCTTCAATGATCTGATGGGTTAGAGACTGGAATATTCCCTGTCAACTATCATGCTTCTGAAACCTGTAACCACAGGCTCTTCCTATAGTTTAACTTCTGGCATCCCTAGGAGGTAATTTTGCATCACTGTCTGCAGATCCCTGGCTTTACTGTAAGGTTTAAGTCAGGGTCGAGCTTTGGATGGCCAAAATACCCAAGTTAAATGCCTGGAGAATCTGAAATGTGTGGTGAGCCCAGCCTCAGAAAACAAAAGATGATTTCACACTCTGTGCTCCTCCACATGGGTACAACCAAATACCTTAAGACCCACTTGCATTACATATGTACTTGGCTCATTATTCAGGCTCAAATCATTTGTGTAGATACATAGTCACGGTGGAAACAATTTTTTTAATTTTTTTTTTTTTTTTTTGCAATGCAACCTTCTTCTTGTTAAATACCTAAACTGATCCAGACTGATGGCAGAGCAGTTTCATAGCAATAGCAATGCCATTAGTGTTGTATTTTCTCTCAGTATCCCAGCCACAGAACCACTACTCAGCCCATGCATTCAGGGTGCTTTAGTGTCCCTTTTAAATTTTCATCACTCTTTGCTCCATTAATGGAACTACTTGCACGAAAGTGAGAACAAATTGTCTTCTAACTGATCTATTACAAGGTACATTAATGAATATAGGGGAACTTTATTAGTACTTTAATGCTGTACCTGTTCACTTCAGATTGTCATTGGTGTTATTATCATAATGGGTTGCTTCACAGATGTCTGAAAGTGCTGCTAGGTACAACAAGCAATGCATTAAAAAACAACTTTTACAGTCCTACTGTTCTTTCTCCTCATAAAATACGTATTTTCTGAACAATATTTACCATCAGACACTTGATGACATCTGGCATCTGCCCATCTTAAACACATTTGCCAAGCTGGGGGTTTCAAGTTCTATGTGACTTTGTCCCTGTGAAGTGACTTTTGTGTTTTAAAACAAAAACCAGTAGCAAAATAAATTCTAAAAAGTATTCACTTCATGCTTTATGTCATCAACAAAACAATGTCCTGTAAAAAACCTTTCCAGTAAAATACTACATTAAAATTAATGCAAGCTTGAATATTATGCATGGGCATATTCACTGCACCTTAAATTCTCACTAGGAGTAAGCACATGGAAAAGTTTGGGAGAGCTTCCAAGGAATAAGCTTCTCAAGATACCTTTGAGAACTTGGCTTGAAATATTTTCAGCCATTTTAGCCAGGGCTTCAATAAAGTATTGCATAGAAGGCAAATATTATAAAACTACAATGCTTACTTTGCAAATCTAAAGACAAATCTATTGTTGGCCATGTGACTCTGTTCCATATATTTCAATGCTAAAAATACCATCCATATCTAAATTATATGTATAGGTGTATGCTATATGCTGGATAAGGTTGCAGTCCTTTAAGAAAATATAAGAAATAATGGGAACTAAAGTCAAAGCCTTAACAGAAATCGATAATAGAGGGATAATTAAGGCAAATTATAATTTGCTTTAATTATATAGCAATTATATAATATACATTATAAAAATATATATTATATATATTTATATAATATATATAATACAATTATATAATTCTAGAGGGATAATTATATATATATACACACAATGTATTATGCACATATATGGAATTTCTACTATCAACTATGGCACAGTATCACTCTTCAATGATTTAAGTTATATTTTTCATTGCAACAGCAAGTTGAATATATTTTTTAATAAATCACTACTGTAATCTCAACATACTTCATCCTCCCATTCATTTCTGGAAGAAATACAGGAGGATTCTTCTACTGAAATCTAAGGTAAAAATTCTTTTGCAAGATTACGTCTTGCTCTTTATCTGGTTTAAAATAAAGAGTTTCAAGTGCAGGCAGGAAGCTTTGGAGTCACCTTGCTCAGTGGGACCCATCAGGGACAGTGATGGGATTGTGATTAATATTTACAAATTTGCCTAGTACAGATATCTTTGACATGACCTAATTTCACTCCATATTCATAATCTGTTTATTCATAATCATTTATCAAGTTGTGGTTTTTTTATGAAGTACTGTTTGTCAAAAAGGTTTGAAGAAAACCTGAGTGGGTGAAAGGGTTTAAACATCTCAGAAATACAATGAGGCTGAAGTTAGCATTAATGTTTTTATTCATGAAAACCATTATTGTCTGAGCATTTACTTCCAAGTTGATAACATAGGCTGACGTACTATGATTCATTTTTTATTAAGCGTTTGATTATTCAGTTTGATTTCCTGAAGGCTTTAGTGTCTAATTTACTGGGGAGGGAGGGGATCAGCTTAAACTTGGTGCATAAAAATGAGAATGACACATCCCATAGTGTGGTGTGATTATATGAGCCCAATCTTCACAAGGCTACAGAAATAATCTCAGTTCTTGATAAGCACCTGGGTGGCGGAGCACATCAGGTTACTTACATCAGGAATATTCAAAAGGGAATGCAAACTTCATGTAAAATCATCAAAAGTGAAGGAGGAAAGAAGATACACTTCCTACCAAATCTGATTCCCATTTTGGCATTGATTTTGCAAGATTTACATTGCAAAGACTGAAACAGCTCACAGAGGTAATTGTATCATTCCAGGGTTCAGTACCTCCCCACTGACATTTTCCAATCTAGACAGAGGACTAATAAACAGCCTAATTTTACAGCAGATGAAAATGACCCCAACTAACCCTTCTCTGATGTTGTTTATTTTTTTTAATAAGAGAATTTCCCATATTTTCAAGGTTTAGAAAGACATAATATAGTTGAACTCCTGTGGCTAATATTTTGCATCCTATTGCAACATATAGCACAGTAGGATGACTATAGTTTACATGTTCCTTAACATAATATTAAACTTCACATGCAAAAAATCTTAGGGTGAAGTGCATAACTACCACTGAAAGATTCCCCCAGAAGTTAAGAGAAGGGTTATATGTAAGGAAACAGTAGCATCAAGCCTTTGGTTCTTTGGCTAAATCTAGATTAATGTTCAGGAATGAGGATATCCACTATCAGAAGTGCAGAGACACCTTCCACTCAAGAAATTTTGTTCTGTTCACAGCCAGGGTACAATCCAGCTTATCCAGTTTTATGTTTGAGGCTGGTGGAACATATACTGGAGGAGGGCTGGCTAACATCAGCTTCATTTTTCCTTTAGCACAATATTTTTTTACATATAACCTATGCTTGTTTTGCTAAATATACTGCTGGTTTTAGACACGCTTAGAGTATCACAGTGGAAGGTACATTTCAAGAAGTATAGACTTAAGAAAAAATTAATGTGATAAAAAAAAGAATATATATGTACTCCAGTAGGAAGGCTTTGTGAGGTTTTGAGTTAGGTAAACTGTGGAAAGCAGCCAGAAATGGAGGTAAACCACATTAACATACATTCATCTCTGTACTTAGTTCAATGGTTTATAATCCTGATACAAATATATGCACAGGTTATTTTAAAATACAATAGCAAGACAGAGAGACCCATTTTTTTTTTTTTTTTTTTTTTAGGTTATTAAGCCTCTGACATTCATAAATCACCAGGAAAGCTGACCAGATATTATGAAGCCCATCTAGTTTATTACTGAACTGAAACGTTACACTTTCTAAACTTGCTTGTCCATTCTGATCATTATCCTAATTTGAAATGGCAAGATAAATGCTTACATTGATTTCATTAGGACAGTATTTTTTGCCATTAGAAGCACTGTTTCATTTTTCCCTCCCCTCATGTTTAGGCACCAGCTCACAGGAAAGCATCCGTGCATGGAGTTAAACATGTACTCACTTTACTCTGAGTTTAAGCATCTATTAAAAGCCTTTAAATAATGCACTTAAAAGCCTTGTGCATAGAAACCTCAATATCAGCAATTTTTTTTTTTTAGAAAGCTATTGATTGCAGCTGGCCTGGCTGTCACCTGTGGCTCCCTGCTCTGGCAGAGCTCCCTGCTCCCAGTCCCTCCTCACTGGGATTCAATTTCCCCTGGGCATGTCTCAACATACATAACTTCCCAAAAATTCATCTCGCTGGCTTCAACAGCTTTCTTTACATTATGGGCTCAGTCTAAGGCTCTACTTTGCAAAACAGAAAAAATAATGGGGAAAACTCTAAACTTTATGTCAATTAAATGAGCAGATTGAATTAGCCACTTGTGTGAAATCCACTGGTTTGTTGCATTTCACAAAAACACCAAAGCTCCTCCCCCTGGTTTCATGAGTGGCATATGCCTCAAGCTACACATTAGCATAAATGATGCTCCTAATGTCCTCTACTCTAATTATACAGCTGTTTAAGGAATATATGACATTCCTAAAGATGTGACTTGTCATTAGTTAGAGATGATGGCTCTTGGTAGGCTGGCACACTCAGCTGACATGTCAGCCTACAACAAAACCCCATCTAAGCATTGCCATAAGGAGTAGAGAGAAATGGGAAAAATTTGCTATTTACCAAGGGGCAAAGTTCATTTAGATAATATTTTTTTATTCCTGCAGCTGCTTGTTCTCCTTTCCAAGCTGTACAGCCTTTTGCTTTTTTCCTTACGCTCTTCCTCTGGGACTCACAGAGCTCTTAATAAAATTCCTCAGAGAA
The DNA here is from genome assembly GCF_036169615.1 of Heliangelus exortis. Lineage (NCBI taxonomy): Eukaryota > Metazoa > Chordata > Aves > Apodiformes > Trochilidae > Heliangelus > Heliangelus exortis. Next base: position 4,501,515 of record NC_092427.1, read on the forward strand.
TTTTCCCGCATAAAGTGCTAAGGAAAAAGACTGCTCCAGGAGTTCACCCCTGAATTAATGACAGTCTTTGTTTTGATGCACATCTCTCTCTGCTTTCCCTGACTGAGCTCGAGTCAAGGAAGTCATCACCATATCTTCACTTTAAAATCTCTTGACATTTTTTTGGTCATAATTGGCTATGACTCCTGTCATTAAAATATTAAGGATGAATGCACAGCATGCACCCAGTAGTGTTTCCAAGAGCCCTATTGCCTTCCATTAGCAATGACCAGATGGGAATAAGTTTGACTCTGAACCATTGAAGAAGGATCTACAGGAAACCATATCATAAAAGGGTGTAAAAATGTTAATTTATAGCACAGCAGCACTCAGGACAAAGAGCCAATAACTAGATTTCCACTGTGTTAGGCATTATAGTGACACAAAATTAAAGGATAATTTTCCTGTACAGAATTTTTAAGATGGTTGGTTGAAGTAAATGATTGAAATGTCTTTAAACAGTATTTAAGCTTAAGCCTTTTTCTATCTGTTGATGATTTGCTAATCACTCTGCTTTCCTTGGAAACTTCCAAAGCAAAAGCTGAGTTTTAATATATTTGACTTGTCTGAACTTAAGCTTGTTCTTAATTACTTGCATCAGGTCCTACTAAAAAGCTCTACAAATATTGATAAACTGGGTAATCTTTCCATCCAAGAAGCATGATCATGGAAAACACACCAAGAAATGAGAGTCAACAGCACAGTGAAACAAATGCATTGGACGTCCAAATATCAGTTACTCTCTAAACAGTGGTCCATCTACAGGAGCCAGTGTCTGAAAGACAGTGTCACTTACTAAGTAAAGAGAGTCTAAATATGTTAATCTCAAAGGATTACAACCACTAGAAATGGAAACAAATTTTCCAGCTCTTTTCCAAGTTAAACAATTAACTCTGATATTCACATCCTCGGAGACATTTCAGTTGAGCTAGCATGTCTAATTTATAATCAATGATTAACAGAAGATGCAACTAATTTGTCTTTGTTATTTGATTTTGCCACAGTCAAATTTACTCAGTAAAGTGGACTGAAACAATGTTCTCAAGACTGGTAAGCATTGAATTAGAAATCTGGTATGTGGCTTCTTTGTAGACTAGCATTAAAGAGATGTAGGGCAGGACAATATCTCTTGCATTAAGTAGTTTTAACAAATTAATTTTGACCCATGAGCTTAATAAATTCTGTTAAGTAGGCCCAACTTCTCTGTTAACTTAAACTGAGATGGAATATTTAATTATTTTAATTGTCTGATAAATCTGAAATTGAGAAAGTAACAGCCCTGCAAATCTTAAAATATATTTCCAGCCCTGTGTGTCATTAAGCATTACTCTAGTGATTTCACTGCATTCAAGAGGTTACAAAGCCAAGCCCAGCCACCTCTGATTGAATGGGAATTGCACATTAGTGCAAGAAAAATAGTTTTCCAGGAGGTTAAAGTATCAGTCCAGGGAAGCCAAGACACATTTGCAGGAATATTTAGAACGGCAATTAGGCAGTAGGAGAACTAACAGAGAAGGGCAGCCTTAACCATGATAAAACACATTGTGCCCAAGTCATTTGCAAGTGTTCTTATAGAAAAGGATTGGAAATTTTAGTAGTTCGTATATGGAGCACAATCACTTCCATAGCCACCTTCTACACCCAAGACAGAGATGTAAGTATAGAGATGTAAATATTAAAAGACAAAGTAGCTGGAGCAAAACCACAGTGTCAGGCACAGCTGCAAATTTGCTCTGATGCACATCAGCAGTCAGGCTCTCACAGAAACCTCTGGTGCCTGTCACACCACAGCTCTGGTGCTGCCACTGAAATACCTCATCCTGCATCCCCCAACCTTTGGCACCCAGTTTGTGACTTTCATCTTCTAGAGGTCTGCTGGTCTGGACCTGCAAATATCTGGGTTGTCTAACAGCAAGCAGTTGCAGGGAATGGAGAAATGTTGGGGGTAAAGATGCAGCTAAACCTTTTGATAACCTTCTGGTTGTTCAGCTACAGCTCAAGGATGAAGTTTTTGAGCAGTGCTAATTTCTAAGCAGCACCACTGAAGCCAGTAATGAGTGAGACTGATATTTCTTAGAAAGAAGGTGTTGAGAGGCCAAAAAGTACTCCTTTAATGGGGAATAGCCTGTGCAAAAATGCAGTTGGAGAGTGGCAGATTAATGAGACACCCAAGATGTGACGTGCTGAGAGACATATTCATGCTGTACATGTGCATATTTACCTGGGCCAGGAAGATAAAGATGATAATATTGCTCATACATGATTTAATTCACTGCACAGAAATAAAAATGAAATGTCCAATGCAATAGCTCGGATATCCTTACTGTGGGGCATGCTAATCACAAAGAATTATTCATTCAGTTCCTTGGCTCCAGTTATTAGTTCCACCTTCAGACCAGTTGGTACATTGCTTTTCTCAAGCACCTTTCTCACTTTTGTGGAGTACATATGCCACAAGCTGGCATTTTCCTGCAAGGTTTTTTTTTTAATTATTTGAACTGAAATCATCTCCACCTTACAGGCACACCATGAAGCAGGCTGCTTAGCTAAAAAAGTATATATGTATTTCAGTTTTCTATAGTATATTAATAAGAACATGAGATGATTGAACTTATCTCTCTAAGTGATTATTTCACTAAGGAAAAAACATATTTCTGAAAGTGTTTTCTCCAGAGGATGGCTGGGAATGGACAGAGAAGGACAGACACTAATCAGCTGCAGTAAAATAAGGACAAAAAGCAACCACAGTCAGTAAGCTGAGAAGTCATCCCTGCTAAAAATCAATAATGTGATTAATGCTGAAACACAGGAGATCAGAATCCATCATGCGATATTTTTTTCCTGTCTGATCTGTTATTTTTATTACTTTAACTTTGCTGTGCTGCTCTGTTTTACTTCTGAGTAATTGTTGGAAACCAGCTCCAACACTTCCTTGAGAAACAAAGGGAGTCTGAGGTTCATGCTCAGCAGAGAAGAAAGAGGATGAGAGGAAAAAAAAAAAAAGAAAAAAAAAAAAAAGAAAAAAGTGAAAGCAAATCTGTGTTATTTATATGAACTTCATAGCACAAACTAAAGCATACAACCTGGTAGATAACTCCTGTTGACATTGCTGCACAGTCTCTCAAGGTTCCCTGAGCTGAAGTCAGTCACTCTCTGCCACAGCCACCATCACTCTGGTGACCCTGCACCTCCCTGTGAAGGGCTGCTGGCCGCAGTATTTCCTCTCTTTTCCTTGAGCTGTTCTTTTCTGGATTCATTTCCCACTGCAAGAAGAATCATGTCCTCAATTTCCATCCCCTGAAGAGCAAAACCTGCAAAGTAACCATGACATATTGATATGTACTTTTAAGACAGAGGATCAGGTTCACATAATTAAAAACTATCTGTTAGAACATTTCAATCTTAACGTTTATTGTTATTTAAAATCTTTGATTGCTGAAATACAGAATGACCTTGATACGTATGTTGGTTGTCTAGTAGTTTAACAGATAAGTTGCAATGTGGGGTAGACTGCTTTACAGAAAGGAATAAAATTATTTTTTTCTTGTGTTCTTGGAATAAAATAACTTTTCCTATCCATAAGGCTACAGTTTAGAAAGTAGCCATAAATTCCAGCTATTTCCCATCCCCATCTAGCTACAGTATCTTAGCATGCCCTGATACTTCTTGGCAGCACGGGGATGGGGAGCAGCTTCATAAAAAACAGAAACAGCAGAGCATCATCATCAGAGTATTAATTTTAGAAATCCTGCCCCATGCAGATAAACATGATGGTCTGGACAGACTAGCAAGGAGTAACATCCTTTATCCATGAGAAAAGTACAATGGGGTTCTCTGCTACTCAAAAGCTATGTAGAAGAAATTCCACAAAAGAACTACACTGCCGTTAGGTAAAGAGGAGAAATAAGACTCCACACCCTATTAAAATAATTAAATAAATAAGAAAAAAAACCCAAAACCAAACAGAAAAGACAAGTCATTCCCATATTTTCTGCTTGGCTAGGCTCTATTTATAAATAGTCCTCAGAGATCTGGCTAATGTGTTGTGCCCTTAATGTTGTCCCTCTTCCACAACAATATCTCACCATAGTATTGCTTTCTAAACAATTGAAGTCATTTGCATTTGTCTTACAACTGTCATGGGCTGAACATATTTTTAATAACCTTACAAAACTTTTGGTCTCCTGACACTAATATATAAAACTGCAGTAGTGCTGTAAGTGTATATTTCAGTGTGCTAAAGATCATTACTTAATCATTGCTAATTATAATAATAAGTGTTTTAGCATTAATTATCAAGTCACACGATGGAAAAAAGGTACATACATTTTATACACCTAGCAAATTTTATTAGATAGCTATATTGGGCTTTGCTTTTCATCATCTTGCACAAGTTTTTACATCAAAGATGCTACTTTGACACTCACTTTTTTTCCTTTCCATTTTATTATGTTATTGATGTATAATTTAATGATGGAAGATTTTGAATGCGTTTGTTGATAAATAGACAAGAAGCTTTGTTCTCCATAGGATCATTGCTTTTTATCTTTTCTTCATTGAATTTTCAGGCCTGCATACTTAATCACACCTAGATGTTGGGCCTCATCTCAAACCCCATAAAGTCAACAAGAGTTTTGCAACTGATTTTTATTGGAAAGGGACCGAGCACACGATTGGTAATGTGCAGCTTATAAATGCCATTTGCACACATATCAATTTTATTAACTTCCTTAGTATGGAATTTTCAGAATGTAATAGTTTGGCAGGCATTACTTTAGATTTATAGTGCTCCAAGATGACACTATTAAGCTACATTTGCACCTCTGAAAATTGCTATAGCAACAGACCAGAGCCAGTTCTTCCTCCACAGTGGTGGGTGAGCATCCTCTCAACAAGTGAAGCTCCTGCTGCCACATTTTGGGGGTGTCTCTTAAGGAAAAGAGTGGTGCTGTGAGATATATCCACCAATATGTACATACCAATAGATATAGATGTAAATAGTATGAGAAGATGGTCACAAACTCTATGGTAAACCAGCCATAATATCAGGAAACAATGGGATGTGTGGGACTAAGAAGATGTCTTCTAAATCCTTCCATCTTCTACACATCTGGGTCAAAAAGTGAAAAGATGGTTCAAGCATTTCTTAAAATATCAACAAAAAGAAAGTGGCTGACCAGTCTGGCTCTCAGTGATGTCTCTAAAACTGCACAAACCAGAGCTGACCAGAATCACCCTTTCTGTCATTCCAGGGAAAATATCCGTTGACTTCAGCCCTGTGAAGTACCTGAGGGCAAAAGCAGTGAAATCATCAGATTTCTGGGCACCCTTGAAGTCACTGACCATTGCACACAGCATACAGGAACAGCTCAAGCTTCTCCAAAGATGCTACTGGAGAGAAACCTTGGGCCTGAAACCCCCACTCACCTTGGCAGAAGAAGGGGAGATAAAACCCAGTCACTGGGCTGATTTCTTTGGGAGAAGAAATAGAAGTTCTCACTTCATCTGAGACAGCAGTTAACCAAAGAAAATCAGGAGGAAAGGCAGCCTCCTGTTGCTATTTCCTGCTCCTTGAGGTTGGTTTTTCTCCTGGCTGTGGATCAAGCTTAAAAATGTGAAATGTTAAGAAACAGCTATTTGTTTATTAAGGATATTTTTAACTGATTCTTCATATTCTTAACTAAACCTCTGTATTTGTGTATGCCTGGGGAACAACTCATTGCTCTGGCTTTGATGACATGTCAGGTTCTTGTACTTTTAATTAGTATTTCTGAATTAGCAGATGGGTCCATCTCCTCTGCAACTGTAATGCTTTGTAGAGCCTGACTTAAATTTTTGGGCAATGGTAACACTCCTAACTAAAGCTGAATCATTCTGGAAATGCTATATAAGAATTTTCTAGAAGCACTACAAGCAGTACTTTCACACACCTAGGAACTAAGATTAATTTTCTATAAAAAAAAATTAAACTCATTATATACTTGTGAGTTTGAGATGTTCTCTAAAGAGTTACCTACTTCTGAATTAATGCCTCCTGAAGCATTCCTGAACAATTGCTTTTTGATAAGATTAGAGGGAGATAGGTAGTTAGCAGATAATCTTTTGAAATAAAGAGATTTAAAAGCCAGAAGGGTAATCTTCTCAGTGCCTGGAGATTGAGTGTAACCATCACAAAAATCTCTTCATTTTTCATTCTTTGAAAGATGATAAAAAGAAAAAAATTGAGGATCAAATTAATACAATGTGGAGATGCTGGCAGAAAGCAGAAAAAGGAGGCTGTAGCTCCCAGACCCAGTGTTGGTAGGCAGAAGAGCAGTAGGAGCATCCCTCTCCCACAATAGCTAAGTTGGAAGGCAAACATCTGATTGCTTCAAACCAGATGCTTGAACATGGGTGGCCTTGCATCCCCTCTGTTTCCTAACCACTAGGCAACAGAGTCTCTCTTTTTCCAGTGTTATTAATTAAAAAATACTCCAGCAGAAGACCCTTGTCCTCCAAGACATACTGAGACAAGAGCCGATGGGGCCATAAATCAAATCATCTTCAATCAGCTGTGTTGAATCTGCCCAAAGCTCTTATGATACATTGTGCTTAAAGCTTTTTATTATCATTTCAAACCATTTCCAGGGCCACTGCTACCAGCTCCATCACCATTCTGACTCCAGTGTATTCTCTGGCTGGTCACAGTGTCATAAGCACAGGATGATACCAGAAGGCATTTAGAAGAACTGAGAGAGTCAATGATCAAAAAATGATCTACCAACACTTTTTCAGAGAAGTTGCCACGTGGGGCAACACTCTCCATACCAGTGGTAAATACCACATACTTTTTTTAACAACCTCCAACTCCTACCAGCTCAGCTCTGCCTACCCATTTTCAGCTTGAGTTTCCTAAAGATTAAAGTCTGGAATATTATTATATTCTGAGAAAATTATCAGTACTTTGTTCATTGACTATTTTATTCTCAGTAAAGTTGTTCAGATATGTTTTCCCAAATTTCCCCACTATTCTAGGGAGTGTCTTAATTCTTTTTTCTGTTTCCTGCAGACTGATCTCTGACAAATGTCTCTCCTCTGACAAAGCCATTCCAAGGATTACTAAACCACAAATCACTAATGAAAGGAAACGAAGGTATTTCACACATAAAACTCAAAGTGAGTCAAACATGATTTATCTTTAAAAAGCTACAAAACAACAGTCTTAAAATAAACACAGCAAACATACAGCAAAAGGTGCAATCATCCACCTAGAGCAGAGGTGAATCACAGTGCAGGTTCCAAACACCGGATATTTCAGTTGCGTTTTCCCAGTCTGTGTTGTTGGAGTTATTAATTTCATGTCTGAACTTAAGTCTCAGCTCTTTAAAGTACAGACAGCCTAGTAAAAATGTGTTGTTAGATGCCACTGCCTTTACAAAGACCTCTGCAAAAACACAAACCAATTTAAGTGCAACATTTATATTTTCTGATTTTCTTCTGATGCTTATCAGCTGATTTTCTCTTAAAACCAGATAGCTTCTTCAAAGTAAGGCTGAATTTATGCTATATTATTTCCCTCTAAAGTAAGAGCCAGTTTCCTGCTTGCTTTTAATCTACCTGTAAACTATGAAGTCTGCCATCAAGTAGCTGAATACTAATTGTGGGATGTTACATCTTGTCAACCATGGGAGATTATTTAAATTAGTACGTTTCTTACATAGTGATTTTTTTTTTCCCAGATAGCAAGTTACTTCAGTCTTTAAAATGATGTGATATCTTCAGAGACCTATATGAAAAAGTACATGACGCCCATGGAATTTGTATTTGTTTCCATGGATAACTGTGACACCCTGAAATTCCCCATGAAGTCTTCTTTATATGATTTATTTTCATTTTTGCTGATTAGAACTTTGGGGCTACAGTTACAGGTTTTCTAGTAGAGAGAAAAAACACAAAGCACTCTGATTCTTTTCAATATGTGAAGTATAATCCTCTGTTAAGGGCAGAAGAAATTCCCTACAGGGTGAGACCCTTAATCCCTCTGGTCCAGCTGGGAAAGCTTTCATGACTTGCCGTGATCCACAGTCTTCTCCAACATCCACATTTCTTGGATTAGAGATATTAGTGCAGATACCTCTGCCTGATCCCTTCCTTCAGTATATTTTCATGGACTTGTTATCCATGGATTTGTTTAAGCCCTTTTCAAAGGGCCCGATGCTGTCTGTCTCCACAACACCCCTGAGAGTCAGTTCCAGACCTTGACTTCCACAGCACAAAAAAAAAAAAAAAAAAGTACTACTTTCCACTTGTATGTTTTAAACAGATTTTCTACAAGTTCCTATGAGTTTCAGAACAAAGAGGAGTTTTATATCAAAATACTCCTTTGGTCTAGCCAAAGCCTGGACCTCAGAGAGCACAGGACAACACACTTCTCTCTTTTCTCCTGGTTTTCCAGCAGATGATGATGACTGCAAAATTCACCCCCCTGTGCTAGTGAGCACCACAGCACTACCACAGCTCAGCTTCCTGAATCCACAGATCCTCCCTTGCAGTCAGGCACTCCAGTTATATATTTATTTTTTTTTTTTGCCCCAGGGCAAAACCTCTCCCTGTTGCCCATCTCCCCCCACACAGCCCCCAGCAGCAGTGGGGCAGCCTGGATGGGCAGAGATGGGCTAAGCCACGGGTGATGGGGACCAGGGGTGGCCACTTGGCCTTTCCTTGGGTGACAGCTGGGAGAAGGGGACCTCTGAGTGGGGAAGAGCCACAAGAGGAAAGGAAATAAGCATTTCCTGTGCCCAGGGAACACTGATGCTCTGACCTCCTGTGTCAATAAGCTTAATTAAACCATTAAAATTAATCTAAGAATGACCATTACAAATAGAGGAAGGCATCTTTAAGAACATTGCTTTAGATTAAATAACCCTCTTGTTATTTTTTTTTAATAAGACACAGCAAGTCTTATTCAGTAATACATATAAATGTCTATAATGATGTAAGGAATTAAATAGGCTAAGAGGAAAAAAAAAAAAAAAAAGCAGGATTTGTTCAGCTTGTTTTTGCAAACTAATTCCTTAAGCCTGTTTCAACTTTTTCTTTGAAGTGGAATTTATATAGGTGCCACTTGGAGGCACTCTTATACAATTTTCACTTGAAGTTTCTTATAAGAATTTCATGCAGGCAAACAGTATTTTTTTTTATTTCTTCTTCTTCTTATAATAATCATCTAGAAATGGGTAATTAACAGCAGTTTGGGTAATTAAACTTTGCCGTAACTCGTATTTATTACCTTGTAATTTTGTCCGAGGCAAACAGTCCCCTATACTTTCAATAAAACTGATTTAATTCCCTTGTGGAATGGATGATAAAACATTGTCTGTGATGCAATCGTGTTTCAAATAAGTGGTTAGAAGGGACTGCAAACTGCAAACTTACACAGATTATTCACTTTAAAACTGTATGAGGTTTCATCTCCTCAGATTTGAAACTAAACACTCAGCTTATAATTATATTCTATGTATGATAAATTATATATAATTATATTTAAGCAGCAAAGTATTTTTGTTTTATTTGCACATACAATCTCTCCATTTTGATCATGTTAGATATAGAACTTTGGAATGTATTTTATCATACTTGGAGCACTATTTCTTACACAGATGTAAAACCTGAATCATTTTTCTCAGTGATGACATTTTGCAAAGCATTTGTGCACCATACAAGTGCTTTTAAATTTTTGAATGCCTGATGTTCATTAATCCTCTATAGTTCACCAAATAAAAAAAAATAAATCTATCAGGTGAAAAGAAAGCTTGCTCTCTTTTGGCAACACATTGTACATCTGTGAAAGCTTTACAAAAGGAGAAACAAAAAAAGGACTTTGAGCTGTGCTGTCCTTAGTCAAGGGTGCCTAAAGGGAACTGGTCCACTAATAGGGAAGAAACAAAACCATGATTAAGAATATGACAGATTGAGTCCTTTTCACCGTAACCCAAGTGGGAACCACCTGTGCTCCTGTACCACCTCACACCTCTGCCTTGGGTCAACTGACCAAGATTTGTAAGGGGATGGCCCAGGATCCCTTTTTTCTGCCCATCCTGCTGAGGATGTGCCACTGACAGCAGCACAGGACCTGTACTGAGTTGTTACTGGGAAACCCCTTCCCCAAACTGCAGAGAGAGGAGAACTCTCACCCTCCTACAGCATCACAGCCTCGGGGCATCTCAGCACCAAGCACACAGCAATCCTACAAGTTCCTAACGAGGTCTCCTGGCTCCAAACGACTGCTTCACACAGCTAAATTGTGCAGTTCCAAAGGCTTTTTGAACAACACCTGTGATTCAGAGCAATGTTCCTCATCTTTTCAGAGAAAACCTTGCATATGCCCTAGATGGATATATTAGGAATTCCTCAGAGCGATGGAGATTAGCACAAAATATACTTGAGCACCGTGTAAGTCTAAATACTGAGTGGTGAGAGATAATACCTGCCTAGGGAGCCATAAGGACAGAAGTGTACTTAAGGAGAATGATGGGGTTTAGCAATGTCATAAAGAAGGCAGGAAGTAGAAGCCACCTTGCTGGGAGGCAGGGAAGGAGCTGAAAGCCAAAGCAAAGCAAAGGGGAGATGGATATTAACCCTTTGGAAGTCTCCCCACTCTCTTTGCACCTTTCTTTTTAGGGTCTATAAACTTTTCTTTGCAGCAGGCACTGATTTTTATTTTTTTTTCTACCAGCCTTGTTTTCTGGCCTGACACAGGAGCAGTCCCACAAGCCCAGAGCAGCAGTACCAGACCCAATGTTCCAAACTCCAGGAGCCAGCAAAAGCCACAGCCCACCCTGCCCATCCACCCATAAGATGAGATTTCCTGATAGTAAGTTACCCACAGGGGATTTTTCTTCAATAAGTGCGTCTGACTTTGCTGAACACTGTCTCCTCACTATGCCTTTTGAGTTTCTCCTCTCTGCTAAAGACTTCTAAGCCAAACATGTTCAGCATATGGAAGTAATATCGATTGCAAAAAAGCAATGGAGACAGAGTACAAATGTTCCCAACATCCTGTGGCAGGAGTTTCCAAGCTTACCCCCACACTTTATAGCTGGCTTGCTTTGAACCTGCCACCTCCTCCTCATCCCTCTGTTATCTTAAACCACTTGAAATGCTTCTCTCTTTTTTGCCCTTTCCCCCTTCCTGTTATTTATTTACTGCTTCTCTCATTTACTTTATCCTTACTCTTTCCTCCTTGTTCTCATCCCTGCCTTTATTTTCCCCTCCAGTTTCTCTGACATGAGGTTTCTCTCTCATGTCAGACGTATTATTGGCATAGAAATACTCTGCAAAATCAAGTAGGAACTGGAAAACCACAGACCCTGTCAGGCAGGTCTTATTCTATTCAGAGAACTCTTCTGGCACTATTCATAAAGCAGAATTGTATTGAATAAATAACTAAATATGTTTGTTTTGTTTTTTTTTTTTCAGTGAGCTGAAGTATTTGGTTTGCCACATCCTCCCCCGCCACCCTCTCTGCTAAAAGACTTTCTGCACAAAAAAAAAAAAAAAGCACCTGAAAACATATTCTAAGCCAAGCATTTATTTGACAGAATTCAGATTTGCTGAAAATAAAGTAATGGAGGCAGCACAAAGAATCTCATGTTTGTTAGACTTAATGAACTGTGCAAACTTGATTACAAGGTGTTATTTCCCCACTCAGATCAATTTACTTAAAAATGGCTTTGCTGAACAGCCCTCCATTAAGGATGGTCTAGAGTCAAAAATCTCAGCAGTAAGTGGATCATGGGGGTTCAGACCCTGGAATTAAGGGCTCACAAATACCCCTTCTGAGCCCTGCCATTATGTCATGGTAGAACAGCAGGCACCTCCATGAATTCAGCCTAGAAGGACACAGACCCTGCACAAAATGGGTCAGATCCAACTGGTCCAGCTCTCCTTGATGATGTTACCAAAGCAGACAAAAGGCTTTTCTTCAAGTTAGAAGTTTCCTTTTGGCTAATACTTCATTTACCCTCAGGTCAGCAAATGATTTACGCTTGTGATTTTACACCCAAACTGGTCCCTGATGCTAATTTGACAAGCCAACTGGTGAATCCTTAAAACATTTTCCTGTTAAAGGGACTCGACAGAGTTGAAACTGCATTAGGGCGTCAATCACAGAAACCATCTGTTCTAGCAGGGATTTTTGTGCTCTCCAGATTCAAGCTCCCTGAATGAGATGCTGACTGTTTTAGAAAATACCAACAAGAATCAGTATACAAGAAGTTACCTATTCAGCATCTCCTAGAGATAATAATTGACAGTAGTCAGCTAACAAGTAAAGATGTTTTGAATGATTAATGTGGGGGAGGATGAGTTACAGGAATCTCTTCACTAATTGTGTATTAAATTAACCTTCTTAACACTTACAGTTTGAGAATTGCTCTGCAAAACATTGTATATGAGCCTTAAGTACAGGGCTTTATTTCCCATGGTTAGTCACAACTGCCATAAAACAAATCTCTGAGCTGGAGTTTGTCTATCTTCAAGACAATAGCTTAAGATAATTTTATTTTTGATCATGAATAACTCTCTCTATCACCATCGTCTTTTCATTTATCACTAATCTTTCAAAAATAAAGAAGAATGATTCAGAGTAGACATGAGGAAAACCTTTTTCCCCATGAGGGAAGCCAAACAGGGGAGCAGCTTGCCCAGTGACACTGCACCAATTCCAGTATCAGAGGTTTGCTGGACCCAAGTGGATCAAGCCCTGAGCAAGTGGTTCTGATCCCAGAACTGACTCTGCTGGGGCTGGGTCTGACCAGAGACCTGGAGCCCCTTCCCACAGAAATTACTCTGCCACCCTTGGATCCCAAAGTATTACATGAACACTCAACATTCCACATTACATTTTATAGACATTAGGCTGGTGCTACCCTGTCTCAGACAACTTGAAGCTCCCGATCCTTGACAACTTTAAGGCAGAGTTATTGTATGGTTTCAAGTCTCAGGCAGACTCCAGCCCTGACCCAACTCCATCCCCTTCAGCACATCTGCCAGTGACCTCCCACACCAGGCTTTTCTACAGATAAAACACTGTTTTTCTAGAATTTCTTACTTCCAGACACTCCACAAATATTTTGATTGCTAGCAGAGGATCACATGGGGAAATATTTTAAATACAATTATTTCCAGACTTTATGGCCTTCAGCAACTGGACAGCTTTGTCATCCTGAACCTCTTACAACCAAGTACAACCAACCTCTTCTTGGATACTTCCAGGTGGCTGTGGAGATGTTTGCCTGTTCTGAGGACACAATTTAGAGGGAAACAGGCAATTCTGAGAATGCAAAAAGGAAAGACTATTGCAACAACAGGATTCTGTTAATCTGTGATCAAATTAGGTTTCAGTTAATTTTGAAAGTAGCGGGCATCTACCTTCCTATAGATCTTTATCAAGGCTTTTAATACCACTATAACCTCTCTGTTAGATTCCTTTTACCCTTCCTGATCCCAGAACACTACAAACAGTAGCATGCACCTGTTGGTGTGTAGCTACAGATGGCACAATTCCTTTGAAATGTGAAAAAAAAATACAGGAAGGCTAAAGAAAATAGAAATTTTAGAGAAGAAATATCCACCAATATGGGAAGAACCTCTCCATTAGGGTCTTCCTTTTACATGTTGATATATCAAACAAGAAAACGAGGGAGTGAATGAGACACTTTATTTTTTCTAAATTAAAAAAAGTTATATAGATAAATAGATAGATAGATAGAGAGATTAGATTACAGCCCAGCATCCCTTTCTGCCAGCAGCCTGTGGAGCTCAGGATGCCCTCGGTAAGGCTGCTGAGCAGACTGGTGATAGAACAGACCTTCACTCCACAAAAATCCTGCTGACAGCAAGGAGCTGAATGCTGCAGTTTTTTCTACCCTTAAGATAAGACAATTGCTTGGATGCAGCAACATCTGACGCAGTTTAGTGATCAATCTCTGATTGACAATTCTAATTAGCAGCTCTCTTACGTGCAATATTACGGCGCTTTCTAGCAACTTGCTGCTGCCTATTAAATCTCCTCAGCCATCTTCTATAAAACAGAGTACTTTGTAGATCATTTGATACTCAGTGCTGTCAATTATGTTTGTTTATACTGAAAGGCTTTATTGGCATTGAAACATGCTGGTTTTGAAATAAAAATTCGTATCTATAACTGTGATACCTTCAGAGACCTCAGCATTTCTTCCCTAAAGAACTACTGGTATGAGGCTGACACAGGAATATTACTGTGTCCTGTTACTAAACAGAACACCGTGTATCAGCTTTTGTACATTTAGAGATTAAATTTCCCCCCTCCCCCACCTCCAACAGGGGTTATGATTCATTCTGGAATACAGTAATCATAAGAAAAGTGACATCTGTTTAAAAATATGGTTCTCTGGTACAGTCACAATGACATATCACATTTTGCTTGGTTGAAAACACACTGGAAAATGGTGTTCATTTGAGATGTGTTATAAGATATCTATACAGATTTTTCGTGGAGTAACATCCTTTCTGAAAACCCACCAAACACAGACAATTACACAGCAGGGTCATGCCTTAGCATCCCCATTACAGTTTGTAATGAATAGGCTGAGGTTCCTGAGAAGCACAGGAAATAATCTTGTATTTTGGTCACTGGGTTTCTCACCTGTATGGAATACAAGTTTGTTTCAGTGTTGGTTTGTGGTTTTTTAAATTTTTTTTCCTCCCTAGTAATTCTTTTGGAAAACCAGGTTTTCCATCATACAGAAGGTGATAAATTACTGAGAAAAACCAGTATCTTTTCTTGTCATGCGTGTGGATTGTACCAGAGATCTGTTTTCCCTGGTGTTCCTGGAGAAGACAACAGTATAGAAAATGAAGTTTCCCTCCCTCCCACCTCCCCAGAAATCCCAGAGCAGCAATTTCAGCTTAAATGTTACCTTAAGCATCCTTCAAATTAACCACTGAACACTTCCAAAACTAAATTTAAAGATGACAGATCAGCAAAAACTTTGTAACAACACCAAAAAAAAAGAAAAAATTATTGTAAAGTAGAGATAAGGAGGTCAATGATATATGCACTTGAAATACTAGATAGCAGCAGCCAGGATGCAAAGCACAGCAGGGCAGTTACAACTCAGTGTGATTCATCTTTTAAATGATAAGGCTTTCTAATTTTATCAAGTATTTGTCATATCAAATGCTTCCTAGTCCCATGAAAAATTTCTTTGATTTCTGTCCTCTAGAATTTTGATGTACAGTTCCATGTTGCCTTCATATAAGGATTAATGCTGGATTTATAAATGAACAACTCAATATTTAGGACTATGGATGGTGGTAAGTGACACCCAGAAGGTTGAATTCCCTGACTTCACAGTAACTTCACACAGGACCAGCTGTACGGGGAGGACATCCCCTAGTTATTAAGAACAGGGCCTGAAGACATATCAATTCCAAACTTATTTTGAAACTTACCTTTTAAATAAATATTATAAATCCTCCCTGTAAGTAGAGAGTATTTTTTTCCTTGGGAAATTAGCCAGGAGGCTTCATATATGCCTATATCTATCAGACGGGCACATATACATATATAAATGTTATTGGAGAGGAAAGATTGTATTGAGTTGCATTAATAAAAGCAAAGATAAAAATTCAAATATGATCTTCAGCATAACCCATCTCTCCTATTCATATTCTCTGAGAATAAGTTCAACCATCCAAGACAGCCCTTGGCTTTCTCTGCCTTCTTGCTGGGTCACCCTGCTCCTGTGCCCCAGGCACCTCCCATTTTCTGGCACAGGGATTTTTCCTGCAGCTGCCAGCCCTGATCCCTATTTGAGTTGCCAGGTGCTCTGCATATCCTCTGCTAACAAGGCATTTCTTCTGCTCTGCTGAAAAACTTGCTATTTTGCCAGGCTTCATGCTCCCAGAGCTCTCCCTTTTCACCCTCATCCCCCTCCTGCCTAAAACCACCTTCCTCCAACCACTCCTTTCCCAGTTCACATCCATGGCCCTCTGGGGTCCATCCAGGGCAATCTCAAAAGCCCCCAAACACCAGAGGGGACCTCTCCCTGCTGCACACTCAGGTATTGGTACGTTTTAGCTTCAGATTCAGTCATTTCATGACATGAAAATTAGTGTTAAACATTTTCATGCAAGAGAACGAGACACCTTGTTCAAATTTCAAAGGGACCCTCTCCCCTCCTACATGTTAAAAAAAAGAAAAAAAAAGAAAACCTCACCAAATTTGCTAAGTTAATCAGAAAGAGCAAAGAATGCTAATCCCAAATATCATTTGTACTTGGAGAGAGGGAGGAATCAGCACCAGCCATCCTGAAATCATTGTTAAATTTGGCATCACTACCAGTGCTGTAGACAAGGATAAATCTTCCCTCTCATCTGCATTCAAGTGCAGTTTGGATCTCTGCTGTGTGTTCTGCACTTCTGCTATTCTCTACTGATTTTTGGGGAGAGAGCTGCATAAAATATGCAACACAGACCCGTGGTGCAAACTGGAGGATGTAAGTTTATTCCTGCTTTGATGAAGGGAAAATACACTTCTCTCATCTTATTCTCCTTGGACCACATAGGAAGGAAAATGGAGTTTCATGGCACACCCTTGGAAAGGAAAGTGCTGTTAGCCCAGGTAACTCAAACCAGTAACAAATTTAAACCATTAAACTAGAAAAGTAACAGTTCTCATACTGGACTAAAACTATATGACACTCCCTATGCAGCAGAAACAACTCTACAATTTTTTTAGGAGCTGAACTCATGGAGTTTACAATTTGGGAGTATAATATAATTCAAATCTCACCCAAGAATCAAATTTAATAAAAACTTATTGGAAAGCCTTAGGTGTATTTTAAAAGACATCTATTGTGTTTTATCCAGCATCTAAAGATCCGTATCCACAAAAAAATTTAAATAATGTAGCATGTAAACAACACTCATGCTGAGGACCTTTTACTTTCTCAACCTTTTTTTTTTTTTTTATATGTTTCTGCACACACACAGAGCACAAATCAACTTGTGTGGTATATATTAATATTTTTCAACTTCTACTCTTAATTTTCTAGTTTTTGGGTTGCCAGCCAAAATAAACATTTTTACCGAATGAACAGTTACATGTAAAACAATTTTGCATTTTGACATTAATTTTCTCAGATACTTTATTCTACTTTATAAGGCTTAAATCTCCTAAATTTTAGTTTAAAAGCTTAACTTATATTAAATTTTAGAGGCAATCTTATTTAAAACAGACTTTCTGTGCAGTAGAGTTTGCAATTTTACATTACCAATGAAACATACAGACAAATCACCTGATATTCATGTCCCTTGTACCAGGCTGACAAAGAAGTTATTTTGAAATGCTCTGATATTTTTCTTTACCAATATATAGATGGGGAACAGCAAAACTGTCATCTGCCTAAGATTATGACTGTCCAGGAACTCTGAAGTAAAAATGATGAGTGAATATGCATCTTCCAGCTCCCCTAACACCATGGCTTCCTGACAGACCATGCCACTGAAAATACCCTGAAGATAAATAGACACATCAGGCAGAAGCCCCACCTGCTACTTTGCCCAGTTAGAAATGCAAACAAGGATTGACCTGTCCCACTTCTGATCTCAAAGCAGTTACCAGAGTGCATCTCCTGCAGAAGTCAGGCCAAGGGAAGTCGAGTCAATGACCGTGGATAAAAGCTTTTCCGATAAGCTCCCCATTCATTAAAACAAATGGAGACTTTAAATTGATGAAGATTATAATAAATTATTTCTTAATCCTGCTCCATCAATCCATCATACATGGTACTACAATCCAGTGAGCAGTAACACTAAAAGCTTAATGCAAGTCATCTTCCCTAGTCCAGAGCTCTGTGGGTGGCTGGGGAGGGAGAATTGCAGTGGAGGGTGATGGGGAGCAACGGGTCACAACTTCTGTGCATCTGGGAAAGGGGACTTCACCTTGGCATTGCACTGGGAGAAGTGACACTCACAAACCAACCTCACCTTCTGCAGTGCCCTACAAGTCTTTGCCACAAGCATCTCCCATATTTTTCCCCATGCCCTGGCCAGGTTGCCAAACCTTGTACTCTTGAAGATCAATCCCAGTAGGAATCTCTCAATGCACCACAGGTATCCTGGCTGCTCCAGTCAGTCTAGAAGGAGCCCAAAAAAGCCAAGAAGAATAATTTTAGACTCACAGCACAGAAGTTGGCAGGCCATAGATGGGACCAACCCAATCCAGTTGCTTGGAGGAGCAACAGCAATGAGATGTTACTCCATATTTCAGGGATGCTTTAGCTTGTTAGCTATCCTGAGGCTGTTATTATTAACAAGGTGGTAAAGCACAGAGCCCCCTTAGCCTGCTGCTGACATGGTGGGCACTTTCAACTCTGCTAGTTTATGATTATGTTAATTCAGGAAACTGGAATACAGCTAGTTAATTTTTGACCATGCTAACAAATGCTTTTTAAACCACAAAATAAAGTAGCAGATGCTTTCAAAGCTCTTGTTACTAAATAGAGGAAGCAGTCACTGAGAACATTTTATTTCTTTATTTTTGAGCAAAAACAGCCTGATCAAAGAAATACACATTGAAAACACTGGGATATTGGCTGTATTCAATGAATAGCTCAGAACTTGGTTATTTTATGACTATTGTACATTTTATTTCACAATAGTACTTGCTGTCCTCAGGAACTAACCTCAGCATCAACTGCTAAAATACTGTATTGGTTTTTAACTCTTAAAACTAGAGCCTCATTATCTGAGGGTGTTTATTACTTCACTACCACAAAGAAAAGAGTGATAATGCCCCCAAGGGCAATGCCCCCTCACAAAGTGGGACAGCAGGAGGGGCTAAATGGGTGGCTTTATCCAAGTGTACCTTCCCCTAGGTGCCTTTGGTTGGAAACACCATTGGATGCTCATCAGGATGGTGATTACTCAAGGTCCTTACACCCTACTGCCTTTTGATAACTCATTAAAATTCCCAATGACTTGTTCTTAGCTAAGCATATACTGTTATGCATTAGGACAATAGTATCATCACAAGTCCCCCTTTTCCTTTCATATTGAGTGTTAAGTGCTTAAAAGACCAAAAGAGTTATCCTAGGAATCTGCAATTTTATAGACACATTTGATTGGAAAAAACCTTTAAAATCCTCAAGACCAACAATGAAACCAAGTCCACCACTAACAGTAACAAGTCATCTCTGGGAGGATTGTTCCCGTGCCTGACAACCCTTTCAGTTAAGAATTTTTTCCTAGTATCCAATCTTACTGGAGATCTTTGTCCAATGAGTAGTTAAAAGATGGTTATTTTATCATCTAGGCTTCACAGGCCAACAGAGCTTTCTCTCTACCTACACCTGCCCAAGCTGCAACATCTGAGAGATCTAAAAACAAAAAAAATACCAAGACATGTTTGACTTTGAGTTGCATTTAACTGCAGGCATTTTCTATGTGTCATAGTGTGCTCACAGAAGATAAATCCAGTGGGAATAGTGCATGAAAGGATGTTGTCATAAGTTTTTGAGTACAGTATTCAAGACTCAAGACTTCAGATAAAAAAACTGAAGTTTTGAAGTTCTCCTTGTCCTAGTATTTTATACTCACAGCCATACAAGCAGCTCAGAACATTTTTTTTTTATTTCTTGCAGAAATGTATCTTGCAACATATCCGAGAGATAGAAATGCAGTACAGTCATTTTACAGATGAGGAAACTTGAGTGCAGAGGAAAGTACATGACTACCAAATTGACATTTACTTTCAATATCTAAAATGGATTCTGAGGCATCTAAATGATGGCTTAAGTATTCACATTGAGAAAGAAGCATCTTAGTCCAATTCAGTAACCAGAACTGTCAAACAGAAAATACAGACAGTACTAAAAATGACCTAGTCAATATTTCAGATTAATTAAAGACATAAATAGGCAACATGTAATAGGTGAATTTTCAACCAGCAACCCTAAGGGAAGAGCAGAAGTCTAAATATTAACAGCAGTCCTTTTTCCCTGGACTATAGCATGACTATAAAGAGAAACAATTAATTTTGGCTTAAAAGTATATGGTTGTGATATTCTTTTATCATATTGGTAAACTAAAAAAAAAATCATTTCATAAAAAGAAGCTGAGAGAGTGAGAAACTCCTGTTGCCAGGAGTTGATCCATCTCAATAGGAGAAAAAAGCATCTCTCCTTGCTAAGTGCAATTTTTGTAATTTTCTGTAACAGGACATTCAATAATGTTTTCTGTGAGGCAGCTTTATATTTTCCCTATGCTGCAAACTCAGGGCATGCATTTCATTCTGAGCTTTTGTGCCTTCAGAGTTTGGTCATGCCACCTTCACCCACCTGCCACCTCCCAAACCTCTTTTCTTCTCCGGGTGCACAGAAGATGGCCCAGACAATACAGAAATCATTCAAATCACTTCACATCTCCAGCACCCCCTCTGCTGCAGGAAGACATTGGATCTGCTCTGGCTTGCACTGCTTTCAGCCCTTGCTATAAATTTTAATCAGATACTTTGTACCCAGTTGTACTCCTGTCTGAAACCATCCAAAGCGCTGTTGTTGCTAAGGAAACCACTTCCCCCTCCATCCTCACCCTCAGCTGTGCTGCCTCCTTCCCTCCATCTTCCCTCCTTTTCTTTTTCTCCCCATTTTTCCTTGACTCCAAGGGGCAAATCTGGCACTGAGCCATTTGCCTTCCTGAGTGCAAGCTCACCTGAAACACATGGAAAGTGACTGCAACCAGAACTTGGGGTATTTAAAGCAGGGCTGCCCTTGCACGGGCCCCTTATGCTTCATTAGTTCCCTGGCAGCAAGAGACAAACCCATCCCAATGGGCTCTGAGTGAGGAGGAGCTCCAACCCCCCATGAAAGAAAGGCAAAAACTCAGCTCCAAGCTCTTCCTGCAGGAGCTGGAAGAGGAAATATAGAAAAAAGAGATGGGCTGGGTATGTGAATGCTCAAGGATATATTTTTTTCCTAAGCAATAACATTCCAGACCCCTCCACACAGCATTTCCCTCCATGAAAACAAGTTTATCTCTTCCAGAGAAATCAAGTTCCCTGAACCATTTGGCTGAGGAATTGTTTCCTGACCCTTCACTTCCTTCCTGCCTCCTAAATATTTAAATTATGCAGCTGAGAAGCAGACCACAAGAGCAGATCATGTTTAGGGTTCTGTTGTCCAAGCTGGGAGCAGTGCATGCAGAGCACAGATCCAGCACTGCAAGTGCATGAGAAGAGAAGAAAAAAAAAAAAAAAGGGAGAGGAGAAATTCAGCTTTCACCATCACCCTCCTGTCTGTCCAGACCCAAGAAGTGAGCCAAGCTGCTACCTAAAAAAGGCAGAGGAGAAGCACAGTAAGGACAAAAAAATCAACGAAATTAGAGTGCTTTCTTCAATAGGAGTTGATAAAACATCATTTGGGGAAGAAAAAAACCACAACTAAACAACAAAAAACCCCTTAATTTTTATTTTGTACATTTTTTAGGGAAAAGGAAGTATATTCAACATACATAACTCCTTCATGAAAGGGCCCCTATAGCTATTCATTGTGCTTACCAGTAGTGGTAATTTTGACACGTTTCAGCTTTTTTTCTACCCTCATTACTCCTCCCCTCTTGCTTTTGCTTTTTGTCACATCCACCTTTGTATATCAGGCTGTAGAAGAGACAAAAGGCAAAATTCAGAGCTAAAGAGAAAGTAACCTCTAATATTATAGAGGCTTCCCTGAGCTTTTGCTTTTCCAAACTAAGCCTCATTGCCATTAGTATTGAGTGTAAGGATCCTGCTGGGTCTGTTGCAGTTGTCCTATTGACTTTCTCTGGATGAATAAGTTCCTGTCAAGAGCACCACTAAATATCCACTTTAGAAAAGCACTTTTAGCCATAAAAAACACATTTTCCCTTCCTTTCCTAGAGTCAGAGCCAGTGCTGCAAAGCAAAATGAAAATGCAGTCTTTGGAGACAGATATAATTATAAGTAAATACTTCATAGGCATTAATTAGCAACATTTTTTTTTCACCTGTGTTTTGTATAGGGAGTCAAACATTCCTCAACAGAATTTGCTTGTGCTCCTATACTTGCTACTACCACTTTACAGGTAATAATTAAACCAAACACCTGTACTGCACCAAGCTTCACATGCTTGAATAATATGAATGCAAATTCTTTAGTTGTAGATTTTTTTTTCCTATTTAAAAGAAGATAAGGTCCTGGTTCAGAACCAACTGTATGGCAGCTTCTTACTATTTCTTCATGTTCAGGAACTGAAGCAGTGTTATTCCCATTGCACAAAACGTTCACAAAACTCCAGAGTGTTTATTTGGGACTTGGGTTAATTATCTGAAAATAACCCCTGAGAGGAATGAAGCAATGGCTCATCTGCATTCAGCATCAATACCACAAGTTGAAGGTTAAAGAAAAAACCCTGCAGAAAGAGGACAGCAGAAGAGATGAAAAATAAAGGTCAGTATTGGCCTTCACACTTCCAGAAGCAGCAGAGCGAAGGCTCACAGAGAATATCAGCCACAAGGTCTGCATTTGCCAGGGAAGGGAACAGCCAATTTCCTTGGGCTGTTTATGTCCAAGGGCTATGCAGTTTTTAATCAAAGGCTACTGCTCTTGCTGACACAGACAATGCATTACTGATATTGTACAGTAAAGAGCCTGAAAGAATTCCTTAATTATTTTTTACGTAATAAATTCCAAAATTCTGGGCTCACTTGTAAGAGTTCAGCCACTTTCTTGAGACACAAGCCATGAAAGATGTCTGTTCCCTTGCTGGTTTTGGATTGTCAGAGAGAGGGCTCCTTTCCACTGCAGGACACCACACTCATGAATGTATTGCTAAATATTTAGAAAGGCTTCCTTGTGCTGAATATTATCATCAAGAAAGCTACATTATAAAATTCAGAGGTGTGCTGAAGAGACACTGATGGATTCATCTGAAAACTGCAAAAAAGAAATAAAAATTTAAAATAAATTTAAAAAAAAAAAAAAAAAAAAAAAAAAAAAAAAAAGCCACCACTGCTAGAAAGGCTGGGATTTGTTGTTTCCACCTGTGTGATTTACCTGAGAAGAGCTGGCTGTGAAAGAAACACTGGTGGGAAAACCAGCACAGCCTCTTCTGTCTGTGACTGAGGATCAGGGCTGTCTGCTGACATCCACCCTACTGCTAGCAGGTATTCAAAGGGGTCCTTAATATCAAATGGCAGAATCTGTATTTTCATTCCTTAACCTGGGGGTTGTGAATGTCCAGTTCAGCTCATCTCTCAGCCAGGCAGGGGGGAACATGCTTAAAACTGTCTTCAGGTTTTCATCTGAGATGTAGAGTTCACTGTTGGAACATATGAATATGCAGTTAGGAGATAGAAGCTGTCAGGAAATCATGCAGCTGTTCACTGGAACAAACAAGAGAGGAGAAATGTCTTAATATTAGAGCTGTCTTGACATTTCCCAGCACAACCAGGATCTGGCTGTGGTCTGCAAGAAATCAATTCAGAGAGAAGCCACAAATATCACCTAATGCCTCAATTCATAAACTTTTATCCATGTGGGTATGAAAGTCCTATTAAAGTAAATAGGACTCTGGTCTCAGACTCTCAGATTGTTGGACCAGAGCAGGTGAGAAGCCAAGTAGCACATCTGAAAGCTCCCTGGGGGCGAGGGCAAGGGTGTCCTCTGGAAACCAGCTTTAACCTTTTTTTCCTTCATACAGATTCATGTTGGCCTCATTTTACCTACCCTGCTCAGTCTGAACTAATGCTTTAGTGCTTTAGATTTGGTGAGGAGTACATAAATATTGATTGCTCCTGGAAAGGTTCTGGAGACCTTTCAAACTGACTCTTGTTTGTGCTAATTAATTATTATTTACATATTTTGGAAAGATGAGTTCCTGGTTCCACTGCCTTGACAAATGCTTTTATTGAGCCTTGTGATTAAGCAGATTTCATAGGACAAGGTAAATCTTTGGAGGATTTTTTTTTTAAGGACTGCAGTTCACTCCCTTTTAGATCTGTTATTTTTGACAAGAGAGGGCAGAAAGGTGAGAGTAGTATTCAGCATAAATAATTTTCAAGTAATGATCTAAAACTCAAGGGTCAAGTCTTTTATGGGTTTATTATTATTTTTTTTTACTTACCTGACCTACTCTTTCTCAGGTTTTCATTGATGAGTGTCTGGATTATGGTTTTCCTGAATTTGTGGTATATTTCCAATGAAGAGGGGTACTTGTGGGCTATTTGGTCAGTGACAGGATGATGACAATAATTGGGGCTACACTGGGAGTTATTCTTACAGATAATATTACAATGGAAATAGAAATAGCCAAGAGAACAAACACTTATTTAATGGACAAATACATTTACTGTAACTGTGCTTGCAATAATTAAGATTTCAGAAACCTCTTAAAGAAAATTGGCAGAAAAGAGCCAGAATTGCAGCCCAGATTTCCAAGTCTCTGCTCCAAAACTTAGCAAGGCCACAAATGGGATTATTTTTTTCCAGACAGGTTACAGTCCCAACAGTTGTTTAAAAACTATATGGCCATTAAAAAAAATGTAACAGCTGCACAAGAAGAAAGAGCAAGAGTTTGTTTCTCTCCCCCAGTGATGAAAATGAAGACTGGAACTTTCTCCAAGGTTGTTGGACAAGGTGAGGGGCATTGCATTTCCAGATAGTACCAACTGATGAAGTGATGGCCCCATGACCCAGCAGTGAGGCACACAAGTACAGGGGTTTCCATCACAGATGTCGTTGAAAAACCCATCACTGAGTGAGGATTCAAAGTTCTGACCCAAGATGGGTGTTTCATCAAATCTAGGGGAGGTTCCAACAGGAGAACATGATCTTTAGCATCTAATTCCTTCTCTAAAGTACTGCCCAGGGCAGCTCAACTCCAGCTTTCAGCTTTTCTTTTTTTATTTTCTGAAGTTTTCAGACAGCTCTATTAGCAGTTGTACAAGCACACACTGCAGAACCTTACAGCATTGTGATGACCTTCCAACATCTAATCACAAAGACAGTATTTCTATACACTAATCAAAAAATACTACAAGAGGTAAAGCCTACTGAAAAGATACTTTGTCAGGAAGAGGTTTGGTTTTTCTATCAGGTGCCCTTCGTGTGCAGTACTGCTTAGTAAATAATAGTGGTGGCTGAGCACAACAGCAAAGCTCTGGCTTACAGACACAACCAAATCTCCAGCCCTTCCAGGAGCCCATCCAAAAGGAAGGGTCTGACCATGCACTAAAGCAAAACGCTCTGCAGGGAGCAACTCAGTAAGGGAACAGGCAAAGTCCCCGCCTTCTGCTAGGAAGCAGCCGAGGAGCTGTGAACACAGAGCTCCAGCTCTTCTGATAGCTCTTCTAACAGCACTTCTGTCAGGCTCATAACACCTAAAAGTAATTCCCATTGAGGTGAAAATTATTGATAAACTGCTTCATGTACATAGAATGTGTGTATATATATATATATACATATATATATATATAAAATCATGCAAAGCCATCTATATTGCAGATTTATACTTTACACACTTCTAGATAAATACATTTGTGTGGACTGCTGGAGCAACCATGTGGTTGGCTGAATTGGCTGGAATGGCTCCACACCATTTCTGCCATTTAGTATGGAAGAAACAGGTTAAACATGGAAGAAACAGGTTAAACACCACCCCACACACACCCTGCAGGCAGACTTTGCACCTGATTAGTCAGCCACACACTGAAGTCTATTAATGGACACCCTATTGCCATGGCAGCAGTAGGTTAAAGTTAGAAGTTACTAGATTTGAATTATTTAAATATGCTAAAAACACCAATTTCCAGGCTTAAGTGCTTTGTCACCACACTTGGTCATCCCTAATGACAACTGCCACCTATTTTAGAAAGTTTCCTTAGAAACCTCAGTCACTGCCTAGGCACATGGATCTCTTGTCTGTGTATTTGTAGTTTGCCTATTGCCTAAGTACAAAATCTATGTCATACAGTTCCACTTACAGGCAGTAAACTCAACAGTTTTGTTTCTCAAATATAGTGAGTACGTGCAGTTTGATTTCTATCACAAACCAAAAGAACAGATCTTGGAAGCACAGATGTCATTTGATTCAGCACAGCCGAGCTGACCTCCAGAAACACCTGAGTATAATTCCTCTTTGCCTACATCCTTACAGCTACATAAAAGACCATACAAAAATAGTAATAAATTTAGATTTTAAAAGTGATTTTGTGATGCAAACACGATAAAAAGCCACAAAAGATGCAGAGAACACCAAATCATATTGTCCTGTATCTCAAAATAGTGACCATGCTTAGGAAAAAACAAATCATAGAATTATAGAATTGGCTGGGTCGGAAGGGACCTCAGAGCTCATCAAGTCCAACCCTTGCTCCACTACTGCCACAGTTCCCAGCCCATGGCACTGAGTGCCACATCCAGTCTCTTTTTAAATATCTCCAGGGACGGAGAATCCACTACTTCCCTGGGCAGCCCATTCCAATGTCTGATCACCCTCTCCTTAAAGAAATTCTTTCTAATGTCCAACCTAAACCTCCCCTGGCACAACTTGAGACCTCTTGTGCCCTCTTGTCTTGCTGAGAGTTGCCTGGGAAAAGAGACCAACCCCCCCCTGGCTCCAACCTCCTTTCAGGGAGTTGTAGAGAGTGATGAGGTCTCCCCTGAGCCTCCTCTTCTCCAGCCTGAACAGCCCCAGTTCCCTCAGCCTCACCTCACAGGACTTGTGCTGGATCCCTTCACAGCCTCCTTGCTCTTCTCTGGACCTGCTCCAGCACCTCAATCTCCTTCCTGAGCTGAGGGACCCAGAACTGGACACAGGACTCGAGGTGTGGCCTCACCAGGGCTGAGTACAGGGGCAGAATCCCTTCCCTGGACCTGCTGGCCACGCTGTTCCTGATCCAGGCCAGGATGCCATTGGCCTTCTTGGCCACCTGGGCACACTGCTGGCTCATGTTCAGCTTCCTGTCAATCCAGACTCCCAGGTCCCTTTCTCTCGAGCTGCTCTCCAGTCACTCTGTCCCCAGCCTGGAGCTCCCCATGCTGGCCAGCACTTGGCCAGCAGAAGGTGGAGCAGCTCTTCCCAGCCCTTTCTATCCTTCTCGGCAGTGCTGGGTGCTGCCCCCTTATCAGCTGATTGGCCTCACCTGAGACCACCAGCAGAAGGTGGTCAAACTATAATAATTAATACCAGCTTTTTAAAAGGTGGTAGAAAGGGTAAGTTATCTACATCAGTTTGCCAAAAATCGAATTCAACATAAGCTAAAATTTTTCTGTTCCTTAGAAGCCCTGACTGAATGTTCCAGAGCCTCCAAATTAATCCAGTGTCAATCCAAATCAATACAAAGCACTCACCTAAGAAAAATCATTCAGGTGCATTAGTATTTCCAGGACTGCCTATTTGACAGCACTGGGAAAGAGATATGGCTCACAGTTAACAAAAAACCCCACAAAAATAATTTCTCTATTTAGCACACACCCAGTATTCAAGATTATCTTGGCTTCTCGTACTCATTTCTTAATTAAAAAACTAACAGGGAACATTAAACATCTCCCTGTTTCATCTTTCAATATGCAAATTATAGATACAAGCCTACCAGTGGCAGCCTACTGAAAGCTGTGGCTGGATGCCATACAGGTGCAAGAAAGAGAGATAATTTTAACATCAAGTGATTACAGCTACAAATTTACTGCTCAGTAACCCAGTTGGGAGGTTGGTCTAAGGGACCCTGGGTTGAGCAGTTTTAAAGAGAAGTAAAGAGAATGGAACGTACTGCATAATGCTCAAGAATATACTGGTAGGTCTGTAATATACTTTGGGAATGTTCCGTTTTTTCGCCTTCTGGGGGCTGAAGAAGCTGCCTTTTTTTTTTATTTATTTCTGCACCACACTTATAGAGAATAAAACATTTTCATTTACAAGTGATTCCTCCTCTCCATTCATCTGGTCCAACTCATCCCTCCTGCTCAGACCATAACTCCATGGATAGACATAACTGCATTTATTTCAGCTGTGAGAAGGAATCCAGCTCTTGCACAGTGACTTTTTGCTTGGATGCAGTAGAATTGTCCATGTGTCACCTGGAGGCCCTCACTGGAGAGGGACACTTACAAGGGTTTGAAGGGATAGTATGGGGAGGAATGGATTTAAACTGAAAGAGGAGAGATTTAGATTTGCTATTAGGAAGAAATTCTTTCCTGAGAGGGTGAGCTTGCCAGAGAAGCTGTGGCTGCCCCATCCCTGGCAGTGTTCAAGGCCAGGCTGGATGGGTCTTGGAGCAAGCTGGGCTGGTGGGAGGTCTCGCTGACCATGGCAGGGGGTGGGACTGGATGGTCTAAGGTCCCTTCCAACCCAAACCTATCCATGATCTCTCAATCCATGAATGTAAAGACAGCCTTGCACAAAGTTAGGAAGAGCTTTTGTGTGCAGAATTGTGGGAAATGCTTTCACCTCAGTACCTTCTCCTCTCAGTGGGACCTTGAAGATATTCAAGAGTATGAGCAAAGGGAAAGATGTGACTCAGTGCCCATTTCTGGCTTCTTGATGAGTCCCAGAAGGAAGAAGACAGCCATGTAATGCAGGCAGTGACATGCTGCCTCAAAAGAGAGTCTCCTCCTCCCTGCATCTTGTGTAACTTGGTGCAAGGGGGGAAGCAAACATTTTGTTAATTTAACTTTTCTAGAAGGAGATAAATGAATGAGGAATCATTATGGCTTTGATGGAGCAGATAGAATCTCAGCCAAGAGCCAGCATGAATACAGATGTCTCCACACATTTCCCCCAGATCCCCAGGAGCAGAGCAATTCTATGTTGGTGGGATGACAAAGGACCGGATGGCCCATGATGAAATGGCTGCTTTGCTTCTGCTGGGCTGGCCATAGTGAAGTTGTGGTGGAAGGAGCTGGATGTCTCTGGCATGTCAAAGTCCCTCTATGGGCATGACAAAATCAGGGCAGCTCACTCCCAGAGAGGGAACAAATTCTCCTAAAAAGATGTAGCCAGAGGAGCAGCAGGCTAACTGGCAAATAGGGCTGTAGCAAGGAGTTTCTGGGAGTGATTTTAAAGAGGAAGAGAAAAGCCAGCTAAGCTTCCAGAACAAGCTGATACTGATAGCTGCATGAAATGCAGATACAAGGAGCCAGAAATGTTTTAAATTTGAGCTGTTGTTGCGGCTGTGGATTTCCAGCACTGCTTCATTTGCTGCCCTCCCTAAATTGCCACTCTAAAATTCTATTAGATTATGCTGTGCTGGGAGGCCCTTCTCCTGGGATCATTAGGCATCTCTCAATTTAGTTTTCCAATCAAAACCTGAAAGTTACAATTTCGTGGCACAGCTGCTGTTATTGAAATAACTCTGGCTTTGCTGGCTGAAGTCTCCAAGGTGGGGAAAGGAGAGGAGAGGAATAGCCACAGCACAAAGGAGCTGGTTAGGGACAGACATAGGAAAGACATGAGAAGGACAAGGATGCTTCACATCAGCAGAAGGAGCTGAGAAGGAGAAGAGAAGCAGAAGGAGGAGAGGCCTTTGACACCGTCTCCCACAGCATTCTCCTGAGAAAGCTGGCAGCCCACAGCTTGGACAAGCGTACTGTGCACTGGGTTAGGAATTGGCTGGAGGGCCGGGCCCAGAGAGTGGTGCTGAATGGGGCTGCATCAAAATGGCGGCCGGTCACCAGCAGTGTCCCCCAGGGCCCAGTCCTGTTCAATATCTTCATTGACGACTTGGATGAGGGGATTGAGTCCATCATCAGCAAATTTGCAGATGACACCAAGCTGGGGGGGAGTGTGGATCAGCTGGAAGGCAGGAGGGCTCTGCAGAGGGACCTGGACAGACTGGAGAGATGGGCTGATTCCAATGGGATGAGGTTCAACAAGGCCAAGTGCCGGGTCCTGCACTTTGGCCACAACAACCCCATGGGGAGCTCCAGGCTGGGCACAGGGTGGCTGGAGAGCAGCCAGGCAGAAAGGGACCTGGGAGTCTGGATTGACAGGAAGCTGAACATGAGCCAGCAGTGTGCCCAGGTGGCCAAGAAGGCCAATGGCATCCTGGCCTGTATCAGAAACAGGTCCAAGGAGGTGATTCTGCCCCTGTACTGAGCCCTGGTGAGGCCACACCTTGAGTACTGTGTCCAGTTCTGGCCCCCTCAGTTCAAGAAGGATATTGAGGTCCTCGAACAGGTCCAAAGGAGGGCAACCAGGCTGGTGAAGGGACTCAAACACAGATCCTATGAGGAGAGGCTGAGGGAGCTGGGGCTGTTCAGCCTGGAGAAGAGGAGGCTCAGGGGAGACTTCATCACTCTCTACAACTCCATGAAAGGAGGTTGGAGCCAGGGGGGGGTTGGTCTCTTTTCCCAGGCAACTCTCAGCAAGACAAGAGGGCATGGGCTTAAATTGTGCCGGGGGAAGTTCAGACTGGATATTAGAAAGAATTTTTTCATGGAAAGGGTGATCAGACATTGGAACGGGCTGCCCAGGGAGGTAGTGGACTCTTCGTCCCTGGAGACATTTAAAAAGAGACTGGATGTGGCACTCAGTGCCATGGTCTAGTGACTGCAGCGGTAGTTAATCAAGGGTTGGACTCGATGATCTCTGAGGTCCCTTCCAACCCACCCTATTCTATGATTCTAAGGTGATCCATGTCAGCCTAGACTCTATTTCACTGTGTTCCTATTTCACACTTTAATGAAGAAATCTTGTTCAGAGCCAGGCCAAGACTGAAAGTTCACCTCCCTGTTCCATCTTGCTGTTTGACCTGTTCATGGTCCTCCCAGCATGTGCTGGGTATTATCTGCATATAATCAACAGCTCGAGTATTTTATAAAGAAAAGAACTTAGACAATTCCTCACAAGGATATAGCCTGGCATGCATGCTGAACTCATAGGACAGCTTTTTATACTTTATATATGTTTGACCACAGGATGAGGGACAATGGCTTTAAATTAGAGAAGAGTAGATTTACGTTAGATGTTAGGAAAAAGTTCTGTACAAGGGGGGGTAGTGGAAAGCTGGAAGAGGTTGCCCAGGGAGGTGGTTGAGGCCTCATCCCTGGAAATATTCAAGGTGAGGCTTGATGAGGCTCTGAGTAACCTGATCCAGGTGAGGGTGTCCCTGCTGACTGCAAGGGGGTTGGACTAGGTGACCTTCAGAGGTCCCTTCCAACCCAAATTTATGATTTTATAAGTGTCTGGTTCAATTGTGTTTCTTATGCAGCCAGTTTAAGCACCTGAACTGATGCTTATTTCACCTGCAGTTTGGTGATACCTATCCATTCGATTTGCCCATCAGAAGAGGTGTGAATGACATCCTTAGTACTCTCAGTTTCCATGCTTCAAATTGGCACCCCTAGGACTTCTGGTTTTATCTATTCATAGAAGCAACAAAAATGAAGGAATAAGAACAAAGAATTGTTGGCTGAAAAATCTGACAGCTGAGGATGTTAACATTCACAGAGCAATTGTGTTTATTATTCCAGAAGAACAGAAAAAGGGAGATGTACATTAGAAGGGGATGTTAACAAATACGGAGAAAAAGTCAAGACAGACCCTGAGGTTAAAAATAACTAAATAAATCAAAACCACTGTAAAGTACAGGACAGCTGGTGTTAAAGGACAGCCTATAAGGGCACAATGTCAAATAAGCCTGATGCAGGGAGAGTGGAAGAAGAGACTCAGGACCTCTTTAACACTCCAGATAATCAAAGGCAAATTGTATTTAAAATGGAATTGTGCTGAAAGTGGAAATATAATTAAGACCAAAAGTGAAAGAATAGCACAAGTTATGTTGGCATAGAACTGAAAAGGCAGAGGCATAGAGCAATCTATAACCAGCTATTAATGTAAATGAAAATAAGAAAAAAGTTCTATAAATGCTCCATCCATAACAGAAGAGAAAGAACCATCAAGTTCTTTCTTTTTCTAGTCAAATAATGGTAAAATGTTGGAAATCTCAAGTGCCCAAAGCTTGCCTTCATTTAGTTTTTACTAAGGTTAATTACAGCCAGGAACTTGAACAATTAATTTTAACAGGGAGACAAGCATAGGACAGTTATGTGGAAAAGACAGGTTGAGGAATATTTAAGTTAGATGCAGTCAGATTTTAGGGAGAAATGAAATGCACTTTCAAGTGCTCAAGGAATTAACTTAATTGCTAATGGTCCTTAGATGGGTTATCTTTGAGAACTCAAGAGGACAGGGAAATCCCAGGGGACTGGGAAAGGGCAAATGGAGCACAGACTCTCAGAAGCAAAGAGGGAAGGAAGGTCCAAAGATTTAAAGATCATCCAACCTTGCTTTTATATTTGGGAGTGTATTAGAACAGTGCTAAAAATGTGAACAATGATTGTATGACTGTCTTGAGAACAAATCAACCCCGTCACCAAAGGAGGCATTCCTGACACTGATGAGTGAGTGGAAAGTTGCAGGCATGCTGATAGCTAGAAGATTAGCTGCCAGAGGTTTTATAAATAAATTCAGGAAAAGTGGTCTAAATGGTATATGAAGTTTATAGGCAGCTGGTTTAAAAATAACACTTAAAGCTATTACCTTTGCATAGCAGATAAACAGAAGCACATTTTGAGGCCTTTCCTGAACTTTGTTCTGGTTTGTATTTTGTGAGGTGGTGGAACTGACTGACTTCATAGGTTTTTCTGAGAGATGACATTCTCTATTTTAGCAACAGGTCTGTGTTTTCACAAATACAACTCTTCGAGTGATCCCAAAGTAGAAAATGGAGAGAGCAGCATTTCACTTGAGAACAGGGAAGAGCTATTTTACATTGGAGACTTTTCTGCAAAGGATTTTCCTGCAGGAAATGCTGGATGTGCTCAGCCAGCCCAAGGTTACCTTCTGCTTCTGAAAGAAAGCTGGTGGCAGGGCCATGCACTCAAGTGTCAGTGCTGAAGACAGATGTAAGGAGATGAGGACTTATCAGCTGAGATAAGGTTCTTTGACTTCCTCATTAGTTACAGTCACTGTGATTGAGCAACTGCATAGCCTCCTCATCCAGACCAGGTGGGACAAGGCTAGATACAAATTGCTGGGAATGCTGCATTAATCATCAGCTCCAATTCACTTCCAGTCTGAGCTGCATTTATATCTCTGACAGGAAAGAAAAAAAAGTCAGTCATAGCAACAAAACATCAATCCTGCAGCAGTTTGATCCATACCCTATTTCAGACTTTGGGTATGGAAGAAGCTTATAGCCCCCACCAGAAGTAAGCAATGCAACACTACCAGTACATTAAAATGTTGGGGAAAATCAGCCAAGCACAAGAAGTCAGCCCAGCTGAGAAGCAGGCCATGTTATCTGGGTGATAACTCATCTAGTACAGCAATATTGCTCCCCAAAGCCCAGCTTGCTCAGGACTACAGAAACCAGGAAACATTGCATCCTTTTTGTTAGAGTCCGTTTTCCATTTCCTCTACAACCAGAAGAGGAATATGTTCTCCTTCACAAAAATCAAGGTGTCTCTTCCAAATCTCAAATAAGTTTGAAAGAAATTCACAAGTAACATAAGACCAAGCAGTCACAATAACTAAAAAATGTACAGGCAACAAGCTCTGCAACTGTTTTGCCTTGGAGGGAAAAAACCAAAAACCGAAACCAAACCCCAATTGTATTGGTCTTTTTGTAAAAAGAAATAAAAAACACTGATGGACCTTGAATGACCCAGTACAAGGTGTGATCTAATTTTCCCTGCATCTCTGTAGTGCAAAACCAAACAGCACACTTCTCCCTCCTTCCAAGTGGCTCACAGATATTTTTATGCATAATGTGGCTTTACCCAGAAGAATATTCATCTAAAGAATACATGCCTTGACAGCAGAACTGAAGATAAAATTAAGCACGATGCAGTAAATTTAAATTGTTGATATGATAGTTGCATATTTATCAAAATAAAAAGTTGCTGAGGTCTTACATATGGAGCTAAATTAGATTCACATCCAGGGATATGGAGAGCAGTGTGAAAGGAGCTCTTCCTCACTTGTGCTCTTCCACATGGCCTGAGGACTAGGAGTGAAGCAACAGCACAAACAACCAAAAATAGAAGGATGGATAGGATTAAGGTTATTGCTTCTCCACCTGCAGACTTCTCAGCAAGCCAATGATGGGGGATGAGCACAAGATATCTGGAAAAAGAACAGCAAAGGAAAGAAAATCAGGCCTGTGCTGCTCTAGAAGGGTTTTCTACAAGGTTTTTTCTCCACCTGGCATTAAGGGTAGTCTTCTCAAGCCTGGATGAATGATGAGGATGTTTAGCATGAATGCTCTTGTCTTAAAAAGATCAGTGGGTTGAGAGGTTAAACTTTAACAAGCTGTAATTTCTAGAAACTCACTGGACCTCTGACTCCATGGAAAAACAAGTAACTTCTTTCCCTGAAATGCTCTCTTTTTTATGACCTCAATATTACTCCCTGCACCAGCAATTTGGTCACTATAGGATCTTTCAACCTTAATGAGACCAGACTCCTCGTGTAAAACATTAGCAGCATTTTCCTCCACTCCTTCACAAATACTGCAACTCTAACACAAAGCAGCAAGACAGGTCACCATCCTTTTTAGTTCAAGTAATAAAGTGTTACAAAGCCACGTCCCCCAGGCACTGCAGACACAGACACACATGCACACATCCCACTGTGTGCTGTGACTCAAAAATACGATACAGCATTAAAAGGTATATTTTTCCTTCAAAGTCCATTTATAATTCCCACCAAAACTTACGGGAGCTGTGCAAACCCATTAAGAGAGAGATGAATATACTTCCCTCCTGAGCATAGCCTTGAATTACAAACCAAGAAGAGCTACAGAGGTCTGACACCTAAAAGAAAACCTTGAAAATCTATATTTCTAATGGAGATGCATCTGCTTCTCACTCCAGCAGTGCTGCAGTGCAGTTGTGCTGCTCTCACCTCTGCTGCTGTCATTATGCAGATATACTCTCAATGGTAAAAGTTAAGAAGTGCTAATGATATTTAAAATCCATTGCCAAATCAGCCCTTTCTGCATCTCCCTCCCCATCTGTATCTGTTTACTTGGCTGAAAATCCATTTACAGTACTCTGGTATTTTTCTAAATAAAAGTCATGTAGACATTTACTTAAGGACCAGAGATCTTCAGTGGGTTTCCAAGGTGCTTTGGTATTTGTTGTTTGCAAAGTGTTTCCTTGCTTTCCATTATAAGCAATAGTCATCATCAAACCTACTTTAGAAAAGAGAAAAATAAACATCAGCTAATGGCTGCTTATTCCCCACATCCACCTGCACAGGAGCTCCCACTGGTAGCCTTTCAAAAACTGTTCTTAAAAGCCTTTCTCACCTGAAAAGCTACAGGGTTCTCATCCTAACTGGTTTCATCCCAACTCAAGGAGACCTTGAAAGTCCAGGGATGCCCAGCACCTGCAGAGGCACAAGCTTGGGCACCCAATGGAATTGGCAGTTTGTAATATGGGTAGAAAAACAGAGAAATTACTTCATGCAGAAGGAGCACACGATTACATGGGACATCATACGTGTGAGAAAATTTATCAGAACCAGCACCTCATTTGTCTTGAAGAATATAAACAATTAATTCCTGCCACTGCCACCTGCAAAAATTCATGGCATAGACACGCTCAAGCAGAGACTGAATAAACTCAGAATTAATTACAATTTGTCCTACTTAAGGAAATACTATTTCCTTAACTAGCTCTACAAAACTCTACTTCTTTTCCAGTCTTCTTACTTGCCTGTTTACTGACCTGTTCTTTTTTATTTGTCTCTGTGCCTTATTTCTTGACTTTGAGTAATAGTTTCCAACTTGAGTACTGTCAGACCAATTTACCTTAAAGCCAGCTGTAGATGTATAACTGCCTAAAAATTTTCAAAATGCTGAATACAACCTGGTGACAGCCTCCCATTATCCACCAGTGAAGGTAACCCTGGAAATTTTCCTGCCCTCCCTCATCTGAACTAACAACTAACCCCTAAGGTATTCCCAGCATGGAGAAAATCCTTTATTTTCCACACCTAAATGTCATTTACAGATAATTTCTGAAATTAACCCGTTGCACAAAGCATGCTCCTTTGCAGGTAGAAGACCACTTAAAACCCACCAAGTGGTGATGGTGCTGATGCAACAACCAAGAGGTTGGTGTCAGTCAAGTAACCCCAGGGAGTTCTTTATTACACAGCTGCCTTAAGGAGAGCTGGTGGCTGGTTCTGCCCTTTAAAAATGTAGATTCTTCGGGTTTATCTGGGATGTCTGGACAGGAGCAGTCCAAAAATCCTTCATTTGTTCTCCACCACACACAGCTCTAATCCTCAGCCCACACTCCCTGTAATGAGAACTGTCCAACCTACTACTTGCCCAGCTTAAAAATTGATTTTTTTCATCTTGACAAATTTAAAAGCCCCAACAGCACAGGATTTACAACACATTTACACAAGGGATGCATTGGACACACTGTGCAGGATTCACCACACATCTGCACATGTACTTCTGTTCAGAAACTGGGAGAAAGAAATGCAAGAGCTTCACCTTGCTACAAATACATCCCAAATACACTCCTGTCACCAAACACTCAAATTTCTACAGCCCCCTCTGCTCTGCCTTGCTCTTGCCACCAGTGCAAGCTGCAGGGCTTGCCCATGGTAGTGCTAGATTTCAGCATAAATTAGCCCACTGTATCCAACTGCTAAAGGAAAAAGTGTTATCACAGTTGACTAGACACAGCATGTTGAGTATAGACAGGTGTTCTTTTCCACTGGAAAAAAAACCCTTCAAAAAAACCCACCCCACATCATGCCTGGGGTTTCAAGCCTTCTCATCAGAATTCAACACACGACCGACACCTCTAGGTAGAACAAACACCTCCCAGGAAAGGAAGCCTTGGTGAAGAAATGAGTGAAACAAGGTGTTTTAAACACTCTACTTAATTTTCCCCTCAAATACACTTGCCTTCCACCACAGCCCCCTCCCCTCCAGAGGAGCTCCTGTCCCAGGGCTCCTCCTGAGCAGGTGAAGTCTGGAGGTCAGGGCAGGCAAATCTCAGGCTGTGCTTGCTGGGGCTGTGGGTCTAGAGATTTAAGGTCCCTTCCAACCCAAACCACTCTATGCTTCTATAAAAAAATGTACATGCAATCAGGAGAGAGCAGGGCTCAGCTTTCTAGCCAGGTTTCTCCAAGCAAGAGTTCAAGTTTTTGATTATTTCTGGTGGTTTAAGGATTAACTCTGTTCTCAACCATTAATCCATGGCAATGGACTAAGCAAGTGATCCTTCTAATGGAAAATTGATTACACAGCAAAGTTTTGTGCAGAACTGAAACTGTATGGATATTATATGGTTCTTAAGCAAGAAAAAACTGATCATTCTAAGTTCTGATTTGAATTTAAAGGTCAATTTTTATTTTTTTTTTTTAAATAATTTCAGCTTCATTGAAATATAGTTTTGACAAATGTCCTTGAGGGCTTAGAGGTTTAAAAAAACAAAAAAGGGAAAAATCAGAAGCTTTTTCAAATACATTTTGATTAAAAGCACTGAAAATACACCTTCCTCTACCTCTTGCTCAAGTTTGCTTCATGAGAATTATGAAACTATAGTCAGATATTCAGGCTGTCAGGTCTGCACTTTGTCAAAGATTCCATGCAGAACACTGCACTACTGCTCCTAATCACTTTATTGGCTGTTACTGCATTCTAAGTGCTCTTTAAAAAAATAAAATAAAATAAAATTGAGCCCTACTCCCCAGCAGTGTTCAGGACCAATGCTGAAGTGTATTTGCCTGCACTCAGACAAGCCATATTTCTGCTCTGACCACTTCCCTTAGATAATTCCACCTTTCCAGGCTCATTCAGTCACTGCTCCCTTCTGGAATGCCTCAAGTAGTTACCTTAACTAAACCTGCTATTGCTGCTCCTCAGACTCCCCTGACAACAGCCATTAGCAGAACATTCAGAGTTTCCCTCCTGAGCAGACATGCACAGAAAAACTCAGTTTTCTATCAGGTGCAAAAACCATTCCACTCAGTGGCTGAGCAAAAGGAACTCAGTTTTTCTCCATCTCATGTCTCACCTGGCCACTTCCAGAACTGGAATACAAAGCAGTGCCATCTAAGATGCCACAAATGACTTCTGCAAACCTGCTTTGCCCATATAGAAGCATCCAGCAGAGCAACTTTCACACACTTAATGTTGCTTAATTCATAAGGCTTTGTGAGGGCAAAGCAAACTCATAGAGGAGGTGGGGAAGGAGTGAAAAACAGGGAAGAAAGTAAGAACAAAAGTTGCTGGCTTTAATCTGGAAACAGGACAAGACTGATCAGATACTTTTTCCGTAAATATAGCAACCATCCCAATGTGCAAACACCATATAGCA
Organism: Heliangelus exortis; assembly: GCF_036169615.1. Taxonomy (NCBI): domain Eukaryota; kingdom Metazoa; phylum Chordata; class Aves; order Apodiformes; family Trochilidae; genus Heliangelus; species Heliangelus exortis. The sequence continues at coordinate 4,539,940 of NC_092427.1, forward strand.
AATGTTTTTGGTTTTATGTCACTCTGAAGAGATTCAGATTGCAGAGGGAACAGCAGTAAAGCTCATGACGAAAAGATTTCAGTGCTTTAGCTTCAAGAGACAGTAAAATGAGAAAATATGTACAAGCACTATCACACTCAGGAAGACAGAAAATGACCAATATGGTCAGGTATCCTCACCTAAGAGTCAGAAGTTCACTGTGTTTCATTTACTACAGATAGCAAAACCCCAGCAATGTCATCCAAAACACAACCTCACTTCTGAGAGTGGTTTGACACACTCAAGGTATTAAATATTTGCCATTAAATTCATTATCTCAGTAGCAGCCAGCTTAGCATCTGTAAACATTAGTAATTTTTGTGAATAATTACTGCATACCACAAAGTCATAACTGCATTTCTCATTTGGGAACACAAGGAAAGGGAAAGGAAACAAATTTGGCAACCTGTTGGCAACTAAAAAGAAAGCAGCTTCCAAAAGCCTTTTCATTAAGAGACACAGAGGAAGAAAAGTGTAGGAGTTGGATACACCCACTGGGCAGTGCAGGAAAGTGAGCAAAACAGGTTCATTTGTGCACAGGTGATGAAGAACGAGCACCAGCACCCTTTGAAGGAGGCAAAAGGAATTAATATATGGTTTGAGAAGGTTTCATGTGGCCAACAATGGTATCAGGTTAAATGACTGCATCCAAAGACACTTTCCATCTGAATAAATGTACTCTCAAAGCAGCATCAACACCTCACAGGGGAGCAACCAGCTCAAGTGGTACTGAAATGCAGCTCAAATTAACTGGGTGTAATGAACGTGGCTAATGGTTTGGCAAGTGTTTCAAAATGTGCTCATTGTTGCTATCTGTTGAGCTTGCATCCATGCAAGAAGAGCAATCAAACAGCTTCATCTGGGGGAATCCAGGGGCAAGTGGCACCAAGCTGGTAAAACATCTTTCCCAAACAAGTCCATTTGAGATTTTTTGCATGAAAAAGGGAGTCTCAGTGGTAAGGTGTCATGAACTATTAATATCTGTATTGGAAAAAAAAAACCAACCAAACCTGAAACAGGGTTTAGGGGAATGAGGAGAACATGTCCACCACAATACAGCTTCCAGACTTGATTTTTTAGGGCTTTGGAGAAGCAGAGACCACACACACACCTTTTCACAGACAAATAGGACTGCCAGAAGATTACTTGTTTCTGCAGCTTCAGAGACACCCTGCCTAATAGCTGTCAGTGCAGGTGAAAATACCTCCTGGGGATGAGAAATTACTTCTGTGGAAGTCCTTTTCCTTCTGTGCCTGCCACCCCCATGCAAGACACATGGTCCCTGGAGTGCTGGCTTGGGGAAACACAACCTGAACGCTTTCCACATTCACTTTTTTTTTTTTATTTTAAACCTGAGCTCACCAAATTGTGACTAATGACTGCAATACAGCACTGTAGATCTTAGGCCATGAACAAAATGAGAAAACCCTCACTTTGCTGGCCTAGCCAATATATTTCAAACTCCTGCATAATCAGGGCTCTCTACCTGGCTGAGGCCCAGAGGGCTTCTCAGAAAGGCTCTGTGCTTCTGAAGTCTCCTCCACAACAAGCACCAGTTCAAATGGAAAGTTCAAACTGAGAAATAATCAGTGGGGATTTTATGATTATTAAGGAAAAAAACCCAACTTATTTACCTCCTGCCATTAAACAAAAAATATCTCAGTAAAGTTCAACTCAAATTACAGCCAAAGGCATTCCTAAGCTTCCAGGAATCTTGAAGAAGTGAAGGAAAATAAAAACTTAAATAAAGAAAGAAAGATAAGAAGTCACTTTTGCATTTTTTTCCACATATGGGGAAAAATATACCCCTTAATCACTGACACACATACCTATATGCTTCATTACATTTCCCACTAACAGTTCTTAAAGCCAGACTGGAGCAGGCAGAATCAAGCAGATTTTTTAAAGAGAAAATTATATATATGTATAATTATACCTACAGATTCTCCTGCATAGCTTAGAAGGAAGAAGTTTGATATTGTATTGTCTGGTTAATACCATGCAGTGAGCATTATCCACTGCTCCCTTATTGAGCTAATGCCTGCCAGCTGCTGTTCTTGACCTGCCATTGAAGCCTCAATGCTAAGCTGTCAAAAAGCTGTTATTTTATTGTTCCACACAAGAGTCATCATCCCCTGAACAATACTGTGACCAAAAAAAAAATGCTTCAAGAATTTTGCACTTCAACATGAGTCTAATTGTTAACCACCAATAAAACCAGCAATCTTAAAGTTAATCTACTATTGCCTGTGATTGCTTCAAAGTAATTGGAGAGGATGTTGCAACTCCACCACATATGGAGCTCAGGCACTTCACATTTGAAGTTCTTCACCAGTTTGTCTTCAGGTCTTGCCTTTGTGCTGTTCAACCCAGCTCTCAATGTGAAAGAACTTTGAGCCTTTCCTGCCTTTTCACACATCTGTAGATTGCCCTCCCATGATATAGCTCTGCCACTCTCTCATTTGGAGGTTAGGAGATGTAAACATTCCCCGTGGCGAAGTGCTTGTAATTAAATACAGTGCTGAAGAAGCAGCTAATTAAAAAAGGGTTTGATGATAGCTGCCTAATACTTAATAACCTTTGTAGTGGAACAGCTGTGCAAAAAAAAAAAAAAGAAAATACAAATTTGTTAACATTTTTCAGAACATGGCATTAATACCACGTTTACATGACTGCAGGCACTAAGGAAGACAAGCATTAACTTGGGTAGCTTTTGGGTTCATCCCAGGGATTAAATACCACCTAACCTGCCCCCAGAGCCTGGGCACAGGGTACCACTGCTCTGCCCCATTCCCCTCTGCATGTGCAGGCACTGCTGAGGCATCATTTTAAATGCACATATGCCCTGATGGGAGACTGAGGCTTGGGCATCTTGTGTGTGCTATAGAAAAACAGCTATCCAGGAAAAAACCTGCCTACCATCTCCTGGTGAGGAGCTTTCCTTTCCTGGAAGATGTAGCTCCAAGTGTACTCTCTCCCTTTGGCTCTGTAGGGGACCTCAATGCAAAAATTTGGGATTCTGGATACTGCTCTGGGATCAGCAACTAGAAGGTAGAGGAGACAGTATATATAAACAGTGATCATTTCTTAAGTCAAACTAGCTCGCATACCCCAGATTTAGCTATTTCAAATTATCACCTCCTAACAGTTAGGGGACTCCAGAACTCACCGAAGTCCCAAATGCTCCCAAAAGGGCAACAAAGATGGTCTGGAACACAAATCTAACCAGGAGTGGCTGAGGAATCTGGGGTTGCTGAGTCTGGAGAAAAGGAGGTTGAGGGGAGACCTTAGAACTCTCCCACTACCTGACAGGAGGTTGGAACCAGGGGGATTGGTCTCTTCTTCCCAGTAACAAGAAAAAACGTCTTCCAGCTGTGTCAGGGGAGGTTTAGATTGGATATTAGGAACAATTTCCTCACTGAAAGGGTTGTCAGGCCCTGGCACAGGCTTCCCAGAGAAGTGGTGGAGCCACCATCCCTGGAGGGATTTAAAAGCCACGTAAATGTGGTGCTGAAAGAGATGGTTTAGTGGGGGCCTTGGCAGGGCTGGGTTATGGGCTGGACTTAATGATCTGAGAGGTCTTTTCCAACCAAAACAATTGTATATGATTCTATAATAAGAATCACTCTTTTTTCCATGCCTCAGCAGCTCTATGGTATAGTTTTCACAAACCACAGAACTCCCAAACAGATCACTGTAAGGGACAGATTGCAAACAAATATTTCAACTTCGTATGCACATGGAAAAAAGGGGACAAAGCAAAATCAATAGCAATCTGCTTGCTAATATGTGTCTTAGCCACAGGCCTCAGCATGGAATGCAATATACATAAGCTAAACATTTTCAGTGCACCACAGTTCAATACAATGATAGATATTCCAAAAATCAAGTGTCCCCACAGAACCAGAAAACATAATATCTGCCCTAAATAATAATAATTAAAAAATATCCTTCAGCCTCAGCAATCAGTAGACAATGAGATAACGCCTTCAAGGGTATCAAAAAAAGTCTTTTTTTTTTTTTTAAAAAAAAAACCAAAACCAACACAATCAGTTTGTGTATTGCAGTCCTGCAGATTTTGAGGGGTGCCTGGCCTCTCACTAGGAGGTGGTGATCAGGAATGCCTGATCCATCCCTGGAGATGGATTTCTGGAGGGGGGTCAGTTCAGGGCTGTGTCTGTCAGAAAGCTCAGCAACCTCCCGTGGCCCTAAACACAAGGAGGGGAGGTCTGAACCAAGTCCTTGGGGCTCTGGCACTGTGGCAAAGAGTTTTCAAAGTGGAATAACTCTGTCTTCATGGCACAATATTTTCCAAGTGTAAACAACACGAGTGCAAAGCAAAAAATTAACACTTTAGAAAGTGGAATTTCCATTTCCAAGAACTACGAAAGGTCCTTGTTCTTCCTGCACTCCTCATCTCCCATCACTGTCACCTTGGGACTAATTTCAGACAATGCCAAAGTTGCCTCTGATTGCTGGGTGGAAAGAAAATGCAAATCAATCCTCACTGTTTGCCAATCATCTGATTTTTTATTAAAAGCAATCCCCTACTGCGTGTGATTTGTAGGGGAGAGTTTGAATCTGACAGCAGAGTTTCACAATATTTCACATAAATTTAAAACATAGCAGGGACTTCTCAAACAATCTTTCGAAGACTTAACTGAACTTATTTGGTCAGAACATACCAACTCCTTACCAAGCATATTCCTATCCAAATTTTATCATTTTTCCAGCCAATTGACAACAACCAGAAATTGGAAGTATGACAAAGGAAACAGATTTTTATATTTTTTAATTGTTTATACTGAGGCCCCTCAAAACATTGAATCATAGTCCAGCCAAATACAGGTGCTAAGGATTTGGTCTAATTGCTCCTTTTTCTCATTTTGGCAAGTCATTTGCTTTAATCCTATCACCACAGTGACTTCCACAACCTAATTGTACCTTGCAGAACCAAACAGAAGGCTAAAGCAGAACATAGCCAAGATTTCTTGAACACTGTCCTAAGTCATTAATAAAAATGAAAATTTAGGAAAACAGTATTTCCCCAACACAAATAAAGCAAGCTGACTCTTCATATGACTACTTTGCAAGAATAAATATTGTTGTGGCTGCAAGATATTATTGCAAAAAAAAAAAAAAATTTTTTTTGGATGTCAAAAGTTTCTTGAACCTTGAGTGACTCTCACTTTTCATTATCTTAAGTGGTAAAAGGGTTTCCTGACTGACACTAATTGATGTTCCCTCCTGGGGCTTAATTGACAAGACTTTGTCTGTATAAACCTGTACTGTTAATCAGCTCCTTACCCACTTTGGAAAATGTTTGCAGCTGAAATATCAATGGGGGTTACAGACAGAAAACATTGACTCTAAGTGAGGGTACTTTTAGGCACTCCAGTTATGGTATTTCATTAAAATGATATTTCCCTAATCTTGCTCTGGAGTGTCTTGGATTCATTTGCCACTGGAAATTTTTGTTGTTATTTTGTAAGCATTTCATGTAGATGTTAAGTGTTTCCTTTTATCTAATGCAAATCAGTGGGTTAGATAACCAGATGATAAATACTGTTTGAATTAGCTAAGATATCAAGACATCTTATTCCTCCAGCAAAGAGTCATCCTTGTGATTGCTACACCCATAGTATTCCTGTAGTGACATCATATTTAGGAAATACAAAGAAAAAATTATGTTTATAGTGAGTAGACAAATATCCTTTCTACCCATACAGAACCTGCATTGAATATTTTAAGGTTTTTGTCAACCGTTAAACTACACCAGTAGTTATTTTCCCCAACAACTCTGCCCCTTTGGTCTAAAATATCTGTATTTTGATTTAGCAAGTCCTTTTAATAAAAATTATTACTATCCAAATTGGGCTAAATCATAGAATCATAGAATTAGCTGGGTTGGAAGGGACCTCAGAGATCATCAAGTCCAACCCTTGACCCACCGGTGCGGTTGCTAGACCATGGCACTGAGTGCCACATCCAGTCTCTTTTTAAATGTCTCTAGGGATGGAGAATCCACCACCTCACCAGGCAGTCCATTCCATAGCCTGATCACCCTCTCCGTAAAAAAAATTCTTTCTGATATCCAGCCTAAATCTTCCCTGGCACAACTTAAGACTGTGTCCTCTTGTCTTGTTGAAAGTCGCCTGGGAAAAAAGCAACAGTCATGTGAGAAAGACTTTTGCTTTTTAGAGTTTAATTCTTAAAAAGTGTTGGGAAAGATAAAATGGTTATAAATAACCTTAAGTTTAGGTTATGCAGAGCTAATCCACAGGAGATTTTGGGGATGGGACTGACTATACAGCTCACTACCCTAAAAGCATCAAACAAGCTTCCTACTTCCTCAGCAAAACAACTTCTGCTCTAACAACCCCTCTGCCAGATCCAGAGCTCACATCCAGGCATTGCCTTTCAGCACTGGAATTTTTAAACAATCACCTTCATGCTATCTTTTCTTCTTGGGAGGAACACTCAAAATTACCTGCAAAAGTACTTGTTTATTCCCCTTCACAGCTCTTTGGGATTCATCTGTTGTGAAGCACTTTGGGACTCAGATTTTGATGGGGGTTTTGCCCCCTTTGTACAGTGCTTGCTGTAAGGTCACAGAGGTGGTAGACAGGTTGATAGGAATGGTGATATTTATTAATTGCTTTACAAAACCACTGCACTACCTCCAATTTTGTAGCAGCTACCTGAGTGGGAAACACACAGCAGTAAACATGGCTAAATCCATTTTTATTGATAGGTGTATAAATTATTGTGATAAACTCATCAAAAGCACCACAGGGCAACTGGTATACCAAGTGAAAAAAAAAATAATAATCTGGTGATGTCCTAAAACCAGAAAGATAAGCCTGGCCTTTAAATTGTTCAATTATTTGGACAGGGGAAATTATGCACATAAAGATAAATTCTTCATTATGCATCCTATGCTTCTTTCAGTTCAAGATTTTGTTTCCTAACAAGTCAGAGCCTGTGGGTTGCTTTGAATTTATTGGTGATAATGGGCTGACCAAATTTAAACGAGCAGATTACAAGTCTCCAGAAACATTTTTCACATCATCCTTTTAACATTTTTTTTTTCTTTTTTCTGTATCATTTGCCTGGTCACATGTCAAAAGGTACCACATGCTGTCAGAATGTTTTCTTGAAGTTACACCAAGGAAAAAGAAAAACCAAAGAGATTTTAAGATGGGCTCATGAAAACTTTCAATCAAAACACTGTTCCACAGAACATAATTCATAAAATTGTCTAGATACCAGTACTCAGTGTGTGATGGCATTCATCTGTTAGGCAAGCAGCTATCAAAGACAGTCCATATTTCTTCCCTTTTGCTCTATTTGCCTTCTTGATACCCTGCCCACTGCTGTTTCTCTGCCCTCTTGCATGAAATGCAATACATAAAATACATAAATATGCCTTGCTCTTACTTCAACTCAATTTTGTTACTGTTGAACAACAAAACACTGAGAAATAATAATTATTAACTGCTCTTAAGTACAAGAGCAGGGATTATAAAGCAAATTCCAGATTGGATTGTGGAAGTCATGTATTTCATCTAGCAAGTTCTAATCACCCAGTGAAAGCTGCCATTGAGAGGTTCAAGCCCCAGTTATCTATGCTTCTTTCTTACAATCCCCCCAACACATTTTACTACTGCCATAAATAAAGATCTTCCCCTTCAAAGCATTCTCTGCTCCTACTACTATCTCCAAGATGCCAAATACCAGGATACCACCAGCAAATACTCAGTGTGTTTCACAGAAGTTAAATAATTAGATGAGCTCCAGCACAAGCATCTTTTGAGCAGCTCAGTAGATGCCTGGTCCAACCTTACAGGGTTGTGCTGTAGCTGTGTTACCTGAGCTGAAACAGACATAAAAATCAGTTCCCCTAAAAATTCTGTAGCAAGCTGAAGTGCCTGCAGCAACTGAGCCCATGTGATAGCTGAAAACAAAGCTCCACAGTCAACCCTGACAAATTCCTCAATACAATGCTTTTCCTAAGTAGATGATGTAAATTATTTATGGCTCCAGAATAGTGGCTGGGTGGCACGTTTGCCAGCACTTGGCTCAGGGATTGGAAGTTTTCTGAATCTTCTTTGGAATCTCAGAGCTCAAGCAGTTTCTGCTACTACCCTGATGCTCCTGAGTGTAAATGGGAATACAGCAGTCACTGGCATATCACCTCCACTCCCAAGTTGGTGATAACAGCTCCTGAAGCATCCTCAGAGAAAGGATCTCTTACAAGCACTGTGGTTACACACTGGCCTCATGCTTTGTTCCTTAGTATCAAAATACTTCAACACACCAAAATTTGTTTCTACCTTAACAAGGCTTGGATAAAGGAACACATAAAAAACAAAGGCTTTGCAAGATGCAGGTGGGGAAAGAAGCATGTCTCATTTAATACACTTACTCCAAGATTAAGCCTAAAAGACATCCTCCTGTTCTGAAGCTAGCAGCCAAGCTTTAGACTCCCATTCATCTATGTAGGCAGATGCCCAGTTTTGCCCAGATGCCCATAAACACATCCTCAAGTTTGTTTTCACAGGCACAATCTTATCTTGGAGGATATCATCCCCAAACAGCTTTGGAGTCCACCTGGATTCAGTCACTCATCCTGTGTTCTGCCCTTGGACTTGTTGAGTAAGTTTTTCCTTCAAAACTTCACCTATTGGAAATTCAAATTTCACTTGGGCAGTCCATTATTTTTTATATTTAAATGGATGGACAGCCAGAAACCCATTGAGCCATAAATGCCTCTTTCTCACCTGTTAACAGCATGCACAAACCTCAGTGTTTCCAGTCAGCCAGGAATTTAGTACCCATTTATCTGCAAGCATATAACCATACTTCAGAAATGTATATAAACTTCTACCCCTATACATAATTAATAATTCTTGATTAATCACCTTGGATGAAAAAAAGGCTGATATATAAACCTTGTCTTTGAATGTTACCAAACAAAAGGATTTAATTGTTGTAGGAAACCTGGAATGTATAATAAAGTTCACAGCAGTAAGATATTGGGAGTTTTGGCAGTACGGTAATGCTTGCTCTTTTACCTGCCATAAACCACACTAGTGGGCTCTGAGGATCTTTTTATGCTAAAAATCATTTGGGGTAGACTAGAATGGGATTCCAGATAAAAATACATATACAGGTTTTCATCAGCTGTCTGTAGTAAACACCCCAAGAATAAAACTAGAGGTGAAGAATAACAAGAAATCTTTACACAAACTCAGGAGTGTTTTTAGGGGATTTTATACAATGAAAAAAAAAAGCCCCCAACTGTGCATTTCAACATTCCTATCATAGAGGCTTCCTGAAGCAGTGCAGCCTTCAAGAGAATGGATTTGAGTAGGAAATTGAACTCATTTACAAAGACTCATAATAAAACCTGTAAAAATTACTGGCTGAGATTTCAAGCAAACCATTTCACCCTGTAGCTCTAACATCAGATGTATACTTCACCAAGGCCAGGAAAGGGTGCATGTTTCTGTTGGCTCATAGCTACTCCCATACATACACTATTACTCTAGACATACTAATTTAAGTTTGGAGAGCTAGTTTATCAACTGGCTGGTCTAATTTGCTCTTTATGTTCAGGTGTAGTAGTTGTCACAACTCAGTAATTAGGCAAATGCAAACAGACTTGCTCTAAGTCAGCATTTTCTGAATCAGAGTTGCTCTATCAAAACTTTCTCAAGACAAGCACTTAATGCTTATATCCAAGTTTCCAGTCAAACATCCAGGCTTGGTTCACTGAGCATCCCAGTGGCATGTAATTTTAGCCTTGTGGGGCCATTTCAAGCCTATCTGGACATAATCAATAAACTTCTCCACAGAGAATGAGGACTGGAAATAAGCATCTGTGCCACCAAGTCAGGCCCGTGCATTCCTTTCCATTTGCTGTGCTGCACACATTTTTACAGGGACTTCTTGCCCCTGAAGTTATGCCAGCAAAAGGCAAATAAACCCTTCCCAATCAGCTCATGCTACCAGCATGGCCAGGGAGAAATTTGCTCTTCTGAAAAGGTGATGTTTTTATTAGTCAGAGTTTGATTTAAAAATGTCAAGGAATGGGTTTCTGTCTGCAGTTTCCTAGGTACTCACTCAAAGTTGTCCCTGCATCTCTTCTGCAAATTCTCCCCTCACTATTTTCTGAGAGTTAAGCCAGATAATACCACTCCTGATAAACTGACCTTCCAGAGGTGACACCCATCTTCTTGGGGATATTTCTTAGGAATTAATGTTTTGGGGGGTGTCAATGACACTGAGTAGGAACTCTTACTTGTTTAGGCTTCCCCCTATGCTTTTACCTGCAGTCTCAAACAGGCAAAGGAATGTGCAGTATTTCAATAGATATTGAATAGATCCTGGTTGAAAAGAAGTCCCTTAAATTTAAAAGCCCACAAAGAAAAGAAACTGAGAGCTGCACTAGCTCTCCATACAGAATTACTGTGAAGTGTTGTGGGACAAAAGAGCATCCTTGCTAAACACTGCTTTCAAACTGTCTCACCACGTTACTTTATTATATTGCAGCTTTTAAAATATAAGGAGTAACTCTTAACCCCATATATTTTCGCCTTTTGAAAGTGACAGCTGCAATCAATTTTTTTTTTCCTGATAACATTAAGAGTTATCCATATAAAATGCTGCCAAGGAAGACTCGTATTTATGGAATTTTTTTTTTATTTTTTTTTTTAAGAAAGAGAGGTTTTCTTCAGGGTAAAAAATAGAAGAACCACTCCAAATACACTAAGAGAAGAAACAAAAGAGATAAAGGAGTTCAATTCTGTCTGGCAGGTGAGGCTTATCAGCAATAGTAACTTAGGAATCTTTCAGGTTTAGACCTATGTGGATAGTTTGACTAAATAAGTCATGAAAAAAACCCAAACAGACACATGGGGAAAAAACATGCATTTCTGACCATGTCACTCCATAGCTGCACATGCTAATCCAAATCTTCTTACCAGATACATTCAGAGCTTGCTTTATTCTGGTTTCCAAAACTGACAAGGTTAATCAGTCAAGAACCAATTCTAAAACATAAGTGGTATCTGATACCAGTGACCTAAGATGGCCCAGAACCTCTATAAGAGAAGAAAAGGGGGGGAGCAGAGGGAAATCTTGACCCTTTCAGTACGTGCTCCAGCTGAGGTCAACCCCAGCCTCTCAAAAAGCCAAATCCTGATAAAACCAGGTAAAATAATTCTGCAGAGCAGACTCAAATAAGGAGGCTTTTTTTGTTGAAAAAACAATACAGAGGGAATCACTTCTTGCAGCCTACGAGTTCACATGATATTTCAGAACCAGCCCTGAATAACACATCTGGACACATTTGGAAGCATCACAAGGGAGGGGGAAGAAGCACCAGAGCTGTATAAAAGAGAAGAGAAATGCAAGAAGAAGGGGGGGAATATCAAACCAAAATAACTCTAAGGACATAAAGGCAATTAAAGGAAATTAGAGAAATAATCAATGTAGATTTAAAATACACAAGGGGCTACTATCAGGCTAGATGAAGAAATGTAGAATTTAGGTGGCTGGCTTTAGCCCACCCTAAGATGTTCTACATCTGGGGAGATGCTGAAGAGTCAGAGGAGGTAAAATCAGGCAGTGGACTTTTAGTTCCAAGCAGCCATTGTAACGATGCTACAAGAGAGAGAAACACAACCTGAATCTCTTAATCAAAGCTGGAGAAGACACTCATCATGCTGGGAAAGATTACACGTTCTCTCCCTGAGTCCACACAGCTTGTTTTCCCACCTATTTCATTTATGCTGTGCTCATGTGCACATTTACAGTGTGAGGTTTTCATGGTGCTGAGCTCCAAGCAGTGGAGAGGGAAGAGTTTCTGCTTGTTGATAACCAGCATGACATAACTAAATAGCTGTCAAGGTTACAGTTTGCCTGAGTGTCAATAGCTGACACTGAATTGTGATAATAGAGGCAGAATTGCATAAAGGAAGTTCTCTTCAGTCTTAAATTAGATTATTTCACCTTTGTCTTATTCAAGGTTTGTTGTTCTGAATTTTTTTTTTATAAAAAGGAAAAGAAAGCCTCAGATTTGACACATCCGACAAGTGATGAGGAAAATATGAACACACTGGACTGAGGAAAAGATGGCTTGTAGTTCTAGCTCTGGCCAAAAATCTGGTTTGGACCTGCCTGTGTTTCCCCTTGTGCTCCCCTCACATGTGTCCTAGACAAAGAAGCCATTCTGGGGCTATAAATAATGTATACAACAAAACTTCAAGCCTCAAGCCTGTAAATACAGTGTTTGGCAATGCAAGTTATCCCACATGTACTTAAAATGAAAAACATATTAAGCATAACATCCCAGGGAGAACATGAAAAATAGAGGCAGCTGTCCTGAAAAGGCACCAAACCTCTGAGAACACCATCCTTGCTGGTATTCTTAACTTCACAGTATAAAACATCTGTACTTTTAACCATTTTTATTTTTTTTTAAGTGATCAGACATTGGTTCTGCCAGTAATAGCCACGGTAAAATATAACTTCCTGAAAAATAGGGAAAGGTTATAATATTTGTCTTTTTACTTTTAGTGTGCCCTTGAAAAATATCACTCCAACAATAGGAAACAGCACAAGCATAATTACTGCATTGTTCAGCCTCCTTTGTCTGAGCCAGGTGTCTACATGAAGGGAACAGATCTTCAAAAGCAGTTAATGCCTCACAGCTTCACTTGATGAAGGCACTGGAGTCCCTGAAAACCTGGTTTCTCCTGTCTCCTGGTTTAGCTGTTATTGCATTTAAAAAGAAATTAATGCAAATACAAACAAGTGATGCAGTTACAAGCTCCCAATACCTGCAGAAGACCTTCCACTGGGACCAGGAGCATCCTGGAGGTGCTCCATAAGGAGCAACTCTCAATTTCTTCATTCCTGTCCCAGGTGGAGTTTCCCAGCTTACAACAACCAAACAGAGAATTTGAAATAAAGAAATCCTGTGCCAAATACTCTAAGATGCAGGAGGTATTTCTCAAGGAGTGATGGGAACTAAACCAACAGGCAAGAAATACAATTAGAAATAGTCACATTTTAGTTGACAAGTTCTTGCCCTTACTCTAAGAAATACCTTTGGAACTACTTAAAGGATAGAAAACCACCTATTTTCTAAAGATTAACCAGGAATTTCAAAGGGTTCTTAAAGGGTTTAAGCATTCTTCCAGTACCCTAGGGAAGCTAATAATTAGCTTTTCTCAGCCAAGCTCTACTTTTGAGCACTGGAAAATGATGAAGTACGTCCAATATACCTACATCCACAGAAGAGGCAAAGTTTATCCCTATAATTGTGAGCCAAGTCCAAGGTCAGGTGACCAGGCTGGAGGGGGGCTGTAGACTTCTGCTAATGTTAAGAAAGAAATTGATTTAGACATAATTTACTGGAACATTTCTTATATTTGGATACTCTGGGGAGCAATTCCTTCATTCAAACTGCTCTAAGTCCATTTATCTAGCTAAACCAAGTTTTACAACAAAGAAAAAGCCATAAAGAGTTCCTCTGCTAAAAAAAAAAAAAAAAAAGCCAACACACAACAGAATGTGTAGGTGTATATTTTGAAACATTTTTTTTTTTTTTTTTTTAAAGCATCTTTAAAGGTAATATCAGGATCAGTGGGAGGCAACACAAAGCACCAGTGAAACAGTATCTGCAGTGGTTTGCTTGGGTGAATTCATTATCCCTTGGCAAACTAAGCACTTTCCTCAGGAAAATTGCTGTCCTTTTGGAGTTTTTGATTTAAACACACTGAGCTGGTGCAGCTCCTTCCTAAGTTTCTCTTTCTTAAAAGCACCACTGGCAAAAAAGGGCAGAGCATGGCCAAGTAAACAGAGATCTTCACCCAGCCAAAGCCCACCTGCCCACGGGGTCCCAGCTGGAGGTAAGGCTCCCCACAGGAGGTAAGGAGGTGACAAAGGCAAACACAACCTTTCCTGCAACCAACCCCCTTGAGCAACCCCCATTTGGAGGAGGACTTGCCTTGCAGCAAGGACAAAAAAAAAAAAACCACTAGGAGATCTGTATTGTGTTTTCCAACACTAAAACAAAACCTGTGGAGCTTTTCCAGAGGAACCCACCTGCCTCGCTGCTGTCCCCAGGCTTTGCTCCTCCCAGCAATCTCCCCACCTCTCCTCCCTTGCTCTCAAATGCTCTTCCTTGCAATTCCTCACACCTGGCTCATCCTTATCCTCTGGAGGTCCCCAGCATTGAGCTGTTGCAGCGAGCCTTCTCTTGGGGACACGGCTCTTCTCCGGAGCTCTCTCATCATCTCTCTCCACAGGCATCTCTCTGCATCTGCTTGTGCTTCTGGGAGCATGCCTTTTATTTTGCCCTACAGCCCCGCCCATTTCCGGCTGGGGCAGGCCCTAATTATTGGGCACAGCTGGGCCTAAGCTCACAGTTCATTATCGCCAACACCTGGTGACTTGTGGTTCTCACTACATTTCCCCCCTTTTTTGTTGTTTGTTGAAAAAATAAACTTAATTTTCTTAGCCTTTGAATGAAATACGGAGGGAAAGTTCGGGCTCTTACTGGCTTTTTTCGCCTTTTTAGCCTCTGTTATCAGCAGGAGATGAGGTCTCAAAACACCAGCTCAGTTTTTGCTGGTACTCACCACCTTGGGATGCCTGGCCATGCAGAGGCTTCTCCAAGCATTCAGCACACCAGTCTTATCGCGTGTCCCTGGGAGGCTCCGTTTCAGGACCGCACTGACTTGATGCGCACTCAGAGCTCCGCTTCAGCTTCAGCATTCCTTGGGTTTGAATTCCACGTGCCAACTCGCTGCGCCTTTCGAGCCTCGTTCTTCTTACCGTTTTTCAGCTTCTCTCCTGCCTGGCTCGCCATTCCGGGCTGTTGTATACCTTGCCGTGCTGGGCTTCTACTCCGAGCTCTTCGCGCCGCTTACAGCATTTAAGCCTGGCCTTGTGGAGCTTTTCCCGTGGTTGCGTATTTGGAGCTCTTTATAGAGTGTCCCACACCAACGTGGTGGCTCCATCTGACGTGGTTGCGTATTTCGAAGCTCTTTATATCGCCTTCTGCATTTAAGCCTAGCTTTGTAGAGCTTCCCGCAACCAACGTGGTCGTGTAGAGCTTCTTATCTCACCTCAGCATTCATGGCTGCTGTTGTTGCCCGCATTCTCCACCAATTGTTGCGGCAAGCCTTCTCTCAGGGACACGGCTCTTCTCCAGAACTCTCTCGTCATCTCTCTGCATCTGCTTGTGCTTCTGGGAGCATGCCTTTTATTTTGCCCTACAGCCCCGCCCATTTCCGGCTGGGGCAGGCCCTAATTATTGGGCACAGCTGGGCCTAAGCTCACAGTTCATTATCGCCGACACCTGGTGACTTGTGGTTCTCACTACATTGAGCAATGCCTCACATCTACCACTGCTTGCACACTGGGTGCAGGCTGGAAAGGTGAGGCAGACCCAGTGAGAGTCCTGTGTATTTTTAATCATGAGCACCAAATAATGAATAGAGACCTGGATCTCTTCTGAGAATAAAGCTCATGGGGAAAGAAGCCAAACATCAGAATTTTTTTAAGTGTTACAGATGTTGTCTAAATCCATCCAGGTGAAGAAGTTGAGCTTCCTACCTTGGAAGCTTAAGGAGATGGATATGCAGACTCCAGCACCTCATTTGTAGAGGAGGTTTGGTTACCAGAGAGCAGTAACTTTCAGAAAAATGGGAGAGATACACAAGTGGCACTTTAGTTGAATTTCCCCTAAGGATGAAAGTCTTTAGGACCATCCTGCTGCCATTTGTCATGGGATCTGGAGGAGCAGCTTGTCACCCCCATGCTCATCAGGAGCAATTTTGAATACAGCAGCAAGTCCCGAGTGACTCCTGGGGTGCTTTAAGAGATAAAAGAGGAGTTTGCTTTCTGCCAACAAGAGCACCTTGCAGTTCATAGTCATGGGAAGTCCCATCCCCTGGACACTGCCTCTAGTGACAGAGAGCCCAAAGCTCTGAAGAGGCCCTGGGTACCCCATTGGACAGCCCCAAGGCCACCAGGTCCATTTCTGGACACCTGGTTTTGCAGGGAAGATTAAGCTGGTCAAAGAGGAGAGGCAAGAGCAGAGTTTATGTGGCTTAGCTGAGTGTGAATACCAGAGAGGTTGACCCTAAATATCAATATAACCTATTTCCTTCCAAGAATGTATTTCTTGGCCACTGGCTGATCACTTAATCCTCTTTTTTATTCTCCTCCCTTCAGTAGAACTCCCAAGTTATTACAGGTGATAGCCAGGGACACAATATTCACGGTTCCACTGCAGTATGTTTTACAGCTCCCAATAAAATTTGTCCAAAGTTTACAGACTGAACTTGAATTGTGCCCTTCCTGGAAGCAGCTTGAACCCCTTGGTTCTGCATTTTCATCCCACAAGATGAAGATCATCCTCAGCACTCTCTGAATGATAAATAAACCCCTTGCAACATTTGTCTCCCTTCTCCTTTCTGTAATTCCTCTCTTATTTTTCTTTCTCTGTCCCAAGCACTGCTTTTTATGTACCTTCCAAAGTTTAGCACATGCACACACCTCAGTATGGGCCTGTCCTGAATTGCTAATACTGGCTGCTATATGTGCTTCCCATCCTGCTGAAGTGAATGTGGTAAAGAATAAATTTTTTCTGAGATGTCTGGTAACATAAAATATGCAAATTGTCTCTGATTGGAAAGAAGAGCTTATTTCTCCTGTCAAATGCATATGCTTTATGTACACTGCTCGTTAGAACAATGTTCAACAAACATTTGATTTTTAAAGGCTTGAATAGCCTGAAAAGGAGGCACGCGTGGGAAATCTTCCCCTACAAGAAGAAAAAGGAAAGCATTGCACAGGGTGTTTCGTTATCAGGACTAAACACAGGTAGCAAGAAAGGTCTGAGGGAAAGCAAGGAATGGACACTGCCAAGTTTGTCCATTCAAACGATCTCAGTTTGGTCCTTTTTTTTTTCTTTCTCAACCTGCGTGGCGGGGTAGGGGAGGAGAAAAAATGTAACGTGGCAGTGCTAAGAAGAGGGAGGGATGGATGTTGGGATGGCTCTGTGCAAGCTCATTGATATCCGTAGGATTTAGCCAATCTGTTCCTGCAGATGTCAGTTTTATGCATGATTTACCTGGCTTACCAAGGCTCCTGCTCCCAGGCCAGCACTGCCAGCTCAGGTTGGAAAGCTCGGTGCCCCCAGCCTGCCAGGGCTGTGCCTTGCAGGCACCCAGCCCTCCCCTGCCCCGGAAAAGGGAGAAGAAAGCCTCTAAGATTTTGGTCTGTTTTGGCTTAGGGTTTTCCTGGAGCCTTTCTATACAGCCCTGAATATTTGTAGCAGACTTTTGATCTTTTTTTATCTGCCTTTTTTTGTCTTTTTTTTCTTGATGGCCTTCTACTCAAGATTTCAAGTAAAGAGGTGAAAAAAACACTAAAAAAAATGTTTTTTGAGCCAGACACTGGGACAGCACATACACTTGTTATCCTTCCATGAAGTATTGGCTATTAAAGATGTAATATTTCCACTATATCTCAATTGCAGCATAAGAAGCCTGACTCTGAGTGAGTGTACACTGCTGACCTTCTGTGAGCATTTTCAATGCACTTCAAAATATCACATTATTTACCAGTTGTGGAAAAGTGTCCTTTAGTAAGCAGTACAAAGCAATCACAGTGGCGCTGGAGATTTTAAGATTTCCTAAGGAGCCTCTTGTGTCTATAAGATGCCCTTGGGGCTTCTGTTTTGCACTGTAATCACAGTGTTTTATTTGTCATAAAATGCATACAAAGGGAAAAGGAAAGAAGTAATCTTACACAGTTGGAAACCAAATTAGAAGGATTTCTTATAATTAGGCTGTTCCCCCAAAGTGACAAAGTGGGACACTAAAGCTTTGAATCTGATCTTATCTAAATGAAGAGTAAAGAAAATTCCACTGAGTGTGGTGGTAGAGGATCAACCTCCAAAGGAGCTATTTAAAACGATACATAGGTGATTAATGAGTGTGGATTTCTGTCTGTTCAATAAGGAGGTTTTATCCACTTCCCTTCTGAAAATATTGCAGAAATTTTATCAAATTCTGTCATTGTAGCTGTGTGGGGATACAGAAATGGTATCTCTGTGAACACAATTTCTGGTGAGGCACTTGCTCAGATGGGTTTTGCATTAACAGGGATTCACAAATAAGAATTTGCTGACAATTGTCAGGACACACTGAAGCATTTAGAACATTCATGCAATCAGCAAATAAAAAACTGCATCGACAGTGTGTTGGTACATTCAGGATTCAAGCATCACCAGGAATTTGAGTTCCAAACACTTTCCTGGCCAATCTACCTTTTAGTAAGACTTCCAGAAAATGAGGAACAAAAATAGTAGGAAAGCAGAGTTTCTGATGACTCTCTGACGTCTTAAATCATTTTTATAGAAATTGGTATTTCCTATTTTGCCACTTCAGAGATGCTGTGGGGAACAGCTGGAGCTGAGCTCCACTTGGGAGGAAATAGGAATTCCACAACGATTATTTTAAGTAGGAAAATGAGTATAATTTTATGTCTATGGGTATAGCAAAATGACAAAAAAGGTTGTAATCCACCTAAATTTGCCTTTTTATCTGCACTACCATATAAAGGTGCTTGAAAGCCTCTGAGTAACTCTTAGAAGTATACTGGAGAGAGGGAATTCCAGATTATAAGGTCCAGAATTTCATCATTTCTTTAGCAATAGGTTAGTTAATGAATTGCCAAACTGAACTTCAAATCTTTGAATTATTTTGGAAAGCAACAACTGTTTCCCTGTAAAGCCTGGTCCTCACGCCACTTGTGGACATCTTCCCCTTCACTACAACAAACTTTAGAAAATAAAAAATATTTAGAAAATAGTCAGGAAGTGATGTGAGAGCAATCATGTGCTTGTTTGCTAACAGGTGAAAAGAGAAATGAGCTAAAACTGAGCTAGCTGCTTGCCTTGAGAGATTCTTGCAGAATAAGATTCTCCTTAAATAAAAACTTTTAAGAACAGGTCTTCTAATTTTGTAGTAGTCCCACAAGTCAGCAGAGTAGATTTGCTTTTACAAATGCAGGGTATAAAATTGCAATATGGGCTAAACCAGGTAGCTTCAGGACAAAAAAACCCAGTGATGAAGCTAACTAACCCTTGAAGAAAACAAACAGAAAAACCCTTTTAAAAGTTGTCTCTTGAACGTCCTAAGAGGATGAAGATTTGGTAATTAATTTTCTTGAAAACTCAATGAAAACTCAATAATCCCCACCAAAAGTCTCTGTGGCTGTTGTCTGACTCCTGGCAACTGCTTTATCACTTGCTTTGCTTTCTGTCCTTGCCTTTACACAGCTGTGTGAGCATTGCTGCCAGCCTGGGGCTGGTCTCTCAGGTTTTATTCTTTTCTCCCTACCCAGTGTTTTAGCTCAGTCCTTTGAATCACCATTTATGAGACCCAGGGTTATTTTTAAGAGAAACTTAGGGCTGTGCCTGGACACAAGCTGATGCACTGTGATGCTTTGCTGCTCCCAGGTGGGAAGGTTGGTCTCCTTTGCCTTTCCTGCCACTGCTCCCTCATCATTCCTGCCAGCTCTGCCCTTGCTTATCTGTGATCCCAGTCATCTCTATCACTACATGAGAACACAGATTTTTGCTGGGTGCTTTTTCCACCAGCTCATGTAGTTGGATCAGCTCACAGAGGGGTCTGGTGGGCAGGAAGCTGGTGGAAAAGACAGAGGTGAAGCATTTAACAGGGAGCAGAGGATGGGAAGGGTGGGGCATCCCTTTTCCAGGGAATGTGCCTGGTGGAAATGCACCCACAGGCATCTAATTGAGGCTGTAATATCTTTCAGGCTACTCCTCTGTAAAGCAGCATTTGGTGAGGAGTAAAAAGAGGCAGCATGAGACAGCCAGGCTGAAATTGATGTGTCCAGGCTAAAGCTGCCAAGAGGGAAAAGCAGCAAATCCCCAGTGCAGCCACATGGGACCGTGTTTAGCACCTTTTCAGGGTCATTAATGTCACACACTCTTCTACAGACACCTCAGGTGGGTTCCTTGAAGAACACAGCAAAAACCTGCATTATTATCATGTCAGTCAAGGTGCAGACTGAGGCTCGATGCCACCTTGCTAAGGAGACCTGTGGCATTTCCCAGAATGCAGAAGACACAGCCTGGGCCTGATGCTCTTCAGTCATTTTCACCACCTGCAGCACATAGCCTGGCCTCAACTTTGCTGTCACAGTTCTGTGTCCCAGTTTAGTCCTGAACAGGAATCTCTGCTCTGAGGGAATGATTATACAGTTTACATGAAACTCCACTGCATGAACAGCAGGTCTTTGAGGAAAGGACTACACTGCAAGGTCTGTTGCTCCTTAGCATCCAAACCACAAGCCTGCAAAAGCTTAATTTGTGTTTTTTAGCATACATTGTAGTCCTTTTTTTTTTTTTTTCTTTGTAGAGCGAGGCAGCCTGAGAATGAGAGGTGATAGGTGCCTTCAGTCTGCATCTTCTGCACTGCCCAAAGAGGCAGTTTATCTTTGCCCTTGCCAGGCAGAGCTGGGAATTCAGCCTGTTGTTTTCACCTCAGGCAAGTGGTCTCCATAATAAATTAATAAAAAACAAAATATAACCACCTACTCTGAAAGAGAAAAGAGGCTGCAGTCATATTTTCTGTGAAGCTCAGCGCTGCTGGCAGTGTAGGGGTGGGATGGGCATGGGGGACTCTGTAGCTCAGCTGAGATTAAAGAAATTTCTGGAGCTATTCCTGGTGTAAAAGGGGAAAGGGAAAAGGCTGTAAAGGCTGGATGCTGACACATGGTATTGTGGGGCAAATGCCTTGCTGAAATGGTTGCATCAGTTTCTGGGAAGATACAGCATTCAGGTACTTACATCTCCAGCTTTGATTGTTTGATAAGTTTTCCTTGAACTTGAAAATGTAAATCACTGTTTAAGACCCTAAAAATTAAGTTATCATTGAGTAATTAAGATTTTAGTACTCTCAGACATATCTGAACCTCTGAGACACTGGAAGACTTTCTTATACCTGGGATCTCTTTTACTACTTCTATGGAGATTGCAGGGAAAGAGTTGGATTTTTTTAAGTAGACCTTGGATTCAGAATTCCAGCAGTGAACCCTGGGAGGGTTGAGTTCACAAGAAGTGTGAGGCCTGATATCCAAATAGTTTTTACCTTAATTTTAAGAATACAAGGGGTAGCAATGCAAGTTTGCTGAACTGGACCACTGATTTTAGCCAGAAATGTTCAAAAAGCAGTGTTTTGAATATACACATGGCAGAAGTAGGAAGAGTAATCAACCAGTCAGTAAGAATGGCCTGGACTCAGCAACAGGTTCCCCTTTCTGAAAAACCTGTCTGACTTCCCATCAGAGCAGACCAGGGCTTGTTTCCAAACAAGCATTTTGATCTAAGTTAGATACTGAAAGATTTAAGTGGAAAAAAAATATTAGCCTGAAAACAGAATTTAAAACTCAAAACAGAATAAAGAGTTTAGATATCTAAAGCCCCAAAGAGCAATTTTGAAAATTTTTGCATTGTGTGGGGCATTACTAGGAGGTTGCTATTAGGAAATGCTAAACACATAACTGTATTGAGTCTCAGACCTCTCTGGGGATTAAATGCCAGATGGAATCAGGCTGGGAAAAAAGGCACTCCCATTCCCTCCAGGCACCTCAGTCTGCAGCATATTCCTGAGGGTTTAAATCAAAAGTTGAAAAAGTTAAACTTCACAAAAAATTCTCAAGTTCAGTGCAAAAACCTAGCATAAGTCCTGTGACTCAATTCTCTGCTCTGGGAAAGCAGATAAGTCAGTTTTCACTCCAGAAAACATTAGAGACAGGCAGTGCTTGCACAGCTGTGGGGTGACCATAGAGCAAAGGATGCAGGGGTTGAGGAGTCAGAAAGAATTTGCAAGATGGAATAGAAAACTCAGGCTGTAGTGGGTACTCTGTCCATCAAGGAGCAGGAAACCTGGGTTCAAGCCCATGCTCAGCCAGAACTTTGTGATAATTGGATGCAGGAAGACAGTAATTTTGGGCTTGGAGCACAGGATTCTTCTGAGCCTCTCAGCCTCTGAACATCAGGTCAAGCATCACCTTCCCAGCCATGGAAACCTGGAGTCAGGGCAGGAGGGTGCTCTGATCCAGATCAGCCTTCAGACTCATCCCAAAGGTTGGAATTTCATGGCTGGGACACAGACTTCTAGGATGTCTTCTACAGAGAAGGATGGGGTCAGTCCCATCCCCTGGCAGTGGTTCCCAGACTGGGATCAGAAGACAACTGGTGTTCAGGAGGTCACAGAAAGACCACCTCAAAGTGGCCCTGGTGAGGTGACAGGGTGGTGCTGCAGCCCCTTTTCTGAGCAGCCAGATTTATTCTCTGGTACATGCAAACCTTTTCTGCTGTATTATAGTCTACAAGGAAACAAAACAAAGGGGAGTGAAGGATTTTGATCTGGAGATTACATAAAAGTATGGTGGATTTTGGGGGGTTTGTTGTGTTGTTTTGGGTTTTTTTTCACTTTAGATTGTCCTATTTAAATACATGGTGCTTGCTGGACTTTTTTTTTGAAAAGGAAGAGTTTCAAAATTCAGCTGTTGTACAGCTTTGAACAGGCATCAGAAAACCAAAGACTTAGCTAGAAGCTTGTTTTTGGCTGTCCTTCAAAATTTTTAGTAAGGTTCAATTTCATATATTCATAACAATTTCGTTTGTTTCCTATCGAGTAACAGGCTAGAGATAAAAAGATCTTTGAAGAATTGGGGGTTTTGCTGGATGTAAATATCGGTTTGGTTTTTTCAAGGGGGTTCCTGAGGTAGAGCCTAAAATTCTGACCATTTTAAGGTAAATTTCTAATGGTAGCATGCAAGAGAAAAGCTATTTTGAGGTGATTTCTGTTATCAGTGACACAGATTTCTTTCCATCAGAAAATGGACCTCTGCTGTAGCAATGTTGGTGACAAATTTTAAAGGTGTGCAAGAGAAAGGCACCATTTTCAATGCACTGAACATAGGTGGTGCAATATCAGATCCTCATTAGGAAAGAACACTTTAGAAATAATTATCTACTGTTGCCCAAGCTAAAAAAATAATGGAAATGCAGTTACACTTCCCACATCTCCTACTGAATCAATCTCTGGTCTTGTTAGGGAAGGAAAAAAAAATACACTTGCCTTTGACAAGGTGAAATACTTCATCAGGAACAATGGTCTTGTTTTTTTCAAATTGGCATAGAAATTTTTTTATGCAATGTGTTGCTTGATTTAATTTCTGGCATGATGAAATCTTTCCTTAGGTGAATTTTCAGCTGCTTGAGAAAAAGAAAGATGACAGATTTGATCTGTGTGAGAAAATCTCCCTCAATGAAGCAAATTGGCAATTTCATCTTATCCCAAGTAGAATGAGTGAACACCATAGACACAATAAGTAAAATCAAAAAATATGCCTCAATGGCACTGAAGTCTTGCATTAACTTTCACTGGGAAATAAATACATTACTGGAAAAATATTAGGATCACCAGACAGCTTCATGTCCAGACTAGGGAAGAATCTTTAGAAAACTTGTAACTGGACTGAAGCCTTAGGTTTTTTTCCAGCATATAATTGAACTCTGGCCCTACAGATGTTTCAGTCCTTATTTATGGGTGAAGCAATGGAATAATTGTTCTTAGAGCACACCTCCATTAACAATGTGGAGGGACTTCAAAGTTTCCTGGTCCTTCTCCTCCTTTCCATGATCCATGATTTTCTCTGCACCTCGAGTCTGCAGCTCTGGGATGCAAAATTGTGTTTCTCAGAAGCCTTAATTACTTTGCAGCTATTAATACGTTTATAAAACTTTTGTTATTTCAGAGGTTCTTTGCTTCTCATCTTCGTCATTAACACAGAAGCTCTTTGGATAAGTAGACAAGCCCCCAAAAATGCCATTTTCCAAGAAAATATTAAATCAAGCTCTGGCTGAAGAGGTTTAACTGGCTGAAATGTTTGTTCCTTGTCCATACAGACACTGAAACCTCTATACAAAAATTACAGGTATTTAAAATAAAGAGGCAGTATAAGTGTTGGGTTCGTCCATCAGGATGTACAACATAGAACAGTGATGCTTTCTTGTTATATTTGATTCTTTTTGCTTTATTTATCATTTAGCAGGAAGATTGTTGCTGCTTATTATGCCTAATTATCGGTTTAGAAAAATCAGCAAACAAGTTCAGCACCTGAATCTCTGAAGAGAATCACACACATGTGAGAGTGTGCAGAAGGAATCAGAAGTACAGAATTACAAGCCAAAAATCTTTGTAGCTCTCAATGAAGTTTGCCTGTGATCCTTGATCACACAGACACAGAGACCATCTCAGTGAGGGAACTGCTATTCAGGATGGTAATTGTTTGAGTAATTATGGTAAGAGTTGCCTAGATCTTATGCATGCTCTGCTAAATAATTTTATGTTTCAACAGATGTTCCTCTTGTGAAGCCAGGAGGGCTGTTTCAGCACAGGGCTGGAAGAGAGGCACCTGCACAGACTCAGTGGTTCCCTTCTGCTTCAATAAACTTGTTGAAGGTGCTAAAAAAGCAAGGAATGAGTGGATAAAAGGAAGACAGGTAAGAGCAGGTACCTCTCCTCCTTTCACAGTGGAAGTGACCTGAGATCTCTGTCTCATCTCCCACCAGGAATGCAGGTGCTGCCCTTCCATCCATAGTCACACCCTGCAAGTGCCTCAAGGGGATTTCTGGTTTCATCCAAGCCACCCCTTATACAAAGAACAATTTCTCCCTTTTGACTTTTTCAGCTGTTTCATAGATAATTGTAAACATCAGTGTTTCACTCTTTCAAAGAAAATATTTAGACATATTGTCAGTGGAAAATACTTTGCAGACAAACACCAACATGGATAGGCAAGAGATAATAGAGATCCGTAGGATGAATTTAACCCTAACTCAATCTTTGTTTTATGCTGACTAAAACTTCAGCCAAAACTAAATGCTAAATTCAGTCTTTCTTTCCTCACTCCATTGCATCTACAACTGGAGCATTGGTCTGCAGCTGATGGTTACAGTCTCTTTTCTTGGCTCTTGGGAAATCTTCCAATGTAAATATTAAAACTGTTTGAACAGTATCAATCTATAAAAGCTGATGGCAAGTTTTACTGGTTAAGCTGACTCTGCTCCTAAATGGCACCCCTAAGTGTTATCCATCATTCAGAGGAGAGCTGCAATATCAAACATCCCCACACAGCAGAGCCTGTGGTCACTTCTGGAGTGTTCTCCATCCCTCTGCTCTGTGCTCAGTGTGTCACCCCACAGTTTGGTACGTGCTCCCTTAGAGCCTTCCAACCTCTCTGCTGCACAGGACCTTTCTGAACCACTAAAAGTTTGTGATCTACAATCACCCCCTCTCCTCTGCCAGGGGATCCATCCTACATCACTTCTACACCAAGCTGTGGTGGAGGAGAGGCCCCAGCCAGCAATGTGCCCCAGCAGCTGGGGTGCAGGTGAGCTCTCATGGAGCATCTCACATGGAAATAACCATCCAAACTATCTCTTGCTTATCAGCTGCAGAGGTCACATATTCCACCCAGAAGCCTGTAGAGAATCTGATAAAATTGATTATTGCACTATTGTCAGACTGTTGAACTGAAAAAGTGCAGCTGTTCCCCTCCAGTTTCCATGTGGGAAAAACTCCTAGAGATTTCAGGACGTAGGCAGGAATTTCCCTTACTCTATTTTCATCCCTAGTGCATCATGCTCCTGCAATCCTATGTGCATTATAAGGTGGGAGATGTTTCCTTTTATCTGTAGTACTTTCTAAATTCTCTAGGACTGCTGTGTCTCATCTTGAATAACAGAGCAGATGGGAGCAAGAACAGAGTGGGGCAGAATCCAGTAACATCCTTTGGATGGTTGGACTGGCAGATTGCAGGAAACTGTGTTGATGGTACCTGCCAAGTCACCAATCAGTCTGAATCAATTAATTGTCAAACTGGCACACAACTCCTAGCAGGAAGCTTTGTGTCTCATTCCTGTTGGTCTTCTTTGTTTTTCTATTTTTATCAATCCAATGTCACATTTATTAAATAATAATAAAAAAAAGCTTCTTTCTTTTGTATGAACATTCATCTTTTTGTTTATTGACATCTTGAGTACCCATACTTCTTGTAACTCTGTAGATAATGCATCAAAGTCAGTACAGCCTGATTTTGCTTGTGTTTAATGTTTTCCAGATAACAAATTGTTTTCAGAAAGTGAAAATATTATTCAAGGGTAGATATGTTTAAGATATCAGAAGTTTAAGCATCAGCAACAATGCTGGAAAAAGAAAATATGTTTTATTTCTTCATTAGCAACATCCTCTAGCCACTACACTTAAAAGTTTTATTTTTTATTGTTGGATGTGTCTCTCTCCAGCAGTAATATTGCTGTTGGCTTCACATAAATGACCTTGTTTATATCTTCATATTTATTCATGGCACCAAGCTAGTATACAATATACAAATGTAAAAAACACATGACTACCAGCATGTAAATCAAATCTGATCTGTAGCAGAAGCAGCTCTTTCCTTGGGGGTTAACCAGGTCCATCCTACCCTGTTTCTGCTGGTAAAATCTTTCTGAGCCTCATCTCTCCCAGGGCAGAGGACATGCCAGCCCCACACTGGCACTGAGGCAGGGGGCACACACAGAGATGGAGATGTCCCATGCAGCCCTCGTGGGCATCCTCACCACCTAGAAAGCATTACAGTTGCCCTTTATATATTATTTTTGCCCCAGTTCTAGCTCTGCCTCAACTCCTTGCCTGCTCAAGTGCCTGTAAAGATAGGAGGCTCCAAGCCCAGCAGGAGAAATGTTCCACAGCAGAGTGGGAACACCCCATGTCCTCATACCCACTGTCACAAAACCCACAGCAACAGTGATTCAAGGTGTGGACAGAAGCTGACTGCCTGGCTGCACCAGCACTCACCAATCCACTGTGTCCCCACAGGTTTTTTTCTAAAATGTAGTACTCTCTCTACATGGGTTGGGAGATGCAATGTGATCTCTATGCAAAGAACCACTCCGCAGTGGATCCACCTGGCAAAGAAGTTCATTTTTCACAAGTGTAACTTTCTATAAGTTTTTTTAATTTTTTTAAATCAGTATAAGGAAGACACGAGACACTTGTAGAAGTGGAGGCCTGGCCTGTAGGCAGCAGGTGTTCCCTTCCAGCTCAGTGTTGTCACCAAGAGTCTCCAGACATATGTCACTGTGCACGGAGAGGTGCTCCGAGCTGGAGTCAGATGCAAATGTAAGGAGAGAAGTTTGTATGGAATGAAAGAGAGTTGCAAATGTTTCAGAAAGGAAATGAGTGTTAAATACTGCAGCCTCTGCAGTCTCTGGGAAAATCTTCTCATCTAAGATGGTCCCAAGGGGCAAAGGCCAGGTACATCCCTCACGTGCTGAAGGACTCTGGGTCGTACCAGGCATAGACCTTCACTCTTGGTACTGGAGTTTTACACCAGATTTGCCCTGGTTTCTCCATTTCTCTCAAAGCAACCAGTACACACAACATGGATAATGTGTCAGTGCTATGGCTCTGAGGAAGACAAATATTGGATGTCCCAGCATCCAGGGATAACGATGAACGTGGTGTCTCCTCATCAAAATCAACCCAAAAAAAATTCCTAAACAAATTTAAATCAGTCAGGTGTGTTCAGATTAGGCCGGTGCTCTGTATCATATGGGCTCAGTGGTTCTAACCTGGTAGCAGAAGCCCTGCCAGATATAAACTGAGAGGGGATCCTGGGTAACCTGTGGTCTGTCACATCCACAATCTCAGCCTTCTCCTCCACTGCCAATATTACTTCCATTTGAGTCACTGGGACAGTGTTCACCATGGATCCAGAAAGCCCAAGCACTGAGGAGCTCAGACAGCCAAAAAGCCAGAAAAAATGCTGTCAGGGCTTTCAGAAACACAGATCCTCTGAAGACCACTGGATGAATACATAAGTGTACTTCTGTCCTGGAGGCCAAATCCCTGTCTGCACACACAGGAGGAGAAGCTGAGTGCCCAGCTTTTCCCACAGCCAAACACTCACAAACCCAAATAGAGAACTGCCTATGAAAACTTTTAATGTGTTTTAATCCAGCCCTTAGGGTTTATTTGGATACTTGCCACTCACTTCCCACATCAGTGCATTATTCAATAATAAGTTAAAACTATTAAAAAGTTGCATTGTGTTGGCTGAAGGACAGAGTTTGAATTGCTGTACAATGGATTTTTCCACAGATGAACCTAGAGTAGGGTGACTCTCTTCATTTGTCCAATTAATTTTGTTTCTAAACTTGAAAAGAAAAAAAAATTATCAGGGTAGTAGCTGTTAGACTTCAATGTGATTTTGATTACATTATACTACAGAAGTAGCACTCGCCTTCCTTCAAGTCTAGGTGAGAAGCTAATTGGTTTCAAAGTGTTTTAAATGTGCTGAAGTTAGAGCTGTCAGTTATTTTTCAGCAACAATAATAATTTCTCAGATTGAACTCTCTTTTGTTAAAGGGATTTAAAAGATAAAAAAATTAAATAACTGACACTATTTTCATCGTTTTCCTCTACTTTCACATTTAGAATCCTCTGGCTTCTGACCTCCAGATCCTGTTAATTTTCATCAGCTTTCATTCTGAACTGGAAGAGTGGGCTGTGTTCTCTTCTTTTGAATTAGTATTGTGTTAATATATTTTACATCACTTACAATTACTTCAGGAACTGGTTCTGAAGGAGATGTGGCCATATCATTTAACAAGCTTGTTATTCATGCTTATTTTTAATGTCTTTTTACTGATGCAATCAATAATTTTAAAGCAGCTTTGCACCATCTTGGTAACTATCTCTCATCTCACACATTACAAATCCTTTTTAATAGATGTTCAGGGCTAATGCACTGTTATAAACCTTAACTATAGAGATGTAATAATGCTGAATGCTCACAGAATTGCCTTCAAAATTTCAGTTGAAAGTTTCAGAAAATTATTATGCAGTTTCCCAAAAGAAATGCTTCTACAAACATTGCATCAGATGTGTGTTTCTTGCAACACCATGTTCAAAACACAAACCTGGTTACTCACAGATACAGCAGACTTTTAGTATTCTCTGGGTAATATATTGTCACAGAACATTTATCACTTTTGATACATAATTATCTATAAAACAGGGATTAGGATTTTGTAGGGTAAGGCCCAGCCACATGTGAAATCAGAACAAGGGTCATTACCTTTAATGCCATTTTATCTCTTTGGATGCTGGAACAATTATGGTTTGGAAAGAAGGAAGACTGGGAGTGGGAACAGGCACATTCCAAGGTGTTAAAGACATCTGTTTGCCTGCATCAGAGTGTCAGAGGAAAAGGAAAATCAAGAGATTCATTCAAAAATGAGCAGCTAATTCTCCTCAAAGGCACACAGCAAAACCCAGTGCAGGGACTGGAGTGTGTGCTGGAGAGGGATGGGATGCTGATGGAGCAGGGACTGGATTTCCTGATGGCAGAAGAAGGGTTTCCTTGGCTGTGTATAGCCAGAACAATCATTAGCACTGTTTTCAAAAGTGATTTAGGGTTTAACCAATGGAAAAAAATATATTTGATACTGAAGCCTGGGGGAGTTAGGTTTAGTTTTGGAAGATTTTTGCATGAAAAGCCAATATACATTTTATGAGTATTAGGAATATAGGATTCACCTTGCCAGATCACATTAATCTGCCGCAAGATCCATCTATCAGCAGTGGCAAATATTGATGTCTGATACCACTCAAATACTTCTTGGATATGTCTATAACAACTGCTCACCCTGACCCTGAGCAGCCAGATAACTTCTCTCCTGGTGTGCAGGGATTTATGACCCTCATATATTTCTATTCTCTCAGTGTTACAGCAGACATTTTATTGGGGTAGGTTAGTTTTATTTCAAATCTTTTTTTCTAATCTTTGAATCTTGCTAAGCTTCCCTATTATTAGCTGAGCTGCTGTGACTGCAGCTCACTATGTTTACTTAAAAGGGTGAGTTTAAAAAGGTGCTTCTAAAGCCAGACAGACTCCTCTGAAAACCTGGAGCACAGGCATCTGATCCTGCTCCCACTGACATCAGGGGAAGTGCTGTGGGTGACGTACATGGGCAGAGGGGGCCCTGCAGGTGTGGGGTTTTTACAGCTTTCTGCTGGGTGCAGTGAAGTGGTGATCAAAGCCAGGCACAGATCTGAGCACCTGCTGGAGCCTCCCTGAGACAGAGCTGATGCATGGGGGGCACAGATGAGGAGAGGTTTTGCAGTAGCTCCAAATATCCTATAAAGAGCTTCTTGCTTCTCCTATCTGCTTGCCTTTGGTGCTTCCTACTTGCCTGCTCATTTCAGTGAACTGGAACAGCAAAGGGAGCCCCTGCTCTGCCCACAGGAGAAAGCTTTCTGGAACACACAGAAGGAAATGGAACTCCATTTTCTTGTCTTCTGCTGACTTGATCCATGGAGAGAGACTCCTGCAGGGCATCATGGAGCCAGGATAAATGTGACAGTGGACTAGATGATCACTGTAGTACCCTCCCAACCAAAAATCTTCTCTTCTCTTCTCTTCTCTTCTCTTCTCTTCTCTTCTCTTCTCTTCTCTTCTCTTCTCTTCTCTTCTCTTCTCTTCTCTTCTCTTCTCTTCTCTTCTCTTCTCTTCTCTTCTCTTCTCTTCTCTTCTCTTCTCTTCTCTTCTCTTCGTTCCCTTCTTTTCTCTTCTCTACTCTACTCTACTCTACTCTGCTCTACTCTACTCTACTCTACTCTACTCTACTCTACTCTACTCTACTCTACTTCACTCTACCCTACCCTACCCTATCCTACCCTACCCTGACAGACCCTACCCAACCCTACCCTATACCCTACCCTTCTTGACTCTACTCTATACTGTTTCATTCTATCCCATCCCAATTACCAAACACCCCCAAAAGAACCATCTGACAGAAGGTGCTTGCCAACCTAAGGTTGGGGGCTGGATGAAATACTGGTTTGGAATAGCTTTTTTTCTGATAATTTGAAAACGTACTTCATAACTTCAAAAAATAATTTTTTTTTTCCAGATCAAGACTCCGAGCTGCAGAAGCAGGTTCTGCTTGTTCATTCTGCTGATGTGTCCCTGTCCCAACAAGGACAGGCCACACATGGAGAAGTGTAGGTAGTTCCCTTTCCACACCAGTTCCTTTTTTGGCTCACTCACCTAGATTAATTCTTCTGCTTTCTGTTTAATAGAGCCTTTAACTAGCACAACGAAAGCAGCCTTATGAATAGCAGCAAACAAATCTCCAGCCAGGTTGCCAGCTACTGTGGTGGATTTGCAGAAGAGGCATCTGCTGATGGCAACTTGACCAAAGCCACCAGCAGAGCAGCAGCCGCAGTCCCATGTGCCGACAACAAGCTGGTAACCTCCAAGGACTAAAAGAAAAGTTGAGATTTTCTCTTTTCTTTTCAGTGCTCTGAAATGTCCCCGTCTGTTTCTAAAAAATGCATGTCTTTATTTCACACTTTGCATCAGAAACGCCCCAGAAAGCAGCAGAAAGCTCTCCTTTCCATGGAGTCTACGCACAGGCTTCTCTCCAAGGCCTCATTTTCATTATCGAAAAGATACGAGGACAAATTTCAGCTCCCTGTCGCTGTCATTGCCTGCATAAAGTTTGAATTCATCTGAATAAAATAAAATCCCAGCTTAGTCTATCTGCAAAGCAGGACCTGGGGCTGGAGTGTAAATCCCTTGGATCAAAACATGAATGCACAACTAAATCCAAAACCAGGACAGACCTGCTCCTCGGTTAATGCACGGCTGCATTCACGTGAGAAAAGCTATTTTTGTAAAACTTTCACTTTTGATGGCAGGAATCTTTCATTTTTTCCAGTTTGAGCCTGAGCTCTGAAACATACGTTGTGACATGCAGAACAGCCCATCTGACCTTCCACTCCAGCACTTCTCAGCCTCCTGCTCCCTCATATCTTTTCCTGAGCCCTCAGGCCCCAGTTTGTGCACAAAATGCCAGCTTTTCCCTCCTTCCTATGCCAGCCCCTGTCTCATGTCTGTTCTAAATATGGTTTTGGCAATGGTTTAGGCTTTTGGTTGAAGCTTGTGTATGTTTTAACTGGTAGGCTTTTTCCACCCCATTCCTTTACAGGGACACACCAGAGTGATTTACATGTGCCAGGTACAGGAATGGTTTATTTGCCTTTCCACCCAGGAGCTGGGATACTCTTAAAAAAATCTGAGTTACACTGGAACAACAAGACCTTTGCCAGGAAAGGTAAAATGGTGCAAACTCCCAACACTCACAATATTTCTCCTCAGCATCTCTCCTTGCCATGACAACTCCAGCTCTGCTTTGGTCACGTTACACATCTTTCAGTCCCCAGGCCATGGGTCTCAGGGTAGACAGAGCCCACCAATCCTCTCTTCTCATCTCCAGGACTTTTTAAAAGAAAAAAGGCAATCAATAGTCCAAATTTGAACCTCCAGTGTGCCCTGAAGCTGGCCGAGCATATTCTTCCATCTTCAGTTTCTAATATGCCCATGTTTGTCCTCGTTGTACAAGCAGTTCTTGGCTAGACATAACTGTCAACTTTGCTGGAGACAGAGTGTAAATATTTTGCACTTGTACAGCAGTGTTCTTGCTGGAGGAAATTGTGCTGCCTGCCAGTCTGTGCCAGGTTAACCGAAAAAGCAACTTTTCTCATCTCTTTGGAGCAGCTCAATCTGTAGTGTGGTGCATGATTTAGCAGCATTTGTGATGTTTCCCTGATTAATTCTTAAACGGGTCTCCTAGCAACAGAGGAAGGGAGACCACAAGAACTTTGCCATAGGAGAAATGGCTTTGTGTTTTCACACGGTGTCAAGTATTAGGTTTCTGACTCCCCCATTTGTGAAGGTGCACGGAGGTCTCTGGGATAGGGTCACTTCTCCACATACATATTCCTGAGATAAGGCACTGGGTCAGAGAAGCTTCTGTAGGCACACTAGAAATAAGGAAAAAAATAATTTCTTGAAATTCTAGAAAGGGGGTTTGAAATCTACAGTAATTACTTGCTTAAAATATTTCTTAAAGGATGTCAGATTCAACTGTAGAGATTGTTCTGTGACATGGACATGTTCTGTGCCTTTGTAGGTAATTCACAGATGAAAAACCAAGACCTACTTATTTATTTAATATTTCCACACACTGAACAACTATATTTGCAATTAATTTACACCATATACAGAAATGTGTAAATATGTGCTTGAGCTCCTAACTGATATGATCAGAAAATCTGATATTAGAATCTGACCCTTATACTTTTTTTATAGGTGAAACTGAAATAAGACCACAATAGATAAATGCATCTTTTCCATTCTATCTTTCTACCCTGCATCCTATAAAAACCTATTCTTTTAGCAATCAGGCACAGTGCCTACAAAAGAAAGTGTCATTAGGAAAAAAGCAGCACATTTCCACTCAAACATGAGGTATCAGTAGAAGTCATCTGTGACTTGAATTAAAACTCTAGCAGGGGACTGAAGCACTTGGGTATCCTTCTGGGAAAAAATGGAGAGCCTCAGTGGCAGAAACCTCCCATTGGGTGTGTTAGGATGGAAAAGCTGGTATTTCCCTAAAGGCAGTAAGAGAAGGAATTACCTCAAGGAAAAGACTGTTGGATAATTATAAGCTGTTAAATCCTTGATTGAAGGACAGTACGAAGGAATCTCAGCAGTCACAAACGTGAGGTGTTTGATTTCTGCCCAATTCTAATAAAATTATTGTTTCAGTGGATTTAATAGTTGACTTCAGGATTAGATTCTTTCCTTAGATAGATCTTCCTCAACTGGAATTAACATTAATGTAACACCAGCAACGTGAAGATTCCAAACTGAAAAAGGAGTTGGATTGCTGAAGAATTGAGAAATAAGGATAAATACTTAGCTGAGGGGCTAGACCTCTTCAAGAAACAAAATCTAACAAAACAGATTTGTTTTCCTATAAATTATATCCAGGGAAGCAGGGCTATATGTAAAATTAATCTCAACTTTAGAGTGAATGCTCTGTGTGTATGGATGATTGCTAGAATAAAGATTTGCCAGACTGAGCTCTCAGCATACATTCCTGGGTCATTACATTTAAATCAAGCCTTGAAAGCTAAATATTGAGTTGGGGCCATTTCAGAAGAGCCCATGGGGAGTATTTGTGTAAGCAGGCAGGTGGGATGGGAAGATGGGTCAAGAGGCAGCTTTGGAATCCCTTGTTCTGGGGAGCTGGGAGGAGATATTGAGGACTGTAATCCCCTAGGAAGTGCTCAGGGCTGCCATTCCATCCTGTACCCAGAGCTCAGCACAGCTTCCAGCTCAGCCTGGCCCCTGCTTGGCTGCCTCCTTCAGCAAATGTCTTCACAAGTAGGAAGCCTCAACTCTCCTGTTTCCAATTCTCACCTCTCAGCTCCTCTGCACTGCAAACAAGCAGTTCTCTATGCTGGGAAACAGCTTGACAGTTTGAAGAAGTGGAGAAGCCTATCCATCATGAAGATGAAGCCTTCAAAGTATGTTGAATTTGTGCTGTCTTCAGGAAAGCGGCTGCCTCAAATTCCAGCTGCTCCAAATATGTCAGCAGGAATTGCAACTGCAGGGCTTGGAGGGTATATCCTTGAAGCCCCTGTTTCCCTTTTTCCACTAGTTCATTAGCAGTGCATCCTGGTTTGATTTTTATTCTGGGGGTCTGGATAGTTCAAAATATAGGGGCAGTTCCCAAGGATGCTGCTGTCTCCAGAGCTGTTGAACTACAGCAGCACAAATTCCTATTTTCCTGTCTTGTGCTACCAGGAGATGCCTCCAAAGAAACATCTGCTGCAGCTTCTAAACCCAGGCCCCTCTCAAAGCACTAAATTCCCAGCTTCTGTTGTCCCACAGCAAGGACACTATTCCAGAAGATAAAGGGTAGCCTGGTTTCCCTATCCTTTCAGGGGTTTCAATTAACAGACGGCATCAATTAACGCTTCTTCTCACTCAAAATGTTAATATTTTATAAGAATGAGAGAACTTTCAGTTATTTTACTCCCCTTCCGACAGGCATACACTTAAAAAATGTTTCCTGACTTCTCCTAATTAATAACCCTTATTTAATCATTATCATTTTACTATACTTTTTGCCCCTCTCATAGCTTAGCTGTGGTCTTTGAAATTTAATCAGATTAAATTCTGAGGGTAACACCTCTGGTTTTCTCTTCAACTTTACTTTTTCTTTCAGAACTATTTGGAAGGGAAAGGCAATTGGCTGTAGGAATGGATGGATACATTTCATTTGGGTGTGAGTTTGATGACTGAAGTGACTTTGGCAGGGAATTCAGAGGAGATGTACTTAATGCATTCAGTTGCTGGCTGCTGGGAATTTTTCCATTTGGGATTGGTAAATTAGCTTCAGTAAGTCCCAAATACATGCCTAACACTAAACTCAAGCTGCATGTAAGTCTTCTATCTTAAATGTTACTTTTGCTGATCAAGGTACATGATACAAATTGTTCTCTTTTTTCCTTTCCTTCCCAGGCAAACTAAATCATGCTGCTCTTTGACGTAGCCCAAAATTCCTTTCTAGACGAGTTCAATATTTGTCTAATGGAGCACTGAATTTTCCCTGAAAACCCAGGGCAAAATCCAAATACCACTTTGCTGAAGAAAAGTGGAAGGGGGCTGAGTGCTATTGATATGGGGAGAGCCATGCCCAGGCTACCATCCTGCTTAGGCAAGAAACTTTCTGTAATTGAGGCCAGGGTGACTTGGCATCTGAGATACCCTCACCCCACAATCCTCTCAATATTTCAGAGTTTACATAGGTAAAATGGCTCTTAATATTTTATTGGACTATGTCCTCGCTAGGCAGCTTGAGGGCATTCTCCTTCAAAATAAATAATGGTCAAGAAGATCTAAAATAGGGTTTTATTCTGTGGTTATTTACAGTCCCTTGATAAAGTTGTGAAACTGCAGAATATGCAAAGAGGTGATGATAAGAGTGTCAAGTGAGGTGTCAGGCAGGAGGTAGCTGGGTAAGTACATCCTCAGCTGCGCCAGATGTGGGAGCAAGTAGATAGAAGATAGGTTTGGTCTATCAGCAATGGAAAATGAGATTTGAAAAGTGCTGTCAGAGATGAAGAGGAAAATTATTATGTTGCTAGGTCAAGTGATGCAAGTTTCCCCAAACTGAACTTAGAGCGGGCCAATGAAAAAGAACACTAAATAATAACCAGTGCAGAATGCTGTGTTTGCTCTTGATTACATGGAATAATTCTCCAAGTAAAATGGGCTGTTAAGAATTATACATCAATGTCTCCTACCTTATTAGATTACAAGGTTTTACAGCACTCTCTCAGAACCTGATAACAGTTCAGCATCCCTCTCTTTACACAAACCTTGACAACTCCACAGCATTTTAAATTTAATTACTTTAGCTGAAAATGTTCCTTGTACAAAGGTTGCTTTCAAATTAATTAATCTGCTTCCTCCATATGTCACAATTCTCTTTTGTATCCTTCATGATCTTTCAGACATGAACAAAACTCATCTAAGATCCATATGTCTCTATATTTGCTGTTGTTCTGCATTCGTGCTCGATTTTTTTTTACTTGAACTGTCACTGAAGAGCTAATTTTAAAAATAATAAAAAAACTTTTCTGAATGTCATCTGATCATAATATACTTTTTTTTCTTTTATTATGTGGAACTGTTATCCCAGATAGAAACACTAATTAAACATAGCAGCTACCCAAGGAAGTTACTGGGCGTTTGGCCTCCTAATGCAATCCAAGAGCTGGAATAACTTTAGCCCATAGATAACCAGCAGGAACTCTGCACATCACTGGCTGGTTGTCCACAAACCATACAGCTCACTGCTAATATTCTCAAGCAGTTACCACCTAATCTAATTAGTTTCTTTGGGAAAAAAAAAAAAAAACAGAGAACACTATCTCCCTGGGTTTATAATGTCTAGTTTTTAATCCTATAATTAGCATTGCAGTGGCTTATCCTGGTAGCATGAGATATTAAAAGTTATCAGCTTTGCTGCTCAAATTAGAACTCTTAGCCTCTCTCAATTCAAGCTATCTTAAAATTATTATAATAATAATAATTAAAATAAATTTTAAAAAAGGGCAGAAATCTCACAACTGTCTTGTGTCCTCATACAGGGTGCTTGCTGATAAAAATTAGCATCTTGTTATTTTCCAGTGGTTTTTAGAGGCTGGCAGAGGATCTGCCAAGAGGCTGGGCTCTTGTTTGAGAAAGACATGCCAGAGACGTGGAAGAAAATGGATTATTTTTCTCCACCTTAATTTTATTTCTATTAGGATGAAAAAAACAAAAAACCAAATCCAACAACAAAACCAAATAAAAAAACAGAAACAACAACAAAAAAACAACAAAAACAACCACACAACAAAACCAAGAGAAGAGAAAAAAAAACCCACTCCACACCCAAAGCATCCTTTGCTTATATATTGGCCTCTGATCTAGAGCCAGGTGGAAATAGTTTAGTTTAAATTAAAAAAAAAAAAAAAAAAAAAAAAAGGCTGATACCATCAGCAGGGTGGTGGCTAATGTCATTGGTCTGCCACACAAGAAAGCCAAGAAATCTTAAATGTTCTGCTGATCTTGTGCCTTCTGTGCCATCACTTTTTTTCATTCTTTTCAGATAAACTGCTCTTGACTGCGAAGCTGCATTTTTCTTTACCTAGATTTTTAAATACAACAGGGAAATTCTGCAATTCAGCTGAAGTCTGAAAGACTCTGGTCATCAGGAGAAGTTGGTAAGATAGATATAAGGGAAATCTTGTTACAACAACTTTATTTGGGATCAGTACACGAGGTCTGGATTTTTCTGGATCCCACATGATATTTCTAATATTTTGGCAAAACAGCAGAAAACAGCAGCTTTCCATCCCTAGGGGATGCTCCAGAGTATGGCAGGAACAGGGTATATAATAGCAATAACATACAGGGTCTCCAGTTCTGTTACACCATTAGGTATTCACTCACAAAACCGTTATTAATATTTTTTTGGCCATACTAAGGACAGGTAAGTGAAAACTACAGGGTTTTAACTTCAGATTTTACCATGTAATTTTGGGTATGTCTTAAATCATGAAAGATGAGGCATAAAATACCAAGAATTATCCATGCTACAGAAAAAAAAATGTTATTACCACAGCTTTGTCCACAGCTCTTCTTTACAAACAACAGCAAAGAGGGAGGAGGAAGGTGAAATGAGAAGGTAACAGTTTATTTACTGGAAAAAGCTCCAGATCTGGGGAGCCTGACAGAAGACTGAAAATGTGACAATTTAAATATATGAAATTTCAAAGGAGTGGGAACACTATTCTGAATGTCTTCTGGAAATACATTACACACTCATCTGCCACAAAAAGTGGAGCCATTTAGTTTTAAGGCAATTTTAAAATCAAAGTGAACACATCTCTCACTCAAAGTGAGTGAGACTTGGCAGGTCCTTTACAGACAAGAACAGTTAAGCCATGGTGCAGACTGTAAAGTTCTGGTTCATAGAGGCAGAAACTACAGAAGGGAAAAAATCCTTAACAACATCTATGATTGAGGAGAGAAGCCTGCCCTGAAAATCAGGAGGGAAATCAGAAGAGTCATTGGTGTGGGAATTTTTTATCTCCAGATCAAAGGGTTCAGAGAAATACAAGCTGTTAATATAAGAAAAACATCTTTAGAGAGGGGAGAAGAAAAAAAGATAACAAGCACATGGGAGTATTTGTTCTAAGAAGTCAATGAAAAATAAGTTTCATTACTAGAGAAGCAACATTTGTACACTTCAGTGAAGAGCCGATGAGCAGTGGAGGAAAAGGCAGAAAGCACCACAAATGTTGAGTGTGACCCCAAGAAATAAGTTTAATAAACTTAAACTCACATGTGATTGGTTTTGTTACTCAGTCTGGACCATGGATGAGATGAGTGAGATAAGTAATTTGATATACAGGAAACAAAACAACTCTGCAAAGGTGCCCGGTGATCAATATGAAGTTATTCAAGTGACTAAATGTGTAAAGAAAAATCAAAGTGGGTTTTTAAAAAAAAACTAGATATTTCTACATATTCCTGGCCCCAGCTGAAGCTTTTGATATGACCTAGGGTCAGATTTATGGAGTTACTCAACAGCCTAAATTATATACATAAATACTAATGGGACCTAAATAATCACTTAACTAATTCAATTGCTTGACTTCTGTTAAAAATTTCAATTAATATATTCCACTGGGCTTTAGAAAGAAATTGTAAATGCTGAGAATTTATTCATTAAGCACTCATCTTCATAATCTGGTGTGTAAGAATAACAATGATGAATGCTCTTTGCTAGCATCAGTTGTATCTTTTGAGCACCTAAATACAAGCAGTCTGAAAGTATCTTATGTACTCTAGATTGTTTACTATGATTTCATAAAACATGGTAAGATAATTTCACTAATATTTCTCCTGGGATCCAATCTCATTTTTATCTTCAGATGTATTCACTATGATCTTGACTGCATCTGCACTTGCTAAGCAAAATTATTGGGAGTCACACCACGATCAAACTAAAATTAAATAAGATTATTAACCTGGAGACTTTTTTTTTTCATTTTATGTAGAACTAAAGTGTATTTTTCCTTTTCTTTTCTGTCTGTGGATTTTTTTTCTATTCACTCTTAAAATCAACGGAACAGGAGAGAATTCATCATAATACTCTGCTTTTTCTTTTCTCTATTACCAGTCAAAAAACACTATCCATGCAGACCTTTTCATTTTAAAAAACACAATAGGAGAATTATAGACTCTTCTTTTTCATAAAAAAGCAAACCATCCTGAAAATATACAGGGAAAATGATTAATAAAAAGCCAGGACTGGCATTGATTGAACATTAGTGCATATGCTCAAGCACTAAGCTGGTCTGTGTGAGATGTGCTTTATACTCAGAATATTGTGTGCATTCAGAATGAGAAAATTAGTTTAAAACTACCCGAGAACTCCTGAACTGCAGATTATGTTCCATCATCCTCTACAGAAAGGGAGAGCAATTGGCATTCACTTACTGCCAATACAAATCAGGCAAGGGATGCTTTGCACTCCCTTCTTCATGTAGAAGAAATGGTATGCAATTTTCATTTGTTTCTTGGTGAAGATCTTGAGGCTGTTTTCCTGTATTACCTCTAACTGTTTGTTTTGTGTCTACTGAGGAGATAGGAAGAGGAATAAAAATTGACTAAGAAAACCTAAAGAATTTGTCAACATTTAATCTGCAGATCATGTCTGCTGGGAGAGCTGTTACCCAGTCCTTGATATCCTACATTAAATTACACTTCTGATGGTTCTCTCTAACCTTGAGTTCAAGGTCCACTTCCACTCCTCCTTGTTTTAAGCAAATTTTGCAGGCTGAACTCTGCAGACAGAAGTTAACAACTTCATTTTCCACTTTGATTTTTAGAAGGGATTCAGCTGCTACAATACCTTCAATTAGGACAGCGTGGCAAAGGGTGTCTAAGTCATTTTTCCTTTCTGAAAAGAACACAAGCTTTCATCACTGCCTTGTCAATGCAATTAGCCAATATTCTTCACCTGATGCATGTCTCCAAAGCACTGCCTTTCAGTTTATTATTAGGGACCACACATTTATGACAAACCTTTCAAAATGAGTGAAAAGGTTAACAAAATCCACTCTGAGTTTTTGTTCAGACGTCCTGCACATTCCCAAACATCCCCTTCCCCAGCTAATTTTCTGAGGTAATGTTTTTCATTCTTCCTCTGGTGCTGCTGTGGTTGCTATCAGAGATCTGATACCATATGAGAAGCCTCTAAATAAGAGTGTGTTGTGAGTGCTGATTTAGTAACTAACAAAATGAGAGCTTTACTGAACCACACAAAAGATCCATGTTTCCTTACACTTAACGAACTGCTGAAAGACCTCTAATTTAGATAGCAGGAACTCAGAAAGTTCTGTGATCTAAGTAGGGAAGAGATAAAGGGCTCTAAGGCAGAAAGGGAAGGGAAAAGATAAAGAGCATCGCTGCAAGATCCATTTTTGATACTATCAATCCCTTTTAGCCATCCCTTCTAGCTAAAAGGTTGTTTACGCCACCCTGGGTTTTTATTTCAAGTGTCAAAGTGACAGGAATGATATGGAAAACACAGATTAGAAAGTAATTGCCCAAGTACAATGTCCTCTGAGGTAGAGAGGAGATTTGCTTTATGAAGCCTTGGACAGAGGGAACATGGGAGTCCTTTCCTACTCCCAATTGCAAGCCAGCTGACTACAACAACACTGCTTAAAACCAGTCTGAAACTTGCATTAATCACTGATTGGTACCTTTACTATGCCAAACACATTAGTTCCTGGAGTTCCTTCAAAGGAGGGAAGGGAAAATTGCTTCTTGTCTGTCTTGGCAGACTGTGGCAAGGGCACAGCCTTGACCTTCAGGTCAAGGGAGGAGGGTAATGTGACTCCCATAGTTACACGGCTCACAGAAATTGAAGAAGTCATGGAAAGCTAGGAATTTTGGAAGGGACCTCAAAAGCATTGAGTCCAACCCCCCTACAGCAGATCACAAGTGTCCAGGTGGGTTTGGAATTTCTCCAGACAAGGAGACTCCACAACCTCCCTGGGCAGCCTGGGCCAGTGCTCTGTCACCCTCACAATGAAAAAGTTTTTCCTTATGTTTACATGGAACCTCCTATGCTCCTATCACTTCTTGGAGCAGACTGGCCAGGTTTAAACTTTAAAACACTTGGTTTGCATTCCCATGGATTTCATGTGTCTCCTGTGGCTAAGCAGGGATCATGGGAAGAACCTAGGATGAACTGCAACAGGGACTCTCCAGAGAGAAGGGTTTTGGAGTGAAGTGGGAAACAAATAATTGTAGATTTGGATCCTTTCTGGACACAGGAAATTAAATATTTGCATAATATTTCCATATTTCCAGAACCCGTTATGCTGTGGGCCAGTGTTAAACTTGGCCTGGGATATAGGATCATTATTTAACCAAGGAAACGGGCCCTTGGTTTTCTTTAAATCCAAGGGACTTTTAGGAGAAGCATTAAAAATTATACTTTTCATAGCCACATGATACATATTAAATGCATGTAAATGCACAAATGTTCTTTACAGCATCATCTGAGTAGTAGGTTTTGCAGCAGCAGTACCTGCAGAGTCCCCACCAAAAACCAGTGATCTCTTTTCTTTTAGAGGTGCTCCTTGGCACCATTTTTTTACAACAGGCTTTCAATGAGCTTCAAATGAGTTCAGGAGGTCTTAGTGTCTGTGATCCTTGTTCACTGCATGGTATGGCTAAAGGAAGCAAAGAGGTTACATTCATATGGAAAATCTAAGCCAGGCATGTCCATACAAACCCAACTATCAGGTTTTATTGTGTCCAGGTCAGTACTTGAGCTCAAAGTGTGCTCATCTGCACAGCTCAGGAAATAACCCAAGCTCCAGAAGAGTTCACAGGAGCAAAGCATCACGTGTGTAGGGTGGGTAATCCAGAGCCCAGGGCTTCACAGTGGATTAAGAAGAAAATGGTTTCTAAACCATGACTTGTGTGGGGACTTGGGACTGGATTACCAGGGGAGTTATTCAGCTGCTTCCTATGTTCCTGCCTGGAGGGACTAAGGGCAGCTCTGGGAGTTGTCTCAGTCTGGGCTGTGCCCTCATCTCTGAATGTTTCCATCTGCAACAGAGTGGCTGCTGTGTAAGTGACACTGGTCCAGCTAAATACAAAGGTGAGCAGGGCAGTTTAAACCATTCTTCAGTAGCCATTTAAACTGAACTGGATGGAATTAGGAACAGCCCTTTCCAGTCATACATCACCTACAGCTGAGGAGAGCTTTAAAAAGCTGTCCTTGACACCTCTTAGCTTTTAGTTATTCTTATCTCCTTGTTTCTTTATGTCTCTGTCATTCAATCCACCGTCCAAGCTACATCTTACTCAGAAAAAGCTCAGACCAATTCCCTGGTTTTCAAGAGGAAAATATGATCATTAAAGAACAGAGTGTCTGAGAGCAGGACTGAAAGACTTGTCAGCAAGGGAGGAGCAGGACCTCAAAAGAGTGATGGTACAGCTGGACATAACCACAGCTGCTCTTCTTCCTCCTATCCCTGTACAGCTGAGGTCTGAACCTGATTCAGGATCAAAAAATGCCATCTCTTTGATCAGAGACAGACAGAGTATCTCCTGGAGAGGGGTAGGAGATGCAAACCATCTGGTGTTAC
The DNA here is from genome assembly GCF_036169615.1 of Heliangelus exortis. NCBI lineage: Eukaryota > Metazoa > Chordata > Aves > Apodiformes > Trochilidae > Heliangelus > Heliangelus exortis. Next base: position 4,583,262 of record NC_092427.1, read on the forward strand.
AGTGCAAATTATTAGCAGCTCTTTTGGTCAGAATTGGGTTGACACTTTTCCTAACTTTTGGCTGTTCACTCATTTTCATATGACTTAAAACACCACAAAATCATCTTCTCTTTAAGAAACACCTACAACACCGTGGGTCTATCTGAAACAGGCAATATAATTTTGCATCTTTTCTGCCCCAAACCAAGATTCAGAGTTCTGTTGAAAGTCTCTCTATAAACCCTTATTAACTGGGTTTTTATGAACCATAAACTCTTTCAAAAGATTTCACTGCCAGTCAAACACAATCCCTTGTTATCATTGTGGTAAAGCACAGAAGAGCCTGATCTGCTGGTCCCTGTAACTGTGCACTCCCATGAGCCAAGGTCCTGTCTGTGGGTCAGGCTGGGCACAACCTTTTGTGCTGGTGGCACCTCATGCACATACACTCTTCACAACTTCAGGGGTTTACTCAGATTTATCCTGCAGTAGTAATATGTAATAAAAAAGACATAGAATTTTGCCCCCATACAGTATCAAGTTATATCAAGTTGGATCTGGTCTTCTCTCATCTTGGGTTTGCTTGGGTTGGACACAGGTACCAGGCCTAGTGGGATGCCCATGTTGATGCTGTTCTTGCCCAATGCAGCAGAGATTAGAGGAAGGCTTGATGCTCCCCGTGCACCCTGACACTGAAATATTCAGGTGGGCTCAGTGAAGGCAATACTCTGATATCCACTTTAATCAGGGGTTCGTCTTCCAGATTTCAAAGCCTGAATGAGGGTATATGTAAAACCAGCACAAGAGACCCAACCCGGTGTGTGCTTATAATTAAAAACCAGCAGCAGTAGAATTAAAATGATTACAGACTCAGAAAGGTAACCAATCATTTGTGTTTGGTGATTTGAGAATGCACCAATGTGAGTGGGATTTTTGCTATTAACTTACCCAGGGATGAGCTTTCCCTCCAAATTTAACACCTTCCTAGGTGTTCTCCTTAATTTTTGTACTTATTAGGAGCTACCCAGGTGAAAGTAAAGTAGATCATTTTCATTGTGTCATACTTTAAAAAAACTGCAATGGAAAGTTGTCCCCTAGAAAAATAATACTTTAATTTTAGAGCATAGTATTTATTTGATAGCACAGTGCAGTATTTCAGCATTTCCTTTTGCATGGAATAATATGTATGCAGCATGGGGATCCAGAATGGTATTATAAAAAACCTTTCAGAAAGTTCAATTGCACATAATGCTTCATATTGCCTATTGCACAGAGTGCTTTATAATGCCTGTGCATATGTGCATACACAGTATAAGTTTCATTTCAGAGAGAAAGAAAAAAAAAAAAAAAAAAGTAGTGGAAATTTGCAGTATTTGTTACACTTATCAGACTGGAACACCTTTAAAAGGTTTCTTTTGAAAGATGTTTCTGTGTGACCCAAAGCAGCTAATAGTAGTTTCTTGTTGAAGACCCCAAGCTATCTTTCTATAAAAGAGTGATACTGTAAAGCTCTGTGTATCTATTCCTCCTACAGTCTAAAAAAATCCAGCAGCACCTCTGCAGAAGTTGTACTTGTGCAGTGGGTTTTGTTGAGAAGGGCTTTGCTGTGCATCTTCTCTGTGTTTTCACAACACTCCACTACTGCTTAATAACAATCCATAATGTTCTAAAAATAATAAGCCTGGTTGCTCTGGAAAAATAGAAAATGGAAATCCTGTCACATTTCATCCAGAGGGAGCTGCTACATTTTGTTTTGCTCTATTCCCTAAAGGGTACAGCAGATGTACAGGTGCTAGGCTAGAAATTGTTATAATTACAAAACCTGTATTCAGTTCCTCGGAGAGCTTTGAAATTTTCAACATACAGTAGAAGCTCGAGCTTTGAAGAGAAAAAAAAAAAGAGAATCCATATGCCCAAAGAACAATGGAGTACAGGATGATTTCCTGAATTATTTACTGCAGCAAGTCGATCATTAAGAAATAAAGCACAACAAATAAAACTCAGATGAAGCCCTGTAAATCTAAACACTATCAAAAACCAAACTGCCAGCCCACAAAGGGTTTATATAAATATATATACACACACACAACTTTTTTGGTTTTTGGGGTTTTTTTTTCCTACTTTTTGCATCTCTGGAGCAGTTATGTAAGACTCTGTACAGACTGCCATCACTCTTCTCACCCTGTCACTGTTGCCTGTGAATTGCAGCTATTTGTTTTCTCTGAGGGGAAAAATCTGTATTATTACTAACAGAGGAAAATTATTTGAATTCTCTATGTTTCTATGCAGCTTCAAAAAAAAAAAATAAAAAAAAAAAAAGAAGAGAGGCTTACTCATACTCTTTATTTGTGAATGGTCTGTCATTGATGGTGGCAATAAAAGAGAAAAGATGTTCAGGTCCTTGCTTACAGTTGTGTTGGGCTGTTGGTTACCTCACTGGTCTCTGATGTCCAAGAAACCACAGATGAATTCTCTGGATTCTTAGGTAGTTCTGAAACACTGAGAGAGGATGATGCTCATAGCCTTTCATCAGTACTGCTGGGACACTCGTGTCTTCTTTCTAAATCGAGATCTATAATTTATGGATATCTTCTGGAGACTAGAACATTTTATGTAGATCTGTCCCAATTATCTGACAATCTGCATTGTTCAAATTTTATCCCTTCCTCGCATCATTTGAAATGCATATGGAAATTGAAATGCACTGTAAGTTGGTTTCAGATTTCTCCTGGGAGTGTGGCAAAAGTGGAGTTTTCTTGTGTTTAGCATTTTTAACCCCCTGTTGTACTTACCTGCAGCCCCTTTGCTACAGGAGACTGCAGCCATCTCAGGGGTGGGTGAGGAGAAGCTTAGGGAATTTGATGTGTGGAACATTTGGTGACTGGCATGGCACCAAATTATTAATACTGTGATAACAGCTTTAAATCAGGTCCTGTGTTGAACATCCTTTTCCTTTTAATCTCTGAGTGTTTTACTGCTAGTCACTGTTACAGCTCTTATTTAACATCTTACGTTTAGGAGATTGTGCTGAGATGGTAGGATGGGGGTGTGTGTGGAAAGAAGAAGTGAGCAATGTCAAAGGAGGATGAATGTGGAAGGCTCAAGGCAATGGCAGATTGATCCAAAAAGGGATTAACTGAGCCCAAAGCACCCATCATGATGCCCTGTCAGAAGATGTGAAGTTGTGGACTGGTACCCCTAAACAGAATGAAGCAGGAATTGTTTTCTATTTTTTTTTTTCACTTATATTTCTAATCCATTTGCAGATTGTACATTAGGTGCTACACCTTACTTACCATGGTTTACAAATAACAGCCTAATCCCAATCGTTACTCAAATTATTTGATAACTAATCTGTCCTGCTAGCAAAACTTCAGTCTCACTGAAAACCTGAACATTGTTACTCAATGGATTTTTGACAGTCTCACTGGAGCCCACTCAGATAAAATCTTTAGGGAAATCACTCCCTGCATTGCTGTGCTCATTATGTGGCTTTTTGGACAGTATGCTCACTATTGCTAAATAAAAAAGCTCTACTGCTCTTCCTCTTTACAAGAGAAACTTCATTCTTTGCTGGTTTTCATGTAAAACAAACCCAAACACCAACAAATAGGGAATTTCTCATTTATCTATAGCTGTCACTTCTGCAGGACTTTGCAGAGTAGGAACTTGCTGTTCAGTAGGAACTTGCTGTTCAGTCTCTGGATCTGAGAAGGAGAAAAAAAAATGCTTGGTCTTCTGCTCACCCTGAAGACAGCATCATGTTCAAATGGACTTGAGAAGCTCAACTCCATCAGCAGGCACAGAAGGAGTGCAATGTCACAGTTATTTCTGTGTGCAGTCCAAGTTGGTACAGCTATTTCTGTTAGGGAAATTCACCTTGCAACTCTTCAAGATTTGTATTCTCCAGAACAGAATAGGAGGAATTTAGTCATATTGTCTGCTTCCTGAGGTGCCCCATCTTGGGAAACAAAGCAGCAGCCTGTGTTTTAGACTTTTATATTTAAAAAAAAGTAGGAAATGGGAACAAAATCCCTGTAAGTAGCATCATTCTATGAGATTTATTGGGGTTTTGAGCATGTAGTACAGCAGCATGGCTGATAAACAGAAGAGTATTGCAGGTTTTAAAAAAAATAATAAAAAACAACTGAAAAATAGCCCTTGGAGGCTATGTAGGATTTACACTTCTCTCAATTAAGCTCCAAGGAAAGGATTTTTCTTGACTGTGAAGGAAACTTCTGTAGTAACCTTTCCAAAATTTCCAACAAACCCGGAAAGGACACACTAGAATTGCACTGCATTGTGTTTCATCTGGCACAGCTCTTCAGTCTCTTCAATAATTTCTGGTGCCACAAAATGTCTTCATGTAACATAGCAACAGTTTCAGCAACTCTGCAGCTTTAGAATCATCAAAACCATTGCAGTTTGGTCTGAATGGCACGGATCCTTTTGCTGTTCTATACATTGTCTAATGTGTAGGCATGGTATTTACAAATAGCTGTCTCTCCTCCTAAAGCAAAAGAGAATAACAAAGCAGCTTGAATGGATACCACAGCTGATGCTTGAAATCTCTCTCCAAGGTGTCTGAGACATCCTGGAAAGGAAAAACTCCTGACTTAAGAGGAAGAGGGCTCATTTCTTTTTGAATACTTAACAGCAAAATGTTAAAAAAATCAAAATTACCGGATAGCAACAAATACAAGGGAAATGTTAAATGAAGATCTTCTGCTTGTGGAATGTGTGTTTTCTCATGCAATGTACTGAGCTTCAAAAGAGCCTGAGCTCTGGGAGGTACAGGTTCATGAGCAGCAGCTTCCATATAGAGTGCCATTTAATCAGATTAATAAACTCTATAATAAAGCTTTAAGTACACTTGTAAGGTTACATAATTAAACAAGAAAATGTGTAGGATAAACTTGCTCAAGGGTTGGCTAGCTTTTTAAATTTTGTCTCCTAATTTTATGTTTCAATGTAGTATATTTTCCAAAAAGGAATATTTAAAGTTATTGAGAGAGAAAAAAAAAAAAAAAAAAAAAAAAAAAAAAGGCAAACAAAAAAACCCAACAAACCTTAAATGAATAAAACCCTAAAAGCTAACAGTTTCCCAGAAAACATAGAAAGAGTATTTCTTCCACCCCTCAACAGAGAAGGACCTCCATGGTCTGTGTGCATGTGGATTCTCATTATACTGCAATTCATTAAGGATTTTCTCATGAGATACCTTCAGTCTGTGAGGCAAAGGCAGCTGAGGGCTGGGGAGGGATGCTACGAGCAGTAGTCACACTGCTGTGTATATAACACACAGATATGTGTGTGTGTAAAATATATGTAGGTGAACAGAGCTTGAAATGAACACTATTCTGGCAGAAGACTTCTTCCTCACCATCACTCTGTTATGTGCAAGTAGGGTCCAAAAATGACTGCAGGGAGCTTTACTTCTTAGCACAAACTGCACCGTCAGAGGAAGGGAAAGGAGCAGAACAGGGTCCTCAGTGGGATGATGCATTAAATGTTTCTTGATCACACTGAGATGAAACCAAGAGATCTAGCACATGAAATGAAGACCCCACTGGTCTGAAAACAAAGCAGAATGTAATTAAAGCAAACAAAAAAAAATCCCTCCTGCGATTCAATCTACTGAATTCAGATTTAGAACTAACAACTTTGCACTGGGGTGCATCCAAGGTAGGAAGAGCCATGAGTGTCGTCGAGATAGGACACCATACAGAGATGTCACCAGGCTCAGCTCCCACCCCAAAGAGATCAGCATTGTCCTTGCCTGCATGCTGAGTTAAGATGCACCCCATAAAACTGCTCTATGGATAGACCCAATGTACACCTTCCCAACAGGGAGCAAAGCAGAGGGATGGGCATGGCACAAAGTGGCCTCCAACAAGAGCCATGGAGGACAACACTGCTGTTTCCACACAGCTTCTCTGTCTGGAGCAGAGCTGCAGGTAGGATGGAAGGGGAAGGAGCCACTTCAGTAGCCATCAAGATGTTCAGGACATGAGGTGCTGGTCACCAGGTGAGCAATTAATTCTTTCTGAATAGGCAGTTTCTGGAAAGATCCCATTTTCTCTCTCAGGTAGCACATCCTAGTGAAAAATGGTGAATTCCAAGAGGGATAGGAACATTTCCAGAGTTATGTAGAAAGAGTTGACTAGTGATGCCTGGCTTCACCTTCAGCAGATTGGAAGGGTAAGAGAAAGTATAATCTAAATATTCCCATTTAAAATAAATAAATATTATATTGGGGGATATCTTGTCCTTCATGAAGTCTGTTAGGTCTTGCAAATAATCTCATTATAACCAGGATGTCATGCAAATAGTTGGCAGCAATATTAACACTAATAGTAAGGTTTGCCAGGGCTGGAGGTCATGAGAAGTTAAGGGCATATTCCAGCCCTCTTCCCTGAGTACCACTTTCACAAGGAATAATTATGCACAGTAAAAGCTGATGGATTGTTCTGATATCAGTGAAGCCTTCATGTCTTTTCACCAGATGTAAAGTGTAATCAGAATTTTACAGAAGTACTTCTGAATGTCATTTTTGCAGTTTTCTTGGCAGCTTTTTAGAATCCATTTCCTGTCATACACGGCGCTACAAAGAGGCAGAATTGTAAAAATGCTGTGTTTCTTTCCCTGCTTTTTCTTAAGCAGAGGAAAGCTAAAGACAAGATATAGAGGATGGAATAGATACATAGGAACTTCAGTAGCCACGTAAACTGGCTGTGGCTTTTTTTTTTCTGTAGCTTGATAGTGCCAGGTTGCCTATTATCTCAGCTTTTGTTGTGTAATTAAAATGTCTTTAGTCAGAAGTATCCCTGTATCTCTCTGCTCACTGACTGAAAATTTGAGACCATCAGCACCCGTTGGCAAACACCTAGTGCCTGGCACCTGGACTGGGGGTTTGCAGCAGTTTCCTCTGCTTCAAAGAGGAAATATTTGGATTGCAATTCAGGATTTGCCATGGCAAAGGAGAGCTGATCCCCGAGCCTGCTGCTGTGGTGCTGTGCCAAGGGCAACAGCAGATCAGAGCAAGGGGAAAAGCTCAGCAGAAGATTGTTTTTATAGACTCCCAACCTACCTGGCCAAATCACAGAGAAGCCTGTGGTCCCTTACCAACTTACAGTCATTACTGGACTTTAATTCAAGTCTAACACCTCTGATTGCTGATATTGTGCAGTTAATTTAGTGTTGGTAGATCAACTGCATGGACTGTTGTCATGGACATTTGCAAGGCTGCAGTGCCAGGTCATAAAAAGACTGGCAGCAGAGCAAAACTGAGGATCTTACACCTGTATAGCTGTCAAATCATAGAAAATGTAAATATTCTTTGTCTTAAAAAACAGATAAAGAGAAAGATTTATCAACAGGAAGGGGCTTTGCCTGAAGGAGTGCTCCAGATTGAAAGGAAAGATCCATATTGGCAAGATCTTAAGCAATTCAAAGCTGTTTTCTGGAATCAGCAGAGGTATTTCTGCTTCTGACTGCTCCTCTGGGAGATTCAGCTCAGTCTTTGCTTCTCTTTTCTGTTTTGCTTCTTAGTGAGCATTTGTGCACTGCACAATAGGATCTTTCCCTATAGACTGGACACGGGACAACCGGGAGTTGTTTCAGGAGATCTGAATGCAGTAGTGAAAGGACAAAACTGGAAAGCTCTTGTCATTCCCAGTCCCGTACAGTGAGTTGTCTTGTAGCTCATATTTCTGAAAAATCAAGGGAGAAAGTGTTGCCCGGAGAACACAAAGTGCAGGCAGCTGATGTGACACATCATGAGCAGCTAGAGATCACCTCTGGAAAACAGTTTGGTGAAAAAAGGTTGGAAAAACTTTGCTTTTTCTTACTTTGATGATCTGACTTCAGGAGTTAAGGATATATTTTAAACTTCATTTAGTTTTGATCTTGTTAAGAGTTAATTCAGTGGGGTCGTGCCTGACTCCAGGAGTTGTTCTCACATGTCTTTTACACAAGTACAAAAAAATTGTCATAGCATATATATCTCATGAGTAAAACCAGGAACAATGCAACTCCAGATGAACTGAACTACTGCTCAGTATCTTAGCATATTTGTTGGGCAGCAAATGGTTTGCTTCTGATGTGGTTAATTAGCCCAGTAAGGGCGTGCAAAGTTAGAGACCAAATGATGCTCTGTGGTTTTTGCTCAATCATCTGCATGATGTGGTTGTGCTGAAATATTATGCTTGAGCTTGGAACAACTGCAGATAAAATCAGCTGCCTGGTGCCTCCCAGACACAAACTTCACAAGCACAAGCTCCTTGCCATGACTGCTCACTACTCCAGAGCCTACTGAATTGCCCTTCCTGTTCCTTCTCCCGTTCTTATGGTCCTCTTCTAAGATGGATTTGCCCCTCCCTGAAGATTCTAATTGACCTTCTTTGGCTTTTCTCTTAAAGGCTTGGTAGCTTTCCAAAGGTAAGGTTGCTATTGAAGAGATTATTTTAGTGCTACCATGGTTTGGTGCTACCAAGCACCACCCCAGGACTCCTACATTCCTATCCCCCTGCAGTGGGATGGGGAAGATATTTGGGTGAAAAAAAGCAGAGTGCACGGGTTCAGATAAAAACAGATTAAGAGGACAGGAAAGGAAGAGAAAATAATAATAATCATTAATAACAACAACAGTACCAGATTTAACAAAAGAAGCGATGCATAATGCAATTGTTCACCACCCACTGATCAATGAGCAGCTCATCCCCAGGCAGTGATTGCCACTCCCTGGCCAGTGCCCCCATTCCATATGCTGAGCATGATGTCCTATGGTATGGAATATCCCTCTGGACAGGTTCAGGCAGCTGTCCTGGCCATGCCCCCTCCCAGCTTTTTGTGCACCAGTAAGGCATGAGAAGCTGAAAAGTCCTTGACTTGGTGCTTAGCAACACCTAAACCATCAGTGTATTATCAACATTCATCTCATACTAAACCCAAAACACAGCACTATATCTGTTCTAGGGTGAAATTTAACTCTATGCCACTCAAAACCAGGATGGGATCAGAAAGAAATTTAACTATTATCTAAATATTAGTGTTCATGCTAACAGTGATAATGTGGCGTTTATGAAAAATCAGAAGGCATTTTCTAAATCTGCTTTCAGATTTTCTTCAGACAGGTGAGACATTTTCCAGCACACTGTACCTGTGTAACAGGGAACTGTGCTGGTGGCATGTGAGTGACAGGCAAACAGAGAATGGGACTATGAACAAGAAAGCTGACTAAGTGAGTATACATTACAGCAATTTATATTTAACCTGGGAGATGTTATAATCCCTGAGGCAAAGGACACAAGACATAGGGGTCTTGTACAAGCTGACAATGCAGTGCTCTTACCAGCACTAAAAGGTTTATTTCTATTCCTATAATTTCAAGTAAGTCCTAAGTAGAAAGTAAGTATCTCTTATGCTTGTTATCTGCACAGATGTGAATCCTTATGCATTTAAAGAGCTTCTAAACCAGCAAAGTAAGATCTGGGCTCTCTCCAGAAATACTGCAAAAATAACTCCTGTAGACATCACGTGTCTCCAACTCTGCTTCTTAAGGCTTTGTGTGACACAGAGCACCATAACCTTCTGCCACACACCCAAAAGGAAGGATGTTTTGTATAAAAGGAACATTTTAACTTTTCTTTGCCACCCCCAAGGTGCCTAAATAATATAGTGAAGTCATCCAACCTTGAAGCCAACTTATCCAACCTTGATTTTTCCATAGCCACTCAGCAATATGAAAAGAAAAACTGTCTCAAAGTCAATAGGTTTATGAATGCATTTAGGAAGATTTAAGTCTATGTCAAACACAAGTACTTGCTTTCAGGTTTAGTTGAGTACCATCAAAACTCTTGTTGGATATAAGAGTTACAAGTCTTTGATTAGATTTTTTTTTTTATTCCCATGCTGTTTCTACAGTAACATTTATATAACCTGTGGGAACTGGTAGTATCATTCTCCTTGCAGCATATTCATACTCCAACAAGCTCTTGTGTCCAAAATTGCACTCAGAGACAGAGTCCATCAGTTGCCACCATTCCACTGCCAGGAGACAATACAGAAGAAAAAGGGCAAAGCTATCCATGTAGTTTTTCAACAAACTGAAGAAAAAGAGTGAGGCATGAGAGCAAAATGATTGCCAGTCTGTGAAAGATGAGAAGCTTGCAGCTACAGAATGCAAAAGAATTTCATTGACCTGTTGTTGGTTTGTAAAGATAAAAGCCTTTCTCTAAAAGTGCTTTAAAATGTATATAGACACACACACAAGATTAATAGAAAGCTTAAAAAGTTCAGCTGCAAGCAGTAGTTAGAAGTTATACCAGCAGGGCTATTACCTCTTCATGCGACCATTGTACCTGTCTCATGGCTTGTTGAGGAGTTTCCAAATGTCTGGAAAAAACAGAGAAATCCCTGTTAATAAAAGCTGAGAATGGGAGAAATTAATCAGTAAGAAATAAAGAGAAGGAGGTAATCAATGAAGAAGGAGGATCCTGCTGGTAGGATGCAATTAGACTTTGAGGAAAAGAAGATGGTATGATATGATATGATATGATATGATATGATATGATTGATATGATATGATATGATATGATATGATATGATATGATATGATATCTCCCTGGCTTTTGTGAAATATTTTCCTCCACTTGCTGAGAAGACACAAATGTGGTAATTGTGTCAGTCCTGCAGTCAAAATTTTAAAACAACCAAAAATTGGCACAGATAGTAGCACTGTATGAAAGAAAATGCCAAAAAATCACTGATGAGTATTGAGAAGGGAAGAACCTTTCCATTAGATATTGGAAAAGTGAGAAAAATGGAATAGCAGAGCTAGTGCTCTGCTGGCAATTTGGTCTCAGTAATTACCTCTGACAAAGAGAAAGAAAAGCTGAATTGTCTGGAATGACTTTGCCAAGAAAGCCCAGCAGAAGTGTGGACAAAATCTTCTCCTGAGCAATCCTGAGAGTAGCAGGAAGTGTTTCTGATGAAAAGCAAGAGGAAATATGTGAAATAGAGTCTGAAGAGGAGCAGAGAAGTATGTTAGATTTCCATTTCTGCAGAAACCACGAGACCACGTGTGGCTGAGGTAGGTGTCTCCCTTTGTGGCTGCACTTAAATTATATATTTAATATATAATTAAGTATATTTAGGATGTATAATATTTTCTTTATAATATACTTACTATTTGGTTTAATGTTATTTACTATATTCTGGCTCTGGCAGGAGGTCAGGACACTGCCTGTCAAATTCATATTAGTTGGGGGGGTCTCAAAAGCTCATAACTAATTATGAGATTAATTGTTTATTAACAACTAATCTGAGTTTTTTATAGAAAACTGGATTAGTCTGGTTCTCAGCCTCCATCAACTGAGTATACTTCTGAATTATTCTTCACACAAACTCTGGATTTTAAATTTATTTTTATTTTTATTTTTTTCAATTCCTCCAACACCCTGTGACAAATGCCCCCAAAAGACAAAGCATAACAGGCACAGAATGGACTGGGGCAGGATATTAAAGGACATAAATAGAAAGCAGAAGCTGTAAATTCTATATTTGCTGACTACCTTCCTTACCTTCCCCACTGGGGCTCCCAGGATATATTGCTGCCATTGAGGAAGTCACCTCTGAAACCCAACCAGCAAAGCAGCCAGTGCTGTGTTCTTCCTGCAAGGTGTTTTCTCAGAGGCATTTATTTCTCTTCCTTTCTAACAGGGATGCCACAGCAGCTCATTCTGCCTTTCTTCTTGAAATTAATGTTATGAGCAAATGAAAAAAAGTCTCACCTGAAATAATTCCCCACCTGTAAAACAGGGTATAACACCTTCTTCACAAGGTCGTTGTACACCCCAATTGAGGGTTTGGCACTTGCTGAGCCATTTTCTCTCTCTCTGGATGGTTTGTTCAGCTCTTGGCTTCCTCCCCAAGTGGAGCCAATTCTCAGCCACTTCTTGGATGCACTGGTTTTCTTTAAAGCTCGTGGCTTTATCCTCCAGACTTCTGGTCTCTAACCTATAGATCTTGAGTTTTACTCTGATACAGACTTCAGAAGAACCCAGTAAAATATAATACATGTTGGATGATCACTGAAAATATGTTTTTTAATAATATGTTTAAACCTTTGGGTGCTGCGAGGCAATATCTCAGGGCTGGTCAAGGGCAAGAAGATGCAACCCTCTCTCCTGGACCTGAAGGACCCACACCAAGCCAAAGCCTTACATCCTGTGCTCTCTGCAGGATTGCCTTCATGAAACTTTATGGAAATTATTTTAATTTTTTTTTTCTTTTCCTTCTACTTCCTCTGGGATTGAAACTGATGTGAATCAAGGTATGGTTTCTCAGGTTGGGCTCTTCCTTTCCTACATGAAATGTAACATCTGTTGACAGCTATGATAACTCTTTGACAGGAAGGGGTTTTTGACAGGTTTTGGGTTTTTTTGAGGGGAAACTAATCAAATTTGATGACCATGAAACCTTTAACAAATTTGGTTTGATCTCTCTGAGGAGCTTGTGCTGAACAAATTTCATAAGAAGCACTTAGATTTGTGTTTTACTTCACAGTGTGAAAAGAGTAATAGGACATCTTAGCAAGCACTGCTATTGTGTAATGGAAGTGTCTGTGGTCAAAAGATCTGATGTTTTAAAGACACTAACCTTAGATTAAAAAAAAAAAAAACAGAAAACATCTTTATTTCTTATGGTACTCATCTCCATGAAGAAGGCTTTCCTAACAACTCTAATGCTAAAATATTCTCCACCATTTAGGGCTAAAGTTCAGGTTGAAGACAGCAGTTTTTCTTTAAAAATCAATGCAAGAAGGGATGTCAGTGACATTGTTTCTCCCTGCTTCCCAAGGCCATTGCAGCTTTTCCAGTGCTCCCTTCCCTGGCTCTGCTCTCTGACCAGGGCTGGAAATGGCCCTGTTTACAAGAGGGTATGAATACAGCTTTCCTATTTTATAATCATCCTTCTCATTGAGGGAATAACTGGCTCTGCCATCCATCACTGGTGCAAATCACAACTCCAGTAGGATACAGAGAAATGCTTTGGTGTAAAACTAACCTAAGGGAGGGAAGAGTTAGACCCCTGTCTCTGAAGAGTTCCTGGTAACATTCTTTTGCCTGTAGCTATGGCTTACTTTTGAGGTCACCTTGCTATAAAACATATTTTCAACAACTTTATTTTGTTTTCCAAGTATTTGGAATATATTCACAGCAGTTCAGGGGAGTCAAGACTCTGAGAAAGCCAGTGAGACACCCATAACATCTTTGAAAAACACAGTTTAAATTTTCCTTTTTCAGCCCAACTCTATGTACACAGTCTACGTGGGACAGATTTATCATGGCACACCTGCACTTTTCAAAATCAGACATTGGACCTGGTTTCAGAACACACTGCCTCATCTGAGTGTCAGGACACCTCATCTGCCCCTTTCAGAGGGTCCCAGCTGCAGCCCCCCTGGGTAGCTGCTGCCCTCCCACCAAGCCATCACTTCTGCCAGAGGTTCCTCATTGCTACCATCAGCCCTTTTCCTGCAGGATTCCTCCTTTTCCTGACAAATGGGAGCACCACAGTGAATGTCAGACCCAACCCCATCAAGATGAAAATCCTCAACAAGGAGATGATGATTACAGACTCATTAGGCAAACCTGTAGTGAAAGTGCTGTGACCAAATGTTCAGTACTTACAGTGCCATAAATTTTCCTAAATGGTGAAGCAGTGTTTTAAGCAGGCTCAGGCTTATTCTGGGTCAGGGTTATTAGGGAAAGCTTCTCTCCTGTTTCAGTGTGTGTGGCAGAAGCAGAAGCTGTATATTTTGAGATGGCTTCATTTTTACTTTTAAGAGATGGTCTCGAGCCAAGAGCCTGGATCTGAACCCAAACTTTGAATCCAGGCTTGTGCTATGAAAGCATCCCTTGGACAGGCAAGGGCAGCGGAGCATGGGAAATATTTCTTCTAGATTTGAATTTCAAACTTCTAAGGTGAAAGATCTGGATCCTTGATTTTTGGTCCACTAACAGGGTACAGCATCTTTACAGACAAAACTAATCTTGTTTGCACCTCTTTTATACTTGAGGAGCATAGATTGCTTTATAAAGAATAAGAAGCCTTCTGTGTTTAGAGCAACAATTAATATTAAAGATGCTATATATGAAGCTGCTGGTGATGAGTAAATTAACTCTGGGTTGTATTTTTCTTGGAGGGATTTTGTGTGTTTCATTCAAAATTGATGAGTTGCCTTGTTTTGACTTTAGTGCATTGTACTGAACTCACTGGCACTGAACCCACTGCACCTGTGTCTTTGTGAGAATGAGTAATGCAACCTCCATGAAGTGTCATATGAAGGAAATAACAATCTGGAGAGATAAACAGTTATTGATGTTTGTCTTGTAATAAGCTAAAATTATGCTTGCTGCAACTTCCACTGGGCCGTCCACTACTGGACATCATTCAGGTATTTTCTTGGAGGAACAAGGAAATGGAAATCTTGGCCTCCTAGAAGGAACTGGATAATAAAAAAAGAATTGGTCTTTGGGTACAAGTCTCCTATGATTAGTAGTAGAAATATTGACAATATTTTTTATAACAGTGTAACTGAATGTTAAATTTGTTCATTTTTTTCCTGTTCACTGCAGTTTATTCTCAGCTGTATCAGGAGGGAGTGTTTGGCTCTGGTCGCCAGAGGGACAGGAGAAACAAGATGAGTGATAACAGAGAAATTTGTGCAATTTCAACCACTCTTGTCTTTGCTTTTTGGGTGATGTGTGGCAGAAACGTTTAAGTGAGTGCTTGGACAGAAGGGATGAGCTCATTGTCCTCCTGTTCAAAGCATGCCCAGGGGTAACCAAATGGAACAATTTACCTCTGTAAACTCTGAGAAGGGACATGAACTCCTTTCTGAATACAGCATGGAGCTTTAGACAGGGAAAGATGACCTCCTAGACTTAAAGACAGTATTGGCACAAGATTAAAACAAAACAATAAAACGTTTATTAATAAATTAAGCTGGAAATTAGGAGAGTTTTAACCATTACATTTTAAAATGCTGGGTTATTACAGAAAACTCTTTCAACCTAAATAAATACTCAACAAATGGCCATTTCTGCACCTTTGCTGGTTTTTTTTTTTTTTTTCTTTAAAGGATTATCTTAGTTACTCTTCTTCATGCTCTGTGAATTATTACTTGACTGAGGGACCTGGGAGGTTGAATAGGTATTTCACCTGGGGATGTAAAAAGGAGTTCAATGTCTTGCCTGCTGCACTGCTGTCACTCTGAAGATTTCTGTGTCTGCTTCAGTGAGCACAAGAGGCTGGAGCAGGATTTGACCCCTCCAGTGGGTGCTGCTGGTTTAATTAGACCCATTTTGCTTTAGCTACTGGGTGTCTCTGGGGACTAGAGGAAGAAAAGGGGAACGGACTAGAGAGAGAAGCCCTCCCCTATCTGCCACTATATTCCTATCTATCTCTGATAAAACCCATGATATCTCTTAGGTAATTTAATCACTGGGGATTTTTTCTTCCGTGAATGATGTGTTTTTTTTTTAAATTAGACCCACACACATACACATCTATACACAGATATTAATCAGGCAAGATATTACATATGCTCCAAGCCATGGAAACTTCTTTGTCTCCAAAGACAGTTACAGAAGTTGTAAGAATTATTAAAGTAGAGGAAAAAACAAAAGAAGAAAAAAAAATCCAACGCCCTCAAACTTTCAAACCTTTAGCAAGAAGTTTATGAAGATTTTTGGAGGTCTCTGAAAGGCAATGGGGGAACCCATCAGTGGAGACTTATAGGGTATGATGCTCCACCGTGCACTCATGTGGCAGGGAATGGGAACCAGGAGCAAAAGCCTGCCCCAGAAACCATTATTCTGCAGAATTTCAATTACCCTTTTAATTTGAAACAAGGACTGGAAATATCTGTGTAGAATTTTTTGCTGCTGCCTTTCCTCAGAAGGTTATAGCACAGTGCACCTGTGGATGAATCCCTTCTGGTCTGTATTAAGTACACAAGGCTGGAAGGAAGCAGAGCTTTGTAATGCAGGCACAATGCTTCAGCCTGGGGCTCAGAGAGGGGAAAGGGAGGCATAAAATTTGGAGAAAAAAATCTCCCCTTTCCAATCCTCTTACCATGCCTTAATTCTATTTTAAGAAACCTGAACACTGAGGGAAAACAAGGCATGAGGAACACCTGTGTTTCTTCCTTTTGTAACAGAGTACTCTGATGCACATCCTACACTTGTTGGTTTGTTTTTTTATATTTTGCACCTTTTAAATTAAAATTGTTTCTTCTCTCGTTTTCTTTTGAAGTGCTGTTTACACTTTCTAAGATTGTAGAGTCTTTGAAATTTAGAGGGGGAAAAGCAGTGACCATAAAATCTTGACATAAGTGGGTGAACAAAATCAAGGGAAGAGCCTGAAACAAGTTATTACACCAGGAATAAGCATCAGACAGCTGTATCAATCCTGAGAACTCAGTGAAAGCAGAGAAATGACAGGTTCTGTAAATTAATTAAAATTAATTAGGCTCTATACATTAAAATGTAAGGAAACTCTGACTAAGCACCTTGATTGTCTCATGAAATATGAGGTCACTAAAAGATTGCTCTTCCTTGTGTCAACAGGACTGCTTCAAAACCAAATGCCTGTCTTGTGCTGGAAGGGTGATGTATCTATTCCTTCATTCCAAATGTCTCCATTTTTGCATCGCATCTCTGTCAAACACTGAGCACAGCATCTTTACTCATTACCTTATAAATCTACTGCAGCAACCAGAAGTCATAAAATCGCCAATGTGTATTTTATCAGGGCCTTTTCTTCCCTATCTTTTGTGGTAGTAGAGTGATACCTATTGAAACTCAGAAACATTTTGTATAAAGAGATGTTCCTTTTGTTGTTATTTAAATATATGAGACTGTACTATATGTGTGGCTCATGATACTTACATGCAATTTTCTTTTTAAAAGATGACAAAGCCAATTTAAACTGCATGTAAAGAAAACAGTTCCTTACTGAGCCTTGCATGTCAAATTTCAGCCAGAGAGAATTTGAATACAGAACCCTTAGACTCACAGACCCCTCAGAAACAATATTTATAACCAAAATTTTGACAGCACCTTTGGTACAGCGGTGCAAATAACACCACCATAATGAAAAAGAAATGATGATAAACAGAATATGTTATAAAGTAGGGTCTAACAAATTCATAGCCTTTACTTTTGTCAGCAAGCTGGCGACAGGCAGTGAAATACAAAAACAAGGCTTGGCTTTTAAATAAGAACAGCCTGAACAACAAAAGGGCTTCTGTAAAATAGAGTGAGAAAATATAATGCCATCCTTACTGCATAAAGTACTATTTTCATTAGAAACCATAATTCACAAATTAATACTAAGAGCACTTAGAACTGAAGAGGTGAAAAATGTGGCTATCTGTCATTTTGGTAGTATATTTTCTTCAAAAAGACATTCTTATTACATCTCCCAGGCAGGTTTGTTAATGCCTTTTGTTTAAATATTCATAAGTGGGCTTTTGAGACTGACTCCTGTGAAAAGAGACAGAGCCTGGGACCTCCTGCTGAAGCAGCTCAGAGATGCAGCCCACGATGGGGTGACAGCCACGGGTGGATACAGGATCCTCCTTCCCTCAGGGATCTGGCAGCTGCCCTGCATCAGAACATACATACACACCACCAGTGTAGCAACAGGATACGGGGGAGGCTGGTCCTTACTGGATTTTGGAAAAAAAACCCCAAAAACTAGGAATGAACATCTTTCAGTATTTCCTAACCAGGCTTCTGCATTAATAGAATCATAGAATAATTTCAGCCAGAAAAGAGCTTCAAAATCATCAGGTCCAACCATTAGTCTGCCCAGGCCATCACTAAACCATGTCCCTCAGGACCTCATCTCTATATCTGCTAAATACCTCCAGGGATGATGACTCCCCCACTGCCCTGGGTACTCTGTTCCAGTGCCTGTCCACCCATTCAGTGAGGACATTTTTACTAATACCCACTCTTTAGAAGAATTCCAGCTTCCAAAAAAAGAACCAGAGGACCAGTCCAGCAGTGGTAAGTGGTGAGATCCTCCCTTGTCTAATGCCACACCAAAATGACATCAAGGCAAGATGCACCATTGTCCCATAGAAAAAAAACAAGGCTTTTCATCCTTTTTTATTTTTTTTTCCCATGAATATGAGTTAAAGCCTACACAAGAACCTGTGAAAGAACACGTTAAGCATGGAATCAGAAATTCTTGTACTAGTGAAAAAGCTGGCTTTAGTGTTAATGAAGATCTGCACTAGAATTTAGACTTTGTTAAAATCTAAAAAGTAAAAGACATTAGGGAGATGCTATTTGGTTTCCATATTTAATCTGCCTAATGTAATGCAGTATTTAAAAATAACATGTAAGACAAAAAATTCAGAACAATGACACCCTATGTCTCTACTTAGCATGTTCTGTGTAAATCAGATACTGCTTAATTTGCAATGTATTTTGTTCTGCATTTAAGACAAGTATTAGAACCACTAGAAGTTTACATTATTTCATCCCTCTCATCATTTCACTGTGAAGCATCTGCATTTATTGGCTAATGTGAACCATGTTCTTTAAAGCAAAAAAAAATAGCAACTTCCAAACTAATTTTGAAATTATTTTTGCAAGAAATGTGTTTCCACACATGGGGATGCTCAGGTACACAGAGGTTTATCCTCTGATGTCCTTCATCCAGTACCTCATTTGAGAGGTAATTTGTAAATTAGTTGCTCTGCTCAATAGGTCTCTTATATTTTAAAGGTGACAATGAGCAGAGAAATTGTCCCTGTGTCTTTGTTAGTTTAGACTTGTGTCATTCCTTTCAGGATCTGACCCAGATGGTATTCTTTGCATACCCAGCACAGTTCCTTAACTCATGGAGAGCTACTTACAGTGTCACCTCACCTCCTAATGGGCACATGGGGATGACCTTTACACAATAACAATTATAAAAATGAAATGATTGCATCTTGTGCATTGCATGATTTGTCACAGGGTAAATAATGAAACTAAGTGGCAGGTTGTTTATCTGTCAAAGCTGGGCCTAAAGTCCTGACAGAGGTCTTGGAGTATTAACATCCATTAAAAAAGTGATAGACACTAAGAGTTAATTACATTTTGTGTTTCTGCTAAGGAACCTATTGTTCTTTTCTTGGAAAATCCTTCGCACAGGCATCCTGGGCTCCCTAGTTTATTAGAAAATAGGATGCATAAGGTAGAGATTTTTTTCTCCCATCATTTTGACTTTAAAGAATAACATTCTCTCACCACTTGAAGACAGTGTCTTTTGTATCTCAGTTTCTATAATGCCTCTCTCTAACACGTTGAAAATACATATTGCAACCAGATAAGCCACCTTTAAATGTCTCTATTCATTTGTGCCTGGGGAATCTCCTTGTTCCACTGAAATCTCTGTCCTGCAGAGTATCTGAATTTCATTCATGATCCAAACTATGTAAAATATCCGTGGATATGACTGCCTGTAAGTCACTGTAACCTTGGCAAGGTGCTCCTGGTTTTCAAAGTGCTGCATCTGTCCTATCCATGGATTGAAATAAAATCACCTGCATTGCTTGTCTTGGCCAAGACATGACAGCACAGAGGAGGAGGCACTGGGGTGGTGATGCTGGGCCAAGGACACATCCACACTCCTTGGGATCAGAGCCAGGTCAGGGAAAGCAGTGAGCACTTCTGCTCTGACCACTCACCCAGAGATGGTGCCTCCTCTGCCCATGGCACTGGGACCAGGCTGGGCCAAGCAGCAACCTCTGCAGTGATCTTAAAACAAAAGAGAAGACAAGCAGCAAAAACTGGACCTCTAAATGTCCTAAATGTGGCAACCCTCTCAGCAGCTGACAAATGCATGATCCATTTATTCAGTTCTTCACTTTTTTGTTTCAGTTTCCTTTGGGATTAACCACATTAGCCACCCATTATGTCCCATCACTAATTTTCTGTTGAGATACAACACTTTGTGGCTTCATGTGACCTAACCTGGAGACACACCTGATTTGAATAAAAAGCTTAATTCTCCATGAGCAGTGTGGGTGACACCACCATGCTCTCCTTGCATCAGTTCCTGCCTCTTCAGATAAATTCTTGTAGATATTTTCTGCTCAGCACATTTAGGATGCATAAGCATTATAAATATCAAAACAGAAATAAACCCAGGCTCCCTTCAACATGAATTTCAGCTTCAGTATTCTTCTCTTTGTCTTTAACAACAAAAGTTTGCCTCAAAGAAGAATGTTTTTAATCCTCTGTCTCACTCATATTACTCCTCCTGCTTCCTCTGCCATGTGAAACACAAACTTCTCATTTCCTCCTCCAAAGACATGTTGTATCCTCACCTCCAACCAGATCACACTGCTAAACCCCATTTTTAAAACGTTCATTTTTTAAGTTGACACTTTCATGCTTTCTCCCATACTATCACTCCGTCTTTGCAGAAGCTTCCCATAAACATAAGGGAAAATAACTACTCCTCCAGAATGTCCATCAGACCTCTCTTTTCTCCAAATGACTTTGTTTTTTATTGGCTGTGGCTACACCAAGATGTACTAAACCCATGTTAATTAATATTACCTCATTGCTTTCAAATATTCACCTATTGTTTTGTATTTATTTCTACATTCTTACCTGTATTACCCTGAGACTAGAAAATCATCTTTTAGTTCTGTGTGTTCACCTTGTTTAGAGAGCTGCCCACCCCTATGATGAGGCCTCATAGGCAACATAGTGACACTAAAAATAAAGAGTTATAGGCATATAAAGATGTCTGTGAATCAGAAGCTTTCTCCTAAAGGGAGCAGAGTGGAAATTTACTGGTGAGCATTAAAACTCAACTGTTCTTTGATTTTAAAAAGCCCAGGCTTGGATGGAGACATACTGGTGAGCAGCAGGTAGTTTCACATTAACTACAGAGATATCCTCTGAATTAGCGCCATGCCTCGGCTCATTTTTCACAGGACAAAAGTGTAAATTCTCCATCAGAATAAGCTCTAGGTAAATCATTGAATCAGAGGATTGTTTTGGTTGGAAAATACCTTTAAAATCATCATGTCCAATTGTTAACCCAGCACTCTGCCAAGTACACCACTGAACCCTGTCCCTAACCATGTCTACATGTCCTTTAAATACCTCCAGAGATGGTGAGTCCATCACTTCTCTGGGCAGAGTGTTCTGGTGCATGACAACGCCTTCAGTGAAGAACTTTTTACTTATATCCAAGCTAAACCTCCCCTGGTACATCTGGATGCCACTTCCTCTTTTTTTTTTGCTACTTGGGAGAAAAGACCAAGCCCTCACTCCAGCATCCTGTCAGGTGGCTGCAGGATAAGGTTTCTCCTCAGCATCTTTTTCTCCAGACAACTCCAGTTCCTTCTGCCACTCCTAAAACCTGTTCTGGAAACCCTTCACCAGCTTTACTGCCCTTCTCCTGACTTGCTCCAGCAATTCAGTGTCCTTCTTGTAATGAGGGGCACAAAACTGAGCAGAGGATTCAAGCCCCACCAGTGCCGTAGAGGGGACAATCACCCCCCTAGTTCTGCTGGCTACAATAATACTGATGCAGCCATGGGGTTGTATTTTAGGGCTCATTTCTGGGAGGACAAAAAGAAGCAAATTTAAACAATGTTTTTTATTCCTCTTCTTCAGGACAGATGTTTCCTGGTTCAGTACTATATCTAATGTAGCATATGTACTTGAATATGCAGGAGCAAGTGCAGCAAGACTGCCCACCTTTTACCACTCACTGACTCCAAGCATTCTGGTGAAAAATTATAGTTGTTTTTCCCAACTTACACTGTTCTTCATAATAGCTACAACAGGAGAAGTAAGACAGGAGACACAGGATTCATCACCATAATACATCTTAGGGACAAAACTCTAGAATAAATTATGGAAGAAAATGCTCTTGTTGAAATGGTGCTGATGCCACCTCTTTTTTCTCTTAAGGACAAAAAAGCCATATGCTCTAAGATTTTTTAATACTTCTTTACATGTACAGATGATGGAATGTCAAAGATAATTGTGCAAACAAAACCTTCATCAGCCTGTCCTGGAGGCCAGCCAGAGACAAGATAATTTGGACAAGACCATGATGGGCTGGATGAATGAGTGGGAATGCAGTGCTGCTTCCAAGCTTTGTAAAACTGCTGTAGACAGTCTGTCCCTTTTTTAAAATGTGCTTAAGTATTTTTTTTCAGAGTGCAAACAAAGCCCAATGCTTTTGCCTGTTTAGTTTGAAAATGAAGTCTTGAGAAGAAGAGGAACCATGTTTTGTTGCAAAGATGATATTCAATTCAGACATAATCTTATGGGCACAAAAAGTACACCAGTTAAGAACCTGCCTTTTAAGAGCTGCCAGGATTTTTAACCTCTTCTCAAAATACATGAAAGACCTCTTAAATGTATTGCCTTTGCACATTGCAAATCTATTCATTTATTAGTTGTATGAGATATATTTCTTTGTCAGCTCCCCATTTAAGAGAGGATCATCTTAAAAGGCACTGACATAAATTGTTGTGTGGAAGATCGATTGGTTTAAAAGGCTTTTCCTTTTAAAAGATCAGAGAGCTATTATATCTCACCATTTGGTATATGGAATTTTCATTGAACAATTTCAGTATTTAATCACTTCTTTAAACACATATTCATTTTAAATTATTTCACCCAGATTCCACGACCACGAGTTACTGAAATGAGTTTTCCATTTGTGTGTTGTGTTGAATGGATATGACCAAACAGACAGAAAATTCTCTAGAAGAAACCAATTTAATTAGCCAGGAGAAACTTTTGGGGGTAATGATAGGCATTATTCAGCTCAGACAAGTAAAAGCTGCTTTTACAAGTTAGGTCATAAATTATCCAAATTTTGCCAAGTATTAGGGAGCATACAGGTGAGCATTACATACCCCTAGCATCATAGCAGGGGCAATTTTTTGGGCTGCATCCTCCTCCGCGTAGATCAATGAATTAATTCCTACAGGTGTGTAAAGGAGTGCATAGGAACTGTTGCTAGTTACTGTTCTGTAAATCACAATTTTTGGCAGATAAGTAATTGCTATTGTTTCTTGAAATTAGTTCATAAGAAAGATGCTGAAAACAGCGATCCGGTAAATAACTAATTGAATTCTAAAGGCAAAATTCTGCCAATCATTATTCCCATTGGGCAACACTTTTCTCTGCAATTAGTCTATTGATTTTGCTGAGATTACTGTTGAGGTTCATATTAGGTATCACACAAGTAAATGACAGAGCAGAGATCCACCCTAGCACTGAGATATGGCCAGGATGTATCCTTTGCTGGGGTCTTTCTACCTTGCTCAGTCTGATGGACTCCATCACCTCCCCTAACCCACCGGTGTTCATTCTAGAGCAGGAATTAGATAAGCTGGATGGGGTAGTGCTGAGCGTCTGTGCCACCCATTTTATTTCCTTCCCTAGCTGGAGAGAGCCCAGAAGTAAGAGCAAGAGTCCTCCATGGCCATTTCAGATCCATTTCTGGTCTGGCAGATGAGCCCACAATTCCCATGCAGTCATCCTGCTTTAGTATCAGCTTGGTTTTTATAAACAGTGAATAACAGAAGCATAAAGTTTCAGTGATGGACTTTGGTTATGTGGTTTTTTCTGTATGAATCCCAACAATTATCCTTTTTGTTGACCTGATTAAAAAAATGTTTGACAGCTCCACAAAGTTCAGGGTCACTGAGAATTAAATAAACTAACTCTGGTAGGACTATGATCTCAGTAGCCTCCCACACATTTACTTTTGTGTTGTACTTATTTATATCACATGCCTAATTAAGCAGGGGACTTGGCAGTTACAAAACTAAACTACCAATAGACTTTCTTAGGTTCTTAAAGTTCTGGAAAAAGAAACAGAATGAAAAAAAGAGACAGGACTATGAATCAGAAACTTGCTGGAAGTGGTATAACTACAATCCTTCATATTTAGAAATCATTCAGCTATCTTTTCAAGTCTGCCAGTGACTTTTCAGGCAAAGTCTCACAGCAAACCCAGATTTATAACATTGCAGAGGGATTTTTTTATTATTTATAGTTTGTTTTCTTGTGAAAGGAGAAAAAAGTATTTCCACCTTTATTCCTTTTTTAGCATGCTTCCATAATCTCAACTGGAACAAGAATATGTCACATTTCAGATGGGTTTATAAAGATTCATGGCATTGTGCAGGCAAAAATATCTCGATATGAATGGCATTTCAAAACCAAGTTCAAGCATTATACTGTAATTCCCTCTGAAGATTCTCTTTCACATACTACACATTGAATAATAACCTGAAAGGACTCCACATTTCTAAAACTAAGCTGTTTTTGTTTATTGTGATAAGTATTTACAGAGAAGCTATGCATTCCACATACAATACACTGACCCCTTGAACCTCTTTCCTCTGCTAACCAGTGCTCTTGCTTAAGCTCCTTGTTGCCTGATACAAATTCCTTTATAATGGTTGCTGTTTGTCTTTTACACATTTGTCTGCTGAGGACAGAAGTTGTATAACAAGATTCATTTTCTAAAGCCACTGACCTCTCAAGTGACAAAAGGGGCACTTGTGCCTAGATTTATTTGTTTCTTCACTTTTGAAAATTCATTTTCACACCTCTAACCCTTCTGGAGTTACATCATGTGCATACAATTGTGTGTGTACTGAATCCATCTGAAGAGGAGGAAGAACTGAAAGCCTTTCATGCTTTTGTCTCTATTTTCTGGACTCTCAGAGCAGCTCTTCAGAAGCCAGAGATGTCCTATAAAGGAGACCTCTCTAAGAATCAAAGGTATTTGTGAATACGTTCCTACATTATGTCCTGCTTTCCTCACAGTTAAGGTGACACTAACTCTGTCTTGAACTGCAAGGGAAGTAGAAGTCCTCCAAGCTTCTGCAAGAGCTGCAGGAGCTCCTGCTGGGTGTTCATGCTGAAAGAGACATCTTGAAAGATGCTGACAAGTGGCTACCTGACTCCAGAAGATCAATATGTCAGGAGTCACAGAGTTGTTCTGCATAGGTCAGACATTCTGTCTGCCAAAACTGATAAGGAGCAATCTCATTTCTGTGTGCTCTTTGTTTGGTGCTAGCAGATGAATTCAAAACCACCCTACACACACAACTATATGGTTTGCAATAACTTCCACAGATATTTTTTGCCTTTTCTTGCAGGTTTCCACCTTCCTTCCTGCTGGATTTTACCAGAATCAGTAGAAGTCTATATTTCATGTCTTTCAAGCTGCTCTCGGGAGGTAACTGAGGAGGGCAGTTTCTTATTTCTACATCTTGCTTGCTCTCCAAGAGTCCCTCAATAGATGTGTGCTGCCAGTAGACTCAGCAAAGGGTGGCTGCTCTCCCACATTGAAAATTGTGTGATGGACCCAAAAAACTCTCCACCTTCCATCCCACCCTGCCCCAAGAGTAGACTCTACTCTTGTGCATCTACTTCAGGCATGTGAGTTTTCAGATAAGCAGCATCTATTACACTTGCTGGATTTTTCTGGGTAGCCTCCATTTTCTCACTAGTCTCAGAAAGTTTAAACCTCACTACTGCTTGGCCATATTTCTTCATGTTGCTTCTGGGATTTTATTGTTTCTTGCTGTCCAGTACAGCCAGAATTAAACTATTTGAGAATAAGTAATTGTAAATACTGCCTCCAAATGTCTAGCAACCTTCTTTCCTACATTGTATTTATTACCTATGCCACTTCTGACATTGTTTCTGTGAGTCATTGCATACTTTTCTGTCTTTCATGTTACTTTATGGAATGTTGACACTTGAAATGAGTGTCTGTCAGTGTGTCTGACTCTTCACTGAATATTCTGACCGCGAGCACAGAAACAAACTTGCTGTTATATTTTCCAAACATACCCTTTCTGTTTTTCTCTTCAAGTGCCACTTACAAAAAATTACAAAGAACTGAAAGCTCTGTATCTGGAAAATGAACCAAATGTACTTGAACAAAGAAATCTCATGATTAGAGACATTTGTATCAGCCTGTTGTGGCTTTAGTTATGTCCTCAGGCAGAGTACATGCCCTAAGAAAGCAGATAAAGCAGCAAGATTTTGAATTAGCTCATTCAGGTAACATTTTTTTGACATGTGCAAAGAGTTATGTGGTATTTCTTATGTACTGATGATGAGCCCACATTTGTGTGCATAAATAAGGTGCTTTTGCAGTACAGACTCATGAGACATTGGGATCTGAGAATATAGCATTCGAGTTTCATCTGTAACCACATTAAACCTACACTGTAGGATAATTTTCAAAAATGTTGCATGCTCTATATCCTTTCTGTTTACAAGTCAGAAGTCGGTAATAGTTCCAAATCACATAAAAGGAAGAATCTCTTGAATAATCAAAAGAGATTTTTGATGATTTAGTCGTTCAGAATTGTTTCTAGCGTGGGGAGAGCACTAAGAGCCACTCAGGAAAAGGTGGAATACTGTAATACACAGCCAAGGTTCAGACTCAGACCCATTTTTAAATATATATAAGGGCAACTGCAGATAAAATAAGAATTCAAACATTCCATGTATTATGCTTGAGGGCATTCAAGCTCCCAGCCGATAGGTATAACGAGAAACTTCCCATTTAGCTATTATATTGTTGTTCTGTACAGGGTTTTTTTACCTTTCTCTGAAGTATCTGGTATGAGTTATTGTCAAAACCCCACTTTGAGCATCGCTTTGGCTTAACATAATAATTTCTATGCTCCTGAAACTGGGACATTCTAATTATCTTTCAACATTACAGTACTGTGCTACTAAAACCACTTTAATCTATAATAATAACAGAAAAGAATCATAAGCCAAAAGACTGTTTACAGGTTGACACAAATGACCTAATCTTTGCGAAGAGCCAGAGTGGAAAAAGTGTGAAAAATGTACTTCACAGAAGCATCCTTGGCAGAAGAAGTGAATTCAGTGAAAAAGTTTAATACATTTTAACGAAAGCCTGAATTGCATGACAGAGCTCTAAGAAGTGTATCTTCTACCAAAAAAAAGTGGCCAGAAAAGATCTTGGAAAATATAGAACATAGTCGCTCTGTTACTGAACTTAGTTTAAAATAGCAAATATAATCAACAGACAAATGTCAAGAAAATGCCTAAATATAACAAACTGACCTCTGCAAGAGTCTTTCTGGCTTTTACTCCCTTGTATGTGACCTGTGATTTGAATGTGTATCAATATTCTTCTAGCAGTTGTATAAGTCCATTAGCCAAATGCTATTCCTCATAACAAACCCACTATAAATATATGGCCACAGAAAGTGCTTTTGGCCTGATTCCAGCTCATCCCATATTTCAGCAAGCTGTTTCAGTGTAGGAAAAAGAGAAAGAAAAAGGGAAATCTTTTTGTGAGCATGTCATATCTCCAAATCTAATAACGTGTTGAGGGACAGATAAGGCAGATTTCTGTATTGT
Organism: Heliangelus exortis; assembly: GCF_036169615.1. Lineage (NCBI taxonomy): Eukaryota > Metazoa > Chordata > Aves > Apodiformes > Trochilidae > Heliangelus > Heliangelus exortis. Next base: position 4,610,723 of record NC_092427.1, read on the forward strand.
CCAAAAGTCATCAGTTAAACCTGTGAGAGACTGTTAATGAAGTATGAGTGCTACCTGGCTTCAGCACAATATGGAACCTCAGTGCTGCTGTCTGAACAGCATTTAGTTTCTCTGGAGAAAGAGAGGCAAGATTTGAGACCCCACACTCCAAGAAAAAAATACTCGGTAATACTGAAAATTTGAAGACAACTAAAATGTTATTTTATAAAGTGTTACAAAATTATTTTTGTTTTATTTAAATAAGACAAGTGAGAAACATTACCATGACATCACCTTGAAGTAAACTGTGCTTGCAGGAGTGCTTAAAGCAAACCCAGTTCACCACTACTTTGTCTCTGAGAATCGATCTCAGCAAAATAAAGGGGCTGTCTCAGGCAGCTCTGTTATGGCACAAGCATAACTTAAGTGCTGAAAGGAGAAAAGTTAATGTGGGTAAAGCAAAAGGCCAAGGCCACCTTTTCTTGACTATCGTATCTTTCCCGATTTATTGCTGTGCCCTGCTGCAGATGCCTTGATTTTGACTTTGTCTCAGCTTCCCCATCTATAAACTGGGCATGAGTTCCCTAAGCTGACACGTGCATCTGTTCAGCTTAATCCATTTTCTCTGAGTATTCAAGGTTCACAGAAGCCTCCTCTGCCTAGCTGATATTCCTGGGACACTCACTATTGAATTTTTTTCTCATCTCTCTAGGAATCACGTGCAGTCCAGCTGCTGCTTCAGCACAGAAAAAACAGCAGCTGACCACTTCTGGTGGCCTAGAGGCAGCAGGAGTTCAGCCTGGGTATTTCACTGGGTGTGAAAATGCTCTGCTACTTTAAAAGCAATATAAGAACCAGATCCAGGCTAAGGGAACTACTTTTTTTCATATGTTATCTAACATATGTTAACATTCTAGCATAAGCAGAATGTAATTCTATTTGCAGACTTGTTTAAGTAAAATATATTTCTATGAGGTTTATTTCGTTTTTTTATTTGTTTGTTTGAAAACAAGGTACAATATGAAATAAAAGCAATTCCAATAATGTTAATGGGATCATGAACAATCAGCTGATCAGTAGTTGGGGTTTCCCCCACCCTTAGTCTGATATAGAATGGAATAAGTCAGAAAAGTGCTAGAAAGATACAAACATTTTTGACAGCATCTAGACACCACGGAATATAAAGATAAGCAGATGTAAACAAACATGCAAGGATTAAAAATCAGGCATTCCAACACCTAGTGCCACAGAAATCAGGCTTCTTAAAATGGGGAACTTCTTAGAAAGGTCTTGTCTTTCCAATGGCTCGAAAAGTCCCAATTCCTTTTATCTTTCCCTTAGCCCTTGTGTTCTCTCTCCCCCTAAGAAAGCTCAGAACAGACCAATATAGGAACAAAAAAACAAAAAAAACCAACACAAAACCAAATAGCAGAGATGAAAAAAAAATTACTCAAAGGCTTGAAATTTACCTTATATAGTTGGGGCAAAGCACAAATTCCAAGATTCAGTTCAGCAACAAAAGGTAGGGATCAGAGAGGGCTTAGCTGGCTGCGTCCAAGACTTTAGCCAGAGGTCTCAGAATAATTGATGCCACAAAAGCAATCACTGGAAGTAAACAAATATTTGAGCCTGTAGTAAAAGGGACTTGGTATGCATGAGTGACAAGAAATACAATTAATAAACAAATTACATATAAACACTGCAAAAGCCCTCAGCTTTGGAGAAGAAGTTCTGAAGCAATCTGAGGCTGCAAAACCATTTAGATAGCAGGAGAGATTCAGGGCTCAGCCACCTTTCCCTGCCCCAGTTTGAAAGGCAGTTTGGCATTGGGAAAATCGAGCTCATAGGGGGTTAAATCACCCCGAGAGACTACAGATCAGCTGCCAGCTTGCCCACAGGTCAGCACCATGGCAAAACAAAGCAAAGTAAACCTTAGCTGGAGTGTTCACACTGCAAAAAGTTCCCTGATATAGACCCTCCTTTGGCCAAATCATTGTGGTTCTGGGCTTGATGAGATGTAGACTTGTCCTGTTCAAAGCTGCTTTCCAACAAATAAAATAACTGCATGAAATACCCAAACCAGGTGTGCTGGCTTAAGGACTCCACACTGCCAAGCATCATGTGCTGGAAGAGTCAGGGTTTCAGGCAAAAGCCAATTTTACCTGTCTGAACCATCAGGCTGAGGTTATCTTAACATGGTGCTAGCACTTAGAGGAGCTGGGAGAAGAATACGTATTCATTCCAGTGCATTATTTTGCAGTTTTTAATTTGGTGTCAAAGATTTCTCACCAGCTGCATGTTCCCTAGTTTTTCCACTCTCTGAACCCGTCAGGCAGCTCTGAACCAAAGCCAGATGACAAATACTATCTCAAATTAATGCAAAAGGTGAAATAAGGAAGTTCTATTTCAAGTAGACTTGAGAGTTCCATTGCAAGTAAACCAAACACACAAACAAAACCCAAGCAAGCTGAAAGCATTCTTAACATTTCTGAGAACTACATTTTTTTAATGGTACAGTTAAAAAAGAATTCTAAGAAGAAGCAACAAAAAATATTTAGGGGCTGAAGTTGCATTAGGCATCAGCTTGCAGTGCCTCAGAGTGCAGCACCAAGTGAGGGGCCCTTTATGCCAGCTGAAGGTAAGGCTCAGTTCAAGAGAACTTTGGGGTTTCTTTTTTTCCTTTAGAAGCTTGTGAAAACATGATACTTGAATTGAGACACTCATGTTGAGAAACAGCTCTTTCTTTTCAAATTTGCAAAAGATATTTGGGTTGCATGTACTTTCTGGCCCTTCATATTTAATGGCCACAATGCTTCCATTGTAAGCTTGTCAGTAAACATAACACAACTGTTTGACCTTGGAATCACCACTAGAAGCCGCCATGAACAATTTATATGTCAATCTTGATCCCCAGAGGAGTCTCACTCACTTTTTTTTTTAATCCTCTCCTTTTAAAATGTCTAGACATGCTTTGTATCAAAATAGAAAGTGATATACTTGTGAAGTACTCACCATTGATTTACAAATATCTGTTGCAAAACTAAGTTGGTGGAAGGTTCTTTTATGTCCAGAAACTTTAAAGAATTGCCAAAATACATCAGATGTTTTAAGTAGGTATATAACAGAACACTGTATCTTTGGTTTTAGCATATCATGAGTACAAAGCTAAACTGAGAATTAAAGCTATTCATACTGGAAAAACCCACAGTGTAGTTATCAGACTCCAGGACAAATATGCATAATGAAAGGAGTCTTATGATCAGAAGGGAATTAAAGAAAAAAGTTTGAGGAAAAACTCATTAAAGGACTGATCCTCAATTTGCAAATGTGGGTGCTATGCACCTTCCCAGACCAAAGCCAAAAAGCATCAGATGCTTCACATCTTTTGTAATCAGATATTTCACTGCTGTTTATGAACCATTTCCTTTATACAAGATTTTGACAGTGAGGAGTGTTATTTTTAATAATTACCCTTCTTTTTTAAGCCTTTAAAATTGCTTTTGTGCCCTTTACAAGTGGTTTTGTCTTTTTTCAGTAATTCCCCTCCCATTCACTTACCAAACCACTTTTAATTAATTTATTCTAAAGAACAATCATAGAATCATAGAAACATAGAATTGGCTGGGTTGGAAGGGACCTCTGAGATCATCAAGTCCAACCCTCGATCCACTACCACCACAGTTCCCAGCCCATGGCACTGAGTGCCACATCCAGGCTCTTTTGAAATATCTCCAGGGACGGAGAATCCACCCCTTCCCTGGGCAGCCCATTCCAGTGTCTGATCACCCTCTCCTTAAAGAAATTCTTCCTAATATCCAACCTAAACCTCCCCTGGCAGAGCTTAAGCCCATGCCCTCTTGTCTTGCTGAGAGTTGCCTGGGAGCAGAGCCTGACCCCCCCCCTGGCTCCAACCTCCTTTCAGGGAGTTGGAGAGAGTGATGAGGTCTCCCCTGAGCCTCCTCTTCTCCAGGCTGAACACCCCCAGCTCCCTCAGCCTTTCCTCACAGGACTTGTGCTGGATCCCTTCACAGCCTCCTTGCTCTTCCCTGGACCTGCTCCAGGACCTTGGTATCCTTCCAGAGCTGAGGGGCCCAGAACTGGACACAGGACTCGAGGTGTGGCCTCACCAGAGCTGAGCACAGGGGCAGAATCCCTTCCCTGGACCTGCTGGCCACGCTGTTCCTGAGCCAGGCCAGGATGGCATTTGCCTTCTTGGCCACCTGGGCACACTGCTGGCTCATGCTCAGGTTCCTGCCAGTCCAGAATCCCAGGTCCCTTTCTGTCAGACTGCTCTCCAACCACTCTGTCCCCAGCCTGGAGCTCCCCATGGGGTTGTTGTAATACCTACTCTTTGTATGAGCAAGCATGGCCCTCTTGAGCATCCTGAGCTCTTGTAGAGGCTCCATGTCTTAATCACTGTGTAGCAGGAGAAGTGAGCTGGGCATTGATGCATGGACCAACAGGTATTAGACTGCTGAAGGATCCCTTTCAAATCAGGGGACTGTGAGACAGTCCCCATGGACCCATGGTTTTGGACAGCCCTGCATATGAGCATGAGAATTAAGTAGTTGGAAGAGCCAAAATGCCATTGTGCTCTGCATATTTTATGTGGTTTAATTGTATTATATTGATTTGAGTCCATTATAGCCTGGTTTGTAACTCTAATAAATTACATTGTTCTTTGAAACAATGATGGCTTAAGATTAAAATATTGTATTAAATATTATATCTGACTGGCATGCTTCAAACTTGATAGATATTTACAGCTGGTTATGGAAAAAAGTAATCCCTGAAAGGTTTTCTTTCTCTGAATAGGAGCTCAAAATAAGAACCTAGAAGTTGAAAAATGGTCCTCAAGCATTGGTTTAGAGTGGGAGAAGAACAGCAGAGGGAACAGCCATTTTTCAGATGAGATTTACAAACAGGACATGTAAGCAAAGAAAATTAATAATTTTTCATTTAGATGTGAGGAACAATGAAGTTTTAGCTTTTAAGCCCCAAGGAAAGTTTTATATAATAATTGATCTCCAATGCTTGTTCATTTCTGTCAGTATCTTATGTTGGGACTTTGGAAGAGTTAAACTTAAAGTATTAAAGTATTAAAGATGTCATTTATTATTGATTGCATGCTTTCTGTGGCATTTCATATAAAATCAGAAGCTACAAGAATTTGCATAAGATAGCAGATAAAGATGAACAATTTTTATTACTGGCCTTGACTTTTATTAAAAAAAAAAAAAAAAAAAAAAAAAGGGAGCAATTTCAAAGTAAATACCAAGACAATACCAAGAATTTTCTTTTTTTTTTTTAAATTACATTCTGCATATCCTATGTGTTTTTCTGGAAGTATAAGTTTTTTGCAGGTGAACTAAAAGGGAAATGGGTTATTTCTATAACAAGAAATGGTGTAAACAGGAACTCAAAGTAGAATAGAAAGAGATTTTGTGACATTGTACACACTTAAATGATGAAGGTGAGGCAGCAACATCAGATGAAAACCTTCTCTTGGAAACCCTATGGGACTCCTCTTTGCTGAGCAGCAGCAGCACAGTCACTGCAGGTAGGTGCATGTTGAGAGGCAAAATGCTGCATTGCACTAATCTGCTCTGTCAGGAATTCCCACCACAGCCCTTAGGTGATATTCTTGTGGGATTTAGCTCCTGGGATACATCAAGTCTGCTGAGGGACCCTGAAGAAGTTCAGTGGCAGAAGTGGAAACTGTTCCTGAATAAAGGAAGCCTGTCCTTACAGCCCAGGTAAATTACTGAATGCTCTGCTCACACATGCAGGAGTTTAAACCTGATGTAAACTTGTGAGCTTCAATTAAAGTGAGCTTCAATTAAAATACTCAAACATTTCTTTTAAAAATCCCATGAAGAGGTATAACTAACGCAACTGGAATTTTTGTGATTGTGTTACTACTTGTTCATATTTTGGTGCTTAGTTTGAAAAGCCATGTACAATCTACTTCTTTGATCATTCATTTTGCCTCCTGAGGAGTCTGGCAAACACAGGCATCACCTGGCAGTAGGTGTAAAAACAACTCCATGTGCTACCCCTGAGCTGTACAAAATGGGACTGGATTATTTGCTCCAAGGGTGCCTGCTTTGAAATGAGGGACTGAAGCCAGGGAAGTTCAGTGTCCCACGTTCCACAGGCAAGAGGAGCTGATGCCTGTAGTTGCTCCTGGTCCCTCTCCTCAGGTAGGTTTGGAGACAACCCTGGGTTTGGGGGTTGTGTCCTTGCTGGAATTACCACTGGGACTGACATTACAGAATTGGTCATTCATCATCTTTGGCACTGGGGCTATTTCAGAGAGTACTGCTTTGGCACATGCAGAAATAATTCTATCAAAGTTGGGGCTGTGCATTGCTTCAGAGGGAGGTCATGCAGACAATAATGCATCACTTTTTTTTTTTTTCTCCATTGTAAGGCCACATATGTCATATATGTCTCCTGCTGTTTGTCTGTTGGTGCTATAGGCCAGGGCTGGTTGCCCTGCAGGAGAGAGATGTAAGTTGAATAGAAAAGTAGACAGCAGTACAGATGAAATCAAGAAGTAAGAAAGTAAGAAACAAAAAGCACATTTGGAAAAGGTAGAATTCTTATACAAAATAATATATGTTAAATATATTCAAAAGAATTCAGGGGAAAAGTCACTGTGACTTGCATAAATCCAAACATTATAGAACCATACACAAGCTACCATTACAGGTTGAAAACAACATATTATGTTTCATTTATAAAGGCATATTTTGCAATCCCAGGAATAGACACTACAAAATGATCTGATTCACACAAAGTAGATGATACACAAAGCAAATTAAGAAATATAAATCAGAATATTTTAAATGTAATCAAAAGGCCTAGCTGTATATTTTTTGTACTAATAGCAAAATTGTGTTTCCAGTAGGCATAAGATTGGCTCATAATGGCCTAATCTCCCAATCATACTTCCCCTGGCATAGTCTGATGTCACTTTTATGAATAATTCTAGGGGTGTCAGGAAAGATGCAACTGTTAAAATGAAAAGCCAGGCCTGAGCATTAGATTAGCCTGAAAACACTGACTTAAAAAATGAGTTCTCACAACTGGGTTCTGATGTTAAACATTTAGGATCACAGAGATCTCCTTCTCGAGCTTTTCTCCACCAAAATTTAAAATTAATATTTTTTTCCTTTTCCTTTCTCATTCTCTCCCCTCTCATAAAGCTCAGTTTTCACTGATTTACATAGCTCACAAGGGAGTTTTAAGGGGAATTTCAGCTCAGCCAAGATTTACAATAAACATGCAAGAATCAGCAGCATGGAGTTGCAAGAGATCCCCAGTGCTGTCTGAAGGAGACACAAACCATTCACCACCACAGAAATACCAGTGTTATATATTTTTATATTAGTGCAAAGTGAACTTCAAGCTCAATAAATAATTTCTATTTAGTTATACTATTTCCTGTTGGCAAAGATTATTTATTTGACCACCAAAGCAGCATAATGGAAATGATCTCAGTCCTTGCATGCATGCAGCACCTTGGTTGTAAGAGTCAGTGAATATTGCAGACTAACAAAAAACCTTGAAACACAGTTACTAATACTTACTGCTGTGTGCTTCAGGTGATATAATAATATAAATCTGCTTATTAGGAAAGGCATTAGGACTCTGACCTACTGGCAGTTAACACTGAAAATAAAGGATCAAGCAGCTCTCTAAAAATTGAAAAGGCAGTTTACCTCATGTCAGGTGAGAGTAACATTAAAGGCACTGATTATTGTTTACATTTTTACCTCCTTTACTAATGATGATGAATAAAGCACATGAAACTAGTTCCAGAAAACAACACTATGAAATAACCTTATTCTATTTTTGTGGCTGTCGATTACATATTGAACATTTTATCATTACTGTCCTTGATTTCTTGTAAGCAAAGCACTCCTATGAATTTAACAAAAACCTAATGACTGCACTCACACTGCAATGGCAGGAAGGTTTTATGATTTTGTAAAGAATTTTTTCTTACCCCACAGACTTACAGCTGAACATACCCCCCTGCACCACAAAGTTATGTTTTAAGGTTTTAACCACAACCAAAATATTCCATTTCTGACATGGGAGCCACACGAAACTGCCCTGGAAAAGACAGAATAGCAGGTGATAATGAGGATAATTCTTTTTTGTAGGCAGTATCAGCACTGCAAGAGGAGTCACAAAGGTAGAGGCATTAATTACAGTCAGAACTGGGAGTAGGAGGGAAAGTAATGTCTGAGGATGAGGAAGGAGGAGGCAATGCAGGAGTGCAGAAAAAACTCCCATATGCATGTTCCTCTGGGATGCTACCAAGAGAAAAAAATTCCTTTAATAGATGAAAATTGTCAAAAAAATCAGTGCCTAGCAAAATTATGACAACCTGTTTGAGACCTCTCTGAGGCTGAGCAGGATTTGGTTTCCCAATTAGGAAATGCAGGAAGTCAGAACTGTGACTGTGCTTGGAGAAAACCAGGAAGTTTGAAAGTGTGCAGTTCAGCCCAGCAGAACAATTTCTGTAGTACATCTCCATTACTAACTGAGAAACAATGTCACCCTTCAAAAAGCACTTTTTCTCTCTTTCTGGTTCCAGCAAGCAATCTGCCTCACTTGCTATCTGACTCCACTGCCTCTAATAGTCAGCTGAAGGTGTGCCTGCACCCATCTGTTCCTGACACTTTTCAGACCTGATGTTGCTTTGAACATGAAATGAAAGGTTTTTACTTCTTTATTTAATAGCACTGCAGAACAAAACTTTAAGACTATTATCTTCAGATCAAGAAGAGGTGAAATTTGAGACTATTCGGATGTTTTGAGTCTTTGTATCTTATCCTGGCTATTGACCAGGGGGTCACATCTGCTGGGTGGCCACCCTCAAGGACTTCACACAATAGATATTCAGCGTAGCAGTGATGATACTTGATAGGATTCAGGTTTCCAGATGAAATTACACATTCCAGAGCTTGTTAGAACCATATAAAACTAAATCCTCCTAAAATACTAAATAAAAGTTAAAATTTTCCTCTAAAATAAGGCTGATAATATTTTTCTGTTTGTCCTTACTTACACGGATAACCCAAAACAAGCTTGAGATTTTTTAAAATAAGCCCATATCTTCAATGGAAAGTCTGAGAAAAATGTTAATTAATACTTAGCAAGATAAGGAGTCCCTTTCAGGTGAATTCTCTTTCTTCCCAATAGCTATTTAAAAAGGCAAATGAATGGTTTTGAAACATAAAGGATACAAATCCCCATCACTTAAACAACAAGTTTCCTTGGAACAAAAATGAAAGCTTTATATCTGATGAGCAAGAGAAACTTCAGTCTCCACACAGCACAATTCTTTTCAACTCTCGTGTTAAACAAATAAATATACATAGATAAATAAATAATTAGAAAGAGGAATTCTGACATAAAATCCTCCAATAACTTCCTATAACATTTTTAACTTATTTGAGCTACACAGGTAGGGAACCAGTGACTTTGCTGAAACTGGAGGAGTACACAAATTGAATAGTAATGCAAGAGCTTAATTTGGATGAAATGCTGCTACTTTAATTAATGTACAAGAAAGATTTTTTGCAGATAGATTTGCTGGTTCACAAACTTGCCCAGAGTTTCCATAAAGCACCAGCAAAATTGCATCTGTAGCCTGGAATTACCTTGTTTTACCCATGATATTACACTCACAAAATTAGAAAATAATTTAAGATTTCTTGCCCCTACACTGATTGAACTGACACAGCTCTATTAAAATGCATACAATTTAATAGCAGTATTTCAGTGGGTGGGAAATACATGTGCTTGTTTTTCTTAAAAAACAAGAAGGGGGAAAAAGATGTCTTGGCTAAGCGTCTATTCCTTACCCATAATAATGTTGTTATCAACTAGAGAAGCCTATTAAGCTGGAAAATGAATACTGAAAGCTTTCTAATTAAACACTTTCCACTTACATGATGCTGAAAGAATAGCATGGGAGATGGTGGTTCTGATACTGTATTAATCACTGTATCACTCATATCATGAGGTTGTAATCAGCTTTCAGGGTAGTGTACAGGAATAGCCCAGGTACTCAAGATGTGCTGCAATTTGTAATTGGAAATATCTTTGGATAATAGGTGTCTCATGAGTTGTCTTCTCTTCCTGTCATATTTTTTAATGTTCTGTGACTTATAATTGAGTTTTTTATTAACTGTCATGGAATTGTTTTTTCAACTGTTTTTTTTAATCCTGCCAAGCTGTTCTGTGCAGATTCGTCTTGGGCTGGAGTGGAATATCTCCATGGAAAGGCTGCAGTACTGGTCCAGCCCCTTGAAGCAGCAGGCAGCTTTAGGGCTGCAAGTTTATTTCATTCACTGAAGGGTAATATTATTTTCATAGCCATCTATAAAGCTCCCCACAAGGAGATGTATCCCCTGATATTGGGATTAAATCTTTCTAATATTAACAGAGTGAAACAACCAGCTGCACTCCCCTTCTCCAGATGGATTATCTCTTTTCATTTCTCCCCAAAATTTTAGGTAGCAATGAGAATGCAATGAGTTACAAAGTTTTCATTACATTGCAAGAGTAATGCAAGGTTCCAAAATGTTACCAACAAGAGCATAAAGTTTGGCACAGCTGGCAATAAGTTCATGATTCCAGGTTGTAACTGCTTTGTTGAAAGGTAGTAATGACTTCTGTAATTTTAAGACATCCATGAAAGGGAAAGGACTTGGTGGACAGCCTGAAACGAATAGAGCTTGAGAAAAGCAGAAAGCACAGTTGGTCTGAGTGGAAGATTAAAACCATACCACCTCAGATACATGAAAACCACTGGTATGCTGCAGAAGGAACTCATAAAATTTGAATTTACATAGTTTGTTTCCTTCATATCTTTAATTGTGTGCATCCACAGATCTGCCACATACTGCACATGGACTTTAACAAGACACAGAACAAGTCTATACAACAAATAATCTAGGTCAAACCACCAAAAATAATTATTAGCTTCAATGTTCTCAAGTGTAAACTGTTTCTAATGTATATTCTTGTATGTAGTCTAGGCAAAAGTTTTAAGTTATGCAATAACAGATGTAGTAGGGATATAGAGGTAACAGCATGGATGTGAGAGCACTTGATGCAGTATTTTCAGAGAGGTGGAGCAGATTAAAAGGATGGATAGAAATATAGAGTCAGTCTATTAAATATATTAATTACAGTCAATTTTCAAGGGCCTAAAGCTTTGTAAAACAGAACATCCCAACCACAGGAGTGCATGACAGCCTGCATGCAGGTGACCAATCCTCCTGCAGCACACTGGTCTGCAAGAAGATGATTTAGAGAAGTTCCCATTCATTGAAGTTCTTCCAAATCCCTTTCTGGGGATTTTTGTTCTCCAGTTTTAGGAATGTGAAAGTCCTTAATATCTGCTTATTCTCTTGGTTTTCCTCCATGGCTAGTGATAATTCTCTAAGTACACATACCAAGGATGAACAATAGTATGGGCTCCTTTTTGGACAAAGAAGTGGAATTGGCTGTGGTAATATTGGTTAAGGTGCTTGTTGAAAAATTTTAAATTTTTAAACAGTGGTTTGTTTTTAACCCAGAAGGAACAGTGGCTCTCTGGCAGTGCTGCCCTGTGGAGAAAGCTGATTGTGTCACTTTGGCTGATCAGCTCCAGGGTTAGATGTAAAAATGCAGTCCAGGTTTTCATACCACTCTCCTCTGGGGGAGATGACCACAGAACATTGACTGCAAGCCTCCTGGCTTTCTCACCCAGTTCTGCTGCCCTGGCTCCTTTCCTTCCCTCCCCTCTATGTTTGGTTACACACAGAGACACATCTAACACTGCCATGTGTTATACAGTGACAAAGGCTGCCCAAAATGTTATCCTCAGTAGCCAAAAAATTTCTGTGAGGCAATGTAGCTAATTCTTGTTCTGAATTCTATCACCATCACATCCGAGGTCTCTCTCCATCCCTATGTATCAATCTACAAATGAGAACCAAAATACATTGTGGTGGCCAAAAATCTGATTTAAATTGTAAATGTGGCAGGAAAGCCACAGCTCAGTTCTTTAATTGTTGGTAAAATGCAGAAACCTAAAATGCTTCCCTTAGACACAAATTCTGCGATGTTCAACAGTGCAAAAGCTGCATCTCCTGGGAGTTGGGGAACTTAGTTAACCATTCAACCATGTGGTCTTTTATTCTAATTAATGGGAATACATTTGCATTTGCAGATCTGTCAGCTTCTGCAGGCGCAGAAACAGCCCACAGAGGTTTTACCTCGTGCACACAGATGTGTTGGTGGAGCGCAGGACACACTGTTCAGTGCAGAATGACTGAAGGTACCCAGTGCTGGAAGCCCCAGACTTGCTCACACTGCCTGCAGGTCAGTTCCATGCTTTAGGTTATATAAAGACACACAAATAAAGACACATATATAAAGATATAAAGAGTGTCTTGTCATGCATTGCACTTTTTTTTTTATTTCTGGTTCACTCACGGGGGGGAAAAATATTTCAACATCTTTGAAGATGAGCTGAAGTAATATTTGTTACACTAGAAGGGTGATGGAAGGTCAGATAGTGTGGTGGATTTGAAGAGTTGGCATTGATTTGAAAGTAGCATTAGTGGGCAGAAGCTCTGCTCTCAGAAGTTAAAGATTTTGTACGACGTAGATAGTTGAAATACCCAGTGTAGGCAGCAGAGAGGAGCAACCTTGTGGTCACCCTTAAAAATCATAAATTAGGACAAGCTGGTAGAAGAGATGGTATGAATTTGATAAAAAATTTGCATGTACACTGTGGCTTCCTATGCACTTCTTATATACTTCCTATGCACTCTGTTCTGGGTAGATGTGTCCCAGAATCTTTGACCCATGAGAGACTGAACTTACTGTGTAACACTAGGGGAAACATTTTGTTCTGACAGAGAACATTATCAGAAAATTGACTTAATTCTACACATTTGGAAAAAAAAATCAAACATGCAGACAAGTCTCCTTGAAGCTGCATATATTAGAGCTGGCTTATTCCTTTGTGCTTTGTTCCCAGTTGCTGTTACTTTCTTCTACAGACAAGATTTTATTTTGGAAGTCACAAGTTCTTGATTAGAACAGGTTTTACTATTTAGCATCAAATTCACCCACCTACATAAAGCTCTCCAACTGCTGAAGCTGTTAAAGGGACCCTGTCAATTTTCAAACTGCAAGTCTGTTTAAAAATCTTTTACCTTCTGTTGTTAGGAGTGAGCCCTAAGATTGTCTACTCGGAAGGCATTGAGAGATCTTTGACAGTATTTTGGGTATCATCCACTTCACTGGTTCCTTTCCTGACTCTCCCAGGCCACATCCTGCAGCAACTGAGACTCCAGGGACTCAGGCTGCAGTGTAACTTCTCTGGCTGTAAATAGATTTTTTTTCCTAAGCAGCTGCCTTTCGAGGTGATTCTCTTCTATGAGTTCAAATGCAGGATAACCACAGCACAAACTTTCAGTAATGTCAACGAAAAAGACCTTCAAGAGGTAAAGAGTTAACTTCAACATTGCACCCCTCACCTGGCATCAACATCCCTCTGAGTCCCCATGGCTTGAACCCTGCCCTTGATCAACAGCTCTACATCCTCTCAGACTTATCGAGAATTAATTCTTCCAAGAATTGACAGATGATGGATTGATGAGATTTTGATGGTTTCAGGGATGTGGAAGAAATAAAGAGAGAAAATCAGTGATGAATGAAGAAGTAAGAAGATTTAAGGACATGTTAGATAAGGCAAAAGGAGCTAGCACTGTGAAGGAGTGAGAGAGAAGTTTCATGGAAAAAGGTATGAAAAGCTGTTATTAAAGACTTTATTATATTTCATATGCAGAAAGAGGCCTATTTTGAAGTGTTGTGAGGTAGCAATGTTTTTTATGGCATTTCCAAGCTTCTAAGTATTTGATTTTCCTGACTTAGCATTCTTTTACTGTTTGTTTCAGGGTTTTTTTGTATGTATGCAATATAGAGATTTGGGTGGTTCTCTTTTTTATGAATGGAGTGTAAAATTCTGATCGACTCAGCACTTAATTCAATTTCGTCTTCATAATTCAGATTAAAGGACTTAAGGGGGCTGGACAATATTAGTGAACTTCATATCCTTTAACTGCAAGGGCTTGGGAGATTTTGGTTACTACAGCTTTCATACAGCTTTATCACTGGCAGAATATCTGGAGAGAAATAGAGAGAAACAGTGAGGAGATGCTAGCAGGCAGTGGAGGACCCCACCTCAGGCTTTGGGGCAGCAGAGAGAGAAGCAGCCACTGGAGAGGTCAAAAGAAACTCCCAAGATAAACTCCCTCACTGGCTCATCTCCATATTTTTGCATACTGATGTATGCTGAAGGGCATGGGAAGTTTTGTTGCTGCCTGGAGAAGTAGAACTGGCTCCCAATGAATTTTAGATGTTGTGTAAATTACCTACAGAAACCCACGTTGTCCTCAAGTGATCCTTTGCAGGTTTCTAAACAAGCAACCCAACAGGTCTCAGCTGTTCCATTTTGGGAATGAGGCCTCAAGTGGGCACTCATCAGTTTTTGTGCTCCTAAGCTGTAGGAGAAGTTAAGATGGGAATTCAGAAAAAAAGGAAAAAGGAGTATTTGGTTACTTTCTTCTCTTTCTAGGATGTGCTGTCTTTCTACAGTTACATAACTTTAAGCATTGTAAAATGTAATAATGAAGACATTCTCTTCCACTTATGAATTTTTACTGATGAGTAAACTAGTACTTAATATGATTGACAGATAGATAGTTAGACAGACAGACAGACATAATGGCTATTTAGAGACACAAGAGAGACAAACAGATGTAAACACATATATTTATTAAAGTCCCATTCATAAACAGTTCCCTATTTGTCAGTAAAGCTGCCTGAATAAACACAAGCATTTAATGGGATACCTCTTTTGAGGAGAATCACTTTCTTTGTCAATAATTTCAGAATAAGGATGTCACCCACCTGTTATTTCCCTTCAGGACCAAGGCAAGGTACATTTAATCATATTTCACTATTCCAGTGTATGTTACCAATATTTGAATTTTAGTAGAGTAGTAGTACAGTAGGATTTCTATCAATATCACGATATTTTACTATAAGTTCTAATTTTAAAGGTGCATTATGCATACTGGAAACACAGGGAAAAGGAAAAGGAAGGCTGAGTGTCTGTGTATTCTGGCATAAGCAAGAACATGAACAAATTTTCTGAATGCGGGAAAGTTCTGTATTAGATGACATTCATTTTTCCAAAAATTATAGCTACTTTACCTAATGCCTGATCTAAAGCCCTGTGAAATTTTACTCACTTCATTTTACTCCCATCTTCTCTGTGGAAGACAGATTTGGTCAAACAGTTAACAATTTATAAAGTAAATTAACTACTTTGGCCCCAACTTCATTCCAGTAAGACGTGATTAATAAAGATGATATCAGTGGGTGACATATGTGCAATGAAGTCAGTGTTTGACATAATGCTGCTAAAGAAAATGTCAGTGAAGTTTGTACCATTAATGATGATAAAGTTAAGAGAATAGGCTTAAAAATCACATTCTCTTCCCTAGCAGATCTGATCCTGATGATCCCTGGGAGTCTGTCAGAAATATGTTTGACTCCAAAACATATGTGCCTCAGAGCTGCTGGGAGGCAATATGAAATGTTTAATGACATTTTCTCAGAGTATATTTTCATAGGGACTTCAATGAGAATGAGCCAAGCTTGTGGGGAAATTATGGAGTTATTATCACTTAATCATGCTATAGTTTTAGTGCAAAGGCAAAACAGAATCAAGCAGAAAAAAATCCACGCAAGTCTCCAAGAGAAACACTGCAGTGACAGACATTTCAGATGAAAGAGAGAGACAAAGATGGAGAAAAGTATTTTTTTCAGCTTTAATGTGAATGAAAAATATTCCAAATGGCCCAGAGAGAGTTGGAAAGAACTGTTGCTTTTGTTGTTGTCATTTTCACTTGAACTAAGATTTGTGTGTTTGTAAATTGAAACAGATTAAGTTAATTTGAACATTTTCCCTTCTTGTAGCTTTATGAGGTTAGCTGCTTTACTGCTAAAAACACTGAAACTGCTCTGGAGCTTTGCTTAAGAGCCCTTAGTGTATACAGTAATTTGCAGCTATTCAAAACTATGCATTGAGATCCTAATTGATTGATAATGTTGATTGGCTTGATTGAGTGTCGTTATGTGTCAAATTTATTGAAAATAATTTTGTTTCTTTCCTCTCTCTAAAACTAAAGTCATCAAACTGAGATGGATATGCAGGGTTGTAATATCTATCTCCTCAGGCCAGACCTTTTACAGTACCTTCCATCAGCTAAGACCTTTTCAGACTATACAATCAGGATATCCTAAAATATGTTACTAAGAAGAAGAAAAATGTAATATTTTTGTGTCCTCTTTTCCCCTGGTATTTCTCAAAGAGACATGAAAAATGTTAGTGGCACTCAGTGCCAGAATAGCATTTCAAATTATATTCAATTTCATATGAACACAATGAAAAGTCAACTGAATTATGAATCTTAGCATGACCATTTCATATTCATTTTTCTTTTGTTTTTCTTCTCAGATTTTTAGTGAACACAGAGAAATGTGCTGAGCATTTAATTCAAAGGCCCTGTGTGCCAGCCAGGATTGATGAAAGGTGTCTAAGTGCTCTGTGATGGGAGTTTCTGCAGTAAAAAGAAACAGCAAAAAGTACAGTTTTCCACTTTCCAAACTTCCATTCACCTGTTTCCAAGCTGCTTCATTACCCGTCTGAGCAGGTTTAACCTCCTCTGCTTTGAAATCAGCTGGAACATTAACTGTGATACTTCTCCTTCCTCTCTGAGCTGCTCCAAGTCCCCATGGCCCTATAAACTGGGAGTTACAGGTGCTAAATTACCTCAGTGAGAAGAAAGAGCAATTGATGTGATGGCTGCCAGAAGCTCGGGAGGCAGAGCACAGCACCCCGGGGAAAACGCAGACCCGGGAAGCAGAAGCACCGCGGATGTCCCTGTGTGCTGCTGCCAGTGCTGGTCCCAAAAGGATGCTGCATGCTATATTCTTTTTTATTTGTATCTTTTTGGTTTTTTTTTCCTGGGTTTGTATATGCTTCTGGACAAAACGATCAAGCAGGCAACAAAAATTTTCTGAGCCCCAAAGAAATTGCAGCTATTACTACATATATATTGGGTCCAGAGTTGGAAAGTCGGCTCAGGAGCAAGACATCTGAGTTTGTTTTCTCTCTAGCTGGTAAAGGAAATTTAAAAAAAGTCTTTTCAGGCATTTTAGAGTTGTATTTGGTTCCATTCTTGACCAGTGAAATAGCACTACTACCCCTCTAATAAACTGAGGACTTTGAAAAAGTGTGGACTTTGTACATCCTGGCATGCTGAAAGGTGGAGAGGATTGGAGAGTAGATAGGAGGGACCACGTACCTGTGACAAAATTGATGCAGAAGCATCAACAGCAGTGTTGATGTTTGTATTCCAGACCTAATAAATAGTTCTGGGTGTGTATGTTTGTAGGATAAGGTACTTTTTAATGTAGGAGTAAAGGTACAAGCAAAATCTTACAATGCATATAATTCCTTTCTCCTTTCCTCTCCTAAGATGTATGAGACAAAGAGAATGACTCAGGAAAAACAAGGTATGAGGAAGGAGAATGTACTGGATCCAAGTGGCTTAAGAAGTGCCTCATTTTGGAGTTTTAGGATGATCTAACTAATATAATTGTTTTAAAGATTAACTGAAAAAATTACTTTTCAAAAGTAAACATTACTAAGCAAGCAACAAAATATTTCTTGAACTCTATGACATGGTGATATTAATCTTTTTTTGGACTATTTTTAATGTCTCTCCTGGAACAGCATCAGGATTGGAGCCCGTATTCCCTGTTTTCACAGCAACTTCACATTTTTAGCTGCAGAAGGTTGTGCCATAGGTGCTTTGCAGATCTCTCCCCAGCAGGGCACAACACGACAGCAGCTCCCCAGAGTAAGTGCTGAAGAGATCTTGCAACACCAACCTTCCTCCCAGGAGATCTCCCACAGGAAAAACCAAACTATCCTTTGGAGACAAATTCAAGACTTTCTATAATTTTAATATTAGTTTTATTTAAGGGATAAGTAATTCTCAATTGTATCTCAAGAGAGAGAAACTGTTCAGAAGTCGAAGCCATGCCTGTAATTTATTCTCTTCAAACAAATTGCAAAATTTTAGATGGATATTCTCAAAGAAATATTTTACCAATTACAGCTGCAGTATTTTGCTATCTAAACTTCCCATTCTGTCCTATCATTGTATTAATTTTTCAATTTTCAATGGCAAAGACATGCAAAATAGTGGCATGTCCAGATTAACTTATACAATCAGAGTAAATAATTAAACAGGAACCTCATCCCTAGAAAACTTAACTTTTTTTTTTTTTCTTCTGTAAGAGTACATTTGACAGAAGTTCAGAATTCATATTAGCTAATTCACATTCTGGTTTTGTGTGGAAAATTTTTAGCTTGCAGACTCACCTTGAACACCTCCTGGTTAGGTTTTAATAATTAATGTCTAAAAATAAAACTGCCCCAGTGCTGCTGCAATGGGAACTGGGAGAACCTGATCCCATCTGGGAGGAATTTGGCCTTAATTTCTCTGTGCCTCTATTATCCACTTGAAAGATGATGAGAATATCACAGTCTTTTTCAGGGGCACAAAGGAAGCTTCATCCCTTGGAAACCATGGGAAATCACGTGAAAGTGACTTCATATTCTTGGGTACCACCTAGTGGCACCAACTTGATTATCAATGGATGTAATTAATTTACAGAGCACTCTGGAGTGTGGCTACCCCAGGTTCTGAGATGAAGTTTATGTCCTTAATAACTGATCTTTTCAGTGTATATACAAAGTGACCAAAAATAACTGCAGTGACCTACTGAAAAGAAATAGGACAATATATGCTCACAGACAATATATAGCACTGCTTATTCCAGTTGAATCACAGGAATCCACGTCCACCACTTCATCATAGTGGTCACTGTATTAATTAAAGCCTTTTCCTCAGATCTCAATGGATTTTCTAGCAGCTGAATAACTTTAAGATAGTTTGCATCAGCTTGCTACTGCAGACATATTCCTATTCTCCTGGAGTCCACTCTTTCTGTGGGTTTGATGATACCTCCATAACGTATTTGCAGACAATGCAAAATGCCTTCATTTTACAGCTTCTTTCCCCAGTGCCCTGAATGAAATGCATCTCACTAACCTATTAAGTACAGATCACTTAAAGATGTAAATTTTTTATGATTTGCTAAATGTTAATGTATGACTTGTAAAATGTTAAAGTAGTAAATAGGGTTTTTGAGCTCATACACACTAAATTTCATTTTGTAGCCCTAAGCATTTAAGGTAGCAGTCAGAGGGTATTAGTCAGAGAGATTTCCATAATCCTCATTGACTTTAATTTATTATTGCTAAAAAAAAAAAAAAAAAAAAGATAAAAAAGATAATTAAGAGTTAATGTCAGTAGAATAGAAAAATAGGCCATTGTCAGAGATAATGGTCTTCCACTTATAGAAACTGTTGAGACATTCACTGAGACTAAATGTTATGAAATATGAAACACACGATACAATACCACGAGTGTAATTATAGCTATTTTACATCAGCTGTTCTGGATGACTCTAGAAGATGTTACCAAAATCTGATTAATGTATCTGCATTTGATACTTCTTGATTTATTGATGTAATAACCAGCTGAGAAGGACTCCTCGAAATCCAATTTATTTAAAGTTTGCCATAGAAGCTCATATACACCCTGCCTTCCATCTGCTAGAATATTTCCCATATTTAGAATAATACATGTATATAAGTGAAAGCCACCAAGTGAAATTTGTTCTGGCTGGAAATATCAGAGGCTGATATGGTTATTTGTTGAGAAGCAAGCCATTTTACAGAGAATATTGATGAATGGTCTCTAGATACACAGGAAAAAGCTAAATTCAGAGGTATGAAATTAATCTGACTGCACCTGTGAAAACTAGCCATGAATTTGATCCAAAATGATATATTATGGATATGTGGAGATAGCAAAGATATCCAGGCCTTTGAACAACTACTACTGTAAATCTACTACCACTACTACTAGTAGTAAATCACAAAGATCCTAGCATTAAAAAGAAAAAGGAAAATAAAGTTGCAAATTAACACCTTTTTTCTTAGCTATTTCGAAGTTATCTGGACATTTTCTTCCAAATCTTGATTTGTTTATTCATGGAATGTTTTAATTTTCAGGGACTGTTTAGGAACTTCCCTTCAAGTCCCAAGTGAGTAGGTATGCTAAATACTTTCATCTTCCAGAGTAAAGATCATTCCATTTCAAATTTTAATAACATTTTGAGGTCTAATCCAAATGTGATTCATTTAAATAAAAATCAATACATTTAGCTGCTCTTTTAGGGAAGCATTTTTTTCATCGGGCCTTCTTCAGGGGCCAAATTCTGACCTGATTTATGCTCTGATTTACACTGCAACCCGTTGACTGTAGAGGATTTGCACATTGTGTACATTAGCACAGATCTGACTCCGGGGATCTTCTGTAAGTGGCATAAATTAAGAAGAGGGAAATTCTGCTCTCTTTTAAAACCCCATAAAGGTCAATCCAAAATTGAGAACAAGATACAGCCCCGAGTCTCTTAGTTAAAATGTATTAAGAGGTTTCATGAGGCTCTCCCTACTGCAATCTGCCCTCATTTTCCTGTCCTGCAGTGCCTCATTTCACACCCACCGCGCCAGTACACTGAGAATAATATGAGTCACATTTTACCCCCCAGAGGAGCATATTTCACAGACTGTGTTGACTTCTAAATTGGATGATAGCACCTGGCATTGGCTTAAGTAAAGGTGACGGTGGGTAAGAAAAGCTTTTTATTCGGCTGCCATCCCACAGGCTGCAACTTCTGTCTGAGGAAAGGATTTATGCAATCACTAATCTCAGCATTTCATTACAAGGATTAATATTTGAGGACATTGGAGACTTTTTCTATAAGACAACTGCATAAAAAATTCAGTAGTACCAAGGAGCCCGGTTTCTTCTATTTTTTTTTTTTTTTTTATTACTTTTGCAGAGAGGTTCCCCTCTGGAAACACCTTCTCTCTGCTGTCCCATATAACATAGAGGGGAAAAGAATATTTGTGGCCATTGTCTGATGTTGTGCACTCTCTGGGTCATCAATCACTTCCCCTTGGTCACCAGGATACTCAGGGCAGATTGCCCACTGCCATTTGTGCTGACAGGGGCATTTTGGCAGAAGTAGGAAAGTCACTAAAGAAAGTGAGATGTGGTCCTTTCAAACTTCACAGAATGAAAGCTCAGGAGAGCTGTACTGGAGTTATTTAGGGTTTTCCTAACAAGCATCACCACTGTTTCCTTGTCAGACATTGGGTTTCTTTTATGAAGACAACTCTGAGCAACCCGTGCCTGTGCCACACTCACAGAATTTCTTCTTAATGTCTGATCTAACTGTACTTCTTCCAGTTTAAAACCATTACCCCTTGTCCTAGCAGAAAATTTTGCATGAAGGTGTAGGTTGTGTACTAACTTATTGTAAGATAAGCAATATTTTTTCACCTTTTCTTTCTGATTATGGCAGCAATGACTGCAGTGTATCTCATGAGATCCTGTCAATGGAATTAATGCCTTGCATAAAATATTTTGGCCAGTATAATCTGTGACTCATATTAGGCATGAATTAAGGGACCAGACATGAAATCTGAAGTGAAAATTCACCTCCCTCTCAAGGCTGCAAGAAAGTAGACTTTCTGCTGTGGGAACAAGCACAGCAAATGGAACCTCTGGGCTGGTCTCTTCCATGTTTGTGGGCAGAGGCAATCAAAGTGAGGTGAGGATTTTTGTGCACTCAATGAATTCAGAGAGTGATGAATTCTTTAAGATTTTGTAAGGAGAGGTTTTTGTTGTAATGTTGAAAGAAGCACAGGACTTATTGGTCACATAAGTGATGCAAATTAATGCAAATATTTTGTGTGGGCCACAATAGAGAGAATTTTACCTTTAAAGAATAAAATAAATTCCCTTTTAATCCCAGACATGCAGCTATGTTTAAGCATCCAAATTGCTCAGTATATTGACAAGTTCACAAATTGAAGACCCCACAACAGTCCACGTAGCTCTCAAAAGCTCTCTCCAACCCTCCTATGCATGAAGTTCAGTTTTCAAACAGAATTAAGAATTCTCATCCTTCCTGAGTCATGCTTAACACTTAACAGAGTGCCTGGATTTGCAGGAATTAGCCTTCAAAATTATTTCAGTGGGTGTAGAGTTGCATTGAAGCTGTGGTTCATAGCATTTGATACATTAAGCACCAGGTTCTTCTGCAAAAAATAGTTAACAGCAAGACTTGTAAATGTGAAGCTGTAATACCTGAGGAGTGGGTCTGCAAAAATTGTAAATTACATCTAAACATAGCAAATGCATTTCTAATGAGTATTGTCCTTGAATTTCAAAACAATGAACTGTGATTAACCTCTTCTTGTGAAGTGTTGCCATTCGTTTTGGCATTTACTATGGAAATACTTCAGAAATTTTACAGGGGATTTGAATAATTCTACTGATATTTTCATAGGCTTTTTGATTACTGAGAAATGAAATATCTGAACATTTTAAAGTCATGAATATACAAGACATGAGAAAATGTGACAATATATATCAAAATGTTCCATCTTCTTCATTAAAATCGGCTTTAAGGCACAGGACATAAGGGAATTAAAAAGCTGGTCTAGCAAAACTATTTATAACTATCTGATACTCTTTCAATCATTTTAGTTAATATTAGGCCATTTTGACAAAGACATAAAATAAAATCCTCAACACACTTAAATTCAATGACTTCAAAGGCATCAAGATTTCAACTATATTCTGATACTTTTAAGGAATAAAAATTGAGTGAAGGATAAATCAGTTAATTGAAGTTCATCTATTCAATTACACAAATATTTCTTCAGTTTCAGGGAGTTTCCCCAGCTTTCCATGTGGGTTCTTTTTCTGAGGTTCTTTTTCTGGGCTGACTCAGAGTAGATTTTAGAGATCCCCCACTTAAGTAGATTAGATACTCATAAAATTGCCCAGTGGAATAATGGGATATGGGTTGGAGCTCACATGCTTACCAAAGCCTGACATTTCTTTCCTGCACTTATAGATGGAATTACAGCAAGAATTAAGTTAATTAATTTGCTTATGATCTGGATCAGCCTGACTTTCTAGAATTGTATTCATTATTGATATATTTCAGAAAAAAAAACAGTAAAAATAGTCATATCTAGAATATGATTCAAACAAGATGGGATATTCCAGTTTCAAATAAGTATTTATGACAACATACAGCATTTGATTCAATTAAAGAAAATGTGGATTTGTTACTTAGCACTTATAAATTAGTCCAAAAAAATCATAGTCCTTTTGGCCTTGCAAGTTCAAATTTATCTCAGATGCTTCAGATGGAGGGATGAGCCATCTACCCTCCTTACACTTACACACACAAAAAAGACACTAAATCAACTGGGAAGTAAAGAATCAAAAGCAATGAGCACAAAGCAAAAAAACCCAAAAAAACAAAAAAACCAAAAAAAAAGCAATGGGAAGAAGGCCTGCAGGAAGTTTTCTGAACTGATTGCCAACACATTGCACAGCCACCTCATGCTCTTCAGAAGTCCAGTGAGCACTGGAGATAAACTGGAGGCATGAGGTGACAGAGAGCTGACAGTGGCCTTGATGGGCCACCAGCCCCAGTGCTGCTGAGGAGAGGAAGGAGAGACAAACTTGAGCAGGATTCCAAAGCCTTGAGCTTTCTGCCCCCATGTTTGTAACCCAGATCAGATGAGCCAGTACAGTGGAAGAAGTGGAAGAGTGAGAGAGCACTTAGTAAATCCTCATGGGTTAATCTCATTGAAATCTGAGAGCCAGATTAAATATTTAAATAAATTAAACAATAAATTAATGGATCAGACAGTTAGGAAGAAGTGACTTCTGACTGTCAATAATGGGAAGTGTAGCTGTACTAATGTATAGAAAATGTACTGAATTAATGAATCATCCTGAATTTTTACAGTGGTTTTAAAATTAATATATGATGTAAGGAAGACTACAGAAAGTTGGGAAAACCTTTGAAAAAGTTTATAAAAGGAGAAGTCAAAGGGGAGAAATATTTGCAGTAGGCTGAGAGCTTTTTTTATTAAAAAAAAAAAAAGCCCTTGTTTTTGACTTAAGGCAAACTCTCAGGAAAAATACCTTTAGAAAGGTCAAGAACAAAAATAATCATGGGGCTTAGTTAAAGAACACTACACAGGAGATAATTAGAAAGAATAAGACATCCTTTAAAAAAGTCAAATCCAAATAAAGGAAATAATAGAAACCAGTATGAGCTCTGTCCATTTAAATGTGAAAACACGGTCGGGCAAACCTGAGCAATAGAAATGCCTTTTGCAAGAGTTGTGAAAAGATTTCAGAGTGCTGAGCAACAGAGCAATAAAATGGCTAAAGAAATTAGAGGTGGAGAAGTGTTATGGAAAGTCAGTACTCACTCAAAGTCAGGAAAGGGAACAAAATGCCAGGACATGTTAGGGAAGGCACACAAACAGCAAAGACACAGAGTGTGGTGTCACTGCACAAATCCATGGGACCTGCACATCCTGAACAAACCCTGTAAAGGCAGAGCAGAATGGAAGAGGCTGAAGAAAACAACAAGAGATTGTTAAAAAATACGTTGGTTTCTATATATGAAGATCAAAAAAATGGGATAACACCCCTGGTCTGGCCAAAAAGTCCTATTATTCTGTGGTTCTTCTCATGGCAAAGGGTGACAGATGGCATGTGTCCAGCTGGCATTGTTATTTAATAGTTACCTTTTTTTGTGTGATGTCAGACCACAGATAACATAGGCAATAGCAGATAACAGAGGCAATACATGGCAATTTTGCATAATTTATGCCACAGATTGAGCAGAATTCAAATAGTCAGTTTGTCTGATTCATGATTTAAAGAGACATTAAGTTATCTGTGGCCTCTGTGGATGGTTTTTTCACATCTGCATCTCACTAGTAAATAGTAAGATGTAGGCTTCTGACTTCTCTGACTCGGTCACTTTGAGATTCCTGCCAAGTGTTCCCCATGCAAACACAACCTCAGTCCACTTGGTTATTGATGGAGATGCAGGAGGCAGATGTGCTCCTAACTGATACCAGTGCTGTACACATTTTTCTAATGCCTTCTGGCTAGGACCTGGGGTGGAATTTTGTCATCTGTTAATGATTTGCCTCTAGGAAAGGCTGCATGTGAGCAATACATTCTTGAGGATAGTAAACCCTTCTGAAGTCATTTTAAGTGCTCACAATCAAATAAGAACTTTCCTTTAATTTCTGTGTTTATGAACATTTAATGTACCCAGGCATTTTTCTTCATAGGTAACAGAAAGAACACTGGTCTAACACTGATCCTCTTGATTGGTTTATATTTGCCACAGGGATGTGAATACCAGAAAGATATTTCAGTGGTGTTTCATTCTATGCCTAATTTGCAACCCAGGATAGAGGTGCCTAATGTAAATTAAATTACAGGTTACCCTGGAAGGAAGGTAAATGACTAATAGATGGAACATTTTATTTAGCATCATTCATTCACTGCCAGAAAAAAAATTTTAAAGCTAACCTCTGACCTGTCATCTGGTTGCACGTCCCCAGGTTCCTGTTGTGCATTAGTGAGAATTACACTTGAACCATATTTGACCCTTAAGCACAACATTGATGCCCTGTGATTTCTTGTCATTTCAGACACGTAAGAGAAAAAGCTGAATTTGACTGCACCAGATTTTTGCTTTGAACAAGCAAAAAAATTTGTAAGCCCATCAGTCGCTGAGTAACATTAGGCAATCAAACAAGAAACAGAAATCATATTATTTAGTCAGAGGGGGCAACACTTTGCAAGCCACAAGTTCTCTCCTTTAATAGCTTTTATAAAGCTTCACTTTGATTTTGTTTCCAGAAAGCAATAAAGCAGAAGTTGTTTTCACAAAGCAGACAGAAAATTGGTTCACTAAGTGTTGATGATTTTCCAAGGGTACTTCAGAATTTCTAAACTCTTGCATATTTAACAGTACTTTGGCTTTTATTTTCAACAAAAATTTCAATAAATAGATTAACAGCTAATCTGCTTATGATTTATATCTTGATATGTGTTATTGTTTCTGGTAGAATTATCCATTATGTTCTTCTGTTTGCTCAGACTTGGAATATTTCTGTCCTTTTTTTGCATTGATTGCTCTTTTGCTCACCTCAAGTAAACTACTGTATAGCTGAAAATAAGTATCTGAATGTAACAGCATATTGCAAGCAATTTACTGCTTGTATTGCTCATTTCAACTTTTTTTTTTTTTTCCAGTTTTTTGACAGGAATGCAATTTGCATTTTCTTATTAATACTGATAAGAAGCCGGACATTACAGCGATTGGAAACCCAAGTCAATTTGGTTTGCCCTTCAAACAAAATACTCCTTTGTTACAACATTTGGCAGCTCTGCATTACAAGATTGATAGGTCTGGATGCTGAATTCTTTGTAACTGAAAGGTTACCAGCAAAGACTGGATGTACTAATGCTGAGACAGAACCTGATGCTACCTGAAGAAAAAGAAAATAATAAAGAAAAGTTATTAATATGTGTGTGTGTTTTAGTTCTAAGCATTCCTGGAACAAATATGCATTTTAACCACTGCACTCTGTGAACAAGACAGTGTCATCTCAAAGGACAAATGCATGAGCTACAAGAACACACAAAACCTGTTTAAGGGAACAGGACTTTCTTATGCAGTCCAGACTATAGTTGTTTTACAGCCAAGGTCACATAATTTTATAGATAATGAAACAACTGCCAAGCAGCTAATAGGCTGCAGTGATCAGAATGTTTGTTTTTCAGAAAAAAATTAAAGTATAATGGTTCCACTTGCCTTGCCAGACAACTCAATATTTTATTTGATAAATTTTGACAAAAAAAGGCACTTCCTTTTTTCATTAGGAATACTTTCTTCTCCATCCATATCTAAGGATAATAGATATCCTTAGGATATTCATAACTTGAATCAGAAGCAAGATTTGCCTAGGCTTTGTAATGCATTTTTTTTTAAACTGAAACCTCAAAAATTATATTTTTATATCTAAAAAAAGGTTAGAAAGAAGAAAGAATAATGAAAGAGAACACGAGAGAATAAGAGAAAACTGGAGCTGACCATAAAAATACTTCTTCTTTGTTCTCTCCTTTTATTTTCCTTATTCTGAATTCTTCTACTTTAAACATAGGTTTCTGAAATATCGAAAGAAATATTCACCTCAGAATAAATGTCTCTTTTCCTTTTCAAAACAACCCTCTGCTGCCCTATTCTCACTCTCTGCCTTCCCTCTGTAGAAAACCATACCCATTTTAGGGTATGGAGTGGTCCAAGCCCATTTCTGGTAGTGACACTGCAAGTTTCACTGCTGTTTTTTAGGATGCATATTTTGTATTTTCAGCTGTATGCACAAGTTGTTTTTCTTGTATGTGGAAGTATCTCTCAGTGTAAGAGTCAGGTGTGACAACTGAATGACTCAGGCTTTGCTCTTGCTTACAACTTACGAGCAGGTCATTTGTTAGAGTTTAGCCTGGGCTGTACATCACCATATGGAGAAAGACTTTGTTGATATAAAGATATTCCTTTTATTTAGATGCATGCCCCTGGCAGATGACAAAACAAAAAGAAGAGACAGCACAATGCTTTGGTGCTAAAAATAGAGTTTGCTGCTAACTTTATAGAAACAAATAAGGGCTTGGGGATCATATGACACCAACTTGATTTATATAAACTAGCTCCACTGTTTGCCTTTTTAGGTTGCACTAGACTTCAAGGACAGTTTTCATGTTGGAATGACAGAATGGCAGGAATCAAGTAAACAGAACAGTCAGGGATTTTTTTTACTTTTTAATTTTATTTTGTTCTCCTATTAATATAATTGCTAGGGTTTTTTTTTCCTCAGAGTGGCCCTGAAAGTCACCCCACTGGTAATGAAATCGAGCTACATAAACAAAGCTGTCTGATTTGAAAAAACAAATTAAGGTCCTAGTCTTCCACAGCTAAGGAGCCCTACACAGACTGATGATTTGTTTTGAAATTAACCATCTCCAACTGAATATATGTCTTTATCACAAAAAGCACTACTGTGCTCTTGATTGGTGGTTGCAGAAAAGAGAAATACGTCTTGATGTTTAGTTAATTTAATAGATGCTCTCTAACTTCACCATTCTCCCTCATCCTCCAAGCCAGGGCAGTTCAGGGATGGTCCTACTCATTGCTCAGTGTAGTGATTCAGAATCATCAAACTGTGCTGTTGGGAAAGGCCTTCAAAATCACCCATCCCAAGTGAAGTTCCTACTCCCTCTGTCCATGAGATTTAAAGAGTCTTAAAGGAGGTGTTATGAGAATTTGAATGCTCTGTGCTGTACACCCAGCACCTAAAAGGAACAGGAATTGCTTTTACATGAGTATCTTGGCCACACCAGGATTTGTTTAGTTTGCCCCTTTCCCATCTGTGCTCCTTTGACCTTACACTGCTGGGCAGAAGGTTTCTGCAGAATGATGGGGATAAGAAGGTGGCCAGGTTCTTTCTAGGGTTCTATCACCGATCATTTTTAATTCTGCCTTTTATGAAAGAATATGGAGGCATCACTTAGGTTGTTTCCTACCTATGATCACAAGGCATGGGAATAACAAAATGCAGCTCAGCTCAGGCACTTGGTTAGTGAGTCTTCAGAGGATAACTGTTTTCATAATGGGAAAGAGTTCAGAGTTCCTGAACAAAGAACCTTTGACTGCACTCCAGAGAAAACCTTCAATAGGAAGCAGCGTGTGTGCCAGGTAGGGAAGTGTGGGACTGAGAGGACAAGAAAGAAGGAATTCACTCTGGAAACCATTTTGGGTCAATATCCAAGCAAATAAATGCAGTGTAAAAGTCATTTCATCACAAAGCCTGAGGCCATACACAGTGGGGGAGCTAAAGGGACTTCTTGGTCCATCCACAGACATCATCTTTGAAGGGTCCTGCTTGTCTTTGTTTTAGCTGAAGGAGACCAAGTAACTTCCCTGATGACCCTGAGTGCCTAAACCAGTTGGTACAGGGAGATGGGATGGGGGATTCCTGTTTCCTCAGAGGTGTGGGGACATTCTTAGCCCTCTCTTCAGCATATTTGCAACACCTTCACTCACTGAACTTGCTTTCCTCAGTGTGTCCCTGGACTGCCTGAAAACATCAGAACATTTTCATATTGACAAATCCATCATCTCTGAAGAGAAGAGCATGTTTTAAAGAATACAAATATTCCTATTATGTACCCTATTAGATCTGGAGGATATAAATGGTAGAGGCTACACTCAATTTCTCTACCTTTGGAAAGAAGAGCTATGTCTTCTCCTGCTTTGTCACTGTTGTCTTTTTACAGCAGTTCTGAACTATCCCTTATCTATCCTGCCAATCTCATATCTGAAATGTCAACAAACAGACAAAAGTTTGATGATCTTCATACTGAAGCCAAGACGTGCTTCACTGAGACCATAAAATAATCACTAGGTGGATCTGGCCAGTTAGAGACTCTTTTTTTGCCTTGGCTCTCTCTGAGAGTTTTTTGTTTTCATTAAGTTTTCTTAATTAAAAGCAGCCAAGTTTGCTTTTGGGTGACTTTTTGGAATTCTAACTGTAGGTGTTTCAATCCACCACCATTTCCACCAGTTACTTCTGTGCTGAGTTTCATCCAGTATTTATTTTTTTCCAATATCAGTCAGAACCAAAAAGCAGAATGGATTGCTAGAAGAGTCAAGATTCTGATTGACAGTGAATAGCAAACAATATTTCCAGCTCAATAAAAGTCAGTAAGCATTTGATAAGCAAGATAAACTATAATAATCTCCAGAGCAGGGCATAGTACAAGAACAGTAAAAAAAATAAAAAATAAAAAATTTCATTTAGGGGAAAGAAGCAAACCCAGCTATTTGAAATGTTGTAATAATTTCTGTAAAATGTGTTTCAGAATTCTGTATGAACAGATATATCTGGAAAAAGGAAAGGTAAAGAGCTTGTTTTCATTAGTTCTGTAGATACAATAAAATTATCTAAAAGAAAGGCAGCAATGTAAAGGTTTTGCATTCCCAAAATTGATGTTCACTTATTATACTCAAACTATTAAAAAAGAGTAAGCTTAATCACCACTTATAGTGTGCCTAATATTATATCTGGTCTAAATAAAAGAATGTAATGGAGATATTTAAGGAATATTCTCAAAATATATCCAGACAAAAAAGAAAATAAAAGAAACAATTGAAAGTATTTCCAAATTGTGCATGAAAACCTTCTTCCTCCTTATTTGGTGCAGTTGACTACATTTACAGGTTTATTTATTTGGGATTTCTGGACATTCCTTTTCCATTGTGCATATATTATAAGTCTCCAAAACTTGTTAGAGTTGAATATTGTCATGTACATAATTTTTCTCTCCTTTTGGGGCAGGGAGAAGGGGAAATGCAGAGCATAGATTTCTTGTGCTTAGAAGCCATCATGTCAGATTCTCATTAATCAGGGATATGCCCAGTCCAAGATGATTACAAATTTTGTAGTCTATCCTTATATTTTCAGTCTCTTGAGACCTTTCCAGGGAGCTTGGCAAATCAGCAGTCAATACCTGGACTTAAGCAGAACTAGATTAATAAGCAGGATAGCTCTTTTCTCTCTGAAACCTGTCATGCTGCACCATAACTTGCTTCACACAACAAATAGAACCACTTCAAA
Source organism: Heliangelus exortis (assembly GCF_036169615.1). Classification (NCBI taxonomy): domain Eukaryota; kingdom Metazoa; phylum Chordata; class Aves; order Apodiformes; family Trochilidae; genus Heliangelus; species Heliangelus exortis. The sequence goes on from NC_092427.1 coordinate 4,641,582, forward strand.
ATTTTAAAGTGATTCTAAATCTTGAACTTCCACATGATTTCCTAAATTTATTCAGTATCCCCTTGATTTAAGAAGTGGATTCACACCTTATTCTCGGCTGAACAGCTGTTTATATTGTTCCCCAACATGCCATAACAGACTGCAGACAGGAAAGTTTTTGAAGAATATTCCATGCCCAAGAGGATGTAGGAGGCAAGGTGTGCTTCAGTTTTTTGAGGCACAGTAAGTTGTGCAGATGTTTTGGGGAAAAGAATATATCATTTATTTCCTGATAGAGTATTTTTGCACAGTGCAAATTTGTCTGCCTAATCAAAGCCTAGTGGACATAAGAATCTATAAAGAAATACTATCAATTATGCTTTCAATGACTGATAATTATTTTGGTAGTTTCAGGGTTGTGATGGATTTAGATCAAGCCTTAAAAGGGTGTTTTGAGGTTGGGTTTTTTGTGTTGAACTTTTCATTTTGTAAAACAAAATGTCAATACTGCAGAAGGAAATTTTTCTGGGAGACAGATTACAGCTCTTTAAGAAGCTGAAGAACTTCTGAATCATGAATAACCTCTTAAAAATCTCAGTAGCTGTACATGATCTGGACTCACCTGAGTTGAAATTGTGCCATTGAGTTACAAGGGAGGCTTCTTTGCAGCCTCTCTTGGTGCACTGCTTGGGTTTAGGCCTTGTTTGTCTTTAATCCTGGCAACATGTGTGTGAAACAGGAGTGCATTAAGGCATTTGTCAAAAAAAAAAAAAAAAAAAAAAAGACTACAGAAGAGATCATCTACATTAGTGAGTGTTCACTGATTTCTAGTGCCCTCATTTATGGGGAAAGGGAGGGATAGCCTCTCATCAGAGAAATCTAAAATTTGTTCAGAGCTGTAAAAATTGCTATAATCAGCCTCTACTCATCATAAGTTTCATTGAGTAAGTACTCAGCTAATCTAAAAATTGGTCTGAAAAGTGTCTCTAGCTGCACTTTCAAGTGCAGAACAAGTGAGCATCCCTGGGACTTTGGGTGGGTTGGTTTTAGGTTGCCAGGGAGTTAACCTGCTTTTCTCCAGTCTCATTCTGCACCAAGCCCTCCAATTCAGTTTGCATCAGTTTACATGTGCAACAACTGCTCCACTGTGGAGATCTGCTCCTGATCATCACTGCAGCCACTACACGGAGGAATAAACACAGGGTGAGTGCATTTCCAGTGCACCTAGCACTGGCTGTGTAGCCTGTTCCTTTTTGCTGGACAGAGTAAGATGAACCAGATGGTCTCTTACTCCAGCCAGATCATTGGAACATGTCCAGAGAAGGCCACAAAAATGGCCAGAGGGCTCAAGTACCCCTCTTATGAACAGGCTGAGGGAGTTGGGGTTGTTTAGCCTGAAGAAAAGACACAGGGAAGACATAATAATGACCTTCCAGTGCCTGGAGGGGCTACAGGAAAGTTGGAAAAAGACTTTTTACAAGGGCTTGTAGTGAGAGGACAGGGGTAATGGTTTTAAACTTGAAGAAGATAGATTTAGGTTAGAGATTAGGAAGAAAATCTTTAGTGTGGGGGTGGTGAGACACTGGAACAGGTTGCCCAGGGAAGTTGTGCAAACTCCATCCCTGGAAGTGTTCAAGTCCAGGTTGGATGGAGTTCTGAGCAACCTGATCTAGTGGGAGGTGTCCCTGCCCACATAGGGGGGGTTTGGAACAGGATGATTTTTAAGGTCCCTTCCAACTCAAACCATTTTATGATTCTGTGAGAGTCTAACAAATGCCTGATGTACTTTTTCCTCATTTGTGGAAATGTAACAGTTTTAACACACATTTTACAAACCAAATTATTGTATTTGGTCTCTTATCTATTCACTGTCATCGACTTACCTCAAAATAAAATAAAGATATATAACATTCAGGATTCAGTGTCTGGGAATGATAGTGCCTTGACTGAGAGCCCTGGAAATGGCATTGTCATTTTACCACAAAGAACAGCATCAATTTGTTCAGTGATACTGAAAGGCCACCCCAACTCTTTTACCTCTCACAACATTGATTTGATGGGATCCATCTCAGAGAGGGAGAAAGTAATTTTAGCTATGAAATTCTTGCCTTCTCCCTTTCTGCAAGGCTGACCACCAATGATTATTTGGTGTAAACACCTCTCCATCATAACACAGGCTGTGAACATTAGCAGAGAGCGTGGCAGATCAACTGAGATGGGGTAATAACAGTCTCCTCTCAGCAACAGAGGTGACCAGATTTAAACAAGACCTCAATTGAATTGTACCTTTATAAGACTGAACCTGGGTATCCATTTTGGGCTGCTAGTAATTTGCATTAAGGAGAGAATAATAAGAAGAAAAAAAAAAAAAAGAAATTTTCTTTTCTTTTCTTCTTGTAAGTCATTCAAGTTGAAATTACCTCAAGCCTTTCCCTTGGCTATTAATTTTGCAGACTTCTTACATTTTAATATATAGTCTACTGTAAATAAAAAGACTGGGACATCTGCTACAAGAATCAATACTTCTTATCCTGTTACCTGTCCCCTCAACTATTAACTGCCTGACCAGTTCCATCACAAGTGTCTCACATTTACCCTTTTACCCTTACATACTATATGACAACCTAGTACTGATCTAGCAAAAAACCCTCTCCTAATTTAAATCCCCTTCGAGCCTTTCCTCTGTCGTGACAACTTTGGGAAATCATCCAAAAAATAGAAAATTATTTGGATGAGCAGAGGCATGAAAAAGTGTATCTTTAAAGATAAGAAGTGTATGTAAGCCCCGTGTTCCCCTTCTTTTCCAACCTTATGCTGGTAAGTTGGCAGCAGAACCAACTTATGCTCGTTTTCAGCAGCCAGTTAGCCAACCTGGAGAGGAGGAGGAGCTTCCAGGCCCCATCTCTTGGGAATAAGAAAGAAATGGAGCTATGGAGAAAGCATCATTTCCATAAACTTTCTGCCCAGAGCCAGCAGTTCCCAGGCTGCAGTGCTGTGGCTGTGCTGCCATGCTCACCCACTCCCAGCCAGATGTTGCAACATCTGCAGCTTGCCATTGAGCAATGAGCCTCAGTGGGCATGGGGAGCAGAGTTCAGCTCATCATTTGTTCTTCTCTTCCCAGTAGCCATTCCCCCACTCCTGTTGGTCACAAAGGGCAAGCCAAAGGGGCCATCCAGGCTGAGCATCTGGAGAGAGAGCAAAACTGCTCCTGACAGTGCTACAACACTCATCCTCAGGAGCTGCACGTGCAATATGGTGCATCAGTCAGACCAACTTCATCATTTTAATGTCATCATTCAATCAATTTGGAGTTTGCTTACGTTTTTAATGACTCATAAGTAATTACCAAAGTTATCTTGAGGATGGGAGGTTCATGTAAATAACGTGGTGCACAGAGCCTGCTGGCAGGGGTGGAGAGCTTCTCCTTTTCTGGAGTCTCTCACCATCTGGAGCTCTGGGAAAAAAAAATCTTTTCTGTTGTGGTACTGTGCTGTAAAGGTTATTTGGGTTCCAGTGAAAAAACACCAAAAGAAAACAGATGGGTTTTCTTTTCTTTTTCCTCCTTCATCCTCTATCTCAGAAGATGCTGGAGGCATATTATTCTTAATGGAAATGTTTCAGTTCCCTTGATCATAACACATTTGATGTGATGTTCCCTTGCTTTGCATGTTGTTGTTCTTAACTGGACCATAAGTGCTAACATCTTTCTCTTTTTTCTTTTTTTTTTTTTTTTTTTTTGGTTGCTTTTTACAAATTGAGGAAGAGTTAGATTCTAGAGGAATCATTTTAAATCTGACTGTAGAGGACCTTGGAAAAGATCCTGAATTTGGAATACGTTGTTCTGCCATCTTAGAAACATTTCTTGGCACTCCTTGTTTGAAGATATCCTAAATGGAATATATGATCTTTTATTCATAATCTACTGTTGCAGCTGATACAGTTAGATCTGTGTTGTTTCTTCATAGATAAATGCATTTTTAAATGGCTTTGAAGCTTTTTAAAGTATAAATGTACCATACAATATGTTGTGACAACTGGTTAACTAGACCTGCTTTCTTTTTTTTTTTTTTCTTTTGGAAGTTTTATTTTCATGTGCACACCAGCCTATGAACTGTGTTTGCTACCAAAAGCTGTTGGGGATTTGGGGGCCATTTTCTGGTGTTGTTTTTTTGTTGTTGTTTCTTTTTTTTATTTTTAAGTGCCTTGGCTACCAATTCTGATATGTTAAAGAGAGAAATTTGTAACCAGACACATCAAAGAAATTCCAGAAAAGAGCTCATGCTGTCACACGTATTTGATTTTCCATGTGCCCAGCACTCTGCAGGCAGTCAGGTGTCACAGCTTGGGGCAGCTGCCATCAGTCTGACCAGTGCTGAGCTGGTGGCTTGGTGGCTGGCAGCAGGTGGCCTCAGCAGTCTTTGTTGCTCCCTGAATTTTTTTTTCATGCCCTTCTCCACCCCATCAGTGCACTCCTGCCCTTCAGTGGACAACTGGGTGCCCATGAACCAGCAATGTGCCCATGTGGCACCCCAGGGTGCATCAAGAAGATTGTGTGGGAAGCAGATCAAGGGAGGCTCTCCCCCCTCTCTTCTCTGTCCAGTTCTGGGCTCCCCAGTTTAAGGATGGGGATCTGCTGGAGAGCAAAGGGCTGTGAAGATGACTGGGGAATTAGAACATCTCTCTTAGGAGGAAATGCTGAGGGACTTGGGTTTTAGTCTGGAGAAGACTGAGTGGGGGGGTCTTATCAATCCTTATCAATCCTCACAGGGTGGGGATCAGGAGGATGGGGCCAGGCTCTGCAGTGGTGCTCAGGACAGGACAAGAGGTAAGAGGTGCAAACTTGAACATAGGAAGTTCCACCTAAACAAGAGGAGGAACTTCTTTACTTTGAGGGCTGCAAAGGACTGGAAGTCTTCCCACAGAGATGGTGGAGTCTCTGTCTTTGGAGACATTCAGGACACACGTGGATGTCATCCTGTGCAACCTGCTCTGAGTGAACCTGCTCTGGCAGGGGGTTGGACTAGATGATCTCCAGAGGTCCCTTCCAACCCCTAACATTCTGTGATTTTGTGACTTTTAGTGCTCAGTGCAGACCATCTGAAGGGCTGAGCTAAACTGCTGACTCTACAGCCACAATAATGTAGACTGACACTGTTATTGTGATAACCCTTAGCCTTCAAATCTGTGAGACTGTGGAAAAATTAGGAGTTGTGCAAACAGTTACATACATGAATAAGACAATTCATCTCATCACTCCCAACTTTAGTGCTGTTGACTCTATATTCCTTTGGAACCAAAAAATCCATATGTTGATAGTTATCATCTCCAAAACTCACCAAATTGAATTAGTGTTAATTCACATTTCATTATTATATTATTTTTATCTATCAACTAGAGCCTGTTATGTAACAAAGTCTACAGTGTACACCAGAGAAAGAGTGCCAGGAAATTAAATCAGAAAAGCTTACAAAATACATTATCTATATTAAAACTATGATTCTGCAGATATTTCAATTCAGCATAAAATTGATCCACAATATCCTTCCTTCTTCCAGAAGGAATAAGATTACATTTTGGTCATAAAAGTACTCAGACTGGTGTCTTCTTTGTTATCATGCCAACTGTTATCTTCTCTCCTTGCAAGCAGAAGGCATTAGGGATCACAGTATACTCCCCATATCTTCCTGAATACCTTTCAGAAGCATAAGTGTGTTACCCACAATAACAAGGAATTGAATATATTCTCAGCACTTGCTTATTTTGAATAATTACAATTACAAATCATTAAATCCTGAAGGTCTTTGGTGTTTTTATCAGTGTCTAGCCACACAAACTCTCATTAACACAGCTATCTACCAACCCCATGAACCAGTGTTACCAGTTCCTTGCCTTTGACACAAGGATCCTAAGAAGGTCAATTGTAATTTAAATTTTTAAGAAGTTCCTATGCAGAGTGACTGCTATAGCTCAAAGTTATGAATTGAACACAAAATTAGCTCTGAAATGTTACTGAAATTTTGAAAAATGCAACCTTACATACCTTGATTTTCTGAGAGTTTATCAGCTATGAGTCATTTCACCCCTGGTAAAACTGGGCTGGGAATGAGCAGTCCCCCATCTCCTCCTGTCTTGCTTGTGTCAGGAAAAGACAGCTTTGTGGGATTTCTGAGAGCATGAGTTAGAGAAGTGGGTGTTGAGCTCAGGTTGTGTCTGAGCTCATGGGAGACAGTGGGGTCCTCCCCTCCATTGCCTGCTTCGATTGGCATGGTGAGCTGTACTAATTAATTGTGCAATTTTGCTCTTGAATTCTATTTTTTATGATGAATTTTGCATTAAAGGATTCGGATGCCTCCATGCATTGAGCACCAGTCCTTAGGGGAGATCTCATGGGCTGTCCCAGTCTTGCAGAGGGACACTTGGCAATTTCAGCCACTCATAAAAAGTGCTTCAGAGGAGGATGTTGCAAGGACTTTTACAAATAAATGTCTCCTTCTGTTTGCCCAAATATAACTACAGATCCTTGTCTTGCTCAAGTATGCTTGAAAATTCATCATTTGCAATCGTTTTGTTTTATACAGTCCTATTCTCTCAAACCCCCACTGCAGGGATTTAAGTGCACACACACACAGACACAAATCCACAGCAAGTTTTTTTGCTGAGAACCTCAGCAGCCAGAAAGCATTAGAGCCACCACTGCTGTGCACATAATCAAACACGTCTGAGTTGGAGCAGTTTAACAGATTACACTTATTAGCTGAGTGACTGTGGCTGACTTTGTACATAGGTTGGGCTTTTTTTTACAATGACAAGCATAACACTTTAGCTTAAATCTCTGTGGAGGTGATTTAAGAAAGGTCTAGTGCTTTGTGATTTCAGCTTTGAAAGTGCCTTTCTGTGGTCTTGGTCAATTAATTTCATTTTACCCCATGATGTCTCAACCACTTTCCCCTAAAACAGGGAGAACACTTCCTTGACATGAAGGATCAAAAAATAATTAAAGCTGTTGTGTTAACTTTTTATTTAAAATGCTAAAAGGAGATCAATGTGGTGAACTGCATGAGCAGATATTGGTTTGCATGAGCAGATGTTTAAGAATATGACTGAAGTGTTAATGCTCATTCCTAACTAATTTATACCTGCAGAACATTTAAAAAAAAAAAAGAAAAAGAAGAGAGAGAGAAAGAAAAAAGCCCTGCAAGTATATATAGGAGTATTCAAGGCCTGAAATTCCCTTCAGTTTATCCAGAGAATTACTGCCAAATATTTTTTTTTTTTTTTTTACAAAGGTATAAAAGCTTCAGCATGATGGAGTCAATGCAGTTACCAGCCAGGACAACCTAAAAAGTACTCAATAATGGCACTTTGGGTCCAATTTGAAAAGTAGCCCAAGACAGGAAGTAATTTCTTCCTCCCATAAAGCATTTTCAGATCACAAAAGTCCTCCTATGAGGTGAGGCATAACCAAGGGGTTTCAAAAGTTTTCACCATAAAGCAAAATTATAAAAACCTCAATGTTGGAGGCATTCAGGAGGTGTGCCTGAGCCAAGGTCAACTTACCCCCTGGCTGGTGAGGGATTTCAGTCTGGGGTTGCTTCTGGAGGCTGGTGCCCTATTAGCTATTCCTGGGCTGCCCTTCTCCTGGCTGAGTCTCCTTTTCACAGCTAAATAAGTAGTTTTTGAACAAGTAGAGGTGTAAAGGTGAGGAAAGGAGGTTGACTAACTACTCTACTCAAAACAATGGCACGATCCTTTTCCCAGCTGGGGGCTCTAAAAAGTTGTTCAGGAAGTCTTTATGCCAGGGCTTGTATAAATGTATAAATGCTATTTCAGAATGGGAAAAAATAATGAGATTTTCCTCCCAGTGAGGATCCATGCAAATATGATATTTGGGGCAGGATGGGTTTAGGTGTCTGGTTTGCATCACATAAAAATGGACACATATTTTGAGGTAGGTTTCTCTCTATATTAGCAGAACCACAGTTTTCATCCTCAATTTGTAAAACATTTGAGACAAAAGTTTTCTTGAAACTGGTATTTGCCTGTGAAACAGTTTGCTTTACTACAGTTTACAGTGAGTCAGAATTTCCTGATTAAAACATTCTGCTTAAAAAATGTAGTGTAAATTTGTCTTTCCATCAGTAATGCTCTTAGTGGAATCTGGTGCATGCTGGAGACAAGGTCAGAAAACTGTTGCCCATATGTAAAATAAGCCATTTAAACATAAAGTCTTCTATGTACTGAGGTCATGGTGAACTGGCTTGACTTATCTTCACTGCAGAGAAGCAACAAACTATTATTTCTCCCACCTTCTGCTCAGTCAGCTATCTCAGTTCCTATTGATTTCAACAGAGATTTCACTTGCTTTAAGGTTTGGATTCTAAGTCATACATTTTGCAGTTGACCTATCATTAAGATTCATTTTTATCCATTTCCTCTAGTTCTACCCATGCATTTAAAGCCAAACAAAATTTCACAAAGGAATAGAGCATCTAATTATATATATTAAAAAAATCCTCCTCTTTGAAAGCCAAGTTAGAAAATATACAACTTTTAAAATGTTCATAAACACCCACAATTTTCTTTGTCATAATTGTCTTTTCTGCATGGTGATCAAAAGCAAAATAAAAATAATTGCCCTTGCCTTCATAACTGAGGAGCATCTTTACAGAAGGGGTAGGCTGCTAATTTTCTTCTTCCACTTATGGCTTGATTCAGGAATTTATTCAGTGTGATTATGAGCAGTATCTTTAAAGAATACAGGTGCCTAAAGTGTGGCTTAGATGAAACTGAAGTATCTAAGTCAGAGGTTTTGCTCAGAATGTCTCTCCAGCTGTTAGGCACCTCCTTGGACACGTAGGATTTGGCCCAGGCCTTCCCCTCTCCCAGCAAAGTAGTGCCTACTTCACCCAGCAGGCTGATTGGAACTCAAAAATCATCCCTTTTTTCCCTAAATCTCTTGAGGAATTTGCTCTAATAGCTTTTCACAGATCACAGCCAACAAACATGTGAAGAATACAGATGAAGTCACTTTATTTTTAAAACTTGGCCCTCAGGAGCATGATTGGTAGCAGAGCTTACGTGCTATATACGCCAGCTATTTCTTACAGTGTTTGCCCAAGAAATGAAGAATATATATTTAATTTCACCTTCTGCCAGGGAAAGTTCAAGCCCACATTTCCAGCCCCACACTCTAATTCCTTAACCATTGCACTACAAACTACTGGTGAGTGTCTGATTTCAGGATCAGAGGTATTTTCCAAAGACATTTCAATCTAGCAGAATGTTTTAGCTTCAGACCAGGAAAGGAGTTGCACCCCAAGCTTCTCCTGCTGTACAAATGATCCAAGCCCTTGGCTGTTTTGGAGGGGCTGGGCATAACTCCTGGCCCTTCCTAAAACAAACCATGGAACATGTCAGGGAAGTTCCATGGTCAGGGAAGTCAGAGCAACAGGTCAGAGCTACCTCTCCCAGGCTGTGGGTATCAGATGGACAAGTCACTCCCAGCTAAGGCTGGATGTGATGAGAATGGGGAAGTCAGCACCATGCTCATTGTTTGCTGCCACCTCATCACCCTTATCAAGGACTTTTCCTGAATAGATTCTTGGAGATTTTCCACATAATGTGTTCACCATCCCAGGGGTGTTTCATGCGAAACAAGGAGCACTCAGGAAACTGCATTTGCTGAAACACTTCTCTGTTTTTCTGTTGTTTGGGGTTTTTTCTTAGTTATTTAAATAGTCATTACTAGAGACTCTAGTGTCCCACTCTCTTTAATGTATTAAACTTCATTACACCCTATAAGCCAAGGGAATATTATATTTTAGTTTAGAAAGAGTGAGCTATAGACACTACATGGCTGTTTGCATAGAAAAGCTAAGTTAGGATTTCAGCCCAAGAAGCATATCCACATAAACTCTCCTTTAGCAGCCCCTGGTAAAAACAGGAGCACAGCCAAACACTGCAGTTTGACTGGTGACTGGGGGAGCAAAAATCCCACTGAAACCCACACCATCATCTGCCCCTGCTCCCCTACTGTGGGGCCAGAGGAAAGCCAGAGGAAACTCACATTCAGGCACATTTTGCAGCCACAAATTATTTTGCCTGGGTGATCAGAAGGCCCAACATGATGGACGCAAGCTTCCCTTTCACAAACCATGATGCAATTTTTCAGTTCTTACATTTCTGCACATAGGAACCCAGTTCTGGAGAAAGCTGAAGCTTCTCTCAGGTCAGAGCCATAGCCCCACAGTCCATCCTGGTCCAGGTCAGTGCTGTACTGAGCAGGCAAGCAGTGTATCACAGAGAGTTTGGTGTGTTTGTGTGCCATGTATCATAGAGTACCACACAGTTTTAGATGTGTCACTTGTCCAAGTCTACAGTATTTAACTGAGAAAGCACAGGAATTGAGAGTATTTTATTAGCATTGCTGGCACATTGCTCCTGTAAAGCAGAGCAGCAGATGAGGTCACTCCCCCATGTGAAGAAATGCATGGTATTATTCTTTATTTTGATCTTTAATTTATTGGCTTCATTAAAAAAAAAAAAAGAATCACTGAAAGACAGTTTAATTCAGAATGCCTGCTAACACTGGTGCTCTGGGGCTTACCAAAGAAAGCAAAGTTTGAAAGGTAAAGTATACTTTGAAAAAGAAAGAAAAATCAGAAGTCAGATATAACACAAGAGTATTTTTTTCTTACAACCCTGTCTCAAAAGGATCCATAAATTTTTAACAGCAGCTGTTGCTTCAAATAATTCAATTTACTCTTTTTTATTTTTTCAATTGAGATCTTAGAAGAAGGACTAAGCATAAACTTAACCAATGAGTCAATAATTACAAAATACTGCATATGATCAGAGGGATCAAGGACTAACAGCAGTAGAAGTTAGGCACTCATACAGATGGCTGACATACAGGCTTGAGACTGAGCCTGCAGAAGTCACCTGCTGTCCCCTTACTGACTTTAGCAAGCTGCAAACAAAATATACTGAATATGATATTGCACAACCCTCTGTTGCTCTGCACTGGGATTTGCATGGAAAACAGTTCTTTGCTCTGAAATCATCTTCTGGACTCTCAGGTTATGGTTTTAAATGATCTGCTGATAGCTGTGGTGGTTACAAGGAAGAGTTTGAGAAAGGTGGCTGGAAGTAAGAGACTGCAAGAACAGATCTCTGAGTTTTCAAAGTCTGAAATAGTGTTTGTGAAAAGCAGGAATGCAGCATTAATCTAAAAGGCTTGTTAAATCCCAGACCCTGGGGTAACAGGAGGAAAAGAATTGAATGTGCAGGCATCTAAAAAATAGAGTGAATTTCAAATCAATATAAACATAAATAACACTATTGTTACTGTAACTGAATGTTGTTCTTTTTTTTCCATACAAACTCCACTCCCCAAACTCATGATATTATTAGACTAAGCAGCAAAGATTTCATTAATGTCACTGTCCCAGGAACTGATCTATAATCTGAATTGCTGCCACACACGAGATCAAAACTGGTCTTTAAAAATAGGTGCTTATTACCAGGTTTGAGGGAAAAAAATGTAATTTGTGCAAGTAATTCTTTCAGTGTGGTGAAGGGAAAAAAAAAACCAATAGGTAATGAGGGAAAGTCAATGCTGAGACCAGGAAAAGCTCAGGATGTGCCTCTTTCTCCTAAGGGAGAAACTTGGCTCTAGTGAGCAGTGATGTGAAAGACCTCAATGCTCTTCTGAAGCCTTGGAATAATCTTGTGAGATGTCTGAGGGCACCAGAAAGGAGCCTTGAGTGGAGAACAGGCTCCTGAGGTTGCAAAAATTGCTTCAGTTTATTTTTTGTCATTTTAAAGAGTATAAGCTGAGGAGGACTTATTGGTATGCTCGGGGTTTTTTTGAGTTTCTAACAGGATTTTAGCATTTCTAACACATAGAGAAGTTGACTTGAAAATAGAAATGGGATTTTAAAAAATCCAATCTGATTACCAGGTTTGAAGGGGAATTGCTGCTGGCAGTGTGGCACAGGAAGAACCTGAGAAGCCTTCTGGCTTCTTTATTCACCTTATGACACGATCCAGCAATGCCAAGTGCCCCACACTCCTCTCACACTCCTCCTCCTCTTCCTCTGCTCTGCTCTGGCCCTTTGAAAGAGTCCATTTACCTCTATGCACTTCCTGGGTTCTCCTTCTCCACTTTATCCAGCTTTTGTTGTTTGATATGGAGTGATGTGAGCTCTCACAGTTGCTGGCTTAAAAGCCCCACTTTGGAGAATCATGTGAAAAGCATTTTTAAATGAAAAAAGGGAACAAACCTTTTTTTTTTCCTTAGCCCTGAAGGCTATAGATAAGAGCATGGAAATATATGAAAGTAACCAGCTTATTGGTACTGAAGGTATCTACTTTGGAGAGATTATAAAATCCATCTTCAAATATTTCAACAGACATTTTATAGCAGATATTTCACTATTGAAATAATAGTAAAATTAAAAATAATGGAATATTTTTTAAAATCCAGATCTTCTCTTCCATCTGTAACAATATTCCAGTTAATGACTTGACCTATTATATAGTCCTGTTACATGCTAATAAACCTAATATAGTCCCATTTTAAAAGTGCTTTCCACAATTATTGTATCAATTATTCTTATTAAAGTCTTCGATGTACCTGTGAGGTGGATTGTGTAAAATCAGTGTATATTGTTATTATGCCTCTTTAATCCTTTAAGCCAGGTCTAGTATAGATGCTACCTTTTGAGCATTATTATACCAACATGTTGCTTTTGTGTATTAGCAAACTCTTTTGCAGCAACACTGTCAAAGGAAAAGTAATGCCACGGTTAGCTGTACATTGAGCAAACTAATAGATCTGAAAGAAATTGCAATGGGGTAAATAATCTTCTGTCGACTATAATTAAGGATGTAGTTGAGAAAAGGAAGATTACTTAACTGCTAGCATGAAGGGAAAAGCCCGTGAATGAAAATAAATGATGTGCAACCCCTTGCAGCAAAGAGGGACTGTCCCTTGGTGCTGACTCCGGGAGATTTCTGCTTTTCTGCGGATTTTCCTGCATCTGTCCCCTCGCTGGCGTGGAGCGGGAGCTGCTCCGGGAGCCGCTCCTGCCCGGGGTGAGTCCCTCAGGGCTGGCAGGAGGCTGGAGGGAAAACCTGGAAAGCCACCCCTCCTCTTCCTTTTCCGGCAGGGAAAGGCAACACCTCCTCCTGCTGCAGGACCCTGACACCTCCTCATGAGACTTTAGCAAATTATTCTTAGTGCGGATATTGGAAGTTCTGCCATGCCAGGTCTTTGTCTGATGTGACCTGGTGTATGCCTGTATCATAGAATCATAGAATCATAGAATCATAGAATTGGCTGGGTTGGAAGGGACCTCAGAGATCATCAAGTCCAACCCTTGATCCACTACCACCACAGTTCCCAGCCCATGGCACTGAGTGCCACATCCAGGCTCTTTTGAAATATCTCCACTACTTCCCTGGGCAGCCCATTCCAATGCTTGATCACCCTCTCTGTAAAGAAATTCTTTCTAATGTCCAACCTCAACCTCCCCCGGCACAACTTGAGACCTCTTGTGCCCTCTTGTCTTGCTGAGAGTTGCCTGGGAAAAGAGCCCAACCCCTCCCTGGCTCCAACCTCCTTTCAGGGAGTTGTAGAGAGTGATGAGGTCTCCCCTGAGCCTCCTCCAGACTGAACACCCCCAGATCCCTCAGCCTCTCTTCATAGGGTCTGTGCTCGAGTCCTTTCACCAGCCTTGTTGCCCTCCTTTGGACCTGCTCCAGGACCTCGATATCCTTCCTGAACTGAGGGGCCCAGAACTGGACACAGGACTCAAGCTGTGGCCTCCCCAGGGCTGAGCACAGGGGCAGAATCCCTTCCCTGGACCTGCTGGCCACGCTGTTCCTGATCCAGGCCAGGATGCCATTGGCCTTCTTGGCTACCTGGGCACACTGCTGGCTCATGTTCAGCTTCCTGTCAATCCAGAATCATGTCAATCATGTCACATCAAACCACATGAAAGCTCCTGAAAACTGGGAAATCTTTAAATGATTCAACAGCATGAACCACCCTCCTCCTGCCTGCCCTGCCCTTTAGAGGTGATCATAGGATGTTCATTCTCCATGCCCTTGCTCGCAGCACACATCAGGTTTGTCAGCAAAACCAGAAGGTAGATGTAGAATAATTTCACCTGGGGATGCTTTCACATAGGATTATTTTCAGGGAATGTAGTGTGATGTATTTTGGAGAGTAGTGATTAACACATCTACCTGTGTGCAAGCCAAAGAGAAGGTATCAACATGATGCCAAGACTAAACTAAACCAAACAGTGCATCTCATTTCCTCTTTATTTGTGGGTTTCCTCCCATCTGCAAAGATAAGACCCAGGCAGCTTCCAGTGACAGAAAGAGTGCTGGAGAGGAAAAAGCCGAAAGGAATAATTTTTGGAGCAGAAGATGTGAATTCCATGAAACACAAAATTATTCATAGTCACAGGGGTTCAGGGACCCTCTGCAATGTTGGAAATTACTTTGGATGCAGAAAAGGTAAAAATCACTTTTCAGATGCTTCAGGAAATGTTGACATCTCACTACAGGAACGAGTTTTCTTCTCTCTTGCACTTGCAAGAAAGACTCAAGGACACCTCAGAAGGGACAATAAGGTTGCACACAGATTTTTGTCTAATTCCAGTATGTAGCTGGTTAATTCCATGAAGTGTGTGCATCTTATGAAAGTGTCACTATACATTTGAAGGTGGATCTATACAAGCCCTTATTTAAAAATCTCAACAGTGACTAACATTGAGATTCAGAGGTTAATAGCATGAGAAGAAGGTGAGAGAAAAGAGGTATATTTTTATGCTTTCTTACATGTTTGAAAGGAGAGAGCCTTCAATTTTATTGAATGTTTTATCCCTCTTACATTAGGAAAGTTTATATGATCTCAGAGTTTATCCCCTGTGAAGCAATAAACAGTACTTAGTGTTTTATTTACTGCTTTCTTTTTTATCATTTTTACACAAATTAAACTATCTTCTTACTTTCCATCCAAACCAAAATTATCTAAAGGTTTATCTTTTTTATGGCTTGGGTATTTGCTCAATATATTCCTTTATTAGTGTTACACATTCCATGAAATAACCAAACTGGAAGACATAATTGCAGGTAAGACCATACCATTGAGATTATTTGTTGATACTGTAACCTCTTCAGTAGTAAAAAGAGCAGCAGAAAAATATCCTACTATTTTGTTTGCCTTTCATTATACCATTATGACCAGATATAATATTACACATTCCACTACTCAACCCAAAAATATGAGAGAATGGATTAAAATAGGTATATTTACTTCATCAGCAACAGTAATGCTTTTAAGACGTACTTTCTGGTTAAAAGGTGCAGACTTACAGGTTCTTTTTTGTTCTATTGCAACCATGGCATCACTTGAGCTGATAAACATCCTGCCTCTCACAGACCTTAGAAGCAGAAATACTGACTCATAATCATTGGGAAAGCTACTGGAGCAATCCAGAGGCCAAGCTATTTTATTCTGCATTGGTACAATTTTGCTTTACAGGAGAAGCTGCAGGAACATTGTCATGTGAGTGGATGGGAGTTCAGATGGTGGCTTTCATTGTACCTATTTTACTCAGAAAACCCTGGTCTGTAAACTCTAAGTTGTGACTCTGAGCCAATCTAGGGAAAAAAAAAACCCCACCCTGTTTAATTGAAAGGAGAGATTCCAGCTCAGTTTTCTCAATACTGGCTCTTCCTTTTCTCCTTACAGGCTTCCAGATATCTTACCGAGTGCCTTCTCATTGCTGCTTTCTGGAAGAGCAGCACAGAACAAACTAAACTGAAGTAGAAATCCTTTTGCTACCTCCTATTTCTCCCAGTAGTTTGGCAAAGTTGGTCAAAATCTGCATCTCATTTCTGATTTAAGGTTCTGCCAATATGTTTTTCTGCAAAGCACTTCCAGCATGAGGAAACATATACTGTACATATGTATTTATGTATCTAGTTATATGTATATATAGCTATATATCTATAAACATCTAGAGTCAGATCATAGAATCATAGAATCATAGAATCCTAGGGGTTGGAAGGGACCTCGAAAGATCATCTAGTCCAACCCCCCCTGCCAGAGCAGGGCCCCCTAGAGTACATCGCCTAGGAACGTGTCCAGGCGGGTTTTGAATGTCTCCAGTGAAGGAGACTCCACAACCCCCCTGGGCAGCCTGTTCCAGGGCTCTGTCACCCTTACAGTAAAAAAATTCTTTCTGATATTCAACTTGAACCTCCTATGCTCCAACTTACACCCATTACCCCTTGTCCTATCACTGGTCACCACTGAGAAAAGCCTAACTCCATCTCCCTGACACTCACCCCTTACATATTTGAAAACATTGATGAGGTCACCCCTCAGTCTCCTTTTCTCCAAACTAAAGAGACCCAGCTCCCTCAGCCTTTCCTCATAAGGGAGATGCTCCACTCCCTTAATCATCTCAGTAGCTCTGCGCTGGACTCTTTCAAGCACTTCCCTGTCCTTCTTGAACTGAGGGGCCCAGAACTGGACACAATACTCCAGGTGCGGCCTCACCAATGCAGAATAGAGGGGGAGGAGAACCTCTCTTGACCTACTAACCACACCCTTTCTAATGCACCCCAGGATGCCATTGGCCTTCTTGGCCACAAGGGCACACTGCTGGCTCATGGTCATCCTCTTGTCTACCAGGACCCCCAGGTCTCTTTCACCTACACTGCTCTCCAGCAGGTCAGCCCCCAACCTATACTGGGACATCGTGTTGTTCTTCCCCAAATGCAAAACTCTACACTTCCCCTTGTTGAATTTCATCATGTTTCTCCCTGCCCAACTCTCCAGCCTGTCTAAGTCTCTCTGAATGGCAGCACAGCCTTCTGGTGTGTCAGCCACTCCTCCCAGCTTAGTGTCATCAGTAAACTTGCTGAGGGTACATTCTATACCCTCATCCAAGTCGTTGATGAATGTATTGAACAACACCGGTCCCAGTACCGACCCCTGAGGGACTCCACTAGTCACGCCCCTCCAACCAGATTCTGCCCCATTGACTACAACTCTCTGACTCCTTCCTTTCAACCAGTTCCTGATCCACCTCACTACCTGATCACCAAACCCATACTTGATCAACTTATCTACAAGGATGCTGTGAGAGACGGTGTCAAATGCTTTACTGAAATCAAGATAAACCACATCTACCGCTCTTCCATCATCTATCCACCTAGTAATTTCCTCATAGAAGGCTATGAGGTTAGTCAAACATGATTTACCCTTGATAAAACCATGCTGACTGCTCTTGATGACCCCCATGTCCTTGATATGCCTGGAGATAGTGACAAGAACAAGTTGTTCCATCACCTTTCCAGGGATGGAGGTGAGGCTGACCGGTCTATAGTTACCCGGGTCCTCCTTCTTGCCCTTCTTGTAGACTGGAGTGACATTTGCTATCCTCCAGTCCTCAGGCACCTCTCCTGTTACCCATGACTTATTGAAGATGATGGAGAGTGGCCTAGCAATGACCTCCGCCAGCTCCCTCAGCACCCTTGGATGCATTCCATCTGGACCCATTGACTTATGGATGTCCAGATTACTCAGCTGATCCCTAACCCAATCCTCATCTACTATATCAAACTCCTCATTTATCTTGACTACTTCTGGGGTTAAATGAATCTGGGGCTCATGCGGAAACCCTGCAGGAGTAAAGACAGAGGCAAAGAAGGCGTTCAGCACCTCTGCCTTCTTTATATCCTCTGTCACCAGGGCTCCCAGCTCATTCTTTAGTGGGCCAATATTGCCTCTAGTGTTAGTTTTGCTAGCTATGTATTTGAAAAAGCCCTTTCTATTATCCTTAACCCGACTTGCAAGGTTAAGTTCCAAGGAGGCCTTAGCTTTCCTAATTGCCTCCCTACATCCTCTGACAACAGTCCTATATTCCTCCCAAGTGACCAGCCCCCCCTTCCATGATCTGTAGATTTTCCTTTTCCACTTAAGTTTTCCCAGCAGTTCCTTTTTTAACCATGCTGGTCTCCTAGCTCCCTTACTAGATTTCCTAACCATAGGGATGCTCTGATCTTGTGCTTGCAAATAGTGGTTCTTGAATATTGACCAGCTATCTTGAGCCCCTTTATCTTCTAACACCTTGTCCCATGGGATTTCTCTTAACAGTCGATTGAGGAGGCCAAAGTTTGCCCTGTGGAAGTCCAGGGTTCTGGTCCTACTGGGTATTCTGTTCCTTCCACACAGGATCCTGAACTCTACCATCTCATGATCACTGCAGCCAAGGCTGCCATTGACCACCACTGCTTCAACAAGGCCTTCCTTGTTGGTTAGTACAAGATCCAGCAGCGCTCCTCTTCTAGTCGGCTTGTCCACCATTTGCATTAAGAAGTTATCATCAATGCACTGGAGGAACCTCCTAGACTGTGAAAAGCTGGCTGTGTCCTCTGGTCATGCAGAAGCTTAACAAGTAGTCCAGAAAGTTTCCCAGGAAGGTGAGTTCTTATTTTACTGGAAGTTCTAAACTATTTTTGTTTTGCTGTTATTTTTCTTCTCTGTTTAATTTCTGATTTTATTTACTTTCTTGATATGACCACTGTCATCTGAGGAGATTGCTGACTGCAATAGATACCTCTCTTTGGCAGAGTCATCCCAGTAATTTGTGCTGACTGTCTGAATATCTAGGTAGTTAATACAGCAAAAGAAAATTTTCTTTTTTTCAAAGGGAGGAAAAAAACCTCTCTTCACATGGTGTTGGTTGAATACATGGAATCTCCTTGAACAACTCAGGAAAAAAGTTTGAATTCAAATGAAAAATGCTTATTTTCAGTTACTCCACTATAGATTTCAAATCACTTAATTGATGTAGGTAAATTTATTTTTGTGTTACTGTGGGATAAATCCTCAGAATATTTAGCCACCTTGCACCACTGTGCACTTTTCCCTACTACAGAGGCAGATGTATTTTAACCTGATTTCTAATGCTGTTATTGGAGGCATTAGCATCATATTTAGAGTAGAAGTTTTCACTGCTGTGACACAACATCATTGCCAAGGAAATGTCACACAGGAGCACAGGACTGCAGCCTACCTGGGGCAGCAATTATTTTCTAGGCTTGCAGTAGTTTCCTTGTGAAGTATTTAATTTAAAAGAAGTTTTTTCCACATAAATTTGGAAATATATATTACATATGAATATACATACATACATGCTCAAGTATATATTCTGGCAATGAGAAAAAATCACAATAGGAAATATGCAGCACAAATGGCATATCTCTAGTAAAATCAAGAACAAGACTTAAGACAAGTCTAAGCACACTGAAAAAAATCAACCAGCCAATCAAACAAACAAAAAAACCACACAAACAAAAAAAGCCACCCCAACATCATGGGACTGTCAGTGCATGAATTAGTCAGCCTATAGTCAACAAAATTACTGTCTCTCTAGTGTTGATTCTAATTCCTTCTGGATATTTTTATTCATTTCCTTGAGCTTCCCTCAGGCTGATTTCATAATTTTGAAGCTAATTTTTAGGCTTGGGGTTGTTTGTTTTGGAAACTTCAGAATATTTGTAGTTTTCATGTAGCAGATACCACAGCCTAATGGACCAAGCCCAGATCTCTATTTCACATTATGTTACAGGAAAAAAAAAACCCTCTGTTAATCACTTACTTTATAATAACTTCTAAATTATGTGAATTATATTTTGGAGTAAAAATAGATGTTTAAAATCAAAACAAGAGATTCAATCTCTGTGTGTTCAGGATGACACAAGTCAAATCCATGCTTTGACTCTGGGTTTTTATTACTGTTGGTAAAATTTTCAAAGAAAAAGTGGGTAAAAAAAAATGGAACCCAGTATTCCATTTCAAGTCTGTTGAGTTTTAACATAAGATCTCTCATTATTGCAAATAAATTCAATGTAACTCCTAATGTCCATCGTAGTGTGAATGTAAAATTATTAGCCTAGCTGGTGAAATTATTTGGATTTGGAGTTTCTTCTGCAATCACTACAAACACAAGTGAGCAGTGAAAGAAAATATCCTGAAATCTCTGCCTAATAGAAAGGAAAAACAAGAGAACGGGGAGACAGAGAAGGATGGTAGATTAAAAGCTCTCTTGTCCTAACAGTCAAATTTTTAAAAGTTCAAAGAAACATAAAGCCTTTATAGAGAGAGCTTTAAAGAAAAAGGGAATAAAAATGATCATTTTTGAATTGCTAGTATATTCACTTATGGCTCTATTACTCCAGCAAGACACCCACAGCTTCCCTTCATGCCAAATGGAGTAGCATGCATGCATCAGCAGACTGACAAGACAAACTAACAGCATTTTCTGCAGGGAGCTATATTTGACATTGCTCAGTACAGCTTTTTATAATTCTAAAAAACTACAGTTGTGGGTTTTTTTTTCAAAATCACCATTACACAACCTAGTTTCTTCATTTGTGCATACTCATTCTGTCCAGAAAAATACTAAAAATTGTGAGCCCCTTATTCCTACTTCTAAGTTTGCTATTGTTCTACCAAGAAAATCCCATAGTCTTGAGCCTGTCCTGAAAATCAGACTTACATGAATTGAATGCTGTTACTAATGGATGACATCTGTAAGGTCTGTCATAGCGAGACATAAATAAATTCAAAACACATCAATAAAATTGAATTCACACTAATGAAGTGATAATTTGCTGACATTTTCAGGTTTTCTTAATGAGCAGAAGACAAAGGGAGAACCTGAACCATGCCTGCATATTGCTACAGCAATATTATTGCATCTGATTCCGTTAAACAGATTTGAGCTGTATGAATCAAGAGGAGATTGCATCAGGAATGGGATGGAAGGAGCAGCAGCATCTATTTTTCAGCACCACAAGCTCCTACAACATTTTCTTGCTGATAACTTTAGGGGGGTGGGGGGTGTCTCTTTGTGCTGATGCACACAGTTTTAGCTCTCACCTTGAAGTTAATTTTATACTGCAGTAGGCTGAGCAGCCATTCTGTAGTAGCAGAATGAAATTCAGAGAAATGAGTTTCACATGCAGACACACAGGACCTCTGAGTGCTCTTGAGTGCTGCTCTGATGCAAAGTTCTGTCCCCGAGGGGGACAGTGAGGGGCAGTGGCTCAGCAGGAGGACTCTCCTCTATGATCTGTGGAAATGCAAATACCTCTCTCTAAACAGCCACAAGTCACTTAAATATAGAATTCAAAATGGTGAGAAAGAGCAGAACCCAAAACTCTAATTATTAGGAACTTGGTCTAAAAAGTTGGACTCCTTGGAAGTCTGAGACAGGAAAACCCCATGCACTGAGCAGGGATGTGCTCTGAGCTGCAATAGGAAATAACAGTGACAGAGGGGAGCCTAAAATTGCATCACTGCCCTGAGCTCAGCTGCTTGAGCTGAGTCTGAGAGCACAGTACGTCTGTTACCTGAGATGAAGCCCAGAGGCATCTTGTAAAGGAAGCTTCATAGCCCAGCTTCATAGCCCAGCTGGATGATGAGGTAGTCCTGACCCACCCACAGTGAGTTTCAGTCCAAAAGACCCATTTCTAGATCCACACTAAGGAGATGTGAATTCCTCATTTCTAGATCCACACTAAGGAGATGTGAATTCCTCTTCCCTTGCATCAGAGGGTGCCTAGCTGGAGGGACACCCTCTGGATCTCCTGTTTTGACATGCCAGCTGATCACAAGTGAGGAAGAGAAGGGGTTTCTGAGTTTAACTTTCAGAGGTCTCAGCTGGTAGAAAAGATCTCTGGTTCTATGTCTGGCTCCCACACATCTTATTCTTCATACTATAAACAGTTATCAGATATACAGGGAAATAACTCAGATTAACAGAGATAACAGGGAAGAAGACAAAGAGAGACCATGAGAGAAAAAAAAGAAACACAAAAATGAAACAACATTTTGAGATGCAAAGAGACTTGTTGCCTTCATTAATACCTTGGTACTGCACGAATGGGATAACTGATACCTGAGCACATTCTGCAGCACAAAATAAACTGGGTAAAACTGTGAGGAATTCCAATTTGAATTAAGATTTTTTTTCTCTCCTCTCAATATTGTTTCCTGTGCAAACAAAGAGATATTTAGGGGAGGAGAGAGACAGGGCTGTGATAACTAGCTTTTCACCTGGCATTTCTCAGGTGAAAAATGCTGGGAATTAATCACAACTCCTATTCCAATGCTGCCATTTTTATTCAAATAAAGCTGCTTTTTCCAGTATACTCCTAATTCATAATATTTATCTATTTCAGATGTAGTAATTCTCAGGTCATCAGGTCCAAAGGAAGCTACCAAACTAGTTTTGAGATAAACACAGATGATCCTAGGATGTGGATTAAAGCTTTCTTTGCAGGATTAAAGCTTTGGCTGTGGAAGCTGTGAATGGGATGCTCTTGGCACTTCTGCTGGGCAGAGCACTCAGGTATAGGTGCTTCCTGACTGACTTCCCCCACCCACAGCCTTCTACATAGTTTATTGCTTTTACTGGTATGGGAGTGGAGCAATATTAAGCTGGGCTGCTGCCAAGCCAAGGGTGCTATTAAAACTGCATGTTAAAGTTTATATTTTGAGTGCTCCTTTATGCAACTTGAGATTTTGGCTAAAATTTTGTAATGCTGGAGAAATGTCTAAAAATAATGTTTTAGAATCTCGGTATATAAATCTTACATAATGCTGCCTTTCAGCTGAAACAGGTACATTTGCAAGGGGAAACTGAAGCCCTTGGTGCTTCTGGCTACAGCAGAGCATCAGATGGTAAGGAAAAAAAACAAAACACTTTGTTCTTTCCTGTAGGCATGTTTGTTATTACTGTTGATATTCATGTCTACTCCTAGTGGCATCCCAGAACCTGACCAAGATGCTAAACCATGGCATAAATAAGGCCCACATGGATCTACACAAGGACAGGGCAGACAGGGCTGAGGAGGATGGCAATAAATCTGTTTGGGCTGCAGTCTTTTTTCCTCCAGGCTTTAGTGAGTGATGGGGAGAGGCTGGGGCAGCAACAGGAAAGTATGAAGGTGGGAAGAGGCAGCATCCTTCTGTGGTAGGACCAGATCAACAGAACTTTTCTTGTCTGAACTAGAAACAGTCAAGTGCAAAGGCTCCAGTTTGGGACTCAGGATTTCCTTTTTCTCATCTTTATGTTCATACCTTTTAGTATTTGGTCTGAAATTTAAAATATGGTTGAAGTAAGGGAGTTACAAGTTAACAAAGAATCACTAGAACCAAAGGGAATAAGTTTTGTCAGTAGGAAGTACAAAAAAACCCCCAAGCATCTCTCAATAAACCAAGTGTAGCTCTGAATATAAATTTCAATACTGAGCTGTTGCTTGAGCATCTTTACATCTTAAGCAGAAACAACACTTTTCCTATTTTATTTGGATGGGATGTGAGATCAATTTTCACTCTTCTGGATCCACTTTTAAGCATACTTATTTTTTTATTTGGTAAAGGAAAGGTATATAATTGTCATAGCTATGGCTATATTTTTGCAATTTAAGGATAAGTACATGCAAATTCTATCTTGAAACTACTGCACATTTTAATCTTCTCATCTGAGGCCTTTGGTGTATGATTGTACGGGTGTGTATTGACTTCTTAACAAGGTCTAAAATGCAAATCCCTCTCAGTGAGACATTTTTTATTCATCTAAGAAGTAAAGCTAATAATTAAACCACTTTTTTTCACCATCACTAGATGGAAGAGGGGAGAATACTGGTCAAGAATAAGACACCTGCTTATTAAAGTATAAGATATTTTCATATTCTTTTGTTGAGCATGTTACAAATAATGATTTTTTATAAATTTCTCCAGCCTTATTCAAGCAAAAATTGCTGTCTTCATCAGAAGAGGCAAAAGAAATCTTTTTCTCTTTTTCTTTTTGCCCAGATCTCATATTTCTGTGGTTGCTATAGAAAGCTATTACTGGAACTCATATCCAATAAGTTTTCTTCTCCATCACCAAATAACTCTAATACCCAGTATTCCTAGGTGTTTGTTTTAGATATTGTTCTCCATGATCTCTTTTTTTTTTCTTTTTTTAACCTGTAAAAGAGATAAGATTTTCTTTTCTCTCCGGATACCTTCTAGCTTCAAAGTTTCTGAATTTAATGTAATGCCTCCATTGTCAGGAACAGCCACTGATATATCCAGCAAACCACCCTTCCTTGTGTTGCTTTTGCTCTGTTGTGGAAATAGCATTTTGGATGAGTCCTGAATGTTCATGGTTCTTGCTGCAGCTGTCAAGGAGCTGCTTTAGGATGGCTGCTGTTAGGCTCTGCTGGACCAGCAGGAGCCAGGATAAGAATGGGAAGAGTGGGCTAGGCAGAGGTTTTTTTTTTTTTAAAAATTTAAAAA
This sequence comes from Heliangelus exortis, assembly GCF_036169615.1. NCBI lineage: Eukaryota > Metazoa > Chordata > Aves > Apodiformes > Trochilidae > Heliangelus > Heliangelus exortis. The sequence continues at coordinate 4,665,947 of NC_092427.1, forward strand.
TGGCAAAGTTCAGAACTAATGGCCTATTTTTTCCCATTTACAGACAAAATAGCTATGGCAGCTGCTTTGCAAATGTGAAGTGGGTGACAGTAAAAGGATGAACTTTAAAGTCTTGAGAATAGTTCTTGCAAAATATGTGGCACCTGTTTCTGGGGGTGACTGGTAAAGGTGGAGTTTTGCCTCAGGCAGCAGAGCCCCTCCAGTCTGACCCTGCGAGGGGATCATTCAGGAAACCTGCATTTCAGTCAGCCAGGTATGGGCAGAAGATGATGCTTTACTTAACGATGCATCATTTGTGCTATTATCCTATGAGGATATGAATTCCAAAACATAAAAAGCACTGTATGACACACATCTACTTTTTTACACTCCCTTTAGTGAAATACAGGAATTACTATGTACTAAAAGCAGAAATGTTAGCTGAATTATACCCCAATCACAAGAGTTTTATCTATCAAACAAAAAAGATTCATACTTTTAATTATGCAGAGTGAAATGCAATAGTAACCTCAAAGACTTTTTTATCTTAATGCTTGAATGTTAAACTAGATATAAAAAGGATGCATAAATAAATGATAAATTGCTGATTACTTTGAAAGCTTATTTGAAATTTTGGGTACTGTGCTGCTGACAGTGAGTGTCCTGAAGTGGCCTAACAGATGCAAGTTCATGTAGAAAACAGCCAGAGCACCTGAAAGTAAATTCACCTGAAAGTGAGATGGAAGGGTTAGGATAGGGTGCAAAATACTAAATTCTGTCCACATGAAAATAAAGCCATTACAGAATCTATTACAAGTTTGTGAGGTTTCTAACACAGCAACAATGAGGGAGAAAATTACCCAAAATGCAGCCATAAAATCTCCTTGAAGAATGCACACAAAAAAACAGGACCTTGATTTTCCTGTGTTATTTCAGTGTAGCATAAATCTATGTTTATCTAGTTCCCCACTCTCTGCCTTCATTTCTACCAAACGTTGCATTTGTACAGATGCATGATCACACTTCACCATATGTACACTTATTCCACAGCATCTTTTAAGGTGTCTGAAACTGGGATAGCAAGCAGCAGAGCACAGGTTTAATGGTCTGACTTCAAAATCATACCTATTCTTCATGCATTGTGCATTCACTCACTTCAAAAAGGGAGTTACTACCCTTAATCAGTCCTTTTCTTCAGGTTGTCATCATGTCTTCTTCAATCTGTCCTGGTGTTCTTGCTTAGGTGCTGGCATTTATAGGCTCCTGGCATGCTCACAAATCCTCTCTCTACCACTCAGTGGGATGAGGATTGTCTTCAACAGCTTAGGGCAACACAGACAGACAAGCAGGAAGGCAAGAAAACAAGGACGGGAGCAAGCAGCAGCCTGTGGAGCAGTCAGGTATAACTGAGAGCCAGCACACCAAGCAGTGGGATGTGAATCTCTGCTTTTCCAACCCTCTCTGCTGTGTGATTAGAAAAGTAGGATTAATCACTTCCCTTCTGAAACCCCACTGCCCTGCAGGGCAATTGCTGTGCTTCGGAAGTCTGCATGAATGTTGGCTTAGGCTACTTTTCCAGGGATACAGATATTTGGAAAAGTGGAAAAGGTTCTTGTGCATTGCACAGAAAAGCCAGAGGAACATAGTGTTGCAGCCCTTGCCCCCCCCCAGCTATTTTACAGAGCCATGCAGGCACTGAAATCATCTGCTCTTTGCATAAGCTAGGAAAAATGAAGAATATTTGACCCAGCAATGCATATTTTTCACTAGAAAAATTCCATGCTACTTAGACCTTTCCTGGAGGAGCTCACAAATGAGTGGGGTAACCAAAGGCAATGCCTGATTATTTTAGCACAAAAGCAGTACCCAGTGGAAGAGAACTTTGCCCCATAACTTTCCTATCCATGTTGTCCCTCGAATGACCTTACTGCTGACAGTCAAGCTTCCTCTGTGCTAGAGCTTTAGTGGGTTATGCATTTCCTATCAGTGCTCTGTGAAATCAGGAAGGCAGTTTTACTTCTGTCTTGAATTTATTTTTTTTTTTAATAATTAAGGTGCTTTTTGCATCTGATGCCTCTCTGCCTGCTGAACGCAGACCATGTTTCCTGGATCATCCCCTCCTTTCTTCCCATGCCATCCACTCCCCACCTCTGCCTGCTCTGGCTGCCTCCTGCAAGGCAAAGGGCAACATATGCTCCATAATCAGGAGTCTCTCCCCTCCATAATTTGGGATGGATGGGTGGCCAGCCACCGTATAACAGGCAACAGCCAGAACACAGCTCATGCCTAGGACCTAAGCACAGGGAGAACAACACATGCCAAAACTTCTGAGGTCTGGGTATGCTCCTGGTGGGTTTTGATGCTGGGCCAGACCTGCTGTCCCAGCTCCTTGGCTGCTCTGTGTGTTCACTCCTCCAGGGGAAATGTGGTGGGGCTGTGTCTTTAGGACACTCAGGTGAGCCCCAAAGCTGGGGGTTTCACCTTGCACTGCCTGCTTCCCCTGCTTCCCGAGGTGGTAATGGGGAATTCTGTTCCCAGGAAGTGGGATCACAGCACTGACTGCCAGGGCTGACATCCTGCATCCCTGGGAAGAAGGGAAGTGCAACTGTTGATTCTGCACTTAAGGCTTTTGTTCAACACATCTCATTCTCTATGCATTGGACCAGATCTTGGACTTTGAGTGTATCACTCAAGCTGCTGACAACAGGGTTTAGAGAGCTGAACCTCCAGGATCAAACTCTGCCTGGTGTGTAAGGATTGAGCTCAGGCATCAAGCTGGGCTTTAATGGGAGGAAATCTCATATTTATTAATTATTTAATTAGGAGAGATCAGGCTTTTCAGCCCATTTTGAATATACATGGAAACCCAGAGACAGATAAGGCTATCATTCCTCAGATCAGCCCTGTGCTTCTGAACACAACGTGGGGATTCCAAATGTTCTTGGTAGAGTGATTTAATCCATCACTGGGGTCAGACCCTTCTGTTCCCATGTAGGGATTTAGAGTGTGGTGCTAGAGGTTTGAATCCTGGACACCAAAAGAAAGACACATGAAAAGCAAAAAACCCTCACTGAATTCTGTTCAAGCCTTGTTTGAACACAAACCTCCCCGTGGTCTGGGTTTTATTCATTAAAATAAAGCACAAAAAATAACTCTCACCAACTATTATTAATCATAAGGATTTGCTCAGGAAAACAAATATACTTGGGCTTTCAGAACAAATCAATTCAGAGAAAGGGAATATTTTGGCTGCCATGGTAGCCCAGAAGAGAGTAAAAACAAACATCTTTGCTGCTGCTACTTTGCAGCTGACTCAGAGATGGACTGTTGGTGATTTGTGATGCTATTTTTAAACAGCAATTGTTTAATCACTTCTGTTCCCCTGGGCTGAGACTAAAAGTAATGCCTCCAGAGCACTTTGTCAACAGGCAGGAAGAAACAATTTGATCACATCCTTTATGGATGCAGAGGAGATGGAGCTGCATGAAGTATCTGCAACACATTTTGCAAAGAATCTAAATATTGAGTAGAAGTGATAGTGTGTAGATCATGACATCTAAGTGGTACAATGTCACCCAAGTGATCTGCTAAGAAACACAGCATCATCTCCAACAGAAAAGGGAACAGCTTGCTTAAAACTATATTCTTTTCTGGATTTCCTTTTTTTGCTGCAGAGTTAACTCTTGGGGCTAATGTACTCACTTTACATAAAAGCCATAGGTTTTTGTGAAGGACACGTGTATTTCTATGCGAGCATTTTGAGTGTAGGTATTTCTGATTTTTTTTTTCATTGGACTTGCTGTTAGTTTGTTAATAGTTGACTGCTCTACTGAGAACTTCTACCAGAGAGAGCATAATTGGATGGACTTGCCAGGAAGACTGTGTAAGTGTCTCGCCAACAAGACCTGAACTGTAGGCTCCTTGCAATTCTTTAAAAAAAAGTATTTCTATATCTGGACTTTTACAGCATACCTGGATCTTACATATAACACAGAAACAACTACTGTTCTTAATTTTAAAAGCAGTGACTCTGGTAGAAAAACATTTTTTTTCAGCAAACTGGAGAAATTTCCTTGGTCAAACTGTGATGTAATCCCGTGTAGTCAGCTGCATTATGCAAGCAAAAATCTTGACCTGATAGAGGAAACACTTAAACCCCCAGCACATAGAGCAATAGGCTGGCTCCACAGATGTCAATGGCAATTTTTACTATTGACTTGCATTTTCTATTGACTTTACTATTGACCAGGATCTCACCCATATCTGCATAGATGATTTATGGCTCCCCTGCCTTTCAATATCCTCTCTGGCTAACAATAAATTATCTCTGCCAGTGATTACTTTTAAGAAGTAGCTCATAAAACTGCTTGTGAAAAGCAAAGAGTTTTGCCTTTGGGACAGAAGATATTAAAGTAAGTGTTGGATATTTTTGAAGTCTTCCCTGGATGGATAGGACAAGCTCTTCCTGCCTTCATTCCAAGCAACTCCAGTAGCTAGTCCTGCTATAGTGTTATCCTTGTGGATCAGAAAGTAGGAATTAAGTTTTCCATAAAAGTGCATTTGATATGAGTGTTTGTTTAATGGTTTTGCCTCCTTCCTTGTTTATGGGTTTGCAAAGATACATTTGTTTACTCTGAGAAAAGATACAAATACAATCTCAATAGAGTCTCTTTTTTTGTTTTGTTTTGGGGTTGGTTTTATTTGCAGTTTTTTGTTTGTTTGTTTGCTTTTTGGTTTTGTTTCTTATTTTGTTTTGGTTTTTGATACACACATACCCCTAAAAAGTACTGCTCAGTACAAGATTATGAGGGAAATCTTTTATTGTAATTTTATTTTCAGTGTCTGAAAGTAATGGCCAAGTGCCAACTTCAGGATGTACATCACTACATCACTAGAAAGAAAAAACCTTACTGATAAAGAAGTAAAAAGCTCTGATTTTGAAAGCTGCAGGACCCTTTCATTCCATAGTCTTCCTGTGGATCAGCAGCTTCATAGCACCTCTTTCTGTCAGACAAGTCAGTCCCATTCCTGCTTCTCTCCACCTTTTTTTTTTTTATTTAAATAAGCTATTACATAAGTTGGACATGGCTTCCACCAGGACCACTCTTCCCAACTGGTGCAGCAGTCAGCAGGTTTCTCTTTACTATTCGTTTCTTGGGCTACCCTTTTGTCCTTTCGTGCTTCTTACAACATACATTCACTCTTCTTCAATCTCCTGCATTCTTATTCAGAGGAAGGGCACCAGGTTACTGGTGTACACAAGGCTTCTGCATGTATTAAGATAGACAAAGTGTAAACCACAATGTAAGTGATGTCTTCTTGGCTTGTATGTGATGTTGCAGAAAAATTCAGTCTCCTTGAGGACTCCAGCAATGACTTCCACTTTTTCACTGATAAAATAATAATTTACTGACGCCCCGTGTTTCTTAACTGTTAGTTATCCATGAAGGAACTTCCTTTCTCATCTTGCTGTCATTTTCTTGTAAGACTTTTTTTTACAGGAATCCTTGAAAACCCTTTGAAAATGAAGATGCAGATCTTGAACTGTGTCCCTCTTGCATGGAGTAAAGCTGCTGAGCCCAATTTTTCTACATGTGGAGAAAAGAGCTCTCATGTTGTCATCAAAGGAAAAAGGGCTGAAGAACAACAGGTCTGTACTCCCATCCTCATGATTAGACCTGAAAGTGAAGTCTCACTATCTCAGGCCAGCTCCATCACAGATGCAGACACACACGTGTGTTTTGACATCATCTGCACCCTTTTGTTGCTGTTCCAGTGCTGAACAATTTTAAAGCCATTGAAGTTATTTTTCACATGTAATTGGCTTTGGATATTACCTAATATTGAGTGCCCTTTTATTTCTTCCTGAGTGCACAGCCTACTGCTGCTTTCTCTTTAGACAGGCACACAGCACACAGCCATGAAAGAGCTTCTCAGGTTATTGAAGTGAGTACCCATATGAACCAGGATCACTGGAACAAGGGCTCAGTTTATCATAAAGCTCTTTCATCTCTCTACTCTTCTCCTTTTCCTCCAATACCACTGTCTGCATCCTCATCCCAGCTAAAGAACATGGCAGAATTTGTACTGCCTGGAGCAAGAGGATACCCATCCTCTGGAGGAGGGAGGGAAAGGGAAAGAGAAGCAAGTCACTGGTTTGCACTATAACCACATTTTCAAGAGGAATCTATCTAAAGCCCTCAGCAGTGACTGTGGAACTGTTCTCAGTGAATACCTATGTAACAACTTGCAAGGGAAACCTCCCAGATCTGTGCAGGGTACACTGCAGAGATTGGAAAGGGAAACAGACTTGTGAGTGTCCCAGATCAGCCAAGTGAGCAAAAGTCCTTCCTGCAAGGGAAGGTTAACAGCAAATGAGCTGGACTCCAAACCAAGGAAGAACCAAGTCAAAGCCATTCTGTGAGAAGAGTCACTCTGCAGCACTAGGACAGGGATCAGATTTCATGTACATAAACCTGCTCTTCTCATTTGTGCTCTCACACAGGTAGCAGATGTATCTGCTCCTGCTGTAAGGAAGTTACATAAAGATGAATGTGATCTTTGTTTAGAGGCTGAATTTCAATTTTCAATACCTTGTTGTTTCAAAAAGTATTATTCACTGTATTCTCTTATTTCCAGCTCTCCCTCTTCTCCATGTAGCAATTTCTGCATTTCATTGTTGTTCCATCTCCTGACATGAAAGAGTAAATGCTGTGAGCTCAGTAAGCCTGGAGGAGTTAACCCTTCAGAGGGTTTCTGTTCCATTCTGAAGCACACAGTAATATGTTTCACAATTACTGCACCTCTTGAACTTTTTTTTTTATATATATCTCAGTTGATTTTTTTTTCCCCCAGTACTTTCCTTTGCCCCTTTTGCCACCTTCCTTCTTCATGCTCCATAAACACCTTTATGCAGGCATAAGATGCTTTAAAGGTATTTGACACCTGCAAGGTCACAGGCATGAGGTTTCATTAGCTACCAAGCACAATGTTTACCCTAACATCACCCAGATGATAAAAGGACAACGTGTTTTAACCTTCTGCCAAAGATAAGTGGAAGGCAGTTACTAAAAGAGAGAATATTAACATAGCATTAAAATTCCTACTTTTTAACTATACATCATTAACTTTTTTTTTCTTGTCTAATAGAATATATGAATTTATGTCAGTTCTCTTCTGTTGAGAACTACATAACTGCAAGTTACAATTTGCTTTTGCACTTTCTATTGCCATAAACCTTGAATTATTTGTTAATCTGGTTGGAAAAGTAAGTATTCTTTTTAATACATTATAACTATGAGGGAAGATTTAAATGGCCATACTTAAATAAGTTATATTTAGAATTTACTGAAGCCTTAACTCCTTATCACACACAATTCCCAAAAAAAAAAAAAAAAAAAAAAAAGTGATTGGCATTAGAGTATTCAACCATTGTAATTCTCCTTTGTGAGCTACAGCTTGAACGGGGGGTGGAAGCTGTTTGAGGATCCTTTTCCTTTCAGATTGAAAGACTTAGGGGTTTATGTCTCGTTTAAAACAATTATTTGAGCAGTAGCCTATGGGGGGCACTCAAGTACTGCAAACAGAACCTACTCCTCCCAAACGAGTCAGATTACGACGCGATGGAGTGGGGCAGCCCCTGAGGCATATTTCCACATTACCTTTTATAGAGAGAACAAAAGTGAGTAAAATAAACTAAAACATTTTTTTTTGCCGCAGCCTTACTATTCCCCGATGTAAGACGGAGTGATATTAAAAGGTGCATTTAAATGGCATTCAGAGCCTGATTATACTGAAAGTGTAAAAGCAATGCATAGGTTGTGGAGCTTGTCTGCATTTTAAAAATCCTAAACAAGGTACCTTGTACATTATATTTCAGTTATTATTCGCCTACTGAGTTTCTGGTGTTGTTTTAAACTTTCATGACAGTCACACACTGGTTTTGATTTTATGGAGCGAAAAACTTATTTACTCAAATTACTTTTCAAATTTTTGTGTTTTTTCTCTATGAAGACAAATTTTGTCTACTGTTGTAGTCGTGGCTGTTTGCCACAGCAGTCATTTGGGCTGCTACCATAAAGGCTTTATCTGATGGCAAAAACCTTGTACCAGATGTTCCTTTATTTGATCTGTTTTATGATTAATCAGATTTAGCCCAAAAGCAGAATGAAAATCCCACTATGGCACCTGGCTGCCATCACACAACAATTTGCTTTGAAGTGGGAGGGGGGGAGGGAAGGAAGGCTCATTTAATCTCTAAAAATCTGTAGTGAATACCCATAAGTTCTTGTTCTGATAGATTTTGGATGAAGACACTGTAAAAGTGAAGGTAATAGCTGTTGGCAGAATAATTTTCCAGGCGTCTCAAACCAGTGAATAGTACTGAAGGAAATGTTTCAGGCAGTTTAGGCACACAAGAGTTAGGCACAGAAGAATGAGGCACACAAGCTCTCCTGCTTGGCCAGGCAGTACCAGTGTTGGTGCAATGCCACAGGGCTGGGCTGGATGCTGGCAGGATGTTTAGCTCTAGGGCTAACTCACAAAACACCAAAAAGTTGTGCCAGAAGTTAAAGTGTCTGCACAGGCTTCTTCAGTCATGCCAATGTCCAGCATTTATCAACAAGAGGAACAGTTATGAGTTTAAAACACTGAGGAATCAAGCAGTGTGGAGGTATGTTTGGGATGGAATGAGAGCACTTCCCTAAGGAGAAGCACCTATAGTATAATCCCACAAAATCAGGGAATGTGAAGTGGTATCACTGCTTGCTCCAAACCAAGAGTGAGCAACATGGTGCAGCTGAGATACAACAGAGTGGTCACTTTACTTTGGTAATAGTAAATAAATTTATTAGAATTTATTTTATTGTCATAAGGAGAAGTGATTTATGCACTCACTTCCAGGGCAACCCACTAGGTTATTCCTGATGTCATGTTTAGGTGAAGCTGTACACTTTGCTTTACTACAAATGACAAAATAGAAATCATTTACTACTATGATCAAATAGAAAATGTCATAAATCAGTTGCATTTGAATCTAATAAAAAACAGATGAGTTCCTTGCTTAGGCCATTTTCCTGTAGATTTCTGAATAGGTCCTGTGTTAATATTATGAACTGTGAAATTACTCCAGAGTAACAACTGGTAGGGTTGGGTACCTCTCCACCCCTTGGTAGTAACACGGGTATCCAGCCTCAGTCTTTGCTGTACCTGGACCTTCAGGACTGATGATGTAGAATATTTACATTTGTGTTTTAGCAGGTGCTCATGGGTATTTGTGAGATGAACTTAAAGTGTCACTGTCTTAGAAAATCACCTTTTGTTAAACAAAGGTAATTTTACTGTAGTACTCACTGCTACAGAGTATATTTATTTTGGGATAAAACTGGAAAAGAAGAACTTTGAACTGGTCTTATCATGGGATTCTGAAGTGGATTTAACCAGATATTTTTCTCTTTTTTTCTACTTTCATACTTTTTCCCTTTATCAACCATCAATTTTTTCTTTTTTTTTTTTTTTTTTTTTTTTGAGTTTCTCCTCTACTTACTGGAAATAAATTCAATTCCTCCCTGCATGTTGGTGCAGCACCTTTGAGTGCAGCAGGGTGCCAAGTAAAGAAAGTTGGCCTGTTTTATCTAAGTCACTTTATTTATGGGGTGATAAAATAATTTCTTTTGAAAGTGAATTTTTTTTTTCTCTAAAATGCCCTTTAAACAGACTTCAAAAAGTGATGCGCTCTTTTCTAATAACTTTTATGAGCCTATTTTTATGAGAAACAACCTTGCAACCAGTGTTAAGATCTCCCAATTATGTCTTTGCTACAGCATAACCAGTTAACTGTGGAAGAAGTCACTTGTCCCTAGCAGATCTCTGGGTGCCATGAGCTGACATTCAGCTGCCTTGTCTTTAGCAGGCTTGCACCAGTTCATTGCATTTCTCCTTTGCTGGTGTATGACCCGGCACCACTTCTCAAGCATTTGCAAGCAAAAGGTATAATGGTACAATGGGATTTATAAAAGCTGGAAGATGGAGATCAGGAATAGGCCAGGATCACAGATTTAGGACTTCAGGGGTTTTTTCAGGTCTTGACACTGATCTATTTTCAGGTGGTTTTCAGTACCACCCAACCTATGTATTAAAGCCATGCCCAAACATCTCCCATGCCAGGCAGTGATTTGTACCCATGGCACTGGGTATGCAAATGTACACAGTACAGCTCACATGTGAAGAACTTTTCCAGCAGCTGTTGAAGATGCAGACACAGGAATTCTTTAATAATAAAACCACCATTGCACAGCAGTAATGAAAAATTCCTTTAGGGATGTTTTCTCCAGTAAGGACAGCCTGTAATGCAACCCCCTGAATTCAGAAAGGGTGGCTTTTTTTTTTTTTTTTTTTGCTCTTTTTTAAATCTTTGGTCTTTCTTTCCTTCTCACCCTTCTCAAAGACTTTTTTCCTTCTTTTTGCTCCTGTGTCAGCTGCTGCCTGGCAACTTTTCTCTGTCTGGTGGGACAGGGCAGGGCACCTGACTGCCTTCAGACAGCTGCCAACACCATCCCCTAGCAACCCAGCCAGGCACCCACCATGCTCTCCAAAGGGCTGCACACATTGCCAGCAACCTTTAGACCTACTGCCCCTCGTCCACAGCATCCCTGGACTCAAGCCCTGCAACACCAGGCAGTGGGGGAATCATCAGAGCAACCATCCCTCCCGCAGGACCCTGGATAATATGCAATAAAGTGACAGCATAACCTAATTTTCAGTGATGCAATCAAGATAGTTTCATAGTGACTTACGTCAGGCTTACCTGTGGTTGAAAATCAATATTCCCATGTTGTGTTATAGCAGCGAGTACAAATGATTGGTTCCACTTTGTTTGATTTATCTCAATAAGAGATTTCATAATATTCTATAGCTTGATGAATTAATTTATTTAACTTGTCAGTGTTAATAACTCTGATTAGGAAGAAGTTGCAAGGCATGGTAGGAGCAAATAGATCTCTACCAGCAGTTTTAACTTTGATTTTTCTTTTTAGCAAGTACTTCACTCTAGTCTCCTAAATAATTAACTTTTTTTTTTGGCTCTAGCAAGGAAAAGACATTTCTATATGCTCACTTCCCTTGTCTCTCTTACCTCCATCTCTGCTGTCACTTCAGTGCCCTGGTGCAGATCTTTTAAATGGGAGTGGCTGGAGAATCCAATAAATATTTGACAAACAGGTCTAGTCCCTGGGCTGGGTATCTCCCATTAATCCTGCAAGTCTCAATGTTCTCCCACCAAGCAGAAATCTGCAGGACATCACGTGCACACAGACAATGGCAGGGAGGCTGGAAAGGTAGAAACTGTGTTCAGCTAAAATCCTAATTTCTTTTTTTTTCTCAGGCCTAAGATATATGGAAAGCGTGTGTACAGCAGGTGATTGCTTGAAGAAATCTGATTTGGAATACAGGTACAGATACTGGCTTGGGTTCCGTCTCTGGTCACTTCAGCAAATATTTTTGGGGTTTTCCATTGAAGACAAACATTAAAAAATTCATATAGTTTTGTTGCTGCCTTTTTTTGAGGTGGAAATTGGGTAAGAGAATGCTGGTTCCTCCGACATATTTTTGCTGTCTTGTTGAAGTCATCCCAATATACAGAGAAGACCCCTCGCTCCATCACTTCAGAGCAAGTGATGTGTAATGGATGTCAAGCTGAGGAGAATGATTTATTAAAGGTCAACTTTTATTTGTTCAGCAACTTGTATTTTAAAACCAGGCTTCTATGATATTATCACCACATAGTGCTAACTTAAAGCAAGCCACGTTTTTAGGCAGCAATTTGACAAATTATTACTTCCAGGTAATTGCATTTTTAGTCATAATTCTAACTGTGTGCTCTGTATTGACACTTTATTTCCTGTAAACAAGGAGACCATTGACTTTTATTATAAATATTATTTAAATATTTTAATAAGTTTAGGTGCATATGTGATCTGCAATACTGAAAGCAAGATCAGTTAATTCTTCAAAGACACTCGTAAATGTTAATGTTTAAAATGGGCAGCAAACTGCACCACATTATTAAAGGAAATTATTCAAGAAGAGTAGTGAGGGCTGTTGTTAAGATTGAAATCTTGTTGGACTAATTGTTGGAATATGATTGAAAAGGGGAAAAATATAGAACTATTGCATCAGAGGGTTTAAACAGGATTTCAGCTGAGGTGTTTCTGTGAGAAGGCACGAAGTGCAGCGCACCAGTTGAAGTTTGAAGAAAAAGCATGTCCTTGTAACCTTGCAGACCTTGAGACTTTTGCAGAAGACACAAGAAGGCAAGATGATAGAACAATATTCTGTAAAGATGGTTCTGTGTCCTTAGAATACAGGGAACACATGTTCACTTGAAAATATGTTTCTTTATACCATCCTGGGACGTGGGAAATGTCATTGATCCAAACAGGAGCTCCTCACAACTTGGAGTTCCCTGGTCTTTCTTCAGACGTTTCTTCATTGGGCTTTAGCATCTACATGTTTTCACATTTGAAATGTAAGAGGCTCCAACAAAATGATAATTAATGCAGAAGAGCCATATAGGGGGCTCCGGTGGTTTACAGAAGGACACAAAGCAATCTCAGCTGTAAATGCAGTGGAATAACGATTCACTGTGGTTGTAAAAAAACATCATTTCCAAGACCATGGACAGTGTCAGATTTTTTTCACCTTAATTCAGATCTGCTCATTTCTGTATCAGCAAAGGTTTTCTACACTGGGATCATGTAATTGTGCTCAGTATTGCTATATACATACTAATTGACTATAAGGGAATTACCTCGGCTTTACAGACAGTAGAAAAATGCAGAGCTTGATCCAGCTGGATTTTTTTGCTTCAGCTGTAAATTATTTGCACTAATTAAGCTACCAGTGACCCTCTGTGAATGTTACCATGACCCTGACCCTAGAGGGCAACAGCATCATAGAGTCCTTCTCCCATTTAAACAGAAAAAAAAAAATATTCCATATTTCTCCTTTGTTATTTATTATTCTGTCCTTCGGCATTGCCTGGTCCTTCTGATCCTGGAAGCCTTTTGGCTGGACTGCTTCATATAAAGGGTACTTAGGTATATTCGGGGAATATCAACATGAAGTTCAAAAGACTGAAGCTTTACCCTTGAAAGGTAAAGGTCTGCGCAGTCAATTTTAGCACCTCGCTGTCTTTGGAGGAAAGTGATATCCGAGGCGGATGTAAAAGCTTTAGCACCTTTCCTCTGTTAAGGGGCCTGGTTTAAACAGTAAAAATACGATCCCGCCGTGCAAAGCAGGGGAACAAAACAAAAATTGTGAGCCTGTTGCCTGCTTCAGGAACCATGGCACACCGAAGCCAAGTTTGCGAGGGATGCTTGGGATGTCAACTTCTGTTTGCAGACAGCAGCAGCTCGGAGCCTCCTCACGCTCCTCATCTGCGCCGCTTCACAACGCACCGGGGATTTTTTCCATTTATATTTTTTTTTCCCCTTTTTTTTTTCTTCTTTTTCTCTTTTTTCCTTTTCCGTAACTCACCCCCCGTGCCACCCGGCCCTTCCTTCACCATAATTTTTAAAAAATTACCTCAGATTTTTCAAACCCCCCCCCCCCCCAAAAAAGAACACTAAGAGCGGGCGCCGATCTACACTGTCCTCGTCCCCCCCCCCCCCCAACCCCTCAACGGCCGCCGCTCGCGGGGCGGGCAGAGGTGGGCGGGGCCAAACGAGAAAGGGGGCGTGGCCTGACGAGGGGGCGTGGCCCGGCGCTTGCCGGCCGCCGGCGCCGCGCGCTGCCCGCTCGCTGCGTGAAGCGCGAGCCCAGCCGCGCTCCGCCTTGAAAAGTGACGGCGCCGCGGCGGCTCCCGCAGAGGCTCCGCACCGCTCCGCACCCGCGGAACAGCCGCTCCGCCGCGATGTTCCCCTTTTTCCTCCTGGCCACCCTCTGGGGATTACCGCCCGTCGCCGAAGCGCTGGCAGCGGGAGCCCGCGGAGGTAAGGCGGCGAAGCCGGCGGCGCGGGGTTGCGGTGCGCGGTTCTGAGGTGCGGTGCGCGCCGGGGGTTCGCTCCCTTCGCGCCGCCCGATGAACTTTGCGGCGGTTCCCGGCTTCTCCTTGGGAAGTTTTTGCTGTTCCTCTCCTCTCCTCCGCCCCTGCGTGGGGCACGCTCTTAAGGAGCCCGGGAGCGCCGTGCGGGGCTGCGGCTCCGGGCAAGCCCGGCAGCGGAGAAAGCCCGTGGGGATGGAGAAAGGGGTGTGTATCTCCGGCTCCCAATTACCGCCCTTAATAAGGGTGTTAATTAGGAGGGTCCGATCCTCCCTGTCTGGGTGTCCCTGCGTCCCCGAGCGAGCCCCGGGGCTGTGCGGTGGCAGCGGTGGGTGCTGCCCGCATCCCCCAGCCCTGCCAAAGTTCCTGCCTTTGGCTTTTCCCTAAGTTGCCGCACGCTTAATGTCTGAAAGGTGTGTCTTAGGCAGCGGGTCGGGGCCGGTACACGGTACCGGGGAGAAAAGGAGCTCAGGACCCCTTATTCAAGGTGTGGGTAATTTCAGAAGTTAAAACTCTTTCCTCTCCTAAAGAGGGTAGAGGTCCTCTTGCCGGAGTTAGCCTCGGGGTTTCTCGTTGCATTTGGTTCCCGTTTCCCACCTCTCTCTCGTTTTTCCTGGGAGGTACCTGACTATATCCTATAGTACAGCCCGAACCCCGCTCCCGTTCTGCTCAGGTGCAGGCGATGTCTGCTCTGACTCAGGTTTCCTCCCCGCTCCAGGGAACGCTGCAAATCAGAAAATAGCTTTCTGTCGGCTTGTTCCCATCCCTTCAGCTTCAGCACCGCATGAGCTCATGAATGAGGCTGCTCTGAATGCTGTCGGACTCAGTCTGCGGGGATTTAGCTAATGTCAGTAGAATTATAACTCTATAAAGCTAGAATTCTCCCCGTTAGACACCCGGCTCCTCTCCATCACGAACACACTGCCTAATAAATTGTTTACTAACTGCTTACAACTCGATGGGGTGGATGTGGGTGCCTCTAGTCAGTCACTCCAGGGTATAGATTTTTGCTTCGGTCGACCAGTGAAACCTCTCCGGTCCCTTTCCCACCTAGCTATCAAAATTACATGGGTGATTCATGCTGTAAAAATGAGAAATAACTACCTATGAAAGAGAAAAGTATCTCTGCAGCATCACAAACTTGCCCATTTAAAACACTGCATCATAAGGTACCAAGGATATTGCAAAGAAAAGAGGGTAGTATTCAATGTAATGGTACCTGAACAGCCAGATAGGAAAGGTTCCTGGAAAATCTTTCAGTTTTATGAAGGGTACATCTGCTTTTACGTTGATACATGAAGATTTGTGGTGGTGATAGTGCTTGTTTGAGGGAGAATATTTCAAGAACTTTCCATGGTATTCACAAAATGGTCAGATCGCATTTCAGCAACTGTAAGCGAGCATCTGATCTGATGAATAAAAATCAAACTTTCCAACGTTTTGTGGAATTTTTCTGAAAACTGATTTGTCACTGTGTTTTACTTGATTGAGATAAGCAGATGCCAGTTATTAATGAATGTCAACTTCTGGTGTTTATATTTTGCTTAATTTTCCTTTCATTTTGTTTGCTTAGTTACCTTGCTCTGATTTAGTGTTTCACTTTAAAAAAAAAAAAAAAAAAGTGCTGTCATATTACATGAAAATCAATCCCATCTTAAAAGGCAACATCCTTGTAAATCATACCAGCCCCAAAAGTGGGATAAATCAAATTTACTTAGAACCAACTAACTCATCATAATGTCATGCCTTATCAAAACCGAGTAGAGTACAAATTAGGACTTAAAAGGCATTTTGTTAAAAAAATGTCAAGTGATCTCAACCTAAAAAGGGATTGAGGATGAGGCATTCAGAAAGAGAATTAAATTTGCACATCAAATAAAGTTTATGATACACTGCAAAAATTATTGACCATACCAAGCTGATTTTCCTTTGCAGGAGGAAATTCTGAGTCACTGGTGCATTCTCAGCTTAATGTATGTGAAAGGCTCCAAAATTTGGAATGCACTGAGGCTCACCATTGGTAATAAGAGAATTGGGAAAATGTCAGGGGTTGTGTTAATAGCAGTGTTGTGGTAGCCATGGTAATATAAAATATTAGTGAGGTGCTGTAGGGAGAGGTGATGCCTTACATTAGACCGGTAGATAACGTTAAGAAAAAAAAAAAAATAAATAAAAGGCTTGAATTGTCTAAACATTTTATTTGGGGTTGAAATACAAGGAAATTCTTCCAGTCTATCAGGTCTGCCCTCAGTCAGGTTACAAGTCCCGTGATTATTTTATATATATGTGTGTATAGATATATAGATATATATGTGTAAGAAATTGGGAAGATAAAATGATATGGAGAGCTGGAAGTGAGATGTAGAAAGGAATCCAGGAAGCAGAGTGGAAGGATAAGGGAGAAGTCCTGCAGTTGAGGTGATGCCGTTTAAGCCATGAGGAGGGATGATTTCCTTTCCTTAGGATTCAGTTGCTTTCTTCCTGAGGAGGCTCATGGACCCAGATTCCCTGGCACTTACCCTGTGAAGGAGTTGCAACTGTTGCAGTAAATGAATTTCAGAAGCCTGAGAGAAACCTTGCTAACAGCTTATGAAGCTGAGAAGACTACATTTTTACCAGCTCTTCCTAAAGATGAGCAGGGAAGCTTCACAGGTCCTATCTTTGCCTCCTGAGCACTGGAGCTGAAGGTTCCCTGCAGCTCTGGTGGGTGTATTTCCTTCCCACAGATCTCTCCAGCCTTGGATCTTCACCTTGGTTTCATGCCTAGGCTGCTATATACCTTTTTTGTCATATTTGCTTGGTTTTTGTGGTTTTGTAATGATACTACATGACTCTACTGTCATAATTGCCATGATTACCTAGAGGCTATCTAAATTACAAAGTCGTCCCAGGTAAAGAGAGTTGGGTTTGGATAATCTTCACAGATGTGTGTGTGGTGTATCCATAGGAGTATTAAAGAGTACATTGTTTATTCTTAATTGTGTGGTGAAGCTGCTGGTTGGTTGGGTTGGGTTTTGGTGGCAGATGACTGGTCAGCAGCACTAAAGTGATCCCTGGCCTGAGGTTTTAGTGGTTTGGATCTGTCCTGGATGAAAACTGTGATGGAGTGATGATGAAACAGCTTGCAAGAGGTCCTTCTAGACAGGCTGACTTCATACTGAATGGGAAAATGTTGTCATTTAGAGAACTAAAACTCAAGTTCCCCAAGCAGTGTCACACTATTTTAAAAAAAATTTTTAAAGCTCTTTTAAAGAAAGAGAGAGAAATTGTCATGATCATTACTCTTCTCTGGAGCCACAAACACTTCCAAAACTTGTCGTTTTTCCACTTAGCAGGGTATTTATTGTTTTCACACTGCCCCCTGACCATATTTAAGTGGAGGCTGGAAACAAATGACTTTCAAATGGAATTTTCAGGTTTAAGGTTCAGCTGCTGTGAGTTTGGATTATTCACCCCCAGTAGCAGAAACAAAAACCAGGTGAAATAAATCTGTCTCCTTGTCATGACTGCTGATGGCCTTCCTTCCCTAGGAAGGTGCCACAGCAGGCAACAGCAAGGATGTGGGGAGGCTTTACAACTATCTTGTTATTGATAGGTAAATGTTTGAAACCAAGTGTACCAACCACTGCTCTGCTTCTCCTAACTGAGCTCCAGCTTGGCAAGCCATTGGCAAGTATTCTAAAATAAAATAAAAAAAAAAACAAAACACAAGAAAACCAACTCAAAAGGCTGTTTCTGTGCTGTACTACAGGGGAATCTGTTGTCCTGCTTAAGTCTGCCATGTCCTGAATGTAGATAACAAGTATTAGGATCTTACATGCATAAGAAAATACTTTCAAGGTCACAGTGACATTGCTATTTATTTATTCTGAAGAATAGCATTACTTAAGAACCAACCTATCCTTGGAGAGGCAAAATTACAGGGGAGGCTGAAAATATATCTAGGAGTTTAGTTAGAAGGATGTGTGATAAGAGGTAATTAAAGACAGAAATTGCAGGAGATGTCCACAAGTGCAATTTCAGTGACTGGGTTGGTGATGTATCCATGTCATCAGCTGAGTGTCTGAGTGCATGCACAAAACCCTGATGCTTCTGGAGACTGGAATTAAAAAAAAAAAAAAAAGTGGTTTTCTGTGAACTGACATGCAAGTTCCTTCTTACCCAGAAGAATTATCTTATTTATTGTGATTTTAAGCTTAGTGGTTCTGGATAGCTTTAGTATAGTAAAAGGAACAGTGTAAGGAACACACGAACTATTTCTAAAGGTAAAATGTGTTTTAAAATTCAAAGCCAGGTGTTTGATGTGAAACATGTAAACTTGTTTAGTAGTAAACCTTTTACTAATTTATCAGTTTCTGCTGCTACTCCTACAGGTTGAAGTAGCTGTCCTGCAAAGACTTAAAAGCTCTTGCTTTTAACACAGAGGTTCCTCTGAAGTGCTGTGTGACTGCTGCTATGTAAATCTGAGAGTATGTCATATATTTGAGGTTCATGTGGATGTCAGTCTTTCTCCATTTAAAGAATGTGGCAAAACTCATGTTGACTGCAGTGAAGTAACTCTGCAGCTTGAAAGTGTGTGTGCCTGTAATGCTTTGTTACCTGTCCTTTTATCTGTTATTTGCAGACAAATAAAACAGGTTTCTTTTTATTGAGTTGACTCTGAAGGATGCATGTCATTTTAATTTGTGCATTTAGAATTATGGTTATCTGTAGATATGCCAATAATTAAGGTGAAAACATCGTTTTTGTTGAAGTAGCATGCTTTGAATCCCAGCATGTTGTTGCTTTTTTTCCTAGTTTTTATGTATTAATCTCTTCTTTAATAGTTTTGTTCCTTCAAATGCAATTAAAAATCTTGCTTAGGAAGCTCATTTTAATTGCACTTACCCAAGGCATTCTTAATGATGAATAGTGAAGACGCATAAAAATAGCCAAGTTCTGATATTTTTTTCAAGTCATGCAGACTATTGAGTCTGTATTTATTGCAAGTTTGGGCTGAGTGTAGACTTTGCAGTACTAGGTCTTAAATTTGTGTGTGCAATTAGGAATTAATTGGATTTTTAAAAATATAATTACTCAAATAATGACTGTGAACCTTCTGTCCAACCCACTAGTTTGCTTCTTAATTAGACAAGTTGGTTTTTTTTTGCCCTTGTATTCTTTCTATTGAAAAGATTAAATTAGTAGTAAATGTAGTTATAGTCCAGCTATCTAGTCTGTTGTTGACTATCATTTGAAAAAATCCCAAAACATCCTAGTGGTTTAAAGCAGAATCTTCCTGTTTAGGTAATTGGTAAAGGGAAATACTCAGGGCTCATGACTGGAAAATCAGATGTTGAAGCCAGCTGTGATCCCACTGAAATACCTGGAAGTGCCTTTGTTTTGTGTGATGAGGATGCTCTGGAGCCTCCGTGGGTGAGCAGGATTGGACCTCAGTAGTGGAATTCCAATAAAACTCATTCAGTGCCTTTTAATTACATTCAGTGGGAACTGGGAAGGATCATTAGAGAAACAAACACGTGCTTTTGCCAGTAATATGCTCACTACATTAATCTGATTTAATTTGTAGGACCTCATATCTGGAGCAAGATCTTTCTATGTACCTGGAAAGTATAATATGGGTCTATTGTATTTTGTAATGATTTGTCATTCATTCCCCAAAGGGTTGTAAATATACAGCTGGAACTGGGCTCTCTGAATGGTGTTTATGAACCCTACTGATCTGAGGATAGAATTGGATTCTAAAAGAAGGTTGGATGTCTCTAGCAACCACATTATTGATAATTTTGTAGCAAATTGCAGTTATGAATTCATAACAAAACACTACAATATGTAGGATGTACTACTAAGTAACAGGGTTGTTTGGTTTTTTTTTTTTAAAAGATGATGTAATGTCAGTCTCCAAGTGAAGTACTCTTTGAGGTTTTTATTTCTTTTCAGTTAGAAATAAAGCCCAATTCTCTGAGGTGGAAAAATAGAGATTACAGTGTTACGAGTTCTAGATATGGTACATTTAATCCTGAAATGGGCTTTCAACACCTGCCAGATGTTCCCAGACATCTCATGTGCTGCTTCCTGCTGAATAATGTAGCCTTCCAGAGGAGCCAAACTCTGGAAACACAGAACTGGGAATGTACCTATTACCTTTCCTTGAGAATATCAATGGCTGTTGAACTATCTAATGCCTTATTGTTAGTAGGACATCCCTCAGTAACTTGTGGGTGACACTACTGAATGACATGTGCTTCAAGAATAACAGGAGAAGTGCTGCAAGATCAATGTTAAGCTCTGAGAATAATGTGTAATTCCTCAAGGCTTTTGCTACCACGGAGAAGTTTTTTAATAGCAGTTCATCAGCTTTACTACTGTTTTTCCTTGACTGACCAAAGTAAACTTAGAGAATGAGAAGGTGAAGTTTATTATTGCAATGATAGATTGGCACAGACCATGTGCAAGGCAAAAGCTGATGCAATGCTTTGCCAGTGCAGTATTTTTCATGTCAGGTGTTCTGTCAAGGAGAGACTGAACATGGACACGCATTCCCACACAAAGCTACCCAGGTGACTTTCATGATTTTAATTTACCTTTCTGCAAGCTAGCAAAAATATTCATGAGCAATTGCAAAAATACAGTTCTGATATTTTCAAATAATTTGGGCTGCTGCTTCTGTTTTCAGAGGCTGATATGGTGGACAGCACTTGTGTCTTCCACCTGTAGGTATCTTAATGTGTAGACAAGTATTTTTCCCTCAAATATAGTTCTTCTGATTAAGGCAGTGGAATGGCAGTATGGCAATGCCACTGTTTCTGATACATCCTTATTCAAGGATGACATTTGCTGTAGTGTTGTGGAGTCATTAAAACAGAAGTCAAAAAAAAGCTACACTAACTCAAGAAGATAATGAAAAATCTCAGTAATTTTCTACCTGATGGATATATTTCCCCAAACCACCTGCCTCTTTGTGCTTGCAAATAATGTGAAGATAAAAGGAGAGAGAAATATAAGATCATAGCTTGTTGGATGCTCTTTTGCATATGCAAACACTGCTTTACCCAGAGTACATTGTTATTTGTGTAAAACTGCTTGCTTATGAAATGAAAGTATGTCATTCACCAATGAAACTCTTCTCTAGAGAAGCAGAGTTTTTATTTGTTTTGTTCTGCTAACAAACATGTTACAGACCTGAACTGACACCTCTGTAATCAATGGATTCTTTGTTTTTTCTTTGGTTATGTGGTCAGACTGCATAAGTGTGAAGAAATTTTAGATGAATTTAAAACAATTAAATCTTAATTACAAGACAGTTAATTAAATTACACTCTGTCCAATGGCTTTTATTCGAGTTACAGCTATTTCTTGCAATATTTTTATTCCAAGCTTTGATTCAGTTTTGCCTGAGTTTCTTGCAATGGAACCCAGGTTTTTATTTCCCACATCTAATTTTAAAGTATGTGGATCAAAGTCTTGATTGCTTTTTATTTGTTTGTAAGAATCCTCTAACAGTTGTTACATACATTATTCATTTTTAATAAATAAATTGAAAAATTCTCATTAAGAATATCAATTTTTGTGAAGAGAGCACTTTCTCATGAGGCCAGAAAACCAAAAGGGAATTTGAGACCACTCAATATACTGAGGTGTGTATGGTCTGCTACTTGGCAGTCATGAGGTTGGTTAAGCATAAATCTAATACAGATGAAACTGCTGCTTTGTTTAGATTCGCTTTCAGTGTGGAATTTTTTTCTTGCTTTTGGTGGGTTTTGGTGATCTGAAGGGAATGTAAAGGTGGTACCTTCTCAAGCAGCACATTTGCTCCCTATGGATCTTCGTAGATTTTTCCAGGGATAAAAGCAACCTTGGCTTTCTTTTGAGACCTATCTTAAAGTAGGTTTGTTTGGTTTTTTCACAGCAATATTTGATAAAGTAGAACTAGTGATGGGTGAAGGCTGTGTGTTCTCCAGTGCTGATACTCATGTACTGCTTGAGGGGTGCTGGCTTGACTTCCAAGTTCATCAGAAACATTTGTTTAAAATACATTTATTTTGTGTAACTGTTGAAGTTGTTTTGGGGGATGTTTGCAGGCAGTGGGAGATAAGGAGAGGAAGCAAGGTAGGAAGGCAGCAAGACTTAATTAATTCCTCTTGGGTACCACATTTTAATCCAAGTGGTTTATTCTTATATTCAGATTACAGCAAGAACAGGGAATGGTTTCTTCATAGTAGTATCTTTCTGTAATAGTCTTAGGCAAAACATTTGAGGCTGGGATATTAAATCATACGCAAGGGAGATGAAGCAAGTCAAGACTACAAAAGTGTGAAAACCAAAGCACTGTCCTGTGCCTGCAGCACGTCAGCTTGATTTGCTTTTATCCCTTTGATGGAAACAAAGCAAGGCTACGTTGGAGTAAGAAGGTATTTTGGAGGCAGAGACCAACCTGAGCTGCAGCAGTGAATGGTGTGGGGCTGCCCTGAGCCCCCTCCGTGGGAATGCATGGCATGGAGATGCATTTGTGTATAAATAAAACCTTGGATTATAGGTGGAAAAGTACCATGAAAGGTACAGCTGCTAACTACAGCAAAGCCAGCATGACCAAGGCTTTGTTTGGGGTGGTTTTTATTCTGGAGCTGATGAAAATCTGACCCCCTGGCCCATTTCTTCAAACTGGAGCAGGCTGTTAAGGTCCCCAGCTGAAGGAACCCCTGGCCTTATGCTTGCTGCCTTAGGTTTCTTTGGTTGGGTTTGGTGTGATTTGAGCAGAGCTGACAGTGCACAATTTTACCTCTTTACTCTAGAGATGATGCTCTTCTGGAGAATTGGTGTTGGCTCATCTGCCAGCCCTGCTCTTTCACAGACTCTGGAGCTGCCTCTCCACTGAGATCACAGGAGAATGTCAGATCTGGGTGCTCTGATTTTTTTATTTTTATTTTTTTTTATTTCCCCTAGATTTCCTGGCATGTATGTCCAGGTCTCCAGTCTTTGTCACTTAATTTTGTTCTGTGAATAGTGCCCTTTCTGTGTAGAAATTCTGTCTGCCAATACCCAATTTTGTCTGCTTTTAGTGAGGGAAGAGGTTTAAAGCAGATGCTTGTCAATAGATGATGACAAAATTGTGAAATACTGCTCCAATACAAACTGTGAGGTAAAGCATTTCAAGCACATTTGAGCGTATAAAACCTGCCTATATATCTAATGCCATTACTCCTTTTGCTGTGGAATATTCTACATACCATTCCTACATTTCTATGATAAATATTTTGCTGAAAATAGCAGAACTCCTCATACCAATTAGTGGTATTTTAGTAATGACCGAAACACTAGGAACAGTGTTATGCTTTTATGTCAGTGAAAATCATTAAATGCTCTTCGATGAAACCTCAGTGATTTACATTAATTGGGGGCCTGTCTTCTCACAGCAGCATCCCACTGTGTCAAAAGGGCTTTGCAAGAAGTTTAAATACAACAAAAGTCACAGTGATTGCCTGGATTCCCATAGTGTTGTTGGCTGCTGTGCTGAAGATGACCAGTGAAAGGCTCAAAAATTCAGAATTTAATACATGGCTGTGAATCTTAGGAGTGTAACTAAAAGCTTTTACATAAAGTAAGTGCTGTAGTAGATAGAGCACAACTTGGGATTCTGCTTTTGCATCACGTTTACTAATCCAGCAAGTCAGAGTAATTTAAGGGCATTATAAAAGGCTGTTTATGTATCTATGAAAAGCATGATGCAAATATGCAAATTTAAGAGAGTGTCTTCTACAAGTTTGTATATCTTAATGAAAAATGTCACAGTGTAATAGATCAGCAGTCTGTTTAGCCCCACAGTAGCCAGTTTTTTTCTAAATATAGCACAGCATGTCCTTGGTGGTGCTGAGAGTAAATTAACTCTGCAGAGTGCTTGCTCTTGAATCCAACTAATGGCTTGGGCTCTGGTTTCTGGGGAGAAAATACCTGTTTATTGAGGATGGTCATCTTGAAGTGGTCATCACTGCCTGAAAATGCATGCATACATTTAAAAAAAAAAAATCTTTTATTCCATTTGCTCTTCAATTTTATGATGAGTGGAAATCTTTGAATATTTGTATTGCATGTGGCATGCAGGCAGCATCCCCTTGCCATGGGTTTTGTGTTTGTACCATGGAGCAGCAGACTGGAATTTTGCTTCCAATTTCACATCAGCACCTGAAGTAGCGTGTATTTTTTTTTTTTTTTTTTTTTTCTTTCCCCCTCCTATCAAATATACAAAATCTCATGCCTGGGAAAATCTCTTAACAACTTCAGGTGACCAGGTGCTGCAGAGCTTATCAGAGAGTAGCAGCCTTTGAGCATCCAGGGACCTGTTGAATGCTCCTTTCATTTGAGATTGCAGCCTCAGGGAAGCCAAGGCACTGTAAGCAGATAATGGAAACAAGAGAGGCAGGGAGGGTTACCAGTTAAATTACAGAATTATTTTATGTGGTAGGGAGCAAGAACGGCTGTATCCAGCTAAAAAAAAACCCCAAACCCACAACCCATAACAGCTTCCCCAGTGTTTCTGAACCAAAAAGAGCTTGTGTTTCTGAATAGGTGAAGAGATAAGCAGAGTTTGACATGTGCAAGTATTGTCTTTTATAAGCCATGGGGAAATTAACCTTCCTTCTTTCTTTCCTGAAAATACAGAAAGCTCCTTGAAGTACTTGCTTTTGGGAGCTAATGTATTAGTGAAGAACTCTTGGATGATTGGATCTAATTTTTATACCAATGAATGGAAACTCACCGTGGGGCTTCAGCTCTTCATGGGTGTATTTTACATTCACCTGCTTTATTCTAGGCTTAAAGAACTATTATTATTTGGCCTCTGATAAATAACTGAAGGTTTAAAGCAGCTCATCCCAATGAAAACTGATGCCATTGTAAGGAGAAAAAAAAGTTGGCAGTAGTGCAGTGATGTTTTAATAACATAAAGTAACCTCCCCCCCTGTACTTCAGTAATAAAGTGGCAGGGGCTGCAGTTACCTTTTTTGTTGGCATATTTCTATTGATGCCTTTCTGTCAAAAAAAAAAAAAAAAAAAAAAAGAGAGAGAGTGAAACCTAACTCTTGTTTTCTCTTACATTAAATATATTCTGCAAAGCTTTTGTGAAATACAGAGAATATGGACTTTGCAGATAGTGTTTGCATTTGGGACTTCTGGGGGAATTTGTGTGAACTTTG
This sequence comes from Heliangelus exortis, assembly GCF_036169615.1. NCBI lineage: Eukaryota > Metazoa > Chordata > Aves > Apodiformes > Trochilidae > Heliangelus > Heliangelus exortis. The sequence continues at coordinate 4,691,153 of NC_092427.1, forward strand.
TGCTGTGGAAATTGTTGCCCTTTAAAGCAATTGGTTATATTTAACATAAGCACGTCCCTCAAAGCTGAATTTTGTAGTCTAATTTTTAGAGCTCTTTCATTTTTAGGAGCAGGAGTGTATTAATTGTTGAGATAAACTGAGTTTTCAAAATTGGCCAGTTTGAATGCACAGAGAAATTTTTCTGAGAAACCTGCTAGTGTTTAAAATTGACAAAACCAACACCCTGTCAAACTTGTAGTTGTGGACTGAAACGGTCTAATAACAAAGGCTCATTAATATTGATCTTCTTAATTCTCTCAATAACCTGAACATTGACTCTAATTACAAGAGGAATAAAAAGCAGACTTAATGTGTTCTTAGATGTCAGAGTCTGATGGACCACGAAACACCCAGAAGGTGTTGAAGGAAAACATCCTTCCAAAGCAGTAAGTAGGAGGTATGTGTATGAATATTATTAGCCAGTAACAATGTTTACCCATAGTTGAGAGAAAAACACCCCTTAAAAAGTGTATTTTCTGCTAGACCAGAGGGGCTGAGATATTTCCCAAGGTTCGACCTTCTGCCTCCCATTTGCTGGTTTTTCTGTGGAAGTGGCTGGAGCAAGCTTTTGCCAGACTGTTAAAAATAATTATTGAAGGAAAGTACCTGAAGAGCTGGGATTAGGGAAAGCACTGCAGGAAAGACTGGAGCTGAGCTTCTGCTTTGCCTGTGCTGCTGATGGTGAAAAATTTCCCCTGGGCATGTTCTCAGAGTGCATTGCATGAGGCAGGTGTAGGAACAGGGTTGGTTCTTCGGGCAAAGACGGGTATGCATCTAAATGTGTGCTGCTTAAAAAGGAAAAAAGGGAATTTATATATTTCAGGGCTGTGATAAGGGTTATAGACTGGGGAAGAAAGTCTCCTTTTCCCTTCCCTTTTTGCCCTTAACTCTTTGATTGCCAGGTAGTCTGATCTGAGAGCCAGAAAAGCACCTTCTGTGCTGGAGGTGGTGGTGCTGGTGATGCTCTTCCTGGGTTCTGTGGTCAGGGATGCTCCCTATGCCCTGCCTGGGCCATATCCTGGCTCTTTTCCAGGCAAGATGCTGCCTTCTTAGACCTCTTTATCTTTCATGGCCAAGTGACCATCTTTGACTAAAAGAGGGAGGGGACACTTGGGAGGGAGCAGACCTTGGGCATGGCAGGAGAGCCCTTGGGGCTGAGGTTGCTCTACTTTCCATCATCTCATTGAGTGGCTGATGCTAAAGTTTAAGATTGCTTTTCAGTTTCAATGGTAGAGGTTTGGAGAAGACAGGGAGTCAAGGCAAAGATGCCACTGGAGAAGGAAGGAAGGAAAAGCAGGAGTTTTCCTTCCTCGAGTGCTTGAAACTGGGCTTTGCCCCATATGGAGGAGAAAAAGGAAATGTTCCATTAATCTCTCTCTTATTAAACTAGCCCAGCTAATATATTCTGCTAGAATGTGTTTATTATGCTGTTCAAAACAGCCAGGTTAGAAATCTACTGACAAAAAATGAAGATTTATTGGGTTTGGTGGTGTTGGGGCACCTAATACAGGTTTGGAATACTAACTGAAATTTATGAAAGGGGGAAAAAATGTCCTGGTGCCATTTAATTAACTATCTGGCCAATATTACTTTTTTTTTAATTGAAAAATCTGTAAGTTGCAACTGGCTTCAAGAACACTCTTGTATAACTCTGCCAGCAGTTAGCAAATAAACACATTAAAATAGAGAAAGCCTTGTACAGCTTCACCAGGTGAAATCATACCTTGAGCTGTAGGGATGGCTTGTTGTAATGAACCAGCAAACCAGAATATAGTAATTATGTTTTGTAATTAAAGTGACTGGAAGAAAGGTAGTATTTATTTTGTAAGCAATACAGGAATATCTCTTGGTAAGTGTGTCTGTGGATAAGGGAGAGCAGTGCAAATATGAGCGGTGTTTTCATTTTAACTAAAGATAAACTGGTAGCCCAATGTAAATAACCCATTTTATGCAAGTCACACTGTACAGGCACTTTTATTTCTTATTCTCTACATTGTCTTGGTATTCTAAGTGGCACAGTAAGCTGTGACCATAATACAGGAGCTGCAAATTTCAAGATTTCCACAGGAGTTTGGATTAAGTTCGTGAATTGATACCTGAAAAGATTTAATGGGGAAAGAAAACATCCTGAGTAACACCAGGGGTTTTATCTTTTCCAGCCAGCTGTTTTAAGTACCTTATCATGCCAGTAATACCATGTAATCATGTCTAAGCAATATAGAATGAGAGAACAGCATGAATTGTGAGTCCTCACTCTTTCTGAGATTCCCTAGAAGTTGAAGCTGGAAGTTTTGGGGCTTTGCTGGTGGTGGTCCCTCTCCCCACTTCCATTGGGAGTGCTGCCCTGCAAGCTCCATGGATGCTGCAACTCCCTGACCCTTGTGGAGATTGCACCCCCAGTTTGGGGAACTGCTGGCATGAAAGAAGAATTCTGGTTCTGTCACTCAAGGGCAAAGCTCTGGCATCAAATTAATGGTTTGGGGTTTCAGCTGGAAATCCTGCAGGAGAGCATTTGAACACAGAATATGTAGAGCTCTCCTATTCTGTAAGATCTGCTGAAGGGGGATAAAAATCTACACCTGCTTGGTGACACATTAATGCCACATTAAGTGACTGTTTTGGGGAGATGGAGGCCAAGTTTGGAAGAGTTTAAAAAGCAACTAAAAGGTAATTCATTAGTTTTAGATTTCTTTATTAAATCACTTGCAGCTCCCTCTGGTCTGGCTTCCAGTGGTAGCTCTCAGGTTGGAAGGTTAATGAATCATTTGCTAAGCAGTGCAGTCTTCTTTCATTTTTCATTTACAATTATCTTTAGTCCTTTAATAACTGAAAGGCTCTTCTGAGATGTATTGTACTTATGTGTTATTGCTGTCAATTAAAGTTATTAAACCATAGATCTTTAAAAGTGAAGTCCAAATATGCATTAATTTATTTGATCGTTGCATGACCATTCTCTTAATGGACATGATGAGGATTGTGTGGAAGCAGCTCTGCACATCAGCAGATATTTCTTCCTAAGGATGGAAATGTTCATTAGAATACCCATTTTGTGGGAATTCTCAGGGAAAGATGGACACTGAAGGAAAAGCCTTAAGGATGGTGGGGTAGGGGAGTGGAGTGGACCCAGCTGCAGTTCTGGTTGTGAGTTCCTGGGGCAGGAGGAGAAAATGAGGGTGAGCAGAAGAGATGGTGGTGCCTTATATGTAGGGCTAATAAGAGATAAAAAAAGAGTCACATACTGAACTCAGGCTAGATAGATGGTGAAGAAGAGAGAGGAATCACCAATATCTTGCAAATCAGAGGCCTAAAAGACTGGAATACTGGTGGTAGTTTCAGGGAATGGAAGATGAGGAGGGCAAAAGCCACATTTTCCACAGCCATTTGATACAGTATTCGTGTTCGTGCTCCTTTGTGGATTCCTTAAATTAGCAATTTCACTTTTCTGCTAGTCTCCTGTACTTTGACTCTTAACTGAATTAAGTCCCATTATAAATGACATCTTTCCAGCAGTTGGAATACAGGTTAGGTCTCCCAAGAGGGGTGCTTTAATGAGGTTGTTGCTATGACAGCTCAGCTTCAGGCAGCACATGTGCCACTGTGAAATACCCTCTCTCCCCTCAAAATATTACAGCAACTTCTGTGAGAGGGTTTAAAACTTCCATTTCGGTACAATTTACAACGGGCACGGTTTATTTCTGTGCTCCCAGTAGTGCAGCTGAGGTTTTGACAGTCTGTGCTGTTTATTTCTGCTTTTATTTCTGAAATGGTAATAGTGAGGTCTGGTTTGACAATTTAAAGGAGCAACAAGGTGTTAACTCTATGGTGATTTCAAAGGATATTTTATGGACTAAGTCAACTTTTACAGGAAAACCAGACAGATACATTACAGTGTTTACAGTGGAAAAGTACAGGGCCTGCCTGTCTTAAATTCATATTGGAGAACTTGTCAGTGGATGGAAATAGTTTATTATATGCTATGGGACTTGGTAGGAATACAAGCATTGCCATTTCAATGAAGCTGTGTAGGTGGGTGAAACAATTTGCCTCTTTGGGGAGCTGGCTCTGGTCTATGGCAGTGCCTCTTGGTGTCTCAAATATGTTAAATCATGCAGTTACCTTTTCAGAAAGACTTTCAGTGGCAAATGCCAGTGTAGAAGCCAGCAGGTGGGTGCTGCTTCTGCTGCCTGCAATGCAAAGAGCTTCAGTTCTTGGGGTGTGTTTGGGGTTGTGTTTGCTTTACCACTGCTGCCTGGCTTTGGGATGTAGGCTCCCAGGGTCAGAGAAAGAAGCCTGTCCTCTGGGAAATAAATTCACCCTATCCCTACCTTGTTGCACTGGCTCTGTTCTCATCTAATGCCAACTTTTGCAGGGTTAGGTGTGGGTAAGATAATTCCAAGCCTAAGGCTTTGAACTTCAGTGTGGTCCATAATAATGTAGAATCTTAAAGGCAGCAAAAGTCTGAACCACTATTTAATGTTATCTCATGAAAATGTTGGGCCAGCCTTAAGGGAGGATAGTGGCAGAGTAAGCAGTTAGTGTTGTGAATAGTTGTGTTTTGTTGCTTACCTGTGAAATAAGTGAAATAAAAAAAATATGTTTAAACTCAAACCATGTTTAAACTCAGGTGAGCAGTTCTGAAATGCATTTCTGCTGCCTCGGTGTTTTCCATCTGCTTTGTAGAGAGGGGGTAACTCTTCTTGTTCAATCTCTTCCTTCCAGGCTTTGAAGGCAAGTTTTTAAATACAAGACTTTGACATACAGAACTGTGTCATTCTCAAATCTGCCATGACCTATATAAATATTGCCTTAAACATTGGCCTGGATGGAAAAGTTTATTCTCCTCCCATGGGTGTTCAGTTTGCTTGGCTGCTTAGCTGTGAATTTTTGCAGTCACTTCTCATCTGACATGTGCCTCTACCCACCCTTGGGTGCTCTTGCCACTTCTACCTGGTGGAAACAATCTTTAGCACCACTCGTCTCAGTGAAATTAAAGACAGGGTTAGCTGCTGAGAAGCTGTGTATTCAACCTCAGAAAGCTTTTCCTTTTTGAAGTTAATTGGCTTGAAAGATTTTGTTTGCTCCTTTGGAAGCAGTGCATCGTAAAGATCTGGATTGAGTATTTTGAGTATTTTATTACAGGCTAAAGTACCTTGGTACTAAAGAATAAAAAGACTGACTATATAAATCAATGCTTCATTGTATTTATTATGCTATTTACTAGACCTCCAACTATACTAAATTTTTATAGATGCAAAATCATTAGCAGTATCCAAATTGGTTCAAAAGATGCTGATGAGAACATTGAAAGTTTCTGCAGGTACTGATAATACTGTTTGCAGTGCTTGTCCCAGTTTCTGTGACTGAACCAAAAGTGCAATTTTTGTATAATTTTAATGACCCCTAAATAGATTCACTTATTCCACACAATATATTAATTTTCCTATTCAGTGTTTGACTTGCTTGGACATGAGTTCCACTTGTTTCCTCCTCATAATTTTGTTCTCTTTGGAAGTAGGCGAGATGGAGATTAGCAGGTTTCCTTTCTCCTCCCCCCCAGAAGAACCCCAAAAAACCAAACCAACCAAACCCAAACGAAACCAGAAACCTGAAAAAAACCATCCAAAACAACAGAAGATGAAAACCAAACAACAGGAAAAGCAAATGCAGCACCCAGGATGTCTGGACAAAAGAAGACCAGATGCAGAGTGAAAGGCACATGGTACAGATTCTGGCTTCTTCCTACAAGGATTGCTACAAGGACAGAAAACATGCTGTGATTTATTCTCGTGGCAAAAAAACCTTGCAAATGGAACAAGTAGTACAGAAATCTCAATATGTTGTTGCTAATACAATTTACATTTAGAACAGTGTGTCCTCATTCGCCATTATGCTCTGTTTAAACACAGCTAAATTAAACTAATCTATAGGCAGAGCTTCTTGAACTGCAGTCAGAACTTTCACTAAATGAACATCTAACACTTAATTTAATGGTAATTATACAGCTTTTTAAATTTTTTTCCCTGTGTATTATATTTATTCAGTAGTTTTCTGCGTATATAATAATATCAAATTATTATGCTGTCTCTCAAAGTTGTAAATCGTATCATTTTTGCAGAGACCAGAAAATGACTTGCACTTAAAGATATGTTTATCTCTCTATATATGGTGGATTTTAAATTGAACAGTTCCAGACATAACTTCCCTAATATTGGTTAATCCATCTTTAATTAAAATGTTAATTACTAATCCAGATATTGCACATAGAAAAATCACCCTACAGTAAACTGTGCCTTATTTGCACAAGGATGAAAACGTGCAATTACATGGCAATCTGCTCTCTGGAATTGCTGTGTGGTTGTATTTCATCTGTGATAACCAACTAAACCCATCTGGTTATTGTACTAATTGTTTACCTCTCCCCCCCCCCAAAAAAAAAAAGGAGAGAAGGCAGGGGGGGAACTTAATTTTGTGCTAGTTAAAAATTTCTCCTTGGGTCAAAGTGAGGCTTAAAGTTCTCTTTTAGGGGAATTGTTGGGCAGAATGGGTTCTGTCAGTGCTCCTTGACTAGGAAACACAGTTGAAATCATATCTTCTATGTAACAAAACTCCCTGTGTCTGAGCAATGTATTTCAGAGGTCAGCCCCAGTCAATCTTGTTTTCCAGCCAAAGGTTACAGAAGGTAAAGTTAGCTAGAGGAAGTGTGTGCTTCTCATGTAAAAAGTGTGTTGAAGGCAGCCAGCTTGCTCCAGAGGGCTGCTCTTCTTAATAGAAGATAAAATCCCAGTGGTTCAAAATGTGTTTTTCATGTAAAATATTAGGAAATACTTAATTGCTGAATGGAATGCCATACAATCCTTTGTACCTAAAATTAGTTCAGATCTCTTTACCTTGTACATAGCATTTTTCATCTGTTGTGTTCTCCTGAATGCCATTAACAATTCTAACATGTTTCATGCCACTTTTTCAGTGTAGGCATGTTCAGATCAAACTCTTAAAATCACAGGGTTTTTCAGTCAAAGCCATATATTAAATGGAGAAAATAGAGACTTGCCTATAGAGTGCCATCTGTTGATTTTTATTTAATTAGAAAATCGTATTCATACATCTGTCTGACTCATACAAAGTGCATTCTAGTAGATAAGCCTTTTAAAAAAAACCTAATTTTTTCTGTAGAATCTGGAAGGAAAAACAGCCCTCCGAAATACATTTAAGATCTTAACTATTACTAAATAGTTTTTAACAAAAGTCATGTCTCTTAATTCCAGATATCTTAACAACCAGTTCCTATTTGGGGTTTCTCTGAATACCACTGGAAAGGCTAAAGCTTTTGGGTTTTGGATCTGCTTTTTTCATATTTTTTTTAACCTGTTCATTTTTTTCATCAAAGGAGTTCACCTCTTCACCTTTCCTTTAATCTTTCCTCCCTTTCATTTCCCTTATTCCAGTGTTCTTTCCAGCTTGTGAAAGTCACTTATCTCTGTTTGAAACTCTACCTGATTTGCTCCAGCAGCACGGTTTCCCTGGGCAAGTTCATCCAAATGGATAAAGAGGAAGATGCCTTTGACATTTCTGCTGTACCAGGAGGATGCAGCCACTCCTTGGCTAAGAGCTACAACAGAGAGGTTATTTTAGGAATGCTATGGATTTGTATATATGGCTTTGGCTTGGTTTATCAGTCACTCTGTCTTTGAGACGTATTTGAGTATTTGTTATTGATGCATGAATAATACTGCTATTTATAACTTGTTTTCAGTTGAAAAAAACTGGCCAGTTGAAAAAAACAGGAGAGGCAGTCTGCCTGGAAACCGTATTCATTTAGGTTCCTTATAAGGCCAGAATAATTTGTAAAAAATAAAAAAAGTCTAAGCTTCACTACTTCTCCAGGGTGAGGTCTTGAGCAGCAGAGCCCTCTCCAGAGGAGCTTGTGCCAGCTCAACCCTCCAGACAAGTCCTCAGTTTAGGATCCTGGGGGATCTCTGCTCTTCCCCTTTGACTCCTTGAACCATCTTTACTACTAAATGTGAAGTTGTCCTGTCTGGTGGAAACCTGGAATCCTTATTTCTGCAACCCGCTTGAAAATGCATCTTCATCCCTGGGCTCTCCTAATACCTGGTCTAATGAATGGAGGCAGGTAGCAGTTCACTTGTGCCCCAGTTTTATTATTTCTCCTTGTTCCTGGATAGACAGATTAGGAATGATTTGCTTTCCCCCTTTCATTGTAGGTTAGGACTAAAGATGGATTTGCTATTACACCTCGCTGTGACAGAAGGGGTGAGTGATATTGTTCAGGATTGGCAGCTAATAGAGAAGTAAAACTGATCTTCACAAGACATTCCCAAAGTCATTATTTAGTGAATTGTAAATGAAGGGGTTATTAAGAATGGCATCCTCAATAAGAATATATTTTTCATTTAATTGGCCTTTTCAGGCTGCTTTTTCTTGAACCCTCAAAACTGAATTCCTTTTGAAGTAGAGGGCAAATGACAAAAATGCTTACTGGGTGTGTGTTGGGTTGGGGCTTGTCTGGTGGAGGCAAAAGGATGCATGTAGAAAGACAGCAGAAAGGGAAATCCAAGTTTGTCTTCACCCACTCCACGAAGGTAAGGAACTGCCAGGCTTTGGATGCCACCTTTTAACTGGTGATAAATGGGAAGATGGGAAGGTGAAGTGGCTTTGATAGGTGCTTAAAAAAACAAACAACAAAGATGTTAGCGTGATAAAAAGGAGGGATGGGAGGTCAGACTGGGGTGCTTTTAGTGGGCAAAGTGGCCAGAAGAGTCCTTAGGTTTTGAAAGAGAAAAAGGTTAGGGTCAGATGGGCAGTTCAGGGGAAGAATAGGAGGAATGAGAAGTGGGAGATGACCTTAATTTCCCGCAAATGTTTTCTTTTTCTTTCCTCCTTCTGCATAAGCAGATTCACTCAGGGGCCATTTATCTTGGAATAAGTCTCCAGAGCTTCAACCTTTTTACTAAACTACCTCTTAAAAAAACCTCTAAATGAAAGTTTAACAACCCCTCTCCCCCAATAAAGATTGTTCAATAAAATCATAACTGTGTATTTCTTGGCTCACATCCATGTGTCAGTTTCTGCAGAAGTGTAGGGAAAAAGACTGGGAGGATATCTACCAAATGTACTTTTTTGTTGTTGGTTTTTTCCCTCTGATTATTTTATGTCTTCTCCTACACCCTCCTCCCTCCACTATTTCCTTTATGTGCTTTTAGTGCAGCAGAATTTTGAGACAATATTGGTCTGGTGTATGAGCCCCATCTTCACACCTTCTTTCCATACACATTTTAAACCAGTTTAAAAAAAAGTCCCTTTCTAATGCCATCCCCTGAGTTTTATGTTTATTAAACTCTGAGTGTGGTAAACACCATTTCTTATTTATTTCTGTGCAGTCACTCCTGGACCAGCCTCTCACCAGTGTCATCACCCAGGGTGATTTCCCTTAGAGTCTTGAAATTCCTATTAGCTTTGTATTTAAAATACTCTGCTTGTCATCCATTTAGAAGTTCTTCACAAAGTAAGCACAACCCTTGTTTTACTTGGGCAACAAGTTGGGACCTAGAATTGTGAGTAGAGCTGGAGAAAATAATAAAGGGGGAAAAAACCCACAAAATTTAAAAAAATGCACCTAATAACTGTGTTCGTATTTCTTCAGCAGTATAGCAATAAGTTCTAAATGCCTTCCCACTGTGGTGATTTCTAGTTCACTTTCAAAAAATCCAGCTTATTGAAAGTGTCACTATTAATAGCCTTTGGGTGGTCCAATAAAAGATAATTCAATAGGATATCCCAGTTAAGCAGGGTACCTTGTTTACATTGGGTTTCTGCCCAGCAGCTGCTTATGCTGAAGTTCTACAAATGATCCAGGAATTAATCAAGGTGTAACCATGGGGACAATGTGAGTGTAGTCACCATAATGTGACCTGTAAAGATAAATTACATAATTCATCTGCAATTCGGGATGATCCAAGGTAATAAGCTACAGATTTCTTGACTGCCCTGGGGAGATGGTGATGCTGTTGAAGGAAATGTAAATCCAGCATTTATGGTGTTAGGGCTCCATATTTCTGAAAGCTGTGGCCATAAGGTGTGAAACTGGGCTCCAAATATATATGTGTATAGCAGCATAAGCATGTTTCTGGATGTAAATTGGAAGAAAACTTGTGTATGTTTTCTGGGTTAAAAGCAAAGGGAAAAACAACTGGTCAGTGTTAGGGAGAATAAAGTAATTTAATTGGATTTCTCATTTTTAGCTTGCAAGATAATTGCCTCATTATGGCTGATAGGTTCTGATTTTATTATGTTGGTGTTTATCAGAACTGCTTGCAGTTTTTGGAAAGATGTAACCAGTCACAGAAGCCTTTTGGATGCTCAGAAATGGCTGTTAGGAATAGTTCAAATATATCAAGATGGGATATTTAGCCCAACAGTCATTTTTAGATGGGGGAAAGATCATTATGTTATGTTGAATTAATAGTACTGTTTGTTTTAACTTGGTCCTATGTTTAGAGCTCATCAGGACACTCATGAGAATATATGAATTAGTTTGTTTAAATTGCATTATTTAATTTGATTGTTTAAATTGCCTTTCTATTTTTACATGCAGTGATTTTTTATTTTTTTTTTTTTAGCTGAAAACATTTTTCTGATTTGGATTTTCATCTGTGCTTGGTGCATGTGCTCACTACTTAGGTTCTCCTGCAAAAGATCTTTTCTCTTTCCTCAGAAAAGCAGTAAGAATTAATGTGCTGGCAAAACCCAGAGAGAGCTGTGAATAATGAATACAGGATCTTTCTCCTTCACTGCCATGACAATAAAACATTGGCCAGCTTTTTTATTAAAAATGTTGCATTGGTAATTATGCCCCAGAAAAGAACAATTCAAGTGCAGAAAACTCCTAGATCCTCATCTGCCAGCATATTTGTGTGAGTTGACAGATGGGGCTGGATTTGATGTAAAAAAGGTTTTGCAGTGGTTCAAACAGCTCTGTTTACCTGTTGCTGCATCCAGCTTGGAATATTCCTGGAGAAACCTAGAGTTAGCTTTAAACCAGGGTTAGTTAAAAGGTTAAATATGGGAAGGGATGGCATAGAGAAAGCTTTCTGGCTGTGTTTCCTTAGTGAGATTGTGCAAATCCTTCTCCTCATTCAGTCTGTAAGACACATTTGTTAGATGTGGTTAATAATTGTTTAAATGTGATTCTGGTAAAATCAGGCAAAAGTTTGGTTTTTGCAGCCTAAGGGGATCCTTTTAAACCATCCTTTCAAGGTCAAGGACAGCTTTGTCATTGACTTTAAGATTAGAGGGTTCAGTAAAGTGAATTGACTGAAATCAAAGTGATACAGGTCAGATTTAAACTAACAAGCAGAAAACTTTGATTTAATTAATTGATTTTAATCTTATTGTGAATTTATAGTGTTGGCTGTTTTCTTTGAGTAGCTTATCAGTTGAAACGTACTGATTTGTGACCAAAGGGAGATTTAGCAGATACATTTTTGGCCAAACAGTGATACTCTGTTCTGTTCCCAGTCACATGGGTCTTTTTCTGACTGGGTCCATATTTAACTCTAACTCTCCCTAAATTTTGGGCCTCTTTGAAGTGTGAATGGTCCAGACTTTATTTAGTGTCTATTAATTCTCAATCCCTGTTTTCCTTTTATTTGCCTTTATTTTAAAACTGGGTATGACTTTGCTCTGATTCCTTGCCCACTCCTAATTGGAGTGGAATTTTGTGGACACTAGAGGGAGCACATTGTTTCAGGAACTTGAAAAATTTAGTCCTGTGAAACCAGGATGATCTAATCAGATTATTTATATATAAATAAAATATAAATAATTATATATGTGTGTATATATATATATATAATCAAGCTTGTATGTCCCTGGTCATTTGTCAAGGGGAAAACATGCAAAAGATAAAAGGACATTAAACAACAAAAAAGCCCAACCCTCATCTAAAAACAAACAAACCCTAAAATACTTAAAGCATTTTCTAGAAAGCAAGAGTGGTCCCTTGTGATCTCCAGCATAGTTAAAACTACAGATCAGGCCCAAAGTACAGTACAGGCAGATTTCAGGCATATATTTTCAGGCATATTTTGTTTTTCAGTCAATACTGCTGCATGGTTGGATGTGAAATGCACTTCACACTTAATCCTTCTTTCTGTATTTAGGAAATATGTTGTCTGACTAAAATGAAATAGCTTGGTCTAAAATACAAATGGAGGTGTTGATAGTGCATTACACTGTTCAAGATGAATGGGGTTGAGTGTTTGGTATTGAAGGAATAGAAATATTCCATATTTTTTAATACATAGTAAATGTTAGAGCACTAGTAGTAATTTTTTTGTCTGATTTTTCTTCTCTGTAGCCTTTTAACCAGTTTTAACTTCGAGTTCTAATGACCAGGTTGGTTTCAGTAATGTTGCATACGTTCCAGGGGAAATATATTGTTTATAATAGGAATATTTCATCTACAGTGTAATTTTATTGGCTTGTGTTACAATGCATTGATTTTTTTTGTCTGAATTATTTGGGCTTTGTGGTGGATGCATTTGTTCTGGTTAGGAGTGTGTGGGAGTCACTAGAGCTCTTGTGTTGCAGCAAATACATTTTCATTTACAAGAAAATGTAACATTTGAAAAGATTAAATGGACATTATTGGTCAGGCACTGTATTTTCCAACATGCCATTCTTTCTAACATGTAAAATGTGGCAGCACTTGAGAGAATGCTTATCTAACTCTTCATCTGATTTTTAATGTATGTAATTGTAGATCTGTTGTATAACGGGGTGTCTGCGTTACTGAAATATGTGTTTATATCAGTGATTTCTCTCTTTCTTAACTCAGAAATAATAAGCTTGGCTGACTAATGCCTATTTAATTATTCCTACTTCTGCAATGTAATTGAAATGAGATGTGAATGCAACATCTTTAACCTATCATCAAACAAGAGCCTTCAGGTTTCTGATCTGAAGCAGTGCTATCAGCATCAGCCCTGAGAGCAGGTAATCAGCTCACCTATTGATCTGACACGAATTTCCATCCCTTCTGCCAAGTGTGCTGCAACCCCTCCAATGCCTCTGCTACTCTGAATTTATTGTTTTCTATATCTGCTTTTCTGTATTTAAAATGGGAATGTTTTCCCATCTCACAGAGGGAAGAATTCAAAGCATTATCAAGTTCTAGAACTTTCTGGCACTGTCAGAGCCTGAAGTTCCGTGGTCAGTACACAGAGTGAAACTCAATGGCTCCAGTACTGGAAACCAGTAGCTCTTGGACAGGAAATTACCAGCTTTGAACCTGAATCAAGATGCAGCACATTGAAGCTCAAACCAAGCACTTTGCTTTTATACAACAAATTATTCTTCCTTGTGTACAGTGAGAACACAAACTCTTTGCTGTGGTCCACAGCAAATATGTATAAAACATGTACATAGACCTATAGTTTTTCCTTCCCACACTGAAATTCATGGAAAAGTATTTGACAGAGGAAATCTGCTGTTGTTTCATGGAGAGCCTTTCCTTTTTTTTTTCTTGTAGTTCCCCACCAGTCATCTCCCATCAGGCAAAGTTGCTCCTTTCTCTGTTACCAGTCAGTAGCTCAGATTTTTGACAGGCCTCTGCCAGAGATGAAAGGTCTGGAAATGATGAATGTGATAATTCTGCATGAGCTTTGGCTGAGTTTGTTGTCCATGTCAGCAGATGGAGCTCCAATGGACCTCACCTCTGGTGCCAACACTGAAATTGCCTTGCTGGTTGGGCAGTAAAATTGTTTCTTGATGCCTGGCAGTCTGGGTTCATAAATAATATGCATTATCTGTGTGGGGTTTTTTTGGTTTTTCTTTTCTGCAATGGATGTGACCAGCTGTAACACAGATGGAACAAGCAGGCTATGACCAAAACAGCTTATAAAGCCATTACTTCCAAAAAATATACCTGTGCTGTGGCTGTCACCTGCTGCAGTCTGTGCTCTTTGGCCATGCTGGAGAGGGCACAAAACCTCCTTTTGCTCCCTGCCTCCTGCCAAGGGTCTTTTCCCCTGATAAATCTGTGCTCAGAGCTGGAGCAGAATGACATGAGATGGAGAGATTGCTTGCAGTGTGCATCACTGAGCCAACCACAACATTTTTATTGAAAATGTGTTTAATACCAACATTGAATACCCCTGAGTAGAGTTTGCAACGTTATGGAGATGTTGGTTCACATACATACGTTCCTGTGAACTTAAATGCTTTTTCCAGGTTTTGCTGCTCAGCTGTGCCTAAATATCAGGTATTCAACAACTGTTACAGCTGCATTTAATCCATGTAAGTGAAAAAAATATAAGTACAGCAAGAGTCTAGCTACATACAGAAGTCCTGTCAACTCTAATGGTTGTTACTCAAAGTTAAACCAAGACAAATGGACTTCCCAGTGCTTAAATACCTCTAGTTTGGCTAGCAACAAATTAATGACTTACAAAACCCAAAGCAATTTTGCTACATTTAATATTCTGCAACTGCAAGCCAGTGTATTATATACATTAATCAGTTTGTCATAAATGAACCCCTATTTTGTATACAAGCAAATAAAACAGACAAGCCACAAAATATTTTATGTATAAACCAATATGTAACAAATGAATGGACACAGTCTTAATATCTGACTCTTTAAATAAAATATGCTTACATCAATCTGCTCGTTATAAAAATTTATATAGCCTGTATGAATCAATAAGTGATATATATAACCTACATTTAACTCTGACATGTTTGGTACTTCATAATTACCTCAATTTAATGAAAAGTTCCGAGTTTTAAGGCAGTCCTAGAAGCAACTCAAATTTTAATTAAAAGTTTTACCTTGGTTTTAAAAAGGTCATTTTAGCCAAGGGGAGATAATGTCATTTTCTAGTATCACATCTTGCTTCAGTTTGTAATTGATGTTATTTTCTGGCTGCTGAAGAATAATTGATAGTGCTGCTAAGGAGAGGGGGAAAAAAACAAAGCAAATTCAGTAGTGTTTTTGCAGGTTTTTTTAGAATACAGTTTTCCAATGTCAGAATGTTCATGAGTTTCTTTGTCCTGGCAAATAGCCAGTGTGCAAGATAGAAATGCATAACAATGTTCTTAATTGGTGAAAAAAATGTCATATTTTACTAACAAAGTAAAAGTAAATGTCAGGAAGTGTTTACTGGTGAGACAACAGTGTGCACTGTGACCCACTAGAAAATTATATGTTGAAGCATGTACCTATCCTACAATTTCTTAATTTACTTCTTTTCATATTGATTAGCAAAGCATTCTGCTTGCCACATTCAGTGCAGAGTATCTGCTTCATCACTGTGCATGTATAATTCCAGAATAAGACTGCTAGGTACCTGTAAAAAAATTTGCAGGTTATTCAAACTTAAAGAAAAGAACAAACAAAAAAAAACCCCACCCCAAACCAAAAAGCAAAGCAATGTAACAATTCAAAGTGAATTTTGAAGGCAAAATCACCACTCTTTAAATGCAAAGTTTTTCTGAAAAAATGCTGCCTCTGATGCAAAGTATTGTTGTTAGAAGACTGAAAACTAAGAAGGTACCTGATGGGAGGCAAATCAAACCAAAGGGAAAACAAACAATAGATTGACAGACAGAAGTGAAGGAACAGAATGGAAAATGAGAAAAATGAAAACAATATTTCATATGGAATTTTTTTCCTCCTCATTCTGGGGGCCATAAGAGTTGTTCTGCAGTTGTGGGGTGGCCCTTGTTTAGCTCAAGGGAGACTCAGGGTTGGAATAAGAGAATTTGAAAGCAAAATGTGATCCTGATGGTCCACATCTGGCTGTGACCATAGCCAGCTCATAGCTGACAAGAGAAAAAGGAGAACTTTGAGATTATTTGTTTTTTTGGCATGGGGATAGGAATGGCATGCCCAGCCCAAAGACATGGAGGAATATTTCATTGTAATTCAAACAACTCATGAAAATGGCTGACTTGACTTAATCTATTGACTCCACCATCTTCATTATGAATAATCCTTTCTTTCAAGCCACTTCCTGGTTCTAAAATAATAAAACTGTAATGCTTTTCATACTTGCTGGAGAAATGCAGTGACTAACTAGCTGTTTCTTTCATAAAACTGTAATCAGAAGCATTGAGCATTGCAGATATCAATGTAACTTTGTTAAATTTTCAAAAGATAAATTTGCTAAAAATTAGCTCAGACACCCTTTGTTAAGGCTCTTACAATTTAAGAGACAAATTCATAAATGCTTGCTGTCTGCTTGCTCTGAAAATCAAAGATCCTGCTGAGCACTCAGAATTATTGGAAATCGATGAATTCTTAGTATGCAGAAGGTCAGATATGTTTCTCAAATGCACAGATATACAATTAAAGTATTGCAATGCATATGTGCCTTGTTTGAAAAGACGTCTTTGTGTCAAATTGTTATTCCCCTCAATCTGTCAAGTAGTGGATTTCAAATCCTGAGGAAACATATCCATATGTATGGATGTTACTCTGGAAAGTTCTGATGGTGCTTTGAGCATAGTAATACAACTCTGTTTAATGTTATGTGTGCTTCTGGTTTTGGGTCAGTTTGCTTCCAGAGCCATTTGTATCTTTTACACTAATTGCAAATTATTCCCTTTGCTGTTTTGTAGTGCATCACCTGGAGTTTTTAAAATTTCAGCCTTTTTTTTTTTTCTCTTAATTTTTCCCCCCCCTTGGTAGTAGAGGGGCTGTGTCTTTGCACCTCCCCCAGTCTTGCATTAACCTAGGTTTATTCCTGCATTAACCTAGGTTGGTAAACTTGATTTTCTACCCAAATCGCTTGAATTGGAGCCTGGATTTTCAGAAATCTGCTCTAAAGCTTACATGAGGAGTTCATGCCTTGGTGCTAGGATAGATAATTTGATCATCAAACCCACAGAGTTCCCTGCACTTCCCACAAAGTTAGAAAAGAGCTGCTCATTACTCAGGGAGGGTGAAGTCAGAATGCTGGGGGTGGTTTTGGTTTGATCTTAGTCCAGATTCTCACTTTGGTCAGACCAATAGAATAAGGTCTTTCTGTCTCAAAAGGTACCATTCAGTATCAGTAATGCACAGTGTTGGATGATGCATTTTCAGTGTATCATGGAACCAAGTGCTGACACCATGCACAAGAAATCCTGTAGTGTCTGTTCTTCCCCTGTCAGCCTTGTTCAGAGTCATTCTGCCACTTTCTGTCAATCCTCAAATTGTCCTAAGTTCTGAATAATCAGTGCAATAATCAGGAAAAAGCTCATTTAAAAATAAATCTTAGTTGAACTAAAGGCTTACCCAGTCTTCCTCAAAGATAGAAGCAGAGCAGAGTTGGTTCATCCCCAAGCTAGTGTCACTATAGTGTTGTTCGTAACCTGGTCTCTTTTAAAATAATAAAAAAACAAATGAAAAAGACCCTACGTGTTTATTCCCCTACTGGAATATGCATGTGCATCTGAAAAATGAATGCCAGTGTTTTGAATGCTGCCTATGAGATTTTGAGCCACCTTCTGGGAAAAATAGGGACAGTGAAAGAAGCCCTTAAAACGTCTCTGATAATTGTACCAAAATATTAGGTGTCTTGAAGACACAGTCCAATACTTGATGCCACATGTAGATGCATTTTCAGTTAGCTTAAGGCAGGCTTGATTTGAAAAACCTTGTTGAAACCCATGGTGTTTGAGCAAACCATTGTTGTTTGATGGCACAAAATCTCCAAAGTTCAGGAAGGAGCCACCATGTAAATTTGCAAAGTAAATTGTCACAGTATAAAAGGTGCTTTTTTTTTTTTTTTTTCTTTTTAAAAAAAAAAAAAAAGTTGTTTTTTCTGTAAAATTGTTTGTTTCTAGCCAGTGCAGTAACTGCCACAGGACACACATGTAGGGCAGCTGATAGTTCAGTGCTGGCATTGCAATGTAATGGCAACCTCAGATGTGAAATAGCTTCACTGAGAAATAACTTCTGGGTTGCAAAACCAGTAAGTAGATGGTTCCAATGAGCAGCTTGGTCAAGGGAGGAAAATCTTTCTGTGTGTGACATTGATGGTACTTGGGAGTTTTACAAAGATCTCTGAACCTTCCTGAGGCAGAACAGCTGAAAAAGGAAGGGTTCAGCTTCCAAAAAATCTATTTTCAGCTTGGGCTAGTTGGAAGTTGTGTTGATCCTTAGGTATAGGGAGCCTTGACCTTGACTTGTCAAGATTGCAAGCAAAGCAGATGAGGTGATGCACTGGGTATGTGTTGAAGGCTGGACAGCAATGTTTATCTGCTTGTGCTTCTACAATAGGAATAGTTGAGCCAAAGTAATGGAAGTGTCATTTGGTCAAGAGCTCTTGGTCATTTGGTCAAGGTCATAATGGACCCCAAAAATTAGCAGGGTTAGCACTAAGTGACCTTCTGAATGGAAAATGGGCCAGAGACCCTTTGAGTAGTGCCAGCTTATGTTGGAAAACCATCTCTCAGTGTCAAGTGCAAACAGCCACTGGATGTATTGAAAAATTGCAATGATTTAAAAGTTAGTGTTGGATTTGGGGGTGCTGAGCCACTCCCAGAGCACTCTTGCATGCTGGTGGTAATTCTTTTAAGTGTTTATCTTCCTCTGTGAGTTGCAAATGTTTTGGGGAGAAACCTTTAGAAAGTGTTAGTGTGTGTTGATGGAGCTAGGGTGAAAGCTATCCTCATCTGCCATGCTGCAGAACATACATGTAAGCAGCTTGGTAAGGTATCATATCTAGAAGTTAACCATAAGCAGAGCTGAGAGGCATCAGATTGTCCTCTAGATTGACTTTGAGGACAAATTCTTGCAGGATCTCAAAGCAGAAATCACCATGCAGTTGAACTGAAGAGACTTTAATGAACCAAGTTACTGGTAGGTTGTTTTCTATTTTAATTACCAAAGCATGGTGGGACAGAGGAAGCCTCTGAGCCTATTGATATCAACATTAAAGTCAAGTCTTACAGACTTGAGTTTTTGCAGTGGCCCTGAGTGAGGAGGGTCAAGAGGCATGGGATTTATGGGGCTTTACCACAGGGATGAGGGCAGCAGCTATGGGAGTTCTGAGAGGTGCCCTCAGCAGGTCCAAGGGAGTTGTTAAAAAGGTTACTGACAAATCCAGCCTGTTCAGGAGGAAATGTTATGGGTGAAGGACAAAGTTGTTTTGGTTGTTATTGTAATAAGAAATTGGTAAAAAAAATCACCTCGGAGCTCTACAATTAATATACCCATTCTGTATTGCTGGCAGAGCAAATTACAGGAATAACATAAGAAAATACAAAAAAGAGTGAATTATGTATTGAGAAGGCGGGACTAGGAAACAATATAACCAGTAAAAACTCTCTCTTGCTATTGTCTCTGATAATCCCAAATAATTTTATAAAACTGTGCTGTTAAATGGGCTGTGGCCATACCTCATCCATGTGGAAACTAGTGTTCTGCTGCTTTCCTCACTCTGGGCCTATATTAAACTGCTATGTTCATCTAAAAGATAAAAGCAGTTCAGTTTTTAAGTTTTTTGACAGCACGTTGGGTCAGTTCCTGGTTTTAGCTAAATTGGTTCAGTCTTCCCAAGCTATTCTAATAAAAATTCCTGCATGTATAGAAAAAGCTTAGTGAAGCATAACATGTCTACAGACTTCCCTAGAAATGTAGCAAGGAAAATCAGACAAGATGGTTACATCAAGGGAAAAAAGCCTGGCTAAGCAGTCAACTTGCAATAAAAACAAGAAAAGTAAAGACTAAATTAATTGCTGGAGTAGCACAGCGTTGTCTTTGAAAGTGTAGATGAGAAGCATGAAGGACAAGACTGACTACTGAGATTTTAGAAATCACAAATATCAGACATTCAGTTTCTTTCTAGTTTCTGACATGTCTACTGATCCCAACCAAACCACTGTTTGTTCAATATTCATGAATGAAAAGCCATTTTGTTCTAAAGTCTGTGGTAAAGAAAGTGTTCCCAGCACTGAGACCAGCCTTTGGAAGCTGAAAGTTTAGGATGAACAGGTGAGTGTTGAGAAATGATAAAATAACAGAAGAATGAATAAATGTCAAGCTCAAACAGAAGTGAAGTGGTTTCCATAGGAACACAGATGTGTACCTCATGTGCATGACATATTTAGCAATTTGATTGCATGTTTGTGCTGACCTTACAATTGAAAAAGGCCATTTGAGAGTTCTAGCATTTGAGGATCCTAACAAGGGATCGTTAAGCTAATGGCTCCTGAAATCCTCCTAAACTCCTCTGGTAAAGTTCAGAGCTGTAAATGGCTCACAAAGAATCTGAAGCATAAATCATTAAACAACTGAGTTCCACTTTACCCTGGGCAAAGTACTCTACTGTGTGTCAGCACAAAGAAAACCTGCATGAAAATGTTCTTTAATGTACATCGTGGTGATCTTGAAAGCCAAGGCAGGAGAAACACTGAGCAGCAATCTTTCTCCAGTAAGTACCAGTTGGTCATAGATTGCCTCATCACTGGTTTTATGGCCCACCTACAGTCAAGCCCTTCTTGAGCTCTGCAGCCTCTGATGCACCTCTACTCACCAAACTATATATTTAAACAAAAAAACCCAAAACCACAATCCCAAACCTGTCCAGGCATAAGTGACATTTGTAGAGGTGTGTGAGTCCATAGAGACCTTTGAAGTATGACTCATTCCAAAGAACTTGTTGATTCATTTGAAACATAGCAGTGTCTGATAACTTGGGTGTTCAGGCTGAGCTTTGGAGAGCTTGCAAAACAAGTTGGCTCTTTGGGAAACTTTCCAAGCTACATAAAGACCAACCAGTCAATAACTTTAGCCTCTAGTGATTTGAACACATTGAAATGAATATTTGAGTGCAAACTTGTGGCTTTGCGTTTTTTTTTCTTTTTTCTGTGCAGAATCAGTGTCACAACCTGAGCAGTGGGACTTCTGTTGTGTCTCTGAGCCTCAGCAGGTGCTGGTGGCACTTACCTGCCTGGAAGGCACCGTGCCATGACCTGCTTGCTGGGAGATTCTTACATCTGTTGTGGTTATAAGGGGTATCTAAATTGGGACATAAATTGTCTCTAGTTAATTATTGCATTAAATGAGCAATGTGGACTGCTAAGCATTATTATTCCCATTTTACAATTGAAGAAATGAAGTTAGTGGTGTCTTAGTGATACGGCTGTATTTAGCTGCATATCTGGACTCTCATGAGTATCATAAATCAGAACAAAATCTGTCGTGTTTCAGCTGTTCTGGTCATTGAAAACAGACTGATAATGAAGATAAATTTGTGCATATGTTGTACTTGTTCAGAATGTACAATCGCTACTCATTTCCCCGAGAATCAAAGGTGATGCCTGAACTCGGGCTGCTGAATGCTCCAGGATAATTACCCAGGCTCAAAAAATGAATCCCAAATTGGGACATAGTAATAGTGCTGATCTCTTCACTGCAGCAAACTCAGGTGCCATAACTGAGATCTCTACATTGAGATCCTCTCTTTCATCTGGCACATGATTTTTTTCTTGAGCTAAAGATGCACATTCCAATCTGTGGGTATTTTGTTATATATATACACATTGAAAAAAACCTGTTTGTTTCCTTGCAGATCACTTCTTTTAGGAAAATGTGTGTCACTTTTCCAAACAATGGGAGTAAATGACCTGACTGGGTGCTTGTAAGGTTTTCCTTGTAAACCCAGACATTTTTCTATTAAGTCATGGGTTTTAGCACTTCCTGCAGTTAATCAGAGATGTCTGAATGGACCATCAAGGACACTCAGCTCTCAGGTGGGTCTGTGTCTGCTCTTGGGGTACTTCAGTTGTGCAAGAAAGAAACGGATTTCACTGGCTTTACCTTTTGTGAAAAGACTTATTAAAATACTTAATTTGGGGTCATCAAACCCTCTTGCAGAGCAAAACCAGAATGTAAATTACTTGGTGCAAAGTGAGACTGGTGTCAGCATTTTTTTTCCTCTTTTGGAAATCCAAATATCCTTTCAGGCATTCCAAGCTTAGGTGGAATGGCTTTGCCAAAATACATGTGTGGGGGGGTTCCTTCTCTAATAGGGAGGGAGGAGAGGGTGTCAGACAGATAAAAAAAACCTGTTTTCTCTTTAAGGTCATTGTCCACACAACTTATTATTCATGGCATGAGATGATTATGTTTTTAAAATACAGAGTACAGTGTTCCTAGAAGCTTTTATGTAGACTTAGTGTTTTAATTAATTTTAATTACTTGAGGGTTTCTTCTTCCTGTGACCTACCACCAGCACTGGGACACTTGGGGAACCTTGAAGACAAATGTAGATGTGGTCAGTTTGTGGAGAGCCAAGTTCCTCAGCCAGATATATTTGTGAGATCCTGCAGGGAGCTGAGGAAATCTCTGTTTCATATCCAGTGTACCCTGCAGAGAGAGCTTTCCTGTAAGCTGAACTTTTAAATGCTCATCAGTGTGTGTCTCATCCAGCCCAGGGGAAATAATTGGGAAGTGTTTATAAAATGCATCCTTTGCCATCAGCATTTGGGAGGGGATGGGAGAAAACAGGTTCCTGTGTTGTGGCAACTGTGATCAGTAATGTTGTAAAACAAGTAAAGAAAGAGTTTGTGTGATGTGTCATAGTCTGCAGGTCTGCTGTGGGATGATTAAATGTTTTTTTATTTCTTATTTTATTATCATTCTGCCAATCCTGTAAAAGCATTCCTGAGGAAAGGTGCAATGAAGGTTCATTGTCAGGAAGCCTTACGACTTCTACAGCCAGCTTAGTATGGCTGTAGGATGTTTATTTCACACTACTGAAATGTTTGTCATTTTGCCTTTAAATGAGACACACCATGTGTGTGTCTGCCCCTTAAAATGTGACTTACAAATGGCATATAAAATGTGATTATCATTTTTAATAGCCAGTGTCACGTTTGCTTACAGAAACCTGCCAGTCCTTTGTGACCAGCCTAAGATGTGTTTGGTTTAGGCCAGCTTTGTTGTGTGGGGCTGATTTAAACAAAAGCTCTGATTTAAGTGTAATTTCCAGGCACTGAATAAAGATGCAAGCTCTGAATTTCAGCCTGCAAAACAGGAGCAGGTAGCTGGGGGTTGTAGGGTCTGACCTGTGCCGTTTTGGGGGGGTGAGGTGTTGATGTTGGGAGTAGTGTGGGTCTTGTGTGTTCTTGAAGATGAGAGCGCTGAGGCAATGTCTCCAGGGTAAATCCTGCTTCTTCCTTCACTTCCCCCTGTGTAAACCAGGAGTAGCTCAAGGATCTTGCAGGGTTTCACTGATGCAAAACGAATACTTCTTTCCCCAGAAGCTTCACAGTTCACAACTTCAGTAAAATTTTTCATGTAGCAAAATTCATTCCTCTTCAGAAATGGAAATGCTCAGTCTGGTGCCCTCAGACCAGCTCTGCTGACCATGCTCAGGGTGGGTTTGTTAATCACTGGGGGAAGGATGCAAAAAAACATCTTTTCATAGGATTTTTAAAACAGCCTTCCAAGGAAGACTTCTTCCTTTCAAGTGCCTGAACTGTGTAATCTTGGTCATTGTTTGCTTTGCAGATTGCTCTGCAAAGAGGTGCTGGGTGATACCAAGAGGAGCTGCACCCTCTCTGATCATATGGGAGGCTTCTGTATCTGAAATGTGCAGCTCTCCACCCTGACTCCTGGAGTCTGTGATGTAGAAGAATGATTTCTAATGCAAAGTAAAGGAAACTTTGGAAAAATGTGATACAGCTTTTTACTTTTGTCCTTGCATCAGGTTTTTAGCCTAAATAAATTGTGATTAAGCACATGCAGGTGAATGGTGGGATTTTATTCTTGGGGCATTTGCTTCACGTAAAGCATGTATGGCCCAAGCAAAAAGGGCTTGACAGCAAAACCAGCCAAATGCACTAATGCTGGCTCAGATGGATTGAGTTCAGAGGCCATTTGGTTAAACCCCATTAGCAAAACAGCAGCAGTGTAAGGCAAAGAAAATTCAAATGGGGAAAAACAACTTCTAAATAAATCCTTCTCACTTGTGTCTGGAGTTTGTTGTACAGCTCAAAATGGTCCTTCCAAGGAAGCTGAACCTCCTCTGGCCCATGGGATAGGAGGCAGAAAGAGGGCTCGTGGCTGGTTCAGATGACATATGAAGCATCTTTGGGTTGGCCAGGACCACAGAGGCTCTGGTGCTTCTTCCTCAGAGCTGTGTTTGCTTAACTATTGTCAAGCTTTGTGTGAATAATGTTTGAAAGGATTGACATCTAAAGAGTAAGGAATGTGATGTATGAGAGGCAGCAGTATACAAACTGAAGATACATTGTACTATTTAATCGTAGCCTCAAAGTCACAGACCCAAATGTGGTTTTTTTGTCCTTTTTGCATGCAGTTATGATAAATCAAAATTTCTTCACAAGGTGCTGTATGAAATTCTGTACAGAGAGTCAAAGGGGAGATTGGTTTTGTGGCTTCAAAGTGTTTAGAGAACAGGATATTATCATTAAAATGCTTGCTTTGGAGTTGTTGCTGTCATCCAAGTCTAGGTTTGAAGATGAAATCAGAAGGTCAAGTTTTCACAGACATTTCTCTCTGTGGACCTCTTCTGTGCATATATGGTTCTTGATTCCAAGATAGATGGCTGGGTTTCGAAAACTGTTCAGTACACAGCAACTGCAAATGATCTCAAAGGGAAGATTTCTAGAGCCCCAGAGGGGCACACAGCAGCTATACCCTTCAGCAACTTTCCTAAAGTTCATTAAGTGAATGGAAATGTCTCCTCTCAGAGATGCTGCTGCCCTGGGTAGGTGCCTGCCTGTCAGCTAATGTGGTTTTTAATGTCATGGTCAGAATAACACTTTTGAAGCTAGTGAGACTCTGCTTTGATTGTATTTAAAATTACAAGCCTGTGATAATTGTAAACATTAAATGGTGTCTTCGGAAGAGAAATCTGCCTTCTTCAAAGGGAGACCAGGGCAAAGATTTAACCCCACACCCAACCTTCTTTTCTCTGACATCTCTTCCAGGTGCATTGTCATTGTGCTATTCTTTATCTGACACTACGTTCCCTTAAGTGGAATCTATTTTAACAGTTCCATTATATTTTATTCCTAATTTTTTTTTTTTTTTTAGCACGGCTTTTAAACCATTTCTACTTTTGTTACTTCTCCAATCTCTCAGTGAATGCAGTAGCAATATTTTTCATCTTAACAGCGTGGCATTAAGTTTGGCTCTTATAAACCAATGCCAAATTATTTTGGTGCCCTCTTAGGCAAAGTGCTGCGTGTTCCCATGGACTTGATTTGTACATATCTAAAGGAAAAAAAAAAAAAAATCTCATGCTCCAGTACCAACAGCTATTTGGCTTTAAAGTGTGTTCTTGTTTTAAATGAAATACCTTTCCTTTTGCAGTACAAAAGGATGATGATCTTTTCCTGCAGTCCCTTCCCATAACACAGCGATGTAAAACTCGCCACCAGCTCATGTACAAAGCAGCTGGCACTGAACAGAAAAAACACAAAAGATTGACCAGAATTCAAACTACCACAAAATGAAATGAAAATAATCTCCTATCAGAAGCCTCTCAGAAGTATATTTCCTTTTGAACAATGAAAACTAGCATTTAAATTACATAACGGAGCCGAACAGAACCACAGAGCACCAGAGGGAAATCTGTAAGGCTTAGGTCAGCTGGGCTCCTCTGAGCTTTTCTTGGCTAAAAGGAAAAGCAATGACAAATGAATCCACTTGAATACTGTAAAAATAATAATGCTTTCTGCTGGTATTTAAGGTCTTTCAATTGAAGACCTCCAGGTTTTTTGCTTTTTTTCTGAAGTAACAGTTATGCATTGCAACTAATTTTAATATTCCATTAAGGGAGGCTTGAATATTTTCCTTTGTAAGTTCTAGGAGCAGGGTTCTCCCCTCACTTATCCCTGACAAGAAATATGGTGAATGGTAAATCTAGGAATAAAATCAAGGTGTTGTAAGTAGATCAATTAGACTTTTTCACTCAGGGAAGTCAAAACAAGAAAATAATCTTCTGTCCCTTTAAGTTAAAACACCACAAATATCACAGCGTGTCTGATCCTAAATTTATCTTCTCATTTCCCAAAAGGGTTGGGTCCCTTACTGGTAGGTGAGTGCTTGCAGTGAGCTGCTCTTCTGATCTTTCCTGACCTGGGGTTGGTCTTCTTTTTTGCACAGAGCTAAATCTCCATATGTAAGTTCACCTAAATACATAAATCAATGAGTTTGAAAAATAGCCATAATCTGGGTACCTTGTACGTTTAAAAATCATTAAACCATAAAATAGGCAAAAGGAAATAATAGCAAAACGAATTAAAAGTGAGGAAGACAGATATTTTTTCACCTCTGATTTTTAATAGGTGAATTTAATGGAAGATCAATAGTGCTGGCTAGGGTGAGCTCTACTTTAGGAAGGTAATATGTGAATATGTGCAGTTCTCAACATGGTTGTCTGCAGCACCTCAACCATGACCATCAATACCCTTTGAGTCCCATAGAGCATCAGTAGGAGGCAAAAAATGCTAGTCATGCTGTCTTGTGCACTGATCTATGAGGAAATCAATAATAATGGAATTTAATCATCAAAGCATGTTACAAGTGGGTGTGCAAAGATTAATTAACCTTTAAAAATAAGTATGAAAAAAGTAATATAGTTCCTGTTGCAGAGCTTGTGATAACTGGAATATAGAAAGATAAGAGTGGATGGGTCTTTAAAAACCTGCAAGGGTCTTTTGAAGATGAAGGAATGGGAAGCCCTGTAGGCAGCAGGTGGCAGGACCTGCCGAGTAATGAGCTCAGCCGGTGCTCAGCTCCACCTGTGCCCAGTTAGGGCTGGCCCAAGTGCGCATGATCAAGGGCCAATAAAAGGTGGGGCTTGAGATTGGCAAGGGGCTCACTCTGAAGCAGGTTCGCAGCCGTGCTGGTTGCTGGCCAGTCCTCTACCGAGCCTGTCCTCACTCTGAGCTTACCATCACTTCGAAGTTCTTCTCCTGCAACCAAGCCCTCCAGTCTGGGGCACAGATTTTTGTGTAAGACATCAGCAGAAAATCTCAAATAATCTCTAAAGGTGATAGTGGAGGAGCAGAGGTGGGAGATGGATGCAGAAGCAGAGCTTTGGCTTTCCTGCGTTTGATTGATGCAAGACCAGATTGTAGCTACTGGGTTGTGTTTGAGGCAATACCTTTTAAAAAGAGGTTTTACTGGTAAGGAGAAGGGGGTTTTAAGTTATTTTATATACATATTAACAGTGTGAATTTATGCAGCTGCCCTGTGTGAAAACAGGGACATAAATCCTGAAGTAGAGGCTTTGCATGCAGTATTGCAATGTGTGTTCTTAAATTGTGGGTGTGGGTGCAGCTCCATGTGCCTGTGGCAGCATCTTCCCTAGAACTGTTTGAACTCTGCTTTTTTCCTAGTATATGAAAGAATTTGTCCTTGTGACATATTATAGTCTCTTTCATTAGATTTAATTTCTTCTCTTGTTTATTTTATTGCACTGACTTAAGAAAAATACCATACCATGCTTGTCATTGCCTTAGGCTTTTTTTTCCCTATATAAATATTATCTTTTTGATGATTCCGAGAATTCTGAGGAAAAAAAAAATTGATTTCTGTATGTCAAAAGGCTCTTCTGTATCTCATAAATATTCTTTTTGTCAGGATTTAATAATTTGTTGTCCAAGCCAGTGCTTAAGTGGAATAGATTTATGTTAATACAAACTTTCTTTGGTATTAAGATGATCAATTTTTCAAGTGAGGAAAAAAGGGAAGGTGTCAGGAGCAACAAATGATCATATGTCCTATGGTTTAGTTGTAACCTTAGGTTCAAACCAGGTGATTTTGAGGAAGAGTTTATTGGGTAGATGTTAAATGCTTGGAGGCAAAGAGGTACTTTTTGCATAGCTACCTGTAGGGGAAATACTAATGCTCATCCAAGGCAACAAGTGTCAGTTTAAAATGTTTGCAAGGTAATTTTCCACATTCATCTTTATATTGTGAAAATTAAGAGTGGGGATTCAGCTGTCAGTGAAGCCAGGTTCCAACCCACAGCCCCCCAGGGCAGGGAAAAGCTCTCCATGGGCTTCAACAGGAGACCCCATAATGAGGCAAAAATGTCCCTTCCCCTTATTAGAGGTAAGAATAATTAGGTTTTAAGGGACTTCATGTAGCAGTGAAACCACAGTGATTCCAATTCAAGTAGGTGTAAATGAGACAAGATACCCAGTTATACAAAGTATGATAAAAGCCAGTTTGGGACCAAGGAGAGAAAGATGTCTGGTACAGCATTAATCTTTTTGGGCTATTGGTGCCTGTTAAAGTAAAGGAGTTTATAAACTGTGACTAAATATATATTATAGTTAGGATGAACCTTGAAACTTTTAAAGGAAAAGGAAAAAAAAAAAAAGCTGGGTCTGTTGCCTGCCTTCACTGGCTTGTATTTTTTTAAGGGTTTTTAGTGGCTGTTCTTAAAGGTGTTTTTTCTTATGGGCATTCTCTCTAAATCTAGGCCAAGTCTTGTTCCTGGCCTTCTAACCAGGAGAAATACAATTTAGAAATAAATCTGTTCCTAATTTAATTACCTGGGCTTTGGTTTTAATTACATGCTTCTGCTAATCGAACAGCAAATTATGTAAAATTGAGAATGTAAAAATAAATTTGCAGGCTATTTTACTTTGTGGTTCTAGTGAGTCATTCTGTTGCAAAACCCTACTTTATCCACAAGCTGAGTTGGGAATGTAAATTAGAATGTAGATATTTGGTTACAAGTGTATTGACGTTTTGTATTTTAATAAGACTCAAGGTTTGACTTGCTGCCTGACAAAAATAAGAGGGTTCTTTTTCTTTCTGCAGCAAGGTTTCAGACCAGTGAGCCTTCTGGCAGGATGATCAAAGTTGAGTTTCAGTGATGAGTGTACAGATTGCCAGATTATATTGTATATAATTAGCATATGTTGTTCAAAATTCTTCTTGGTTATACCAGCGAGGAGCCAGAAGTACTCTCCTGAGATCAATGCATTTTCCCTGCTATTTACACTGCTGAAATTGCAGTTTAGCTCATTGTGTGTTTTCATAATATGTTGTACACAACTGTGAATACATATTTGATTATAACAGAAATGTGATTAAATTTCAGCTTTGTTCACTTCACCTGCTTTTGCTCACTGTATCTCTACTGAGATTTATTCCATCATTCAAAACTCTTCAACAGCTTCAGATAGCTGCCAGAAAAAATGAAAATAGCAAACAACAAACAAACAAAATCCCTTCTGCCAAGACCTTGGTGCCTTTTGCTCCTACAAACACGGGTTTCATCTCTGCCACTGTGACAATACATCAGATATTTTCATTCTCTTTAACGACAGAAATGGAGGCTTGCAGCCAAATTATAAGAAACAGACAGGTCTTCAAGCACTAACTTTAAAATAATGGTCTTTTTATGCAACAGATAACTATAATTTTCTGCATTTCATGCGCAGTGGCTGGTTTTCCAGGAGGAAAATTGAAAATTATTTGGATAATTTTAACAACATTGCAAACTCTCAAAAGATGCTTTCCATAGTGTACTTGGTGGGAGTGGAGAAAATTTTCTACCTGCATATGGGCTGCCTGGTGTGAGCCCCAGCTTTTGGCCCTTTATGAGGATTTCTGTAGTCCCAAAGATCAGGTAGCTCTACAGTTAAATAAAACTTTATTTCCTGTCTTTAAAAATGAGAAGTAAAATGGGGTAAATCAGCACTGTGGCTTTAATGCCTGTCAACAGAAGCCAAAGTTCTCATGCTGCAGTTTTTTTCTTTAGCACCGCATCCTCTAAGCCTCTGTTTATTCTCATCTTCTCCCTGTTTGAAGCAGAAAAACAAGAAATCTTTTTCTGAAAAGGAAAGGCAGATATGGTCATAGAACTTGCTTCTCTGTAGTGGCCTGAATTTGCATGACACAGTTTTTCCTTTTTTTTTTTTTGGAAACAATGTGCCAGCCACTGACTGGATCAATAAAAATTGATTTTCAAATAGTACGTAGAAGCAAACAACTGCATAAGAAGGGAAACAATCTTATTCTCAAAGTAATGGGATAATACACATTTTACCAGTAACTGATGAATGCATAGAGATAAGAAATAAAGCAGGGCATTTCTGACCTGGGGGGTCAGAAGCAGTAAATGAGGTTTTAATTCTGATTTGTGATATTTTTATGACTGATGTAGAACAAAGAATCTAATTTTATTCGAAGCAGGGTGGTTTTATTTATTTTTTTTTTAATCTTTGCTGGCTTATTTCTGTTTAGTTGTCAGAGAAGTGTGCTAAGTAGCCCCAGAAGGGCTTTCAAAGGGTAGATTGCTATTGCTTTTCGTTCTACAAAAAGGTTAATTATGGAGGCTGGGAAAATGTTGCTGCTTTAATGATAAGGGACTGCTATACAGAAATGACTGAGCTACTTTTCATGGTCATCTTAATTTTAAAATAAACGACAAAACATCAGGCTCCTTGATCATTGTGAGCATTAAAAATGAAAGGTCTGACATGCATGAGAAATACCTAATGACCAGAAAATATAGGATAGGTAAGAGAGGAGGAGATCAACCAAAAAGAAATTCATTAAAATTCCAATGTAATGCAATCTTTCTAAAACCTAATTAAAAAAAATGCACAAAACCAGAGTTGTAGGAACTTTTGCCAGAGTGTATAGACTGTTAAATAAAAGAAAATATATAATAAATTAAAATGTATTTTTAAGTCTCTATTTCTTATGCTTCTCTTCATGGATCTTATTCTGACATGGGAGTAGATTATGCACTGCAGATTTTATTGTTGAGATACTAAAGTTAACATATTATCACCATTTTTGCTTGAGTGCTGGTCCTGTAATACAGGTTTTCAGGTAGGAAATTAGTATTTTGCACAAAATAATTGAAAAAGGAAAAGGTCTCTTTCAGTTTTGTGGAATATGAAGACCTGTACATTAGTGCTTACTAGAAAATCCAAGCCTGTTAAAATCAAGAATGATTGCTCTAAGAGCCTCATCCTTGAAAAATGTGGAGGCCAATTGCAGGTAAACCTCCATAGCTCCCAGAAATTCATATTCTACTTGAGTAAGTCATCTGATATGAATTCATTGAGTCCAATGAAAGTTGCTCTGGGCCAATGAACCTCTAAGAACTCTTGCAATAACTCCCTGTCTTCTGAGGTTGTCTCAGCCAGGTGCCCTTGAGCATCACCTCTAAGTAGCACTGAATGCAGTTGTTGGGATCTGGGACTCTTCTGTCTTGGGAATGGTTGGTGCTCTGCTGCCAAGACAGTCAGGGCAGTGTTTCATACACATCCTCCAGGGCTTAGAGGCAATTAATTTTTTAATACCTTCTATATCTATCACCCTTTTTGACTGCAGAAATTATTTTAAGACATCTGTTAGACTCTGAGTTACGTTTGAGGACCAAGCCCAGGTTACCAAGAGTTGAACTCTTGTCTTTGGAGTTGTAAGAATTTGCACTGAATTTCAAAACCTGACATGGTTTAGTCCTATTCTTTAATCCTATCCTTTACTTCCTTGAATTAATTGAAAAGCATCTTCCATCAACCTACTATCTGGAGTATCTCTAGGAAGGGACCTGGCAGAAGTCTCATTAGAGTTCCCAAGGTATTTCATTTGGTTTTTAATTCTCCAAAATCCAATACCTCAGAATTAAAAAAATAATAATTGTAGCCTATTGCGTTTGCAGCCTATGAAAAAGTAATGCAGGACTGCTAATAAAGGAAAAATTAGCAAGGTAGATGTTTGGAATTTATTGCAGTTATTTATAATTCATAAAATTAATGTGTTTTGTATACAAGTTAATATCTCAAGGTACTTCAAATCAAAGCTGTTACTAAAAACATAATTAATATTGAAATAAAGAAATGTTTTGCTTTTCATATTAGTTTGGGGTTTTTTTTGCCCATGTCTTTTGCAGTTTTCAAAGAAGTTTGTCTTGCAAGTTGTGGCAACGCAGGAGAAATTGCTATGAAAGTTCAGTGGCACTGGGGCAGTGATGGAATACAGTATCTCAGCAAAGCACCACCAAAGTGAATTGTTAATGTTTGACTATTTTTCCCTTATTGGTTCTTTAACACAAGTGAAAAAGACAGTTTTCAAAGACTTGAGAGCAGGGCTGTCACTTGGGATGTGGCTGGGGTGGGTTTTAGTTGAGGTCAGCATTTGCATCACAGCACTTCCCAGTGTAGGCAGAAAGCCATCTGTAAGCTCTAGCAGATATCATGAGGTTGTAGCTATTCCTCCAAATTGCACATGTATTAAATAAAGAGGAGGTTTTGCACTCCTGTGGCTTTCTTTCCTGTCTTGCTAGCAAGAATTGCAACACTTATTCCCCAAATTATGCAAAACATTGGCTGCCATAACCTACCACTAAAGAGCAAAACTGTTGTTTTGAGTCATTACTGAGGGTCTTGGCAGAGACAAAATGTTGGGGTGATGCAGCATTAAAGAAAATATTGCTGGTGAATTAAGATGGGAAAGTTGGTCTTAAAAGCTGCTGCTGGTTGTGGTGAGAGCAGGAGCTGTAGCTGCTGGAAGGGACTGGGTGGTGGATGGAAGGGACCACTGCAAACCAAAATTGGTGGCATTGCAAGCTGAGGCAGCTGAAAACAAATCAAAGACCTGGAGAAGCGAAGTATTTAGTAGGAAAGCAGCATGCTGAGCAATAGTTTTAGTGGCTTGGGAGTTTGTAGCTTATCCAAGAGAATCTTGGATGCTGAGTGCAATAAAAGTTACAAAGCATAGAAAATGAGTTCTGGAGGATATTGAGAGTCTGGAAAAATATGGGGATAAAAAAGACTGAAAGCAGAAGGGATTGGGAAGAAATGCAGTTTGCTGGGACTGTTTTTGCAGTGTCATTGGTGAAGATGTCCAGGGGTTTGCTTGGGGAAGTAAATATAGAATCTGTCTGGTTCCAGAGATCTCTTGGGCATTAGAGACCCTTTGCTCAGGCTGGGATTTACCTCCTTTCTGATAGACTGCATTGCACTCAATTCATAAATTTTTGGAGATGTAAAAATGTAGTGTGTGTATAGTGAGTATATAAAAGCAGCATGTCTTTTATTGAAATTCTTCTCCCAATAAATCTCAAATATAAGCAGTTGGCTTTGTTTATCCTGAAACATGTAGTTTTGTTGTGACAAATAGCTCCATTTGCTTTTGTTTCACATAAATAGAGGAAATAAATATTTTTATTTACTGAAGTTATTCCTGACTAGCATATGTTAGTTTGCAGCATGAGCAGCATCTATAGATTTAAGAGTTAACCAGGACTTAAGTGTAATTCCTTTGGAGCATTTAGCAATTACCTTCATGCAAGTAAAACCACTGAGTTGCTTAGTTAATGACGTATTTGTTTATATGGAAAATCAATTAACATGACCCCTGGGGTTCCTCTCCCTTTTCTCCTCAAGGATTCTCAGCAGGAGAGGGACTGGCACAGTTTGGTTTGGGCACCCACTGAGTCCCAACATTGGTGGGGAGCTCTTTGGATGTGCCAAGGCCAGGAGGAGAGAGACTGCAGGGTCCTAAAATTTCCTCTTAATAAATACCAGCCTCAGGTATCCGTGGGTCAGATGACAGAAAGAGAAACAACATTTATTTATTTGAATGATTAGTGGGTCAAAAAAGCTTTCAGTTCCAGCCTGTGCCATAGGGACCATTTGTTTTTTACCTTCTTGTATTTTTTTTATTCCTTTTGCTAAGTCCTTGCTTCAGGACACGAAGTTGTGGATATAGTGGAAAGAAATGTGCTGGAATGTGCACTGTATTTGTGCAGGGAAGGAGCTGGACAGATCTGTTGCATTTTCTGCCCATTCAGCTGGTTCTGGGCCATGGTGGTTCCAAGCCTGGATCTCCTTGGAGGAGCAACCAAGAGCCAGTTCTTCTAAAGCATTTGGTGGGGCTTTCTGTCACAACTTAGAAGGAGGAATATATCCTCTCTGGAGTCTGTCTTGAAGCCTCCAGCACTTTTTCTGCTGGTGACTATGTCTAAGATTTGCCAAGCAGTTCATACATGCTGCCTACACTGAGATAAACCACCCAACTTTTTCATGGAAAATCAGTTGTTTCCCCATTTATCTGCCTGCCTGTGGGCACTGATGGGAACACTTCCAGTCCAGGCAACCTCACACCTTTTATTCCAGGTGTTCAATACCAGCTCATCACCAGTGTGCCCCAAGAGTGTCAGAGATTGGGGCTGGTGGCAGCAACACCTGCATGCAGCTACTGAACCCCAAATTGAGAGCAAATGGCAGTTACAGTGTAAGGAAGACAGGATTTTGAATCCCACATTTCCCTAAACAATCACTGCTAATACTGAAGGAAGCTGGAAATGCATTTCCTTTACACCTGAACTTTTAAATTATTTTTTATTTTATTC
Organism: Heliangelus exortis; assembly: GCF_036169615.1. NCBI lineage: Eukaryota > Metazoa > Chordata > Aves > Apodiformes > Trochilidae > Heliangelus > Heliangelus exortis. The sequence continues at coordinate 4,725,571 of NC_092427.1, forward strand.
ATTGGTATTATGAAGCTTCCTAAAGACCAGGAAATATTTTGGTGGTTCGATTTAGCTTATTTGGAGTCTGAATATTGATTTTTAAAAAAATTTTTTTAATGTAGAAATGGAGCGAGAACATTTATTTTTATTATTTGTTTTTTGGAAACGGAGAGAAAATGTTTATTTTTAAGAAACTTTTGATAGTTTCTAATAGGTTTGGTGACTTCGAAGGAAACAGGGAAAAAAAAAGGGATATTCTAACCAAGTGATTATGGATTTCTTTTAATAATTGTGCTCAATTTTCAAACTAAAATTTTTTTAAGGCAAAGAGATTATTATTCACAGAACAGATGTCATGATTGATTTCAGAGTTTATAAACCCATGCTGCTCAGCAGAGGAAAGGTGGAGGAAACACCCTGCTGAACAGAGTTTGATCTTTGTGTTAGGTGTTGATGAACTGAAACAGTGGCATTCAGCAAACAGGTTTTGAGGCTTTTGTGGCAGATATGAAATGGAGAGTAAATATTCCTCCTGGCCTGGATAAGCTTAAACCATCAGCATCTCCAATTGCCTCAGTCAATCATAAACCCCTCAGAAACAGAGCTGGAATATTGGCCTTGTGTTAGGCAGGCTCATTGACTTTTATTGTGTAATCTATTTCATCCTCTGCAGGGTGAGGACAGGGGGGCAAACACAGTCTTTGCATCCAACTCAAACTTGAGAGGAATTTGTTAAAAAGAAAATCAGGGACCTCTACTTGCTCTTGGTAGGAGAGGCATTACTCTGATTGTTATAGGAGACATCATCAGCCTGAAATTCAGCTAAGTAATTATATTTTTACAATATTTTCGGTGTTATATCTGTGCCCAGGGTGTCAACAATGTAATTTTTTTCTTATTTTTCTCGATTTTCACCTTTACAGCTCCATGAGAGCCTGATATGTACTAAAAGCAGCCAGATTGAGACTTTATTCTGCAGCCCTCCCCTGGTGGGAGTATCTACATGGTACACATTAAAGTGAAGGGATTTCAGTACAGGAGCAATGCTCTGCTTGGACACAGCTGGAAAAACTGTAGCTTGAAAATATTACTTCAAAGGAGCAGCAGTGAAGCTGGTGACCCACTGTAAAAAGTGCTGACAGTACCTTGCTATGCAGAGGTTTTTAACATGCACAGTAATACATATATAAAATGGAATTACCATTAAAAATAATTGCCACACTTACAGAGCACAGAATTTCTCTAGGAAAAATTCAGGTTCTTAGAAGTCCCAGAATAGATATAAAATGGTTTACATCACTAATTCTTGTTCAAGGTGTGGAGATTGTAGGGTTGGAAATGGATTCCAAAAGGGGGAAAAAAAAAAAAAAAGAGAATTTTTGGGTGTACTTGAAAGGGAATAAGATTGGAATAAGTGCTCAGATATTAATAGTTTGCTCTGTTTGAATACAAGACCAAGAGAAGCTGGTGAGGTGGAGCAGAAGAAAGTAATAATGGGCAAAGTCCTTTTCTAAGTGCCCTGTAAGAATACACTTAACTCTGTGGTGTTAATTACAGAAAAGGGAGGTTATGCTCCTAAACAAATAAGTTTCAGAATGAAAATACCCAACTCTGTGTTAATAGAGGAGATAGACCTGTGAGGCCAGTTGGCAAAAGGATAACACATTTCCATTTAATGGAAATTAAATGATGTCACATGTAAGGACTTGGGTGCAGTTGGCCAAATAAAGTAGAAGTAAAAGATTATTTATCTTTAAAGGCCATAAATCACCATGGTCAGATCTCTTTAGCAGGGAATGAGCCTCAGCTGGTTGAATGTTATCCCTGGTGAGCAATAACTGAGTAATGGCATTCCTGGTAGGGCAAATAGAACCCAAGGAGAATGTTGTAAATGTTCACACTTAATTAAGATCTTACCAGTTCAGCATAAATAATAAAAACATTTTTAAAAGGGAATGAATGTAGATACAATTAACACCGCTTAATGGATTCGTTCTTTCATCGTTTATCTCCTGGTGAGAATTACTTTCAAATACAGTAAAAATGGAAGAGATATGGAGTGTAACTGGAATAATTGTGGTTGTAAACTTGTCTAGGAGTGCTGCAGTGCTAATGCTCTTGCTCATCACTCACACCTACACCCTGACACTGTCACTGAAAGTGCTTGCAATTAAAATATGAATCCAGGTGCCTGTTGGTGTCAGGGAAAAGAGAGACAGATGTTATGTTTTCAAAATATCAGTAAACTTTAATATGACACATCTGGCATCAGGTAGAAAGACTCACTGGTTGGTTTGTAGGAAGCAAAATCTTATTTTTTATAGCTTTTACCCTTCAGATGCTTTTAGAAAGGCTGAAGTGTATAGCTCAAAGGAAAAATATTCTGCTTCAAGCTAGAGGGGAAAAAAAATCTCAAGCCTGTTCCTCTTTCATCTTGCTACAATTAAAATACAACTGTAAACCATGTATTTCAAAAATGTTTGTGAACTCAAAAGTCTGAACTGAATAACCATCTGTAAAATTTTAAAAATTAAAATCCCTTTAGGAAACAGAGACCTTGCAGTACTTAAATTCCTTATAGAATTCTGAAGGCTGAATGAGTTAGAAATGGCGATGAACTAGATAAAAACTAAGTAAAGATAAAAAGTACAAGCTGTTCCTCCCTGCCTGTCCGAAGGGCTCAAAGACAACCCTGCCTTCTTGCTGAACTCTCTGTGTATTGCTGCTGCTTCCAGTTTTATTTATGATCAGATCTCAGCAGCTTCAGCAAATGGCTGGAGCAGCATCTCAGCTTGGGGTGATGAACTGAAGATCTCCTGTTTCTGTGGTTGGTGCTGTCAGTGGGATGGACCCACACGTGCTGGTGGGGAAGGACAAAGGGAAAACTGCACTTCCACAACTGAAGCATTCCTTGGAAAACTGTAGGAGGAAACCAGGTTACAGAAATGGACCCGTCCTGATGGGAGCTGGGATGTGCTGGTGTTGAGTGAGGCTCAGTGGTGGTGTTTTCTGTGTAGAATTTTCAAGTCTAGCTAAAGGAGGGATGGTGAATGCCAAGGCTTGCAGACTTGGTTGAGCTAAGGTGTTGTTACACCTCCTTGTCTGTGTGTTGCAGACCCTACACTGTCAGGAGTAGGAGGGCTTTTGTCATCTCCCAGGTGGTGGTGGTCTGCTCTTTCTACTCTTGCTCTACTCTTTCTTCTCTACCTTTCTGTCAAAGGGGATGTTCCAGAGGAAAATTTTTGGTGGCAGTCAAATGTTCCCAGTGGCCTCTGGTTGTCAAACATTAAGTCTTACTAAATAGTAAATGAGATGCCGTGGAAGGAAAGCCATAATGAGAAAGATCTTGGCCAAAATACCACGCTGTAAACTGGTCTGTAAATGACATGTTGGTTAATTCAAACACCAGCAGAAGTAAAGAAGTTTGTATTGGCCATTATGGGACACTTAGGGGATTTTACAGCAGGTTGAACTTTCTGCCAGTTAATTTTTATGTTGTTTTTAAACTTGATCATCTTCACCACCATTGCCCAAATGCTATTAATTTAAAGAGCTGTCAATCAAAGCTGATTATTAGCATGCAGGGGTTGTGGTATGCTGTGTGTATAGCAGAATTCATTGAAGGCTGAAATGCTTTAGTCCATTTTCATTGTGTACTGGATGGAGATCAAATATGACAGTGGCTGTTAACAAAATGATGAAGAATCTCAAAAGGTGCATAATGTATTTTAAATAGTACTTTGAAGTTGAGTTTTAAAATTCCATTATTTAGTGTTTACATTATATATAAAAAAAGAGTACTTGCTAATGACTGGGTAGCAGTGATTCATTGTAGTCAGCTTTTATGTACAAACCAGAAGTAGCCAAATAGTTTAAAATATGGACTGGACAGAATTCTTATTCCAGTGATGTGCAAAGATAACAAATAAATGCCTGTACAACTGAGCATTACTACAAACAGGGAATAAAATGCTCTACAGAACCCCAAGTATGAGATTATTCTAATAGTTGAAAAGTTTTCCTTGCTTTATCAGGGATGTGATAAATGGCTGACCCACACTGGCTACAAGTTCAGTCTATTGACTTCTGCTCTTCGTTGTAGGTGGTGTTGGATTTGTACCTAAAACAGAACAAGAAGCATATTACAGCACTGATATAACCAGCACAAATTCTCAGTAGTGTACAATATGTTGCTTAGGAAACTCTTTGATGTGTGCGGAAACAGGGCATTAGCAGTATTTGCCATTTCTTTCTAGTTTGCATTTCTGTGCTCTTAACTTCCTGAGGAAACCTTTTCCCATTTAATTAGAAAGAAAAGCTAAGATACATACTTGTTAACAGGATGAATTTACACGGCTGTGCTGAAGGTTCTTTGCAAGTCTTCCTAGGGAACGTGGAAAGAGAAAGGAGTTTCATGTTGTTCCTACTCAGCCTGGATAATAATGATTATTGCTGCATTTGTACCACTGCCTCCATTACATCTGCTGTTGAGTTCCACACTTTCTTGCTTTAATTCAAATTTTATAAAGACCTCATCTCACCTGCCTCACCACCTCATTCACCTGTAGATATGTCCATAACAACACTGATTCTAGGTGTTGTAAAACCTGTGACTTTCAAAGCCTTCTAATTTTAGTCAGGTGCTCATCAAAATTTGGGATGTAATCTCATTAAAACAAAGTTTTACAATTTTTTAAAATTTTTCAGTCCACTTCAGATAATGTTCATGTCTCTCTTGTTGACTTTTTAGAACTATGTAAAACCAAGAGAGGTGACATTAAAAATTATGTCACCTTTATGTGACATAATTAAGTAATTATGAATTTCTCTTGTACACAGCAATACGTAAGATAGGAATGTCCTAACTTGCAGGTATACAAAGTTCAAATACCCTGACTGCAGCATGATTTTTCATGCAAAGTAACTTATTTTTTGACAGCTCACATGTCCTGTTAAATGGTATTTTCTTTTTTTTCTTATACAGATAGGTTGCTTACCACAATTTTGCAAATAATGGTTAAAAAAACCCCAACACTGCATCCATCAAGAAGGATTTGGGAAGCTAGAGATTAACAATGGCAGAGACAAAACTGCATTCTCCTTTTGAAAAAGAATTTATAAACAATATGAGCCCTTAACTAAAATCCAACTTGATTAGCATTCCAAAAAATACCCAAATATAGAATGTTAACATCCATGGAGAAACTGTCATATACCAGGAAATCTGGGGAATGTATAATGAAGGATTAACTCTTGAAAGACCCTCAAATGACAAGCCTGATGGCCAGGAGTTACTCAGAATGCCAAACACCTCTTGCTGGCCACATTCAGTACTTTCAACTAATTACCAGACTAAACCAACATCAGTGCAATCCCCCCAAAATTACATCCAAATCACCCAGATTTCCAACTGCTGGTAAAATGCAGCTGGGAATTTTCTCACTCCAGGTGTTTTATAACAGCAGAAGATGACAGAATTGTCAGAGAATGGAAACACGGAGCAGCAATAATTTGATTTGAAGAAAATGGTGGTGGGATCAAGGAAGAATTGATTGTTTTCTGCCAGCTTGCTCATAGATTTCCTCCCGGATCAGCAGAAGAGCTGCTGGTTACCAGGAGCCTGGGCTGTCACCCAGCATCACACTTGCTTTCCCTGGCTGCTGTCTCCTCCTTGGAGGTTCTTAGGTGAAGGGAATAATTCTTCAGATTTGGACAACAGGGTGATTAAGTACCCTGGTTTGTCTTCCAGCAAAAAAATTAATGACTTGCCAACCTGTCTGTGAGTTTCCTTAAGACTTCTTTGTAATTGCCTCCTCACTGGAGGTTTGCAAACCAGCCCCTGACAGGTTAAAAGGATGGAGGCAGGTGAGTGCTTGCAGGCTGGAACAGCATCCAGCCTGGCTCTGTTAAAAAAACCACTTTGGATACAATCACTGTGCAGATATGCGTGCAAAGACTAACACATTTTCTTGGTTTTGTCAGCCCTGGCATTTTCAAAACAGTGGATCCGTGGGATATTTAGAATATACGTCTTCAGTTTGGAAGCAATTTAACTCTTATTAAACATTTAATAGCAAGTTACTAAAGTGCACATAACTAATTTACACAAGGAGCAGTATATTGCCCTCATCCTCCTCTTCTTAATTCCATTCTTAAAAAAGACATCTGCAGGTAGTTTCTTCATAGGCAACATCCTCGTGTTTTCCAGAATTTGTTGCAAAATTTGTTTTATTTCATCCCGTAAGCTGGTTACTGCCTTTTTGTACTCTTAAAGCAGTGATGTATACAGTAGTGCTTTAGACTTATTCCAGAGGACTTCCACTTTCCCCACATTCCCACTGAAATTCCTTGTGTTTGGTGCAGATAAAAGAGGCTGGTCCTTTGCCTCGGGAAACAGGTACAAGGAAAGGGGTCTGCATTTTCAGATCTTTAAACACCAGATAATGGTTTGTATTTTAAAGCACAATTTGCATTTATAGGACTGTTGACATAGTAAAAAAAATTAGAATCCACACTGAATGTCCTGGAATATGCTAAATGAGAAAAACCACCAAGCATAAGAACCAGAAAAAAAATGAAAACCATTGAATTCCAAATAATTGCTATAATTACTTCTATTTAATTTCACTCCACTGCTAAAAGCTACTCTGAAAGCAGGTTTTGTAGATATTAGGAGTGGAGTAGTTGAATGCATTTTTGTAGTACCCATCACACTGTGCTCTGAATCAGGTCAAGCTCTGATTTGGGAGGCTGATTCGAGCTGGATCCTTGCTCCTCCATCTGCGGAGCAGCTCTGGTTCAAGCTCTCTCTGGCTGAACCTAAACTCTGGCACACTTGCACAGTTTCCTAGGCACAGGCTGGGAGTTCACTTCCACAATTGCATTTTTCCCCTCACCCCACCCCCCCCCAAGGTTGGTTTTGGATAAAAATCTGTTTCTGGTCTGCAGGGTTGGCAGGCGGCGGTGCGAGGTGTGAGGTTTGCTGAGAGTCGTGGTGCTGGATGCAACCCTCTGGGGTTTCCTCAGGAAGATTTAAGGAAAGATGCTTACACATCCTTTACACACTGGTAGCTACAAGAGAGGAGTTTAGGAGGCTATTTGACAGCCTGGAGGAGTTGTCATGTGTTCCACATAAATAGCTAATGTAGATCCTCTTAGAAATAACAGCTGGAAATCGCAGGGCAGCAGGTAGGACTTGAACTGGTTTTGTGGTGCCCAAAGGAAAATAAAGAGAGGGTTGATGTTGAAAAAGTGGGGCTGTGGGTCCAGGGAGGAGGATTAAAGGGCTTGAGTTCATGGATGGTCGAACTGTGCATGGGAAGAAGCAGAAATGCTGAGGGAACACTTGGGGCCAGGCTCAACGGGGGGGACTTTTTAGAAATGCCACAAAATCACCTTCACTGTTGCCACTGTCACTGCTGGCTCAGTTAGGCTGTGTGAAGTTTTCACACATAGGAGCAATATTTCAGAGGGAAATCCTGCAAAGTTTTTCTATGAGGTAGTGCTGTAACATCCCATTTGCTCATCTGGGAAAAAAAAAAAAAAGTTTCTGTATTTCAGTTTTAAATTACTCTTCTTAAGTGGCTGACTGTGCATTTACAAGGATCACAATAAGGACATTGTTTTAAAGTAAATAATTTGGAACCATTTAATTTTTTAAAGAACAATTATGTATGCACACTTTGAAAGTTAAAATTTAGGTCTTGTCCAGAATTTAAAAAAACAAAAAACAAACAAAAAAACCCAACCAAAAAAACAAAACAAAAAAAAAGCTCCAAGTATGTAGGTTGCATAGGATATTGGTTAGGTGCATCATATCTGATTTGACTAAAATTTACACTGTGCTGAATTCAAATTATACCATGCACCCCCACTCCAAACCAAGCAAGTTAACAGAACACTTTAATTGATATATATTTGTAATGTTATATTGTATATACTGTGCTGATTGTACCCAAAGTGTTTTTTAACAGCACTAAGCAAGAGTTCAAGGAGCATCTGGATGATGCTCTCAGGCACATGGTGTGATCCTGGGAGTGCCCTACACAGGGCCAGGAGTTGGACTTGATGATCCTGATGGGTCCTTTCCAACTCAGCAGGTTCTGTGATTCTAAATTGATTTTTTTTGATCAAGAAAAATTATTGGTTCTGTCTGACTTAGATCTACAGTCTGGAAGTAAGACTCAATGGTTTCCTTTATGAGGCAATATATGGTTTTAATTCCTACTATCCTTTTAAACCTGTGCCATCACAAATAGGTGATGGTATAAGCAGTAATCACAAATTGGTCATGATTTAAATGTGAAGCTACACACAAGTCATTAGCAGTGGCAACAACCCTATTATGTATGGTATGGATAAATTATACATATGAAACATGCAAACCAAACTGCACCCATGTGTATACAATGTGCAGTTATAATAATGTATACATAAGGACATCCTGAATCCCCCCCATCTGTCTAACTATGACCTTCTGCTGTACCAAATGGATTACAAAATCTTTTTTAGCCACTACAAGTGTATAGATCATATTCCTTGAGCACCCATAAAAATCACAGTTGCTGTCAATTTGAGAAATTTTAGCTCATTATTCCTGTTTCTCTTTCCCTGTCCCGGGATAAAAGAAATCCTTCTTATCAGAAGGACAAGATGTACTGCTGGGTCATGCTTTGAGAAATGATCTTCTCCTGGCTCTAATAGCTCTAGGAAGGGTATCTTTGAAAATGAGTGGGTGTTTACAATTCCCATATGGATGGGGGGGCACTGCATGCTTTGTGTGGACTCTTTGGGTAACATGGGTGAAAACTGCCTTCCTATATAGTTAACTTCTAGGTTTCTCTTATGCCAAGGAGCAGCCTGAAATTTCTCATGCTCCTTTTGTTTAAGCTCTTCATTTCTGTAAAAATAAGTACAGAGTATCTCAAGGCAACATATTTGTGCATTATTGCTTGTTGTAGTGTTGCATCACTGCATTCAGTGGAAAAAGGCATAATTGCAACTTCTCACCAAGGAAGGACAAAATGCATCCTTCCTTATTCATTGGACCTTTTCAGGCTGTGACCATTCTGTCACAAGTGAGATGACAGGAGAGCATCCTTCACCACGAGGAAGGTGTCAGCCTGGCCTCTCCTCAGCTGTCACTGGATCATTATGCATATGACAGAGAAAAAATTTCCTTGAAATTTGGATTTCTGCAGATATAAGGACCATGGCTCAACAGATGTGATCCTTATATTGGAAATAGGAAGGAAAATACATATCAGCCTTCATTAAGGTTTGCACAGCTGCCTCTTCTTACTGATGTGGTGGGTGAGAGGGTTTCTTACTTACATTTCCCTGCATGAAATTCTTGCTTTCTGATGCCACTCACCATTCACTCACCCACAAAATGAGCTTTGTTATTTTTAATAAAACTACAGCCATGTCTTAGAGTGTTTAAAACAGCAGAGAGAGTTCCTAATCTGAACTTTAACCAATTAAAGTGGGAATAAACAGTAAAGACTTTATAAGGAGCTTGTTGCCTCTCTGAACCTTTAGAAAATAAAGGTTTAAGTTGGTTGTGGTCAGAGGAAGAGTTGGTCCTTAAAGGGAAGGTGGTGCTGGATCTGAATTTACACCTTGGATAAGCAGCTGAATCGTAAGACTCTTGCAATAAGCACAGTTTAGATAATATGGGTTTTTTGGGGGCTTTTTTTTGGGTTTTTGGTTTTTTTTTTTTGAGTAAATACTCCAAAGCAGCTGTACAAATACCTTAAATTAAAATCATTATTGCAGTTAAAAATCTGTGTTACTACAATTCACTATCTAGTATTTTGACCCAGACTATTCTGTAGCATCTTAGCTTATTAACTATACATCTGCCTCGAGAGAATAAAAATGCAGATTTCCATGCAGATTTCCCAACTCCCTGGTATCAGAAGTGACAGTGAAAGCCACTATATTTGAAGTCTTTTTTGGAAGGGGTTTTGATGCAGCAAAATCATACTTGGAGTATACTGTCATTAAGTTATTTGAAAATCTGATGACAACATGACAGAAAAAATAAACTGTTGAAGGGAAGTAAATCAGGTGTAATGCCTGTAATGACCACATCAAAGTGAAATACGGAGGGGAAGGAAGAACTGGAAGGAGTTTAGAAAATACTTAAAATTTTCACTTTATGATTTTTGGATTAGACGGAATAAAGAAAACCAAAACAAATCCAACCTCACCCCCCCTGAAATGCTTTCAGTCTGTTTTGTGTTTCAGCAGTGATAAAAAAGCTTGCCAGAGGATCCGAGGGCTACCTGAGAAGAAGGAAAAAAAATTCAATATCCTGGAGTAAACTTGATCTCATTTACTCTACTTCGTGCAAATCAGTGGAAACTAATTTAAGGCTCACTTGCTGCAGAGGTGCTGCTCAGCTCCACAGTCAGGAGGGAAACGTGAGCTCAGGTCTCAGCCATCTGAACACTGCTTTTTGTTGAGGCCCTGAAAAAAAAAATCCCACTCAGTACTTTTAAAACTTATATAATGTCTTTCAGTCCCAATTGCTCTATCTATCTGTCTATCTATTAACCTATATACCTCTGTACTGGGAAAAGGAGTGCCAAGCTAAGATGCTGTTTGCTATTTCAGTCTGTCCTTGAAACTTCAAATAAATCAGACAGAATAAGACCACACCAGGTTCCACCAGAACCAGATGCAGTAACTCAGTGTAGCTGCAGTGTATTTACAAAATGTGTTTTTATTATCTTCAGATTAAAATGTAGCATAGGGGATAATTCCACATTCTAGGCAGTAACATATCTTTAGAAGTATGATCCCTGCTGGATGTAAAGCTCCTTATATATATATATATATATATATATATATATGTATGTATTTGAATAGAAGTGCTGAATATTGTTAACTAAGACATGCTTTTAAAATACTGCCTTCCACTCTCACGAGGCTTTAATATGGGCAGGCATCACAGAATAAAATAAAAGATCAGTTATGACAATAATATAAATATATGGTAAATACTTAGTAAGGATATGCCTTGAAGTTTTTGAGAAGTTCATTCCATCCTTTGTAAGGGTAGGGTATCTTAAGCTTTTTATCAACAAACATTAGTCTTCCTAAGTTTTAGGCTATCTCTAAGTCTTTTTTCCCTGTTTGCTTTGTCTGCAGAAATGCACACTGGGGCTTCTTTAAGCTGATCCTGTGCAATCCCAGCACAAGGGTTGCTGCTCCAGCTGGGCATTGAGTTGTTTTAGAGGAGGTTAGAGTTTTTCCATTTTATTTTTTCTTTTTCAGGAGGACTCATCTATATTTGGACAAAAAGACCAAAAAAACCTCCCAACCAAACAAAAAAACCCAGCCAAAAAAAAACCAAACAAACCAAACCCTAATAAAAAAACAACTAAGAAAACCCCCACAAATAGAAAAACTAGGATAAGTTAAACTGATGTTTAGAGGGTTTGCTGGCAGAGGAAAAAACCTCCCTATGTCTCAGGTACTCAGTGGTACCCCAGGTCTTTATTAAATGGACTGACAATTAATAGGACTTGATACAACCCTGCTATTCCAGATAGAAGAATGTCTGCCATTACTTTAGGATGATGTGTTTCTTCAAAGGCTTGAGAATTGATCTGAGTAATCTGAAGAAGGGGTGCAACTAAGAAAATCATAAACCAGAAGTAACGAAATCCTTGCTTTAAATCTGACCATTCAGAGAGTTACTTTTTGCTGGATTAAATTCACTTCCTATGTGCTCTGATTGATAACATCATGCAGGGACACTGATAAGATGCAGGGAATGTTTGGGAGAGCAGGTACTGGTACTCTCTGAATTCATTTCTATAGCAATTACTGGTTTTCTGCTTTTTTTATTCTATTCTAAGACCTGTGTTTGTTGGTTTGTTTTTTTTTTTTAGAAGCACTTCCATCCAGGTCTCATTTCTCACTTTTCTGCCATTCTCTTTAAATAATTGAGGTGTTTATTTAAGGACAAGTAAGAGGTGCTGGGAGGGGCAGGCATCATGATTGAACTGGAGGCTCCAAATTGAAAAGACTTTTAAAGTTGGGTGTTATTAAGAGCATATTCGATCAGGGAAAGTGACAAACAATTTGTTATAAGACACATAAATACTTGTGGGAAACTAATTGCAGTGGCATAAAAAGCAATCAATTCTTGCATATCAAGTAAATGAAGAAAGAGCAACCCTGCATGTTTTTGTTCCTGCCATGCACCACACTCATTTACAACTACTTTGTTGTCTTGACCAAAAAAGCCTTTTTTTTTTTTTTTTTTTTTTTTTTTTTTTTTTTTTTCTGTCCAAACATTAAAGAAGTGTCAGGAAAATATTCAAAATGCACAATAATATGCAAAGCCAAAGCCAGAAAGGGAATTTTCCTTTTTTTTTTTAATTTTTGCTTCCTTTCTAGTTGTTCATATTTAATAATCATAAACTGCTTTGTTGGTTAAGAGCCTGACCTTCTCTGTTAGCAAAGCTTGCACCTAAAAATCCTGCAAAGTTTCAATTTCTAAATGTCACAAAATATCAGATGGGTGCAGAAGACAAGAAGCAAGTCAATAAATGTTTGTATTCTTCTCTTGATGCTCTTTTATACTTCATTTTATATGGAGGAGGGGAAATTAACCCAAGGTTTAATCTCTCCTCTAAATAAAAAAAAAGGAAAGAGCCTGGGGTACCAGTCAGTTAAAATATTGATTACAGTGCATAGCAATTTACTGGAAAACAAATAAATAAATAAACAAACAAACCCAAAATGCATTCAAACTGCTCAGGATAAAGCAAAGAGTTTCCTGTGGTGGGAAGAAGTATAATTAAAAAGCTATCAGTGGTCTGGGGTTGTCAAAAGTACTTTGTCACCTGAAGCACATTCCTTGTAATTATCTTTTGGGCTCTAAGCTAGCTCACCATTAACCTCCAAAGAAGAAGGGTTACTCTGCTTTCTGGTGTGAGAAATTGTATCATCATGTAAATTAAACCCTGTTAGGTAGTCAGATTGGATTTGGGAAACAATTGAGTGTTAAACCTAGCCATGTCTATTATCAACTCTAACAAAGCATGAAATGCTAAGTGGGAAAGAAACAGAAAGTTATTGTCTTCCTCCAAAATGTCAATGTTCTTGTACAAAAAATAATTTTTTGAGGGGTAAAGAGAAAAAAAAACCTCTCCTAGAAAAGGAAGTAATATGTATATATATTTTGATTACCAAATTATTAAAAAAATAATAATCCAGAGAATAGAAAATGAGAAAACCCAGTGCTGGCTGATAAAAATATAGCAGTGCTAGAAATCATGTTTATCTATATCCTCAGGATCTGATACCCTGACACGGAATTGCCAGGGGGGGAAGGCAGTGGCTCCTTCTTCCCATGTGAATGCACTTTCCCAAATTTCCTGCTCATGCATCTGCAGCAATAGTGGATGGATGGAAGGCAACTGTGCTGATCACTGCAATTTAACCTAACTGGTTTTATGGAACCCAGGGGAAAGTTTTAACCAAGTTTTGAATTGGTAATATTCTTTAGAAAATTAGTAATATTCTTTAGAACGTAAGAGGCATTATTTAGGGAAAAAAAGAAAGGAAAGAAAAAATAAAAAGGCTGAATTTTCTTTTTACTGTAATCAGTATGTGCCTGGAGAATTTGGGGTTTGAATCCAAGGAGAATAAATGCTTTTTAAGTATAGATTTTTTTTCTTGTTAGCTTTTCCGGATGTGTTTCAGTGACCAGCATAAATTAAAGAGTGGTTTCACCCTCCTTACTAACAAGTTGGTATTTGGCAGTGCTGGACCTGAGCCTGCCAAGACCCCAGATGAGTGGATAGTTTAACAACCACGTGCTCCTGAGTGGGTTTTACGTGGAAATCAAAATTTAATTTTGCAAAAAAAAAAAACACCCAGTGTGCAGAAAGGAGAACTTCCATTAATGGTGAGGGTGGAATGGATGATTCTGTTTTTCTCAGAAACATGAGTGCTTTTGCAAATTGCTACCTCACAGTCCCATCATTAAGCAGCACATGTGTCTTTGTAGATGCTAAAGGTATAAATAATACACCAAAAATCTCAAAAGCTTTCTGAGACTTGAAAAGACTTAAAATATTTATTTCTTTTTATTTTGAAGTGAACTTGAGGGAAAAAAAATTCTACCAAATTACCACATGTTGACAATGGGCTGTGTCCAGCATGTATAATCTTTTCGCTTTCAACTCGTGGAAAGTGGATAATTGAAGTGGTGTGCACAATAAATGAGAACATCCACTGCTTCCACATAAACCTTTTAAAAGGCTGGGGATGGAAAGCAAGGTAGGCTAATATGAATTGCAAAAGGACACAATTAATTTGTACATGAAAGGGGAGTTTTAGTATGCCATTAGCCTCTGTAACAGCCAAAAATAAAAAGGCAATCATGTATAACCTTGCCAAAAGTATGACAAACTGCTTGTCATGGAAAAGTTTTTGTGTTTTAAGCAAATGCATAATGTTTTAATAAAAATAACTCTGTTAACTCTTACTTGCTACCAGTGAAATCAGGTTTAAAAACCAGGTACCATCATTTCGGGGTGGTTAAAAAAAAATGGTGGAAGTGCTGGTGCTGGTTGGAAGACTTGAATTTTCAGCAAGCCACTTGTGTCTTATTTCCTATGTGTCCCCTACTAATTTTCACATGCCCTAGGAATGGAAGCATCAGTTTAAAATGTCATGAGGAAGCTGTGAATCTCATTATATGTTCCATATTTTAAGAAGCTAATTTTCTCATCTTTTTGTTTAAAAAAAAAAGGCTCTCTTTTACTCCCTTCTTCCCCCTCCATAAGTTACTTAATCTTTCCTAGCATATATTGTCTGCCTATTGTATAGCATATATTCTATTTTTAGAATAAGTATGCAAATTCTAACAAACTGTAAAGTGGTTTTATTTCTTGGTATAGCTTGCCAAAGTCATAAACTGCTCTTGGAGATTCCTGCTAACAATGAAAGCTAAATTATGCTACAGATATTAAAAAGACAAGATTGTGAGACTGATAAATTATTTTCTGCATACTATGAAAAAATGAAGCATGACATATCAGGAACCTGATTTAATCAATAACTTTAATTCCTAGACAATCATAGTTTTATGGGTTATACTTCTTTCCACCATCACAAGGGTGCAATAATTATTAGTCCTCTTTGAAAGCATGGGACAGCATTACAAAATACAAAATGCAGGTGGAATAGGGGCACTGAACAGGGAGCTGGTGCCTTGTCAGTGATTGTGAGCAATCATAATTTATGTTAATATCATTTAAAATATCACAGTAGCCAGAAGAGAGACCCCTGAAAGTTACAGCTATAATGAGAATTATGAATTATATCTACTGGAAATAAGGTGGGGGAGATTTGTTGGGAAAATTTATTTCTTGAATATTGCATGGTTTGCAATGTTTTGTATGTATTTATTTGGAGGAAAAAAAAAATCATGATGATAATTTATGTTACAATAAACTGCAGTATGAGTGAATTTTATAACCCTTTCTCATGTGCTCACCAAGGAAGAGCCTTATCGATTATCAGTCTGATTTTTTTCATCAGTGCAGCTCATTTATAACTCCATTCAAAATTGTTTGGTAGGAGCAGGAACAGTTCCTCACTGTCTGTGGCAATCGGGACCATTTATCTCCAGACAGGAACCTCCGTGTGTCTCAGTGCTCTGGTGGCAGCTCTGTCACTTCTGTGCCAAGTCCTTTGAGTCCAGTTCCCTCCTTGCTTTTTTACTCACCCTCATTCTCTTCCTTTGCAAAAGTTTTTTATATGTCTTTTGATATCTGTTTGATACCTGCACAAATTGCTTCTTGAAAAGATCCCCTTGGAGTTCTTTGTGTTGGGGAGATTCACGATTGTCTGTGATACAACTTTTATTTTTGGCACCCTTTGTCATTATACATACATATATTTAGATTAATATTAATTAAGTTCTAGTTTTCCCTCTTTTCTTCTTTGATGTTGTAAATCTGTTGTAAATCTTATTTTGTGTACCATACAAGACAGTGCTCAGTCCCAAGCTCTATTTCTTTTATCCTGCTCTCCATTAGGGCCCATTCCCATTGCAGCCAGGGTACAGATTCTGACTTTCAGCTTGGTGATAACTCACATTTTCTGCCACTTTTCCAGCTGTGGAAGATTACCCCTCTTCACCAGCCAGACTTAGCAATTAGTGACAGTTACAGCTCCATTAAGAATTCCTCCTGTAAGTTTACTTTCTGTAGTGCTCACCCCAGAATGATGGGGATAAAGTTCTACAACCTGATCTAATGTTGAAGTCAGCCCCTTCTACCAGGCAGGGGGTTGGACCTCCTGAGGTTCTTCCAACCTAAATTATTGTATGGTTCCAAATACATCCTTTCTTTCCCAAAGAATTATTTAAGGAGATGTGAAAGACTCCCTAAGGATTCATGAAACATCTCCTCTTTCTCCATATCTGGATTTCTGCATTTCATTTTGTCTCCCAAAAATCTCCACTTGAAAGCACAGCTGGGGGATTAGGCTTCTTTCCAAAAGAGTTTAAGAAATATCAAGTTCCAATTAGTCTTGAATGTCGTTTTTTTTTCTCTGCTTTACATTCTGAGTTAGGGAAAAGTAATAATGACTCCCCATGTAGAAAAATGAGAATTATATACAGAAGGATTATTATTACTATTACGGATTTTACTTGAGTGATTATTTCCAGGCCACTTAAATTTTCTTGGCTTATTTATTTAGGAAAAAAATGTTAGGTGAAGGATTACACCATTTACACTGTAACTTCTGAGAAGAAACGTGGCAAAGCAAAGAATGGGACTCACCCTGGCATAATTTGATAGGTTTTGGTGAAGTTACACCAGGGACTAATTTGGCCTGGGAAGTTGGTTATCATGTACCACAGATGTTGCAGTATTTGAAGGCAATGGCCCATGATAGCAGAAGGAACAATATTATGCCTCAAAGGACCTATCAAGTGAATGAGATGTGAGAGGGGATTTTTACACAAACTCTGACTCAGTACTGGTTGCAAGATCCAAGTGTGCCTAAGAAAATGCACACTGGATCTTAGCTTTTTAGATTAAACCTCCTGATGTCTTTTAGAGCAACCAGAGGGCATTATAATATCATCATCTCCTAGCTGCCTGTATAGCAATTGGCAGTTCAATACACAATTGGCATTTCTGTTTTTTTGCCATTAGTCTGAAAAATTTTGAATTAATATCTTCGTGTATAGCTGAAAATCTTGCAAAATTTTTGTCTTCATAGAAATACTTAGAGTTAATAAAATATTTTCAAATATTTACTGTGAGAAAACATATGTGAAGATCTAAAGACATTTCCCTGCTTTGAATAGCAGTTATGTAGTTTATCATCTGGAGAACAGAGGTGAGAGAACTCTTAGAAATGGGACATTTATGGGTTGTACTTTGTGATTAAATATCAGCAGCTTTAACCAGCCACAGTACTGCAGTCATAATACTGGAGTAAAAGTGACACTTACTCTTGTAAAAGGGTAATGAGGTTGCATGTGTGTGTAGCTCTTCTGTAATTTAAAGTCAGCTACAGAGCTGCACATACTGATTCATTTCTCCCACTCAAAAAAACCAGAGGAGACTTCCCAAACCTTTCACGTGCCCCAAGGTGTAAATATTTTGCCCTTTCTTATAATGGAGCCAAACTCTGAATCTCTGGGCGCTCATTCCCAGGTGGTTAAAAGAGGCAGCTCAGGAGCTCAGGGCAAGTTGTAAGGGACAAGGATGGTGAACCTCAAAGAAGCTTTGGTTTCTTTACTACTTCTTTAACTGACATTAAAAAGAACTTCCCAGGCAGCTCCAAGTACGTGGAAGAGTCCATTTACTCTTCTGGTTACTGAATGGCATGGTGCTCAATATTGTGAGAAAATGTCTTCTGCACTTTCTCCTTTCTTAGGAGTTTGGTTTGGTTTTTTTCTAGGTTTTTTCCAGCTTTGTTGCTGAAAGGTCATGTGAGTCTCAGATTCTGCTCCTCTTGGCACCGGTTTTGGAATTCTTCATAGTTGCTGGTTTTCTATGCATGTGTTTTCTTTAGATGAAAAGGCAAAGTACATTCATTAGGGCTTAGGCAGTTTAGCATAATTAATTGTACAATACAAATAATTTAATTAAGTTTAAACATACCTAAATTAAAGTCCTCAGAAGCCACATTTTTATACTGCCAGACATACACTCTCTGGAGATTATTTTTTTTACTGTACTTGGTGCAAGGGAATAGAACCAGTCCAAAAAAACCCCAAACCCTAAAGAAGGGCCCCTTGCAATAGGAAGAAGGGGGTTGAATACTCTTACTGTAAGACAAGTGATTCCTCTCAGCTGTTGCGTGGCCATTGCATTAAGGCTGCAGTGATTCCTGGCTCTCTGCCCCTTCAATCCCTCTCCTAGAAAACTTTCTCTTGCCCCCCTGTAACAATGTGTATTATAATATTCCATTGCAATTAAATGAATGGCAATTTGCACTCCTGTGCTATGGAAAATAGAAAGTGGAAAATGTGTCTGTCAGCCTCATGCTGTCTCCAGACAACTATGATTTCTTCATTACTCTTCCCATGATTGGATGTCAATTAGTGACTTAAAAATAAAGTCTTCATCAAGTTAGCAGTCCCTTGGGCTTGTGGAGCTCTCAGCACCTCAACCATTTTATCTAATTCATTATATAGCTAGAAATGAAGTAACTGCTGTCAGGTTGCACTGGGGAGAGGGAGGAAATGAGCTCCTGTGTGCTGGGAGGGCTCAGAGACCCATCCTCCATCCAGAGGGACCATGGAGCATCCTCTGAGAAACTTCTCCTTAAACCAACTCCTTTCCACTTGGTGAGTGTTATCACCTACATAATACAGACACATTTAGATAGGCCTTGCACTGCTAATTTCTGCCTTTCTGCTACTCAAGGAAAAGGTTTAAAATTAAAATACCTGCCCACAAATGTCTTTTTAGCTGATTTTTCAAGATTGAGCCCAGCTGAAAGATTTTGTATTGACAGCTGGTGAAACATTTGTAGAAGTGACATCTGCCTATTAAAAATATCCCTCTTACTTTTCCTTGTCCTTGGGGATTTCAAGGCTGCAAATCATTTTCAGGAGAGATGTGACTTTAGATGAAGTTATGTAAAATATATCATTTCCATCAAGTGAAATAATCACTGCATGATACAGGAATATTAAACAGCTGCCTTCCTGCCTGGTATGCCCAGGAAATTTCAGAGTTTTCCTCTAGATGTCTTCCATTGTAATTTTGTATTGTGACACCTGTAATTGTATATAGCAATCTAGATTTTAAAATCCTGACAAGGCTACTGTGAGTTCCCCAGCACACATAAATCCATCACAGCGAATGAGATAGATTTTAAATTGATGGTACCACACCAAGCACTGAAATAAAAGCACTAGCAGCACTTATCCTTGTAGACTAATAGCTGCAAATGATTTTATGAATCATTAGTTCAGATCTTATTGTCCTATCCATTTTAAACCATTTCTAGATCAATGCTTTCTTTGCCTGTGATATGATGTTAATAGGCTGCTGAAAAGGATGCAGTTTCTAGCAGTGTGTCACAGCAGCACTGCAGTGATGGAAGGGAGTTTGCAGTATTGCAATCACTGATTAATCACTCTGATTCAGGTAGTCAGTGCTTTTTCAAGAGACTGTCTCCTCTCAGGTAGTATCCTGGGAATAAATCCTGCTCCTGAGCATGGTTTATCTGCTGCTGGATAGTTATGCTTGAATGATAACGTGGGGCAAATCTCCATCAGGTTTTGTTACCCCAAAAGTGCTCCCTTAAATAGCAAACCAGCAGGAACCAGCAAACTAGTGTTTCAGTGTTTCTTTGATTTTTGCTTCAGGTTTTGTTGGGAATGCTGAGAGCAAACTTGAGCATCAGTTTGTGGGTGGCTGCTGGTGGGAGCTGGGAAGGAATGGGAGACAGGGATGGGTGGTCCTCATGTGGTGCCCTCACACCCTCTCCACAGTGGAGTCTTTCCCCTTCTGATCACACTCTGGGCTTGCTGTATTTCCACCAAAGGGAAGTGCTGAGAGATGTTTTCTTCTTCAGCAGGTAAATAAGACCACAAATTCCCAGTTTTGTGGAGAAAGTGTCACCTCAGAGCTCTGGTCTGTCTGCAAAAAAAAAAAAAAAAAAAGATCCCATGCAAATGCAGATATTTTTCCTTTGCAGTAACTCTGCATTTAACCAGTCATTTTTCTGTTCAATTCAATTAGTTTTTCCCAGTGTTTCTCAAAACACCATGTGGTCAATGTCATAGGTGATTTGCAGCAGTTAGCTGTGGAGCTCTCACTAATGTGAGTGGTACTGTATTGATGGATCCTACTTGAAGTATTTAGCTGCTATTTTCTACCTATCCACCTCTCAAAAGGTTGTGGAATGTTTTTTTTTTTCACAACTGGTGTGTTTACTGATGACATAGGCAGGAGCCCTATGTGATGCACTTGAAGGATGAAGCCAGCACGAGGAGGGCTTTGCATTTGGATGCATTTGGATGCTGGAGGTTTATTGCTCAGCTTTGGAAGCTGTGGGTGCCTTTGATTTCCGAGTGTTAAGTTACAAAATGCAGGGTGACAATTTAGAAAATCAGGGTTTATACTCTTACACTTTGCTTTCTCCTGCAGCTGAAGAGCATATCTGGGTGTCTTCCAGTGCTCCATACGATTGTCCTTTCCCTGGTGAGCAGCTGTGCTCTGGCAGTGACTGCCCATGGCTGTATAGGTTTATTTGCCTCCCAGTATCAGGGACAGTGACATTATGGTCCATGGAAAGGCCATAAATCCTACTGCTTGCCTAGGGATGTATGCTTGATAATCACAGCAGTTTCAAATAAAGCTCTTCACAAGTAATTAGTAACTACAAGGAGTGACCAAAACTATCTTAAGTGGTTATATTAAAGCAAATAAGTCTCAAGTCCTACTTTTTGGGTTAAGAGGCATTTAATATTAATGACACTAAAAAGGTGAAATAGAATTGGGTAGAAAAAACCTGATGTGTCAACTCCTACTCAGACAGGCAGAGCAATGCTCATGTTTTACACCTTCCTGTTGTCCTCCCTGGAGAAATTGGGTCAGCCACCCCATGGAGCAACCTCTCTTCTCTCTCTTAAGTATAGAGAAGCAAGGGGATCAGGCTCTTCAGCTTAGATATTTTGACAGTGATGGTATGATGTCAAGTCCTTAACACAATGGCAGAAAAACAATCTGTGGATCCATTGTTACTTAATTATGCTGCTGAATCCAGGAGGATCAGAGGTTAGCAATAATCTGGTTAATGTAAGGAGCTGGTGTGCTGGAGGGCCTGCACTTGAAAGGGATGTGCTCTCTGTAATGATAAGTTCTTGGGAACTGTTACAGTTTTAATGTTGTTACTGCTGCATTTCATTTGCTTTTCCTTCTACAGTTGCTAGTGAATGATGTTGAATGTATTTTCTCTTCTGTATCCCAGATGAGAGAGTGACATCCAGGTATACCTCATCTGACGTGAAAGTTAGACTCAGATCTTCCCCCCCCCCTTTTTTTCTACTGTGTTTTAAATTCATAGGCTGTATTTTCTGGCTTACAGGACTAAAAATAATATAAAGCTGTGAATTTTCCAGATGCCTGTAAATAAAACGTTCAGGCATGGCAACATTTTTAAGTCACAGCATATTGTGTTGTGTTATATTAACAGGTGTAAAAGTCAGATTCTGCTACTGACATGTTAACACTGAACTTTTCAGGCAGGTAGATAGATAATTTTGTATTTAGATCATGTTACCAGGCACATTATTCAATCACTGCACCAAAGACCTTGAACACAGAGAGGCTGACATTGATAGCTGCTGAACGTGCTGCGGAGGTTACAGCAGAGCTCTCTCTGTCATTATGTGCCTCCTCCTTTTTAAAATAAGCTGAAGGAATAAAAAAGAGGAAAGAAATGCAAGAAGTTTCCTAGAGGATGACTGTAAACCTTGGAAGATGGATGGGTGTTAAATCCAGCTCATGTAGGAGGCTCCTTCAGCCCAATGTGACCCACATCCTTGCTAGAGGAAAGGAGAATGGCACAAAGTCAATGTCACTCTTCTTAAGTTTTTTTGTGTGGGGGTTTGTTTTTTTTTTCTTTTTCTTTTTTTTTCCCTTTCAAGGTTAATCATGGAGGGATCTCATGTCATTTAAATTAGAATAATCCATCAACTTCAGTAGTGCTACCAGGATTTCCACCAGCTGAGGATCACTTCTCAAGCCCTTCCAGAGGTTAGCAGGGACTATCACATGCCTGAGTCAGCCTTCTCTATTTGCCTTCATCAGTTCCTGAACACTGTGCTCAAACATATCATGATAGTCATCAATTCCCCTCACCAAACAAGCAAGAAAAATTCCAGGAAGGTTTTTCTGTCCTTGCTGATGTTCATAATGTAGTGAGATTGATGGATTGCACAAAAATCCTCACTGTGGCAATGGCCTATTTTGAAATGCATCAGAAAAGGAAAGGTCTTTAGTGCAGAGGTGTGCAAAAATATTTAAAGGTATTTTGGTGAAATGTACTGGATTTAGAAGGGATATTAGAGTATTGGGAAGAAGTATATATTTAAACAAATGTGTAAATCATGAGGCTGAAACTTGTCACTATGCTTTAAATGGCATATTTGCAAGGACATCCCTTTTATAGTTTTTTTGTTATTTGTAATTAAAAGATGTAATATGTTGAGAACAGTGTTTAAGGAACTTTAGTGTTACTCTAACACACAAAAGCTTCTACAGGTATTTAAAGTTCTTGTCAGTAAGATTAAAAAATACCATTTCTTGGAAGTCCTTGCAGTCAACATCATACATGCAGACATTGCTGTGGAAGGCAAATTCATTTTCTTATATAATTTGTATCTAAAAAGGGAAAGGATCAAAGCTGAGGATCAAAGTAAGTTGGTGGCACATGTTAACATTCATCAATATTATTTGGCTCCATTTATTAATCAGGGAAAATGTGTGTGTAACTGTAAAAAAAAAATCTCTTTATTTGATCCACGAATGACCACTATCCATGTGCCTGACTGCCTTTATCACTAAAAGCAGGGAAATTTTTTACACAGATGAGAAAAAGAAGGCACAGACACTAAATCCCAGCAAACATCCCTCCCAAAACTAACCTGCCACTTGCATCTCAGAAGCAGCATTTCACCTTGAAAACTGTTTCTTGATCTTGAGCATTTGGCAGTCAGTGAACTGTTCTGTGTGGTCATCAAGATCAAGCTATCAGGGACTTCCATGTAAAAGATCACACAAGGCTATCAAGTCTCCTTTAGCCAAATCTGGACAATCACAGTAAATCAAACTCCTGCATCCTCTATCAAAAACTTTAATTCCTGCCTCCAAGTTTGTATGTCCTCTATCTTATTTTTT
This sequence comes from Heliangelus exortis, assembly GCF_036169615.1. Taxonomy (NCBI): domain Eukaryota; kingdom Metazoa; phylum Chordata; class Aves; order Apodiformes; family Trochilidae; genus Heliangelus; species Heliangelus exortis. The sequence continues at coordinate 4,748,964 of NC_092427.1, forward strand.
CCAAGTTTCAAATCAGCTTGCCTATTCTGGCTTCTTGTCAGAAATCTCCTAAATTCCACTGTAAATTTATTCATGAACAATTTATAGCCTCTCAGTCTTGTATGAGTTTCAGCCTTTAAAATTAAATAATTCTTCTCCCTCCATCCTGTATACTTCCAAATGTACCTATAAAGAAAAATTGTATCCCCTCTCAGACTTCACTTTGCTAAGCTTAGCAGACTGATCTTTTTTTAATTTCCTCCTCTTTAATCATCCTACCATAACTTAGCTGTACTTAAGCAAACCAAGATATGTAGAATGGTTGACAGGATTGTGCATTCCATCCTGCTAATGCTTTACATGGAGGTCTTGTCTCTGTGTAAAACTTCCCTGCATGAGTTATCTCTTACTAAATTCTGCAAATAAGAGAATGAACTCACAAGTTAATTTCAAAAAACTTACTGCTTGCTGGAGTCAGGAATTCTCTTTTTGCTAGCAATGCCTCTTACTGCTTTCTTGCTTGGGTTGGGCTCAAGCCTCTGCATTCAATATGCAGAAGCTGCTAAGAATCCTGATTCCTCAAAAGTTTTATTGTTGTCTGTTCAAGAAAGAGGCATCTGCACTCGAGGGATGCAGTTTTCTGGTTGAATTGTAACTGTTCTAAAGCCATCCTAAGCTGGCTTCCACTTGCTATAAACAGAATATAAACTCACATGCTCTCCTCCCTAATTTCATCAACCCTGGCACAGGACAAGTCCTTCAGCCTGTGCTAAGACCCATAAATTTTCAGTTTTACCTATGTGCTGTTCATTTTGCAGTTTAGGCTCCTTTTGACACCTTGCCTGCTTCCTCAAATTAATGTAAATACTTTTTTTTTGCTAATTGAGTGATTAGCCAACATTGGCTGTAGTCTTTATTTTGTCCTCTGGGATTTTCACCCAGGGCAAGGAATCTCCTTGTTTATCTTGTTCCAGATTGTATTCAAATCTGAGATGCCAAGTGCAGCACATAATATCAGAAATGTGAAAAACAAACAAAAAAACCTTCCCACCTGATAAATCTCCTTCTGTGATTCCACTTTGTGACCTGCCAGCCAGCTGGATAGCCAGACAGTGATCTGAAAATTTTCTCTTTGCTCCTGAAAGTCCCAAGCAGGTGGGAGGGTGAGGGTGTCTAGCAGCAGTGTGGACACCATTCCCAGGTCTGAGTGCCACCACCTGCCTGACCTCTCCATCACCAGAGCTCTGCATTGGGAAATGAGAGTTCTCTGCCCCCTGCCAGGGACTGAGGACCTTGGTTAATAAGAATTGTAAAGAGCAGAGAAATGTTCCAGGCAGTCAGTAGAGAGCTGAGATGATAACTTGCAGTCTCTTTGCCTGCCCCTCAGTGCTCTTTGAGCTGAAGTTGAGGGTATTGTGAGTGGCTCTCAGGGCAAACCTGTGGCATTTTATCCATTTCTGCAGAAGCAGAGCTTTAAAATTCATGACACTCCCCTAAGGCCAAGTGGCAGGTCTGTATATAACTCTCTGGAGGCTTCTGTGCTTTAACCTCTGGCCAAGCATCTTCTCAGGGCTCCATTCTGGCCAAGGTGAGGGTTTGAATGAGTGACCTGGGATAATTAAGAGTGAGTTGGTACTCACTGCCTCTCTGGCAGGTCAGGCTGGATGGCAGGGATGTGTAAAACCCATCTCTGGGCCACCACAAGTCACCCATGGGGTGGTGGTAGTAGGTGGCTGAGTAAAGAGGTGGTACAGAAACCTGGCATTATCTTGCTGAATGAGTAAAATTCTTCTCTGTTAGAGATGGGCACTGAGTGAGGTGCTCCTTTGCATTCATACTGTTATAGATAAAACAGAGTTGTGAAATCCTATCTGTGTTCTCAAAAACTGAATGCTGCTTTGTCAGAAATAAAATCTAAGCTCTTAGCCATGTTAGACCAATATTTCTCATTTAATACCCATACAGCATTGTACTAGGGAGAGGCCACAGAAGATGGTGCTCCCAAGCTGTCTGCTTTTGGGAGGAGAAACATTTTCAGCATCAAAGCAGGGTTCCCTCTCTCCCTGGCTTGGAAACCACCCTGCCAGTGAGGGCCACCTCTGTCCCCCCTTGTCCTCTCTGCTGTGCCCAGCTCACTGAATTCAGTAGGCTTCATCTCTTGTCTTAAATAATCTGAAAGCAGCCACTTGACTCTAATTCTTTTGCAGTAGATGGTAGGAAAAAATTGAATCCACTCCTGATTATGAAATTCCTCCCTTATTCACAATTTGCTGGCTGAAAAGAAGATGCACGTGAGAGTACTTTGTAAAACAGTGGATTTCTATTTTGATAAAGTTAACCATGCAGTACATGCCTCAAAAATCCCCAAACCAGGTATTATAAGAAGTGTGAATTTTCTTACAGGAGAACCAAACTAGTTTTGGGAATGCACACCTGCAAAAGAGCAGGTGGATTTTTTAGATTGGAAATAACCCTTCCTCTGCCATCTTTCAGGTATCAACAGAGCAGTTCTGCTCTGGAGATGTTCCTGCATTCAGCTCCTAATGATGTGCTGCCACAGAGGCTGAGTGGCTGTGGATGTCAACATGGTTTGCACACCTCTCATCAAACTACATGTTGGATTTCTTCCCCAGGGTCTGTTAGGAGTTCCCTGTGCAGGGGTACCTGCCTGTCCTCACTCTGCAGGAAGTTTGCCATCTGAATACATCAGGTGTCAGCCCATTTGCTGTCAGTGCAGGTGAGAAGCGCACCAGGGATTAGGTGTTGGGTGAGCAAAGGCCATGAGAAAGTTCCCTCTAAGAACAAGTATGTAAAGGTGAGATATGTAAGGGATGGAACCACCTTCTTGCAAATGAGCCCCAGAGGCTGCCTGGCTTGATTTACTTGATGAGTGCTTCTGTATTCTGCAGTAAATGTGATATTTTTACGTATGTAGGATAAGAGAACAGCTATCATAGGTAAAGAGTATGTCATTTATTTAAAAACAGTAAAATGTAGATCTCTCCATCCAGATTATAATTGCAGTCCCTTGCAGAAGGCAAGCTGGAATCAGCTCCCCACAGATGCATGTAGATGATTGTGTGATTTCTGTGGCTGAAGGCTGCACTGGGGAACAACGAAGGGAAAAAAACCTACAGAAAGTGTGTGTGTGTGTGTGTGTGTGTGTGTGTGTGTGTGTGTGTGTGTGTGTGTTAAGTGCCTTCAGTCTGAAAGCAGTCTTTAGAAATACTTCTTTGAAACATCATATTGACAGGCTCAGGTCTGAGCACCATTCCACTGATTATACAGAATTATAGTCTCCTTTGGACTTAAATGCATGGCTATTAGATGGATTTTTAGTCAGGTGTTTTGTGAGTCTCAAAGAATGACAACCAATATACTGGAACAGTTAGGTTTTCTTTTCTATTACTAGTAGCAATGTTCTCCTGAATATTGAAAGAAGTGTACATTTTCCACTGAAAACCTTGTGGATAAAAGACATCAGATAGCAGGGACTGTTGTGTCTGTTGTGTCTGGAAGAACACATCCTGACAGCAGAGTAAAATGGGGTCACCAGATACCAACTATTCAACTTCAAGGGGTTCTCCTACTACCCGTGTGCTGTCATTGTCTCTCTTTTCCCACCCTCTGTGCCTTCAGTCATACATCATTGCCTTCAAGGCTTACTCAATTTTTTTAAAAGCAATTCTCTGCTTTTTTTTGGGCTGTTCTGTAGAGCTTCTGCCACAGTAAGAGCTTGGGTCCTTTCATCACACTTGCCTCAGGTGTGGTATTTACAGCATCCTCAGGAATAGCCACATGTTTGCTTGCCATAGGTACTGACTGTGGCTTTAACTTTTTGTGGTACCCACCTCTTGTCTCTGCTTCACCCCACATTTTGGCTGTGAGATGGTTGGTGTGGGGATGGTCAGCACGGGCTCACTGTTTGCACAGCACTTGCTGTACACCAATCCTGCTTCCAAACCAGAGCTTTTAACTGTGGCCACATTACAAATCCATTGACAAGGTCAAGCCAGCTGTTACAAAACTTAAAATAAAATAAAAAAAAAAAATTAAAGCTAACTTTTGGCTGTCTTCCTCCAGGCCAGTGCCCTTCATTTACAGAAAGAAACACTTCCTGTGTCCATGGATCTCCCATGCTTTTTGCCCACTTCTCTCTCCCATCTAAGTTATCCCTGCAGTTTCTTTCTGGTACCTTAATTGTGCAATGCTGGCTCCAAGCCATGGAGCAGAGCTGAGGTGCTGGGAGGTTCCTGCACAGCTCAGCAGACTTTGGGTATTGCTTTAGGGTTCTTGTCCTTACTTTTTCACACCTTTGGTGAGCCCTCAGCACAGGCACAGCAGGGATGATGAACACAGTGATGATGCCACTGGCCATGGGGGAAGGATTCTTCTCCCTTTGTGCATCTGTGAGTGCCTGACAACTGTTTCCCCCTGGATTTTGAAGGATACTTTGCAGATTACTGTAATTTAAAAGGTTAGGTGAAATGGCTGGTGAATTTAATACTGATAGCATTGTCTCATGTCGTTTCTTTATGCTTGTTAATGACCCTTCTTTTCCTTCTGTTCATATTAGAGGGGTAAAACAGTAGTGGAGGTTGAGATACATAGGAAGGCTTTGACAAAAGCCAGTCTTCCATGAAATGGAATCTCAACTTTGAGGAAAAAATTACTGGCTAATAAATTACATTCCAAAATGTGTGTTCAAATAGTGCATGAAGTCTCATTTACATAAAGACATGTTTGGGAGCCCTTGAGCTCTCATTGTTCTGCACTGAACCAACCTCTTTCAGCAAGACAAACAAGAAGTGTCCTCTCTTGCAATCTTGGTGTAGAAAACTGCTCTCATGAAGTTCTTTTCCCAAAATTAGTCTCCTGACAGACCAATGCAGAGGATGCTTAGAAATATCAGAGTCCAAATATATAGTATGCATTTCCCCAGCAACATCAAAAATCCCATCCACCTTTTGATGTGTGTGGTCACTAGTGAGGACAACACATGCAGGTTTGGGCCCTTAAAGGGAAGAAAAGGAGATTTCCCCTCTCCCCCCCGGAGTATTTTAGGCAGCAGAAGTAATGATGCCAGCTAAAAGTGATCCTGATTAGGGTTTGTAGATCACCTGCTATGGGTTTACTCCTGCTTCTCCTCTGTGCTGTGAAGGACTCATCTACCTTAAACTCTATGTTAGGACGAGGAAATGGCCTCAGGTTGCACCAGGAGAGATTTAGATTGGATATCAGGAAAAGATTATTTCCTGAAAGAGTGGTCAGGCATTGGAACAGACTGCTCAGGGCAGGGATGGAGTCCCCATCCCTGGAAGAGTTAAAAAATGTGGAGGTCTGGTACTTTGGGACATGGCTTAATGGGCATGGTGGGGTTGGTTTGATGGTTGGACTTGATCTTAGGGGTCTTTTCCAACCTTAGTGATTCTGTGAGTCTACATTTTTTCTACATTTTCTACAATTTCTACGTATTTCTGCTGGGAACAGCCCAGTACACAGCATTATGGAGGCAGTGGAAGGTTGTCCTGTCCCACTTTCAGGGGGGCTTTTATTGGGTTCTGCATTGAGCAGGATTTCTCCCCATGGGCTCCAATTCCTGGCCAGGTTTCCATCAAGTCTCTGCTGCTTAGGCTCATCCTCTAGAAAAAAGCATTTATGGAAAATCAGTGAACCCCCAACATACATTAGTTATGGAAAGATGAAGTAAAGACATCAACAGAAAGAAATTAGTTCCTTTCTTTTTCTTTATGATAGTGCTTTCTGGGGTTAAGGTGCATTCCAAAGGGGAGGGACAGCAGCTTCAGCTTCAAATTGGTATTTGGGTTTGATATCAGGGTTTTCTTTAAATCCTTCCTTAGCCTAGCATCTCCCTAAAACAGTCTTGTGAAAAAAGCAGACCAGGAAAAAAAAAGGAGCTTATAACAGCAACTTACAAGTTTTCTTGGAAGTTAATTAATTGCAGTTAATTGTGAAGTACTGTAGCAATGAACAGTAGCTTTGAATTCAATAATGAAAACCAAAAGAAAAAAGAAAGAAACAAGAGAAAACCCATGTGGAACAATCCTGAGCTTGCAGATGTGGTTTTTTTTTCCTTCGCTCTTGGTGAGTTCAGTTTGCAAAATTAACTCGGGCAATTTACAAATATAATTACAGGGAATTCATTTAGGGCTGTGTGGTGTGGTGGAAAGAACAAAACATTTTCATTAGGAAAGTTGAGACCAGCAGTTCTGTAAAGGACTGGGTGAGCAAGACCATACCCATGTGCTTTACCAAAACAAAACAAAAAAACCCAAAAAAACCAAACCCCCCCCCCCCCCAAAAAAAAACACAAAAAAACCAACCAAACAAACAAACAAAAAAAAACAAAAAAAAAGAAAAGAAAAAGAAAAAAACAAAGGTGAATTAAAAATTTGAATTAGTTTTTTCCTCTGATTTAGGGAAATTTCTATTTAGAATAAAACTGATACTGAATCATTAATGAAAAGAATGAAAGGGTCTTTTTTTTGTTTGCCTTTACTTGAGAACAATCTCCTCAGAAAATGAGCTGGTTGGTTTGGTTGGTTCCCCAGAAACGTGTGTGTCGTGGAGTACAGAAACAGGACTGGGAGGGGCTGGGGTCACTTCTTCCACTGTCTCTTTCTCTTTCCATTTCAAATACTCAACCAGAGTCTGTGGTGTTAAGGCAGCACTGAGGTAGCACTGAGGAATTCCAACCAAAAGTGTTGTGTGTAAATGTGATGAGAAATGTTTCTAACTGGGACAGCTCACCAGTCTATAAGGCAGGGGATGGAGTTAGTAAAAGATTAAGTGATGTCTTTGAGGCCAAAGTCAGTGGCAGAATTCAGAACAAACCTAGAATCTTCTTTTTCTACTACCCTCTACTCTTTCTTTCTACCTCTTCTACTTTCTACTACCCTCCCCTCTCTCATCTCTTTCTCTTCATCTTTCCTACCATGATCCCAGCATTTGAGATGGTGTTTTGGTTGCAACACCCTACCATGTGTCCTAAAAAAAAACATGTCCAGGAGCACCCCCTCAGTGTCCCACCTCTGGGCAGAGCATCACCTGGTGGGGATGGGTTTGAGGAATTCATGGCCCAGCCTCCCCATTTACCTTGGCCCAAACCAAGAGCCTCACCCTGCAGGGGAATTCACTCCTCTTGCTTTCTCATCTGCTGAACTAACAGGGTCAGATCAATGGGGAAAGCAAAAAACATTTTCCAATCTCCTGACTCCCTGAGAAAGCTGCACTCCATGTGTGATGTGGTTACAGCTCCCACCTCCATGGGTTTGTTTTACAGCCAGAGCTCTGAGTGTGCAGAGCAGGGTTACACACCAAGAAAAAAAAGTTTACAGGAAGAGATACTTAGCTAGAAAACCTCAAGCTGAAATAACAAGGTGCAGCTATGCTGGGAGATGTGTGAGATATGGCTGGTAATGTTTGTTCCTAACAGACTCATCCTGTCATAATAAAGAATCCCTTGAGCCATCTCAAAGTCTTATTTCAAAATTTATTATGCTATTTAGCATATACAAGGTTAAGAAAATCAGCACCACAGCCAGATGGCTGGGGAATTGTAGCATCATGTTGCTCTCTTCTCTGCTGCCAATAAATTTGGTGGCCAAGGCAGGTCACCAGATGCAAGATGCTGCCAACTGGGCCAGCTGTGGGAGTGAGATCCTGGTCTGCTGCCCATCCCTGGGGATGGCTCTGGGTTTTGGCTGGGTAGACCCAATCATAGCTGAAGTTACTGGAGCTAGAGCATGAGTGTAGCAGTCATGGGATCAGAGGAATTGGCACATCATAGAGAAGAAATATTACCAGTGCTAGGAGGTTGTTACAAAATGAATTAGATAAGGAGGAGAAGTCATAATCAATTACATCATGCCTTTTTTTCTCTTCTAAACAACGTGACACTGAGGCTATGCTTCACAGTTGGTGGGTTTGTATAGAAATTGGTGCTAATAGTTCAATTTTGTGTAATTACTGGGCTAGTAACGTTGAAAAAAAAGAATCTGAGTAGAGGGAGGAGACGACAATACTTCTATAAATAGTTAATATCCAGGGGATGCAGATAGGGTAAAAAAATATTTAGAGATTGAACTGGCAGCAAAGAACCTTCATGATCTAATTCCAGATGGATGTCTCTAATGGATCTCTGTCCATCACGAGACATCACCAGGAGCTATAGCACATTGCTATCTCACTGGAGCTTTGTGACAATTCATGGCAGCAAAACACTTTGAAGCCCAGTTTGTGAAGTGCTCAGTATTATTATGATGAGATGAGGAGAATCTCTTACCTGAAACATCAGCTTCTTCAGAGGGGGAAGGAAGCAGTGATCCATAAAACTTCTCTTCAGACTAGGATCAGCCTTAGCTCAACAAAACCCTGTTCAAGTGTGGACATCTCTGTTGGAAGGGATGAAATGGAGAGCTGTGCAAAAGGGAGAAATCACCCAACACTCTCCTTGATCACATCTGGCTGTGCCTGGAAGGAGAACATAATAATGCAAAGATATTTACAGGAGGAAGCCAAAAATAATTCCTCCCATTGCTCTGCCTGCACAAAGCCATCAGGAGTGTACCCAGACAGTTGTTGTTGCTGTCAGCCTTGCTTGGTGTTGTCATGCCAGTAAAGAGGCTGCCAAGTAGCTGACTGTGGCAATGTGATCCCTGCTTGCAAAATTTGTAAAGCACTTGAGCATCTTTCAAAAGGGAATGAAGAATTGTGATAAACTGTCACCTGGTAATGATGAACACCCACTAGGCCATCTTCAGGTTCATTAAAAAAAAAAAAAAAGGAATAAAGTCATATTTTCAGGCCAAAGCTTAAAGCAGAGTAAAAGACTGGACAGAAATGGTTTGGAGACTGTTGGTAGCAGGACGGATGTAGATAAGCTTTAAACAGTAAGCTTGATTCTCATCAAGTCTTTGAAGAAGAACAGGAGGGAGGAATTTTGTATGTAAAAATGTTTTATCTGTCAATAACCATGTTATGAAGCAGTAACGAGACACACTAACATTCAGAAGTTATGCTTTCCTCTGCCAGGAATTTGAGCTTTCTGAAGGTTGTTTCAGGGTCACACATCACTGTCACCCCTGCTGTCAATCACATCAGCAGCGTCTCACTCCTCCTCACTCTGCCTGATTCTGCATCCCCATGCACAGGATCAACCTTTGTGCCTTTTACTTTAAGGATGGTTTTTTGCCTGAAGGATACAGAGGTTCAAAAAATATATACAAGGCTTTGAATTCTTTGGATTTGCAAATCTTTAAGTATTACGTTTTTTTTCTTTTTTCCAGAAAGAGCTTCTTTTAAGTAAAAGACTGAGGAATAAATGCCAGTTCCTAAACTAGCTGTTATTAATTTGTTTTCCTTGTGGACCTGCAGCACTTTTCTGTGATTTACACCACTCGATGAATATTGGCACAGAATGACTGCCCATTGCTCCAGTGCCACCTGCATTATCTGTTGCAAGCAATGCCTTCATTACTTCATAAAAATAAACTAATAGCATCTATTTTGTCCATTTGCAGGGTGACCTATAAATTGTACCATAAATTTCTTATCTTAAATAATCAAGTTCTTCAGAGAATGAGTGTTCTGATTGGAATAGAATTTTTAGACTGTTTGTACTCCCCGAAGGACATATTTCAGCCATTTTACATTAATAATTAATTGTGACATACTAATTCTAGAAGGTTAATAACATAACAAGTATAATACTCCTGGAATTACAAGCTTTGGGTGAACATGACATGATATGTTGGTATCTTTTATCTGCTGTGGCTGCTACTTGGGCTAAGGATGAATAAGGGCAAGTGGCTATTTTCTCTGTCCTTTCCTGCTGTGTGTCTCTTTCTTCCCAAAGATACTTTTTCCATGTCACTGATGGACTCATGTATGTGTTGTCTTACAAATCTCTGTTTTATATATAGGAATACATATAGGAAATATATATAGGAGGAGCATCTTAATCTGAGTTTTTACCTTTAAAGGTTTCATCTGCTTAGTTCAGAGCCATCCATCTCCATGAGAGATGGCATTTTTTCTATTTCTAACAGCATAGGGTTGCAGGAGTGTCCTAATTGCTTGTGTCAGGTTTTGCCATGCTGCCTGTGAGTCCCTCCATGCTCAGTAAGTGATCCTTTCAGGAGAGCTGCAGTGCTGCTTGTTATTGATGTATTGTTTTTTCAGTATGCACTTTGGACATTTCAACATACTAGAAAGTAAAAGTGCCTACCACAGAAGTTCTTAAAAGTCAGATTTTGCCAGCCACAGACTTGTCAAAGGCAAGAATATGAGGCTAATGAAGGAAGAGTAATGGTGTCTCCAATCTCACAGTGCTTTATATTAATTGCTCACAAATGCTGACTACTGGCAAGTCTTCCACAGTCGAATCATAATGGGCTTGAGAGAGGCCACACTTGCATTCCTAAAGTGTAGCAATTTTTTATAATGCAGTCCAAACAATTGCAGAGGACATTTAAGGGTCTCTGCCTGCCCAATGGTGTGGGGAATCTGCAGGAAGAGCAGCTTACGCCTGGGGTAGAGAGGAGGAGGAGCAAGGGAGGTGTAGCTGTTACTCTGCAGATGTCCTTTGGTGGTCTTGAAAACCAAGAATGAGAAAGGATTGGTCATGCACGAGGTCCAGGGCTTGGTTTTCTCCTTGCAGCAGGAATTGTTCAGACACCACCAGCACCTCAGGCATCTCTCTCATTTGGTACCTGGCATTCATTAATACCCATATGTGCAGGTATTAAAAAATGTGAATTTCCACATGGTAGGGTGAAAAAGTGTTAAATTCTTGGGGAGGTTTTAGTGTTTGAAACTGTGAGCTGACAGTGTTCAGGTGAAGGAGAGTATAGGCTGATGGTTTTTGCCAGGCAAATAGACTAAAGAAAACCAGCTATGACAGTATTGGCTTGCTGGTTTTGAGACTTTAATCTGAGTGTTCATACAATGACTTAAAATACTTCCAGTGGTTAAAACAAATATAATCTGTGTTTGGCATTTTTTTTAGGGGGTAAGAGGGCTCATATGAAGACCATTTTTATTCCATTATTGTTACCTTTATACAAACAAGATCATACAAATAATTCATTATCAAGTTTAAAAACAATAAACAAAACTTATTTAATAATAACAATAAAACAATTGTATAAAATGTGAATACAGCTTACCTGGTGTGTTACAGACTCTTAAATTGGCTCTTACCACATTCTCAGGTGAACTCTGCAGAGATGCAGGATACAGAAAAAACAGGTCCAATATCCCAGCCTTTCTGGTGGCTGTTAAGGGAATTTGTCTCAGTTTACCAGCATAGTCATAAATGATACTCACGTGAAATGTATTGGTTTGAAAACCAGAGCTGATGAACGGAGTTTAATTCTGGACTTTACTTACTCAAATTATATTGTCTGTCTTTTTCGGAAGAAAAAGGAAAACCTTATCTAGTGAGATAAATTAAAAAATATTGGGAGATGAGGGGGGAAAAGCTTTCCTAGCACAGGCATCTGTAAGAGCAATATTTTGGCCCCATTTGACTCCTTTTTTTAAGCTGGTTTCCAACTATCTTTTTTTTTTTCCAACTAACTTTTTCAATGGTCTTCATTAAACTGGGATGTTTTATCTTATTTTGTACATCACAGCCTACTTTTATTCTTTCTTGTTCTTTTGTCCTGAAACCTATGTTCTTCTACCTATATAAATGAAGCAAATGTGCAGAAATGGGAAGGATAGAATAGTATGGCACGTTCTAATGTGTCTCTTTTGCCTTCTTGACTTTTTCCCAGCTCAGAATGTTTTAACATTTTGCCTGTAGATGTATTTTTGCAGTGTTCTTGTATATAAAGCCTCACGAGTTTTTTAAGAGCTACTAATGGAGAAGGTAAAATTAAAACAGTAACCATTAGGACTTTGGGGAATGTTCTCTTTATGAAACATGTTTCCCTTTGTTCACTGGAAAGTGTTAGGACATTTTGCATGTTTCAAAAAGCTGGTATTTACTTGTAGCCCTTCACTATGGAAATGAAAATGAATGAGCGATCATAGCTTTTAATTAAAAGGCATAGGCAAAAATACCAGGAAAAATGAGGTTTTTAAGAAACAAAAGTCCATATTCCTGCATGTGTGGTTAGCAGTGGAAAACAAAAGGAGAAATTCCTAATGACAAGATATTACACTGAACCCTTGCTTCTCCCTTAGGTGTCAGCTCCCCATAAGTGGGTGGGATAGCTACAGAATGGCTCACTGTGGTTTTGGGGTGCCAGCACTGGGAGGCTGAGGTGGTCCCAATGGACCCCACTGCAAGTTGTTGGGGGATCTGCTGTGATGTCCCCAGTGCATCCCAGTGAAAGTTGGACAGGGGGCTGCTTGGGCTGAAGCTGACCCCTCCTTTGGCAAACATCCTCTGCTGCCAAACTCTTCTTGTGCAATGCAAGTGTTGAATAACTGCCCCAAGGCTTTGGGAAGATGTAGAGGCTTGTGCAGCACAGCTCCTGGCAGGCTTTGACTCCCAAAAATCCTTCCTCTGACATGGGAAGAGGTCTCAGTGAGCTCCTGCTCATCCCTGTGAGCAAGGTTGACATAGATGCAGGCTGAAAATTCAAGGGAAGGTTTCAATCCCAATCCAAAGCACTCATTTTTGTGGCCAGGCCTGCACCCTGTGCTGTGACAGAGGAGCTGTCTCTTCCTGGAGCACAGGGTGTTCATAAAAGACCTTAAAAGCATCCTGCAGACCAAGGCAGACTGAATTGTGGCTCCTGCAGAACTGGCCAAAAGACATATTGAAAGAGTCTTGTGCTTTGCACATTTCACCTGAAATGTCAGTGTCTCCAGAAGTAAGAGAAGCCTATTGCAATAATTATTTTTTAAACATTGGAGGTTTGTTTTTTCTCTGAAAACACTTAAACATTTTTCTTAAAAGTTGCTAGAAGGTGTATGTAAAGTTATTTTTGCTTACACTAACAGTAAATAACCTCATGCAAATGAACTTCGAAGAGATCTGATCTTTCATAGAATGCTTTATGTTATTTTACCTAAATATGTACAAGAATCTAAGAATAAGTGTTCCTTCTTTTTGTATTTAGACAGGAATGATGTAGGCTTCCATGTTAGGCAGCACAAATTATACATAGCAGAGTGATGGAGATAAGCTCATTCAACCCAACTAAAAAGTTGTCATTTTCAATAACTTTTCTTAATCTGCATGAATGAAATTTTGTTGAAGTCTCAAAAAATTAAGTGAGATTACAGTTGCATAATGAAGCTGAGCTCTTTATGGCTGGTTATAGAGGAGCAGGAATTTAGAGTTTAGTAAATTCATAGTAGTTTAGGAATGTTATGGCAGAAAGAGGGCAATGCAGATACAATAACAGTTGAAGTTGCAGAGAAGTTAATTCCAAAGTGATTTGTTCAGTCTTGTGCACATAACTACTCCTTTGCTCAGTGAGCAGCTGCATCCAGACTCACAGTGCCACAAGGACCATCCCCACTAAGAGCAACTGCAAAGTGTAGCTCAGAGCATTTCCATGGCTCACATCAAGTTCCTTCACAAGTCCTGGAATCCTCTGCAGTTTAACTTGGCTGCCTCCCACACGTGCTGCAGCATCATCGAGCTGCAGCCTGAAATATTGTGCAGTGAAGCTCATGCAGTTATTTCATCCTTTCTGGATCATAATTGGGCTGGAAGATGTAAATAAAGAGATTAACTTTAATGAAGCTTTTCAACAACAGGCTTATACCCAAGTTTGATTCTGGCAAGGTGTGCTCAGCCATGAGGGTCAATTCACCATGTTCATTCATTTGTTTCAATTTCTTTATGCATAATCTTTTCAAAGTGATTTTTTTTTCCCCCCTCTAAGGTTGTTGTATGAACGGGGGCTTCTAAGTCATCAGGACAGAAAGTGGGAGATGACTTGGTGGATGACTTGGTGGATGACATCAATAAGCAGTGGTTCTTTCACACACAGAGGGGAAAACAAAAACAAATGAAAAAATCCTTTAAAGATGGTGCTTCTGCAGCAAGTTCACTGGTGGTGTGATGCAAGGGATGATTTCTGAGATATATTCAGAGAACAGCAAGACCTTTGGTACCAAACTTACAGAGGCTACGGTGATTTTAACAGCACAAGCACGGAGGAAGCCTTGTACTTGGGCTGCCCTGTGGGTTTTTTTAGTTAAGGATTCATTACACTAATAAGCAAAACAGATGCATGGGAAAAGGTCTCCTGTAATCAATGTAGAAAGCTCTGTTATACATAACTTAGCAGAGCATTTGAAATGCTCTTTGACTTCCCCTATGTGGATGCTCAGCTGCTTAATGTTGGGCATTTGTACACTCACAAAACAAAGGGAGCTCTTCTCTTGTGCCTCTTGTCTTGGCATGGATGAGACACGCAGCATGACAGAAGGTTTCATATTTCTTCCTTTTCTCTTAGATGAACTGTGATTATCACAACTTGGGGACTGCTCTGATTTGCATCAAGTGCCATCAGTCCCCACTGCTTCTGCTGAGTGGGCACCAGCAGCTCCGTCCATCTCCATCCTTCTACAGGGATCAGACAGCAGCTCCCCTGTCCTCCCTCTGAGCAGAGTGAGCAACGGGTTGCCATAAGCATAAAGAGCACAGATGGTTTAGTTCTTCACATTCCAAGAACTTTTTTATTTTTAATTTCATTTGGGCTAATGACAGAAAAGACAATTAACCTTTCATCAGGAGAAGCGTTTCCCTAAAGAGCTGCAGTACAGACAAAAGTTCAGACAAGCAGGAAGAGGAAATCTGCCTCACTGCTGTCAGGCAGAAAAATGTGCATATCTGTGCTATGTGCAACTGCAGTATTTTTTCATGTACTCAGGCTTTGTGATTGACATAAGTTGAGAGAAAGTGTTAGGGTTTTTATTATTGCAAGGCACAGAGCATCTGCATGCAGCCTTTAGTAAGCAGGTGGTACCGTCTTCAGCTGTGTGTCAGCCATCCCTGGACCAAAATACTGGTGCAGCTTTGTTGAGATTCATTTCTCTTTCATTTTTTTCTTTGTGCAAGTTCAAACAGTCTTTCCTTCTTCTCTAAAACAAGGTGCTTATAGGAAAACTGAACCTTTGCTATGTTTTCAGCAGAGCTTAAAACAGTCTCCACAGCAAACTTCTTCAGCGTTACCTTCCTGAAAGCCTGGAGACAAGTTGGCCCCAGGGCTAACGAATACAATCTCACACTGTTCCTCCTGCCTGAACATTTCTCTGTATCTGTTCTTCTGACTGGTCTGTGGTGGAGCTGCTCTCAAAGATGACTTTTTCACGTTAATTTTTTTGCTGACGTCAACTGACAGCTTCCTAAGAAACAGCATGGGTGTTGAGGGAGTGGAGACTCAACTCCTAACAGGCATGTAACCAACCAGAGAAAACCAGGAGAAGATGTTCCTCATGCAAAGCACTCAGTCGTGCTTGGGTCTGACAGTCCTTTTCCTAAACCTTTGTGTCCTGGTACATGGCATCCGCAGAGCCCTCTGCTCCCAGCCCAGCTGTGGGCTGGCTCTGGTACCAACCTCTCTGTTGTCCATCCCAACTAAGCAATATTTAAGCACATCAGAGTGAAAAAGTAGGGAAGCTGTAATAAATATGAATGCGAAGGAGGAGGAGATTATTTAAGACATACATTTCTTGTGAGTGGAATTGGGCTCAGCCCTGTGTGATGCAGAGAAGGGCTGGTACTGGTGCCAAGCCCAACTCCCAGCTCCTGACTTGAGAAAAAGTTTTTGTCTAATGGGGAAAAAAGCTGAAGCAATCAGTGCTGCAAAGTGCTGACTGGAAGAATAAACATTAAAGAGATAAAGCAGACCAGAAGGCAAAAGCAATCAGATTTGTTAAAGAGAGCAGATTCTGATTTTATCTTATGGAAATAAATGCAATAAAAGCTTTCTAGCTGGAGTTGTATAGAGTTGCAAATTTTTTTATGCAATATGAGAAAAAATGATGCTGGTGGTTGTTTTAATATTTTATGGAAATCTTCAGCAAAAAAATTGAAGTAGTTTTTATTTGCAAACAGAAGGTAAATGGGAGAAATGAAGCTTTTTGCTAAATATACTTTTTTTCTATTAGATGTCTTCACCCAATGACTGGGTGGCTTTTGCGAATAGCTTTTAAACACCATTTAAACATTGCAAACCAAGCCAATTCTGAATGAGCTGAAAGTGTTTCCAGGACTGAAAGTTTTAGGGGTAGAGATGCCCACCTCCGTTTCAGTGCAGCACTGGACTTTTTAGCCAAAAAAAAAAAGCCCTTCCCAGCAGTCCACAAGAAGAGCAGTGTCAGATGGATCGGGGATTTTGCGTGTTCTGGTGATTTCAGAGCCTCTCTGAGCAGGCTGTGCATGGACCATCCATCAGACCTAATGGCCAGACATCAAGGGAAGATGTCCATAAT
Organism: Heliangelus exortis; assembly: GCF_036169615.1. Classification (NCBI taxonomy): domain Eukaryota; kingdom Metazoa; phylum Chordata; class Aves; order Apodiformes; family Trochilidae; genus Heliangelus; species Heliangelus exortis. Next base: position 4,765,371 of record NC_092427.1, read on the forward strand.
GTAAAGCTTGTGCTATGAAAAAGCTGGTGGTGGAGCTGCAGCACATACAGACATATATGTCTTTTTCTTTTGAAAAGTAAGGGAGCCAGCACAATGTGTTAAAGCAGACATTTCCTTCAATTGGGGGGGGGAATTAGCCCAACTAAAAATAGTCAGGGCATTTTGCCCTATGATCTCTCTTCATCCTATGGATCAATACATCCTGAGCTTGCATCCCATACATAAACAGCAGCTTTCCCGGGTGAGACGACCTTGCTGGGGAATAGATGGATCTTTAATCAACAGACCTGTGGTACAGTTGTGTGGGTAGGGTGGAGGCTGATGGAGTTTATAAATAACTGAATTCAATTAAATTCAAAGCAAGATAAATCAGAACATATTTCTCCAAAACCACAAGACGCAGCAGTCGTGGAGACATCTTAGTGCCATGGGAAAACCTTGTTGATAGTAGCAGCACATTAACAAGACCTGGCAGTTCTTCTGTTCATTGACTATTGGGTTTTTGGCAGGGGAGGGATAAAAATACACCCTCCTTTCCTGATTTACCTTGGACAGATGGAAATCTGTCAGGCCAGGAGGAGTGCACAGCACGCAGGGATTGTTGTGAAATAAGAGGCTTAGAGCTGGCTGTGAAACGAGTCACCACACTAAATACCTGTGTTATTTTAAAGTGCACTTTAAAGTGCAAGAGAGATTTGCACACAATATTCTTAAAATTAGTAATATTTGAGGATATAGCTGTTTGTTGGGGGTTTTTTTGGGGGGGTGAGGGGTAAGTTATGGTTCTTTTAACAATAAAGTGCTGGGGATGGTCTCCCAGGTGAGCCACCAGAAGAACTGGGACCTGCCTGCATGGATTTATACTTTGGTTCTTTGGTTGATCGCTAGGAATACTGTAATTATTTTTAAAGCTAAGAAAGAATGATTTTATTTATTTTGAGGTTTTGCTACTAAACTGCAGGCTAGGGCCTAACTTAATTTTTTTTATTTATTTTTAAAAATTATTTCTGGTTTGTTTGCATTTTATTATCTCTGTTTAAGAAACACAGAGGGGAGACAGGATCAACATGGTTATGTGTGTATGTAACATGAGAGGGTACATATGGGGTATCTGCAGGAAGAAAAACCTTCATGCATTTTTTCCTTCCTCTCTGCAAGACTGCACCAAGTTAATGCAGCCAGCAGAGAGCCAAGTAAAAAGCATTTGAAGAAGGGAAAACCTGAGTGTAATAAATACAAAAACTCTGCAGCTAGTAATGTCAGACATGTTCAGTTCTAAATTACATCTGGAGTATGCCGGGGCTGCTTTGTGATAAAATAATATAAAGATGATAATATACTTCACACATTGAAACTGCACCAAAGTGTGCTACAGAAATGGTCCAAGGGCCTGCAATTATATTGATATTCCAGCATTCAGAACTGTGCTGAATTTTTGTTATTTCCATGCTGTTGGCAAGTCACAGAGTCTTTGTCATTCTCAGCTCACAAGCCAGCCTGCCCGGGGAAAGGGGGACTGATAATTAACCCAGACATTTCAGATGGACAAATTCAGTCCAGTTTGCCACATGGTTTTAATTAATTTCTGCCTTGATTAATATGTTTTTCTTAAAACTTCAATTTCCAATTTTTTTTTGCTATCAGTTTTAAGCAAACTTCGAGTGAGAGAAATAAAGAATTAGAATAAGGTGAATTTCTTTGTGCCCTGATTTGAAGTACAGAATGCAAATTGCTCAGCACGCAGCGAGTCCTGACACAAGCTGGGTGTTAATTTATTTAAAGCTCATGATACTGTAATGAATTCAGGGTTTGCTTGGCTTTGAGGGAGAAACTGTGCATATATCAGGGAGCAGTAAGATGTAACATTCACCTGGTTAGTTCGGTCTCTGCTGGTGTGGATAAAGCCTATACTTCTTCCTCTTTCACCCTTTGAATGCAGTGGCCTGGCTCCTTGGGGGTAAGTTCAAATCGTGGGAAAACATGCCCTGGAAGGAAGGAAAGAAATCCATTTTGTAGGCAAAACAAGATCTTTTCAGTGCCGGGCACACCGTGTCTTCGTTCAGGTGAATCGCAAACTCGAGGGAGAAAATGCTGAGCCATTTAAATTTTATTGCCATATAAATTATAGATAGAAATCACTTCTGGAATAGGGTGAATTACAATTGCCATGTTCAAACATACCATTCAAATGGCAGCTGATGGTTAAGTTTTGTGAGATGGTGATCACTTGTAATAGCTGCTAGTAATAATTTTATTTAAATTTCAGCGATGTCCAGAGACTTCAGTTGAGCTCAGAGCCACTGGGAAAAAAGTCTTTGCACAAACACCTGACAAAAGACCTCCACAGCATTTCAGAGTGGGATATAAGAATTGTTACTATTCTCATTTTCGAGATTGAGAGAGATTAAGGCATTTTAAGAAATGGCTTCCAGGAAGTCTAAGGCAGAGCATTGCACTGCTGTTAGTAAGCAAAGAAGAAATTCAGTCGATACTTTAGTGGCTGCAATTTAACTATTGTGCTTTTTCAAGCTATGTCTTTTCTGCCTCTGCTTTTTGGAAATATTTGGTGTTACAGTTCAACTCATGAAAGGCTTCGTTTCAAAGCTGCTGGCATTTTTTTTCTCATGGTTGCAAAGTTTCATATGTATTAGCCCATAACCACTGTTCAAAGGCAACTTTATCTTACTTAATATGCCAGCATTATGGCTTCTGTTCTAGTGTTATCTTTGAGTTCAGTACATAAATTGTGAAGTTTTTCCACCCCAAGTCCATGTAAGCAGAACAGGAGAATAATAAATATAACATTAAATTATGCATGGCCCAATAGCGTGTTAACCACTTTCATGTTCACCAAGGAAAATGGAGAAAAGCAATTTGTGTCTAAACAGGGGCAGCATTTTTACTTTGTGGAGGTCATTGGAACACGTTGTACTCATTAGATTCACAGCAACCTCAGTAAGAAGTTGAATCCTAGATAAGCAGAAGCAAACCTCTAATGGACAGTCTGCAAACGTATCAGCTGATTTGTAAAATGTAAATATTTTATGAATAATAGTGTTTTAAAACTGATTTTGATTAATGAAATGCAATCTACTTATTCCTTCAGCAGTCAGCCTGCTAGCATCTAACCAACTAATTAGTATGTTTAGGTAAAGTATTAAATCTGGCTTTTGTTTAAAAATAGGAAAAAGAAAAGCAGACTTGCTCTGGAAGGTAGGTGAAGTAAGAAAAAAAAACTTCATTGGTGTGAATGACCTAATTAGAAAAGTACAATAATTGTATGGAACTTGGCAAGGCTTTGTAGTTCTAAACATATTGACTGCTTCAGTCTCATAAGTGAAATCATTAAGTGGAAAAAATGGGGGGAAACGGCATCTTGATATTATGCAGACTTTTGCAGGCTCAGGCAAACCTAGCTTTGTGAAGTCAGGTGAGGTTGTGGATCTTCAGCTTCTGTTTAGAGGTCACTGAAACGGGCAAGTTCTGGAAGTCTAAGAAAATTCTGATTTACCCTTAATTTGTATCTGTGTCTCAGGTGCCTTTGTGCCATCAGTTTTATGTGTTGCACACTACAGCATTTGTGACTTGGGTTTCTGAAATGGTGTACTAGCAGACACATCCAAAAAGAACTTGCTGAAAGCCATTGGCACAGGTGTTACCCATGAGATACTGCTGGTTTTGATGTTCCTAATTTGATGTGCATGATATTTAATGAGAAGCATTAAAGTGGATTTGGTAGATTTTGTTTGTTCCAGTTTTACCATTCTTCTTAGTTTTGTTTTATCTTGTTTATCCCTTTAAAACAAGTAGATCCAAACACATTCAGTTCCAGCATATTCCTCCCACAGGGATACAGTCATAAGATTGAAAACCACAGGCAATTAACATCAATGCCTGAATCAGCCACCACCCCTGGTGTTATATTGTTTATATGCCCTGATTAATAAAAAAACAGTCTGAGACAGAAAAGGTAATACCATACCTTCATCAGGCTCCATCAGAGGTAGGAACTGGAGAGCAAAGACACTTTAAAAGGCAGCAAGATGGCATCTTTGCAGGGATAAGAGAATGGAAAGTGGCAGAGGCAGTGTGGAGGGGACAAATGGAGGCTCATCTCATGCCCCAAAACTCTTTAGTTTTCTGAAATAATGTGCTGGCTGGGCTGTTCCATTGCAATTCATGACCATGTCCTCTCAGTCAGGGCTTGTAATGGAGTCTGAGATGAGATGAGGTCAGATATACCTGCTTATTGCTGCTAATATGATCATTCCCCAATACTCAAACAACATCAGAGCTGTTAAAACATTTCAGACAGATGCCATCTCATCTTGTAGATGTTTGGACACTGATGATAAGTAATCTCTCTCCTATTTCACTGAGCTATCCATCTTTGAATAATTCTTTTACATTTATGTTTACTTACTCTACTTACTGCTGCTAGGGAGAGATTGTAATTTTGAAAGGCAAGATCTGGAGTGATTGCAGTATTTTACTAAACCTCAGTAAAATTGGGCCTTCCCAGCAACCTGGAATCTTCTTTAGGTATAGTTTGTAGGAATGCAAGAGCTCTGGTTTGTCTGGAGTCAGGTAAGATCATACATCTGAGTGAGAGCTGCAGTGCTGAGGAGGGAAGGTTCATTCCTGCATCAGTGGTAGAGGCTTTGTCGAGAGATTTTTTTCTGATTCCATTTCACATCATCTCAAAGATAATTGGATTTTTGAAAAAAAAAAGAACACGTATTTTCTTTGTTAATATTTCCTTTCTTTCATATATATTTTGAGTATATTTCTTTTCCTCTGCCTTCCCATTTCCCATTAGCTCTCACAATAACATGCATCGATTGTTCTTTACTGGCAGTGCCAAGATGACCCTGGCATTACATCAGCTATTTCCCTTAGGAAATGCATTGCTTCTTCCTGGAAGAGGGGAAAATAGGAAAAAAACCCCAAACCTATATATCCATTATATTTCTAAAACAATCTAAATTATCTGCTTCCGTACATGTGCAGACAGTGCATCAGGATAGTCAGAGTCAAGCCTGTTTTCTCTTGTTCCAGAGATTTTCCATTATTTCATGTCTTGATCATTACTTCAAGTGAAGAAACTTCTGCAAAAAATCATCACACAAAGTCCCTCTATTTCTCCATTTTGTGTGATTGGAAAGGCTTGATACGTAAACACCATTTCATTCTGAAACTGTATTAATCCACATATTACTTATTTCAGTGTTTCCTCAATCCTTCTTAGGATGACTTTGATAAAGATCTTCTGGCTGGATCTTCAACACACTTATCCTGCTAATATTTTCATCATTATCCTATTCTCTCTCTTTTTTATGAGAATTAGGATTTATTTTTCCACTGCTCTGGAACCTTCTCACTCTTTCAAATATCCCAGGGGAATCTTTCATAATTTAGTTACTGTTCCTCTGCAGCTCTAGTGCTGAAATCCCAGACAAAGCTGCTTAGCAAGCAAGTGAGCTCACTTTAGAAAAAAGAAAATAATGCTGGATTCATCAGGCTTTTGTGTTTGACATATCAGACCACAGGTCATTTTACTGGGGTCTCCCAATTCCTTTGCATCCTCATAGTGTCTGTTTCAGCAAAAATAGGTTGTCAACCAAGAAGTGACATAAGTTATGGATCTTACCCTTTGCTTTCCATTGATAGGTTTGTGAAGTCTATTACCATGTTTCTGTTTCGTTTCCCATGAGATGCTTCTAGCACTTAATCTGTTTAATACCCTCTGAGCATGCAGAACACAACAACTTTACATCAGAAAAGGTTTAGTTATAAACCCAAGAAGTGAAAAGTTGCCATCTTACCACAGCAGAGTGGCAAACCAGGACAATACCTGGAAGTCATTAGTAGGGATGGAAGTGAGAAAACTGCTTCTTTTCTTCCAAGTTTTCTGGCATGGTGATATTATAAAGCCCCTCACTGTTACCCCAAAAATCTACGGTGGTTTTGGCAATTTTTTTTGTTTGAACATTTCAGCTGATGCTTCCTGTAGAAGCAGTATCTTCCTCTGCAGATGGAGAAGTAAAGGAATCCCAAGAATATCCATGGAAACACAACAATTAAGGTCCATGTGAACATTGAATCTGAGCCAGAGCTCCTCTGTTGGTGGGGAGCCCATCTGAAACGTAGGGATGAAAAAGCACTCAAAGGCCGTAGTGAGTTCGTGTTGCTGGTTCATCACTGAAATTACTGAACCCATTACTCACTGGGATACATTTATTTTAAAAAATGGACAAATGCTTTTTGCTGTGATGCTGTTAGCCCATTTGCAAAAGTCAGAGTGGTTGTACACTCTGTTAATGTGTTACTGGAATGAAATCATGCTGCACATTTAGCGCTGGATCCTGTGGAGAGCAGCCAATGCTTGTAGCATTGATTACAAGGTCTGTACCTAAATAGTTCTGTTCTTGATTTATGAGCAATACATTATCATTCACTGAGTGACAAAGTAAGCTACTAGATTTGTTAATTAGGGAGTAAACCAGACTTTCATTCTCACATTACAGCGTTTTTCATTAAAAAGAGATATATCTAATATTTAATGAAATGCTTAACCAATAAAGGGATGCAGAACTGTTGAATATAGAAGGTTTGCTTATTTCAGCAGAAAGGAGTTGTGCACAGTGTATTTATTAATTAGTCTGGCAAAACATAATTAAGGGGCTGTAAACTCAGTGAGGAAGTTAACCAACCTTGTAATAAATACCAACTCACAGATACAGGAGGTCAGCTAGTATTAAGAGGTAACCCACACAGACATTTTTAGCATGGAGACAATATAAATAAGTTATTATCTTGAAAAATACAGCTGACCTTGCAGATTCAAAGGCAGCAGATTGCAATGTTTTCAAAAGTTCATGTAGTTTTTTATCTCCTAGCAACTGTATGCCATTTACATATTTTACCACATTGAACATCTTAAAGAAATTTTTTGATGACTGTTGTCAGAAAAAAGTCATTGTAGTGTAGTTCCTGGAAGACTGTTGTTTTTTATAACTGTGCTTAATGTCTTTATGGGAAGCTCTGAAGCTACATAAAAGATTTCAGTGTAGGAATTTGATATTACAAGCACTTTTAGATATTTGGTGATGTTTACAAAAACACCGGGGTCTGAGTTCAAGAGCTGATGTGGCTCCTGCTGACATCAGTCTGAGATGCACCGATGTAAACATAAATATATTAAACAGTGTGTACATATAAATTATATGTAAACTTTTAAAATGTATTTCCCTTCAATTTTTCTTTACTAGCTTCTCATCAGAGTTCTGCTCATTAATTATCTTTTGGCTTTGGCAATAGCAGGGCTTTAATTTAACACACACAGGGCTCCCAGAAATGGGATGGGAAGGAGTCTGGGGCCACGGTGTTACATATGTAGTTGTGTTTCTGTCTAGAAGGTTAGACATGAATTGGGCCATACATTTTTATTTGTGTTGGAAGACTTCAGTTCTTGTACCTGGTGAATATTCAGAGGACCGTGTAAAAAGCTGCCAGGAAAATCCTGGATCTAAATGCAGACTTCATCCAAAATACATGAGAACTGAAAGTTTGTTGCTACATCATCCGTCCAGTCTTCTCTTTCCTGTAGCAGAGTCCTTACAGGACTTGAGCTTTTCTGGGGAAGTAATAAGGGCAGGATAGGCCCTCTCTCACTGTAGCATATGGAAAATGATTTGAGCTCATTTGAACCTCATCACCTGAGTCCATGAAATCACAAGCACTCTGCTCCATTGAGACATAAATCTTACCAGAGCTCAACTCAGTGGCTAAAAATCTCATTCACTCACAGAGAGAAATATTAGGGAATTTTTAAAAAAAGGCTTTTGCTTGTAGAAGTGTGTCCCTTAACTGAGGGGACACTGGAATTCCCCCAAGCTGATCTGATGGCACCCTCTATCCAGAATCACTTCTCAAGTGATGGGTAACTGAAGAGTGAGCCCAAGACACGAGGACTGAGCCTGTCCCTGCCATTAGGAGTTCAGGTGTATTTGCTATGCATCTCTTTTCAGTCCCACCAATTTCCTGTCAATGGAATTGATAGTGTGCTTGTTTTTCTATCCTGGCAATTGTGTGTAATCAATTATAGCACCCCAGTCAGAGCAGTTGCTTTGTGAAGTTTGTGAGATGACACAGACCTCATGCAAGCTGTACAAAATTACCAGTTATGGAACTACACAGTCTTTTCTAGGATACCATAATGTGCTGTTATTTACCCTAGAAAGGAAATGTCTAAACAGATCAGTTTCTCATCAGATGCCATTGCTCAGGGATCTGAAAAATATGGAAATGCCTGAGTATAAATCATCCATATGCCTGAAACAGCATAAAAAATTAGTTTCTTGAGCTATTTTTATGTTTTTCTAGCTTACAGCTAAATCATGTATTATGGTGAATCATTAACTACTGACTTTTATAGCTAATCCTTATATAGCCCATTTTTATCTTCGATATTTTTGAAATAAAACATTTTATAGACAACAGATATGCATCAGACAGGGCATTTATCTTTTTTCAACATGTCTCCAAGTTTAGCCTTTCTCTGGAGAAAATATAGAGAGAGGCTGACCTTTATTTATAGTGTGCTTTGTACTGCACTTGGATTCCTTCTCACCTTCATGGTGAGAGATGCACAATTCAACTCCTGCTACACAGAGCATCCCCCATAATTTCCCCAAGTAGCCAACATCTGCAATACCAAGTGCTCTGCATTCACTCCCTGTCACCAGGGAGGGGACAAATCAGTTCAAACTGATTCCTGTCAGGATAAGATTGGAGAGACTTATCTGTTTGCTTGCTGCTTTTCAATTGAGAACAAGTCAAGCCTTTAAACTCAGACACAACTTCTCCTGTAATTTCTTTGTACGGAAATGCGGATAATCAAATCTTTTTCTTGCCAGAGACAATGTAATTTTATGCTTTGATTTATTTTGAAGCATTCGATTTGTAGTTCTCCCTAGTCCTGAAGAGTCCTGCTGGAATTGAATAAAGCAGTGGATAACATCCCAATGAGAGTTTTCTGCAGGGAAATAAAATAAGGAAAGGAAACGCTGCCAGGAAGAGATTCATGATGAAACCCGGGGCTCGTGGGTGTTTTTAGCACATGTAGCTCTTGATGACAGTGACAAAATACAGGTAAAACTGAAGATGTAAATGGGTTTATCTCCATGTGTGTAAACTCAAAGTGTGGTGGGATGCAGGAGCCTCAGTTGAGGTCCACAGGTGGATGTTTAGAGAAAGGGCAACTGGGGCACAGTCTGGTCTGGTGCTTCTAGACCTCAGATTGCACTGGGACCTGTCTGAGCCCTGGGAGATACTTCTTATAATAAGAATTATAAGAATAAGGTGCTTTGGGGGAAGAGATTCATGCTAAAAGTGGACAATGTACTGGCCCTGCAGCAGGGCAGGGCAGCAGTGAGGCAGGGAGCAAAAACTGGCGGGGCCATTGGTACTTTGTGAGGTGCAGACATCAGAGAGTCCAAGGGATTTTTAAGGAGTGCATTTTGGTCCAGCACATGTCAGACAGGTATCCAAATCCTTCTGAAATTTATCTTTGAATCTGTCTTCCAGATAGAAGAGTAAAAGGACCAATAAAAGTATGCTGAAAAATATGGCTGCTTTTCTGATTGTTCCCTTCTCAAGAACCTCTCAGCATTACTCACAACTCAGTCTCTTCTCTTAATTATATTTAAAAGTGCTTCACAATATTTTATTTTTTAAGATAAATTAAAAGACCTCTTGGTGATTCAGACAGCTATACATTAATATTGAATGATCTGATTTAGATTGACAAATTGAGATGCTTTGTTTAAACTTCAGCTGTCTGAAACAAAATCACTCATTTCCATTCTTCAAGGAAACTATGGCAAAAATCAACATCTATGTAAAATTTATTTACCTGCAAACTTCACAAGTAGTTCTACTCTTAGCTGACTTTCTGGAGTTCATGTCTAGGGTTTGTTCAGGATTAATCTAAGCCTGTGTGCAGATGGTAACTTTGCAACTCCTCCTCTGTGCCAGCACTACAGTGGGCTCCTGCTTGGTAGTCAGGGAACCAAGGAATTGATCTGTTTAAATCTATAAAAAAAAGAAAAAGAAAAAATATTTAAAAAGTATTTTAGCTGGAACAGCTGCTGGATGTGGCTGATTGCAGAGGATGGTAATCTGCAACAGGAGGCAGGGGAAGGGCAGCAGTTGCATGGATCTGAGGTGGAATGGGATGAATGTTAAACTTGTCCTCAGACTGGGAATGGGATGGAGGACACAGGAGGTGGGTGGGAATTGCTGGGTTCACATTGCTTGTGGTATGGGATGGTAAAGAGATGCCAACTCACCTGTGGGTTGGTGCCTGGGTCTTGCTGGGACAGTTCTGATAAAGGATAAAGGTAATAGCCGTGAATAAAAATAAGGCAAAACTCACCACAAAGGTAAGGTTTTAGTGTTTTTGTGGTGGCAGATGTAAATCAATAAAAAATGAGAGTTTTGAGCTTAATTTATAGGTAATCCTTATCCTAAGCACTTGTCTTTCCTCCTCGAGATAAGGCAGGCAGTTCATTCTCATATGCAGATCCACCAGCAAAGCTGGGAGAATTATGCAGTAGATGGTGGGTAATGATGCTCTACAGGCAAGTATATAACATTTTTAAATTTTTCACAGCACTCCTTTTTGTTCTTTGTGCAGAGGAAAACACTTAGACTTATAAAGCTCTCTGATTAGCACTGGGATGGGCAGCAAGATATCAAATGCCTTTTCACATGGGGAGTTTAAAGCATTGTGGGTAAACTTTTAAATAAACAGAAGATTTATTCACAGTAGTTGGGTGCCTTTCTTCCAAACTGAAGGCATCCTTTTAATAAAATATTGTCCAGCTCCCTCTTCCCCAGTGGCCTCTGGGGGTGTGCGTCCCCAGGGGCGAGCGTGGGGAGCGCGTTCCTGCTGCCTTTGGATGCCTCACAAGTCTTTCTGTGTCTGCCTTAATAGCCTTCTGAGGGAACTGAAGTCTCATTTTGTCAGGCTGTGAATTTAAATCCAGGTCACAGAGATGTTAAATAGCAAATGACACATTTACTGTGCCACCCAGCTGCCTCCTGTGATGCAGCGGGAATGCCTTCTGAGCAGGGACAGTATGCCAATATTAACTTGCATACAGGTTGTTTTGTTGGGGATGCTAAGGTTAGAAAATAAGGAGGAAAAAAAAAAGAAAGGGATGCTTCTCACATTTAGATAGCTATTTATTCCCTTTGCACCTTCTCTTCTAAGGTGTTACTTCCTAAAACGTTAGTACTTTTCAGTTCAGACCTTTATATTAATGTTTGTCATACAAAAAAAAAAAACAAAACAAAAAAAACAACAAACAAAAAACCACCTTGATTCCAGTCTTCAGGCCACCAGAAATCAAAATGATAGTGTCAATATGCTATTCTAACTCCTGTGCTTAGTTAAAAGCCTGAATTACCTCTTTGGTTTATGATACTGTCTGTAATGTTCTGCTTTTGTAAAGGCATACTTCATTTCTCAGACAGGAAAGTGGTTTGTCAGAGGCTGCTGCATTATTGCAGCTTCACGAGTAAATAATCAAGTTGGACACTTGCATTTTGTACAAAAAGGCTTTCATCAGGCAGATGGAGAATGTTCTCCAAGGCATCAAAAAGGCTCATCACAAGACAGAAAAGATGGAGATATTGGGGTATTTGGTACACAGATGTCGTTTCTAGAGTCCTATTGCAAAAGACTTATCCTAACAGCAGCTAAATTGACTTTTGACCAATAGGTGGAGACAAAAAGTGGTTTTCTTCCTTAACCTCTTCGGTTCATTGCTACTGAACAGGGATTTACCTGCAGCTCCCTCTCTATTTTCATATATTTATTTTTATTAATTAATTTATTTATATATTACTATATATATGTTTATTCAGAGCATGTGGGTTTCTTTCCTTCCTCTCCCCAATAAACATTATCAGATGAGGGATTTAGCTCTTCTGAGTGATTTCTCAAGTGCCACAGTTTTTTTTTTCCCCTGAGTTCGTGGTGTTCTGATTCTGTGGAGCTTTTGCAGTTCAGGATTTCAGGTTTGCTTCAGTATTTTTAACCTTGTGCATGCACTGGCTGAACTTTAATACAGCAAATCTTGCTAACATTAGGAAGTTTTCTTTGCAAACCTGAGGTCCCAGAGCTCTCTTCAGAGAGAGGAAGCCTTCTGGGACCTGCAGAAATGCTCTGGAGCACATCAGTACCTGACTTCAGCTTTCATTTCATTAAGCAGGTCTGGTTTATAGCACTGTGGATTGGCTATGAATTCCACAGCTGTTTATTCCTAAATATTCCAAATGTGAGAACGAGCTTTGCCTTGTGGCTTATTGCATTTCCAGTGGCTGCAGTGACATTTTTCATGGGGGAGACTGAAAGCACGAGCACATACATGTGTATGGATGTGTGCATGTGTATTTATATCTACCTGTGAGATTTTAGCTTCACTTTACTACCCCAGGATTAAGAGCAGAAAATTTAGTAGGTGCTGATCTATTAGTATCAGGGCTGCCTGCATGTAAGAAATATTTTTGCACAGACTGCACTAGAGATCCCATACTTGGGAGAAATATGAACTGTAGCCTCAGTGTAGAGAGTTTTCTTCCAAAGTTCTTTTCCCTGTATGTTTGCCCCTGTACTCAGCGCTGGTGAGGCCACACCTCGAGTCCTGTGTCCAGTTATGAGCCCCTCAGTTTAGGAGGTCCTGGAGCAGGTCCAAAGGAGGCAACTAGGCTGGTGAAGGGACTCGAGCACAGATTCTATGAGGAGAGGCTGAGGGAGCTGGGGCTGTTCAGCCTGAAGAAGAGGAGGCTCTGGGGAGACTACAACTCCCTGAAAGGAGGTTGGAGCCAGGTGGGGGTTGGTCTCTTTTCCCAGGCAGCTCTCAGCAAGACAAGAGGGCACAAGAGGTCTCAAGTTGTGCCGGGGGAGGTTTAGGTTGGACATTAGAAAGAATTTCTTTACTGAGAGGGTGATCAGACATTGGAATGGGCTGCCCAGGGAAGTGGTGGATTCTCCATCCCTGGAGATATTTAAAAAGAGACTGGATGTGGCACTCAGTGCCATGGGCTGGGAACTGCAGCAGTAGTGGATCAAGGGTTGGACTTGATGATCTCTGAGGTCCCTTCCAACCCAGCCAATTCTGTGATTCTGTGATTCTTTGTTTCTGCTACATTCCCCTGAATTAGGGAAATGTGGACAATAATTAGGCTTGACTTCAGGTTTTTAACTCTGCTCATTTGGAAGTATTTTTAATTTAAAAGTCAATCTTGTATTGCAATTTACCCTCTTCTGAACCTATCTGCTTTCTAGGTTATATCTAAGTTAGAATTTTCTTCTCCCAGTCACTAGGTCCAGGGATTAACCTCTTTCTTCTTTCTTATTAGTCCCAATTGCCACATTTTTAAAGAATACATTTCCCCTCAAGTCCATGTTAAGCTCTGGAACTGTTGCCTTTTAAATCTGATGTTGATAAATGTGTGTTGAGAAAAAAAAAAGACAGAAAAAGCCCCCAAACCCCAGTAGTGTTCTGCCATCTGTTGATTGTGTTTTAATATGCTGTACTCAATCAGTACCTATTTCTGATCTGTGAATATAAACATAATTTCAGTTTAGCTCTGGTTTCCTCAAACCACAAACCATTGTGTTTAATTTATAAATGGCTTCTTAGGTATTCTGCTCATGGCTGGTGAATATAATTAACATTTCCTTGTGAAAAAAACATGTACTTATAAATATCAAGGCCATGACACACATTATTAATTTAAAAAAAAACGACGGAGGTTGCAGGTTTCACAAATATATAAATAGCTTTCAAAAAATGTGTAATAAATGTTCACAACCCCTTTCTCATAAGGATAAATGTATTTATTTTATGTTTATTATCAAGAGGATGTGAGAGTACTGTAGTAGTATTTATGTATTGCAGCAGGATGAAATTAATGAGGCCCACTCAGTACAAAACACCCTTCCCATGCATCTCATTTCAGTCCTGAAGGAGGCGTGTAAGAAGTTTGCATTTACATATGATTTCTAACCTAAGATCAAGGCAGCCTGATGTCTTTGCCCTTTCACTATTATTTACTTCTCTCCCTAGCAAACACCCTCCTCCATTGTCCTTGAAACAGTGTTTGCTTCTCTTTAGAGTCATTAGAAAGAGTCTTTAAACTGGAAGTTAATTGGATAAAAATTTGTTTGGGGTTTTGGATCTTTGGAATGACAGTAAAGTATAAATCCTCAGCATTGATCTGTCTCAAACAATCCATCAGAAGATGGACTTCAAAGGAAGCCATACAACCTGGAGTGAGAATTCCAGTGCAATCTTCTGTCTGTTCACAGGTTGGAAAGTAAACCAACTCACCTCCTTAAATCTGAGAAAGTAAAGCCAGGAATAATCTGTGCAAAATGGGTTATAATCTAGACCCTTTTAGTGAATTTGTGAAAAACTCTCCAGCAGTGGTGCAAGTCAGCTGTTTCTGCTGCTTCTCTTCTCTAGCTGTTCCTGGTTTCTTGAGGGCTTTTTTTAGGATTGTCTCCTTGCTCTTTTTCCAAGACTGATCCCAATACCTATAGGAATCCTCTGAGCATCCGGTACAGGAAGTTCACCTTTTACTCCTCAATTTTCCATAATTAAACAAATGTAAGAGACTTGAACACAGAGACCCAATTTCAAAAATTTACATGCAAAGAAGCAAGTCCCTTAAGCAGAAATCTGGTTTTAATTGCACACTTACTATTGATCTTCTCTGGATATGTGGTGCAGCAGCAGCATGCCTGCTCCTCTGCTGGCTGAGATCAGAAGTTTGGGAGGATAAAGCAGTTTCAAGTGTCTAATTTTTGCTCCTGGAACTGCATTTTCCGCTTCTCTTCCTGGCACAGAGCTTTTCTCCTGGTTAGATGGTAGATTCCTGAGATCTTTTATTTTATGTCAAGCACAAATAAGGCTTTTCTTCTAGAGGAAACATCCATAGAATGGGACAATTAAGATGGGAAAGGACAAATAATATTTAGTCCTTGTCCCAACCCTTCTGCTGATTCATTTAACCCCCTAAAGGTGAAATTCTGCTTTGACTTAACATATTACTGTGATACAGAAATAAGGTAGTGACCTTCCAAGTGGCTTAAAGTAACCATGCTGAGTGTGGAGTTGCTCACAATGTACTTAAGGAGTTTGTTTAATCTTTCCCTGCAGATAAACATCATAGGCTGGGCTTGAGCAGTGCAAAATTGGAGCTCATTTTCTAATTTACCTGCCACCAAATTTTCTGTGTTACTGTTTCAAACTGTATTTGGCCATGAACAAGCCCAGAGCAACTGGGAATTTGATTAGGACAAGAAAATTCATTTTTACTGGGATCTAGGGTTTATTTGAACCCACTAAAGAGAGCATAGTCCTATATGTCACCTTGATTAAAGAGAAAAAAAAAAAGTTGGGTATTATACAATTACACCAGCAGTGACATAATGATTTATTGTGTCAAATCTTTCCTTCTTACAGCACCACAAAGGTCAGTGACAAAACAAGTCTGCGGCATAAGACTGAGAAAGAAACTGCTAGTGTGAAGAAAAGCCAGGAATGTCATTTTTAATTTTCAGTGTCCCTGCTTCTGTGGCATGGAGCCAGACCAAAAGATGTCACTTACTTTTACAAAAATTACAGGCAATGCTTTTTTCTGAGGAGTCCAGTTGAGCTCCTTGGAGAACTGGGGCCAGGGCTAGAAGTGTGATTAAGGGGATGTTAGAAAAAAAATGTTTGCAGACTTTTAAAATTATGTATCCTGTGCTGATTGGATTCCTTACAATCCAGTCCTTAGAATTCCTTTTCTTAGGAAAACTTCCAGGGGCACATGTTGGCATTGCCCTGTTATGTCATGAAGATGGTTTCTAAATCTTCAAACTTGCCTTGCAATTAGAAACCAGTAAGAATGGAGGCACCTGAGCTGATAAATAGTGCAAATCAGTATTATTTATAAATTAAAAGTATATATAGGAGAGGAAATGTGGTAAACATTCAGAAG
Organism: Heliangelus exortis; assembly: GCF_036169615.1. NCBI lineage: Eukaryota > Metazoa > Chordata > Aves > Apodiformes > Trochilidae > Heliangelus > Heliangelus exortis. The sequence continues at coordinate 4,781,433 of NC_092427.1, forward strand.
CCTGAGATACTTGTGCATGCAGTTTATGTTGTTTCTCCTGAGCTGAATTGCTCAGTTGTTCTTAAGCCTTTCAGTAGTATGATTTTAATACAATCTTAGTGACACTTTACAAAGAATTATGGAAGACTTTTGATCATGAAGTAAGGAACTCACTTTGATTACAGTTGTCCCCCTCTAGCAGTAGATGTGCTTATCTTTAATGTGAAGATGATGTCTTTGGGAAGGAGAACAGCTCAATTCTCATGCCTCTTTCTTCTGATCTTCCAAAGTGTTTTATGAAGTGGCATCTCTACATGTTGGACATGGGAGTGCAGTAAGCACATGGACAAAAGATCACTGAGGTCAAGAGTGATTTTTCAGCTGACTGCAGTGATCTTTGATGTGGTTGGCAGTATTAACAGAGTTGTCAAAGGCTGTTGTTCCTGCAGGTTAGGTTCAGAGGCTGCCATGCAAAAAGCCTGAAACTAGTCAAATAAACTGATTGTTCTGTAAAAAACAAGCGGTCAGCAAAGGACTAGAAAATCCCATTTTGGCAAGAAAACACTCCAGCTTTGTTCTTCTGGTGTTGTTCTGTTGTGAAGAGCCCTCAACTGAGCTATAAATATGTGGTACATGAATCTCTTGACCTCTGTGAGCAGTGTGTAATTTGAAACACTGTCCATGTTCTTGTGCATTTTTGCTCGTTGCTTTGCCTTTCTTGGTCTCTTTTTACAAGTCTCCATTTCATATGAGCTTAGGTGATTCAGATAAATTAAAACAAGCATCTCCACAGGCAGTATTATTTCAGTTTGTATGACATATTCCACTTCACTGCAGATTGCCTGTGATGCAGAAATCTGTTACTCACGGTAACAAGTTCCTGTGTCCAAGACTTTAATAAGTTTTAAAAAATTGATTTAAACCATGGTAAAAGGGTTTACGAGATTTACAAAGTCTTTTCACTAGTTTAGCTAGATTAATTTAAAATCATGCTAAGTGAAAAAACAACTTGGGGTAGATAAGTCCTTTTTCTTTCCTATCTTTCTCTTTCACATGGCCCTTATAATCTCTTATGGCTCTGTATTACAGGATACATTTTGGTATAATTTATCAACAAGAACTTCAGAGCTGTTTTCCTGGCAGCTGTGGGAGATGACCAGGTTTTTTGAAAGCAGATATTTGCAGCTTGTTGTTGTAAAAAATAGTAGTTGTTATAGTACCTAATGATCATGGAAACTAACCACATGCCCAGTCAGCTAAATGGCTAGAAAATATCTCAGTCTTTGAAACCCCAAGCACAGTGCTCTAAATTTTGTTCTTGTTTTGGTAACTGGATGTTACTGGATTGACTTCAATAGTGCCACATTGGGAATTAAAAAAGGTTGGCTCCATAATGGCCTAACTTAATGATCTTTTGATGGAAGCTTGATAAACAGTGGTCACATTTCTGAGGATATTTGCACATATTTATCAAGTTAGTGTGTGTGTGTGATGGGCATAATGTGTCTGGGGTGCAGATAATTATTGAGATAGGTACTGTACAGTATGTGGGAATGGTGGAATGGAAATAGGCAATAGTAGGGATTATGTAGGGAGAGTGTGGGAAAATGGTCATGGAAGGGTAAATAGGTCAGATTGGTCATCCTGCATTAGAGGCTTTGTGTGGGAGAGATGAGGGGGATGGATTAGCACCCCTTTCTTCTTGTCAATCTTCTAAGACCAGACTGTGATTCTCCTAGTAAAAATTGACACAATAATATTGCCCAAACACTCTTTCTGGATTCAAAGGCTATTCAAGTTAATACTGAGGGAAAAGAAGTTCAGAAAGATTCAGTAAAAAGAGAAGACTCTTTTCCAGAAAGAAAATTTTCGAAACTTTTTAAGTAGAGACTCAACTCAGGGCTCTTTCACTGGGATTCAATACAAGACTAACTTAAATGTCAGTATCTACAAGCAGCCTCATCTGCTCTGCCAGTGCAGATCTGGTCGATAAAGCCAATGAGCCCTGGGGAGCAGCTGGGCTCTGGCTCCCCATCACTTTGCTCTGCAGATTCCTCTGTGGGGACCCCTCTGCTGGGGTCCCCAGTGGTGAGGGGCTTCTAGTCATCTGTCTTATATATGGGCATATGTGTCCTGGCATGGAAATTCAGTTGTCTTGTAGCACAGCTTTCTTGCCATGACCTCAGAGAGTCACACTGGTTTTGAGCTTATAAACTTTTAACTCCATCTTAATGGAGTGGAGGTGGTAGAAGGTCCCATGTAAATAATTTAATAATATGTCTGAATCAAATGACTGCTCTCTAACTAGTAGAAATAACAGAAGTGATTAAATTAAATTCAATATACACATTAGCCACTGAACTCACATAGCCATAAAAGAAAGAAGGCTGTGGTCTGAAGACTTGTCTCTTTTCCTCCCACAGCTTTATAATTATATCTTCAGGGAAATGCCACAGCCCAGCATTTAACGATCGTCTATCAGAGACATTTATGAGGAGATATTCAGGGAAGGGGAGAGTTGACAGTATCTTTTTCACAAAAAAAATAAAGCACAGTCACTGCAGAGTCTGGCAATCATCTCCCAAAAGGAGCATTGATCTGTCCATTTACATATCACGTGAGGTTAATAATTCTAAGTTTTTCCTCCAAGAAAATCCTCAACAAGGTCATGATCTCCTAGGACATGTTTGGAAAATAGAGCATAAATGTTGGACAATGTCAATCTGTCACTGCCCTGCAGCAGATTTGTATGGTTGGAAAGAGCACAGCTGGTCATTTCAGTGATTTTGAGTTTTCCACAAGGGATGGCTCCAGCAAAACCCATCCCCTTTGCAGCACTAAACCATGGGTGTACTGGAAAAGGGGGAGAAATCTGGAATGTAGGAAAGAGTGGAATGAAGTACTCATGCAGAATTAACAGATGGCACAGAGTAAACAAATTGAAAAAAATGAGCAGAATACTTTTCCTGTTGCCAGACTGTAAATCAAATTGAAGTATCTTTTGTAGCTGTAGCTGGCATGTATGTGCAGTATTAGTGTTAGTTTTGAGGTTAAAACTAAAAGTCTGGATGAAGTCTAATCTATTAAGTTCTCACCATGAGTAATTTCCAATTTAAATACAAACTTAATTTCCCAAATGGACAAGAAAAAGTCCCAAGCTTTGGGGGTCAAGTTTTTCTTAGATATTTCAAATTATGGCAGTGCAACTGCTCATCTCTCTGAGCATCTTAGATTGTCCAAACAGATTCTGGGATGCAGGAAGAGATCAAGTACCCTTAAGAAGAAAGCAAACTTAAACAAATCTGTAAGTGCATTTATTTGACTGAATGAAGCACTCAATAAGAGTTGAAGAAGTCTCTTTAATTAAGTTACATGCACTCCTTATTTAGTGACTTGGGGATTTCTGTGATAATATTAAAGAATCACAGAATCATCCAGGTTGGAAAGGACCCCTGAGATCATCAAGTCCAACCCTTGATCCACTGCCACTGTGGTTCCCAGCCCATGGCACTGAGTGCCACATCAGTCTCTTCTTAAAAACCTCCAGGGACGGAGAATCCACCCCCTTCCTGGGCAGCCCGTTCCAATGTCTGATCACCCTCTCTTCTTCTGGATATTTCTTCCTAATATCCAACCTAAACCTCCCCTGGCAGAGCTTAAGCCCATGCCCTCTTGTCTTGCTGAGAGTTGCCTGGGAGCAGAGCCTGACCCCCCCCTGGCTCCAACCTCCTTTCAGGGAGTTGTAGAGAGTGATGAGGTCTCCCCTGAGCCTCCTCTTCTCCAGGCTGAACAGCCCCAGCTCCCTCAGCCTCTCCTCACAGGACTTGTGCTGGATCCCTTCACAGCCTCCTTGCTCTTCTCTGGACCTGCTCCAGCACCTCAATCTCCTTCCTGAACTGAGGGGCCCAGAACTGGACACAGGACTCAAGCTGTGGCCTCACCAGCGCTGAGTACAGGGGCAGAATCCCTTCCTTGGACCTGCTGGCCACACTGTTCCTGATCCAGGCCAGGATGCCATTGGCCTTCTTGGCCACCTGGGCACACTGCTGGCTCATGTTCAGCTTCCTGTCAATCCAGACTCCCAGGTCCCTTTCTGCCACTCTGTGCCCAGTCTGGAGCTCCCCATGGGGTTGTTGTGGCCAAAGTGCAGGACCTGGCCGTGAAAACCCCATGGGGAGATCAGGTTGGTCGAGTTTCCAAGTGAGATGGTAATAACATTGAATGCCCAGTCCTTTATAGTGATCCTTTACCACTTGCACTTTTCTAGCCTAGGAAGTCAAATAGATATATCACAACCATTTCTATTTACATCAAAAATAAAAATATCTTATTAAGTTTCATCAATTTTTCAAGTGGTAGCTCCTCCTGTTGTTCATGAGCTTGACCCTAACAGAGGAGCACTACCATGTGTGTGAGAGGAGCAAAAGGCTTTTTCCTTGTGGGCATCCTCTGCTGCAGCCTGTGAGCAGGAGGCTGTCAGCACTGCTGGGATTTTGCGAAGCAGGAAGTAACCAAAAAACCTGGTTTAATTTCAAGCTCGATTAGACATTGTGTTTGCCAAATGGAAGAAGACCAAGCTGGTTGGAAATCTTGTCCCAAGACCTCTATGTTGGTATTGAAAATAAGAAAGAGCAGTTAGTAATAAACAGAAATCCCATAATACGTATTCTGAATAATTTTTTTTTTTTTAAAAATCACTTTAAATCACTTTCACTCTTCTAGTGTTTTTATTTGTTTTCTCCTTAATGAAGTGTAATTACTCTGGGAATATTGATTACAGAACTGTAGTATCAACCTGCATTTTCTACTCTCAAGTTATTAGATCAGCATTTGATACATATAAAGATATTCAGATTTTGTGTTTATGTGTGTACACAGTGTGCACACATATAAACTTTCTTCCCTTTACTTTCCTGTATACTTTTAAAGTATTGCAACTACATCTATGGCACCATATCATTTGAACACTGTAATGAGAGGGAGAAAATAGTACAATTAATAAAGAGTAAAGCTGATTTTAATCCAATCTATTATTTTCACCAGCATGATTAGTTTGAGTGGCAAGATTTATTCCTTGCTTTGCATACTGAAGTTCTTGTTTTCATGCAGAACTTTTCCTCCAGGAAGCTGTATGTTCAGGTGTCATCAGCTACACCTCTACTACAATGTTGATTCTTCCTGCAAATGATGCATTATCATGGATGCCAGGGGGATGAGCTCCTGCCTATGGACTGAGAGTCAGATCCTGTTGAGTACGGTGAATTACAGGTTTTGCAGTTTCACATTACAAAAAATTTCCCCACCAAAAGGGTTGTCAACCATTGTAACAGGCTGGCCAGGGAAGTGGTTGAGTCTTTATCCCTGGAGGTGTAGATGTGGTGCTGAGGGAAGTGGTTTAGTGGTGGACAGGTCAGAACTGGATTAGTAGTTGGTCTTGATGATCTTAAGGACTTCTCCAACCCAGGTGATTCTATGATTTACATTTAAATGACTCAAGTTTTAAGGTTAAAATCACCAGACTACCCTAAAAAACCCATTCAGGAGACAATGGGTCTCAAAAGGTCACCTCTTTGTTTTACATCTAGCTGGAGTATTGGTAGGGAAGTTCAGTAATTAATGTAAGGAATAGCTCATTGACTGTAGAAAGAAGTGGGTCAGGCCTTTGCTCTGATGCATTGGCTCAGTTCATTCAGCAGCCAGAGTGATGGATAGGAAGGTATCCGAACCCAGTCCTGGAATCTGGGCCGATTGTCATTATACGGGCGCGGGGGCCCTGGCCTCTCATTTGTAGCCCTGCCAAGCCTGGGAGTAGCTGTCGGCATCTGAACCGTATGGCTCCACTCTCCATTTTTAACATTTTCCCCTTGAGAGCTTTTACCAGAGCTACCAGCAGAAGGTTGTGTGAAATATGAGAGCTAATCCTTAGCTTGGAAAACAGGGACCCTGCAGAACTGAGAGCCAGACAAGAGCTGGAGTCGGGTCCCGGTGAGGCCGGAGGTGCTGCCATAGGTAAGGCAAATGAGATAAGCAGGAGAATTGGTGTGGAGGAACACATTCAAGCTGGATAAGATTTAAAATGGGGAGATATAAATATATATATTTGTGTGCTTGTTTGATAAAGAAGATGGATTCAGCTCTGGAAGCCTCCCCCAGGGGCCGGGCCAGCCGCTCAGGCACAGCGTTGGCTGCAATACCTGCAGCAGGCCGCATGGGCAGTGAATGTCAGCCCCTTTAATCTCTGTCAGCACAGTCCTCCCTCGGTTCATCCTCTGGCAGGGGAGTTGGAAAGGATGGATTTAAAGAAATGTTTTCAAGATTGGCTCGAGGAAGTGTGGTTCTCTCTTATCTCCTGGCTTTAGGTTAACCCAGCACTCTCCAGGTGAGAGTCACCTCAGAGGCTGGAGCGGGAGTAGCTCCTCTTAGAGCTCGTAATCCAGTGCTGCTCCTGTAACTCTGGAGAGAAAAAGCTCTGTGTGTTCTGGGCACTGTTTAAAAAGTGAGGGTTTACCAGCAGGTAGCAAATCTGAGGGCTTGGACCCATCCTTATCTGCCACTCAGATTTTGTATATAAATATCTGTGTGTGTGTGCATGTATGATCACCAGTCCTCCCTCTCGTCTCTCTCAGAGATCTCTCTGTGCATATCATGGTTGGTGAGGAAAGAAATTAATACGGTCTTGTGTAAAGAACAAATATTTTCACAGCTGCATTTATCTCGAAACAAGTGATTCTCATCCCTTTGGGATCTTTAAGACCCGACTGATGGTTTTGAGAATGTGCTGAATGCGTTGGCACCTTCGTCAGATCCCTTGGATGCTCTGTGTGGCTTACAGGAGGAGGACAGGAGACTTACAGCTGGGAAAGAGCAGCTCATGTTGTCTTCCCTACAGAAGCCTCCTCTCCCATACCACACATTTCCACTTCCCAGGGAACGGAAGACAGCACACACTGCCCGGCTTTATTGCAAGGCACTGCACCAGCTGAAGAAATGGATCCACTCATTCAGGACAAGTAAGCAAATTCAGCTGCCTGATGAAAGGAAGCCTAGACAACGGTGTTCAAACACTCACTCCCATTTCCTCCTCCTCCCTCCCCCCCCCCCGCCGGCATCCCCCAGATGTCTGGTTTCAGTTTTAAAACATAATAACATTTCATTAAGGAGCCATAGCAACCCTTCACTAATTTGTGAAGAGTACATCGTGAGCTACATTCTGTACTTATCAACATTTGAGCACTTTAGATCTTGTTTCATCTCATTAGTGGATGTTTATGGGACCTGAGGGTTTCAGCACTCTCTGACTCATTAGACAGAATTTGGTGGTGTGGGTTATATACTACAAGAAACAGTTTCCCCAGCTTTTAGATACTTGCATAACCTTCAACAGCAGTGCAGTCAGAAACGTTTTCGCACGTTAAACCATCAATCAGAAGGGAATGTGCAAAGGTGTGCTGTGTTTTTTTGTTTTTTTAAAAACCCCACTACTTAGTATAGCCCAGTGTGTATCAAAGTCATGCTGTGCTCAGTCGCAGGCAGCTGCAGCAGCAAAGAGATGTGATTTCAAAGGGCTGGATATTTAAATTGCTGGCTCTGGAAAAATTTGCCACAGGATGGCATTTCCAGGAAACAGCAAATCAGAAGAATGTGTTATGTTGGAAGTTACTTGGTGTTAACATCAGAAAGAGTAGGAATCCTGTTTCCCCTCTCATTTATTCGACTGAAGCCTCCCCCTCCCACCCCAAGATACTGCAGTTAGCATAGGTTCATGCATGTTCTGGTTTGTATGAAAATAAATGTTCTTCTTCCTCTATAAATTTATTAAGCAGTGCACCATTTAGTATTCTGTCAGTAGCATCTGTTGCAGAAAAGCAAATAAAATACTCAAACAGGAGGAGGTAGTTTGTCCTGATTACTGGCAAGTAGTTGCACAGACTGTGAAGAAATTCCCTGGGTGCATAATTTAATATAAACCAGTCCACCAGTCTGTTTTCGGGGGGTTTGTTTCAAATGTTGCTTTTTCTCCCCCATCATGATGTGTGTTTTTCTCGGAAATGCAGAGACAAATAGGAAAAAATAAACACAAGTGTGAATTAACAGTGTGATGTAAATGGCAGAGCAGGAAATGGCATCTTATATTTGTTTACAATATGCTGCAAGTCAAAGCATAGGAAACTGCTTTATTAATAAGCAGTTGATAGTCATAGTAATTAGGAAATCACAGAAAAAAATGTGCCACGTGTGTGATAATTGCCTTATTAATACTGCATAGACTGCATCTATTTTTTCAAGGATTAATGTGGAATTCAGATTCACGTTGTGCTTTTGCAAAGATAGTATGGATTCACTTCATTATAGGTGGAGCTCTGGCACTGTAATTGGGAGAAGATGACTTGTAGTAAGGTCCTTAAAAATCTCTCTCAAAATGGAAACGCCACAAAGATCAGTATCAGATCTTATCTGAATAAACACTGTGGAATTTTACAGTTGCTGCATGGCAAACTGTGCATATGGAATAATAACTCCACAAATTGGAAACCTCCAGCCTCACTCATCAGCTGTACCTACACAAGCATTGCATGAGTTTGCTACTGATCTTTTATGCATGAGTCACTGTGCACATTGTGGTTTTGATGGGAAAGGAAAAACTGAGGGCTCATCGAGGGGCCTTGGATTTGAAAGAAAAAAGGTAATATTTTATTTCAGAAGGCTGAAGTACAGATAGAAGCAACACAAATACTTTTCTTTCGTCCAGGTGACGTGGCCGAACAGTTTGTAGAACAACACACTGATAACTCCCAGCACGTTGTCCTCTGAGAGCTGGGGCTGCTGAAGTTGTCAGAGGACACAGCAGCTCAGCAGAACCCACAAGGATGAGGCAGAGGCTGCCAGGGATGCTGCAGGGAGACATGGAACAGCTCTGGCAGCAGGGCAGGGTACCAGAGCATCACCAGCACTCCTGCACCCACCCCTTTCACCACCCTCATGTGAATCCCAAGTCATCAGCAGGTCCTGGAAGGGTTACAGGAGGGTGAAACAGCTGTACTTGGACCAAATTATGACCTTTTCAGAAATCAGTTGGAGGTGATGCTGGTGGTTGTGATGTGAGGATCCTGCTAATCAAAGAACCCAGTGCAGTACCTGTGTGCCTGCCAGAGGGACTGCTTAAGAGCCAGATGGCACTCGAGAACATCTTCAGACTCCAGTGCTTGCTTCATTTTATCCATATTTCTTCAGTCATTCCTTCAGCTGGAGCAGTTCCTGTACTGAGAGGACATATAAAACCTTAGGTCTTAGAGCTGTGTGGCAGCTTTCCAAGCTTGTTTTTTGTTTTGGCTTGTTTGTTGGTTTTTTTTTTATTATTAATAATAATGTTACTTGAAGCAAAGTTCTTGCTTTTCTGCCATGCAGAACTGAGGTCTCTAGCAGAATGGTAGCACCTGCCCACACCTGGGCACAGGCCATGGCTGTTTCATGCCTATAGAGGTATCCAGGCAGGGAGCTTGAGATCAGTTTGAGAGGTCCATAAGGAACCTTTAATGGAAGCTGAAGGATTGAGTCCCCTGGCTGGATTTGGGGATAAGTGTGATTTTTCATGGTCAATAAGTATGCTTGACAGGAGCAATTGCAGCTCTGCCTAGAAGCAAAGCCTCCTCTTCCCATGATGGGCTCACAGTTTGATGGAGGGAGATGAGACAAATGCATCAAGGAAATAACAAGGAAAAGGGTTGGAGGGTTAGGGAAGGTTTTGGGCACTGCAAAACTCACATTCTCAATCAACTTACTATATATCTTCAGTTCCAGGGCACTAGGGGTCTGGAACTGCTGCTTTTAAAGGCTTTTTTGAGGACTTTTCTTAAAACACTGCCCTGTGTGAGTGGCGTCTTTAGTCCTGGGCAGCAGCCACTGATTTTTCCTCTTCATGTCTATAAGTTGTGTCAACTCATGACTCAACAGGGATTTTCTCTCTTCATTTTTACTGGCTTCCTCTTCTTCCTCAAATCATATTTGTCCTGCTCACCATCCTGCTTCCCTGTGTTCCTCTCCTGTTGTCCCTGCTGTGTCTCCTGTGGCACCCAGGCCAGGCCTGCAGTGCTCTCCAGGGGCCAAAGATGTTGCCATAGAATGTCTGGAGAACCATAGCAAGAATGTGCTCCAGATCTGTCATCCTAGGGCCTGCTGAGAATACAGGGGCTATCTGGTCACCTTGAGGGATCCAGGTGGGAGAAGCCAATGGACCATGCTGGTAGTCAGCACCATCTTCCCTTCACAAAGAATCTTGCTGTTGGACTTCTGTTAGGAGAGATGCATAACTTGTTAAAAAATCCTAGCAAAAGATATCTTTGTAGGTAAATTTTCCAGAGATTTCCACAAGAAAAGCGTGGCTTTTGACCTCAAATCACATTTAAATGTGCTTTTGCAGTCTGCCTTCTTACAAGGCATTTGTCCTTGGACATAGTCCATCCAATCTAACATCCTGGCTGGGGCCTCAGTTTTGATTAAGTAGATTACTTATATCTTCTTTACTACAAAGTGATTCATCTGGACCAAAGCTCAGCACACTGAAGCTTTTTTTTTTTTATTCACAAGTCAGAGGCATGTAAAACTGTCTTGCTGAACTGCTGGGGACAAAGTTCTTTGGTGACCTGGAAAATGAAGACAAAGGAGTTGCTGCTGGGGTCTGATGACTCCTCTATGACTCATTGAAATGACTGGAGTCACAGAGATGTCAGACTGGGGTGGCACAGCACTGAAACTGGTCCCTTGCCTTGCACTTAGAAACACAGGCTCTGCATTTTCCCCTTGCTTTATGACTTCCCCACGTCAGTGCTGAGCAAGGGGAGCAGGCACAGATTTCATTTCCTGTTGTTATCAATAACAGTGACAGTTCATAACTCCCTGGTGAGTTAGATAATGTTTTTGATAGTTTTTTACTTTTATATAAACAGAAAGGGTTAGAAAGAAACACACAGCAGTCATAGAATCATAGGATTGTTTTAATTGGAAAAGACCCTTAACATCATCTTGATGCCCACCATGTACAGTATTTATGCAATGATTGCAGCAGTGAAAACCATCAAATATTCCAGTTTAAATCCACTCTTTGCTTTGGTCTGGCTTGCCTATATGGCAAAAAATACTTGTGGCTATGAGATAGATGGCACTTTTTATAAAGACAGGAGGAAACCCAGTAATTGCCCTTGTCAGTGATGACATTTGTCATATCCCCTTTGGTGAACTCAATCTCTTTACTAGTTCAAAGTTTTGTTTGTGATGCCCTTGATATCTGACACATTGATTTGTCTCTGTAAAAAGCAGAAAGACATAACATTTACTGAGGAACAAAGTTTCCCAGCAAGTCTCCAAGCTGGAGATGCACCTGGGCCATGTGGTGAGTTTCTTTAGCTGTAACCCAGAGGTTGCATGGAAGGGGGATAGAGGAGGCTGCATTTTGGCCTCATCTTGCCACATCCATCCCTGGAACTGGGAAATGCTACCAGATTATTGCATCTACACAAAACCCTAGATATTACCTCTGCTTCTTTCAGCATCAGCTCCATAGTTCCTTATTCTTGGAGAACATGGTTTATACAAGGTGCTGTCTCTCAGGTTTAAAAGAAAAAAAAAAAAAAAAGAAAAAAACCTAATATATAAATGTTGTCATTTAGATTTAATAACATACCTGACATGTTTGCTGTTTAATATCCTATTCCACACTGAACAGAGTCCCCAGGCTCATCACACACTGCTTATCTAAAGTAGTAGCAGATGCATTCTTTTCTGTTCTAAAGGTCTATAAAGCAGATATTAGCTGATTTTAAAATACATGTACTTCATGCTCTTGTGGCAGGAAATCATAGTGTTCCCAGTCCTGTTCAGCTGCAATTCTACAGAACAATTTTTCTTTTGCTTAGATAGTTTTGTTGTTTTTTTTTTTTTCCCCTGAGAATGTTTGACTTCTTACACCATTTGAGGGCACTGGTACAAGTCATGCTGTGCAATGTACATTTTCATGCTATTCTGCTTTCACAAAAAGCTAATGAATGTGAGCATTTGGGATTCATTGGAAATGGTCTACTTAATGTGACACTTCTGTAGCAGAGACAGACTTTTAGAAAGTTACTGCTTCTCCAGTCCTTGTAGCTATTCCTATCACATGCACAGGGGAGCACTGGCAAGGACATGTGGTACATTAACTTTTTTTAGTGCCAAAACTACTCTAATCATCTTAATTCTTATTTATTCATTGCACTAGCATTCAACAGAAAGACAAGCTCCAAATTCTGACTTGTGGCAGTGTCTTCATTAAGACATGAGTGAGGGATTCAGAGAACTCCAGTGCTTGGGATTCTTCTTAATAGACATTTCTGAGTATTTCCATGTCAGCAGGAGTCTAATCCTGATCTTACTCTTTCTGAAGAACATGATGATTTTCCTATTAAATTCACTGGCTTAGCACTGGCTGGTAATAAAGGGAGAGGGTGATTGTCCTTAATACTAAACCTTTAAGCCCACATATTGTAAAAGTGGTGTTAGTGTAATGAAGAAGAACCTGGCCAAGACTCTTTATCTGCTTTATCTTAGAAATGAGATAGCACAGATTGCAGTGCAAATACCCAGGCTGCAAAATCAGCACAAAGTGTGCTTTTTAAAGAACAGATCTGTGAAATTGTCTTGCCTGTCCATGAAAAACACTGGATGAGTGTATTTGTCTCTGCCTCTACTGGGAAGGCAGCAAGAATAAGGGAAGCCCTGACATCATGCCAGGCAGAGACATCCAACCATCCTTCTCTGGGAAATCTTCTGGACCCTTCTCAGTGGGGACATGGGGGCCAGAGGTATAACTCAGTAACTAGATAACTTCTACACCTTTTGGAGGGAGCAGACCACAGTTGCTCTTCTGCCCTGTTGAGCCCATTTGTGGAATGAGTTCAGTTTTAGGTCAGAGGCTTTGCTCACCTAGTCTGAATTTCCATCCACTTCAGGTACCAAAGCTGTGTGCTGCCAGCTGCCTAATGAATCCCTCCTCCTTTAATGTATCAATCTTGAGAATTCCTCCGTGAAGTTAAGAAAAGCACAGAAATTTTAATTGTGGCTTTAAAAGCCACCTAGGTCCTTGTACTGAAATCCAAAGGTACCTGTGAGATTTCTGAAAGAATCTCGTATCAGGAAATCTGACAGGGAACAGAATCCGCATCCTTTTCATTACAGAGTATTGCTGTAATGATTCTGGCATCTTTGCCTCATCAGGGACAGCATATTTACTGTGCTATCCATTAGGGAGACAGTTGCTCCTGGAAGATATGCCAAAATACCACTTTTTTTTTTTTTTTTTAATGTGTGAATGTTCACAGTCACCTGTATAAATAGCAGCGGGCTGCTAGAGAAAACCGTATTGATGCTTTTGCCTTTCCTCCTGGGATTTAGTTTATTTGCCTTTCATGATCAGTGAGAATTTTGTAGAACTGCTTTCCCAGTACAATGCCTGGAAGGAGCAGGGGTGTAGTGGGTGAGTGCCATGGTCCTGGGGGGCTGAGCTCTCTGAAACTGTGAGCTTCATTTCAGAAACGTGGAGTATCTGCAACAGGTTTTATTTCTAGACCCAGACTTTGAGACAAAAGAGGGGTAAAGATCTGAGAGGAGTTACCTGTTATTGATGCCCCATATGCTGCTGCAGCAATAGATGCCAGTAGATTTCCAGCAGGTGATTCAATAGTAACTTTCCTCTGGGCTCCACAGCATGGGAGCCTTTGAAAGAAAGAGGTTGAGACAAGTAAGTAGGATTGGAGTGCTATTATTACAGCTGTTTTTCTTTACTTCTAATACATGTCATCTTCTTTTATTAGGAGCTGGCTGTTGAACCAGGAAAACTAATGCCATGGTATAAAAACGAGAAGCAAGGAAGTATCATTGATAAGTGATCCAAATTGCAGTGACCTTTCAGGAAAATTGAATAAAAATATACATACCTTGGGACTTTCAGAAGTAAAAGATCACCTGCATCGTCTCTTTGTGCTCTGAGTTCACGAGTACTTCTAGCAATGAAAAGTAAAACAAAGCTGCTGCAATCCCCACCTTAACCTCCCAGCCACAGAAACTTGTACATCAGGCACTGTGTACTGCTAAAAATCACAGCTCTCACCACACTGGGGAGCTGAAAAGGGAACTGAGAGTACCATAGATGTCAAATTTGACTGAATGCTCCCCAAATCCCACTTGTACAACTGTCACGCTCTCAGTGTGCTATTCAAATACAAGCTAATTAATGTTTGCTATTGTGTGTGATTTAACCATATATTCAGGGCTTCTTTGTTCACTTAGTAGCAATAAGATGTCACTGCAAGATCTACTGAGGGACTAAAGGGAAAAGTCAATTTTTAAGTGCAGCTTTGTGAGCTTTCAGTGATTTTCTATAAATTTGTTCTGGCGCTCTCCCAGATTTACTCTCTCACCTTTCCTGTTTCTCTGCACCCATAGATACCCATCCTTCCTGTTTCAGTTATGACAACTCAGTGTTTTTCTTAAACATGCATTTTTCGGAGGTTAGAGTTTGTAAATATGTTATTTTAGCTACCAGTCTGTTTGTATGCATTTGATGGGAAAGTCACCTGCTTTCCTTTTCATCTCTGTAAACAAGGCTCATGTGTCCTGCAAGGACACTCTCAGCCTTCCAGGACTCTGAACAGGTAGCTTTGGAATGATGTCTTTTTGTGAGCTTCTGTTTGGCTGCAGCAAAGAGGTCTGAGGAAAAGACATTAAACAGCTAATAGCAGCTCCTTGGTTACTGGTAGGTAACTCAGAGTTGCCTAATTTCCCCTTGCTGTTTTCTTAATTCTGTCTTTACACATAGTAGTCAAACAAATATTGAGTCTGGGAACAAGGAGAGAGAGAAAGAAAGAGCCTAAATGTCACATCTGAATTTGGCCATGCTATTTTTTTGGTGTTAGGCTGATAAAAAAAATCAACCAACTGAAGTGTTAAAAGATGGATTTTCTTTTGAATTACTTGGGCTGGTTTTAGCTTAATGTTTTATATTACAGCACTGTCTGTCTTTCTTCTGTGGATCTAGAAGCTGTAAGTGCCCCATGGAAGTGAAGGCAATAGGTATGTAGGGGTGATGGAATTTTTTCCTTTTGACCATCAGCAGTTGTGCTCTGGGTAACTGAACAAAACTATTGAGATCTGGGGAGTGCAAAAGGTCTTTATCTCTGCTGGGACCTCTGAAACAGGGAAAATAATCCTATTTTAGTGACCCATCTTTCTCTAAGCAGAGTAAAAAAGCTACCAAAGAGACTGGGAGGTTAAGTTGAGCAGATAAGAGGTAGGGAATGAAAGGAGAGCCAAGAGGACTGCTGTCAGCTGAGGCTTGAGTGTGGACTTGTTGGAGATTGCATATGAGTCTTGGCCAAGGAATGGCTGAAGACGGCAATGGAAATCTGACCTGAGGTTTTGTCCTGCTGTGCACAGGCCATTCTGTCATTTTCTTGGGGAAAAAAAAAATTCCATTACTTCCAGATTGTTAGCAAAAACCCCACATAATTTTCTTAGTACGGCCCTCCCTGTCAGGATGTCAGGATGGTGAAAATTTACTGGCAGCAGAGGTCTGGTGTTAAGACATTTCAAAAGGCATTGGTTTCTTAATAAAGTGGAATTAAAAGCTGATTTAGGGAGTCATCACCTTAAGAAGCAGTAGCAGAAGGTATTGACACTTCCACCTGATACAAAAAGATACCTTCCCAGCTCCTTGTGCTGAGGAGGGCTGAGAGTAGCCTAGCAATTGCCTTGCTCCAGGTGTAAATCCAGGTGTTACAAGAGCATGCTAAGAGTTAGACAGAGAAATGGCAAAACCCAATTTGATTTCTGGACACAGGTGGTATTTTCATGAATACAGAATATACCAATTTCACTGGTAAATAGGAGACTGCATGGCATTTGTGACTATTGCTCCAAGGTAGTGCAGGGGCTGAGCATTGGGGTTCTCATCTCTCCTAAGTAAGCCACACAAAAATAGAGCCTGTTCATTTGCTATAGAGATTGTAATGTAAAAGGAAGGTAGAAATCCAAGCCTTTAAGCCAGGATTTTTAATCTTCAGGTTCCATTTAAATTATTGCTTAAACTCTCCACCAAAATAGTGTTACATGAGTAATTAGCAGATTAATAGCTCACCATGTTGTGCAGAAATGTCAGCCACTAAAAATGTCATTGCTGTTTTTTTACTAGCTTAACTTTTCTCTTTTCAACCAATAATTTTGTCTCCACTGAGAATGTGCTGTCTTGCTGCTGAATAATGGAAGAATATTTGTAAGAAGCCTAGAATTTCAGCATTTTGAAGACAGTTTAATTGGCATTAATTGACTCTTCATGTATCTAAATACATTTTTTATAGCCAAGATGATGTTCTTCAGTTTGCTGGAGGCAGGGGAGAGGTTTGCATCCCATCCCCTACTGGGAAGGGAAACAAAAGATCCTGGAGCTGCTGATGCTTCAGCTGCTCTCGGGATCTGAAACACCCAGGGACTTACTCTTGACCATCAACCCTCTCTGGAGCTGTATCAAGAGCAGGTGACTACATCACCCACAGGACATGTCCCCTTGTGAAGGAACAAGACATCTGATTCTCCTTTCAGCCATAGTGATGCAGGTTGCAGTCTGTGCCTCTCTGCTAGGTAACCTCTAGGTGCCTCTAGGTTGAACAGAGCTGCAAACTGGTAAAGGATGAGAGCATGGATCATGTTCTCAGCTTCTGCTGCAAACTACTTTAACTCTGTTGGAAAAGACATCCTGGAAAGTGGTAACTCAGCAAGAAGTTTAATTCTGCTACAAAGCGTGCAGCATTATAAAAAAGAAATTGATTTGTAGAATCATAGAATGGTTTGGGTTGGAAGGGACCTTAAAGAGCAGCTAATTCCAACTTTGTGAGCAACCTGTTCCAGTGTCTCACCACTTCACAGGAAAAAATTTTCTTCCTAATATCCAACCTAAATCTCCCCTCTTCAAGTTTTAGACCATTTGTCCTCTCACTACACCCCCATGTCAAAAGCCCTCCCCCAGCTTTCTTGTAGCCCCTTCAGATATTGGAAGGTTGCTCTAAAGTCTTCACAGAGCCTCCTCTTCTCCAGGCTTAACAACCCCAATCCCTCAGCCTGGCTTCCCAGGGAGCTGCTCCAGAGCCCTCTGAGCATTTCTGTGGCTTGTCTCTGGACACATTCCAGGAGCTCCATGTCCTCCTTGTTCTGGGGACCCCAGAACTGGACACAGAGCTCCAGGTGGGGTCTCACAAGAGCAGAGCAGAGGTGGAGAATCCCCTCCCTTGAGTCTCTGTCTGTGCTTCCATTGATGCAGCCCAGGACCCAGTTCACTTTCTGGGCTGCAAGAGCCCATTGCCAGCTCATGTTCAGCTTTGGTCCAACCCCCCAACCCCCAAATCCTTCTCCTCAGGGCTGAGCTCGATCCTTTCTCTTCCCAACCTGTATTTATGCATGGGGTTGCCTCAGCCCAGGTGCAGAACCTTTTGCATTGCATTGTGCCTACCAGAAAAAATAAAAAATGAAGCATGATTTTTCGTCCTGGTACCTGCCACTGAGAATTAGTTACCTCCCAGTTAGCATTCAGTTTTGTTTGGCTGGATAATTAGATGGCTATTTCAACTTGTTAGAGCAAGTGTGAACAAGTGGATCACATTATTTTCAAAATGCTTTGCTTTCTCAAAAGTAATTGAGAAGCTGAGACCAGAAAATCACCATCAGTACCCATATTTGTCTAATTTAAAGTTTTATAGAAACTTTTCAAGAGGGGAAATATATGTTAGGATGACTTTTTGATGCTGATGAAAGTAGAACAAGAGTTTTCTTTTGTGTATTTTTTTTAAGCTAAGCCTCTTTGTTACATACTCTTCTGTAAGATGTATTTGAAGGTCTCTATGAGATAAAACACAAATGGTTGGTAACTCCTTTTTCAGTTGTTTTATCCTAATTAAAATCCAGAATGTTTTTCACTCTCTAATATTTAACTGAGGTTTGCAAACCCTGAGTATCAACTTACTTTTATTGTTTCAGCACTTCAGCTGAGTTTCATTTTGATCACAGAAGAGCTACCAAGTAAACAGTTCGTCTGGATTCCATAGATTTTATTTTTTTACTGGTGTGAATTTTTCCTGGTGGATTAACTCTTTCAATAGCAACTTGGATGTGATTGTATTTACACTTCATACATAACTTATCACATCAGGAGAGGGAAAAAAAAGAGAAAAACAGCTGTTAATTTTGTTCATTCAAATTGTGTTTGCTTGCAAGAAGACAGGCTATTATTTCTTCTTACAAAAACTGTAATGAGAAATTTTCTGAGCTGATTGTTTGGATCAAGCAGAGGGCAGTGTACATTTGATTAAAGTCCACCTGAAGCCCTGAGCTCAGGCGTATAAAATGAGAAAGCAAACTCTGTTTCTAAGTCCTGGAATAGTTAGGTAGACCCCAGGCCAATGTCAAATGGGAATTTTTATCTGAAAAAAATAAATATTGTTGGGGTAGATTGGCTGGAAAGGTTAAAACTAAATGAGGGGGAAAAAAAATAAATCCAGGAAGATCTCTTATCTGTTATGAGGGCTTCAGCACTGTTGATAAGACCCAGATAAAATGTTTTCCTGGTGAGGGTAAAGGCCACTGAGTTTTCCTATGTTCATTTTATATTCACTTTTTAGAGATTATCCCCCACCTGCATTGTTAGCACTTCTGTATCCCCACATGCAGCACCAGGAAAATAACAAGCAGTATGAAATTTGTAAAAATACAAGTCAGCCTGATGCCCCTTGCTTGGTTATATCCATAATCTCCCCGGGCAGACACGCTGGTTCACAGGGCCCGATCAATAACGGAGCAGCAGTCTGCAGGCTCTGGCAGTGTGATAGATAATAAATCCCACTTTTCCGGTGAGCTATATATGAACTCATGTTGAAGTCACTTAGAGTTTGGGGAGCTGATCAATGTCAGGATTGGACTCAAAAGCCTAATGAATAGGGAGAAAAAGATGTTCTCATTCTCCTATATCATCGCCACAAAGGGGGATGAGAAACTGTGTCATGCAACTCGTAGCACAAAGCAGAGTATTTAAGTATCCACAGCAGATTTTTGCTGGTGCTGAAGACTGCATGAAAGTCACAAAGAACAAGTTAAGGAGATGGACATCAGTCTCAAATATTTGCTGCCATTTATGTTTGCACAGAAAAAGGCAAAATATTTCACACCACAATGCATCTGAGGAACTGCTCACCCCCGTTGGGTTACAGTCCTTTGTCCTTCGAAGAACTTCCCACTTGGATTTTTTCCCCAGGAAGAAGCTGTGCACAGTAGTTGAGGGAAAAGGCAGTGAAAGAAAGGGTAGCTCTTCAATCTCAGTTTATCACTAGTGTGGCCTCTCAGTGCTGCAGCTGTGCCCTTGCCTGGTGTCACCCTCCCTGCTCATCAAACAGGGCTGTCAGGTAAGACCTGGGATGAAAAAGAGGTAAATTGGTACAACTTGAACATTGGGACCATGAGCACCGTTAGCCATCCCAGTACCCTTTTTATTTCATAGACTTTGCTATCTTTGTCTTATTTTCCCTTTGTTCTATCTACCCAATTAAGTCTACAAAAATTAACTGATCTCCTGGTAAAAAAAGCTCAGAGCATGAAAGGACTTGACTTTGCCATTCAGTACAGAAGTGGGTCAGTAGAAAAAGCAGCTGCTGTAACATCTGTTTCACCAGGGAGTATTTTGGGTTTGTTTTTTTTTTTTTTTTTTTTTTTTTTGCACTGGTTCTGGTAAGTGCAGCCTGTGCTCTGGAGCTGCATCGGAGCTCTGATGGCAGGGAAGGCTTTCATGGGGCTGCATGTGAGCCCTGGAAGAGGTAAATCAGAAGCATTCCCATATTTTCTCTAATAACATCCTTTGCAAATGGTCAGGACTGAGCTACTGTTTTTAAAAAGGAGCAATGGAAACACTTCCTCTGAGGTACTGGGGTTGGAAAAACAGGGTAAAGCTGATAAGGGCTCACTCAGTGGTTACACATGATATATCTTGTTTTCTAGCTAGTCTGTAGCCTGGTAGAAAAGTATATTCTTTGACCTGCCAGCAACCCTGATATTTTGCTTGTGTTTAAATGAAGGATATTTTTTACCTGATACTCTGGCGAAGACCACAATTTTGTGTATGTGAAGCCAGCTGGGTTCTTCTGATACTACCAACTCTTTCAGCATAGGCAGTTTTGTGTGTGTGAAAGGAAGTTTTGGAAATCCTAATTCAAAAAGTGAAAAAGTGTGATTTCCTGAAAATGTCTGTGGCCTGATAACCAAGAAAGAAAAAGGGCACAAAGTGTTGTGTTATTTGTGATTTCAGCACAGGGCTTTGTTTCAAAGTGGATATGTTATTTGGTAATGGCTTTGATATTTCCTTGTGCACTAACAGAAAGAAGATGAGAATATATGTGTGTAACTGTCTCATTTTACATTTCTGCCCTGTGAGTTCAGTCATTAGTATTCATTCCTGTACATTCTTTTCCCAGGGATTTTTTGCAAGGGAGAGTCACAATGTGAGAGATGTTGAGCATTTTTGAGCTTGATGTTTGAAACACAAGCAGCTTTACTTGGATGCACCACATCATAGAGTGTATTTTATTCTCTGGTTGTGTGTCTGCTCCTCTGCCCACTGAAGTCAAAGGAAGAACTTGTATTGATCTGACAGAGCTTGTTATTAGCATGAGATTATTATTGAGGTTGATGAGGGAAAAAATGTAATAATTTTCTTTGCTTACACATGATTATAAATTTAAATTTAATATCCTAATGATATTCTATTCATATTATGAGATACTAATTTTAAATTCATGCTTCAGTGATTAATCTTGCCTTAAACAGATTTGCTGGGATTCAGAAACCCAGGGAACACAAAGGGATAAGAACGGAGTAAAAAGAAATACCCATTAACAACCTAGAAATTGTTGAAATGGTAATTACTGGTTCTGGTAACTACTTAGAACTATCTTTTTTTCTTTCTAATATTTGGTTTTGTACTGTTTCTAAACACGCTGGTTGATTTTAAGTAAAAGCAAGGGGAGTTCTTCCATTAGCTTCACCGAACTATGAAACAGGCGCCACATGTCATGGTGTATATCAGCCCATCAGTTCAGTCTTAGTGTCTTATTTTTTTGAATAAAACAAAATCATAACTCTGCAGGGCAGCTGATCACCTTATTATTTTCCATAAGTCTACATTACTGTCACACACAAGAGCTGCCTTTCTGCCAGAGAAGAGATTTAATTAAAAGGCTGCCAGAACAAATGTACTTTTTCCGAATCCCAAAGTCCAACACATTTGGGTCCAGCAAAATCAAGAGCAGTTTTCTTGGATGAAGGCCCTCTCTTTGAAATGTCTTGCCACCATTTTTACAGAGTTTTCTTGAGGAACCAACAGCTGAAGGGTCTTTTTACTGCCTGATAACTCATAGACAGGGATGATATCATCATAGGATAGAGCTTTTCACACAGATGATAATGTAGTTTTTCTTTGCCAAATATTTACAGAAAGACTATCTAAGTGTGTTACTTAGTTTCCTGGTCACCCATTACAAGATGGAATCATGGTACGTGATAATCCCAAAAATATAAAAAATGAGTTTCTTTTCTCAGGAGCCACCTCTAAACCGAGGGGGTCTGTTCAGGTGCCCTCTGCTTTCAACGAAGGTGTTTCCAGTGAGCTTCCATGATCTTCCTTGGAAATACAACCAAACAGAACATCTGAACCAAGTATTCTCCTTAAGAGCTCCCCATATTGATGATAGGAAAATTATGTTTAAAAAGCCTTGCAAATAGTAATTAGATACTGGCAGTATATTACACCTACATTGAAATCACATTCTTAAGTGCTTGTATTTAAGAAGAATTTAAACTTTTTACTTATTTATGTGTATGAGAGTCAAGTTCTTGAGTCTGAAGTCAAAACTTAAGGACAGATCCAGGATCCAATTGTATTATTATTATTATTATTATTATTATTATTGTTATTGTTATTGTTATTGTTATTATTACTACTACTACTTCTGCTTCTGCTTCTGCTTCTGCTTGTTAATAAATGGGCTGTTCTGGGTTGCAGACTTCAGTCCCACTTCCAGTGCCTTTTGTTTCTTACCTGTAATATCTAAAGGTAGCAACACAAAGAGCTATCATCTACTTTTTTGTCTTGCAGCAACACAAAGAGCTATCATCTACTTTTTCTGCACTAGGAGGTCTCATGCTTTTTGGTTCCGTAGCTCCTCTAGCTATATGACTACACATTTTCTGCTAATGTGTCAGTGATGCTGTTTGTGGTCAGCTACACCCTAGTGTCTCATTATTATTCTTTTATTATTTCTTCCGCTATTAGTTTATTATTGATTCAAGTTTTCTCATTTTTAAAGTTGTTGATAACATGGTAGAAGTAGTTTAGTTTCCTTCTGGTACAGTTACTTGTATTTCCATACTTCCCTGACTCTTAGTGAATTTTTTTGGGAAGGGAACCATCACCTTTTTTTGTGTGAGTGCTAGAAGGTGTGCTTGGTAGGGAAATTATCACATGTTCTGTACCCTACAGGTCATTAAATAAAGCTGCTGATTAATAAGAAAATCTTCCTTTTGTGGATTCATAGTGGATTTGTATCAGCACAGAGCTCATTCTGCACCCCTTACTGGGGCAAATATCTTGGTGCAAAAAACAACAGGGGTTGGGAGTGGTTGTGTTACTGAAATATAAACTGCAAGTAAGTTAAAAAAAATAGTAATGCTTGCATCAAATGCATCTAGAATTAGGGTATTTAAAGCACAAATGTTTTGTCATGTCCTACTTTAAGGAGAACTTAGAGAAATCTTTCCATGTCAATGTGCATCAGCATACAGCAGAGTTTAAAGGATGCCAGTAATTGTAACATTACCTACATGGTGTGACAGGCAATTTAAGGCTAAGCCCACAAATTGATGGTCTTTGCATGCCAGCTTCCCTTCCTTGGGTACCTTGGGGAATGATGCAGATGTGAGAAATATCCTAGACCCTTCTGAAACTCTTGGGAGTAATTAAACAGAGGGAGGCTGGGGGAGGTCTACACAGCTTTCTGTCCCCCTCTCCACCCTCCTGCACCAGCCATTTCTTATGCAAAATGCATAAGCACAGCTTAGGAATGTGTTTTTTGGTTTTGGTTTTGGTTTTTTTGCACTAATCAAAATAAGGCACCTAAGGAAGCCTTTGAGAGGTGGGGGTTCTATCAGTGAAGTTGGTTTCAAGCCTTTCAGAAAGCCTGTGCACACAGCAGGTATTTTCTGATGTTTCCCAGCTAGCTCATCTCCAAAGCTACAGCAGAATTGGAGATGCAGTTTGGGGGAAATCAGTTTGGTCCCAACAAACCAATTTAAGGGTAAAAAGCTGCGATGAGCCTGTGTTGATCCTGTTGTAAAAGGCATGGATGTCATAACTGCCACAAGCTCTGTTAGGTTTTAATTTCTCTGAACTTTTGGAAGGAATTGTTAGTATAGATAAAGTAAACGAGCAGAAAATCTTCCCTCAAGCAACTTGTAGATATTTTTTGTCCTAGCAAAGGACTAATGATGCAGTGATTTCTTTGCATCTTTAAAAGTTCTTAAAAACTTCTTTGTCCTTTGGTAGCCCATCTAAAAAATAAAAGATACTTACGGAGATAAAGTGCATTTGAATCTGTTTGGGGGTTTTTTTGCAGAGTGTGGGCATGAAGCTGTAGTGGGAGTGCCTTGTTTCCTGCAGCATGATCTATGTCCTGGAGCTCAAAGCTCAGTAAAGCAGAGGAGATGGTAGCAACCAAGGTGTAGTCCAGGAGTAAGCACTCCATGTTCTTGACTGGTTTTTTTCACCTTCCTAAATGAATACAGGAAACAGGACAGTATTATTTCAGAGTTACAGTGAAACAGTGAGGATTCTAGGGTGTCTTTGGAGAACACAAGTTCTGCCTGAGCTTTGCCTCCATCTGAAATCCCAGGTCCTGCGCTGGGCTTTCTCTGCCAGCGAGCTGCGACTCTACCAACTGTTACACAAACAAAAGCTCTTTCCAGATCAGTTCACCCAGAAATAGCCTGCTGTCTAAATTCCTTTCTAGCCCAGCTCTCTGCTCTCTATTTTAACATTCTCCCCTGAATTCTGTGGGGGGGGTCCTAAACCCACAAGGTATTTTTTCCTGCAGGTCTGGCCTTCAGCGGCCCGCAGGCTGGGCTGCAGGATGCTGGGCTGCAGCCTCCTTTCATGGCATAAGGCACAGAGGATGCTGCAGAGAGAGGTCAGAGCACTTCATGGTAAGAGATCCAAGGGAAATGCAGCTTCATAGACTCTCAAAGACAAAATCTTGCAAAGGCTATCAAGGAAACGGATCTGTAATATCTCAGTTCTATTTTAAAGCAGCCAGACAATAAAATAACACTGAATCTCTGGCCTGATAATCACATACCAACCAGAAGGAGACAGAAGAGAAATACTTTGATTTCTCAGGAAAGCTCTGATTAAGCTGGTTTTGTGCTGACATCCAGAAATCCTCAAAGAGCAGCCAATAGACACCCGAGGGCAAAATGTTGGATCACCCATTTAGTTTACAGATAACAGGTTTTAAAACAAATAGTTATAGGAAATTTTACATGCTGGTGTATGCACAGTGCAGTGTACTGACAGGCTTCCCAGGGTGTAATCTGCAACAGATAATTTGTGTGTACTTTGTGTTGTAGACAGAACAGTGTCCATGTGTCACTGCTGGATCTGGCACAGCAAAATAGGTGGAAGAATTTTATTTGATCAGGCCCATCTAAATTACTGGTGTCATCAATATTATCTACTGAAATGAGAGTTTCCATAGGAGCTAACTAATACTATTTATTAATAGGGAAAACAGATGAATCACGGAAAAGTACTTGAGATTTTGCAACTTTCTTGTATTTCAAAACATTTGCTACTGATCAGAAACAGAGCTCTCAGGGGATTTATAAATGCATTTTCAAATACACCTTTAAATTGTTCCCTGTTAGTTTTAGCAACTACATACATTAGTTCTGCCAGAACAGGATATATCTGCCAGATCTGCTGAATCCCTGAGCTCCTCAGGAACTTTGTACTGAAATTTGGAGATCATGTATGACACTTTTCCATCTACCTACACCAGAATTTCTTGATTGCTTTACAGACTTGGCTTACTTTGCAAATCCTGCAAGTACATTTCAATCATGCTTGAATTTGACTTGAAAATAAAAATATTTCATCCAAGAAATTGGATTTTTCAATTTATTATAACTTTAAAAAAGATTCAAGCTAGTGTGGATGACCCAATATAGTACAACTATGATGTTTTAAAAATCATCAAAGCAATTCTTTCTTATCATGTGAGTTTTCTTGCAAGTTTGACCTTACTTGCTACATTTCCTATATGTACTGCAGTGCTTTAGCCACATGATTTCCAGGAATCTTTCATAGCTATAGCTCTGCTTAAGAGAGTCAGATGGCTAATAGCATTTCAGTGATGTCACTTTTCTTGGTACCAACTTAATCTGAAAATAAAATACATTGAAATTACAGGGAGATTGAGGATGTAGGGGAAGCTCTTTTTTTCTTACAGAAATTAAAAAATCTTGTGTACCTCTCACAAGCCTCTTAAAAGCCACAGTAGGCAGCATGGCTTTCTTCTCTGCATCTGTGAAATTCAGGAAACTGTAAATGACAGTTCTTGTTTGTGTAACCTTGGCGTTGTTGTTAGGAAATAATTACAGTATGTGCTGTACATGTTACCACTCTGGTATTTCTTAGACTAATAAATCAAAATAAGGCTTTTATGCGCATTCAAGTGAGGCTCAGAAGAACAGATGACTGAACTTACCAAGACTGAATCAAGTAACAAAGGGGCTTTGAGTCCACCAACAGAGGGAGAAGTGACTTCTGAATTTTCTAGGCAATTTATTATTATTATACTATTTATTGATCAAGGCTCCAAAAGCTAAGTAGAAAAAAACATCTTCTTTATTGCAAGTGTTGTAATTCTTTGCCCTAAAATTATTTCTCTTATGCTCCAATCATTGTGCAGGACCCCAATACTTGTGGTACAAATTCTCAGCTAATCAAGGATCTTGCTTTTCAGAGCCATAATAAAGAATAGTAGGAGAGTTTCATCAGAAATTAAGACAGCTGTTATCATCTCCTCAGATACTCTTCACTCTCTCCCTGTGTATTATTGGCAGAAACACAAATAAAAATAAGAAAACACACTCTTTTTATTAAAAAGCCAGGTGCAGATTACAGGGATACATTCTGGATGTTATGAATTGGGAAGCCTTAAAACCATGAGCTCTCCCAGACAGTCTGCTCTCCATACAGTATTTTGCACTTGCTCTTTTTACTTAATGTGTGGTTTTGGTCTTCTGAATAGTTTCAAGTGTTATAATTACAACTCTGCTGAGTACATTGTGCTTAAGGCCACAGCCCTTGTGCCATGATACTTGTGAACCTGATGCTGGCTGAGGTTTTGACCCCATTAGCAGGGCAAACCTGAGTGCTTTTGAGTCCTGGCTGTGCTTTGGGGAAATCTTCATTTTATTCCAATATAGTTAAGGAAATCCAGGCCACGGTGGTTTAGTGTAGAGTGTTTTATCTTCACTCAATTAGCATTACAGGAAACTGTTGAAGAGGTGTGTTAGAAGCTCCAGGATTGTGATCTGTGACTTTGATTGCCAAGCAAAACACCAAGACAGTTATTTGATGTCTTGAACGTTGCATTTTTCCACTTGTAACGATAATATTGTCAAACGGGATAATTTACACCTCTGCCAAAACATGCTCTGTAAATATAGTTTGTATATAATATTTATTTAATACATCAAATCTTCCTCTACTGCATTTTCTTGGCAGCAAAGCTGGGGCTGCAGGGCCAGGCCAGCCATGATGGGAATGGGCAGATTGTGCATCCTGACTAGGAGCACACGTTGGTCACGTAACCCACATCCCAAAGCTGCCCTTTGGGTCTTTGTGCAGCAAGAGAAGAGTGAAATTGTGCAGCATTTGCATGTCTCAAAGGACAGAATGGAAATTCCCACCAGAACAAGGTCAGAATGATAGAAGGGAGATGAAAGAGGCTCTTTTTAGAAGGATGTAATTGAAAAACTTGGGCTTCAGAAGGAAAAAATGTCTCGGGGAGTTGGTAATGGGATAGGGATTGTATTTCTTATAGGTCACTGTCTCTGTTCTTGCACAGATCAGAAGTAGTGCATGGACATCATCAGTAGCTAAGAGCTGGGCTAGGCAGGCAGTGTGAATGTACTGACTGTTTGGCTCTGTTTTCTTGCGTGATTATTCACATCTCAAAAATGCCATCTTGACTCTGAGTAACTGCGTCCCCATCAGCACTGTAAACAAGGAGGTCAAGGACCCGACTGGAACAAAGGCTGAGCTCTTGCCTCCTTTCAGGCTGGATGGAGCTCACAGGGAAGATACAGTCACTCTGGAGTGAGATTTCCATCTGCAGGAGGCTCTTCTTAAAGGGCTGAAATGTCCAGCTGTATTTATATCCTGACACAAGGACTGATTAGAAATTGAAATAGTGTGATGAATAGTTGAAAAGAGAGTAGTTCAAGCTGACACAGAGGGAGCAAGCAGGGTAACTTTTTACCTAAGACAGAAAAATTGCTATGCTATTTGGAAGATGGTTTTCTGCTTCAGTCTTTTAAGTAGCCTTTAAAATTTGTAAGCGTGTTTACATTTCTGATTTTGTGCATTTCAATCCCATGCATTTCATTGGACATTATACACTGAAATAACTTTAATCCCAGTGTGTCCTCCCCAAACAGAACCTCTGCTTCAGGGCCCTGTGTTTCCCTGATTCCTGACCAACAGTTTTTCAAGTGAGAACATCAAAAACCCACCATGAATCTTCCAGTCTTTAAAGCTGTATTGTACTAGAACACAGACCTAATAATCTAGGAAAAGGTCAACTCTGGTTTGCTGGGTGACACCAACTGCATGTTAAAATAAAAATTTCTTTCCAACCCAGTGATATTTGTAGCCCTCCAGGTTGCTTCAACAGCATACAGTAAAAAGTAGTGAGTAAGAAATAATGAGGACCTCTTTTCTGCCCGCCCCACTTGCAGAAACACAGAAAAAAACTCCTGCTCATCCACTCAGCTGCCAGAAAGCAAATGAAATGCTTCACCCACCCATCCTCAGGGGTAATATTTTTTACCCCACAGAGATTGAGCACTGCTAGGGACTGACTGCTAAGGTCTTTGGGAAGGACCCAAGGGATGTACAGCTCAGCATGATAGTGGGAAAGCACTCCCACCACCTTTTAGGATCCAGAGTCCCAGGGAAGTCCTTGCCATCCTCATCCATCTCTCGAGCAGAGTTAAGTGCTGGGGATGGAGGTTGTGGCTCTCCTGCCTGTAGCCAGGGGCCAGGCTGCTCTCTGGGCTGAGGGATAAATTGGTCCATGAAGGCAGAGGTGTAAGCAGGACCCTGCCACTTTGCAGATGTTACACAGTTCAACAGGGCTCAGGGATTGAGTGTGGGGATCCCCACCTTGCTCAGTAATAAACTCTCTGATCCCAATCAGTGTTTTCTCTTCTTTATTGAGGACAGCATTGCTTTTCTCAGCTTTTTTCTCTGTAGGTTCCAGATGTTCTCTGAAAAGATGTCAGGTCTATCTCTGGAGCCAAGAATGTCAGTTTTTTTAAGTGCGTGTAGCCATTTTTGATCGTTTCTGCACATCTGCAGTTAGATATTTTGGGCAGTTTCATATGAGAAATAAAATGCTGCTTTGGGATTTGTTTGGACCTGTTTATGGATCTTGTTCACAGCTGTTGTGATGATAGAGGAAGCCAAGGAAGATGTGGGACAGGGATGATCTTCCGGGATCCTGGCATGACCACATAACCTCCTTTATTAATTAATCAAATGTGTTTTAAGCTGATTTGTTTTTATGGTGTTCTTTTGTCTCTGCTGTCCTTCCTGGGAGACTGTCCAAGAAGGTGGTATCTTATAAAGAGCTGTCAACTTCTTAACCTTTGCAATTCCTTGACAAAATATATTGTAAGTTACTCATTGGCAATGTCATGAAACTTGAATATTTCTTTCCTTCTGATGTCTGCTCTCTTTTCTCCCTATCCCATCCAGCCTCACCTCTGTGTTTGAAGACAGATGACATAAACCTGATTTTTTGGTTTCAGGGTAATTAGTAGAATATCGGACCCATTTTTTATAAAAAGGAAACTTCAGGTAAGAAGTATAATTTCAGTAAAGGCTGATTCTTCTGTCAGTGTTATTTTGGAGTGATTCAGTATAAGTGTCTGCAATGTGACTAGAAGGTTGATAAAGTAATCACCGTTTTTATGAATCTTGGAGTTATTATTCCCTTAGTAAAAGCCCTTGTAACTTGTCAGCTTCAGGGGGAACATTCATCACTATTTTTTTTTATGGTGACATGATTCGAAAATGGCTTATGCAGGAAAATTCAGCATACATGTTCCAATAACTGCTTTCAATTTGTTCTTCCCATAAGCATCATTAACATGCAAATACAATACAAAATTATGATGTCACATTATAAACTCCCTCACTACATTCTATTTTGTGTATGGTATTTGCTCTTACTCTGGAGAAGTAGGAATATCTGGAAAAAACAGTGGTTCAGTGTTCAAGGAAAAGTGAATATTGGGAAAAAGAATGAAGCCTCTGGGCAATCCACTGGCCTGCATCCTTTAGAGACAACTGAAATGTCTCCAGAATGTCCCTGAAAAGTGTCAGTTTATTATATATTGGTTTTCTATCATATGAGTCATAAGATCATATTGACAGTAGGATTTGTGATAATGTCTGGTTTGCTCTGCTGTATTACTTTGCAATCTATTTATATGAAATTATTTTTAAAAATATTCCTCTTTGGCTGCAGCATCCATAAATAGGCTGTTTGTATTTATTTATTGTATTTATTTGTAAACTTTTGCTTGTCACCAAGTATGAAACTTTTAATATTTGGGAAAATGCTAATTCAATATCTATCTTAAATAAAGTAAAAGATATTTTCAAGACAATGTGCAGGATATGCTCAAAATGAGTACAGCCAGTACAGAATTAGCATGTGTAAAAGAATCCAGAAAACAGAAAATGAAGAAAACAGTATTTCCAACTGGTAATTTGAGATGTCAATCCCTGGTCTCTATGAGTCTACCAGCTATGGTGTAAAAATAATTTTTTGGAAAAATCAGTAGGCAATCAGAAAATGTGATGTCAAAAACAATACTGAAAAATCAGTCTTCAATCCTGGGTTCTTGCAACCCCCAAATTTTAAATGTTCAGAATGAAAATGCCCCTTGGCCAATTGCAACTTTAGCATGTTACTCAGTTTCTTTTTCTTTGGGGTAAAAAAAGCAATGAAGGCAAAGCAGGGCATTAGGTAATACTACAGGAAATTTGAGTGAACTTTGAATCAGTTTTATTTTACAATCATTACTGATACAATTTCCAGTTTTGTTCTTGAATTGTTTTTTTCTTTAATAGCCCCACTGCGCATATCCATCATCTATTTCTAAGCTTCAGCTGATGGCAGTGATTATAACTTTATAAACTCCATCACTAGATCCTCTTTGAAAGACCTAAGCACTAGTGTGAGATTTATGAAGTATTTAAATTTTTGGTCTAGAACTGAGATCCAACAGCCACCCTTTGTCTGCTAATTTTTTGGCTTAAAGTTGCTCAGAGATCTAAGATTTGCAGAAACTCCCTGTGCTTCTAGAAAGAGGTACCTTGCTCAAGGTGGGTGTAAATCTCCCCTGGCATTATAAAACACATGGGTGCTGGGATCCCACCCTTCTAAACCACATGGGTGCTGGGCCCATTCCAGCAAGAGTTTATTTGCCCTTTTTCCTGCCCCACAAACTGCTCCTGGCTGGGGTGAGGGATCTAGGTCAGGAGACACTGTGAATTCTGAGAAAAATACTGCAAAAAGTAGTTACCTCCTCCAGTATTTCATAATTTTGAAACAGGGACAATTGCAATGGAACAAACTAGTTTAATTTTTTTTTTTAATTGCATGTGTGAAATTAAATTAACTAAAATGCATGCAAAGAAATTAAATGCATGTATGTTCTCTTACAGGTTTTTAGAAGATAGACAAATTTACATGGCATTCTACAGGACTTGAAATGTTTGATTTTAAAATGGTGATCAGTTCAGATCAGGTGTTAGTAAAGACAAGAAAATTTCAGGTCAGCTGTGGCTAATCTGCTGCCTCCTTGTTAGACTTGATGGAGAACACCTGGACCCTGTAAGGCTTCAGGGGGCAAGGATAGAAAAGGGATACAAAGGGGTTTGCTTTTTTTTTTATGGAAGTGCAAGCAAGTTTAACTGCAAAACAGAGAAAAAATCCTGTTGTCTAAAATTTGCTGTAGTTGAGCTATGAGTTGGTGGCATATGAGAGGACCAAAGGAAAATGATGCAAGCTATGCCAGGGGAGGTTTAGGGTGGATATTGAGAAATGTTTATGGGTTTTTTTTTTAACTCTGAAAGGATTGTCAGGTACTGGAATAAAGTAAAGGTACTGGTAAAGGTCAGGTACTGGAATAGTCTGCCCAGGGCAGTGGTGGAGTCCTTAACCCTGGAGATACTTAAATGGAGTGTGGACCTTGTTCTTGAGCTTACAGTGTTGGTCAAAGGTTGGAGTGGATGATCTTGAAGGTCTCTTCTACCCAAAGAGATTCTGTGATTCCTTGTCTCCTGAGTGCTGTGCTGAAGCAGTGGCTCATCAGCACTGTAACAAAGGGAGACAGCTAAATAAAAGGGAAAAGAAAAAAACTTCCCTGCCCAGATGTCACTGGAGAAACTTGGCCTAGAGCTGGTGATGCCCCTGATTTGGCTGAGTAGCTCCCAAAACCTTGCAGAGCTGATTAAGGTTTGCAATCTCAGAAATGTTTTATGATAATTCCTTTGAAGTTGGTTGTTAAAGCACAGTGGATTTTGTATGACAGAGCCAGCTCTGAAGTTTACTGGTGTACTGATAAGGCTGCTTATGGGGAAAAAAAAAAAACCAAAAAGGCAAGCTGTCTTTCTGTTGTTAGAAGCAAACTGTGTAAAACACACAGAATATAAATTTAGAGTGTCTTGGATTGAAAAATACCAGGTGTTGTGTTCTGCTGTGTCAGAGAACTTTTGGCAAGCCAGCCTCCATCCCTGGTCACAGCAGAGGAGAACCATTTAGGTTCTTGGATATAAATGGATAGAGAAATAGGATTGACTGTCTACTTGAAAGTGATTTGTGTGTCTGGGTTGTATCAATTCTCTGTTTCCTGAGGCTTGATGCAGCCACTTTGAAAAGCAAAGATAGTGTATTCCTTAGCTTCAGGCACAGTATGCTCTATCCATATACCTAGATAATAACTATACAAATTTCCAGCAGAGATCTCACTCATGTTTTCTTTTGTTTTGGAGTAGAGGGAAAGGGGTAAGGGAAAGAGGATGCTGAAATAGCACCATTTTGTCAATCTGGAACATCTGTGTGGCCTGATCCTGAATTAGGTTGGATAAGGGTAAATTATGTTGACTCCCCTGGCTGAATATTTTGGTTGACAGGTGAGCTGCTTTCATTTCCCTTTTTTTCTGTCTATATCCCTGCATAGCACATCCATCTGTTGTGTAGTATTTTTGTTCCAAGGTCAAACTTAAATTTGCTTCAGCTACTTTACTCCGTCATATTAAAATAAATGTTTCTGGCAACATCAGCAAAATGTATCAGTCAAATCAGCATCACACAATGGTTCTCTCATTAATTTGAATTGAGAGGCACTATCTGGTGTCTGAGGCTGACTGGCAGCCACAGTGCTACTGTGCAATTTAAAATCCCAAGGCTACATCTTGGGATGCTCTAGTGTTCCCTTGAGTCCCAGAGCCATATCAATTGCTTTTATTTCATTTTTTCCCCCTCTGCTTCTGCTATTCAGCACTGAGCATTCTAGTCTGGGGCTAATGAAAAATAGGATTGCCCAAGGGAGAAGGTGAGTTTTGTACCAAGCACTTCTTTCCATTTGGGGAAGTTCAGCTTATTTATATGTGTGTATTTATGTATGTGTCTGTTTAAGCAGAAGTAGTGGGGAATTTCTTCACCAAAATATGTGAAAACTTCTAAGATGTTTCAGTTTTGTGCACTGTTGACAAAGAAACATTTTCCAAATTTAGTCATGTTTTTATTTACTTGAAAAACAGAAGTTTATCAAACTTTCAAACCCCAGTTTTCAGTAGGAGAAGCCTCATTGTTCAAATTTTAGGTAAAACCTCCAATTTTTTCCACTTACTTTCATTTTAAGTTAGGCCAATTGCAATAGAACAAGCTGGTGGGTTTTTTTTTGGGGGGGGGGTTTGTTTTATTTTGTTTTTTTTAATTGCATGTGTATTTATGTTCTTTTTTCTTTTTAAAAGATAAATTTACAAGGCATTCTGCGGGACTTCAAATGTGGGGTTTTTTTTTCTTAAAATATGGTAAAAGTTCAGATCAGGTGTTAGTAAAGACAGGAAAAGTTCAGGTCAGCTGTGGTTAATCTGCTGCCTCCTTGTTATAGTTGATGGAGAACACCTGGACCCTATTAAGTTTCAGGAGGCAAGGGTAGAAAAGCAGTAGCTTCAAGGTGCTCTAAGAGTAAACAGCTTCTGGGATGTAATGGTTGAAGAATGAATAATGGGATTTGGAGAGCTCTATAGAATGAACAGGTAAGTGGTAGCAACTTTGTTTTTAGATAAAATAATGCAGTTTTGTGGCTGAGATAATTTATAGGTAGCTTCAGGTCTGGAAAACTTTCTTTTTGCTGAGGGCAAAGGTGACAAGGGTCAGGAAGGGCATGGTTTTACAGAAGTCTTGAGACTGTGATTATTACACTGAAGAAACAACATTTGGTGAAGATTAAGTAGGGGATGTTGTAAATAGAAGCATAGTTATTTCAATTCTAGGTAAAACCCCCCATCTTTTCCACTTTGATTTGAAGTTGGGCCACTTTTTGAGCTTCTCTGTTGCTGTTAATGTGAGTGCTGTACCCAAGAAAGCCAATGCTCCAGGTGGAGCACTGAAAAAAAAGGATCCCTCAAAATTGTGCAAAATAGATGTTGTGAATGGTGTGATAGCCACCTTAGAGATAGCTGGAGATTATTGAGGGTCTCTCAAAGAGGCCAGTGTCTCTAGTTATATATTAAAATTTTGATAATCTGCCTCTATCCAGTGGCATTTTCTAACAGGATAATAACATGATTTATGCTGGAAAACTAACTG
Organism: Heliangelus exortis; assembly: GCF_036169615.1. Taxonomy (NCBI): domain Eukaryota; kingdom Metazoa; phylum Chordata; class Aves; order Apodiformes; family Trochilidae; genus Heliangelus; species Heliangelus exortis. The sequence goes on from NC_092427.1 coordinate 4,815,701, forward strand.
GATTTCCTACCAGCCATTGTTACTTAGCTAAACTGCTCAAACCTGGTCTTAAAATTAATTTTCTAAAAGACAGTTATGAAAAAATCAGGACAAATGTGTTATAAAAAAAACCCTGAATGTTCAAAATGGTCCCAAGATTGTTCCAATCTAATAGTTTGTCTCTGCTTCTCTTGGAGCTGTTTCTTCTTGGCATGTAGCTCACATATGAGCCTGGTTAAGAGCCTATGAGAATGTGACAAATATCTTTTGATATTTGAGTCTTTGAGTGCAGAACTCTGAGGCTTCAGCTCCAGAGTTAATGTAACAGAGGCTGCCAGTAAGGAAGAATCTGGACCTCCCCATATGTTGGACTTTATGTTGTTTTTAAAGACTCTCACCTCAAAACCTTTGTCCCTTGGGTTTTGAAGCTAATATGAAATCTGCTTTAATGCAGCTTGGATTAATTCATTGAGCCTTTCCCCTTTCAGTAGCTTCCAGCATTTTTTACCCTCTAGGGAACAGAGCATTGTGAAGGGACCGTGTTTCTGTCAGCTGGTTCCAGCAGTCCTGATTTTACTGCAGAATCTGGATGTTATTCTGAAATATGAGTTGGTGCAAGGGGTTCTCTGGGATGATAAGCAATAGGAGACAGGGCAGCAATGTGCTGCTGTAATGTGTGGGAGACCATTTGCTGCTGGATTTGTTTCCTGAGGCCTTAATTGCAAAGGAAAGTGACTTTTAGTAAGGAGCAGAATAATTTCATAGAATCATAGACTCAATGGTAGCTTGTTGGTGTTTTCAAATTGTTTTCTTGCATAAGAACTGTGATGAGTGAAAGATTAAAGAAAAAAAATGCAACAAAAATCCTCATAACGTATGTGCAGTATCTGTTGAGTTGTATTTCATTACAGGTAGCTGCTACTAGTGTTTTATTCAATTTAGTGTCTGAAAGGACTAATCAAGCATATTTTTTGTAAAAAGCCCATCAGTGCCTTGCCCAAATGATTCGTTCTTTCTCATCTTAAACAGAAGATTATTTCCTTTGGCAATTAATTCTTCTTGGTTTCTCAAGATAGATTTCACAGGTTTATTAAACTTCCATTAACTTTTCTCAGGGAGGTTTGAGCATCCTCCTCGAAAGATAACAAAGAGATGTAATTAGAAGAGAATTTAGACTTTTCAGGGTAATTATTGGATTGTCTTTGTTGTTCAGTAAAATGTTGAATGCAAAATTGTCAGAACCCTCCTAGTAGTAGAAGCTGAAGACTCTGGTCTGTAGTCTGATGGGCTCCTTGGCAGTTTCTGTTATCAGATGTGTGGTGATGTGGTTTCAGAGGAGCCAAGTGAAGTCCCTTAGACAAAAGCCCTACCTTAGCTTGTTTTTTCCTTTGAGAGATGGGAATGATGAGTGAAATGTCTTCCTTAGCCAAGGAGTTGGGAGATGTGTGTGATATTCACACTCTGACCATTTGGTTACTTTAGAAGTGGCCCAGTGAACAGTTAAGACATTTCTTGGTTTTTATCTAATGGATGTTGATACCATACTCAAGGAGAAGGTCTCAGTCTTGTGTGGATGGAAGCACACACCACTGTATTAAAGCTGAAATGCCTGAGTGTGTAGTCTTTTCCATGAACTTAAATCCTAAGTCGTTTTACACCCTTTGGAGCACCAGCATTGTTGTTCAGGTGTTATACACAGATGTGCTTCCTTAGCTGGCACTTTATTTCTCTACTGCTCTGGGCCCTTTTTTGAGGCATCCCTGATATCACTAGCAGAGACTCTGAGTGCATGATGCAGCTTCTGGCTCTGGGCACAGTGCTGTTACTACTCCAACATGGTTTTATTTCTGTACAGGAGCCACAGGCAGTGCTGGCAGCATAAATTAGCAGTGCACTTGACTGAACCTGCGGGTGTTTGCCTGTCTTGCATCCTTTGTTTCATAGTCTGAGTGGCCAATCTTTTGGCAATCAGTGGCTGCTGATTTCTCTAGTATTCAAGTGCTCATGGGCCTGTTAGTTTGGAGAGCAAAAAGCCTTTACTTTTAATCTATTCTCGTTTTTAAAAATATTTTTTAATTAAAAAAAAAAACAACTACCAAAATGAAAAAGGAAAATCGGTTCTCTTTTTCACTTGGCTGTAATGATGAAGTGTCATTCTGTTGATGAATCCAGTGGAGATGGCAGGAGCGTGGCAAGGGATGTATCCTTTTGCTCTATTCACTGTGGTTTTCTCAGGCTCCTTCTAACACAGTTACAAATAAACCCAGTGGAATCACGACACTGCTGTTCTAGCACTGAAACTTGCCGAGTGTCGGTATCATCTTGGGCAAAGCTCTTTGCTTATTTTATGCTAATCTTATGAAAGTTTTTTTATTATTATTTTTTGAAAAATAACCACTTTGTGGTATTTTATATGCAGTTTTGCTAAAGGGAAGATCCCAACCCTTTTGAAGTTGGTGGCAAGATGCCATTGACTCGTTCAGCCTTTAAATCTTCCCATGTCTCAACAAAACCGTACAAGTAAATCACCTTTTTCCGTGACTTTGACTAAACCCAGCTACACACACACAAGTTTTGCAGAACATTAAAACCAGACAAAATGCAGCACGTGTACTATTTATACATTGAAGAATTCCAATTTTCTTCAAAGCCAGATCTTCTGCAGTATCATACAATTACTTTTACCTGTGTACATGCTTTACCTTCCAGGCCTTGCCTTAAATGTGTTTAAAAGATAGGAAGGAACTTCTACCAGGAGATAGCATGAAAGATCAAATGTTTTCCCTCTCTTCATTTTCTTTATCTCTTTAGAAGGCTTAGAGACAGCAGCAGGTAATTTGGGGTCTACATTTTTGAAGAAATTCAGCCCCTAGCTGTTCCCATTTCCAAACCAAGCCTTCAGAAAATGTGGTCACTTCATAAGGGGCATTGTTCCACAAGAGCTGTCGTCTTGAAAAAATAATAGTTTTTCATCCTTAGTTTCTATTTAAATAACAACGGAAATAACCTAAAACGAGGAAAAGCAGAAAGGGAATAATATTCAGCAAACATGGAATATATATGATAAGGGAAGTAGACCCTCTGGTAGGATTAGAAAAGAGAGAGGAAAACGTGATTTTTGCCTGGCTTCATCCTTGTGTGCACAAGTAATTAAAAAAGAGTGGCATGCTTGGGTTTGGTAAAGGAGAGAAATGTGTGCTAGAAGCACTGTGGGGGTTTAATCCTATTTTCAGAGTTCATAAAAGTCCTTTCCTGAGCCCAGTTTGAGAAAACATTACGTGATCTCTTTGGGAGCTCATGCGAAGTAGCTGCAGTCGCAAACAGGTCGCTGCTAAAAAACAAGATGTGAAGTTTGTGTGGGGTGAAAACAGCAAGTGTCTGCTGGATTGTGAAAATTGAATTTGGAGGGAAGTGAAGTTTTTCACTCTGAATGTGTTCTCACATTGAATTTATCACGTACCACGTTCCTCCTCTTCATCCTCCCCTTCATCTTGTCTCTCTGTGATACTAAACAAAATACCATCAACATTTCTTAGCACTGAAGTTGTTTGCTACCACTGTAGCATTTTACTTAAAAAAAAAAAAAAAAAAAAAAGTTTCCATAGATGGGGACTTGTTTCCTTGTATTAGTAATAACCTATTAGAAAGGAAGTAGGCCTTTTAAAAGGGCATTCTAGCCTTTCATAGCTCTGTTCCCCAAATTCCTTCTCTTTGCCCAGTTATCTCCAAGCCTTGCATTGATAGCATCCATTGCTGCTTGAGTCTGCTGACCCCAACAGCCCAGGAACTGGTCCAATAGTTCTGCAAATCCTGGGCTCTCTAATTTTAGAAAAATAGGATAACAAACATTTAATTTTGTTTCTTAGCTGGAGGTGCATTTGTGTCCTTGTCTTTTTTTTCCCCACATTGCTTTCTGTAGGATCTTCCCTCTAAAATGTAGTCAGTAAAGACATTAAAGTACATTTACTGTGGATATTAAATGTGAAAGTTGGTGGGAGGAAGATGGAGTGAGGTTGAACTGTTATCCTTTCTGCAACAGCACTGCTCAAAATTTCCACAGAGCTTAAGGAATAAGCTAATATTTTAATTGTCTTATATTTCTCCAGCTGAGATTAATAGCACTGTCAGCAGAAGAGATGACTCAAAGCTGAAATACAGGGAAAATGAGTGGCAAGAAATACAACCTTCATTCTGAAGGACCAAATCCTCCTCCTTTGAATATGCCACTAGCTGTACCCTGTGGAGATTTAGGGCCAGCTGGTCACAGAATCATGGAATCACACAATGTTAGGGGTTAGAAGGGACCTCTAGAGATCATGTAGTCCAACCCTGCTACCAAAGCAGGATAATTAGGGCAGGAACACATCCATGTGGGTTTAGAAAGCCTCCAGAGAAGGAGACCCCACAACCTCTCTGGACACCCTGTGCCAGGGCTCCGTCACCTCAGAGCAAAGAAGTTTCTCCTCATGTTGAGGTGGAATTTCCTATGTTCTAGCATAAACCCATTATTCCTTGTCCTATTACTGGGCACCACTGAAAAATGATTGGCCTCATCCTCTTGACATCTACCCCTCAGGTATTTATGGACATTCCCTCTCAGCTTTTCTCAAGACTATACAGCCCCACTTCTCTCAGTCTTTCTTCATAGGAGAGATGTTCAAGTCCCTACATCATCCTTGTAGCTCTCTGTTGGACCCTGTCCAGTAGATCCCTGTCTCCCTTGGACTGGGGAGCCTAACACTGGGTACAGTATTCCAGGTGTGGTCTCACCAGAGCAGCGTAGAGGGAGAGGAGAACCTCCCTAGATCTGCTGGACACACTTTTCCTGATACACCCTAGGATACCATTGGCTCTCTTGGCCAGGAGCTCACATTGTTGACCCATGGAGGGTTTACTGTTCGGTAGGACTCCAAGGTCCATGGAGCTGCTTTCCAGCAGGATGTCCCCTAATCTGTACTGGTGGTTGGTGTTATTCCTCCCCAGGTGCAGAACTTTACACTTACCCTTCTTGAACTTCAGGAGGTTGACTTTTCCCCAGCTGATGAAGATTTGAATGAAACTGGACCCAGGACAGGCCTCCAGCTTGACTCTGTGCCTCTGAACTCTGTTGTTGAGCCAGTTACCAATTCACCTCATAGTCCAATCCTCATTTCTTGAGTTTTGTCATGAGGATGTTATGGAAGATACGGTCATGTTGTACTGCAGTTGGACTAGATGATGGGTGTATGTCCCTTCCAATTGTTCTTTTCTACGTTGTGTTCCCTCAAGTGTAATGTAAAGGTCTATGTATACATAGATGTAAGAATTTACACAGCAATACCTAGTGGGAAATCCTAAATTATGTGGAAAGTAAACATTTAACACTGGGTCTCAGTGGCTGTCATCTGCCAGGACACTGAAGAAGGGGGGGACTGCTGCTAGAGCTGAGCAGCAGCTGCTTTCTGCTTTACTGAGAAGGTTTCAGTGTGGTTTGAAGTTATCTGCTGGTCTCACTTGTAACCCTGGTCCTAAATCTGGTGATTTCTTACAGTGAATGTTTCCCCTCCTGACTGCTAGTCTGTCAGCAAGTGCATCATTACTTAAGTTGTAAGCCTGAAGGAAGTCACAACCAAGTAGGAAGTTGTATTGCTCTTAAATTTTGTTTTTTCTACACCTCTAATATAGGTACAAATTCTTCATGTTGACTCTGCAGCATACACTGGGAATAAAAACCAAAAAACCGGATTGTAAGGGAAGAAATGTTACTAACAGGGAAGAGAAACATCAGCATTTGCTCTTTGGTGTTTGCTCCTCTGAGTGTGTTTAAGGTTGTCAGCTGGCTGGGGATGTTCTGCCCAAACAGATGTCCCTGTTCTCAACTGGAGACTGAAAGCAGAGGGACAAACTGGGTTTTTCATTTCTCGTATTTCTCGGGAGAGAGCAAAAGTGATATGAAACTTAGTTTCTACATTACCAGAGAGAAAACAGCTGTTTCTCTGAGCTTTGGCTACACATTTCCAGTCATCTTTCTGCTTAGCACTGCATCTAAGCCATGCCAGCTGTGAGCATATGCAGGAGAACACAAGCAGGAGGCAGGGAGAACCAGAATTTGTGGGTGCCTTGGATCCCCAGTGTTAGATTTTATTCTGGAACTGATGGATTTTGTGATTTGGACTTCCACTGGAGATAATGCTCATCTCCAAGTCTCAAGCAATGATGTGTGAGAGGTCTGGGGGTGTAAATAATGGGTACAGCTGATTTGCAGTGCTTATTCAGACAACTAAGTGAGTGGAAGACATGGTACAAATATTTCCTATCTGTTCTCAGTTGGAAGTTGCCAAAAATCTCTTGGAACAGAGAAGGAAAGGATAGGCTGCTTAGAAATAATAAAATATAGCTATGTTTCTATTTTATTTGTCATTTTAGGAGTTGAAGGGATGAATCTGTGAAATACTGCACGTTGTTGTGAAGAGGTCCTAGTTACAGTTTTGTGCTTTCTGCAGTAGGGGAGATGGATGTCATCTCAGTCTCCTGGTTTTGTTTACCCTGGTGAATTCCAGTCGTGATTCATCCTCACTAATGAGATCAAAGCACAGAGTTCCCCTTGCACTACAGCACTTCCTCCAAGACATTAATTGCTTCTCCAAAATATATGTGTGTTGGCAAAGCCACAGAAGTTCATTTTGTTTTTGCAGGTGCTTAGCCAGCCTTTGAGTTTGAGAAAAATATTATTCGTTTTCTCATACTTAATGCCAAATAAATCATTGAGAGATTACTCTCCAGTTTAGCTGAAGGGAAAGAAAAACCTGGCAGGTAGCAGCTCTCTGCAAGCACTGCCAAAGGTCAGTCCTGGGCTGGGTGCTGATGTAGGACATGCTGATAGAGATAAGGGTGATGAACTTTTATTTTTTAGCCTGAGAAATTGATAGGGCACTAGAACAAATAAGATAGTAATGTAATGTCTTTCTAAATGGGATTAAACAGGATTGGCACTGAAAAGGTGTTGGTGATTTATGGTGTATTCTCTTATACACCAAAATGTATTCCAGTCATCTAAACTGGTTCTGACTTACTGGGAATCAAAAAGACTGACATATAGGGCAATTATTTTCTTTAAACAGTTCAGATCAAGACAATGTTGTGTGTACAATATTAATTTTACCAAAAAAAAAAAAAGGCTGGGCCAGTTGTTTCATAATGCAAGTTAAATTCCAGCAGATGTGTATTGCAGGTGGAGATGATCAATGCTTTATGACAATCTTGTTTCTAATTTTCCTCTGATTTCCTTGATTGCTTATGAGCTAATTGTGTGTGCAGCAATAGAAAGACTTCAGAATGCTGCTTCATCAGTTAATTAAGAATAAATCAACACATTTTGAAAGGTCTTGAAATAGTTTTAGACTTTTCTGTATGGGTTCTTGAGCAGTGACTGCTTTTAAAAATTTCTTCTGAACTCAGTGCACTGACCTGTAATTGGTGATTGGCTACTGAATTGAAAGTTAGCTGATTAAACAACTGTTAACCTGTTAATTAATTGAGTTTTGTATTTCTGAATCTCCCAAACACCTCTGCATTACTTGTATAAAGAACACTTGGGACTGAGGGATGCTTTGGGTTTAGCTCACTAAGGAGTTTACAGGAGTGTAAATATAATTGCACCTCTTTTTGCCAATTGATTTTATTACAGTGCTTAATGGTTTGTTGAATAGTTTATAGGATAATGAATGTCATTTCCTTGTGTTATACTATAAATAACTTGGCAAATTTTTAATTAGGATAATTGTGGTAGCTTTCTCTACTGCTGTAATCAAGTTTTGCTTTTTGCATCCAAGAACTAATGTACATCTACATCAAGTTAAACCAATTACGTTTTTTCTAGAAAGTACAAGTTTTTGTTGATTGTATATCTGTGGTTTTTTTAATAGCTCTTCCCTTCTTAAATCTTGGCTCTGTCTCTGTTGAAATGATAACTAGCTCCACTGGATGAATTTTGATTACTTCTAATATACTGATTAAAAGAATGCAGAAGTTTTGCTCCCTGAAAGATTTTTGAAGTTTGGCTTTCAGTAGCATTAAAAAACTATCAGGCGTTTCCTAATCTAGTGTATAAAGAATTGTTTTTTAAGTGATTGCTTATGTTTCAGTTGTAATCTTCAAGCCTATTAAGAGTTTTTAAAATCACAGAAAAAAGAAGCAATTCCAGCGAAAGTTTAAAAATGCAACAAGCACCTCATAGATGGATCCTCTGTTTAGGGAAAACTGGTGTTCAAGCCTTTATCTTCATCTCTTAAGGGTTGGCAGGATGCTGTGCTGTGCCCACAGACCCACCTGAATCTGTTTGCAAAGCATTTCCATGGCCACACCACTTTATATTGTTAGCAAGTAGTTTCCATTTCCTTCTCTGGGAACTTCCACTACGCTTTTTAAAAAAGATATTTATTTTTATTGCTTGCAGAATGTCTATTCTGTATGTGGTTATATGTCAGTGTATGACTGGTATTTACAAAAAAGGTTTGGCAAAGCCATGTATCTTACACTGGCAAGACTCCTGTAAAAGTGGGTAGTGTCCAAGTAAAGACAAAATTTACATGGATGCTGTTCAGCTCTGTGGGATTCTTTAAGAGCAGAATTTCAGGAGTGCAGCCCAGGGCAGGTCTGAGCCATACTGCTTTTTAGGATGATGCCTTGAAGTTAGTGGGAAGCCAAGTGCAGCTGCAGTCGAGGGTTTTGGTTAATATTTCTCTTTCTGTTACGTTCTCCTGCTCTCCTGGTTTGGAGATCAACCTGAAGAAGGCAAAAGCACTTGAAAAAAAAAACCAAAAACCAACCCTACATTTACATCCTCAGCTAAAATTATCAAGCTATAGAAAGCTGGGTTGTGATTCAAAAGTGAAATATTGTCCTGCATTTGAGTTGACTTCTGGAGCTCCTGGAGGGATGATATAATGAGGTGCTCATGAGACAGCAGAACGGGTCCTTGGAGTTATTGTTAGCCCCCCGTCTGCCCCCTTGACTTCAGGTGTTGCTGTGCCAGGAGCACAGGGTAGTGGTCAGAAGTTGCTGGTTGGGATTTTTTTTCAATTAAGTAGACTTAATCAGCAAAAAAAGCTTGTTTTACAAAAAGTGAAGCATCTTGCATGGATGTGGAGAGCACACTGCTTGGAGTGAAACTGTTTATGCAGAGGGTCCTTGGGTTCATGAGGAAATTCTTGATGAGAAGACTGTAACTCTGATTTTGCTCTTTTGTGCAAGAAGCTGTTTTCTACCACCTACAACTTTATAAAACATTCATGAAATGTGTTGTACCATACTGCTGTATTGCAAATGATCACAGATTACACAAAGGCCAGCTCCACAGAAACCAGCAACTTGGAGAGCTTCAAATTTACTGTTTCCTCTATTACTTTTGTAAAAGTAACAGAGGGACTGATTTTGTGTGGAGGGCTGCCTGGTTTGATGCTCCTACTTTAGCTGACAGTATGAATACCCCTTTCCTTGCTAAGATGTAATGTGGCTTTTTCTCTGCATAGCAGAAGGTTTCTTCAGCTCTGAGGCCACAACACAGCAAACGTGCAGAGCTTGAGCTGCTGGCTTGCTTCAGCTCTGCAATTATGTCATCCAATATAAATGTAAACATATGGTCATTTCTATAAAATACAGAGCCTGAGAAAACTGGAGAGAGCAATGATGAGTTGGGGAAAAAAAAAATCCAGTGGAAATACAGAATTAAATGTCAATGTCTGCATTGTGCCTAGTTAATATTTCACAGGAATGCCATCAACTTGTTATAGAGCCCAAAGGATTTCTACATTTTTCTGACAGATGATCATGATTCCCATCAGTGCACTTAATGCCAACATCTGTAGGGTTCCACCTAATTTGGGAAACAAATATATTCTGTTCTGGTCAAAAAATGAATACTTTGTATCTTTGAGGAAATGGTTATTACATGAGGGTCATTGCAATTAAGTGGAGGACAGATGTTTAAAGTGGCAAAGCAGAGTCACAGGGGTTCCTTTTGGCTGCTGCTTCTAAATGCAAGTTGGCTGGGACCAGCTTCTGGTCTTTGTGCAGTGAAATGTTATTGATAAGATCTCTGAGTAAACGCATTAAAATAAAGTGTAAATATGCTCATAACTACAGACTGTGGAAAGCTTTGGTCATCCTGTCTGTGATTTATGGGTCAGGACTGCTGGGAATGTATCATAGGTAACAGCTTTAGATCTTCATAACTTCATTTAAGCTCCACTATAACTTAAGAACAAACTATTTTGTGCCTTTATTGGTCCTTACGGAAATTTTCTCCAAATTTAGCTTTTTTAACCTTCTTTACATTAACTTGCAGCCAGCTCAGATACTAATACAGAAGGACACCTATTAACATTCATTTTTCCTCTGTCTCTTCTACCATCTTCAACAGAGAAAATATTCCTACCAGCCTTTATTTCATTCTGCTAAATAAATAAATTTCACTTGATCTCTTCTCTCCATGATCTTCATTCCCCAGGTCACATTTCAGCAAGCTGAATTTCTTAATTATTCATGTGAGGGAGTAATACTCAAGGAAAAGTTATGCTTGATGTTGTGCATGAATTAGTTTTGTGTATCCAAATCCAGCTGTGTGATGCCAATGCAACCTCACTGCCTGTAGAAATAGAGCTTCATGCTCTTCTGCAGAAAATACACCAGAAGGCTGAGGGAAGACATCTGTCTGGCTTGATGAAATATTTGCATGCCTAGAGGAGGTAAAGAATCACTGAAAAAAATCTGAAGGATAACAGTGTCTCATGAGCTCTGTGAGAATTAATAGTAAGTGCAAAAAGTGGGGGATTTCAGCTTCTGTCCTGTAAGATGGAAGAAATGCAACTTTTGGAACAGTCATAAAATGACTTTCCTATAACCTCTCTAGTTCTGCAGGTTTTCTTTTCTGTTATTTATCACTTCTAACTTCTCTAGAGTAACTATCTACATTAAGTGCTGCTGAATTTTAATTTTTGCAGTGCTTAAAGCAGTTACCTTCAGGGTTGTGGGAAAAACAGGGATTTTTTTCATGGTGTGGTCTCATATGTTGGTGATGGTTGACCAAACCATGGTTAGAAAAACCTATATTTCACCTGTCACAGGATGCTAGTTGGGATATTTTTTTAAATAAAAGGTTTGCTTTTTGAATGATAAATGTACTATTATGTACTGAAATGTCAGCCTTGAGATTGTCTTGGTCCTCTATTTTTTTGACAAGATGAGGAAGCACAAGAGGGTCTATCAGTGAATCTGATTAGAATAAAAATGAGCTTGTAAGCCAGGAAAGTGAGTCTGAACCATTTTATTAGAAGCAGCCCTGAGTTAAACAAGAGTGATGCTGCATTTGGTTTTGAATGATGAATAGGACTTCAGTTTCAAAGGTTATTTGCTCTATCTACTTGGTACAAACTTAATGTAGCACTGATAAAAGGTTCCTTCTGGGTCACCTGGTTTCTCTGTGGATTTTAGATGTACAGAGGCCCAGTTTTTAAGTGTGTAAAAGCCATTTCATACAAGCTGTGTAACATGAAAATCCTTAGCTCTTTGTTTTGCCTTCATCCTGGTGATTTTAATATTTTTCAGTTATCTCTCTTTTAATGACTGCCTTGTCTGTCTTAACCTGCAGCATAATTTCATCTTGGTTTTACTTCTTTAAGAACCAGTCCTGTGCTACTGCTGACCCTCTTCAAATGAAAGAGGCTTTTTTCCTCCCAGCACCTTTTCTGGGTGAAATAATGTTAGTTAATAGAAATTATAGGGAAGAAGGTGTCCAGTGACAGGGTGGGGCCAGTGCAGAAAACTGAGGGGACCAAACACCTTACATATATATATGTATGTATTTGTATATATCATCTTTGTAAATCATGAGAGGTTTACCCCCTAATGCTCACAAATACACCAGTAAAATCCATTTGGAGTGACAGGTGAACCTCCACGAGAGGTCAAACAGGTCACACATCTGCCAAGAGAGAAACTCTGGACCTGGCCCTACTTCCTTGCTCCTCAGAGTGCCTTATGCCCTTTTTAACTAAAATGGATTCCCAGTGTGGTGTTTCTGATTGAAGAAAAGCAAGGGAGAGTGCTGCTGAGGTCGAGGCTGGGGCAAAGGGTTGTTCTGGTGTGAATCTCCATCAGCAGGGCAAGAGGTAGGAAGAGAAGAAGTCATCTGCTTGGCAAATAGAAGCCAATGGTCAAGAGTGGTTTTAAAATTATTTATTTTGTAAAGCATAATATAGTTTGTATGTTTATGCCTTAGTCCATGGGGATGATGGGAATGATGTGCAGAGATCTGAACAGAACTTTGAACCTGAAGCTCCTTGGGCCATGAGCTAGAGCTGAGCTGGCACCTCAGGAACCTCTGATTCTGCCCCCCGGTGACTGCTCCAAACACATAAATATCCCAGCTGGAGGTAAAAGTTGTGACCATCTTTATTTGATTTACTATTTTGTCATATTTGAAGAATAATGGTAAATTTCTAGGTCCATTTAGCAAGGCAGTGAATAAAATATTGCATGATGAGGGCATCTTACCTACTTTTATTCCGATTTTTACCTTGGATTTCAGAACAATGAATGTGTTGAACTGTGTGCAATATTGCAATGTAATCCTTCTCTTTAATTGAAAGGCAGATTTCCAAAATACTTTAAATTATCCACTCATTTTAATGTGGGTCTCATAGCGTCCTCTAAATAACTTCACATGGGATTTTCATAAAAAAGAAACATATAGTTTATTTTTCTTGTCAAGTTGCCCTTAAAACTCTTGGATTTTTTCTGTTATATATACCTTTAAGGATTTGAATGCTTGTTGCTGGAGCTATATTTCTATTTATGATAGTGGTCATTACAAGGTAGCAAATAACACGCAAAAAAATCCCTTTTGCAGATGCATAAAGCATCTTTCAAAGCATCCTGTGGATGTAGCTGGATCTTGCCTAATGTTTCCCTCTAATCCTTCATAAATTCCTTTAGTCTGTAATCTTTGGAAATATCTTCAAAACCATTAGTGATTTTTTTTCTTTAATGGTACTACAAAATAATAATAATAATAAAAAATATATAAATGTTTTAAATATACTAGAGGTGGAAGTACAGTGGGACTGGGTGGGGAAAAAAATTTTCAGTGTTATCTGCCAAGTAGAAGGTAAATGATGAAAAAATGATTGATTTATTAATTCCTTAGCCTTGTTTCAGTTAGACTTGGTTTAGTCCATGTCAATATTCCAGTATCATAATTTTGTGTATTTACCAAGAAACTCCTTGCAAGGTGATTAATGTTCTTTATACCAATCAGCCCTCAATAGCTTAGTGAGAAATATATTTGACAAGTTTAAAACAGTCATTGGAAGAAAAGTCAAAAGCTGTGTGGACTCCTCTTAAGATGAGCAGATGAATTTTGTTGCAGATCTCATAGTTTAGATATATGAAAGGCCTGGCTGAGATGACAAGGGAAGATTTCCTTCCAGCCATGATGGTCTTTAAATGCACACAACAGTCAAGCCATACAAGTACTTGATATTAATTACATTGACACAGCTTCCTAGACTAATTGCAATCCATAAATGATGGTGTAATATATCTCCAGGTCAATTAAGGAACAAGGTTTTTACCACACTTCTGAAGTGGAAGTAAATACACAAGTATTTGGAGATTTTTTTAGGAAAAAGTGAGCCTTGGTAGTTCTTGAACACATTTCAGTGAGCCATATCTGTATTTTAAAATCTTTGTTTTAGATAAAAAAGAGTAAGTGCCACCACTCAGTTTCAGGTGTGCTTCCTGTGAAATGGCACTTTAAATCTACTTGAGCATTGTTACTGAAAAAAAAGCAGTTTAGCTCTTAAGTGATATTAATAGGAATAACCCTCAATGACATGAAGTTGGCAAGCCAGGAGTTGCAGCTGTTCTCGGCAGTAGTGGTAGTAACAAAGATAATTAATTGTTTTTTCCCTAGGAGATATATTTAGATAGTGCAATATAAATATTCCATTCCCTGAGCCCTAATTCAAGCTTGTATTTGTTCTGCAACTCCAGTAAGTGAAACTAAAGCTAATGTTTTCTGACTGTCATCTCATAATGAGATATTGCCTATAATGAGCAATAGCATGTAAAGAGATTCTTTTCATTAATTATATTTTTATTATGCAAGCCTTCAAATGATGACTTCAGAAGTTAACACTGTATATTATTTTATTGTTTTAGTTTACCAAAACTAAAAGTTTTGTAAGAGTTGGTTTGAGAGCCAGTACTTTACCTGGCCCTAGCAGTACTGTACAAAGCCTTTCTCATTGAATGTGGCAGAGTTTTAGACAAAAAGTATTATTGAGTGAACAAAGCTTCATCTGCAAAGAACTCACAGTCAGCATTATAATCCTCCTGGATGATTAAAGAATTCATCAGGGCTAAGTCTTGAGGCACTGAAGCACGCAAGGTTGCATTAATAGCAAGGTAAAATGTTCAGCTCCATGGTGTAGGAGAACTCTGCCAGGCCTAAAATCTTTTACCTTTTGCTTAAAACGTTGTTCTAAATATTAAGCAGTCCACCAGGGTGCTTCCCCCAGAGAGAACCCCAAACTGTGATGACCATTGAAGGGCTGAGGACCCAGCACACCATGGTACCTGGAATGAGGCAGCAGAGCTGGGCTGCAGCAAATGCCTCTGCCATTCCCTTCCTCATGGGCTGTCTTGTAAAACAACCTGTACTGACTTCTTGGTTCTTGAAGCTATGGTAGATACACCTACAGGAATGTCTATTCGTATGCTTTAGGTATGTGGGGGTTATTAACACTTATTTTAATAGGAGTTGTAAAACTCATGCATTTACATGTTGTTCTATAAAGAGCCCTCGTTCTGAGCAAGGGTTTCTTTCGCTGGTTATTTATTTCCCAAATGAGCAGTTGCTGGTGTAGGTATAATTTTGTCTACACCAATAACATCCACCCTGAAAATGCAACATACAGGGGATGCTCTAGTGCTTGCTACCGCAGGATTTTTTTTTTATTACAGGTTTAAAATCTGTGTACCTGAAAAACCTCAGCCTTTGTGGGGGGGATGGAGGTGGTACTGTGGTCTCTAAGGCAAAGCAGGTGCCCTCCAGCAGCTCCCCAGACACATTCCTTCAGAGTCAACATAGGAGGCCTCACTACCCCTTAAACTAATATAGCACCAAAGTAAACACTTACCTTTGTGATGTAAATATTTCTTAAGCTAACTGTCCGTTTATTTGCACTGCTTGGTGAGGGAGACAGACTTGGCAGCAGGAGAAGCTGTCATTTATGAATAGGGTGAAGCTCTTATTTTCACTTGCATCTTAAATGAAATCTAAATTATACATCATGCCTTGCATACAGCAGAAGTAATGGGTATAATGAGAAAATGATTGCATGTGATCAGTGGCAGCAGTGATTTATTTGAATGGTTTGCCCTGCATCTTTCCTTCAGCCTACTGCCCAGAAAAATTACTTAAAGTGGATGGGAAGAGGTTACCTGAGTCAATCAACTGAGATATTTCAGACCCCCATTTCTCTGGATCAGCCCATTTTGTTTTGACCGTTATATGACTGGAACGTTGGTTGCTTAAAATGCACGTTTAAAATATTACACAATCTGTGTTGGCATTCGGATCTTGTCAACATCAGTGGGTTTGAGAAGTAAAATTGCTTTTGCTGCTGCCCTAAAATCCAGTGACTGCTCTTAATGAATCCTTAGCTGGGGGAAACTTAGAAATATGATGCTATAAGTAAAGATAAATAAAAGTACTAAAATTTGTTGTTAGCACTGTGACCATAGATCAGACCAAACCAGCTCTTTCTGGGAGTACATGTCCAGGTACAAATGTGTTTCCAAGGAATCATAAGGATTTTGTCTGCCTCCATGATTTAGCCCAGTCACTGAGGTTCTGTAGAGCTGCTGCAGGGAATAACAATGCAGCCCCAAGGGTCAGGAGTTCCCTGACTCAATCACTTCAGGGTAAAGTTCTGCTGCAGAGCTCCAAAGCCCCACACCTGTCTTCTGGGGAGAATTGGCTGGTGGTAGGGTTCTGCATCTCTTTCTTTCCTGCTGCTAGAATATAATTAAAGTTGCTAAAAATACATGCTTCCTAATATTGTTTTTTCTGTGTAGGCATCTGCTGTTATTCTGTCCTCAAGAGAGGAGATGGTATAAGGATGAATGCTATTTAATTCTTATTAAGTGCTCCATACTCTATAGAAATGAGAGCTGCTTATTTATGGCATGATCCAAAGTCCACTGAAGTCTTTAAATTATGAAAAGAAATTTAAAAAAATTCGGAGGAACCTGCTGACTTTGTTATTTTTATCGACATAGTTTTAGCCATCAGATGAGAGGAGACTTGTGAACTCTGAACTGCCAGTTTCATGCTAGCCTGTGAGAATTCACATTTTTAGTGCTAAGGAAATTAGTGGAACAAACAGGGGTATAATTACTATGCTTTTACAATGCTGACATCATACCTAATTATGGTTTAATCTACAGAACATACTGTTTGTTTAATAAGTCCCAGCAGAGGTAGCTCAAGCATATGTTTTCACATCACCTGGAGGTAGCTGGGAATGACTGTGGTAACACTGTCAGGAAAGTGACAGTTTACAAGATTTTAGATATTTTACAGTATATATGGCATGGCTCACCATTGAAATGCATGAAATCATTTAAAGGTAAGTAATAATAATCATTTAGAGCCAAAGTAGCTCAATGCAAAGAGAGTCTTTGTTCCCCTTTATAGTAAAACCAAGGCATAATTTTTTTTAGCACCATCTCAGTAGCTGGCAAAGCTGATAATCAAATCTTCAGCACCCCTCCTGCTGAAGTGAGACCTGGTTATTGGTAACAAAGGTTAAACATTGATCATCCTTTTGACCTCTGAAAATGATGGTATCTGCAGGTTTTATCCTGAGCTTAGTACTTGAGGATGTTTTTATTTAAAGCTGCTCTGTTTTTCCTGGATATGAAACTTTTGGTTTCCTCTCCTGTCTCCTCAGCCATCACTTGAATTTTAATTACTTCCCCACATGTGGAAAGTCTCAACTTAAAATATTTTTTTTTGAGAGAGAGGAGAGTGGGGACCTGAGTTTGTATTTGTGATGGTTGTCCTCCAGCTGGTCTTGTTGTAAGGTGGGACCTTCCTCTGGTACAGCTATTTATTCAGGTGCCCACTGCCTCCTTGCTCAGCACATGAGGGTTCTGAGCCTGATTTCCATGACTGCAGTGGAAATTTTGAAAAGCTGGGATTTTCTTGGCCACCATTCAATCCTCAGACACCAGAACAGTTTTAAGAAAGCAGTTACATTAAAACCCTAATTTTTATCCTTGGTTTCTTTGAAGGTAAAACCTTTAGCACATGCTTTGAATCGTTCATATCATTGTATTAATTCTATTCTTGAAGCTGTCTTTAATTTTCTAATTGACTCTTTCCATCCTCTTGACCACTGCGTGACACAAATAGCCCAAGGGATGGTAGGGGTCTGCAAAAGCTGATATAGGAACACTGCCTTTTAATCCTCCCTGTGGATGTCTCCTTTTATCTAGTGTCTATATGTATTGGCAATATATTAGATACATTTTTTTTATATCCACAAAGTTGCTTGATAACGTGGTACTAAAAATTGTCTTAATTTTCCATTATATCTGTTCTGATTTTTTTTTTTACAATATTTTTTGAAAATACAAGGTAACATTTATGAAGGATAGTAGAATTTCACCTCAAGCCAAAGAACTAATTGTCTAAATAGGTGATTTTTTGGTTTTAGTTTGCCTTTAGATAATTTAATACTTAATTTAGAATCGTGATTGATTAGAATTTTAATTTCTCAAAATATTCAATAAGTTTTGTGGTATTTTTGGTATAAGAATAAGTAATCTGGGCAATAGTGCTTGGTTTTCCTTGTATGAGGAACCGATGATGATCCTAGAATGCAACCTAAGACAAGAGCTCAGTCCTTCAAGGACGCTCTCGTCACAAATGGCTGATTCTTAGCTTGTTTTAAAAATAAAGGTTTTTGTTATCAGTCCATACTTGAGGACTGTGATGGTCTTCTCATCCTTTTATCAGCTCAACTTGTCTTCCTAGTGTCAAAGCTTTGACTATTTCCTTCTTATTTCCAAGGAGCAAATGGCCAGATGTGCTCATTAATCCTCTGTGTCATTACTCAAGGCACAAATAACTCACCCAGTGCTATTCCTGCTGTCCCCTGGGGCTTAATAAATCCAAGCAGGGGAAGTTTCAAAACTTGTTTCTAGGTAGCTGGGTGACACTCTGCTGTTCTAGGTGATGCAATATGTGTATATGCTGGCTATATTTTTACAAAGCAGAAAGGTGCTTCTGATGGGAAGCCCATCCTTTACTTTGATGTGAATCTTCTTGGTAACATTGGTGGTGCAGACAGAATACAACTGTCCTTGTAAATATAATTTAAAATTTTCTTATTGTAACTCTTCACTAAAATACTATACCTTCCTACCTCTAAATAACACGTTTGCATACTCAGGTATTTTCCATTTAAGTCATACTGACAGCAGCAGCTAAAATAACCATACATTGCTCTCTAGTGGTATAAAAACTATTTTTTTCAATGAATGCATTTCTAAATTATACCTTAAATTATCAGGCTTATATCATGCTATCAAAAAAAAAAGTCTGACCTCAACTGCAGAAGATCACAATTTAAGTACTTTCCCAACTGTTAAATTGCAATTAAGCCTATATTAGGTGACCCTTTGGTGTGCCTTTGATTCTTGCAGTTCAACTTGGAACTGTTGATTGGAGTTATTTAAAATAATGGCTATGACTTCAGTAGAGCCCAGCATTAATGTGGAGCCATCTGTAGAACTGGAGTAAATGTTGGAATGATTTATATGAAAAACAGATTGGATGTTGTTGTTGCAAGTTTCTAATGTTAGTATCATGTTTTTAATATTTGTTCTGATGTTTTTTGGTATTAAAATTATGCAGCATCTAATTTGAATGGAATATTTAACCCTGGTATTAATTCTCTCCTTGTAGTTGTGTATGTAGGCTGTATTTAGAAATAATTTGAACTTGGTTTTCTGCTAGTTCTTTCATCCTTTTTATCACTGAGTTCAGGATAAGGATATATTGGTCTTTAACCCCATGTCCCTGTAGATTAATTTTCCAATCTAAAATGAGCATCTATTAAACATGTGTAGTTGCTTATGGTAGCAGATCTGGCTGTTTCATACAAATCCCTTGTTACACAAAGCAAAACCCTCATATTTAAGACTTCTCTGGTCATTAAAATATGAATTATATCATAGACTTCCATCTGCTATTGAAACTTCTTCATATCACTTTGTGCCATTTCAATTGGGATCATTCCGAGGTGTTTGGTGGCAGCAGCCTTGCCACTCCTGACTATGAGAGGACAGAGCTTCCTTCCCAGCTGAAGAAGTATCTTAATGTTTGTTGTCTTCTGATAAATTTTTCTCCCAAGAATTTGGCTTCCCCTTCTTCTGCCTTGCCCATCCTCCCTGTCATTCCTCACTTTATTTCTGTACTCCAATTGCATGCAAGCCACAAGCTCCTCTACAGCCCCCCTTAGCCTTGCTACATGAATGGTCTTGGGATAAACCCCAGCTTTGCTATCCATCAAACCCTGCCACTGTCCCTGTGACACTGATAATGGTTAGCAGAGCAGATAGTATTAAATGATGGGCAATGGAATTAAAAGAGAAGGGACATAGGAAATGGATAACCCCATCATACTGTGCTTCAGTGTGAGCTGCAAGAGGCAGTTCAGAGCTGGGGAAATGTTCTCTACTGTAATGAGAGGTTCCCTACTATGGCCAGTGTGCTCTCTGTAAGAGTAGCTGAGTACTGGAATGGCTGAGGATGCAAATTTTACTGCCAAATTGAAGAGCTGCATTGGTTACTGTCTTCTAGGCGGGCTTTGGCAAGCAAGAGTCTGCTTTGCATTGAAGGAGCTGGACTGGAAACCTTCATGTGGTGGCTGCAAGTCCTGTTGGTTTTGAGGTTCTTTCCAGTCACTGATGAGTCCCAGTTGTCCCTCTGAAGCACATGGATGGGAGGGGGAGAGAGAGAGAGAGAGACCCACTGCATCCAAAAGAAGTAATGGAGTGTGTCAGCTCTTGAGATTTTTCTTGAATAAACCATCTACTTGCTGGAAGGCTCTGCCATTTAAGGATTAAACTAGGTGGCACAATAATGAAAAAGTAATTTTTCACAAAAGGAACAAGATTCTTCTGAGGCCTAAAACAAAGCAAACAAGCAAATCAACCACCAGTAGTAACAAAGCCTCTTGTCCAGGGAAACAGAGTAGAAGCAAAGAAGATGCTTCTGTTCAGTCCAGATGCTACATAATTCTCATACTGCTTTAGGTTTTTTAATCCTATAGGGTAACTTGCTGGTTATATTTTTTTTTCTGGTTTTAAGTATAACTTTGTTTTCCCATTATGCAGTCATCTGAATTATGTACAGACAACCTGGGTGTTTCTTTTCTTCATGAAGTTATCTACATTTTGAAAGAAGACTTAAAACTTTTATTCAAACTGTTGATAAACAGAGCATAATGTTTTTATGCCCATAGTGTTCGCAGTATCTTCAAATATTGCAGCAGTTTAGTATGTGCTTTTCCCCCATTGCTTGGGCAGATGTCATTCTGTTAGAGTTGGAAAAATTCATAGGAAATTGTTTTGTTATGTTTTACCTGGTAATAAAACTGATGAATGAAAACAATTAGAACATTGATTATCCTTTGATAAGTGAAATTTATCTAAATTTGTTATCATCCAGCATTTGCTAAAAATGTTAGTCTGAAAATTCAAAATGTTAAAACATCTGCTCAACAGAAGACTCATCAAAGGTATTGTAATAAGTTATGAATGTTTTCAGCTTTCAGAAGAGAAAATACTCTGGTAATTATGTAAATAATTTATCTCACAGATTTCCATCCTACATTAAAAAAAAAAAACAAAAACACAAAAAAATGCAATTTTGCAGTGAAGACATTACAGTTCATTTTGGAACCTTTACAACTACTGAAGTTAAAGGTGTATCTTGGAAATATCTAAGCTAAAACATCCAGCACAGGTAGTAGATGAAAAAGATTCATTTGAAGTCCTGCTTAGAGTGAGTGTCTCTCCTGCTGCTCATTTCTTCTGCCTTCCAGGAGTTTGTCTGACAGACCTTTTAAAGTTTCATCCTGGGAGTGGCTGAAAGTGTTGGTCTTTTCTGACCTTCCTGAAGAAGCAGCAAGTGTGAATTTGTACAAAAAAATGCATTAAGCAACTCATCTCTCCTGGAATTTCTTTTGCATGTGGAAATTTGTGGCTTTTATTAAGGTATATACTTGGATTAGGCAGTGCAGAGTGTCCTCATAGATGAGATTTTGGGTGAAGGTTCATGACAAGATCCTAAGAACTTTTTAGAAAGAAGAAATTTTTATTTATGTATTTATTGAAAAAAAAATTCAGTTGCAACTGTTTCCTCCTGCTGAGGAGGCTTACACCAGGGCAGATGGTAAGGACACATGGATTATACAGAATAAGGTGGAGAGGCTCAGAGCTTTTCATATTCCATATAAATGGTTTCTTCAACTAAGTGTTTTGCTCTGTGACATGGGAAGGACAGAAGACTTCTTTCAGTGGAAACCTTTGAGGATTTTCCATAAACCAGGGCATTTTTGCTCACATTCACCCTGGCTCTGCTGTCAGCAGCTGAAAGGACACATGGGGTTTCAGGGCTTCCTACACAGAGGATTAAGGGATGGTCACTTGGAGCCTCCATCTGACTGCAACGTTCAGTCTAAATCTGTTTGGAATGAAGGACAACTTCACCACGAGGACTGTTCACACGTTGCCTGCTATTTTCAAGGAGGAAAAGATAATTGTGAAGAACTGGTTTGTAGTGAGCTTGTTAGGACTTCAGCTTTCTTTCTATATAGGGCTACTTGGAGTAGTGTTTGGGAAATAACCAGATTACAGATAATGTTTCTCTGTTAGTGTATCTCTCTTGTATTAAAGAAGTCATCTGGCTATACTGAAGTATTTTTGTGTCATTAGAGAACAGCAGTATTGTGTTATTTCATAGTTTGCTGAGGTACATATTATTGTGTGACCCTGATTAGGTAAAAGTGGTCTCGGGAATATTAGGATCTTTCTCATTACCTGAATATTTCTTGGATTTCTCTGTTGCTCAAGTGTGCCATATTGAGGCTGAATAGTAACCTTTTCTGGTTCAAATCCACAAAAGGAGGAGGCTTGGGGTCAGCCCCCTTAATGGAAACTGTTTTTTTGTCAAAGCAAGAGGCTGCCCCTAAACCTGCCCACCTCTAAAAGCCCTTCAGGATTTGTGTGGAAGAGCAAATGTTCCTAATCATCTTGGAAATGCTGATTTCCAGTAATATTTGCTCAGCCTGACCAGTTGTAGTAGCAGTGAGCAAGTTGAAAAATGGGGAGAGTTGTTGTAGCTGTGTGGTGTAAATCAGGATTTTGAATGTCAATAATTATGGACTAAGTTATGGGCTAGGAAGTGTCTGATGTCAATGCAAAAAACTGGGCTCTAAACAAGTTGTCTGTGCCCTTGTTGGGGTGAAAAGGTGCATACTGAGAAAAGGTTACCTTGCATGTGGTGTGTAAAGATGTGTAGCATAAACTGCACATATGGTGCTTTTAGTGCCTGCTACTTGTGCATGTGGATAAAATCAGCAGTTTATTAGTAAGCGATGTGTAAGCTGTAGTTAATATGTCAGGAACTTAGTAAATACACATAAACCATAAATATTCCTTTGTAGGAATGCTGTATACATTTGAGCATACCCACAGCTGGCTAAGCCTTTTTTTGCACAGCAGAAGCAGAAATAAGGGTGTTGTGTATCTAAAGGGAGGTGTCAGGATCCTATGACTAAAACTTTACTTACCAACTTTTAACACATCATTGTTTGGAGCTGGGCAGGACAGAAATAAATGGTAACATTTTTTTTGGTAAAAATCCGTTTATTGTTTAGCAAGATTAATTCCAAGGATTTTGTCTGTAATACAGTGTGCCCAAAATGTAAATGTTTTTACAGTATGCTGGGCTCTAAAAATACAGATTTAACTCAAAAGGGTATAACAGGTTGGAAGAATATTATATAATAGCCTGAAAAGTCATAAGTAAGAAGTGCTGTATGTGCTCTTTTTTCCCATCTCCTCTTCAGTTACAGTAATTTAGATTTTAACAGATGATGAATTCTAGCATAAATTACTACCAGAATATACATTCCAACTTTTAAATAAATTTTACACAAATTAATCTGCAAACTCTTCTGTGTTTCAGTGAGACTTTAAAGAAAATCCCAAATGAAAAACATGTTTTTGAGAGAGGGGGGAAAAAAAGCTCTGAGTTCTTAAGCTCTTGTAATGAAGCAAATTTAATTAAAGTCAAAGCAAAACTAATCAAGAACTTTAAAAATGCAAATTTTTCACTGCATAGTACCCCCAAAACATGGCAGAAAAGGTTTAGTATCATTGGAAAGAGTTCCTGGGGATGCAAACAGGTGGTATGGTCACCAGTGGGTATGAATGAACTTGTACAGCTGGATTAGTTTGACCACTCTTATTGACCTTTCCACTCCTGCTCCAGAAAAATTTGCTATTTTGGCAGTTAATTCCCTTTATTTTCTGGGAGTTACCCCTGGGTACTCAGCTGGGGACATTCTGAGCATTTGTACTTTCTTTAATTCACATTTCTCATGGTTATTCCATGGTTTAATGCTGGGCCAGCAATTAAATGATTGACATCTTGCCATTCCCATATAAAAAAGGAAAGCATGTTTGCACTCACATCCGTCAATTCTATATGCAACTTCTCTTGCTCTTTTTTTTTCTTGAAAAAAGGAGAGGAAATCCCCAGTTTTTTTATTTGACTTCAATCATGGTAAAAATCCACCTATTTTTTTGAGTGCAGAGTTCCATAAAATTTCATGAATCACTTTTACTTCAAGTTTACTTTCAAAAAACCTCTTAAAGATTGTGTTTTTTAAAAACATTGTTTTTCTCCTTAAACATTAATTTTTATAGTGCTGTATCATATAAAATTATTGAAAAGCTTCTATCTGAATTTGTTTGCACACATGATGAGTGTTTACTGAAAGCCTAATGAGCATCTCTCTGCTCTCACAGATCAAGACGTTGTTAGGCTGAGTTTTGTTCACTTTGAAGAGCATTGCCAGATGGGAGCTCTGGGTTTTTTGGGCTCTCAGGTGGTCTTGGCAGATGGAGATGGGAGTGCTCTGAACACAGCTCTCCAAGCAACTGCTGCCTGAGGGGGGTGATGGGGTCACCTGGACCCTGGCAGATCCATGGAGTTCCCAAAGAATGAGCTGCTGAAAGTGGGGATGCTGCTGATGCCTGAAGGGAAAATCCAGAAATCAACTCTGTGTGTCTGGTTCCCTGATGAAGGCAGATATTAGATCCTCAGTGAATCATCTACATTCTCATGGTAGAACTGAAGCAGCACTCAATTACAGAAATGTTATCTTCTGTATAGTTCTTTCCAGTAACCCCTCCGACCTACTTTTCATAATTGCAATCCCTCAAATAAGAAGGATCCAGATACCTTTGACCTCTACCCATCAATGTGATCCTGAGCAGTGACCTTTATCTAGTATCATTTAGGAGATGAATGTATGTTTACAGAGGCAACTGCCTTATTAAACTAGGAGTATCCCTGTAGTAGGCAGACATTGGCCAGTGTCTTCTGGTTTTTGTTGTTTGTTTGGTTTTTTTTTTTCCTTTTTTCCTTATCTATTAATACCACAATGGAACTTTGAGTTGAATATAATTGCATACATTGTAATTAGTTTTCTGATAAAGATTTTGAGTTTTTTCCTTGTAAAGATACACCCAGCTCTTGAAAAAAAAAAAAAAACAAAAAACAAACCAAAACAAACCAAAAACAACAGCTTTTTTGAATGTAGAAACATTGACTTGAATACAAAGACAGTAGCTTCTCTGTGAAACTTTCCTTCTAAGAGGCATTGCCAGGTGTTTGCAACATAGCACAGGAGCCCTCTCCTTGGGGAGGCAAAGCTTTCCTTTGCCCATAGAGAGATGATTTCTAACCATCTGCTCTGTATTTCAAAGAATTGGTATATTTAAAAATGTGAATTTTCTCATCAGATGGGAGCCTGTCTGTGCAGCACACACACAATGCAGAAGAAAACATTTTGGGTAGAGGTGTCACTGAAAACAAGCTATAAAATAAGGATATTTTAGATGAGAATTTTTTAGGAAGGTGGGGGGTTTTTTGCTTTTTTTTTTTTAAACAAACTTCAGTAGTTAGTGCATGTTTATGATGAACAGTTCCAATTCCTTTTGCAAACATAACAGTTGAAAATAAAGATAATTCTATAGATAGGCAAAAGATAACAGTTTGAAAAAGCAGTTTCAGAGCCAATAAAACCCTGAGTCTATATTAATCCACTTTATTCTAAACAAGATCTATTTTTCAGAGAGTTTTATAAATTAGTGTTTTTTTCATTCCTGTTTCTCAAGGTAGAGAATATAAAAAGCTTAGATTCCATAATTCTGTAGTGTTGCATAAAATCAAGCAGGGATTTAATTGTGTAGAAACAGTGAAATTATTTCAATTTAAAAAACGTGGAAAGCAACCCTTTTTTCCCAATAAACATGAGCTGTGGATGAAGCAGCTTTTTAACACTTGTTCCCAGTTGGGCTGTTTTTCATAATCTTTGCCCAAAATGGGGAGAGAAAAAAAGATTTATTTGTGTAGACATATGTGGCCATCTGCAGCTTTAGAAAACCTGGTGCAGTAAGAGGCAAGGGGCAGGCACGTACAACAGCAATGCTCACTGGCTGCTCTACCTATGTTCTTCCTTCTCCAAAAAAAAAAAAAAACCAAACCCAAAAAAAGAGTATGATACCTGATTTTCCCATCACCAACCTCCCAGGGTTGCCAGGCACTGTTCTGCCACTCTCATGGTGATAGGATGCTCCCCAGCTGAATGCTATTCCCTTGGGAATTTATAGTGTTCCTCAGAGGTTTCCATAGGATTCCTCTTTCCTAGGATAAAAGTATCAAACCTCATGGAATGCTGAAGAGAAGAAAGGTCCCTATCTTACTGGTAGTGTGGCTTTACTGGTTCTCTTTTGCTCTGCATTAAATTTTACATTTGTAAGGGGGTAGCATCAAGGACTCAGCAGAAGAGGGATCATTCCTCTCACTGCTGGGGATTCTCCAGTATCAGGACTTGTGGGCAGAGTTGAATTTAGACAATTGAGACAAAAAGCTGCTTTTCTGTACATTTCTCTGTGGTTTCATTGGCATCACTGTAAGGTTTGTTTACAGACTTGAATAACTAGGCTGAAATTCTTCATTGGCTTCAAATGGGATTTTCTGAACACTGGGCTTTGCTTGCTGCAGTGTATAATTAGACTTGGAGTATTACATTTTGGAATTAATGACAGCATTGATTTCTCCTTTTACCCAATTACTGTCATCTAGGGCTTAGGTAAAAATAAAAATAAACATTTATCTTTCTATAGGTATTTTGCATGTGGGTAATTGAGTAAGCTCATACAGAACCAGTCTCTTGTGTGAACTTGACTTTATATTTGTTTTCACAACTTCACATTTTTGTATTTATTCATTAATGTTGTTTTCACTTGGCTGCCAACTTATAAATGGTATTTTTCTCAGATTTCTACAAGTTTGGTCTTCTGAATCTTAAATCATGCAAGTTAGACATTTCATCTGTTTTTTTGCTGTGTTTTTTTTTAGTCTGAGAAATGATTAGATTAAAAAAAAAAAAAGAGAAATGTTGGCTGGATACTAAGAGCATTTAAGTATTTCTACTGTAGTTCTGATACTTAAGGCAAGGTCATCAATTAAAAAAAGGAAGAGTTCTTGTCTGGCATAAATAAATGGATGTGGTAGATAACTGGTTTTGTGCTAGTTTTAGTAGTTCCAGTCAAATAATACACAGAAAATGACAGCTCAAATCATGCTACAAAGTTTCTATAAAGGAAGATAAATTTATTGTAGGTTTCCAGAATGTTAAAAAAGCAAATTTTTTTTGTAAATAGTTCTTACAGCTTTTGCTCATAAGACTGTGTATCTTTGAAATGCTGAAACTTGCCTGACTTCCAAGATGTTTTTAAGAAGTGCTATCAAAGCAGGACCTTTAATCACCTCCTTGAAATATTCAAGCAAAACTGGCTTCCCTCTGAACATAAACTGCACTTTTAATTACATTCCCCCCCCCCCACTTTTTATTTTCCCAAGAAAATAAACAACTTCTTCAACTTCTTGAATGAAAGACAAAGAACGAAAACAGAACAAAAATGCTTTGATTCCTACAGAGTTCTACAAGCCATGATGTAGGTGGTTGAAGCAATATGAAACTTGCTACATCATAGATGCAAGTTTGACTCATTTGAAACTGTGGCCATCAGTAATTTTACAGACTGACTTTGAAAATGAGGTGTGTGCAGATGAAACCCTGGGTTAATTCTAACAAAGTGGTGTTCCCCTTGTTATTTCCTAGAGTAATAATACATCCGTGTCCCCAAAACTGTGCCACAAAAAACCTGTAGTACCTGCAGAACAGGTATTTTGTTCAGCAAGTCAGCTGAGTTATTTTGAGGAACAGGAGATTTCTGTTTTCATGCTAATTGCTGGTTCAGATTCTGAAAGGAATGTTTTAAAGCTTCCTGAAAAGTTGAAGCATTTAATCATGAAGTTGCAGGCACCAGGGTCTTCCAAGAGAGCAGCTGGAGGTGTGCAGGGCACTTACAGCTTGCAAATAGTGAAATGCAAAAAGTGCCAGTGTCTGTTGGCTTTTGGCATGAACTGAATGGATGGATAGATCTACAAGTGGAACTGGACTTAATGCTCTTTTCATTTATACTTGATTTTCTATCTCTTTTTATCTACTGTATTTTATACCTCTGTAACAGTGTTGACTCCAGTGAAGATATTTCTCACTTGTATCAGTGGAAAAATAATCAAGAAACCTTTCCTCAGGGATCAGCAGTGTCACCTTGTGGAAGGTGCTACAGTAACTTATGTATTGATAAAAAGAATATAATATCTTGCACAGAGACTTTGTGAGCTTTAATTAACCTTAGAATGTTTTTCCATTAATTAATGATGGAATAGTCTTGTGTTAATTACCTTAGATCTCAAGGACATCAGACTTTGGTGGCTAAAACCAGTGAATAGCTTGAGTGTGCCAGGCTTCCAAAATTTCACTTTTTAAGACCATTTTCTTCAAGGTGCCTCAGGGTTGACCTTAAATATCTACGCTTTATGTTTGCAGATGTGTTACTTGAACTATTAAATATCTTTTATATAAAACCGAGATGGAATTTAGTCATTAAAATACATACCTAAAGAAATAGTGATTATATATATTGTTTTTAAAAAACCCTTTCTTTGATTAAAAAAGTATGTTCTTGAAAATTTGACTACTTGAAACAATTTGAAAATATTTTCTGGGGCAGGAGAGGAAATGAGGTATGTTCCTACTAACAGTATGAAATTAGAGTTCTGATTTCTGTCTAGTGAGTAATTTTACTTCTTGGTGAAGTAGAGAAAAACAGAATTTCATGTCATTCTGTTTCATAGAGTGAGTTTATGCTAATGCTGTTCATGCCTGGTTGGAATGGTTATGGTGAGCTCTCCCTGCAATGCTGCATCTTGGGGCTCTGCAGCCTGAGTAAGGGCATTGCCATTAGGTATTCCCTTTAGTTACTACTTGACATTGTTGTTTGCTTTGATTTCTGACTTCAGAATCACTTTGTTTTTACTGTGCCACTTTCTTGCCCTTCAGTTTAAATCATTGCTTTGTAAACCATTCTTGTTTTCAGAAGAACATCAGCTGTGTGATGCAGGAGAGTTTCTGTGTCACGACGGCGTGACGTGCGTCTCCCAGC
This sequence comes from Heliangelus exortis, assembly GCF_036169615.1. NCBI lineage: Eukaryota > Metazoa > Chordata > Aves > Apodiformes > Trochilidae > Heliangelus > Heliangelus exortis. The sequence continues at coordinate 4,844,609 of NC_092427.1, forward strand.
ACTGGCTGTGTGATGGAGAGCCTGACTGTCCTGATGATTCAGATGAGTCTTTAGAGACATGTAAGTAAAGAAGGAGCCAGTCTCATTTTATCTTACGCTTATTGGTAGCATTTAGAGTTGCACTGACTATACCATTGAAAGGACAGATTCAATTAACGTGATTATTTTTTTTATAAATCGTGAATAAATCTTTGTATTGAGGGTAACAGGTTACATCCAGTGTGTAGGTGAGAGACAAAAGAAATAGAAGATGTCTTGTTCATGTACCATTTTGTAGCAAGCAGTCTCAAGAGCAGATGTTCTTGTGCTCTCACCAAGCTGTAGATGAGCTGTAGAGGGCAGAGGCGAAGTCCAACACAGGAAAAACGTATTCCTCTAAAATGGGGGGAGATGAGATGGAAGACAACAGTGCAAAATGTTTTCAATGAAAGCATGAAAAGTGTGCAAACATCAAAGGGAGGAATAAAAGAAAAGGTAAAAACTAGGAAGGGGAAAGAAGCAAAGAAAGGAAAATGAGGGAAAGCTTTAAGACATATTTAGTTATAATAAAAGGCCTTTGTGTGGTTTATATTTTTTTCTTTAATGTGGCTAAGAGCTTCTGAAGACCTGAGTAGCAACCTCACAGACTTTCTTCTTATCAACCTTGTAGACTGCTGATGAGGTGCTATTAAATCCTAATGGTCTCTTGTTTCCTGAGTTCTGAGGAAAATGAGGGAATTTCCTGATTTTATCCCCAGGATAATCACTTTATGTAAGAGAAGAACCGTGTATTTTTTTAATCAAAGCAATACTGTCAATCAGGGAGGCTAGAAATGTGGTTTCTTGCTAACTGGGAAGAAAGAATCATCCATCAGACAGTATTTAGGAGTCTAATCTTTAAAATGAGGGACAGAAAGTCAAGATGTCTGGAAAAAAATTCTGTCTGAGCAACCATGGCCCCTGTGATTGCAACCTTCCTCCTCCCCTGTTAGTTTTCTGGAACAGCTGGGAATGTTGCCTCTGGGGCTGTGGGGAGGGAGCTCTGATCAACCACCTTTAAAACACTTCAGGAATCTGAAAACCAAAATATTGCATTTGGAAGCATGAGGTGAAGCTAAGATTTTATTACTGCACCGTGGATGATTACAGCCTGCTCTGGTATTTTCAAGCATAATGTTAGTATCTGCTATTAAAAGTTTTTCTTATTACTAATGAATAATGTGATAAGAGTACAAAACCAGAAACACACAGAGCTTTTAATTTGCCTCCTGACATTTATTAATAGTTTCAAATCCAGCAGCCTCCTTGCTGCTCGCTTGCTCGTAGTTTTCCACTCAAACTTTGTGTTTAATGTACTGGACCTGGAGATCTGTGTTCAGTAATTTCATTAAAATCATGGCATGATCTTTGAAGTATATTGCTGACTTGAAAGCAGGAGATGGGATAGGAGAACAACCCAATCCTCTCCTGACATCAGCAGACCTGGTCCTCTTGGAAATACCTTCCCTATTGCAAATGCAGTTTCTGCAGGGTGTGTTTCTGAGGCTGTTCTAAGGCAAAGGTAAGAGTTAGCCTCTTGTTTTTATGCTTTTAGAGCAGGAAGGTGTTTAAATGCTTATGCATCTGATGAGCTGCTGGTTAATGAGGTCCCTGGGCAACACTTGACTGGGTTGAGACAAGAATCATGTCAGGTCTTGTGCCCTGTCTTGCCCTTTCAGTTCAACTCTGCCCAGAACTCTTGTGTGAGAACCAAGCAACAGCACTGGGATGCTGGGGGAAACTTCTCCACATATTTGTTTGCAATTATGTTTTGGTCTCTATGGTTCTGTATTTGTTCAGTCAGCATAATTTACTGTCAACTATATTATTTCTTGATGTATGTACTCCAGCTTCATCGGATAAGTTGTTTCTCATTAGAGTTTAACATAATGCTCCTGAATTTTCTTGCTGATGCTTTGCATCACAATATCTGTAAGGAGTTATAAACTACCTTACAAATACTTTTATGAAATATTTGAGGGCTATGTCATGTTAATGCCAGGGACACAGCACCTTCTAGTTTTAATCCACTGATTCATGTGACTTTATTGATGAATGCAATATCTATGTGTCAGCTCTTTGCTGACTTATGCAAGATGAATTATTTGGTGTAGCGTGACAGATACTGCTAAGTGTTCCTATAGCCATAAACAAGTGGAGTTGGGTTTATTTTCTGTAGATTTGTACCTAGTAACAGGGTTTTCTGGGCTGTAATAATGTGCAAGCATTGCCCAAAGCTTTTATTGCAAGTGGAAGTTCTTTTCTTCTTAGGGGATTTCCAGGTTTATAAAAGGATGGAAATTTTCATGCTGCACCTTTTCCGATGTTTAGAATATGGAAAGTCTTGTTAATGACTCACCACCCAACCATCTATTTGCAGAAAACATCTAGCAAATAAATATCTTTGTGGGCTCTCTCTCCTGGTCATATTTTTACCAGATATTGCAGCAGAATTTGAAAGTTATTAGGTTGTAAAAACATATATGATACAACTATGTCAGCTAATTTCCTCAAAAATCCACCTGAAATCATAGAATTATGTATGATTAATTAGCATTAATAAAGAGATTGAGGATTGGACAGGAAGGAGGGAAGGTAATATTCTTAGTTATCAATTAATTCAATCTCTGGTTCAGCAGAGATTGGGGCAGGGCTTTAGGCAGGGGCAGCTTCCATGGGCTCTCATTCCATGGTGTAACTGTCCAGTTCCTGCCTGTGCTCTTGTTGGGCTGATACTTTCTGCCAGTAGTCTCTTCCCATTCCACTTCCCACTATTCATTAGGTGGCCTTACAAATAGCCTTGTAAAACCAGAACTGAATTCCTCTGTCACCAGTACCTGTGTTCTCTTTTGTTTTCTATGAGGTGTAATTCTTCTCTCAGTGGAGCTGCTGCTTTTGTACTGCCAAAGAACCTGATCCAGTAATCTGTAATGAAAAATGTTTTGAACAAATTTTGTTGCTTTTCTGTTAGAGTTGTTTGTTAGAAAATGGATTTTAAAAAAAACCAATTGCAATAAAACTCCTGACTGAGGAATTTGTGTACCTTATTGGGTGGTAAGTCTCTGGGTTGTTCATAAGGGCTTTGCAAATACTCAATTCAAAAATCAATTTACTTAACCTAATCAGATGATGCTCTAGGTTCTTCAGTAGGTTAAATCAGCAAGCTTGCTTCAAATCAGTAGAACTCTATCAAATGCCCCAGAACCTGGCCAAAACTGTTTGACTTTTATGGATTCAAATGCTTAGAGGTCTTTCTGACTTTAAAAAGAAAAAAAATCACACAGAAGTCTGCAGACTCATTTACCAAACTATTTTGGTGAGACAATTACAGAAGTCAAGTATACTGATGAAAAGCTTGGAGTTCAAAAAACATTGACAACCTTTGGTATCACCTAGTAGCTATTCATAATAGGCACTCAGTTATTGGAAACATCTCCTTAAAACTGGCTTTCTTGGGAGATTTCTGTGTTTTGGAATTTTTTTTTTTTTTTTTTTCTAAAATGTTACCATTCTTGCCTCTAATATTGCTCTTAAGCTGTAAGCACTTGCCTACCTCAGCAACTTTTATAGCAGCTTAAGTAGGGAAAGTCACTAATTATATCTCAAAGATCCAATTTAAAATATTGTCATTTTAGACTAGCAGTGTGTGTTATATTCCTCAGTTGTATCTCTGAATAATCTATTCCTCTCTAATTAAGCTATGCAGTTGTCTAAGGAATATCAGTGGCTTCTGAAATGTAGACATTTAATTTGATGTACTATTACCTGCTTTCCTCCTTAACTTGATACTAACAGGGTTGAGATTTAAAAGGTAGATTAGCTAATGACTCTCTCCATTTAGTACTCAAGGATGGTTTTCATGTGTGCAGCTTCAGGATTTGTCTGGCTTGCATCTTGTTTTCCAGTCTGAGCTCCCAAACTCCTCTCTGACACAATGTATTGTGCTGAGTCAAAGTCAAACGAGTGGTGGAAGAAATTTTTTTTTTTTTTTAATTTATTTTATAGTTTCTTTCTGGAACTGTGCACACTGATTGTGTTTGGGTTTTGTTATGCATGGTGCAGCAGCAGTTCCAGCAAGGTCTGGTTTGTTGAAGTAGAGGAAGGTGCTATAACATTGCATGATCCTTGCTCCATGGAGAGACTTGAGGTCTTGCCATCTCACTCTGGGGCGTGTTACAGGCAGCAGTGCTTTGCTATGGCACAGTTACCCATCAGAACCATCTGTGACCCTAGGTATTATTTAAATATCATTAATTAATATCTTGTGGGAGGGGAAAAGGCTGTATACAATTTGAGATGACTGCTAGGACATTATTAGCTAAGTGCCAAGTATTTTCTTGCAGCATCTTAATTCTGAGAACAAGTCTCTGTGCACTTCAGAGTGCAACTCTGTCTCTCATGTTGTCCTCAACTGCACTTTTTTGGTTATTCTGGCACTGTTGTCCTTGTATTTGAGCTTCCTTAAATGGCATCTGAATGACTTTGAATACATGCCACCCACACACTTTATTTGTAGCTGACTAGCCCTGAATTGAAAGAACTACAGTTTCCATTAACAAATCATCAAATTTGAATAGTCCCTGTCTATAGAAGTCTGAGTAGATGTATCATAACATGTTGAAATTATCTCTGCTTATAATCTTTCTCTGGGATTTTAGAGAATATAATCTTCTGTAATAATGTTTAAACTGAAGCTGTAGGAGCAAAAGAAAGACAGCAACCAGAAATACCTTGTTTAAAAGCTTGAATCTCACTTTGTTTGCTAAAATAGCTTCTTTTATTCTCTGGATGCTAATTATGTGAGACTAGTCTCACAAGCTTAAAAATTGTTAATTGGATACCTCAATTGTAGCTCTTTTTACTAGCAAAGGAGAAGATAATTGGATGCTTTGTTGCTCTTGTGGTATGAAACAATAAAGATAAAATTTCCTAAAGCTCCTAATTCTTTTATGAGTAAATTCATTGAAATTCAATAGAAGCCAGGTTCCCAAACCACTCATAAATAGCTTTGGAAAATCCCAGATCAATAAATAACTTGCACACATTGAAGATGAGCTGCCATGAGGCTATTGAAGGTAAGTGAAGAAAATGCTGGACGTGAGGGGAAAAACATGGTCTTGTTTTTTTACTCTTTACAATTTTGCTGTCTGGAGTTCCTGTTGAAGAAGGAATCTGCTACAGAAAGTAACTGCTTAAGCATCATTTTTCAGCAAGATGTGTGTTGCTGGTCACATTTGTTTAGACTATTTTGAGATGATGTATACTCACTTTTTGTCTCTGGATCAAGATATTTCATATCAGTAGTGTAAAACTTAGCCTCTCCAGCTTTTGTAGGAAGTGAACCACAACAAAAGGACAAATGTCAACAAATTTTATGAAACTGCTGCTAGTTTACCTAAAATTGAGTTAAATTCTTAATGCAGCAATACAGTATTACCACACCTTTTTGTTAGCTGGTGAGAAGAAATACTTCTGGCAGAACGGGAAGAATGTTTTGAATGTGAATTAACTTTCCTGGTACAATTTTTGCAGACTTAAAAGTAAATATACTTCCCACGTAGGACATCCTTGCATTTTGCCCCGCCAAAGCTACAGTGGTTGGTAACTGCTGGCAAAGAAAAGATATGTAAGACAGATTTCTGATGGCTGGTGTTATAGCCATCCTATTTTCTGCCATGTAGCTGGTGTGCTGGGTTCTGTTCAGATAGTTTGCTCTTTTCTTCCCCTTTCCCTATGGGGAACACCCCTGTGACTGCTACCTGGGCTTCATCTTCTGACCTCTGCCTTCTCCTTGATCCATCATTTGGTAAAACTACTGTGCTCAGCCTCTCCAGGAAAGGCTGTTTTGCTGGGGTGATGGTATTCCTGATCTTCTGATAGTTAACAGAATATTAGAGCAAACAGTCTGGAAAGGATGAATGTCAATGGTGCTCGTACCCTCTAAGCCTTTTGGAAAGGTTAGAGAGAAATTACCTGGTGAGAGCAATCCTGCTTTGCTCTCAGTCTGGAGGAGTTCAGGTTGTTCTTCCTGGTGTTTGGGGCTGGCGTGTTGAGGTCCAGTTGTTTTCCTGAGGCAGTTCATGCTCTGGGGGATGTTCCTACATTTCTCACTGCTAATTCTGCTCGTTTTCCCTCTGGATTGCCCCATCTTTGGATGCAGGGGAGCACTCTTCTTGGTCCATAGAATAACCTATATATTTTTGCACTTACTTTTAGCCACAGCCAGCACATGAGTGATGGTATTGAGGCCCTAGAGAACATTTAGAGGCAATTTCTATTCATAATTTCCCAATGGACAGTGATAGTACTTCTGAGACATGAGCACATTGTCAGGTTACTGGAATATGTGCCCTGTCCTTCTCTGAGTAAAACAAACTCCTTTGTTTTGTGTGAGTGACTTTGAACACTTGCTGTGATTAAAAATAAGGCTGTGGCACCTGATGGAGGAAGCTTCTGCTGGCACCTCTGGGAATGTGCATTTAAGAAAGGGCAAAATGCTGTCAGGCAGGGAGGAGAGGAGGAAAGGAACACCCAAGCAGAGGAGGAGAGGAGGTGCTGTGGGTCCTGGAGCAGAGATTCCCTTGCAATGGGGAACCCATGGAGGGGCAGATAAATATTTCCCAGTGGAGCTGGAGCCTGTGGAGAGGACGCCTCATTGGAATAGGCTCTGCTGAGTGGGACTGTGTCCTGGCTGATGTAAATTAGTTTTTACAAGCTTGAGTGTGTTCTGCCTGTGACAATAACTGGTGAGTTACCTCCTTCTCTTCATCTCCACCCATGTGCTTTGCCATCTTTTCCCAATGTGCTGATAGAGAGGGGGGGGAGTGAGTGTTGTCAGGCCACCACAGGGCTATCTCTACCTGACCCCAGCCATGGTCTGTGAGTACCCAGCTCATCTGCAAATCTAAAACTGCAGCAAAGAAAATCCAAGCAAATGTGCTGGTGTAACACTGAATGCTGGTCCTAAGCATGGGTCCCACCAAGAGATGCCAGAATGTGGAGCAGCTCCAACCACAAGCATTCTAACCATCTCAAGCATGGGAAGACTAAGCTTGTGCCTGCTTTTAATTATTATTTAAAACTAAAAAAAAATGTGGGGTGTGGCTCTGTATGGCCAAGATGGACTGTAAGAACTGGAGTAGGATAGGCAGATGAGATCCCCGAGAGGGAATGTTTGAAAGGATAGCAGAAGAGTGCTCAAGGATTATCAGGAGGAATGCCAGGGTACACTGAACACCTTCTGTATGTATCATGGACCCTGTCAGCCAGGTAAAGCTGCAGGAACTAAAATTTACACTGTACTGAACAAAAGTGACATGTTACAGTCAAGTAAACATGAGGATTTGGCAGAGAATAGAATTACTTGCTTGTGCTTTTTTTTTTTAAATTTTCAATAATTTTAAAGACTAGAAGCATTTAATAACTCTTTAATAGATTATTCTCTCTTTTGTGTATTACTTTTGACTTCTTTCCTGTCTGAATGTTCTTCAACATTGTGCTTTACATAGTCCGTACACCCAATCCTGTCTCAGCCAAATATATTTACCTTAGAGGGTAGCTGAAGATTCTGGAAATAGATTTTGATTATTGTTCTGAAGTTACCGTGTTATATCTGAAGATATTTAAGAAATTATTTGCAGCATAACAATATGAATAGTTGCATTATTTTTATTATGATCCCATAGGTATATGTAAGACAAGCTCATTTGTGGTTTACTATTAATGATTCATGCCTTGCAAATGTGTTGCAGAAGCAACATTTTTATGGTGCATAAAAATTTTAAGTATAATGCTTTTTTTTTTAATTATTTGAGCTCATAATGTGAAGTGATCTTTAGACAAGATTTTTCCTCATGCTCAGGAAAGCACTTTTAAGAGTTTAATTTAATTTAGAGTTTAAAGAGTTTAAATTTTAAGAGTTTGTGACCCTCTGAGTACATAAAACACCACATTAGGTTTCTTTTTTCCTTTTCATATGGGCTAAATTTTTCAAAATGTTTGTTTGTGAATTTAGGGACAGGGTGCTGGTGCAGTCTCTCCAGTCTGGCAAAAGGTCCATGTTCAGATAGGTAGAATACCTGTAGCTCTGTGGATCCATGTTTTCTTTTGGAATAAAGTCTGCAACATGAAGTTGAGCACTGAAGGACTTAAGGGTCATTACATCTCTCAGTGACATGGTCATTAGAAATACCTTTTTTTGGTCTATGGCTGATTATCTTGTGTATGGTTTTCCATAAGTGGTTCATGGGGAATTCAATTAAATGACTGCTGACAAAATGAGCCTCTTCAAAGGGCTGTAGCAAGATGTGGGTATAATACAAGGCTGGGATAAAGCCTTTGAAGGATGCTGCCCAATACCTAAAACTCTGAAACAGCTCATTTATGGATTAATTGCTTGCTAAAATTGCACTTCCTACACAGAAGCAGATCTAATGGGATATATACTCATAAGACAAGAAAATGAAAAGATCAATCTTTTGAAAGGCCTATAAAAGTAATTCCTACTTTGGCCAAGACTTTTGTTTTTAAGTTTTTAACTCAAAGCAATTTTATTGTCACAGCTAAACTATAAATTGCACCTTAAAAAAAGTGCACAAAGGGAGAGAGGAGATGCCAAGGCTTGGCACATATTTTTTTCATAAGGTTGTGCTGGCTTTTAAGCCTAACATAAGGTGTTTTGTTGTTGTTGTTGTTTTGGTTTTTTTGGGTTTTTTGGGGTTTTTTTTGTTTGTTTTTTGGGGGGGGTTTGGTTTTTTGTTTGTTTGTTTTGGGTTTTTTTGGGTTTTTTTGTTTGGTTGGTTTTTTGTTGTTGTTTGTTTGCTTGTTTCTTCCCTAGCATTGACTCTTGACAATATTTGACCACAAATAAGACACATGTTTCAGTGATCCTTCCGGTGCAGGTCCTGTCTGGTTCCATGGGAAGAATGAAGGACAACACCACAGGAGACCCCAGTGAGGAGCTCAATGGGGAAAGAAATGCCTGTCTGCCTGAAAAAGGGGGGCAAAACCTGATCATTATCATTAGGCAGGTGACAAGGGAGAGAAATGTGAAGTTGCAGCATTTCTTTTTTGTCTCCCTATTTCCATGCTCATTTGTTTGTAGTCCATTTAATTTGCAATGCTGTTTATAACTTTTTTCTTATTTGATTTTCTGTGCTTTTCTTTCATACTTACATCGTTGGAACTATTTCAGGGCCTTCTGTATTCCAGTTACCCCTTTCTGCTTTTCCCACATTTTTTTTTTCTTTTGTTGTTTAGTCTTGATAATTGATTACTTTCCTACTTCTCTTGCTTTTTTCTTGGTTCTGCTGACAAAGCTACTAAAACTCATATGAAAACTATTTTTCATCCTCCATGTTCCTTTGTTTTCCCTTTCATCATCCTAACCAGAGTCCCTTTCCCCTCTCATAGGTCTTGTCCTTTTCTCTTTGCCTGATTTTGTCCTGATTTTTATTCCTTCATTTTCCGTCTCAGTTTATCTTCCCATTAACAGTCCTTCATCTCTTGCTGTCTTGTCATGATTCTGCTGTTCAATAGTCACTATCAGGAAAAGAGGGTACTTTGGGAAATGGGGAGTGCACTTAAGCAGGATAATTCAGCCAAATATCAAGCTGATGGTGAGAATGTTGATTGTTGGGCTGTCACTGCACTCCCTACCAGGAACAGCTTTGGTAAAAGAGAGGTAGAGAAATTACTGTGTCAGAGCACTGTCTGTTGATTAGGCATTAATAAAAATTAAAAAAAATATTGACAAAAAGACCTAAGTATGTGGCTTTGCTGGTATAAAAAGGCATTTTTTTTTATATAAGGTGGGATTGATAAATTATGACAATCTTTAGTCTGAAATTTCTTGTTGAAAGGTTTTTATCTGAGGTGATGCCATTTCCCCGTGGGCTTCAATTGCACTGAGGCTCATTACAAATGTTTATAAGTGTAATGATAGATCTGGCCTGTAGACCCTGTGCTTCAGTGGTCTGGATGGTATTCTTTATTTGTCACTTAAAAGGTGCTAAAGTGTAATAACCATTTTTCTTCTCAAAATTACTGATGAAAACAACTCTCATTAGCAAGCAGATGGCTTTCTGGAAGAGAAGTAAAATTGCTCTTTTTGAAAATAGGGCTGTGATTTTAAAATAAGGATTTAGATGTGTTATTAGTGATCAAATGCACAGTAGTTTTAGTCAGCAAAGAGGGCACTTTTCTGTGGAGGAAGTAATAACGCAAGACAAAATCCTCTGCTCACAAAGAGTAAGTCAGAACTCTGACAAAGGAGTGTAACTCACTGTAGCCAGCAGTCTGGATTCAGCTGTGCTACGTTTTAGTCTCCTAATAAAGCAGAAAAGGAAATGATGGAAAACATTTCATTTCAAAAAGTATTATTCAGGATTTAGTTCCTTTTGTTAACTTATGGACTGTCTGGATTAGAGCTGTACAACCATGTTCTAGCAGCTCTTAGTCCTGCCCCAGTACTTCTGGGTGAAACTCGACAAAGCCAAATGAAACATTTTAAAGTCTTCATTGCTTAACACCTCCATCTTTTATTATTCAAACACGAATCAACATCCAAGTGCATATATTTTATTGGGACTGTGAGCTGTGCTTTCAGATCCGGGTTTTAAATTGTATGCAAAACTTGGATATACCTAATATGAAATAATTTGAAGTTAGTTCTATTCATGAGAACAGGTGCTTACAGGATTCAACCCAAGTTTGTGTACACATTTTCTCACAGAGAATGCAAACTTAGTTTTCACCCTCTGACATTTATAACCTGGTTTAAACGCACAGCTTGTTAGAAGGCATAGCTGTTAATGTATTTGCAATAACTTTTATTACTCCTGAGTAAAGTTGTGGCAAATTTACCTTTCATTTTTTAAATATTGAACCAAAATATAGGTGGAAAAATAGCTTAGGGTTGTTTTGGGTTTTGGTGGTTTTTTTCTATTTTATAAAAAAATTAACTTTAAAGTATTTCTTCATAAGTATGCCAGGGCTACAAAGGGCATCTCTCACTGCTTTATGCTCAAGCTATAAGAGAATACTGAGATGGCATTTTCTAACTCATTCTGACTCTGCCTGCTTTCTTTCTACTTCTTTTCCAGGGCTATTTGATATTTTCGGTAGTTTTTTTTAAACTATTCAATCTAAAGCCATCTAAGGTAGAGCTTTAATGTGCTGTGTCTTTGGTTTTCTAGTTTCTTGTTGCAAGAGGTAATTTAGTTTAAAAGTGTGCTCCTAACCTAAAGCCAGAGTACAAAAGGCAGGCACAAATAATGGATAATATAAATAATATCTGCTCTACTCTTTAGGGAAAAGCTGTATAGCTATAATGTTCAGTGCAATCATAAAGAAACATAATTTGTGAAATCTATCATCTCTGCCTATATTTTCAGTGCACTAAATAACAGCTGGTTTTGTCTTTCAAAGAATTTGTCTTCAACCTTCTGCTCTCCCTTCAATCTAGAGTCCTGCAGTCAGTTCCTGGGAAGTTGTGTGCAGGGGAACCCACAGTGATCTGGGTCCCCAGGGGCAGCTTGAGCTTTGGCCAGAAAATAAAATGAGTAAGGGAACCAACTTGGATCTTTGGATCCTCATAGTAACAAATGTTTTGTTTCGTTGATTTGTAGTTTCCTTTTCAAAATCAGACAACTCAGTTGAATAGCAGACCTATTTTCAAAGTTGAGTTTTTATGTAGCAATGCAGTAGTAAGTTCTCTATCCAAGACAGAGAACAGTTTTCATTCTCTCCACCTTACCCAAAGCTGGGTTTTTAGTTTTTTACTTATTCTGTGACCTGCATGCAGATGTAAGTGTAGTGATGCTGATGGTTTTACTCATTAGGCTCCCACAATGCCAAATCTCATTTCATTTTGGCTGCACTGGAGATGTCTCTGAGGTCAGCCAGGTCAAAGCTGCAGTTGCTGCAAGTAACTATAATTTCCTTCCTGCTAGCAATCCTGGGGATTTGAATGTGTCTGATGAATAAGGTCAGTTGAACTGAACTATTTTTGTATTTACAAAGTTATTTAATTTGCCTTGTTCTTCCCTTCCTTTGCAGTGGCTTTGGCCCAGCCTTCCACCCTGCATCCCCTCTTGCTATGGAGTGGATTTCATGCATACCCTGACTGTGGGACTTCATAGCAGGAGGAGGAAATTACAAGAAGGTCATTAAAGTGTGAAATTAAATTCTTAAAGATGAATCATCTAAAGCAGCTAAAACATTACCCCCAAAACAAACAGTGCAATTGATTCTACTTAATTACATGCTTAATAATTTTATACCAATGTAAAGCACATTGAGGATGTACTAATCCATTTCATATTCACTGCCACCACAGATTTCCTCCTCCTTGTTTGCTTTGAATCTCATCATTATCATGCACATAAAACTAGTATTCTTAGAATTTTTATAGTATTATTTCCATATAAAATGAGGAAAAGTCTAATATATGAATACTAAACAGTTCATTAACATGGTTCATGATAAAAGCAGCTGAGAAATTCTGATATAAAATGTACTTCAGTCCCAGAGTATATCTAAGATTAGAAGAATCATGCCTTGGATAATAAATACTTCAGGGAAAACATGAAATGTTAAATACAAATAACATCAAATAAAGAACTTTGTGTACTTTATTAAAGAAATTAACAGATGCATTTATTTCAGTTAAATAATTAATATATTACTAGTACTGGCAGCAAGAAATTTTTTGTGGTAAAATAACCTGAGAGGTTTTAATTTCAGAAGGAAAAAAACAGTGCCTTTAAAAGACATTTAAGGACGTTTTTATCTGGAACAGGCTCAAAGATTGTTAATGATGGAATTACACAGCAAGCAAAATGTGTGGAAGAGCTTAATCTACCATGTCAGAAACCCTGATCTTTAAATTTCTTCTATCTGGGCAAGGCACTGTCTCCAGCCTTGAGAAATAGGATTGCCTTTGAAACAGTTGAGGTGATGAAGAGTTCCTTCCCTATCCATGTGCATTAAGGTTTGGTCCTTGAAGTTACTCTCCTTGGCCTTTTAGCTCTGCTTTCTGTCTCCAGCCCACAAGAGCCAGGCTGTTGTGAATTACATGTCCAAAACTATCCATAGGTTGGGTGACAGAGAAAAATCCTGCATTCAGGTGAGCATTTGTCAGAGGTTGGAGCTCAAGTTTCGGAAGATATATTGTAGGATAAAGTGAAGTATTTGAGGCTTAAGTTATCATCAATTATACTTTGGTCTAGATTTATTGATGTGATTTATTTTTTTATTATTTCTTCAAGCTTGTTATACTGACCTAAGCCAGGGTAAGCTTTGCAGCTGTTAAGTTCCAGTTGTGCCTTAACCATTCAGCTTAAATTTCATATATTTAACCTTTAGGATTCTAACCTCTGCAGAAACATTATTGGCAGTGTTATAAAGGGCTAAGGCATGGTTCTTAACCTTTCCTCAGATACCAAGTGATACAAAACATAATTAAGATCAAGATCTAACAGTGTTTGGTCATCTGAAATGTCACTAAATAAATACCATAGGAGTTACTTATATGAGAAATGCTTCTGGTGTTGTTTACAAGCAATACTAAGCAGCATACTTTCTATACTTCTGAATATCCTACAGTTTTTAGAGTTATTTTTTAAAGTGAATGAGAATTTGTTCTGCAGTTTTCAGACTGATTTATCAGGGACAAGTCACCAAAGTGAGAAAAATAACAGGAGATGGCTCAGAGGCAGAGTGAAATAATATCTAAGGAAGGTAGAATGCCTACCTGGGCATGTCAGGGGTATGTAATGTATTCAGTGTATTCATAATGTCTCTTTTTGCATGTGTAGGATGCAAAGTTCTGGTGCTGGGCTTGGGCATAGAGCTGCCCTCCAAGCATCTCTTGTCATTCCTGAGCACTGTTCAGCATAGCAGTGCAGATAAGCTAGAATGAGAAAAGAAACCTTTTTTTAGCACTGTTCCTTAGTTTGCAACAGGAAAGGTTGCTGGAAGAAGAGATTTGGGGGATTTACTGTTTCTGTGAAATATGGTGATATTTCGTTCAAGGATGTAAATGTATTTAAATGTTTTCTCAGACATTCTTTTGTCTTTCCCTGGAAGTACCAGGAAAATGTGAAATAGATAAATGTTTATAAGCTAGAACAAGAGTAACTTTGACTAAGCTAAGCTTAAAGAAAAGAAAAAGAGGTTGGATGGTTGGGTTTTTTTGAGCTGCTGATGAGATGAAATGATGCATATAATTTTCCTTGGCCTTCAAGACCTGGTCTCTTTGGTTTTTTTGCCTTGCTACCGTCAGGAATAGTACTCAGGAAGATGAGCACACACAGCAGTTACACAGCCAGCATCCATAATGCAGCCCCAGCTCAATCCTGTAGGAAGCAAAGCCTCAGCAGGCTGTGTGGGATGGCTGGCTGAGGAAAAGCCCTTGGATCAGGTGAGGGGAAGGTGTCCATGGAGGAGCAACAGGATCTAATCAGTTCCCAAGTCTTCCAGCAGCCTACACAGGTCAATGCAAAGCAGGCAACCTTTACACCTCAAGCTAAATTAAGAACAGGTTCTGCCAAGCTGTGAGACATGAGTCTGGCACTCCTGACTCACCTGCCCCCATCCTATCTGCCAGACACTTAGTCATAGGCTATTGTTGAGTGCTTTTCAGCTCCTTATAGTCAAACAGCTTTATCTTGTGGTCCTGTCTGCAGCATGCAATTTAAAAACAAATAAAGGCCCAAATTAGTTTTCAAAGTAATTGGAATACTTTGCTCAAATTGGGTGCAATCCAAGCCTGAGAAGGAAGAGAAAATAGCACCGATCCAGACATCTCATTGCTTTTCTGTGATCATTCTTAAAGCCATGAATCATGGCATGTTTATTCTATTTTGGAATGACTCAGCTCTATTTGTGGCCAGCAGGTTTACTATTTTGAAAAAAAAAAATAAAATAATACTGTGAGATTCTTTAAGAGCACTTTACTCTTTTCAGTCTGATTTTTGTGAGACAGTAAATAGCTGAAAAACTTAATGCCCAGTCAAGGGGAACGTTCCTTTTCCAGTGTGGAAAAGAATGTTAAGATATGTATAACATTGCAACTGAGGACTCCATACTGTAGAAAAAGCAGTGATGCAACACCCATAATTGCCACAAACTTCCATTCTTCTAAATCCAGATTTTGACTCCCTGTGTGTAAGACCCTCAGTGGAAGGAGTTGGTAACTTATAAGAAACTGCCAGTGCTTGGAAAATCAATGTGAAAAGTTACTCAAAGCAGAAGGAGATGCTGGGTTTAAGGTACTTCTCTCTGGCTGTCTCTGCTGGGAGATGTTTTGTGATTTATCCCTGGATATGTATTTTTGCACATCAGAGGTGAGTACAGGGATTTGATTTAAGCCTGGCATCAGATTGTGTGCTGCTCTGGTGCAATGCTGGGCTGAGTCTAAATCCCTTCTCTCAGGAAGCACATTTACTGTCTTGATTACAGCTCTACATGTACATGAACCCTGGGTAGCAGTGCAGGTCAGAGGAGTTAATACTAACCTGGGGTTACCCTAGGATGGCACTTGATGTACTTCTGCAGGCTGGGATCAGAGGCTTTGCCTGGGGTCACACTATTTCAGTGCACAGGGACAGGCAGGACTTCTTCTCAGGCACAGGCTTATTAATAGAACAATTTAATGATACTGGGACTTTTTTTGAAGGGATTTTGTCTTATTTATGCATCAAGTTGACAGTAAGATCTCTTAGCAACTCAAATTGCCAGAATAAAAAGGATACGCAAAGACCTGAAGCATTATCAGCATCAAAACCTACCAAGTACCAAAGCTAATTCCTCCCACCCTGGGATGGCCTTGGTAAACATATTACACTGTGTGCCTGTACAGGAGTAGCATATTTATAATGACAGGTTCATTTTAGCAAGATGTTTTTAGCTTGTTAAAACTGTGTTAGTTCATTTGCAGCTGGAGGACAGGGATCCGTGCCCACCCCAAGAAGCTGCTCCCAAGGCAGAGATCTTTGGTGTAGGTCTCTCATCATGGTTCTGCTTAGCTCATTAAGATGTCTTAGCCTCCTAGAAGGTATCAACTTTATTAAGTACAGAGTTCTGGCAGTAAAAACAAATGCAGCGTGGCATGGAAATACTGTAATGTCCCCTGGTTCACTGTAGCATCTTGTTTACAGGGAAGCAAACACAAGCAATGAAATAAATTGAGCTGGCACAGCCTGACTGCTCTCTGAAAACCCTGATGATCTTCACAAAGTTCAGGGCTGGGCCTTCTGAATCTTTTGTGTTCCTCTAAAGGGGTTCTGGGTGCTTTGCTGTTGAAATAAGGGTTGAATAACATCACTTAGAAATCCTTGAAGGCTGTGCAGGACCTTCTGCTGCTGTATTGCTGAGAGATGGTTTAACCAAAGAGATATCTCAGAAGCAGTGTAGGTGAGGGTCCCCTCCAGCCACCCACAGCACAGTTTGTCACTGATGCCACTTTAGTGCCTACTGTGTCACCACTACTTGTGATAACAACTCAGTTAAAACCCTTCTTTCTTCTACATCTGCTTTGCTCTGTGTGGCTCAGTAATAAACTGTGTAGCAGTGGTTGTGCACAACTAAAACATCCCAGAATAGGAGTTTGCTGTCTCCTGTTTTGCCAGACAGAGATAATGGTGTATGGACAAACCAGGAGGAGCATGGATTGTGCAAACTAAGGATTTCTCAATACTCTGTCTCACCTGGGTAGCAGATTTCATCCTTGCAGCAGCTTTGGCAGTCTCTGTCTGCTTTTTGAGCTGGTGTTGGAAAAGATTTCATATGTATGTGGAGTCTGTTTCCAGTTTGGGCTTCATGAATCCTTTGTGTACAGAGCTCAAGTTCTCACTTCAGTGGTTTTGAAGTTGTAAATTGTCTATTGGTAACTGCTTGGGTTTGGAGTGGTTTTTGGTGTTGTTTTGCTTTGTAGCTTTTTTGCTTTTCCCCTTCCTTTGAGAAGGGCTTTTTGTAAAGTGCAGCTAATTCTGGCATCTTGGAAATATCAGAACAACACATTTTGGTTTTACACTGATGCACTAAGGTCAAAATAGTATTTCTATTTGAATAGATAAGCATCTAATCTTTGTTAATATCTACAGATTAAAAGCTACAGGAAGAAAACAGGAATTTTTAATGCTGCTATGTTGGTGAATTCTGGCTTGTTTTGGGTGTTATGTCTGGAGGTATTTATGCTGCTTTCTGACCATGGCACTGTGAAAGGAGGGATCAGTGCTTTTTTTGGTGTTTCCAAAACTTCAGTTTCCAACCTGTTCATTGAGGTTGGAGTCTGGTGTCTGTTCCATATTTCTGAACAGTAGTTTTTTCATATTGCTGTGTCAGTTGGCATGATTCCCTTCAGTATCATTGTATCTTATTTACTTGATGTGTGCATCTCTTCAGATCACATACTCCCCCAGGGAATCAGGGATCACTTATCCACCTCTTCAGTTTTAGCTCACTACTTTATTCCTGCAATTTGATGTGCAGTGTAAATATCATTGTTGTATGAGCACTAATGTGCAATTTAAAACCAATAAATACCCCATTTGCTGAAGGCTAATAGTCTATTAATTTTGTGCTGCAATATCACCTGTTCCTTCGATGAAGAATTTGTTTTCTGAAGAGGTGATTCTGTGATCTTTGCTCTGCCGTGCATATTCTGGAAAGGTGGCATCATTTCAACTCTATCATTTCTTTTTGGGCAACCTCAGCTCTCTGATTTAGCCTGATGGCCAGACTGACCTCCCATGCCAGGGCAACCACTTGCCTCAGGGTGGAAACATGGCAAATTCCTTCAGCTATGTCATTAAAAAGAAGTGATACAGTTAGAGATGTTGTTATTTACTCACTGGGACATGAAGGATCTGAAGAAAGGCTAGTTAGGTGTGGCTATAAAAATTTAACCAGTGTATTGCAAAATTAACTCTGACATGAAGTAACAACCACTTTCACACTCTGCCCAGAGAGTTTTAAATACAGAGATTCTCATGTGCTAAGGCCCTTCTGAAAAGTTCAAAGAATTTTGAGAGAACAACTAATGTTTTAACATTCCCAGTTTCCACAAGGAGTTTCAGCTTCAGCCAATGGAGCTTTAACAGGAGCAGAAAATAGGAAGCATAAATAAGTGCAATAAAAGGACTTTTGCTTTATTTTAAAATACAAAATGATATGTAAAGGATATAGATCTATCCAGAAGGGAATTTCTAACATGTGATATTTTATTATTTCCAGTATTTTCTCTTCAATAGTGAGGGCCAAAAGTACAAGTCAAGTTCCAAGTGACTCTTGTGGGTAGAGAAACAAAAGATCCTTTGAATGGGGTGTTAGTCTGAACAGAACGCAACAAAAAATCCCGGTGTGAAACCACTGAATTTAAACCAGTTTCTAAGCTTGAATCAGCAGGATAGGAGCTTTGGGAATGGCTGTATCTCTTGTTTAGTTATTTTGCAAGTAAGTCACCAATCACCTGATTGTTTGAACAAAATCAATATTTGGGGATTTTTTAAAAAAAGGTAATATTTCCTTGCCTCTAGCCATAGCCTGACAGCAGCATATAACTTTCAAGAAAGCACTGAAGTCTATGAACCAAGACCGGGAAAAGCAGCAGGGAAAACGTGCATTTGGCTCAACATTTGAGGACTTTTTCCATTCCTTTCCCAGGATTCCTGCACAACTTTACCTTGCTCCTATTCTGTCACTGCAAGCAGTGTTAGTCCTTAAGGGCATGTTGTTTTCTTTTGGTTTTTGTTTTTTTTTAATTTGAAAATTTAATGGAATCAGTAAAATGTTTGGCTGGCATTTTTCCAGTGTTTTTATTTCCCACTCTAAATTAAAAGGTTACGATGATCCTCACCTTATAAAGTAGTCTATAAAAAAGTGCTCAAAATGTTCTGTACACAAATAGGACAAGAAGAGAACAAAGTATATTGAGTGTCAGAAATAGTGGGCAGAAGTAGAGCCTGTGATGACTTCATATCTGGAAGGGATGTCTCCTGTCTCTGTTTGTTTAGAGGTTTACAGGAACATTGGATTTCTTTCCCTGGATTTCAAATCTCTGTAGGTTTTGGATAAGCAGCTTGTTAGATGATGGCTTTGCAACACTGCCAGTCTTCTGTCATGTTGATGAGAGAATGATAGGATAATTAAACTATTGATAATACTAGGAATTCAGTCATAATTTAGTTAACTTCACTCATATTCCAGTCACCATTTTTATTTCTCTCTTATAATGATTCTATACTTCAAGATTAATGTGACATTTTGGGATAGGGGGTTGTTAAAGCTGTCAGCTAAGAACCACTGCTTTAACAAGGTGCTTGGAAAACAGTGGCAGTTTGTAACAGGTAAGAAGTAAATTAATCTTCCTGCTGGCTTTGACAACTCCTTGCTCTCTTTATCAGTCAAAAGTGCCTTAAATATGAAGTGGCCTATGGGATACATTGTGCAAAATATATCAAGAGTTAAAAGAAAAATATTTGCACTATTAACATTAAATGCTCCTCATTCTCATCGTCTGTACCATGATAACCATTATGGTTTAATGATAATGGTTATTGTTGGTGCACATAAATTACTGGTGAGCTAGGAGGGATGCTTTTAAGCTTTCCTAAGTCTTGTCTTTACAAGGTAGCAAGTAGAGATGCATGCATTGCTTTCACTGATTGCAGCAGCATAAAACTATTCAAAGCAGTTGCAATATTTGTGGTTGCCTGCAGACAAACTGATTTGGCCAAAAGACAAAAATGGGCACATGAGGTCTCATTTTGAAACCTACCTAAGAAAAGCATGTGATGGATTTGAGCTCAGAAACAGAACTGGAAGGGGAATGGGAAGCTTTGTGTATTTTTAACCTGACTTTGGGAGTGTTTGAACATGAGGACTGTTGTGCTGAGCATCTTGAAGTGGCTTATTTGTACACTTGTGTATTTCTCTTAATTTCCTCTAAGCCATGACAACAAAGGACTTTTCCTCTGCATCCCAGGCTGAGGCCAGGGTGTATTTACATGGGTGTTTCCCTGGCAGACAGAATCCATAAAAACACATTTCAGAAATAAAGCAAGAAGATTGTAGCTATTTGTGGCATTGCTCAAGGATCATAACAACGTTCAGCTGTCTTTGAAGGCTTTTTGAAAAGCTTAGATATTTCCAAATGTATATTTTTGCTGTTTGTTTACCTTTTTAATCGTTGGGTGACAGTAAATCTTTAAAGTGCCCTTCTCAGCTTTCTTCTGTAAGGTACCACAAATAAAGCTGAAGGTTTAATCTGTAAATCCCTTTGTCATGTCCCATAATAAAAAGGTGAGCAGAAGGTAGTTAAAGCTATTTATCACAGCATGCTTGGCAAGTCTGGGATGTGTTAAGTTACATAAACAGGAAACTACTTGTTCTCCATTCTTTATCTTGTAAGACAGAACTAAGACCAAATGTAGCACAGAACCTTCTTGCTTTAGAAAAATACTGAAGGCTGGTACTGTGTGGTTTTTATTTTATTTTTTAAGCTCAGAAGCTGTTGAAGAGAAGTTAGGACACTGTGCCTTTGCTTCCATTAAAAATTCTTTTCTATACAGGATCTTTAACAAGTATAATTTGCCTTTCAAAGTGATTTGTGGTTTATTTTTTTTTTTTAACTGTCTGTCAGGAAATTACTGTGTGTACCTGGTCATTTCAAGCACTTATGGTGCATGTTAAATACACTCGATAAGCATTTCATTTAGCATTAATGGGATAATTATTGTATGTTGAAATACTGATTTATGACAAAAGACACTTTTACTAGGATCTGACATTTGTTCAATTCATTAGTTATGTTAGATAGCAATTAAATTTTACAAGGTTATTTTAAATTGATTGGTACAGAATTTTTGCAACAATAGTGACTAAGAGATGTGCAGTGATACATCAGCTACAGTGCCATGTTGACCAAAAATTAATTTTAACTCATGTCTGGACATTCAGCTGCTAACTATAGCTACTCATTATTTACTGTATGTTGTAGAATACAACACAGTGTAGGTATAATGGCAATTTTGGTCAAGAGTGGTTTAAAACTAAATTCTATTGAAACCAGTGACATGGTGCATTGGGATCTCTTAATTGCACAGAAGAGCTACATAGCAGAATGAAAAATGTATCAGAAATTCTGTTTTCTCTGAACTGTGATGCAGACAGACATAAAGCCTGCTGGGTTTTGTGAAAGGCACTTTTAGCACCTCCAGCTTTAGTCTTCTGTTTTCTTAATCTCCTTTACTTTTTGGAAGAGCTTTGGGGAGTTAATGTTTCCTTCTAAAATTCCTATTCAATAATGCATAAAGTCCCTGTTCATCCTGCGAAGAGCCAGAGCAAGTGAACACTGCTTTTCTTTTCAGAATAAGGGTGTGTTGGACAAGAAGATGACCTTTCATGTCTGTCACTGCCTTTGAACAGGGCAAGTTCTCAGCATTCCCAGAGGGAAGAGTAATCCTGCATTGGGAGAGGGATGCTGAGCTAAGGAGAAGGGAGGCCAAGGAGCAGTTGTGTGGCTTGGATGGGACTCCTGAGCTACCTTTGGACCTTCTGCCAAGGTCTTATGTCAGTGAACTCCCTGTGGATGTTTGAAGGTCTGGAAGGCAATGGGAAAATTCAGGCTGCCCTGGGAAATCCTTGTTCTTCCAAACAACAGGGACAGCAGTTGGTCCTGAGTAGCTGGGAGCCAGGTACTCGAATGCTTTCCTCTTTGGGTTGTTGCTTCCTATTTCTTTTCTTTCACATGCCTTAGAAGCTGTTGAAATTAAACTGCTGCATAGCTTGCTTTTTTTTCTCTTTTTCTTTTTTCTCTCTTTCAAAAAAAAAAATAAAAGGCAGGTATAAAGGGCATGGGATACTGAAATGGGAGAATACTCCAGACACCAAAAAAGAGCAAAAGAAACCTGACTTTTGGGAAAGGAACTGAAATAAAAGCTCTTCTATCCAGCATAAAGTCTAAGCTGTGAATTCAGAAAACTATTATTTCCAAGGCTTTTACATCTGTTTTTTACCAAGAATGTTATTCTATATGCTATACTATATTAAGGTGAATTTTTGCAACTGTAGTATTCTTGATTGCATGGATACTTTGGAATCATAGAATCATAGAATCATAGAATAGGCTGGGTTGGAAGGGACCCCAGAGATCATCGAGTCCAACCCTTGAACAACTACCGCCACAGTCATTAGACTATGGCACTGAGTGCCACATCGAGTCACTTTTTAAATGTCTCCAGGGACGAAGCGTCCACCACCTTCCCAGGCAGCCCGTTCCAATGTCTGATCACCCTTTCCGTGGAAAAAATTCTTTCTAATATCCAATCTGAACTTCCCCCGGCACAATTTAAGACCATGCCCTCTTTGTCTTACTGAGAGTTGCCTGGGAAAAGAGACCAACCCCCGCCTGGCTCCAACCTCCTTTCAGGGAGTTGTAGAGAGCAATGAGGTCTCCCCTGAGCCTCCTCTTCTCCAGGCTGAACAGCCCCAGCTCCCTCAGGAGGATCTGTGTTCGAGTCCCTTCACCAGCTTGGTTGCCCTCCTTTGGACCTGTTCGAGGACCTCAATATCCTTCTTGAACTGAGGGGCCCAGAACTGAACACAGTACTCAAGGTGTGACCTTACCAGGGCTGAGTACAGGGGCAGAATCACCTCCTTGGACCTGCTGGTGACGCTGTTTCTGATACATGCCAGGATGCCATTGGCCTTCTTGGCCACCTGGGCACACTGCTGGCTCATGTTCAGCTTCCTGTCAATCCAGACTCCCAGGTCCCTTTCTGCCTGGCTGCTCTCCAACCACTCTGTGCCCAGCCTGGAGCTCCCCATGGGGTTGTTGTGGCCAAAGTGCAGGACCCGGCACTTGGCCTTGTTGAAGCTCATCCCATTGGAGTCAGCCCCTCTCTCCAGTCTGTCCAGGTCCCTCTGCAGAATCCTCCTGCCTTCCAGCTGATCAACACTTCTCCCCAGCTTGGTGTCATCAGCAAACTTGCTGATGATGGACTCAATCCCCTCATCCAAGTCATCAATGAAGATATTGAACAGGACTGGGCCCAGTACTGATCCCTGGGGGACACCACTGGTGAGCGGCCGCCAACTGGAAGCAGCCCCGTTCAGCACCACTCTCTGGGCCCGGCCCTCCAGCCAATTCTTAACCCAGTGCAGAGTACGCTTGTCCAAGCTGTGGGCTGCCAGCTTTCTCAGGAGAATGCTGTGGGAGACAGTGTTGAAGGCCTTGCTGAAGTCCAGATAGACCACATCCACAGCCTTCCCCTCATCCACCAGGCGGAAGTAATTAGACTCTGAGCAATTAAAAAAAGGAAGTGTTAGTTTTATTTTAAAAAGGGCTTAATTCATATTTTCTGTTAGTTAATTGATTTGTATAAAAAAATGAAGAGAAATAAAATGCCCCAAAGTGTGTCTGTTACAGAGGTTTAGTCCCGCAGCATTAATTTTGTCTGTTTGTAGGTATCCTAATGAAATTCCTTGTATTCTTTCTTTCTCTGCTCCTGTTCGCATACAAAGGATTTTATTAGTGTATCAGTAATTTGCCATCTAAATTCCCTTGAGGAACTGTAATTTTCCCTGCACCTTTTTATGCAGGTGTCCCAGGTGTCAGTATTCAAAGTCTAATGAAGAAACCTCAGGTTCACAAAAGATTTTCTCCTGTAACATCAAGGCACTTCTTTTATATATATATATACTTATGAAGAAATGCAAAAGCTAATGTAATTGAAAAGGAAGGTATTGCAGAAATCGTTTTCTCTCCCAAACAGGCATCTTCACTCAGAAAAAATGGCAAATTGAAAAGGGAAAAGTTTTACTTGCAGGACAGGGCCATAATGGGTCGTAGGATTCATGTGAATTAATGAAGTTAATTCAGTGCATTCTTTACCTTCCCATTTTAGCACATCTTTTCTGTGTTCACAAGTTCCTGATCTGTCTGATTCTAAGAAGGGAGCAGTAGGGAGAGCATTACCACCAGGGAAAGCTGTTTGCTTTTTCTCCTATGAGAATTATAACTTGTGTCACTGTTACACCTCCTGAGGCAAGGGGCTTGCCCAGGCATCCAGGAATAATTTTTTATTGTTGCATGCAGGTTATTAATTAAAACTGGCAGTGATATCTTCTGAGTGCTCCATACTGAGCTTCATAATCTCGTCCCTAGCGCAGACTCCTCAGGTCCATGGGTGGCAGCACCCGTGGTTATTTTCTTGTCCATTTAGGCTGCCAGTCATGGGAATAACTAAAGGCTATTAAGACAGACTCCTGACACTTTACAGTTGTGAGTCCAAGCTTTTAGATCTTCAAGAAGCAGCTCAGCTGCCACTCTAACCTGGCAGTTCCCAGCAGCTTCCCAAGGAATCCTGCTCTGCCATGCGGAGTGTGTGTGACTGATTGGGATACGTGGGGAATCCTGGTGGCAGCTGTGGACTGAAGTATTTGGCATTCATTAGAGCAGGACTGCATGGGAGGCAGTCATCATTAGCTGAATGTCCTGCCTGCCTGCTCCTTGAATGGGGTTTTGTGGCCTTGAAATGCTCTTTTGATGCTGCTCGAGTGACTGTGTTGGATGCAAGCTGGAGCAGTGCCAGGAAGCAGAATGAGATTTCCCCTGCCCCTGGCTCAAGGATGCTGTGTAAGGCACTGTGGGGAGTAGGAGAAGGAGGAGATGCACACTTAGACCCTTCCGGTGTGATCTGGGGCAGTTTTCAAAACCAAACTATTGTGGGGGTGTGGTGTTGGGGCACTGAACCAATTGTGGATGAAAGCAGTGAAGCATTTTCAGCTCGATCCCACAAAGTAAAGGGCTTTGTTTCATACCTGCTTTTTTTCTGTTTTAATTAAGGTCATGGAGAGATGAAAATGACAAAATCTTATTAACTCTAAGTGTCCTTTCACCTGCTTCAGCACCTCAGCTCCCTTTCTGTATTCTTCTAGCTCAGTTGAAGTTAAAAGATGGGATCTTCTGATCGTGCCTTCCCTTTCATCCTCCCCTGCCAGAGTCAGGAGATGGAAATGGACCAAAGGGAGATTGGAAATTCAGTTTCCTGAGGATGGCCAAAGCTGCTGCTTGGGCTGATCAGGCAGAGCCCTGTGGAAGCTGCTGTGCTGCTGCAGCCCCAGATCCTGTCACTTTTGGGGACAAGAACTGCTGGTCAGCATCTGCCCATAGCCCCCGACTGAAAGCCAAGGTCCTGCTTTTCTAATGACAATTTGTGGTACAATTTGACTGTAGGGTGTGGGGGTAAAAAGAAGGAAGCTTGGGGGTTTGGTGAAAAACAGCTTTTCTTGATGTAATATGGCAACAATAGGGTTAAGCTGTAAACTACAACCTTAATAGTAAGATTCTGGATTTTCCCTTCATACATAATTTTTATGTATGTTTTTCCTGTTATACAGTACTTGTGTCACAGAGATCAGGTCTTTGAACTTATTAAATGAAAAAAAAAAAAAGATTCATACTATACTTCTTAATGGCATAGAGTCTCTGTAATAAAATATCTTTGTTAAATTAATAATTATGTTAAATTTTTCTGTAACTGTATGAGGTTTAATGGAGCAGTAATGTAGTTTATGGAGAAATTCCCTTTACAGAATTCTTTTTTAAAATATTTCAGTAGAATAGCATTTAACTTTTTTTTTTCTAGGAAATCTGTTTTAGTGGGAGTTTTGCTAGATTCAGACAAAACTTACCATTCCAACGCAAATAATGTTTTCCATTTTTAAAGTTAAAGCTTGAATGCTTTATCTGTTGAATAATTTTACTTGTACTGGCTTTTCTATGCTCATATCACTTGCAGCTTTTATTTAATATAAGGGAAAGGATATTGATATAAAGTAAGAAAATCCTACCTGGGAGTTGATGCTATAACTTGTTCCAAAACAACAGTCTAGTGACTATTCAACACAATAGTTTTCCCAGAGAAAACTGGCCCTATTTATGTATTATTGTTACCTGAAGATTGTAAAGAAGAAAACTAAAGTAGCTTTAAAGTTACCCATCAAAATAGAAAGGGAAAACAATAATTTCCTTTAACCTGGAACCTGAACATAGAAATGCAAAAAAAAAATAAAAAAAAATACAACCTCTTGCAGGAGCAAGTTTTAACAGTCCATCTGGCTTATAAAATTTGAAAAAGCTTACCCTCAAGTGAAGAACAGGATGGAAATAAAGTATAGCAGGTTCCACTCCCTGTAAATTCTTAGCTGTTGTCCACAGGGGCCTGGGAAGCTTCAGCTTAAAAATTTTGGCTGGTAAAAGGGCAAGTCAAGGCAGGGAGAGCTGGGGGAAAGCTGAGGCTGCTTTTAAATACAGAGATTTGGTACAGTGCCCATAGAAACAGGCATCCTGCTGTGGTAACATGGTCAGAACTTGGGCTTCACAGAGGGGAAGGACCTCAGAGACAGTGGTGGAAATAGGATGAATGGGGAGAAATCTTTTTTTTTTCCTAGAAAATGTTTATTTTCCCCTTTGCACTGGAGCTGAGGGCAGGAGGATGGAATGTGCTGCATCAGTGAGGGTGAACAATGTGCTGATGGGCTCCAGAGCCTTCCCAACCTGGTGCCAGTTGGCAAACTGGGCTTGTGTTCAAGGAGCAGTCAAGAGATTTTGGGATGAAATTGTTTTGCAAACAGTGATTTTTTTTATTTTTTTTTCCATGTGATTTAAATGATAAGTGTACAACATCTGGCTGTGGTTTTGGAATGGGAGCTCAGGCATTTGCATGCTCTGGTCCCTCCAGAATTGATTATGTTCGTGGGGGATGAACAGTGGATGAACTCTGTAAGACCACTACATCTGTGGTTCCTAATATCTTCTATATTGATTATTCTGTAGCAGCCCAGAACAGATATTTTAAAATCACTTAGGAACATTAATTTCAAAGAAGTTTGCTGGAAATTTCTCTCTGCCTGACTTTCATAATTGCATCCAATTGCATTCTTGGTGTTTTCCAACTCCTTCATAAATTCCTCACTGTTGTTTCAGTCAGGGAGGGTGTACAGCCCTGAGACCAGAGGGACAAGATGATGGGCAGCAGGAAAAAGCTACCTCTGAGCCTCTTAAACTCCATTTCCACACTGTAGGAAAAGAAATGAGAAACTGGTTTTGTTGCCTTGATCCTGGGAGGGTTCAGCAGGGGAGCCAAGTGCTACCAGTGTGCAGAGGCTGCATGAACACAGCTCTTCTGCTCCTGGCATGGTCTGAGCTGCCAGGTCTCTGCAGGGTCATCTGGTTTGTGGGACTTCCCCAGCAATCCCTGGTCGCTCAGAATTCCTTGCAGAGGAGGATTGCACTTTTGGAAATCTGGAAACTCTGTGTGGGTGAGAATGATTCAGCTTGGGATGGATGTGGTGCAGTGCTGGGATTTTATTGGTTTTTTTGTTTTTGTTTTTTTTTTCTTTGGAAATTTGCATTATGCCCTGTTTTTGAGATTGGATCTGAAATAATCTTTATTTCAACTTCTTTCTGCAATGACAGAAAATCAGAAACAGATGAAGCACAATAATATAAAAATCCCCACATTTAGATATGACGCAGAACACTCCTGTAACAAAACCCAAAGTGCTTCCAGTGTCACCCTGTGCAATGTGAAATACATTTCTTGTCCAAAGCAGGGTTAACTTTATTTTCAGTGGGCACTTCCTAAAAGTCTGTGCTGGGTTTGTTTCCCATTGGAGTTCAGAACCTGGAGGCTTTCTTCTTGAGAAGTGCAGTGGCTGACGGGCCTGCAGTGATGGCTCAGGACACCTCCAGCTGCCCCACAAATTGTCACCAGAAATGAAGTAAGAGAATAAAGTGATTCCCTGAGAGGCAACAAAAGCAACAAAATCATCTGTACAAAGGGATTTCATTTCAGTGGCAACTGTGTGTTCAGAAAATCACAGATTTTGAGTCGCAGTCAAATCAGCACTTGTAAAAAGAGGAGCAAGAGATGGATCATATGGTAATTGTACTGGGGAAAAAATGTGTAACAGTTCTGGTAATAGAAGTGATTGATGGTTTCTTTATGAGCAGCTGAAAAATAAGTCTCTCAGGAGCACACCAAAGTATGGGAGATCCAGAGTAAAAATGTATTCTTGAAAAGCACTTTGTATAATGGACCATTTTGCATCAGAAATAACTTCTGGATTTGTGTGATTCAAACCAAGGAATTGTTCCTTAGTTACTGTATCCCCTCATTTTCTCTCTGTTTATGGTAGCACATGCAGTTCTATTCTATATTCTATAGATTCTTGATTTTAAACTCCAATTTCAATGCCATACCCCAGATCTGACAGGAAGCTTGCAGCTCAGAGTTGTGTGATTTTTACTGAGGCAAACTCCCATGTGTAGAGAACTACACAGGTGAGGGGGGTGCCACACAGTAGTAAGTGTAAGTAGTGACTAGTAGTGAGTGTGTAAGCAAGTGCTGCAGGGCTGTAAGGGTTGATGTGTGCCCTGAAAGCAGGAGCTACAGGGGATGCATTTCCAGATGACTGTCACTGAAGTCAATGGTAAAGAGTTCATTGATTTCAGTGGACCAGGATCATTTAGTCTTCAATTAGAATATGACCTTCATCCTCTTGCTCTAATTGGCATTTCTCTCTTCTGTGAGTGCTGCTTGTAATTTCTTTCTCAGTGGAACTGTGTGACTGCTTTTAGATTGGAGAAAAGTAAATCAAAGGAAATACCTTCCTTTGCTTAATGTCTGTAACAATGCGAATCTTTTATTTAATACAACCCATTAGTTGTCTTGCTTGCTCATCTGTTATCTATTTTTTTTTTTTTTTAAATTCAGAAGCTATAGATTTGCTTCATTAGTCTTTCAGTTTTCCTCTGGGTCCTATAGTAATTCTTAAAGGAAAAAAGCAAAAAAGGGGTTGTGTAAAATGTACAGAGGCAAACACAAGAGTTGTTCATCACATGAAATTTATTTATTTTATGGAAATACGCAGTTCTGTTTCTTAAAAGTCTTTAAATATGTGATATTTTCTAAATGTGCCAGATCACTTCAGCCCAAGTGCCATTCAGTGCTGCAAATTTTAGTTTCTGACTTTTCATCATTAGTGGTTATTCCCCTGATCATCTTATTAGCCTTGAGTATAAATACTACATTTATCTCCCTGAATAACTAAAAGTCTGTGATGCTTCTTAAATACACAAGGATATTCAAAGCTATTTTTTCGGAATAGGAAATAAAATGAATGAATTTCCCCAAATTTATATTGACTATTAAAAGATACTGCATTTCTGTACAAATTTGTCCACAATTTCGGTGCTGTTATAGCAAAAACTGAGTGTGGTCCAAAGACATTTTTTTCTTTATTGGTCTATGATGATGGATAACTACATAACTATACAAAAATGATAAGTTAGAATGTTCAAGTGTTATTTTGATGATGATACTTCTATACAGAGACTGTTCCATGAAAACTGAGGTGACTAGCAGAAGTTTTAATTGCACTTTTCTATAGTTTTCCTGTTTTTTTCCTCAAATATTCAACACTTGTGTCTTTTTGTGCAGTCTCTGTGTGAAAATGGTTTCATTGTCTTTAGTGATCTTCCTTTGCTGTGCTAAACTCTGCATTTACAGGGGCTCTATGAGTTGCTCATATCATGTGGGTATTTACAAATGTTTCCTCTCCTTAGAGCTGGACAGGAAAGGTGAAATTCATTTGGCATTTATGGCTTTTTTTTAGATAGGATTTTATTACAAGGTGCTTATAAAGTTAGGAACAGCCACTGACTGCTGCTTGCATGAGCCTTTACAGATTGAATTAGTTTCTGGCTTTGGTTTTGTGTTGGTGATGGTGACAGGGTATTTATTTTTTTGGGGGGGGGGTTGATTGAATGATTTTGATTGGAGTGGTTTGGGTTTTTTGGGGGGGTTTTTTGGGTTTGTTTTTTGTGTGTGTTGCAGGTATTTGGGTTTTTATTTATTCTTTTATTGTTGTTTGCTTGGGTTTTGGTGTTTTTTTGGGGGGGTTGTTTTTTTTCTAGGTTCTTACCCCACCTCTAGTTAGTCCTTGGTATTCTAGTTTACAAGTAAGGGTAAGGTTGGTTTCAACCTTACTAAGTAAAGCAGCAAATATTCTGGTCACAGTCAAGATTACCCTGAGTTTACATTACCAGGGTAAATGTAGTTTTTTGTTTTATTGCTCTGTAACCGAGCAAAAAACTCACTAAATTTATAACCAATTTGAACCAGGCTGCTTTTAATGGGACAAGGGACAGACCAGAGAAGGTGGGACCTGAGATAAGAAAATAGCAGTGAGGATTTTATTAAAAGATTTAAATGTAAGGTCACATCAGGGAGGGTGCAATTTATTGAACAGTTTGTTTTAACTGCCAACCAGATGCTTTTTCTCAAGGTTTCTGAGGATTTCTAGACATTGAATTCTCCCAGCATACTTGTAAGTTTTAGAAATGCTTACCATCCATTTTTATAAATGATCACTGAGACTCAGTAGGGGTTATGTGATTTATCCAGTGAAAACAAGAATAATGGAACACTGGAATCCTGTTTTTTAACACTAAACATAGGTATAGTGTGTGTTTTATATATATTTATATAGTGCTTTTGTGTGTGTGTATATATACACATAGAGTGAAGCTATATAATTTATAAATTATATTTTATAAATCTATTTTTTCCTAACTCTCTTGTTCTGTTGGTAATCAGATTAATTTTTTTTTTTTTTAATCCTACTGAAAGCTTATGCTTTCCTCAAATATCACCAAATACTATGAAACATTTGTAGCTGTCCTAATTCTGGCTCATAAGTTGTGCTAAAAATTTCTCCTTCGATTGACAGCTTTCTTTGCCAGATTATAATATTCCCAGATGATTATTTATCTTAACTGCAGGGCTTTTTCTGAAAAGTACGATTAGCAGGATGTGTTTCAAGCTACTACTAACATTTTGCCACAGAATGTAATTTCTTTAATGTTTTCTGAGCAAAGAAGGTAATTTATGTATTTTTGAAAACTCTGTTGCTAGGAGTATATTTCCATCCCTTTCTTTTCTTTCCTTCTCCCCCAAGGCCAATAAGTAAAAATTAAAGATGTGAGTAAATCCAGAGCTAGGAACAGCCCTGCCATTTAACTGTGTGGGAATCTGGATACGCAAGCAGTGGTTTTTGTTAAAATATAATGATTTACAAAATAATACCATGCAGAGAAGGAGAGAAGGGGAAAGCAGGAGGACTGGGAGCAGAGTTGGGGATTTCTGTAGCTCTGAGCCAGGCTGTGAACCACGGGGCTGATGTAGAAAAGGTTTCACTTCATAGTTGAAACCAGAGGGAAGTGAAGGTCACGCTGGTTTCCAGCATGGCCATTTCATTTCCATTGGTTAGGAAATCCAGTAAGCTATAAAGGAGAAAGCAGTTGTTTTTATACCTCTTCATTTATCAGCACTGATTGAAAAGGCAGGGAGCAATCTTCATGTAGCTTTTATAGAACTTTATAAAGATAAAACCCCTATAATATATCCTTCACTCCCAATACAGCAGCTGACGTGTGCTGAAGTGTGATTAAATTATTGGGGGAGGAGAAAAAAGGAAGTTACTGGAAGGAGCTGTTAAAAAACACTAAAAAGAGATGTTGAAGTCTGGATGTGTTTGGTTTCCATGAGCTCAACAGTGTGGTAGGAGGTAAAGCAGCAGATCCAAGCAGAAGGAGGATGCAAGAAGAGAATGAAGCTAGTCCCAATTTCACACTGGTGTGGTCTGGCCATTTTTCAAGGGTTTTTTGGAAGTTGAATAAAAATTTGAAGAAGTTAAAACTGTCTCAATGTGCACTGAACAGTTCCCAGGTATTTATTAATTGCAAGCATGGACTGTGGTGGTGAGAAAGAGATAGAAAAGGATTTTCCAGATCAAACAGAAAAAGAGTTCTGCTGCTCAGAATTAGGAAGGCAGAAACTCTTGTTTCTGCTTACACTTGATTGTTCTGACTTCAGATTTCATTCAAACAGTGAGAAGGCTGAAATAACTACACAGCTACTTTGGGAAATGTCATAGGCTGTTCTGTTCAGCTGGATAGCAAATCTGTTTTTTAAAAATAATGAAATTGAAGGTTCTGAGTCTGCCTTTATTGTAAACTTTCCATTTTAGAAAACTCTCCCATGAATTCTTTGAATTTAAAGATACTAAAGTATGGAGTGGAGAAGATGGAGTGGTTTAGAAGACATAGGTAGAATTTTCATAAAGCAGGGAAATGTTGGTTGTGCATGTTAGACCATTAATGATCATTTTCACATTTACCAATTAGCAGAAGGCAATGTAGCTGTCTAAACTCAAGGTAATATTTATTTTAAGTTGAATGGTTATTTTCAAACTGAAGCAATAGGAGATTGCAGCCTGCTTCTCTCTGTTTCTTTCTTTTCTTCCTTTTCGTTTGCTTTTAAAAATAAATAAAGGACTAAGGAGATTTACAATGACCAGAGTTTAATTTGTATTGGCATTTATATCTTCCCTCTGAGGTTTAGAAAAAATGGAATCAAATTAGGTCAGACACATAGAAATGAGAAAATATTGCTTAGAGCTGCATGAGCACTGAAACACCTAAATCCAACTTAAACAAAAGTGAGCTGGAAACTCAACCCAGAACATGAGATGTGGTCTGGGAGCCATGGAAATCTGTTTGTATTTTACTGAGTATTTCCTGAAGGCACTGAACTCCTCTGGGTTGGAGGGAAAGAATTTGGAATACCAAATTTATTTTAATAATAATAATCTCATCAACAATATTTGTATGGAACAAAAATAGTAGTTTAACTGCCATTGTGTAGGTGGTAAAGAACATGGTCATCTCATGCAATTTAAAACAGTATTAGATCACAAGCATTTTATATTACAAAATAGACTTGGCCTTAAAGGAAGCATAACCTGGATGTGGGGCAAAAATGCTATATAAGGAAGAAAAGGACCATGTACTGAATTATTTTCCTGTTCTAGATTGATTTTTTTTTCTTCTTCTTCTCTAAGCATTTTACATTTCATGAAAAATTAATTTGTACTGGTTGGTTGCTACTGCAATACCTTTTGTAATGATCCCTTGCCTGGTGTTTTAAACAGACCTTAATAAAACAAATTATAAGAGAAAAGCATGATGATTTATCATTACCTTTTGTGTTAATTAGCAGTGTGTATCCAGGTACTCCCAAGCTTTGTTATAAACTTTGTGTATCGAGTACAGCAGCATTTTTTCCACTGTGTGTGGCTAAAGTGATCCAAAACTTCCCATGAAGTGGGATAAATGCTTTGCTATTTCCATGTCAAGACATGATACTTGGTGTTTGACAACCAGAGCTCCATTTTTCCATATTCTGTCTCAGGGAAGGTGCTGATCATGTCATTATGATTTTTTTTTGGATCAGCCAGGGATGGCAGCAGTGCTGCAGGGCAGAGGAATTGTCTTTAGCCAAAGAAGTGGAAGACCTCAGTCAAAGAAGATCTTGTTGCAATCATCCTGTGCATCCTGTCAGTCAAGTAAATACTCTGACCATTATCTCCTGGCCCTGCTGGCTGATGATATTTTAAAAACTTTTAAGAGCTGGTTGTGGTGATAGGAGTTCTTGGCCAATGGGGAATTACCTGACCTGTTTTAAGGCAAGCTGCACTGCTTCTGTGTATCTGGAAAATGCACTGCTGGAAAGTACGAAGTTAGGCGTGTTGTCAGGTTTTTGTGTGATGAAAGGAGTGTTGAAAGAAATCTATTTAAATAACTCAAGTTTCTGTAATAGTAGCTTATATCAAATTCCATATATTTTAGTATTAATGACCCTAAAAGTAAAATCACTGGGTTTTTTACATGAAGATTTAAATCTGTAGTAGAGAGCTTATTCAAAGCCACACAGCTGAGGAGTTTCCTGCACAACCAGGCAAACAACCTCGATGGAAAGCATCCTGATGATCCAGCATCCATCCCCTCTCTTCCCTCACTGATGTGTGAGCATAATAAAACGTGGCAGCGTGACAGGAACCTTTTGGAAGCATTTAGTGCTTCAGATGGACTCTTTGTATTGCACTAGTACATTTTGGAGTTACTAGCCTCAAACATGCCAAATAGATTTATATTTAATTTGTAACAGAACAAGGAAAATATTGTCACAAGGAGGCAACCAAACAATCACAATATGTCAGCTTCTTCTTTCTCTCTTCACTTAGGACGTCAGAACCTTAATTTGGAGTCACACCTTGCCAAGAAATATATTAAATTATTCCTCTGAAGCTCTTCAGCCTCATGGATAAACCCTCTCCAATGACAGTGGTGTGGGTGAGGGGCAGGAGAGATCCTGGTGGCTCACAAGGGGAAAGTCCCTCTCCCTCAAAGCTCTTCTTTCTCTTCACATTGAGAAACACTTTTTTGTATGGCTTTCTGTACTCATTTACAGATTTTTAAAAAATTATTTAAAAAAAAATCATAATGGTATTTTTTCTGTGGGTTTTTTTTTGTTTGTTTGTTTGTTTGTTTTTGTTTTGTTTTTTTTCACCACTGGCCTTCAGGCAACCACTCTTTTGTTCTCTCCTATTATGGTATTTCTTCAAGTTTTAGGAATAATGTAAGTACAACCTGTCTTCCTTGACACTGCAAGTATATTAGTGTACAAGTAGTGTGTGGAAAAACCCCAAGCTGGTTCTTGATAATTTTTCCTTTGGTCCGTTGAACAACAGTGAATAGAGTGATAGTGATTTTTCTGTAGCTATCAATGCAACATGGAATAAATAGTCAGAAATATCAGTTGGGGGTTTTTTTGAGTTAACTTTTACTAAGACAGTCAGCTCAATGACTGAGGTGGTGTTTGACCTCAGCAGTGTGCTTTGTGAAGCTGGGTCTTCTCTTGGTGATTATACAACTTGGGTGGTACTCAAAGCTGTGCAGATGAATTCTGCTTTTGCAAAGGAGCATGACTTTCCTGCTCTTGATTTTTTATTTTTTTAAGTTTTCCATTACCTGAATCTCTGTGTTTTCCCAAAGTCTGGTTAATTGTTAATTCATTTAGCAAACTTTGCAGGTAGCTTGTGATTTCTGAATGGACTAAATTGGGCTTTTAATATAAGAGCTTTTTAAATAAGAAAATAAAGCACACATGTAAAAAGGGGCCAGCTGTGACTTACATAAAATTTGCCTTAACAGTATTGATTCTTATGGCTCCAAAAATAATTAAAAGCATGTCACTGAACTAAAGAGGGTTTTTCCTATTCACTTGAGAGCCAATTTAAATTACAAATGAAAGAAGGAGAAAGTGCCTTAAAAATTGATGTGTACATATTTGTACCATAGTGAAAAGATAGCAATTAGTGATAAGTGTTTTGCCTCAAAGTTACTTTGAATAGCACATGATGAAAAGCTCAGTGCAGAGCAAATAATCTTAAGACTTTCTGGAGAGAAGACAGAGAAGTTAATCTTCCCTCCAGGGCAATAATGTTCCAGGTGATACATTTACAATGGGTTTTGTCACATTCTGGTTTAATACTCCCAAACAATGGCTTTCCACTGCTTTTTTTCCCCTTAAAAGAGTTTCACAAATGATCTACTTAGCAAGGCTTAGACTTCCCTTAGAAGCTTGTGGATTTCCTTTCCAAATGAATTGATAGCATCACTTAGGATTGATTAGGGAGCTCAGATTTGGTACTGGACTGGAAAGATCCCTAACTAGAGAAGGCCATGGCATCAGAATACAATATTGGCTCCTTAGTCTACCTTGGTAGAGCATGAGAATTAAAATTAAAACTTAAAATACAGAATTTCACACAGAGAATGTGTGAAAAATCCAGTAACTGTCCCAGAATTCTGTTCACCTTATAAGACAGAGTAAGTTCTTGAAAACTGTTGGTTGATGAAATAAATAATTTTCTAATTAATAGTTGAAGAACATGGCAATGGTTATAATGAAGTCTCAACTGTTCTGTTGCTACCAGCATGTACAAAGAACTAAAATTACTCACTGATGGTTTCTATATTTTTCTGTCAAATTTACTGCCCTTACTTACGATGATTTTCAGATCTGTTAGGGGTGCTTCTAGATGTCTAAACTTAAACTGTGTTTTACTAGGCATGATGTCTCAGTTATATTTCTTGCTAGATAATTATTTCAGATGTACTTTTTTTTATTGATTCATTCTGATTCAATTGTGTATTATACTCTTCATCTATTTCTGATGCTTGGTTTTGTTTCCTGAGAATTATACAGTACAGTTTGACACTACATAGCAGAAACATGTTTGAAGACAGGTTGGTTTTTTTTTGTTTTTTTCTCCTGCATTCTGGTTTGGCAGAAGTAGGAATACTTCATGTCTGTCTTTCCCTGAATATATTTACTTTCCTGATGAAAATCTTCTCTGGCTGAGCTGGAAAATTTCAGACATCCTGTATTGCTGTCAGAGCCAATACTTTGGATGGACTGGAAAAATCCAGGTTTGCTCTTGAACCACAATGGGTTGAGAGATGAGTTCTTGTGCTCCTTAGTAAGCCCAAACAAAAAAGATGCACTGGGTATGACAGATGCAGCTGTGTCTGTATTTCTGTCTAGGTGAGCCAGGACTGCAATATATGAGCCTCAATGACATGGCAAAAATAAATCTTTAA
This sequence comes from Heliangelus exortis, assembly GCF_036169615.1. Classification (NCBI taxonomy): domain Eukaryota; kingdom Metazoa; phylum Chordata; class Aves; order Apodiformes; family Trochilidae; genus Heliangelus; species Heliangelus exortis. Next base: position 4,881,204 of record NC_092427.1, read on the forward strand.
GGCTCCAGCTATTTTTAGGATCTGCCTGGATGTGTGTTGCTCAGAAGCAACTTTTATTCACCTCATTATTTATGTGGTTTATTTATTATTGTGTTTATAGGTTTTCTTTCATGGAGAGGAAGATAGGGTGATGGGAGACTTGCCAAGTCAATTAAAAATTGGGAGAAGTATTGGTGACTCTGCTGTGTACCCTTAAATTACTGGGTGTCCCCAGGTCACAGAGGCTCCCCTGGCCTCTGGCACTGGCTTGGCCAGGTTCAGCCTTCCCAGTAAATGGCAAATGTGAAAGAAACTCAAAAAAAAGTCAGAAAACCAGAGTTTGGTTCTATTCCAGAGTAGATCTTATTACAGAAGGTCTTAGAGGATGCTTAAGTGGTGACTTCTGCAGTGGAGCCAGCTCCTTTACAGATCAACATGGCAAGTTTGAGCAACTTGTAAGCCCTTCCACCCCCTTCAGAGACTACTGAGAATATTTGCTGAATGCCAGCTGTGGACTGGCTCATTAAATCAGAAATTACTTGTGCCGATTTTGATGATGTTGGGCTTCATTTCAAAAGCTTGAGATGTTGCCCTAGTGTGGAAGTTGAATAAAAGGACTTCGAAATTAAAAAGTAAAATCCCCATAAAACTCCAGAAGTAAGCTGGCAATCAGAAAAGTACTGGCACCTTTCCATGATACGTAGTCTTATTGGAAAAAATGCAAATCATCTTTGGGCTGCAAGTTGCATTTGTGAAAGCTTTCAATTTTGTTAAAATGAATTACCTACAATTATCTTGTTGTTAATATGTACAAGTAGAGTACTAAAATACATTAAATATTCACAGTAATTTACCATCAATCAAGAAAAAGCAACCTTGAAAGACAAGGTAAAATCATATTAATGCGAAAGCAGTTTACATCTTACATGAGTAATTTGCTGTGAAAAATTCAAAACGGAAATAATAGTAGTGTGAGAGTGCTTACTGGTGAGGTGTGCGTGCAGGGGGTTCTTACAGCAGTAAGGGGTCAGATAGGTACTTTCCAAGTGTATAGAAAGGCAGAAGAGACAGACCCAGAAGAGGCTAACCCAAAATTCCCTTATAATGTAATATGAAAGCAGTGTCTGTCATTACACCAAGTTAAAATTAAAATATTCAGAGGTGCTGTGGAGCAATGGAGGGCCATGCATCCACCTTCACTAACTGGGGCTTTTCTTCCAAAAAAAAAGGAACACAGATCACTGTCTCACAAATCAACCTCTCTGCATGGTCATGCAGAAGCAAAGGAATGGGATGTCTTTAGCATGTGGCCACCCTGATCTTCCACTATAGGTTTAGCTCACATAACTGGTTTTATTTATATTTCCTCCTCCTTTTAGCCTCAGGCAGTCTGGATTTGCGCTGCCTAGCAGGAGCAATGTGGTGCTGATGTTTAAAATGTTGTGTGTGTTGCACTGTGTATAATCAGGTTAACCTTGGGTTTCTTGAGCTATAATTATTCAGAGAAAGGTGAAATTTTACAAGGAAGGGTGGCTTTGATCTAATGAGCACACTCCTGTAAACATCCTCAATCTGTTTATTCTCAGTCTTGTGATTTTATAAGGCAAAGAAAAAACTTAGTAACTCCTACAGCAGATACTTATTAATTTTCCTTGAATAGCCCAAACTTCAACTTTTCCAGCTTGCAAACTGTGGAAACCTTGTCAGTACAACTCCTGAAGACACCATCTCTTTACCCTGCACCTTTACATCCCTGATTCTTCAAATGAAGGTTGATATTTATTATAACAGTAAACCCCTGGAAGTTATTTAATGAGCAGAGCTGAACTTAAAGGATGTCATGTGCTGAAATAAGTTTATTGAGTCAGGTTGTAAGTGAGAAAGAGGGGTGTATTGTTTGAAATCTTGCAAGCAAATTTAAATAGCATGATGATTATAGCATTGCTGCAAGTATGTGAATAAGGGGAAGGTCCTACAAAAGCACCTTATCACTGGAGGCATGACTACTTGCATCATTCCAGAGCAAAGATGTAGGCTCCTAAATAATTCTTGTCCTCCTCTAGGCACTGCTGTATAGGCTGCTGTGACTTGAGATACCCCCTTGGCATTTTCCTCCACTTGATATGTGGCTGTGAAGCTTTGATCTTTGTATGAAGCTGACAAGTGTTGAGAGTGTTGCTGGAGTCAGGGGCTATTACTGCCTGGTTTATCTTGTCATGTCAGCAGCAAAAGGACAAATACTTGGTCAGATGGATGTTGCAGGTAGGATTTTGGTTACTAGAGCAAATGCTGTTCTGTGATTTAGCCCCTGTGTTTTCTGGTCCTTCAGTATTTCTCACTGTAATGTTTTTTTTTTAAAAAAAAAAAAAAAAGGAAACACTTTTTTTAATCTGATAGTGTGCAGAACTGGGTCATAAATTATATATGATTGTCAGTGATTTATGAATGTGCATGCTAAGCTGATGGAAGATGTTGAAATATGCTACATGTTAGTGTATAAAATTATTCAGTTGTTGTTTTTAGGGTTTCAGATTAGGCAATCACTTTAAATCAGTTTTGCAGTACTATTTTAAAATACTGTCATTGTTAACTTATGGTTTTATTCAATATCAGTATAGGGGAACTGCCATAGACCCTACCCTAAAATATATATATATATATATATATATACACACACACACAAACACACACACATATATGTAGGATTTCAGAGGCTGGCCTACTGATCCTTTCAACTGAAGTAATTTATACATTTTCTTGTCAAGCTCAGTTAGGTCAGTGCTGAGTTTATAAAAAAATCTTTAGATTTTACTATGTACCTAAGGTAGACCATTGAAATATTAATTTATGACACTCTTTGGAAAGCTTTTTATCACTTTTATATGCCACTGAATTAAGGAGGGGAAATATATACTATCTCACATATGAAGGCTGAGGTTACATATTGAGCAGATTTATCAAGCAAGAATACTAATGGAAAGCTTCTTATTAGCTCAACAACATGCTCAGATTTCTCTCACACAGCTTTGTGTTATCTTTCCTGTCCAGCCAAATGAAATATTTTGAGGCTTGAGGATTTTATTTATTCAGGAAGCTCATCCATGTTAAATTTACTTGAAAAGCTCTGTCGAAAAACATGAATCCATCTGATCTCAGTTTTTACCCAGGAAGGGGAGAATCTGGATGAAGTAAAACTTGTAACAACAACAAAAAAAAAAAACTTGTAAAAAAAAGTCTTGCTAACCCTTCTAAGCTCAGAACAGAAACTTAAATGTTTCTCTGTGGTCATTGAATGCTGAGAAGCCAAACAGGTAACTTACTTCACTGTCCAAGTAGCAGAAGCTTTTTGGTTATTTATGCTTATTTTCCTTTTTGCTTCCACCCTTCCAGATGTATTTTTTTTCCTCCAGCTTAGCATATTTCTCCTTATAAAAATACATTTGGAACATCTGGGTTACTTGTACCACAGCATGGCCTGGGAAGATTCAAAGGCACATAATTAATTGCAATTCTTGCAAACAGAATGTTCCCCACCCACAGTTAATCCATGATGACAATTTTATCCTCATTTGTTTCAGCTGTTTTGAAAGATAAAGTTGATTGTGACAGCAGCTGGACCTTGAATTTTTATCCTTAAGACATTTTTGAGGATTTATTGTGGGAAACAAAGGAAAGAAATGATAAATCTGTTATATAGTTTAGTCTCAGGGAAATAAATATATCAGGACTTGAAAGCACTTTATATTCTGACTTCTTTATTTGGAAACTTTGACTTGTGTTGCTTATGCAGCTGACTGTCCTATGAAAACACAAATCAAAATTACTTTAAATGACTTACTAATTATTACTTATTATGCCACATAGATGTTTTATCTAAAATTAATGTTTCACTTAGGCTTTATATTTAGATGGAGGAGAGGATACACTTGCATGTTGAACTTTTTTTTTACGTCTTAAAGTGGATTAGTGTGGTGGTGGTGGTGTTCATTTTATGCTGGCATTAAATGTTTAGGAGTGTCAGTCCTGGGTATTAATTTGATTGGCTTTGAGGCATTTTAATTTACTGTTCACAAATGCATTTAAAGTACTTATTACCCTTCTGTTGGACTCAAGTAAGATGTTTAATATGTGAATCATTGAATCAGTTCTTCCATGTGTTTTAGTGTTTCTAGATATTTAAAAATGATACTTGAAAATATTCCCTTCTTTTAGGAACAGTCTTCCATGGGAAGTTAATTCATGCTCCCCATTTTCAGAATGCCTGGAATAATTCCTCAAATACCAGTCTAAATGAGGTGTAGATTTCCCATTCCCTCAAATCCTGTTTATTCTCTTCCTTGCAATCCCATCTGCAGTGCTACAATTACCTGATTTAAGGTATACTTTTTTTCCTTTCTTTGTTTATTTTCACCAGTCTTTTTATTTTGTTCTTTATTGTTGATGCTGAGAAAATTGTATCATTTTGTCCAAGCTGGAATAGGTACTCTCTTCAAAGCACTGCACCTGCAGGTTCACTTTATTGAAAAGCATTTTTAGATGTGGAAAGTAAAACTTAACAATTCTTTTGTGAGACTTTTATGTGGAATACCATTAAAAAGGAAAAAAAAACCCACAACACAACAGAGGATAGGAAAAAGAGCACAAGAGTGTTGGTTTTTTTTTTCCATAGACTCTATCCTGCTGTAAAATATGGACCTGTATTAGACTTAGAAAAACATTGCATTTTAGATCTTGTCTGCTTATCACAACCATTTTGTCCACAATATTTGTAGCTCACAGCAAATGGAAAGGAAATATTTAGAAAAGTTGAAAAAGAAGAGTATTTTAAGTCACAGGAATGCATTTACTGATTGTGTAGGAATGTCTTCAGTATGGGAGTGGTTTTGTGTGGTATAAATCCAATTCCTTAAGCATTTTCACCAAACCTAATGGGAATAAAGTAGAATTTCATTTACGATTGACTCTTTACACCAATTCTTTACTACAGTGAGTCTTCAGGCTTCACTTAACATCTTATGCTGGCTAAATGAAGGGCTGCAGGTGAGGTTATACAATGCTTCTTTGGTCTATTTTAATTTTTTTTTCCCAGTGTAGTTGTGAACAATGTCAAATTTGAAGTGATGTCCATGAGCCAGGAACTGTTTCTACCATGCTGATGGTGACTGGGTTCTTAAAGCTGAGCTCCTAATATTGACCTTTAGACAAGGAAACAGCTAGTAGGAAAAATTGTGACCCTAGGGTGACCAGCAACCAAGACCATGGAACACCAGCTGTCATAACATGAGTTTTATTAGCTTAACATAGGAAATTATTTCACTCTGAAGCCTATTAAGTCATTTCTTTGAAAGGTACTGACTAGCAAGGTGGTAAAAAGTGCTTGTTCCCTTTCCTTAGTAATGTAAATAAAAAGGTGTCTGCCAGAACCCAGTTTCCTTCTCTGTCCTTTGTCAGCATCTTTCTTGGGAGCTTTTTTTTGCCTTCTACAGAATTCTGGGCCTTCGAGAGGGAAGTCTGTCTCCCTCTCTGATCCTTAGAGGTTTAGTTAGTTCAGGATTTATGTGTGATGCAGCAAAATGCACCAAAAAATCTTAGGGATTTTTTTCAGTTTTGTAGACTTCTTTTTGTATGACTGCTTTCTTGACTTGAACTGTGAGTCTGCCCGTTAGTTTCAGAAATGGTATTTATTGTGTCAGTAGCTTTCCTATCTCAGTTTACCCCAAGTGCTGCCTTTATAAAATACTGGGTTTTTTTAACCTGGTCTCGTGAGAGGTGACCCTTCCAACCCAAACCATCCTGTGGTTCCAGGACTATTTCCTGGGATAGATCCATGCTAAGAATTACTGCCTGCCTGCCTTTCAGAGCCAAATAGGACACAGCCTTTACTGTGCAGCTCCATCACCTTCCATGTAAATCCACCAGAAAAAGCATTTATTCAGAGCTGGACCTCACTGATTCCTTGGGACCAACAACCCATTCTGAAAGACAAAGATTGCTCTACTTAAAATTTTATCTGTTGTTCCCAGTGCTGATATTTTCAGCAAAGCTCTGAGACTTAATGACTCCAAGGAGCTGCAGAAGAGGCTGGCTGTATCCTTTTGTAGAACAATAGCTTTCACCTCTGTTCATTAAAGAAAAGGTTTTGCTGAAGAGAAGAATCATAAAATAAAATGCTTACACATGGTACTCTTTGCCAGTGTTCTTCCTGAGACAGCTAAGCATCAGCAAAGGAAACTTTTCAGGAAAAACCCCACAATTGCTGGGTGTCTCAGTTGGTTTTGCCTGAATTTTCTTTCTTGTCAATGGCAGAAGGATGCTGATGTGTTGGATGTATTGTTGCCTCCTGTGATCAACCCTTTTTCCCTTGCTGTTAGATCCAGGAGAGGCCCCATTTTCATTGCCATCTGCCCCACTGCTGGGTGATTCTGGTGTGATCTTTTACGGGGAATCATCCTGCTCTCCTCAGGTAAAATAGTTGCTGGGGTGGTGCTTCTAGTCAGCATCTGCAAGGTATGAGGTACAGAACAGCTCTGTTATCCTTACTCTCCCTGCCTCCTCCAGGGTAAAATCTAATTAAAGGACTAAGGGGACATTGTCCTTTCATCACCTGACCTGTGATGTTTAGGAAGGGTTTGGGTTATGCCCCCAAATAAAAATATTACCATAGTACCTGCATAAAACTAATTAAAGCAGCCCAGTTATGAGTAAATAATGAGGCTTTCTGTATAGATAAAGGTGGCTTTGTAAGGTGTATTTTATCACCTGTTGCTGATCTCTGCCAATTTCAGCTGTGGCCAAGGCTGTCAGCTAAGGCACAGTGACAAGTTTTGGCAGAAAGAAGTGACCCTCCCACTCAAATGTCATTATACCCACTTGAAATTAGGAGACAGTTTATAATTACCAACCCAAATCGAGGATTTAGGAAAGTGTCTGCCTTTCTGTTTGTGCCTGTGCAGCTGGTTGTTTATGAACATGAATTCTAGGAATTATTGATGATGAGTTGGGATATGCAAGTGTTGAGGGGTCTCCTCATCAGTGGCTGACAAGCATCTGCAGGGTGAAGGAGGAATCTGTGCATTTCACTTGAGGCCTGGATGCTTAATCCTCAGGTTAGGGGCTAACAGTTCAGGCCAGACCCCTTGTGAAGCTGCCTGAGCTCACTTGGCAGCAGTGTTTCCAGCTGATTCCAGCTGTTTTCTCCTTTCTACACAGCACAGGACCTGCAGGAGGTGGTCTTATCTGTACTTTATCCCCCCTTCTGGAGAACGGGGGCCAGGGGAACTCAAAAAATTATGTTGAAGGGCTGCTGCTTGCTTGCTGCTCCTCTCTGCATTTTGCTCTTGATGAGTAGGGGTACAAGACTTCATAAAATAGCTTGTGTATGCAGAGACAGACAAATAAGTGAATTAGCAAGAACTATGAGTTGGGAAGGAAAAAAAAAAAAAGTTCAAGTGCCTTTTATCTTTCCTGAAAACATATGCTCTGAACAGATAAGCAGTTCATCTTCCTAGGTATGTTCCATTAAGTATATTGCTCAATCAAGTAGGATATATAAGACATATTGCAACTCTAATCTGCTCAGGCAAGTAGTATTCAATTATACTTACCATTTTAAAAAGAGAACTATCCTGAGAATTTAGAGGGCTTGCATTTTTGGCACTTGGTTGTGTTATGTGAAGGCTAATAAAAAGAGCATTCAAACTAAGATGGTATAGGACAGGCAGGTAAAATATTGAAAAAATAGTATTATGTAAGTACTGAAGTGGAAATATTCCCCATCCCTCAAAATGGTTTAGTGACATCTTACCTAATGCTTTGAAACTAGGTCAAGGATGGAGAACAAGGGAGAATTGCCATCCACTCCTATGCCTATGATGTATGTTTTGTGCATATTGTTATAATTAAAATAGACATGCTGCTGAATATTTTGTTTGCAAGTGCCCTTTCTGTTTTAAAAGTGAATTCAATGATGTACTTTGTTTTGTTATGCAAATTGCTTTTTGGGATTGGATACTGTTCAGACAGACCAATTTTCCTGTTACTCTTCCAAGCAAATATTAGAGATGTCAGAAGTCACAGCTTCTGCAAGCTCTCTTGAAGAGATGTCTGATCTCCCACATAAGATGTAGCAAATTGGCAGATAAGTTTAGTTGCAGACAGTTTTATAACTTGGTAGGAGACTACTACTTTATTGGTTTGACTCAAACAGAATCCAACATAATCCCTTTGGAAGGTTGTGGGAAGAACTCTCTCATATCTATTGCTGGAAGAATTTGCAGCAGGGGTTACAATTGAGGTTGTTTATAGCCTTGCCATATTAAACCCTATTTTCTTTTTTTTTTTTTTTTTTTCCTCTCCTGTTAGGCTGTAAATGTATTGGCAGAATTTCAATGTCAGTTGTCTGAGCTAAGCTGAACTCTGGCGTAGTTCAGTCTACAAAATATTGTTCAAGAGGGACAGCAGGGGAAAATACTGGCTGAGTGTTACATATAAATGATGTAGTCTGAAATGCTCTAAAGACTGAATGAAGTGAGGAAGTATTTATTAAATTCCTTTACTCCTCTGTCCCTCTCTGAAGTGGGCACTGATCTTTTCAGCCTGCAACTAGAATGTGTTGTTTGAGACTCATAGAATCATAGAATCATAGAATCATAGGGGTTGGAAGGGACCTCGAAAGATCATCTAGTCCAACCCCCCCTGCCAGAGCAGGGCCCCCTAGAGTACATCGCCTAGGAACGTGTCCAGGCGGGTTTTGAATGTCTCCAGTGAAGGAGACTCCACAACCCCCCTGGACAGCCTGTTCCAGGGCTCTGTCACCCTTACAGTAAAAAAATTTTTTCTGATATTCAACTTGAACCTCCTATGCTCCAATTTACACCCATTACCCCTTGTCCTATCACTGGTCACCATTGAGAAAAGCCTAACTCCATCTCCCTGACACTCACCCCTTACATATTTGAAAACATTGATGAGGTCACCCCTCAGTCTCCTTTTCTCCAAACTAAAGAGACCCAGCTCCCTCAGCCTTTCCTCATAAGGGAGATGTTCCACTCCCTTAATCATCTCAGTAGCTCTGCGCTGGACTCTTTCAAGCACTTCCCTGTCCTTCTTGAACTGAGGGGCCCAGAACTGGACACAATACTCCAGGTGCGGCCTCACCAATGCAGAATAGAGGGGGAGGAGAACCTCTCTTGACCTACTAACCACACCCTTTCTAATGCACCCCAGGATGCCATTGGCCTTCTTGGCCACAAGGGCACATTGCTGGCTCATGGTCATCTTCTTGTCTACCAGGACCCCCAGGTCTCTTTCACCTACACTGCTCTCCAGCAGGTCAGCCCCCAACCTATACTGGGACATCGTGTTGTTCTTCCCCAAATGCAAAACTCTACACTTCCCCTTGTTGAATTTCATCATGTTTCTCCCTGCCCAACTCTCCAGCCTGTCTAAGTCTCTCTGAATGGCAGCACAGCCTTCTGGTGTGTCAGCCACTCCTCCCAGCTTAGTGTCATCAGCAAGCTTGCTGAGGGTACATTCTATACCCTCATCCAAGTCGTTGATGAATATATTGAACAACACCGGTCCCAGTACTGACCCCTGAGGGACTCCACTAGTCACGCCCCTCCAACCAGATTCTGCCCCATTGACTACAACTCTCTGACTCCTTCCTTTCAACCAGTTCCTGATCCACCTCACTACCTGATCACCAAACCCATACTTGATCAATTTACCTACAAGGATGCTGTGAGAGACGGTATCAAATGCTTTACTGAAATCAAGATAAACCACATCTACTGCTCTTCCATCATCTATCCACCTAGTAATTTCCTCATAGAAGGCTATGAGGTTAGTCAAACATGATTTAACCTTGATAAAACCATGCTGACTGCTCTTGATGACCCCCATGTCCTTGATATGCCTGGAGATAGTGACAAGAACAAGTTGTTCCATCACCTTTCCAGGGATGGAGGTGAGGCTGACCGGTCTATAGTTACCCGGGTCCTCCTTCTTGCCCTTCTTGTAGACTGGAGTGACATTTGCTATCCTCCAGTCCTCAGGCACCTCTCCTGTTACCCATGACTTACTGAAGATGATGGAGAGTGGCCTAGCAATGACCTCCGCCAGCTCCCTCAGCACCCTTGGATGCATTCCATCTGGACCCATCGACTTATGAATGTCCAGATTACTCAGCTGATCCCTAACCCAATCCTCATCTACTATATCAAACTCCTCATTTATCTTGACTACTTCTGGGGTTAAATGAATCTGGGGCTCATGCAGAAACCCTGCAGGAGTAAAGACAGAGGCAAAGAAGGCGTTCAGCACCTCTGCCTTCTTTATATCCTCTGTCACCAGGGCTCCCAGCTCATTCTTTAGTGGGCCAATATTGCCTCTAGTGTTAGTTTTGCTAGCTATGTATTTGAAAAAGCCCTTTCTATTATCCTTAACCCGACTTGCAAGGTTAAGTTCCAAGGAGGCCTTACCTTTCCTAATTGCCTCCCTACATCCTCTGACAACAGTCCTATATTCCTCCCAAGTGACCAGCCCCCCCTTCCATGATCTGTAGATTTTCCTTTTCCACTTAAGTTTTCCCAGCAGTTCCTTTTTTAACCATGCTGGTCTCCTAGCTCCCTCACTAGATTTCCTAACCATAGGGACGCTCTGATCCTGTGCTTGCAAATAGTGGTTCTTGAATATTGACCAGCTATCTTGAGCCCCTTTATCTTCTAACACCCTGTCCCATGGGATTTCTCTTAACAGTGGATTGAGGAGGCCAAAGTTTGCCCTGTGGAAGTCCAGGGTTCTGGTCCTACTGGGTATTCTGTTCCTTCCACACAGGATCCTGAACTCTACCATCTCATGATCACTGCAGCCAAGGCTGCCATTGACCACCACTGCTTCAACAAGGCCCTCCTTGTTGGTTAGTACAAGATCCAGCAGCGCTCCTCTTCTAGTCGGCTTGTCCACCATTTGCATTAAGAAGTTATCATCAATGCACTGGAGGAACCTCCTAGACTGAAAAGCTGGCTGTGTGAGTCAACCAGCAGATATCGGGTTAGTTAAAATCTCCCATGAGGACTAGGGACTGAAGTTGTGAGGCTGCTTTCAGCTGCCTGTAGAAGGCCTCATCAACCTCCTCGCCTTGATCAGGAGGTCTGTAGTAGACCCCCACAACTGTATCACCCACACCAGCCTGCCCCTTAATTCTTACCCACAGACTTTCAACTTGCCCCTCATCAGCCCCTGCACAAAACTCAACACATTCTAGTTGCTCTCTCACATAAAGAGCAACTCCACCACCTCTCTTCCCCGCCCTATCTTTCCGAAAAAGCACATAACCATCCATGGCCACATTCCAGTCATGTGACCTATCCCACCATGTCTCTGTTATCGCTACCAGATCATAACCCTTAGCCCGTACACTGACCTCTACTTCTTCTTGCTTATTCCCCATGCTGTGTGCATTAGTATACAGACGTTTCAGGAAACAAACAGACTACATGTATTCTGGTTTTTTTCCTGCCCCTAAAACACATAAGCATCTTTATTTTTCATACCTGTACTTGGCCAGGTTATAAACATCTACAAATTCATGCATATTTACTATATGTTGTATTACATTTTTTATAGAGGTCCTTTGCTTTTTGCACAGAGCATGTTCCATACACCTCTGCAGATGATTACAGTTGCAGTGTCCACCCCCCCTTTTCCTTCTTACTTGCTGTTGTTCCACCAGCACTGAGCAGATGCCATCACTGGACTGAAAAGAATGACCCAGCCCAGCACTCCTTCTTTCTCCTCTTGCATGTATATGCAGTCCAAAAGGTGAGACTGCTGGTGGCCAAACAGGTTCTTCCATTTGTCCCTTCCTCGAAAGCCTTCCTTTTAAACCTTTCTGGGCCAAGGAAAGTTGCTGTTTTCCTGGTTCAAACCACAGATGTGAGATCCAATGCAGGACAGGGAGTGGTGAGAAATACAAACCCAGTCTTATCCATCATCCTAGGGAAGGTCACTTGCTGGAACTCAATTCTTCACAAGAATTATTAAGCATTATTATGCTTGTTATAACAGGCAGATTCTGCCTATTTGTGGACTTCACATATGACTTTGAGTGTGAGTAGTCAGAGCTGAAACCAAGCAAATTTTAAAAAATCTTTGTGTGGTTCTCTGTGATCTGGAACTGAGCAATACACAGTATATAAAAAGTTAATTGCACGAGAATTTCACTGTTTGTAAACAGAGAGGGAAGCTGAGATCTGTGGATATTCTCCAGAGGATGTCTTTGAACAAATTTAGCTTCATGTATTCTGAAATTTGCAGAAATCAATTTTTTAAGGTAAGTGGACAAGTTAGGAAACAGACACATGTATTAGCAGGAAGAAATATATGTACTTGAGCTGAAATTGGAAGCTGACATCAGAGGAGTGATATTCCCTTCCCTGTACCTCTCTGTACCCCACAGTTGTTTTTTACTCCATTTATATTGTTCTCAGAGCAGTTCTAATTTAGTAGAATACTTTTTTTTTTTTTTTTTACCCCCATGTAGAGCCCAAGGCTATTTTAAATTCAAGATTTAGAGCCTGGCTATTTCCCTTGCTTACATTTTTTTCAACACAAAACCAAAATGAAGAAAACAAGCAAACCAAACAAAAAAATCACCACCAAACAAAAACTCCAAACAAACAAACAAAACTCCACCAAACCCTAATGTGGTAAATAGGGCTTATTACTTAGCAATGGGTCCTACTGTTTCCAACCTCAGATTCCCAATGGCTCCATACATTTTCTAGGTAACTTGGCAATGAACTGTTCATCTCTTTGAAAGAAAAATGGCTTTTCAGAAGACAAGCAGTTAAGAAAGCATTAAAAAAACCCTCTGTTGCAACACTTCTTGGTGGCCACTTGGGAAATGCTACCTTCTTTTACATGACTTCTTTCCCATATTATGCAGGAAAGAAAAGTGTTTTCTGGTTTTCCCCATGGCTCTTGCAGTCTAAGTCAGGCCAGTAAGAGATATTGGGTCACACTACAGATTCCTCTTGAATTCCAATGTTTAGTAAAGTTGAAGACTCCCAGTGGATCAGATTAATTGGGGAGTGAACTCTGAATCAGTTTCTTGACCTTCCTCTCTCTTGGTCTTTGTTTCTTTTGTCCTCACTGAATAGTTTTCAGCAATCCAAATGTCAGGAATGTCAAATAGGGAGTTTATAAATAAGCACTCTACCAAAAAATGCTACCCAAAGCTTATTTCACTTTTTGTAGTAGTATGTTAGACCAAGAAAAGTGTCAGTTGTGTTGTAACCTCTTATCCCTCTGAAGGAGTTTTAGTGAAAAAAAGTTTAGAGGAAGTTCTATTCCTTATGATGTGGCTGCTATTAGTCAAGCATGAGAACTACTGAAGGAGCAGAGAGATCATTTAAAGTAAATGGATCAGAACCGGTTCTGTCAAAAAGTGGAAAACTTTGATTAAACTTTCAGAACTAGAACTCATTCTTTGTTCACAGAATAATAGCCATAATGATGGATGTGTCAGGTGGAAACATTATGGAAAAATAATGGAACTTTGCTCTTTTTCTCCCTACATTTCTATTATAACTTCACTATAAATATAGTAGAATAAATACTGTATTGTATTGTTTGCCCTGTGGCTTTACTGACCAGGAAACATTTTCATATGAGCTATATTATAATGTCTTCTGCCTAAGGAGCAATTCTTACATTGGGGAAAGAATTCCTGGTACCAAACTAAATGTCCAACCATTAATGAATATTTGAATTTGACAAGGTTCACACTTTCTATTAAAGTTAATCATGTATTCAATAGTTTGGTACAGAGCATTGTGTAAGGAACACTACTGTCAGGAAGAGTAAACAAGAAATAGCTGAAATAGTCCAATAAAATATAAAATAGCTTAAAAAAAATAGCTTAAATAGTCCAGTAGCTTAATTAGTCCAATAAAAGCTCCCTTCTGAAGGAATCCATACCCTCTGCTATGAGATTTGGCCCAGCACTCTCTCAGCTAATTACCAGGGTTGCAAGTGAAGAAACTGCATTCTTGCAGGTAATAATATCCCTTGGTCACCTGCAGTACAAGCCTGGGGTTAGCTTTTTCTGCCTGTATAAAGCGTCAGTGTAATTGGCTGTAACTGAATGTCCCCTGACAAAATTTGGGACTGATTTTTCATCCTGGCGTTTCCGATGCACCCCGTGTGTGTTGTAATCTCAAGCATTGGCTCCAGCATTGTCTGAGGGTAGGTGATAGGGTCACTAATGCACAGAAATGGCATTCTGAGAATTTTCAAGAAGGATAAGATAGATCTGGGCCTAATGAATATTTAGTGGGAAGTATATTAGTGCTTTTTATTGTTCATCAGAGTTTATTGTTCATCATCAAAGTGGTTTGTAAGGTTAAATTTTATACAGAATGTAGTACTCCAGACTCTAGAGGGGGTTTTGGGGTCAGTCATAGAATTTAGAAAATAGTCACAGGTGACTTTAGGAGGGTTTGTTATTATTTAATGTCACATTTTACCTACATCTCTAGACTTTGATTTTAAGGAAAAGGGGTACGATCTCACACACCAAATTCTTCATTCCCAGATTCCCTTAGCTAAATATCCCTGTTATATGCCCTCATCCTGGCACTCAGGATTATGGGGTCATGGAGGGAAAAAGTTTTGGTTTGGTTTTCATTTCATGAGAAGGTGCTTTCTTCAGAAACAAAGGTGCTGCTGGTGGGAAGTGATACCATGTTGGTGCCAAGCCAACCAGCCTGTGGCACCTCCTTTGGTGTGAGAATGGTGAGCAGTCCAAAGTAGCAGTTCCCTACAATTTTCTGCTGCTATTCAGGACACAGGTGTTTGTCTAGTTAAAGGTAATGGTAATGAGGATATGTTAACTGCTCTATATTTTAGAAAGAAAGCAATAGTAAAGATAGCTTCACGATGATCACTGTTACCAGCATTTCCATCATCTTGATGATGAAAACATCTTTTCAAGGGCTGTCACTCATTTTTATATCTTATAGACTCCTGAGATGAAGGGAATGATGCTGTATTTTCTTGCTCTATATAACTTCATAGCAACAGCTTTCTCTTTTAGCTCATATTGCATGAAAATCAAGCAAAACTAATCCAGAATAAATACATTTAACAGAAAAGGAAGAAGAAGGCAGAGAAGTTAAAAGCATAACATAGGCAAAGGCATTTACTCCATGTGGATTTTGCATTAGATGCTCAGCAAGTGAAGGCTCTTTAACTTTCCAAGTAGGTTTTTCAGGTTAATGAAATATATCTGCTGTTTTAAGAAGTATTGAAGAATATTCAGGAACAAAATTTGTTCTTTTCTCCATTCCTCTTTCAACAGCAGTTTTAATGGTATATAAAATCAGCAAGCCTTTAGAAAACATTTTTTTCTTTTTAGGGAAATAGAAAATCGTAACTTAAAGACTTCTGTGGAAATATTGCCAGGGGATATCAAATTTATTCTGCATTTTAATGAAATCACAAATGAGTCAATTTAAAGCTAGTATACCATAAACTGCTTCCTTCCCACGTCTGCTCAGAAGCGTAGAAAGACGCAATACCTAGGGGAGCCTTGGTTCCTCTTACATCCAAGGAGGAAGAATTCTAACTAGAAATACAGATTTTTCCTCATTCCCTGTGGGTAAACATCCTAGAAGAAAACCTAGTTAAGTTTCATTTCTAAGACCCAGAGCTTCTTGTCAATCATGGTTGTTAATAAGCTGTGGAGGAGACAGAAATGTGTCGCTGTGTAGTGCTGCAATTTGCATTGAGGCAGTGGAGTGTGCCTCTTGTCTAACCAACCATGCAAACCACAATATCCCAACATAAGACCAAGAAAAGTCTTGCTTACTAACAGCTTGTTTTGCAGGAAGTTTTTTGGATTCTGTAGTGAACAGCACCTCTGTCTTTAGAGAAACTTTAAAAAAAATTAAATAAAAAAAGTGCAACAAATCGAAACGAACTTTGAAGATGTTTAGTGATGACGTGGTTATAAATGGACCCTTGGGTAATCATTGCTTTTCTTGAACCTGAATACCTCAGTCTGTTTAATTGCATTGTGTAAATATATCTCAGTAGTATAATTGATATAATTTGATAAATTTATAATATATAAAATATATATAGATATATACAGATAGAGATGTCTATAGATACAATATAAATTGATCTAATCAAACCACTGATCTAATCAAACCAATGGATCTAATCAGTTACCACTGACATCTTGGTTGTCATGTGTTGAGTGTGTTTTTAGGCTGACTGTTCACCTTGTGCAAAATGAGTGGCACAAGAATAATGGAATTTTTGTTTGCCAAAGCTTGAGTCCTAAATATATCTCTTTTGATAACAATGAGTGGTCATAGTCATATTTTGTGGACAAAAAGTATGTTCTGACCACTGTTAGCTTTTTATTTTGAAGCCTCTTTGGCTACTTCATGTATCTCCTGAAGTTATAATCCATCTGGCTTCAGAGAAGTAGAACTTAGGGCAAGAACTGCATGGTTTTTGTTCAGGGTAAGCAGTTTCACCAGTAATTCTGGCAACTTAAATGGAACTTTAGGTGTACTAAATGGAAACATGGCATTACTTGTGCTTGAAATGTAACATTTTTCAAAGAATATTTCTATTTATTGATTCAAAACTGTTGCTTCATTGTATTATTAGGAGATTCCTGGCTTTCTGTGAAGTGCAGGTCAGCATGCCATGTAGTGTATGGACTTACCTGCTCAAGTTGCATAAAGACTGCCTCATGAACCCAGCCACAAATAAAACACACAAAGGTATTTACATTGCAGTAGCAATTTGGAGTAATTCTTCAATTGGCTAATCAATCTTGAGCAATCCATAGTAATTCTTGAATTAGTTTGTTGGTCTGATATGCTCAGAGTGCAATTGGCTGTAGAAAGATTCAATCTTAAGAGTACAATGATAGACTTGAGATATTACTGCATTATTGTGGCATTTTCTTGTCCCTACAAGTGTATATATGGACTTGTCCCATGAAGCTACTACTATATTTCTCATTGCCATAAGCATCAGTAGAGAAATTACAAGACCTGCAATCTGAAGTGGTGATCCACAATATGATCTCCAGAAGGTATTTTACAAATAGTAAAGGTTACAGTGACACAGACTCTCCTTAATTCCTGTAAATTTAATATTTTATTCAGCATCTCTTAATTTCTGTACTGAATCATGTAGAAATGGGCACAATATTTTAACAGCTTTTCTTCTTCTAGCATGACACTTCTCTCTGTGATAAAAGTTGTGCTCTATTCCATCTCTAATAAATTCTGTCAGGAGTCATAACCCTTATTATGTGATTCCTACACCTTTTATTTGGCATGAAATGGAAGTGAGCAAGCTTTGGGGATGAGCCATTCCAAGGGGCAGAGTCTTTTCTTTCATTCTCATTTAGGAGGTATTTAAAGATTCCTTTTTAAGTTTTGATCAGGTATTTTTAGGGACCTTGGTGGTTTTTCTCTTCAGAAATTGTTATCTGACAGTTCAAAGATCACCCATGCTGGTGAGGTCCCTTTTCTTCCACCCAGGCTGAGCACCTCCAGCCCTGCAGTATGGTTCTGCCTGTTGGTATCTGGTCCCTGCTAACCACAGCTTGGTGACAAGGATAAAAAAAACCCTAGGATAAAAATAAATAAGCTTTATTCTTAAACCATCCAGGTTACCAGCCTGCTTGCTTTCTGCTGGTAGTAGAGTCATCATTAGTCATATGTAATTGCATGACCCCTTACATATTTGTTTTCATGTGTGGTGGGTTGGCTCTGGATGGATGCCAAGTGCCCACCAAAACGAGAATATAACAAAAAACTTGGGGTTCATGGTGAGGAGATGACTAACTGCATCACAGGCAGAACAGACTTAAGGAAAATAGATGAGAAATATAGTTAGAAATGAAACCAATTTTAAATATAGCTCTCCTCCACCCCTTCCCTTTTCCCCAGGCTCAACTTCACTCCCAAATTCTCTACATCCTCCCACCTTCAGGGGGATGAGGAATGGGGTGGTTTCAGTCAGTTGCTCACACTTTGTCTCTCCTGCTCCTTCCTCTTCAGGGAAAGGACTCCTCACACCTTTCTTCTCCAGAGTGGGGTCACTTCCATGGGAGACAGTCCTCCAGAAACTTCTCCAGCTGAGTCCTTCCCATGCTCCAGTTCTTCATGAACTGTTTCAGTGTGGATGGGTCCCTTCCACAAGGTGCAGCCCTTTAGGAACAGATTCCTCCAGCTTGGTTCCCCTGTGGGGTCACGAGTCCTGCCAGAAAACCTGCTCTCTCCACAGAGCCCCAGCTCCAGCCTGGGCTTCCCATGGGATCACAACCTCCTTTGGGTTCCTCCTCCTCCTTCTTCACTCATCTTGGTGTCTTCAGGCTTGTTCATACTCTCACTGTCAAAAGAAAATATTTTGTAATGGACTCATTTGATGTAGCTTCCTAAAATCTCTTCCTTCTTCCTAACACCTCCTTAGTTCAGTGTTAAAAAATGAAAAAGGTTCAAAATGTAGTTTATATTAGGCCTCTATGATTGCTGAAATAAATGGACAGGAGTGGAATAGCAATGCAGTATTTGGATATTCAGTAAAACTGAAACCTTATTTGTGCTTCACGGGAGGACAACAAACAATCAGGAAAATCCTGGGAGTCTGGGTTGGCAGTTTTAAGTACTCATCTCTCCTCTCCATGCTCTTTGTAGCATCCAAAGGGAAAGATTAATCTTCAGCTCCTGTGACACTGACACCTGAATGCAAAAGATAATTTAATTGGAGAACAGTTACAATTCACCCCTGTGGCCATTACATGAATATTTAGCTTAAGATCAAAATGATACAACCATGTTCTTTCTTCTGATTCCAAACACACTATCATCTGCAGTTAATACCAGAGCCTTTAGGTGACAACTCCCTCTCAGCCTTTCTGAAATGCCACTCAGCTGCTGACTGATCTGCAAGTCTGTAATTCTCCAGGGATTTCTATATGATAACCTGGGATACCAAGTGCACTTCTGTCTTTCCAGAAGTGACTATAGATGGTTCTGTGCTTGAAGTTGGGTTTATTCATGTTTTGTAACTCACTGATATAATTCTTCAAAGCAAAATCCTTAGAACTTTTTCATTTTTAGAAGCTATTTATTTGCCAGGATCAACTGGAAAAAACTATCCTGAGTATTAAGAACTGTGTGGGGGGTCAAGAAGTAGTCTGGTGAATGTACCGAGAACCACAGTAATAATACTTGCAACCTTAGGAGCTTTCAGCCAAACATACACAAACAAAGTTTGGGATTCATTTCTTTCTAGAAAATTATGTAAAAAACCCCCAAGCCAAAATACCAAGCTCTCAGAAATTTCTGTCCTTCAGCAGATTCCCGAAGGTCAAAGCTGTCATTCTGATATTTATAGGGTATCATTCAAAACTGTAAGCCAGATCTTGTGCCTGCTTTCCTCTCTTTTCTTTTAAAGGTTGGTACTTATTGGGAGAATTAAAACTTAGAGGATAACATCACATCAATGGCTGTGGCTTTGGTGTGGAGGGCAGCAAATCTTTTTTCTAATCCAAACTAATAGTGGCTCTAACAGGCACAGAGATGCATGGAGTGCATCTTACAGGTTGCCTATTTATTTTGCTTAAGGTTTTTCAGAGCCAAGAGGGTGAGTGGCAAATGCATTTAACCATTAAAAGCTAAACTGTATTTCAGTGAACATTGCATTGTGGAGTGGACTGGAGAAATAGAGGAAGATTGTAACATTTACTGCCAGTACAGAATATCCCATATTTTTCTTTCTTCTGTGCACTTTCCTATCTGTAGAGTTTATTTTAATAGCGTTGAATAGAGCAAAACTATTAACTCCTGAGAGAAGAGTTCATAACATTGAACAGGAAGAAAAACATTTTACAGGCGTGGTGATAAGTGAAGTATTTTGTAGGTTATTTCCTTGCTTTTAAGCAAAACTGATGGTAATAGATGTTGCAGTTTCTCAAATGTGTGCCTTTAGGTTTATGCAGAAATTTTTAAGTGCTTCGCTTGAATGGGGGTCAGTGGCCTGTGTTGAGCAGAGAGGGACTCGGGCACATCTTGAAATGTGAGCACCTGTGTATCCTGTGCTTTGCTGATTTGCCCTAAGTACACAATCTAGCTGAATATTACTAAAGAAAGATTGCTAGGATAATGAACCATAAATGGTGCTTTTTCCAAGAGTACAGTTGCCTTTAAAAGATCTTGTAATGTATCTGTGTAAAAACACAGAGCTTTTTGCTACACTACTTTTACCTTTGCCTCTGACTTGAATGGAAGAGGTGCCATGCAGTATATTTACACAGAGGTGAAATGGGGGAGAAAGTCTTGTCAAGAACTACTGTACCTTTTTAAATGGACAAAAAAACCCCAAAAAACTGCTGAAGTTTGTCATATGCATAGAGGAATGTGTAAACTAAAAAAAATTAAGTCCATGCAGCAAAGCATGATTTCTTATTCCAAATGAAATATTAGTTGGTGGAAAAATCCCCCACTAACCATCAGTTTGTAATGCCTGACAAGAAAATTCACCGTTTCTTTGCTTTATCCCAAAAGAAAGTTAATATTCCTGTTTAAAGGAGGAGGACCCTTCTGTGTAGGCATCACTGAGTGTTTGTTCCATGCCTGTCAGTGCTGAGGAGGCATTTGGACTATGTTCTTAGTAATATGCCTTAATTTTTGGTCATTGATGATCATTGTAGACCCTTTCTAACTAAACTATTTGACTGGTCTGGACTCTGTTCTATTGCTTCTATTTTTGACACTTTTAAAAAATTGCCCCAGAAAGAAATTAGAAGATTGAAGATACGTGGAATAGTTATAAAGTAGTTTCCTACCAATTCCTCATTTATGTTTCAATAG
Source organism: Heliangelus exortis (assembly GCF_036169615.1). Classification (NCBI taxonomy): domain Eukaryota; kingdom Metazoa; phylum Chordata; class Aves; order Apodiformes; family Trochilidae; genus Heliangelus; species Heliangelus exortis. The sequence continues at coordinate 4,902,095 of NC_092427.1, forward strand.
AACACAGAAAAATTGCTTTTGCTGAGTATTAAGTAAGGCCTGTTGTGCTGATATAGACAGCCAGATGACCTGCAGTCTCTTGTCATAAAACAATGTAACTTAATGGTTTTTTAAGAGGATTTTAAAAAATTCTAATAATTAAATTATATGTAATTAATGGTTCACTAAGAACACATTATATTTCTCACTGACAAGTGAAAATAAGATTATTTTCTAATTGTACCTAGTAAAATAATTTAGCTATGCTATCCTTTAGTTTTCTAATCAGAACTTGATTACTTCCTCTGGAGAAAATAAGAAGAAGCCCTAATTTTTCTTGATTTATTTTGATTAAAAAAATGAACCCATTTTGATTTCTATTCAAATGCATCTAGGTCTACCTTAAGCAAAACAGCTTAAAATAGTCCTCCATATGGATGTTAGGATTTTTAAATACTATATTTGTATTCAAATGTGCTTTGAATTTTTGCATTATGTACATAACCTGCATGGGACTACTTATATGAAAATCTCAGAGATAAATCATACAAAGCAATTTGAATAGGATGACTAAAATATTATTGTGAATTATGACCGACTCTAACAGTAATCTTAGCAGTACTTGGGTTCTAAGTGAAACCATCATAATATTCTCACTGTTATGGTGGGATGTGTAGGGGTGTGCCAGTCAGAATTGTTTGCTGATAATTATTACTAATGAAAAAATACAGAACTGGAGTTTAAATGAAACATGACCTTCAGTGATAGATAATTAATACACATCAATATAAGCCATCTTTATTTAGATAGTGGATTTAGAAATTATTTCCAACAGTAAATTAACCTTTTTTCTGACTAGATTTGAAAGGACATATGAAAGGATGCTGGCTTGCAATAAGGCACATGAAGTTGGACTCCCATCACCTCTGTGTAACTCCTTATAATTACCTATTGTAGCTTCTCCTATTTTACAGAAATTCCTGACTAAACAGCAGTTGCCTTCAGTGCAGGACAAGCTGACCTGAAACTCTGACATACAGATTTATATATATACACATACACCTGCATGTGATTTAGCATATTCAAAGGCATATTATTTTAGATTTTGCTTTCTAGTTTTGATAGCTCTTCAGGTGCCAGAGTGTTTTTCTCTAATTTTTTTAATCCTCATGGTTTGGAAAGTTGCTCAGGTTCATTCACACCTTGAGAACAGCTTCACAAATTCTTACCCATCAGTTCCTGAAATGTTCCTGAATGCACTAGAAGTGGGAGGTATTTTTAGAAATCCTAAGCTGATACATCATATAAATCCCAAGAGCCCTTGATTCACGTATCTGCCCTAAAAACTGAGCTTTTAGTTGTGGCATCTCTTTCTAAAAGTGCAGTTGGACATATGTAGTACCAGCAGGGTCTTTTCTGCCTCCAAGATTTTGATTCCTTATAGGTCTGCAAACACTTTGGAACCCATATATAGAAATACATGAGGTAAGCAAATGTTATTTATGACATTTAATATGTTTGAGGGGTTTTTTTATAGCTTTTTTTAATAGTGGTATCTCTTGAATCTTCTTTGGCTATAAAATGAAAAAAAAAACGGGTGATTAAATCTATTTTATACAAATGTAGGTAATGATCTATTAACCCATAGTATAAAAGATATTTTCACATTGATCATTCAGTGACCTTCTAGTATGGGGAAAAATAAATACAATTCCAGACAATTTGTTAAACTAATTCATTTTCTAACAGTTTAGTAAGTTTGTAATATAATAATCAAATTTTGAATCATAGGTAGGGAATGAGGAGCTTAGTAGTGGATGCACCACACCATCCCCAAATTAAAAAGAAAGAAACAATCAAATAACAAAAAATAAAACAAAAAAACCCCTCTGAAATGTTTTATTTTTGGGCTTGGCACTTGTGTCAGGGTGTAAAGACCAACAGTGAATAACAGTTATATGGAACAGAAGAGCTGTTATAAGCATAATACAAAGTATTAACAGACAATGAAATCAGGGTCTCTTTTTTTTAAAAAAAAGAAAATTTTTCTACCCATATGTGTATCTTCAGAATATTTGTGACTGGAAAAGGTGCCTACATCTTCTGTTTTCTCCATATGGTCCCCTAGTAACAGATGCCTGCAATGGCCTAGGAAAGGTGTGACTCATGCTATCTGCTGGATTTTTCCTGGCATTTTTTCCCTTGATTTGTCAAAATATTGCACAAAAGAATGTTCATTTATAGGATTACAGACTAAAACCTACATTTAGAAATGCTGTCATAAATGCCTGCATGCAGTCTGGCTGTCTTTCCTGCCAAGGACTGTTAATGCTTAAATTAGCCACCTGATGGTCTGGTGCCTTGTTGTTCACAAATGTCAACTGCTCATGAAAGAAATAACAGGTTTTTTTCCATCAAGTCACAGAATGACATTTGGAACGAGCTCATAAACCCCACTAATTGCTGGATAAAATTTACATGAACTTTCTTTTGCATTGTTTAGTGCTCCATTGTAGGTTAAATGGCAGCACAGAGAGCAGCCACCAAGACTGCAAGTAGGAATCTATGAAACTTTTTGGAAGAAAAAGTAGCTGAGGCAAGAAAACAGAAAAGTTGATCCCAGTCCTGGTTCTTGGTTCCGATTATAATTGTATAAAATTATTGGGTGAAGAATTCAAATTACAGGCTTTTTCTTTTATACAAAGCTTATTCGGAGGAAAGGCGTTATAATTTTCTGTGTTTTCTGAACTGAAGTGTGCTTAGGGTTTAAAATTTTTTTCCCCCCCTTTTTTTTCATCATCTCTTTACCCTGCCCCTTCCGGCTCTGAATTTCCCATAATCTAGAACCTGAGTCAAAGTTGAAAAAGAGTTTTAAATAAATAAATAAATAAATAAAATAAGTCAGTTAACTCTTTCTTATTTGGGAAGCAGTATTTAAGACATCCCATCTTCTAAAAAACCTTTTTTTTTTTGGTGAGTTGTCCAAAAAAACCCCAAATGCTATAATTTCATTGCTATAATGAAATTTAATGTCTAAAACCACATTACCAAAATAGCTTTTAATTTGTACTTTTCAGTAATTATAAACTAGACCTCTAATGTAGTTTTCTGAACTGTTCCATAGAACACACTTCAGATTTATAACAACCCCTCAAAGCTGAGATGTCCTCTCAATCTGATTGAAAATCTGATTTTTACAGCTCTCTACCAAACTATTCCGAGAAGCAGTTAATCAGTTTGAGTTGTTACAAATACCTGGAATTCCCAAAGCTCACTAGCAGTTTATTTGACACCAAGCCAATGGAAATATTTTAAAAGAAATCCAGGCTTTAGTGAACAAACTGAGAGAACATGGTCACCATCAATGTGCTGTGATCTCCAAGCACAGAGCCACCAGAGATGTTCTTGAAATCTCTGCCTCCTCTTAACCTCTTCCAGAAAGGCTAATATTAAAAGGAGAAGGTTTTTAATAGTACTTTACCAGTTTTGTTTCAAACATTCAAAACAAGGTGAGAATAAGTGCCTAAAAAGAGGCAGCTGATGGAGATGGAAGTCACCACGCAGGTGGGAAGTGGCAGCAATCCTTTGAGGCTTGCCTTTTTTGCAGGGGATTACGTTTCCCAGAGCATCCTCTCTGGCGGGTAAAAGGGATTTTTCTTTCTCAAATGTCCCTCTTGAACATTTGTATGTTTCCAAAATTCACAGCAAGTGAGGCAAATCATTTTGATTCCTCCTTTCGTGACCCCATCCCTAGGATTCTTGTGCTGTTTGATTTATGAGGACAGATAAAGGGGAAATGATCAAGCGTGGCTATTCCCAAGGTACATAATGTGCCATTGCAAAATGTTATGTTAATTGGGAAAGATCTTTATTTTCCCTTCACAGTACAGGAGCTTTTAGAGCAGTTATTTTAGATACCCAAACAGAATTTGACCAAGTCAGACCACTCTGTTTAAAAAAGTGGACCAGTTAGCCAGAAACAACAATTACTGTTGTATTTCCTGTGTGCTGTCTGCCCGTGGGATGGTAAAGTAGCTGGATTTCAGAATGTGATGGGATGTGAGCTAACATTTGAAAATAAAGCTGAGGGCACAGAGAGATCTGGTATTCACAGCAGGAACTTCAATCCGCGCTTCTGGCACGCGCTGCTTACTTCTAATAGCTTGTGCTCTGAAAATCTGTTAAAAACTCATTATGCCAGCCAAAACCAGGCAGTAATGAGTCCACAAGTAACTGTTTGCTTTGGACTATAATGGAATATGGCAGTTTACTGACTAGACTCGGCCTGATGAGAATTTTCGCATATAGACCTTATGAAGAGTAACAGAGGCAAGTTGGCAAGATAAACTGTTCAACTGATATGACCAGTGTACAAGGTGGCTCTAGCAAAACAGAACCAATTTGAGAGTTTTGGAGCATATTTAATCTGTGAATTGTTATTTTTTATCTTTTATTTTTAATTTTTTTTCCTTAAGCCATTTTAAGTTTCTTAAAGTTCTAACTGATCAGAATCACCAATAAGCTCGTAGGCTACTGTAGTAATGGGAGAGTACTTTCCTTTTAAAAAACTACAGGACTTCTTGTGTAAATTACATACAGGATTAGGATAAGTAGGCTTGGCTAACTTAAGCTATGTTAATGTTTCTAAGGAATTCTTACACCTTGTTTTGTTTTGTTTTTCATAGAGAGTTGATAAGAGGTTCCCAAGGCTTTCTAGATTAAGTAATTTTTCTGCTTTCCTTGCCTATATTTTTTTGTCAATCAAATTAATCTGGGTAGGTGTTATTGTCGTTTGGTGCTTTTTTTTTTTTTTTTTTTTTTTTTTTTTTTTTTTTTTTTTTCTTTTTTTCTTTTTTTTTTTTCATCTCAGCCCTACTTTTTATTCATGTTCAATGGCTATTGTGGTCTACACATAGCTTCAACTATGATATTTTGCTTTGGAGAAGGGATGGAGTTTCTTGAAAATGTAGTAGAGTTGTTATTTGTCTTTGGCTGATGTAACTCAAAAATAGTTGGTCATCTCCATGTTGGCTTGTGAAAATCATGCTGCTGTAGGATATAACTTTCACCTTGCTTGGATCAGCTGCTGTGCCCCAGCAGTGAGCTCTGAGAAACTGGTCATTCCATTGTGCATTAAGAATTAATAGAAAAAAATAGTTAACACTGGGTTTCTGTGGAGAATCTTGATATTGTGATTTTTTGTTATACAATATTTATCCATATTTGAGTGAAATGGGTAACCATTTGGTGTTGTACCACTGAAGAGACTACATTAAAGTAGAAAATAGTTCACATGTGTTGAAATTGCTTCTGTGCCACATGTGCACAGGATGACAGAATTATCAGAGGGGACTTCTAGACATCACCCAGCCCATCTATCCCACTAAATCAGGGTCACCTGCACATTACACAGGTCTGCATCCAGGTGGGTTTTGAATATCTCCAGAGAAGGGGACTTCACAACCTCCCTGGGCAGCCTGTGCCAGTGCCTTGTGAACCTCAGAGTAAAGAAGTTTTCTTCTTTTGTTTAAAAAGAACTTTCTGTGTTCCAGCTTGTGCCCATTGCTGTTCATGCTGTCACTGGGAACTACTGAGAAGTGTTTGGCTCTGTTTTCCTTGCACCCACCCTTTAGATACTTGTAGACATCCATAACATCTCCCCTCACCCTTCTCCAGGGTTAAGAGTCCCAGCTCTGTCTTTCCTCATTAGAGATGCTCCAATCCTCCACTCATCTTTGTTGCCCTCTGCTGTGGCCTCACCAGGGCAGAGGTGAGGGTTAGGGTTAGGCAGGAGAATGACCCCCCTGAACCTGCTGCCCACACTCTTCTTTATGCAACCCAAGATTCTGTTGGCCTCCCTGGCAGCAAGGACACACTGCTGCCTCATGGATAATTTACTGTCTGTCAGGATCCTCTCCTCCAAACTGTTTTTTAGCAGGGCCATCCCTACCCTATATTGGTTCTTGGGGTTCTTCCTCCCCAGGTACAGAACCCTCACTTGCTCGTGTTGAACTTCCTTAGGTTCTTTTCTGCCCAACTCCCCAGCCTGTCCAGGTCAAACTGGATGGCAGCACAGGCCTCTGAGTGTCAGTCACCCCTTCCAGCTTTGTATCATCAGCAAACTTGCTAAAGACACAGTCTGTCCCCTCTTCCAGGCCATGGATGAACAAGTCGGACAAAACCAATATTGACCCCTGGGGTGCCCCCTGCGTGCAGGCTTCCAGCTTGACCTTTCTGCATTGATCTCGAGTGCAAACAACTTGTTGGCATTGGTATATAGGGTGAATGAAAGCACTGGAGGCATCTACAGTTTTCCCTATTTTATAGATATTTACAGAATATTTCCTAGAGAGTAGAGTACTGTAAGAGACATAGCAGGAACCAAGTTCTCTGAAACTTTCTGAGGCAGGGTTGGAAAGAAAATGCAGGTTTCAAAGTTGCCATGTTACTTGGACTATTATTTGATGTGGTTGAGGGCTTCTTAGACACTTCTGTGTCTCTTTTCAGTGATCTGTCAATAAAACCATCTAAGCTTAGGCACAGATTAGCAATAACTAAGAATATGGTTATTTTTAGAGGTGAAGTTAGGCAGTGAATTTCTCCTCTGGGTATTGTGTGCAGAGGCTCTGTAAAAAGAAAAAGGAAATCTTCTGGGCACTATATAGTTGAATGTTTATAAGCAAGTGATATTCCATATCTTGAAAAATTAGCTGATAAAAGCTGTAATCATGTCACTGATCTTAACATGTTAGGCGTAAAACCACTATAATTATACTGATTTGAAATACTTCATTGTTTGTGGAAGCTGATTTATGTCTCAAAATCATCTGTATTTGTATTTAAAAAAATAATTAAATTAATAGTAAAGCAGTTTAATGAATTTTCTATGCAGTGCTTTTGACCTGAGTTTGAACTTTTCTCAAGGTCTAAAACTTTTATGAGCTCCCATCTGTATTCCTGCTATCTTCAGTTACAGTAGGGTTACATATGATCCTCATTCTGTTTTGGTAATATCCAAACATTTCATCTTGGCATCTGCAACATTTCATTTTTGCTTCATAATTTTGATTAATTTATCTACATATAAAAATTATGCTAAACTATATTGTAATGACATTGATTTTTTAAAATAAGAGACGTGAGGGCTTATTCTGTATAATGTAGGGTGGTTTAGGAGTAGATGGGAAATGAAAGGACATTTCATTAATTTCAGAACTTCTTTGACAGTTCATGTTCTATAGGATGTCAGGTTTTATTTCCCTACAGTCTTTGTTTTAACTATTATATCAATAGATGTATGTGTGAATATAAAAATGCATGAATATATATATATATATATATATATACAGGAATATAGCCATAAAAGATTTTAAATTTTCGGAACAATTTTCATTCTGAATGCTTTGATTAGATTTCTGTTACTATTTGCTCTGCAGTAATTTTTTGCCATATCCAGCACTGTATTCTTCAGTCAATTACCCACATTGCTCTTTAAAAGCCTCTTAACCACTGTTAAAAACGCTTTCTCAATGTTTAGTAAAACTTTTTATTGAGAACGTGAGAGCTATACAAGTAAAGCAGAGCACTGGGCGGCCGGGGAGACACAGCTCCAGCAACCGGCCCACACCTTCAGTAATGTCAAACCGGCCCTTTTATACTTTTCATAAAAACCCTTCCCCTCAGTCTCCCATCAGCTTATCATTGGTTCCCATCCCGCGGGCTTCCCCAGCACTGGTTCGCGTTCCGCGGGCTTCGCTCTGCTGTCGGTTTCACGTTTCGCGGCTTCGTTCTGGGACTGAGGGGGATGGTCACAGGTTTCCCTGTTTCGCGGGCCCCGTGGTCGGCCCCTCCTCCTGTTTTTCTGACCCCTCTTCCCCACAAGCATGTCCGAACATACACCCCGAACAAACAGCCCAAGCAACATTATTAAACTGAAAGATACACACAACAAAACAATAAACTACAATTTTAAACCCCTATTTTTCACAACCACTAAGCTCATTGGCTAAAGAATTGCCCCAAAATACTGAATGGGCCTGGGATCCAGCTCTTCTCTTTTGGTATCTCGGTGACTACATATGTAAACCCTATAAAATGTGAGAGCACAAACAGATGGAATTGCACAATACCCAACAGAGTAACAGTTGGGAGCTCTCCAAGGAGGTGTAAAGTGGGGATTAAAGTCTCTCATCTGCAGGAGGATATGGACCAGGATCTCCCCTGGGGAATATTTTGGCAGTAGGAGGTAGGGGGGCAATTTTTTTCCCTCGACAGAGCTGGGTCCTGATGGGTCCTGACCATAAACCTCAATGTTTTCAGACCTAAAGTTTGGTGCTTGCTCTGTAGGAAGAGCTCTGGGTATCTGTAAACACTAAAAAGTTTGATGCAAGCTCTTAATGTTTATGGATTTAGATGCCTAAGGCTTCTTAAAAATATTCTAGAGTCTCGTATAAAAAATATCAAATTAAAGTTACTTTAGCTCAAGTTAAAGTCAAAGTATTTTTGCTGTCTGTATAGAACTGTTTTTTTGTAATAACTAAAATACCTCATCTGGGGAAGGTACAAATGCAAGACAAAATGATCATGTTGTGACCATATTTTAAAAGAGAAATGCAGCTATCCTGGTGATTGCTGGTTTGTTAGTCTGACATTGATCTTGAGCAAAATAATACAGTTGTTAAGACAAGGCTTGCTTAATAAAAATTTAAGGAAAGTAATGTAATTAATTTCCCTAACAGCATTGGCTGAGGGAAAATAGATCCTACCAAGGTACCTTGATATTGGGCTTGATGAAATTACAATCTTGACTGATAGATGCTGACATTAGTCCTATCCCTTGGAAAAAAAATATCTCTAGCACACCTTGGCTCAGAAGAGAAGCCAAACGACATGGTGCAGTAAATTACAAATAAGAAATGGGTATATTTAAAACTATTTTGTTTAAATCAATTTGGGCATCACTGAGTAGAGATGTTTTGAGGTTCTTTTTGCTGTAGTTTTAACACTTTTTATCATACATAACAAATTTATCATATATAACAAATATAAAATGAGTACTCAAATTTTCAGATTACTGAGGGATTAGGGATGCTGTAAATGATGATACTGAGAGATGAGATTCAGAGTGGCTGGATTTTCCCTGTGTGCCAGCAAACAGCATGCAGAAAAACCTCTGCCTTTAATGAAGTCACAATTTCAGAGAGGAAGATGTAATGCCCAGGAAGTCATTAATTGGGATTTCCATAGGAATTAATTAAATTTGAGTTCTTTTCCCTTCTATGCACAAGGTGTATCAGGTAGGAAGGAAAAAAGTCATCTCTGCAGTTTGTTTGTTTAAAAACAGTCAAAGTCACCCATCTCTGCCCTCAGTTCAAGGCATGTGTTGACATTTTAAATAATATTGATAAAAGACTTCATTCTTTGCAAGAAAGATGAGAAGTCTTTCCTTGTAAAGAAAACCTATAAGGAACAAAAAAGATCTTAATTTGTCCAAGTTGCAGAAGTGAAAGAAAAGTCCTGACTTTGTTTTTGGAAATTTAAGTTGATAAATAACTACAGAGGAACTGGTACTTTCTTGTCAAACAATAATTGCTAAAGGGTGAAACCACAGGTAGTGTGGTTTGGGCTGAATTTCTAAACAGTGGAAACTTCAAAGCATTTTTTAGACTTAGTTGCAGAACTGGCTGAGGTTTGTCACTGCTGTGATCAGTGAAGGATTATCAGCATTATGTTGTTTGTGAGGCCAGCTGAGCCACAGGCCAACAAAATATTTGGAAGTTGTGGAATCCAGAGCTTTGCTTCATGAAGACATCACTACTTTTTCCAGCAAAAAATTCCAAATGCTGTTGTATGGGGAAATTTGCCACCCTCTTATAACATTTTTGTCATAATAGCAGTGAAACAGAAATCACTGATAGCTGAACACACATTAAAAATTCCATGCAGAAATTGAGCAAAGATGTAAATGTTGGCTGTGTGGCTGCTGTCTGTAAGAAAAGGGCAAACCTCTGTCAAGCTAAGGAACTGGCAGTTATCAAGAAAAACCAAAACAAACCTTATAGATATAAATTGTTTTGAGAAGCTTCGAGCCACAAATGACAGGTAGTGTGTTTTTAGAACATGAGAAATAATAAAAGATAGAACAAACCCCATCCTCAAGTGATGTAAGACAAATGCCTGGTTTTATTTTTAGCAAGATAGAATGGACATAGAGAACAGAGCAATATGCTATAAATGAAGAGTGCTGACAAAGCACATGTCCTTAAAAACTGAGGAAGGATAATGAAATAGGACAGAGAAGGCAGAAATTTTGTCAGCATTCCATAATGCAAATGAAAAAAGCCATTACAGATGATCTTCCTTGGGAAAGCGGTCTATGTGTATTTCATTTCTTAAAGCAAAAAGGGATTAAATGCTTTGAAAAATAAGAAATTCTTAATTTTCTACTTCATCTTCATGTAAGTGTCCTGGTAGAATTAGATTTAGAGTTTTAGATCTAGAAGAGATTAAATAGAGAAGGATTCCTAAAGAATTTTTATTATGACTATCTTGTATTACCTTTTGGTGTAAAATTGAAAGAAGTCCTTTTAGGGGAAAAGGAAGAAGTAGCAGTTGATCATGGAGGCAGACTTGCATTAGGAAAATAAGTTCTAATTTTGAGTATCAAATTGACTTAGAATTTCAATTCTAAATTAATTTTTATTTTGAGGATTTAATTCACTAAAATATGTCTCTGAAAGGATCCTAGATAATGGTATAAGCCTACTTTTTCAGCACACTTGAAATTGCTTTTCTTCTTTGCTGCTGCCTCTCTGAGCACATAAAAATGAATAGAGTTCACTCAGTGTTCAAATGCTTAAATGATAAGTGTTATAAATCTGTTCCCAGGTATGTACCCCTATGTGTAGTGCTTGTCCTCAAGATAGTAATGCCTTTGATATATATTTTTTAATTATCTTATTGCTTACTGTGCATTACTCTATCAAGCTAAATAAATTCTGATTGTCTTGAGACCAGACAGGCTAATAAAACAAGAACGTTAGGAAATCCCAGACTATGGTTCCAGGTAAGCCTGAAGCAAGGATGTTTAAATGTTCCAAAATACCCATATGCTTAACTTAGCAATAATATATTTTGTTTTCACAGACCAGTGTACTTTCAGTCCATGACCTGGTTTTGGGGCGAGGGTGAAATTACTGGAAATGATCAAAGGCAATTTTTTCCATCTGCTATGCTTGGAAGTATGAAGAAAGCTGTTAATTTTTCATTGGAGGCAGCCTTTTGAGTTTCCAAATCTTCTGTCTTAATCAGAGATTCTCTCAAACCTCTGAAACACCAAGGACCACCACACCAAGCTCAATTAAATGCCTCTTATTGGTATTGAAAAATATTTTGTTGAAAGCAGAAGTATTTTTCAATTTCTTGTCCCCCTTCCTAAAAGAGACTTTAAAAAGTACAGGAATTTCCTGGTGGTGTATTGTGGTCCCTATGATAATTTGTTTTTTCCATCCCTGCAGTATAATTCATCATCAGTCTGGCTTAAACACAACCACACATTCATCCTGCCTGGGCCTGGGATCCTTGTAATCCCCTACCCCAGGCTGGCAAGCTGAAAAAAGGAAACTTTAATTAAATTATTGCATACATTCCCTTTGGAGTACCTGAATAAAATTCAGTAGATGTGTAGGATACCCAGCTCTGAGCAGATGCGAAAGGAAACCTGCATGAGCTGGGACAGAAATCCCAACTCTAAGCTACTGAAATGTGATGTTCTCATAAGTGATTACTTTGAAAGAATTGCATCTCTTTTTGAAGCAGTTTTGTGCTTTTCTCAATGTAGCAAGTGTCTGGGAGATCTGTTTGGAATTGATGAAATAGATTTTGCTTATGACTGACAGTCCAGTTGGTGCAAAAGAGGGGAGCATCTAGGATTGCTGCCTCATTGCTGTGCAGTGTGCAAACTTGTCAGAAGAGAAGCAGAGAAATACATCTGTTTCTCTGATGTGATAGGGTGCTGCAGAGCAGCAAAATATTATACAGAGAGCTTGTTGGCTTTTTGAAGCCAAAATAGTTTGCAAGGATCTGTCAGTTTGATGTTTTGAGTGAAGAGGAAAAGGGGAAGAAGTTCCCAAAATACTGTGTTGGTGAGAAATGTGCTGAAAACATCTTGCATTAGTGTTTAGGGCCCTGAATGAGGTCCTGGGAGAGATGGAGAGCAGAACCTTGAGCGTGGCCCATAATGGGCTGTACACTCCTCCCAGATACCATTGTACACACATGGACAGTTCCTAAAATCAAGGAGTACAAGTCTGAAACATTTCAACCTCTCAGTGCCAGGTAGCTGTTCAGGACACTTTTTATTTTACTCACTTTAGAACCACGATAGCTTTTAAAATAATAAATCTGCTGTGCTAGGGGTACTGCCACAGCTTTGCAGGGTTTTGTTGCCTGCCTGGACTTGTGGCTTTCCCTCCAATAAGAACTGCTAAGTGCATGGATTTAGGGTATTATTGTCAACTGTGGTACCCCATGGCTTGCCATGAGTTTTGGTGGAAGAATCATGTCTTCTATTTCAGGATGGAGCTCTAGAGCTCAGACTCAGATTTCTGTCTGGGAATTTGATGTGTCCATCCCACAAAACCATACTGAGGATGACATGGATGAGGACCAAGAGTGTTACATCATATTTACCTGTTGCATTACACTTAGTTGCCTGGCTGCTGGGTGTTGATAGCAAAATGTAATCTGGTACAACACAACACACAAACAGTAGAAAAGCTGATATGGTACCTTAATAGCATGTTCTTTCAGTTTTCCTGTTCCATCTTAAAGCTATTCCATAAGTAGCAGAGGCAATTGCTCATTGACCAATTCAATTATTTTGTTGTAGTTGAACATGTTGTTAATTCTAATCAATTAGGATCTCCTTGTCCTACTGTGAAGGCTCAATCTATGGGACTGAAAGCATTTTAAATGTTAAGAAAAATATCCTGCTTGAGGAAAGCAAATTGTCTTCTGAAAAGACTCAAACATGAGGAAAACTTCCACTTTTTTTCTCTTTCATAAGGACTTTTTTCATGGAAATGAGGTTTTATGTAGGTATTGCCTCTTGTTTTACACTGGACAACAGTAATAATGATACAAAAGAGACTGAATCAGCCTATTTGCAAATTCTGGCCTTGGCAGGCAGGAGGAGGACAGCCAAGCCCAGGTTATAGAGGAAGATCAGGAGCAGATATTTTAAATTGCCATGGGACTGCAATCCTGGTGTATTCTCTGACTGATGTGTTCCTCAATGGGAGGAATTTAGCAATTTGCTGTGTAAGTTGTTTTTTTGTTTTTTTGGGTTTTTTTAGAGAAAAAGACTGGATAATACTTTCCAGTGGCTCAAGCAGAATCTTTTTCTGTTGATTTCAGTCCTTGACCTTTGCCATTAGGTTGTCTTTCAGTCTTTGCAGTACAGCAAATTTCCAGCAGATTTTCAGCTCTCAGTTAGCTAATAGTTCTGCATGAGGAGGTTCATGCTGTTTTAAATGTTTTCTCACTGCTGACCTTGTGCAGGGTGTTCTCAGCCTCCCCACCCCTTTGTACAGATAGAAATTATTGAGACTGGGGCAAGGAAAACATTTTTTCTGTCACATCATGGGCGGTGGAGTTTGAGTTACGTTTTTTGGGAAAGCTATGAGAATGCAAAATCAAAAAGATAAACAAAACAAAAAAAAAATGGAGAGAAAATCTTTGATATTGGGATATAGTTCTATAATGGACTACTACCTCTTAACCATTTTAACAAGATAAGATAACTTTTATGCAGTATTAATTAAAATAGTAGCTAAATCAGAGTTCAGCTGGATCAGTTACACACCAATAATAAATAAGCTTAAGGATGCAGGAGCATAAAAACAGCTAAGCTGGTGATGCCAAGAATCCAACCAACTCAATAAAGTCTTTTGGAAAGTGGTCACTAGGGACACATAAAAGTCAGAGGACAAATGGAGACCTCACAGCTTTTAACTTAAGGAGAGAGGAAGGGCATTTCTTGGCTGGAAATTGCATCTGTGCCATGGTAGCAGTGACAGCCTCTATACCTGCCCTCGTTTGAACCCTCTGACTACCACCAAATCCTCCAGCAGTGTGTTGCAAACCTGTGATCTTAAATGGTGGGTTTATAAGATTCTGTATTTTAAAATTTATCTCCCTTTTTTGTGTGAAACGAATGAAATATTATGATAGGGTTTTTTCAATGTCATCATATGATTTTTTTATATGTTCTGGCCTTTTCCCTGTTTCTTTATCAGACTGAAAAATTTCACTCTACTTGTGTTGGGTTTTTTTTCCTTTTTATTATTTATATTCTTTTCTGTTTAAAAAATTCCTGTACAGCATATCTTAGTTTCTATGTACTTTTCTATACCTCTGCTCCAAGTCTTTCTTGAGGTAAGGTGCTTAGGATTGCATGAAAAATTCCAGACATGATACATCATGAATTTATACGATGGCATAATTATGCTTTTTGGCCTTGTTTTATATATTCTTTAATGGTTTTCTGTTTGCCTTTTTGAGTGCTACTGAATATTGAGCTGACACTTTGAGAGAATTGTTTGACATGACACAAGATGTCTTGTATGCATGGCAATGTATTTTCTAGGGTCTATTATTGTGCTAGGTAGGGTTATTTTTACTGTCTGCAGCTCATTGCCATCGAGCTGTATCTCCCATTTTATCACCAGATATTTTGTATTGTCTGTGCCTTTTCAGTCAAACTTATGTACAAATGTTCAGCTTGCCACATGATTTATCTGAATAAGACAGATCTGAGCATCAATCCTTGAAATAACCTACATCTCCTAACATTAAATAAAAACTAAAGAAGGTGTAATAAAGGACAGTTAAGGAGAGATTAATAGTAATATAAAACGGGAATATCTGAACAGGTAATTTTTTTTCAAGTCATTGTGACCAAGGTGATAGTTTCTTTAAAGCAGAAAAGTTAGAGATTTTTCTGTGCCTGAGCTGATACTCTAGGGCTCTCTGGACAAACATGATAGTATATTTTATGATTGTGGCTATTTGTTTGCATGAGGGGGAACAATTGGTTCCCTTAGCAATTTTTAAGATCTGGATTTTTTTTACTAGGCTCCCATTATGAAAATGACTTGCCTCTGAAGAATTGCTCTCTATAAATCTTGCCTTCATGATTAAATTTAGCAACATAATGAAACAGAATTTTAACTAATTTAGAAGACCTCAATGCATCTCCTAATGGAGTTTCCATAATCAACTTATATGAGGGGGAAACCAAATTAAGAAAATTCAATATTTAACAGTCAAAATGTGACACTGTGCAGGCCACAAGACACTGGGAAGACAGGAGCCCTGCAAGGCTTTCCTTTAAAAAACATTTTCCATTGTTGACTAGAAGCTAATTTTCAAAGTTAATTTTCAGCAGTCAAGTGGTACTGTATTTTGAATAGCAAAATTTGGCATTTTCTTATATTACTGTTGGAAAACTTAGTTTAACCTAAAGAAAGCTGTTTTGATCCATTGTCTTTCTCAAGTAAGTTCCCAGCAGCGAGAAATTGCAGATTAGTGTCAAATGATGCTCTCTGTCACTGAGATATGTTCTAAATCAGAAGCCCTGAAGACACAAAGCTGTCTGGAGTGGCAGTGTGTGTATTCTCAAGTGGTTACTGGACAGATGTGAGGTGGAGGAATTATAACTCAATTGCTCTTGAAAAGATTTTTCTCATGCCCTCCCCCCTCCTTTCGTTTTTCCCTGCATAAGTTCTGCAATAAAGGAAAAAAAAAAAAAAGTAGAAGAAAAAAGAAAGTGGTATTTGGTATGAATAATGTTTTTCACCTTCTGAATGATTAGCATTTAGATGATTTAATATGAATAAGATTATTCATTTTTTCTGACTGGGTGACTTAATGAAGTCAAGGTTAAATTACACTTGTATGGCAACTTTCAGTGGGGGGGAGATCAATGTTATATCCATATAATTAATTATGCTTCAGAAGATTATGATTACAGACATCTGACTCATCTTAAGGAAAAGCAAAACTTGGCAAAACGACTATTTTCTCCCTAATTCAGGGACGGAGAATTAGGAGCAGAAACAAGCAATTTCAGGCCCTCTTTTAATCACTAGAGGACAAGAACTTCATGAAAAATGGGGGACCAGGGAACTCTGCATGCAAATTGCTGCTCTGTTACTTCACTTAGAAGAGGAAAAGGAGCTTGGAAGCTGTGGAAGAGGAGCTCTTCTTGGGAGAGGAACTGTGACAATGCCCAAAGTTAGTGAAAATCAGGTTCCCCTACAGGTTTATGGCATCCTTTCCCAGAGTGTTGCCTTTTCCCATTTTCCCCAGCACAGGCTGTGAGGTGAGAAGTCACCCAGAGCCCACTCAATCCTGTGGTGGGGCTGTGGGAATCCATCAAGCTGAGAGTTTCACACCTCCATCTGGGTGAACCCATTGCTCACATCTTCATGAATACTTCAAGTGCATCCCTTCCAGTGGAAAACCAAGGTGTGCCAGAGCACTGATTGCCAAAATCTGAGCTCTCCCCTCTTCTGGCCCTCCCGTGTGTCTCCAGGGGGATGGAAGATTTTCTGAACTCCTCAGTTGTCCAAGAAGCAGGAAATATTCAGCTCTGGCAATTCCAAATGAGTGCAAATTAAGATAAATTAGAAAATTATAAGCTATTTAACACTCCTATTTCCACATTACTTATTCAGAAGAAGTTTCTATTAACAGTGCATTGGATTCACAAAGCAATTAACTCTGCATCTTTCACAGATTCCTCTGCAGATTCACCCTGCAGAACAAAGGATTTGATCTTTGGGGGACTAAGATGATATTTTTTTTCATTTGTTTATCACTGTGTTAACATGTGAGGGGAAATTATTAGTTATGTTGCTGAATTTTTGAAGACATAGAAGGTTGGGAAGATGTAACTACTAGATCTGCATCCACTTTAGAATTATTTTCCATATTTAGAGCACCCAAAATTCTTCTCTTCTTCCTGAAACTTTTCTTTGCCTTTGCCTGCCTGAGATGTACAGCTGAGTATACTTAGCTCCTTTCTACATGGATAATGATCCCTTGGGAAGAGAACAAATGTTGGATAAACTTGCAAGTATTTCTTCATCAGAAAGATAAATTCTTTCTCAGTTCCATGGAGTTCAGGAGTCAGTTCTGGGCTGGTGGATGCCTTCGTGAAAGATGGTTTATTTCCTATGTAGTTCATATAAATGCTGTAATGCTGAAGTAAATGCACACTTTAATTATTCTAAAACATAATTTATACATTAGTTACCATAGTAACTTGTCATTGCTGTGGCATGGTTGGAGCCAGTGACATTTGTGAGTGTGGGAAGTCAATATATGCAATAATTTGCAATGTAGCATTTGATTTCTCAAGTAACAGTTGTTTTTTTGGTCACAGTCAGCTGCATTTATATTAACATTGTTGTATATTTCATACGTGTAGGCTGGATGGGAATATAAGTCAACGAGGTCACTGCAGTTTGAGATTTTGAAATATTGAAATCTTTTTCTACAGAAGGCTTCATTTTCAAAAATTTCCTGCTTTGGCATGTGGGAATGTTGTTTCTTCAAGGCTTGCTCCACCATTAAATAAAGATTCAGGGGTTTGGCTTTGCAGGAATCATCACTTTTAACCAGGGACAATTCACTGTGCCAATAAAAAGGTAGTGTACACTTTAGGAAGAACAAGAAAACAATGTTTGTGGCTCTAATTAGTCATCTTGATATATAAGGTAATGCATTTTTCAGAAGGATATAAATGATGCTAACACTTCTATTTTGACATAATAAACATTCTAAACAATTACTGAGTTTAAATGAAAAATACCTACAGTACTTGTAACCCTGTTTTCCACTCTTATTCTTGCAGCCATTGTTTCTTTTCTCTATACATGGAGAAAACTCTCATGCATTAAACTGTGAACTTTTGGTGCTGCAAACTTTTAAAAATAGGAATCTTTGTAAGGTATGGAAATCAGCAGTAGAACATCTTGAAGAAAAGATGGTTTATCTCAGAATGGGTTTGCTGGTTTGGAAGAGAAGTGACACATGAATATTGTCTTGATTACAGAATTTAATTGCTACAAAACCACAGTTTACCTGTGCATAGTTTGACAAAGACCCCGGCGTTGATGCAGATAAGTAAGGATTCCAAATACCTATCTGTGATTTGTTGACATTACTGTGAATGCAACTTAATCTCTATACTGATCTCAAAGTCAGTATAGAATGGTATATGGTACAAAGTTTTGTTCTTCAAAGCTTCAAAGGTTTCTTATGGTGTAATAGGTTCACTACACAGGATAAAAACTGGATATAATGGCACAAGAGTTTACTATGTGTCAGATTTCAGAATGCAGTTGACTAGATATTTAGCCTGAGGAAGAAATACAGGATTAAGAATGAAGGCAGATCTGACTTTCAAATATTTAAGCTTAAGATAATGCAAACTGAGGAGGAAGGGAGCATTTCTACTGTGCAGATCCCACTGAAAAGGCCTCTCTGGAGTTAACTCTGGCACTAACACAGACAGCAACACCAGCGTGCCCAGCTAAAGGATTTTGGGTGGTCCCATAGGTATCTTCACAGGCTTTGCATTTCCAGTCCTCCAGCCTGCCTCTTTTTTCCACAGAAGCCTCTCTCAGCATCTTCTGTGCACCAACTTAAAGCATAAACCAACTCCTTGTCCATTGCATCTACTGTTTTCACACTTCTTTTCATCCTCATTTGATGATGAAGGAATAAGAAACGTTCCTAGGAGTCAGAACGCTTGTGGAGAAACAGAGAGATTGTAGTTTTGGAGGAAGTTTCTATGGAATTTGAACGTGGCTTTCCTTTTTCTTTCTTCCCTCCCCCTGACTGCTAGTAACAGCTGGCTAATGGAAATTATAGAGAAACTGCTGGGCTTCATTTGTGTTTTTATATTTAACCCATTCTGTGTGTTTCCAGCTCCTGATGAATGGAGTAAAATTCTGAGCATAGCATTAAAAAAAAATCTACCCTGAAGAATGGGGCTTGGAAAGGTTAAAATGTATGAATATAATTAGAAGGCAATAAAAAAAAATCACACCAGTGAAACTACTCTAGCACATGGTGGGCTTTATTTTAGTAAAGTTTCTTAATAATTTTATTTCATGCAAAAGATCTATGCATACATATGTACCAACAACTGCAGAACTGAAAAGATAGTAAAAATTAACTTGGAAAAAAAGCAAAGTATGGAAGACTGGCTACATCTTAAGGACAGTGTGGAAGCATCAAAGGCAGAGCAGAAATGAGGAATCAGCTTATCTGCCACCATTTTACTTTTTCATTATAACACCTCAGACATTTATTCTGTAAAATAAGGCTTATAGGATGTCTGTGTTGGGTTCATCAGAATTCATCAGAATGCAGTCACATAAACAAATTGCAGTAATTCAGGAAGCTACTGCTTGCCAAATGAGCAGCAAAAAATATGTATGAATATGCAATCTTGTGATAGCTTAGCCTGGGTGCATGGTACTTGGGAAGCACCCACAGTCAAACATACAGAGTTAATGGCTGGGACTTGACAGAAGAACCTGAATTGTCATCACCTGAGTGTGACCCAGAATTTGGATGCAGAACTGTAACGCTCCTCACCAGCTCTTTGGAATTTGTGTTTTCTAAATGCATAATCAGACACCATATACAGATTTTTCTAATTCCAGAGGAGTTCTAAGGCTGGAGTAGATTGACACTATTGGTAGTTAGTGGGTTTTATTATTTAAGGACAAACTCTCATCTTAGCTCAGCAAATCTGAGCTAAGTAAGCCCTAAGTAAGACATGGTGATCATTAAGACTTCAGGGGTGTTCTTATTAACTTAAGGTACTTGAGGTACAAGATCTCAGCATGTTCCCACCTTCCCATTTAGCAGTCAGAGCACTCTTTCTGTTCCTTTTTCTTTCTGAAAGGTGCATGTCCATGCCTACCCCCAGGCTATGGACTAGGGGATTCAGTTTTTTGTAAGTCTTAGTTTTCAATTAAAATATTAGTCTAATATGTAGCCAGTGTTTCCCCATGACTCTCTTCATGAGCATGGGTTCAGAAGATCCTTTGAGTGTGTCTGGTTTTGTATGATGGAGAGACTGAAGTGCTTAATTCTTTGTTGTGAGTTCTGCACTGCTGTTAGATCTAAGATTTGTTAGAAGGAAAGGAAAACTAAGAGAAGAAAACTGAAGCAGTTTTTTCAACATAAGAGCTAAGTACTTTAATGAGAAAGTAACAGTCAGCATGAGCTGACTCCCAGGGTATTGTCTCCTCTTCATCTTATGATCAGCATGGAGAAGAACAATGAGAATTTCCTCTTTAGTTTCTCACCATTTCATGTCCACAGCTGCAGTATTTTTGCACAGGTCAGAGTTGGATTCTGAATTGTTTAGATTTGAGCCTCTTAAACTCCAGATTACATTTTAATTTCAGTGGACTGCATTGACATAAATGAAATGCAGCATCTGAAGCACTGCACTGTATAGCAGTTGGAGAGCATTGGACACCATACAGAAGTTTGTAAAATATCACTCTTTCAGTTAATTATAGTGGTGTAAGTCTATGTAGTTACCTAAAAAAAAAAGTTTTTTAACAAGGATTTTAGTTTAGCATAGTATGAATTGCACTGTGATCAAGAATATGAAAATAGTATTATTGCATGTTTTTATTTCCACTGAAAAGTTGGTGTAGCTTTGAAATGCATGCAGAACAAATTGCATACACATCTAAAACATACATGGTCATGAAAATCCATCAATTTTCACAACATTTATCTTAATACTGCCGTGCTTTGGTGGTCGCTGCATCAATTTTTCACGATGAAAAGTGGCAAATGTAATTATAGGGAAAGGCACAATTACAAATTGCATGCAATTACATCCAAACAAGTAAACAAAATAAAACTACATTCAGAAAGCTAAGGAGTAGCTGAAAGCCTTTTAATGGAGATGCCAAAGATGAGCTTTTGCAGCTCTACAATTTGCCAGTCAAATTGTTGTCATTTAAGAGAACTTCCCCGTAGAAGCTCAGCATAGAGCAAATTACTGGCAAATTGTCTTTCTAAATTATTATAGACTCTTCTCATTGGTTTTTCCCTGTTATTCTTTGACAAGATCTTATTATTTTCAAAGTTGAGAACTTGCATATTTTTCTTCAAAGCCTGAACTTTTCCATTCTGCATATCTCATGAACCGAGACACAAAATAACTGTGTGGAAAAAACATCTCAGAATATAAGTAATATTTTGGAGGTGTGCTTGTGATTATAAAAAAGCTTTATGAGTTTTTTAAGATCACACAAAAGAGGACAAGTACTGCATCTATATTTTCAGAAGTTTATCACTGAAATAAGTTCTATCTTCTGTATCTAAATCAATGTTATAAATAAATAAAGCTGAGGACAAAAGGTCATGTTCCCAGGTACAGGGAGAACTTATTCTATAGAAATAAAATTTGGTGGCAAGTGGCTGCTGAGGATTTTTTTTTTCCTCTGTGTACAGTTCCTAGGATCATAAAATAATTAATGCTGCAGGACACACAGATCAAACGAGTGTTTTCTCTTACCTTTTATACTGTGATATAAAGGTATATCACAGTATACCTTCCACACAAAGCTTCAGCTGCCCTAATGAAATTTCTCATCCTTCTTTGTGAAAAGAGGAAGATTCCCAAGCAGGACACTTCTTGGCTTATCATTTTTTAAAAGATGACAAATTACTGGAGTGGAGGAAAGGGTTTGGATAAAAGGGATTTTATCCTGGCATGGGGATTTTTCCATAAACTTTTAACAAAAAAGAGTAATGAAAAAAATGTTGTTCATCTTATCCAGACACAGTCAGATTATTTTATGACATCATGGAATGGGTTGCACAGCTGCAATCTCTTGACAGATAATCCTCCCTCTCCACCAACATCATATTTCAAGATAATTGGCTGAAATTTTCTTAGCAAATAGTTATTTGACCAATTAAAGCTGTTAGTCTGCCAAGTAATGAACTGTGAATGGAGCTGTAATTCTGGTGAAATCTTGCATTTTCACAAATGGAGGGAAGATAACATCTTAAAGTTGTTGAACAAATGGTTTCCAAAACATCGAAAAGATACAAAAGTTTTTCTCTCTGTAAACACTTAGGGAAACCAAATGTTATTCAGATTGATGCCTGAGGAAAAAAAAAAAGAAAGCAGTAAAATGAGAGGTAAAAGCTGACATGCTAGGTTTATAAAGTTTCTTTTATGTAAGGCTTTCTTAACCTTTTTTTTGTTTTGGTTTGGTTTTTTTGTTTTTTTGTTTTTGTTTATTCATCTAGAATCATAAAGTAAAAGATTATCTATAGAATTCAAGACCTACATATAAGGGCCTACCCTGTGTGTTCTAGCTCCTTTAAAATATTAATCAAATAAATGTTTATCAGATAGAAACTATTTATGGCATATTTCTTCCCCATGTGTGTAACATAAGCCATTTATATCAATATTAGACTAGCAGAATGTGTTCAGCTATGAAACATGTTACCGGCTCACTGGTTTGTCAACTCAGAACAAACCAATAATGACATCTGTAAAAGGACCTGGCAATTGGTCTCTTCAAATATTTCCCTTTCTGACATGGAAGCTGAATGGCCAAGCCTCTGCAATGCCTTGGATTAAAAATGCTTTTGGAAGCTAAGAGTAAAAATTAAGAAGCAAGTAGGAGCTATGGGGAGAAAGCCTGCTTGCTTATATGTTAATAAAGAAAGCAGATAACTAATAAATTGAGGTGGAAAAAACCCCATAAAATCTAAAAGCAGATGACCAAACCATGGAAATCTGAAAAATAAATAACATAATAGGTGGGGGAGTGTTAATAAAAGCAGTAGGTGCTAAAGCTGAAGTCTTCTAGGGGCAAGAATGGAAAATTAGCTGGAAGCACAGCAGTTATCAGTCTGAAACAATGGCACATTTGCACCACAGCATTCTGAGGTAATTTGCCTGTAGGACAGAAAAAAAACCTTATTTTGAAATCAGATGGAAACTACAATGCAGCACTGTCTCACAGGTTCTTGTTTTAGGCAAGTTTTTTGACAGCTACCAGTATCAGAAAAAGCTTCCTATCTTTGTGCTGTGCTTTGGGTTAAGAAAAGTAAGAAGTAAGACTTCAATCATCTGGTGTCAGTGTGTATATGGATATAGGTCTGAACTATCTATTAATTTCTGGATAAGCTGCAGCTAAGTTAGACTGCAGCAGCATGAACTTTATTTAAATGACAGGTGGTTAAAAATGTGAATGTATGAGAGAGTAGAGATTAGAAATCAACATGTCCTTTAAAATACCATAAAAAAAACCTCACCTCACTACTTTTACCCAGTGTCACATTACACCATTGCACTTAAAATTTTGAGAAATGAAAAAAAAAAAGGTTTAGATTTAATTTGTGCATTACTAGCCTTAAATTAAGAGGGTTTTTCAAAGACCATTCAGCTGAATATCCCAGGCTTCTAGTTTGCACACTCCTGAAATATTCTGCAGGGTTTCCTATGACTTCAGACTGTCCTGCCACTGGGATTGTGCACAAGTCACATCTCATCTGCTCAGCTTCAGTTAAGGTTTTAGTTTATCTGATATGGTATTGATGTGATTTGCCCCCCAAATGCTTCACCATCTCCACCCATAAACTGGTGTTAACTCTCACTTAGGACAAGAATTCATCTTCACAGATTTTATTTTCCTTGTCTTAGTTTTTCTGCCCACTTTGTTCTATGGACACATCAATGATTCTGCCTCCCTGCCAATCTGGGTAAATTTAAGAATTTAAATATCTCAGCAATATGCACTTCTTAAGTGAATAAAGGAGGTCTAGTCCCCTCAACAAATTTCACTGATTAAATATTAGCAGTTTTTCAAGGCTAGTTCTTTCTATTCTTGCAAATTTATATCCATCTTATTTGCATTTGTTAAATTAGAAAGAAAGACCATGTTGAAATGGTGCAAATTTTCACAGTTGCTGGGCTTACTTTGTGGTTATCATACGTAGTTGGTTGTACCAAATTTGGGAGTAAAGAGTGGAAGCAGAATTACAAGGAGGAGATAAATATATATGCAAACACACATAAGTTTCCTTTCTTTCCTTCTTAATCTGAATAATAATAGACAAAATCTTTCTCCTGTCTCAAACTCAAGGTTACTGTCAGACTATTTAACCTTGGTGTAGGTCTGCACAGGGAATGTGAAAGGCAATTTATCCAGCAGTGCCATCTTTCTTTCACCCACTTGGTACTGAGACACTGCAGCTTTTCTTAGAACTGCAAGTAACCTTTAGTAAAAATGTCATTATATATAAGTAATTAAACCAAATAAATATTGTAAAAAGGTATTTGTCAGCCCAAGTTGCAGGAAAATGCATGAAATGTACTTTATTCCTGGGACCTTTTCCAAACTTCCATAAAACACACTTTTATTTACAAAATTCTGCAAAGGAAATTATATATATATATATATATATATATATGCACATCTGGGAACTGATGTTCATCATTCATGTGGCAGCAGGGAGATCCCAGCTGGAAAGGGGTGTCCCTGGAATTCAGAAAGCAGCTGTGTAGCTCCACAGGATATGTAAATAGGCACAGGGTTAGGACAAAACTTTTTCTGGCCAGTCTATTGCACACAGGCTCAATCTGATTTTGAATAATAACTTAATATGATTCCAGGCAGATAAAAGGTTCTTGGATTCTTTGTTGATGGGAAATTGTCCTCCCATTGTCAATGAATTCTTCCTACTTGAAAAGCAGCTATACTGAACCTTTATTCTAATGGGTTAGGGTGTCTTTACCTGCAGTTTATAGCCCTGTAATTGCCTTGGTTTCTATGAATTTACTCTTGATTTACATTGTTAGAAATAAATAAATAAAGATGAAATATTAACCAATATAGGCACACAATCTTCTTAATGTAATTACACAGAAGTTAGCTGTATTAGCCTCTTAGCATCACACTTGAAAGGCTGGAATAAAGAACATCAGCTGCCTCAGAGAAAGGTTAGAGAATATAAATAGCTTCAAATAGAAGAAAAAATTTCAATTATGGGTTTAATAAAAAAATGCTCAAAAGTGTATTGTGCATACACTTAGTGTGTAGTCAATTATTCATGATCTTGCAGGCATTTTTTGCTTTTCCTGTATATTCAAAAACTTGAATTTAATAATTTACACACTTTCTCCATTGACATGCCCTCAAGACCCTGGATCTGATGCTTTTCAAATTAAAGCCTCATTGGTTATGTTAAATGGAGCTAAATTTATTTTTCAGAAAAATGAGGAGGATATATCAATATTGACATCTCTTACTGGAATACAGTGAAATAAAAATTATCTTGAAATCTTGATCTCAGCCTTGTTTGAAGATTTTATTTATATCAAATGATCACATTTTCCCATTAATATTTCCTGAGGATTATTATAAATTATGTATTTCTGGGGAATTACAGGGTGCTTTAATACAGTAATTTATATATTTTTAAGCAAAATGTGACTGCGAAGATCATAATTGTATTAAACTACATAAGTAGTTCTTATTTAGTGTGTGAAGTGAGAGGTGAATATATAGAGAGGGCTTATGTTACGTAAAGATTATGACTACCTGTTAGTTGTACATACATACTATATAATTAGTAGAAGCACTTAATTTAAAAGCAAGTGAGCTGCTGCTCTGCTAGTGTTCAGTTCTAGTCTGTGTGTTCCACATGTGAATGATTCACCTATTTAAGTGTGTGTGTTGTTTCAAACTGGGAATTTGCTGTTTTAATCTTCTTTTAAATAGTTCTGAATAATGAATCAGAGCATTGTGCAGGTGTTGTAAGGATTCCCAAGCTGGACTTCACTTTCCTGTTAAATAATTGCCTTTTTCTGAAGTAGTTTTATTGACAAGTACATGATCATCTAGGATGTGAAACTCCAGATACTTGGTGTGTATCAGTTTTTTCTGGTTTTTGTTTGTTTCTGCGCCTTCTATTGGGTTCTGCTAAGGCTTTGTTGAAGTTTCATCTCATTTTTATATATATTTTTTTTCCGTAGCTAGTGAGTTTTGTCACTTGATTACATTATCTGCTCGGTCAGATAAGCAATTTTTCTTCCTACCAAATACCCAGATGAGGTGTGTCTGTCGAAAAGAATGAAAAAAAGTGAGCTATAAGTACATCAAAAGTAGCTGCTGCTGAGTGACTTAGTAACAGTTTTCAGAAAGAATTTCTCGGACTAAAAGTTAGTGGCACTTCATTAAAGGGTCAGCAACATAAAAAGCAGCTATTGCTCTTGAAGACACATTCACTGAAAGGCCCATCAAACACAGTGCTCTCAAAAGCCTTTTTCTGTTATAAATGTAATTACTGTTCTTCATCCTTCCTGTTCTTGCTGTTCGTCATTTTCCTAAAATGACTTCACATACATTATTTTGTATCTCTTCACTGACATTTGCCTTTTTTCTTTTTGAAGTCTCTCTGTGTCACTGTAAAATGGGGGTTTTGTATGCCTCATCTCATGCAGAAAAAGAAAAATTGATGGTGGGGTTATTTCTTTATTCATTCTGTGGTCTCCTTTGCTTTCATAATGTTGGCTCTTCTGATATAAATTCAGATAACAAATAAGCAAAATATCCCATCTGTCTCCCTGCCTGGACACCAGTATGCCCACTTATTTATCTGGCTACATATTGGAACGGACAAGATTTATTCCAGGTCTTGAAGACCAATGTCACATCTTGGCCTTCACATATATTTGTAGTTTGCAAGGATGGGCAAAGTTTGCTCATTTCATAGAGCATGTTCAGTCAGAATCAAATCTCCTAGTTTGGGGAGAATTTTGGAAAATTTTGACTTAGCAAAAAAGTTGGATAAAATGCAGCTTCATACGGAACTAACTTGTGTTTTTTTATTTACTTTTATTTATTTATGATTTTTTTTTAGTTTGTTGGTGAGGGTGCAGGTTTTAGACTGGAGAGGAGTATCTTTACCTTTTCTTTTAAGGTTCTTCTTGTATTGAGGACCAAAACAGACCCTGGAGGATAAATGTCAGTGAGCTGGTGTGCACTGAGGGACTTGTTCTCCTGAGATTCTCTCTCTTCAGCAGCTCACTGGAGCTCTACAAAAGCCCAATTACAGTCAGCTCTGACAATTATTTGAATCTCTGTGCATGTCAACAACTGTCCTCAGATCAAGGGTGACAGAGAAATCTCCAGCTATATGGAAAAAGACCTCAGGGCACTCAAGCAGCCTTCCGAGTTGGTAAATGTGGGTAACTTGTAAATCACTAGGTCAGGAAAAAAAAAGAAAAAAAACCACTTGTGAGAATGGGAAAGGGAGAGGTAGGTGAAAAAGTGAGATAACAACTGGAAAAGTAGCTTGTAAAAGCTTCAGTTCCAAAGCATCAATAACTGTAAAAGCATTTGAATTTTCTGCTTCAATTAATGCATTGCTTCTGAAAATGCAGCCTTTGTACAAGCAGCCTGGCTTTAGAAATTTTCATCCAAGGGAATGGGAGTAGTGTTTATGGCCTTGTCAACAGAAAGAAGATTTGGGTTTGAAGGGTTTGCCTGGAGAGCAGGCATAAGAATCAAAATTGCTATTCCATTTCTGTACCAGGCACCAGTACCAGTCCCCTCTTGTGTTCCAGGATGAACACTTTGCCATGCTCAAGGGGTGTGTGTGGTTGCATTGGCTTCCCAACATCACCACTGGGTTTTGGTCCTGTCAAGGCAAGATGAAACAGAACTGCAGTCATAGTGTCTGAAAAATTTCATACAGGAGGTAGTAGGGGTTTCCCTACCTACTACTTTCTGCTGGGAAGCTCTTAAGAAACATGATGAGGACTTAGGAATGTGGGCACCAGCTCTGTGAGTGCATACATGAAACTGTGCCTCTAACTTTCAAACAGTCATTGACAGGGAAAACTATCCTACCACAAAACCTGAAGGAAGGGAGGTAGCAGGGAAAAAAAAAAAAATTCAAGTAATTTTCAAAACTTGGAAGGGAAAAAAACAACCTCCTTCCTTTATGAGGCAGTTTTTCCAAGTTCAGTGCAGCCATAAAATCAATTTCTCTCCATTGAAAACTCGTTTTCACTGAGTTGTTACATGTTCATAGTGAGATAAGGCTGAATCAGCTCTTGCTTCATCACTTGGTCTTAGTTGAAATATTGCCTACCTGATTAACACAGTTCATGAGAGAAGTGGTGGGAGAAAGCAGTAGGTCCCAAACCCTTCAAAAAATTATTTGGTTTTTGTAGTTCACAGGCATGCTGTGTTTAAAATAAATTGTAAAGTAGTCTGTTAAAAAGAGGATAATTTATTTCAAATGAGGGTAAGTATGGTAATAATTCAGAAAGACTTGCAGTTTAAAAAAAAAAAAAAAGTTGAAAGCATAATACCCAAAAAACAAACCCCAAAAAACAACGGAGCCAAAGAATGAATGTGGCAATAACAACCAAGTCTCTTTCTGCAAGTATTTTATCTGAGTGTGGCATGCATCCAGCACAAACCAGATGGTATCTGAAATGCTGAACAATTTGAGCTGCAGGCTGAAGAAGTCTCAGCTTGCTCATTAAAACCAAAGCAAAACAAAATTATTTTACTTACTGATGTTCCTGATGATGTCTGAGAGCTCCAGGAATGGGCAGTGCAGACACTTAGGGTATATTCTCAAAAACATGAAGAGGTGTAAGACAAGAGTGTTACCTTGTTATGTTAAGGGTTATGTGGTTTATATTGCAATATAAAGACAGGAGATGTTGAAATAGACACTGCATGGACAGCATCCCTCTTAATTAAATGTTACTGAGAAGTTAGGGGATCAGAGAGCACAGAGTAATTCAGTGGCTTGAGTGGTCCTTAAAAATGTGCAGAATTTAAGTTCATGTTTCTTCTGCTCTAGATGAGAAACCTCAATGAGATTACAATATTCTGAGGATCATTTCCAGAAAACCATTTTCTTCTTGTTATTGCATTTCTATTTGGAAAGGAAAAAGTTCTAACAAACCAGGTAGTTAAGGTGACAAATAAGGCTGGGCAAATTCTCAGTTAAATAAATGATAAACCTCTATAAATGATGGAAGGGGTGGGTCATTCAGAAGTCTGACTGCATTTTATTACAAAAATTTATGCTTTTACTGAAATCTGTTGGGAAGTCTGCTTCTCTAGAAAATGAGAGAAGGATGGTGGAATGTTCAGTCCTGAAAGTTGCTGTGGCACAGGGACTGGCTGATGCACAGAGATGCAAAACTGTTCAGAAAAATGAAATCTTAGTTTAGAAGTGAGATTAAGTTGAAAGTCTGAAGGAAAAAAAAAGTCAGCTGTTAATAGTGTGTGAGTGGTATACCAAGAAGACAGAGATGCCATTATGAATACACATCAAGAGATTAAAAAAAAAGTATTTAGTTAACACATAGATTTTGTTTTTCAGATATAAAAGGACACTAATTGTATAATTTGCAGTCCATGTTCAGAAGGGGAAGAGATTTACTGTGAACTAAAAGTCATTCTATGAAATAGCCATGCAGCAGCAAAATTGGCAGTTCTGCACAATAGGCCAAGCATGAATTCCATTACCCCCATGGCACGGTGGCTCTGAAAGCAAAGCTTGCTGTACACTGCCCAAAATCTGTGCAAAAGTCAAACTGTGTGACAGGGAAGAGGACGTTCAGTACAGCAATTGGTCATCAAATAATGTAACACCTCGGAAAAAGAAGTTGAATGAGGAACAAAATGTTGGGCCTCTTTCAAAATCCACTTGTTAAACCCATTAAAATCCTGGCAGTGGGTGTAGGGACGTTCAGTAGTCTGATTTTGTGGATGTAAATTTTAAACTTTGAATAATTCATTGAACAAAGGGGGTTTGGAAACTCAGAATTGTCTCAGGCTTGGAATCTGTAAAAAATAGCTTTCTGCCCTTAGACACCAAAGGCTATGGACATCTTTGTCTCTAAAGCCTCGCTGGGAGCTAAGGAAGCTCTTGGGGACTTTTGTTTGAAAAATCTTTCAGGTAATAGTTGTTTGTGTCACCACACCAGTAAATAGACCAGAGAAGCAACATGAGCACTGATGAATTTTTGGAAATTTTATAGAACTCTACAAATCTTCCCTTTGTCTTTCACACATATAAAGGTGCCTCCAGAGCAGTGAATTAAGGATCTGTCTTATTTATTCATTTAAATACAAATACATTTATTGAATATGTATAGAAATGTGTAAGACCTTATTTTTTAAATCCATTTAAATTAAAGAAGCTATACTGTTACTGATCAATCAAAGCCTTCTAGCAAACAATGTTGGTGTTAAAAGAAGTGCACAAAAATGTTGTAGCAAATGTTGGATCTGGAGAGTCTGCTTATTTATTTATTTCTCTTTACCCATTTGCTGCATGCATCTGTTACCTAATGTATTACATCTGTGCTGGGTTAGACTCCCAATGTTACTTAGACCATGCAGATATGTTTGTATTAATTCCATTTCTTTTTTTTTTCTTTTTTTTTTTTTTTTTTAATTTTTTTTCTATTATTACATCTTTAATACCCACACTTACTGATGAATTCTGTAGCTAATCTGTAGGGAGTGTGAGGGGAAGAAACTTGAAAAATTTATATTCACAGGAGCCACTGCCTGAACAAGGAGCCTCACAACTGTTGTTTTATGAAAGCAAATGGGAAAAGCACTTCTGTTTAACTGTAAAATAAAGTCCTTGAAATTTTTTTAGATGCTGGTTCATAGGCCAGGAAGTTTACTTGTTACTGTTCTTCTGATAATAGAGAATCACCTTGGAGCAAACCTGATACAAGTGAAGTTGAGGAATAAGCTTCCAAAGAATAGATCTAAAAATTAGATATTGTATTTGATAGGAAAAATGGTCCCAATATTTTTACATTGTGATCTCAGCTTCAATGCATTTCTTTTAATGTATGAAGTAAATGCACTGGGGTAAAACCAGTGACTGCCAGAGAAAGGGACATGAACAGCAGAAAATCAGTCAGAACTAAAGAAGCACTTAAAAGTGGTATTTTTTAAAATAAAAACTCAAAAAACAAAGACCACCAGGAGGCAGAGATAACAAAAGACAGGAGAAAGGTCCCCCAAACAGCATGGTGAATTTTTTTCCATCATAAAAGCATCCACAGGACAAAAGCAGACAGAGAGGGAAACATCACTCATCAAGGATTTGTTGTATTTAAGAGGTCCAGAGGCTGAGACCATTCTTCATGGTGTGGGCTTCTCTTTTTTAATCATCTGTATTATGGGTAAAAGTGAAAAGCTGTAACAAGTTTCAATAGCACGAGAATGGAACATCATTTTTGAAACAGCAGAATAGGGATAAAAAGTCATCCCAGCTACTGATCTTCTGAACATCTTGGATTGAGAAAAGGGAATCAAAGCATCCTCACACAAAATGGGCCAAAAAATGGGCCAATCAGCTGCCCCAAACTGGCAGTAAAACAATCACTGTTTGGTTTGGTCTTGGCTTTTAGTCAAAGAACAAATGCAAGTTTTACCAGGGGTAGGTTACAACATTTTTTTCTTTTCTTTTCTTTTCTTTTTTTTTTTTTTTTTTTCCTTTTTTTTCATGTAAGAATAGCAAGACAAAAAAGGGTAGTTTGGCACAACATAGGATCCATACAGACTCTATACAAAAATATTATGCCCCTTCAGACTGTAGTACTTCAGACAACTTGTGCAGCAAGGAAGAGCTCTCAAAAAGACTGTAGGAATGTAGCTACTTCCAACTTTTTCCACTAAAACACAAAAGACAATGGAATTCTTTTTTTTTAATGTCTACTTAAAACTCCCCTCTTTCTTAACCTGCAGCTCAGTTCTTTGCCTGGGAAGTCACCATATTCAGTTTCCTCTTTGTCTTAGGGATAGAGGAACCAGCATTTCTATAGCTGCAGCACAAAAACCCCAGGTTTATCCCAGCTGGAGTTAATAAGGCAAATTAATTGAAAGTCATTTAAAAGTTGTTAGTGGCAGCTGAGCTAGCATCTCTACCAGGAGGCTTCAGTGTGCTGTGCAAACACCTCTGATTTGAGCTCTCTCTGGTGTTTTCTACATAATGATACTTGGAAGTGAAAGATGTCACCTAGCTGAGTAGACTTTTCCAATCTCAATATTTAATTTAGTTGTCTGGTTTCCACCTACTTTCACTCCACATGACTTACATGCTTTGGATACAAACCCAGAACTTCTGAAGGTGTGGGAGGTAGTGAGCAGACACAAAATTAAATATTTGCAAGATGTTTTTAAAGTAAAATATCCGTGGACACCATTGATATCTTTACTTTGGAGGAAAACAAGAGACATTGAGGTTTAAGAAATGGAAAACTTAAAAAATAATGAATGTGCAATAACTAAAATCAGATCTTACTCTTGAGGAAGGTTAATAGGAGTTGAGCATGGTCATAAGCCAAAGAATGCTAAGAAAGGGAACACAATTATGTTACATTTTCAATCCTAACCCAGAGATAGACAGTACAAAGGAAAACTTGAGCTTAATAGGATAACATTGTCAGCACGGTGCTCTGGAAATGGAATCTTTTAAATATATATGTTCTGTAAGTCCTTCAGGTAAAATATGAATATTCCAAGCTTGTCTTCCTGAGCTACTTTCATTCATCAGAATGAAGTGACTTCAGTAACCACAAAAGGAATTTCTTTGAATTATATTCCAGTAAATTAACTACTTCTCCTATAATCTGACTGTAAACAGTGTAAATTCACCCATGTAGTTATCAGTTGTACTCTTTCAGTCATTATGTAGTTAACCTTTTGTAGGCTTTCTCTGAAAAAAACCCCAAACACTGGTACTCCCAACAGTGTGTTATGTACTATCATTTTTGTGGAAAAATGCCATTCTTTATTTAAGGTGAACAATGTCTCTATTCAAATGATAGTTAAATTGTAGCATATATATTCAGAGCTGCAGTAAGCTTGTCCATTTTACAGGTACTGCTTGTTCTCAGTAAGAACTACCGAGCACTGATTCCTCAGTATTATTTAGTAACCACATCAATAAGCTTTTGGGTTTCTTTGTACATATATATATATATTTATAAAACATAGAAAAGTAATCAGTTTGATGTCATTACTGTCACTTGTGTTCTTGAAGGGCAGGATTCTGTGCCCATAAATGTAAATTAGAGTTGAAAATCCCAAGAAAATTCATACATACAAAAGTGGTCTGTATTGCTACAGGTAAATCAATGGGAAGGGTATTTTTCTACTCAACATTTGGTAAAGGATTTTGTGTTTTCTTGTTTTAAACCATCATGAATTTGCAGGGTCTACAATATGCTTTTCCTGTCTAAATCTGAAAAGATTTGTTTATAGATCTAAGAATTTCAGATTTTGCTAAATATAGATCCAGTGCTAAATAATGTTTCATTCCATCTTAAGTCTTCCCGTAACTGTTGACTCACAATGTATTAGGACAAGACAATAAAAAAGTTCAGGCAAAAACTCCACTTCCATTTTGTCAGAGTAGCATATTCTTAAGATTAGACTATTATATGCAAAACCAGCATACTAGGCATCTTGTTTATAAAGAATTTTGACACTTTCTTGGGTTTGATATTGGAAAACATTTCAACTGTTCCAACAGAATATGTAGTGCTAGTGTGAAAGAGATTGAATACTTTCAGTGAACTGGTTTTATGTCCATTAAAAATGTAAGGAAATCTTCATTTCTTCCTCTCTTCAACATACTAATTTTGCTTAATTAATTTATCCCCATAACCTTCTAGTGTAGATACCTTAAACTTTTCTAAAAATAGTATGCACAGATGTTATGACAAATTGGGGTTTGTGTTTATTTTTCTTTGTAATTTTTCTACTGTTTCATATAGATTTACACAGAACAAGTTTGATTTCATTTCATAATTTGATGACAAAAAGTTAGCTTGAGTTTGGGTGGCGTTTTTTTGTTGTTGTATTTTGGTAGGTTGGTTTTTTTTTTTTTTCATTCTGAACAGGTTATCAACCTAGGATCTAACTAGTGGCTTGGAACTATTGAAATATATTGTTACATAAAATAGAAATGTTTTGTTTCTCGTGTAGGAGTATAATTTTTTTTTCCCTCATGATGCACACCTCTCTGCTAGACCTTTATGAGTGCCAGTAAAAGTTGGATTATTTAGTTAAGCACTGCTTCAAGCTCCTCTTGATGGAAGTGTTAGTCACAGATGTTGAATCCCATGTCTTAGCAACACTACTTTATTGAAGAGAGAAGAGAAAGAAGATTGAGAAGATCATAGAATTGTAGAATTATTGGGGCTGGAAGAGACCTTCAAGGGTCATTTAGTCCAACCCCCCTGCAGTGATCAGGGACATCTTCAACTAGATTAGAGCCCCTTCCAACTTGACCTTGAATGTTTCCAGGGGTGGGGCATCTATCATCATGAAGTACAAAACCCAACTACTTGTCTTTCTTCTGTTAAGCTCCTTGTTGGGAGGAAGTGGCTTTCTTCTCTCTGTACAATACCTCCTCACCTCCTGCCAGGCAGAAAAGCACTTAAGTCTTGCACCAGTTGCTCCTGCATCCATGGCAGATTTTGGTCAGACTTTGCATCTGTGTAATTTCTGCAGTTTCTTCCTTTTGGAATTAATGCTCTCAGAGATGGTAAAAAATGAAAAGCTAAAAAAGGTGTGGGTTCAAGTCTTCCAGTATTGTAGGTATCAGGCATTCAGACATTGCCATTCACTTGCTTGTGCCCCTACCAAAGTCACTACACTTTCATCTTGAGCCCTCCAAAGCATTCAGCTCTTCTAGGATGTGATGGAAAGCTTAGGACACATTATGAGCAATGAAAAGTCTAAATGCCCCACTCTGAAAAACTTTGTTAAGGGCTAAGGAAGAATAAAAAAGTCAGGGTAGCTTTCCTCAACAGACCAGAACTCAGCAGACAACTAATATTATTGGACTGTTATTTCAGTGGTAAACATCCAATTTTTGTGTCAAACCCCGTTATTATGCAGAATTGCACCAAAGGTGACATTTTAAAGTATTACTTTGGATAAACCATGAGCACTTGAGCTCTTTGCCCCAGCAGAAGCCTCCAGGAGTTGCTGAGCAGGTGGAGAAGGATCAGGACTCTGGGTGTTTGTATTCAATAGAAGCTGGGGTGGTCTGGCCCAGAGTTCACAAAATCTTGTTTCTAGGGAAGTGGAGCTGAATGAGCTGGAATGTTCCATGAATTTCATTAGTACATGTTCAATAACATAGGAAGATCTGGCTTGAAAGGGCTGGAGAGTGTTGGCTTGTTCCCTGAGATTTACCCTGTTTGTTTCTATCCTGGGTTCTTTGTCTGCTCCCACCATGCTGCTATCTGAAGGCACGTTGGATTTTGTATTGTGGGAAAGATACAGGCAAGGCTGGATCGTGTTAAACAATGCCTCTTTGGAGCTATTCTAAGAGGACAAAACTGGGGAGTACAAAACTTTTTATTTCGTGGCTGGTAAACATACAAAACTAATTTTCTCTCTGAATTGTAGGAACCTTTCAGACTGCAAAGTCTTTTAGGAGGCTCTGAGAGCTACTTGTTTAACATTTCCAATAAGTAATATCTTTTCCTGGCTGGTCCGGTTTTTGGTTGATAAAAGTTTTGGTTCATCTTTATTTAATTCTAAGGAAGTAAGGATGTGGATGTGTTGTGAGACAGTAACATGCACTGTAATGTATGCTACTTTTTGTTGGAAATTAAGGGCATTCCAGGTCAGTTAACAGGTACAGGCCAATACTGGATCACACAGGACCTTCACTATCCATAAGACAGGAAGCTCTGGAGTTTGTACCTTTTTTGACACTGCATATACTCCAACAAACTGCTTATTCCTTTTATAGTGTTAAATTCTGTACTTAAAGCACCTAAAATTTATTCTCTGTATTTCACTCACTCTATTTATTTTCATTTGGTGTAATTTATGTTTATGTGTGTGTACAAAATGAGTAACTTTATGATTGCAAGCTACCTACCATTTTAAAAATGCACGAGGTGTATTTCTAAGTTACTGCAGTAAAGCTGAATTAAACATATAAGATAATCTTTAATAAGTAATGCAGATTTAATAACTTTTTTTAAAGAAAGGATCATTAAAAAAAAACAAACCACAAAACAAAAAAACCCCTCACTTGTAAAATGTTGTCCCTTAATTTTCATGTGGTTATAGGAAACAGTTATGCACTTCAGTTGTAAATTTCTTCCCCCAAATCTAAATAAAATATGCATGCTGATACTAATGTCATCTACTAAAAAGTCTTGATGTATTGCAGAAGAGATGAAAACTTCATCTTTTGCTGTTTAATAGTTGAAGTTAAGGTATCAGTGTATGTTCTAGTCCTTTCTTGTTTTTAATACTGTGTCTCATGTTATAAATCTCATCAGACCCTGTGAAAATGTCACATTATTTGGGACTTGAGAACTACTTTTTGGCTTGAATATGGGCTCTACTGATGCAAACATGAACCTAGTAAATTCTGTTTTAATCTATAGACATTTCTAAGCTTGTATGTGGGGGTGCAAAAAAGAAAATGTGGGCTACAGAAGGATTGCCACAATCACAAATTCCAGAACTTGTTACAGATACAATCCAATAAATAAGTCCTTCTATTCCCTTATTTTAATAGAATTTCTGCAGTCTAATGAATATCCAAGCTGGAACAGGATAGAATGGAATATATAGAGATGGATGATATGTGTAAATATAGTCAAATATGCTTTATAATGCCTAATAGAGCTTGTATGCTGCAGAGATTTGGATCTGTGTTGTATCCAGCCCTTCTCTTACACCACTGCATTGCTCTATAAAGAATATCTTTTTTTTCTCTGACATTTATACTCTTTAGATATATAAATATCTAACATAAAGCTTTGACTTGCTACAGTATTGCTGGTATTAGGTACTTTAATTGTCTAAGTAATTAACACTTCTTTTGTTCATGATAATTTTTTCTCAAACTTGAGACTATTAGCAGCCCATTCCATGTTGTGCACAGACACCAACTCATTAAAGCAGTTGACACAAGACAACCTTGAGTTGTGTGACACTAATTAAGTTAAAATCTCTAAATTAAAAATAGTTTCCTTATAACAAATGAGAAATGACCTACTCTGAGACAATATTTTTTTTTTACTTCATTGATTGTAAAGTATTGTATTAGTGTGTTGTAGTAAATCACACCAAACAAATGCATTAATAAAGCCTTTCTGTCTCTGCAAGTACTGAATATTAATTATTTTTCTTCCTGAAAATGGAGCAATTTTTTTTACCTCTTCCTGCCTTCTTCACTGACAAATGTTTGGGAATCCAGTCTCCAAAAATAACCAGGGAAATGTAAATTTGCAGTGGGTTTGCTTTTGTATAGATATACTCAAGAACCTTCCTTTATATTCATATTTATTCTACATGTAATAGATCAGTAAAACTATTTTAGCTTTTTAATCTTTAGGGACTGTAGCAAAGAACATGAGTTCTCTCTTCTTGTCTGTGTGATCAGTTTTACTGCACAAGTTGGAGCTGTGGTCATTGGGCAAGTGTATAAAAAAAGCAAAACACATTAATGTGTAATTATATTATGCTTGGGTACTTGTGATGGGAAATCATAATGGTGCAAATAGTTATATTGTTGTTTTTAATCAAACATCACTGGCACACTGAGCTTTGCAACAAGAGATAGAGACTTGCTTTTTAAGAAAAGTTCATGTAATGTCTGTCCTCTTGTGAGTTCTTTATTCTTCTTATTCCAACCACCAACCTGTTTTCTCCAGCTCTGGATATTTTTATTACTGTTTTCTGACTACAAAGAGGGTTGGGTTGTTGTTTTTTTTATTAGTTAATGCGAGAATTTTTTTACCTCACTCTGTTATTTTGCAAGGTTACATTTTGCTATTTATGGCAAATTCAAATAAAAAAACTCAAAGGTGAAATTCATAAATATTGCAGAGTTCTAAAACCTGTGCAAGACCCATTTCTAAAATTTTTATTAACAGCTCCAGGGTGTTACAGAATGGGGAATGGAAATGAGTGATTTACCATATTAACACACTAGGGCATGTGTGTGGTTTTTGAGGCACTATACATAAGTACAAATGCATGTATTTTTATAGATTCCTTTAAATGATGACAGTTTTAAGGCTGGGACAATGGAAGTCAGATAATGTGCTTGGAAAATACGAGTTTACCACCATCTAATGAATCAGTATAGAGAACTGGAATATTTAAGGAACAGGCAAAATTTCATATATTTACATTAGTAAAGGCTAAAATTTTGCAATCTGTTCTGTAGGGATGGAAATGTTTTAGAAATCTGTGATACAGAAACTACACTCTGTTGCCTTGTTGCAGACAGATGCAGCCCAGATGATATCAATAAAGACATTTTCATTTATATCCAGAAGACTGTAAGCACAAAGCGAAAAAGCAAACTGAAACATATTTCTGGTTTGGACTTGTCAGTTCCTGTATCAGTTTTGTATCTTCCTGACCCTTTTTCCTATATTAATTTTCGTCCTGGTACAGTGTGGCAGTCTCTAAGTTAATGGATTTATTAACCACTTTATTACATTAGTCT
Source organism: Heliangelus exortis (assembly GCF_036169615.1). Classification (NCBI taxonomy): domain Eukaryota; kingdom Metazoa; phylum Chordata; class Aves; order Apodiformes; family Trochilidae; genus Heliangelus; species Heliangelus exortis. Next base: position 4,940,708 of record NC_092427.1, read on the forward strand.
TCTGACCTATTCTATGAACTCTTTGGAAAAAACATTGGAACAGTCCAGGTGACTCCACTCTCATTTCCTTTGTCTTTCTCTCTGCTTCTTCCACCGGTTGTTCTTTGGTTTGGTTTGGTTTTCTATAACTAGAGAGACCACAGGGAAGTTGGTGAGCAGGTAATTTTGTGTTTGCTTTGTGGTGAATGAGTTCTCTGACAACCCTTAATTTTGTTTTTTAAAAAAGTTAAAAATTTAAAATATTACATTGTTTGGCTCTTCAGCCCAGAAATTGTTAAATTTAGAGCTATTCAGTGAAGAATTATTCCAGCCCTATACAACTGCTGCATTTGGTAGTCTTTCTCCTCTTGCCAAGGTGAATTTTCTATTTGAGGACATTTTTGGATGCAAAGTGTCCAACTGCATTTAGGAGTCTAGGTGAATTTTGTTGGTATATTCCAATTTTACTATCGGTAAAAGGATCCATGGCTTTTACAGCTTTTTTATGTAGCTTTATGGAAGCCAAAAGCCACCTTTAGTTCAGGTCCTGATTCTGGTGGCTGCTCACCTCCAGAGATGTGTTCTGACTCCAGCCCCGTGTCAGCCCAGGGGGATACCTGGATAATAATCAAACCCTGAGCTTTTTAAGAAAGATTTCCTCTACCTCCTTTTTTCCTCTTCAGCCTTTTGCAACTTTCACCATAGTTTTTCTACTACTCCCAATGGTTACATTAAACAGTAGAAAAGATGGGTCCTGTGGTCCTGACAGAGTCCTTAAGTGGACAATGCTCATGTTTTTATACAAAAAGAAGTATTTAAACAAGTACCCAATATCCACCTGCTGAGAGTTCATATATAGAGTTTGGCATATATATATTTTTGGCTTTGCCAAAGCCTGTCACAGGAGTATAGACATTGGAGGTTTGTGGACCACTGTGAGGCTTGTTCAGACTCTATGAGTAGATAAACTTTGGAACTGTTTTGTCTACAGTATCATGCAAAATTGGAAACCATTCTTCAGCAGTGTATTTCAATGTGGTTTAGTGGGGTTTTTCAAATTATGAGATTTTGGTGGGCTAAATGATGTATCATAGAATTGTTTTGGTTAAAAAAAAGACCTTTTAAGATCATCTTAAGTGCATCTGTTAACCCAGCATTGCTAAGCCCACCACTAAGCTATGTCCCTCTGTGCCTGACAACCCTTTTGGTGAAGAAATTTTTCCTAATATCCAATCTAAACCTCCCCTGGCACAACTGGAGACCATTTCCTCTTGTTCTTTTGCTTTTAACTTGGGAGAAAAGACCAAACCCTTCTCACTACAGACTCCTGTCAGGCTGCTGCAGAGACCAGTAAAGTGTCCCAGGTGTCCTTCTCTCCAGGCTGAACACCCCCAGTTCTCTCATAGGCTGCCACTGGTTTTATTTTTTTCTTATAAAATATTGTTTTGGAGACAATTTGTTGTGTCAGAGATTACTGCTATTTGTTCTTCTGCAAATAGAAAAATAATTCGCCTGCTCTCCTCTTTTTTTTCAATTGTCTAGGTCCTATCCTAAGCATTGTCTCTTCTTTCTTGGACAGCTGAATTCCTGATTTAATTGATTTATATTCATTATCAGTCTACATGGTTAAATAAAGCATATAGATAAAAGTAGCAATGAATAAGGGGTTACTTACAATACATAAATTCTTTTTAGATAAGAAACCTTTGTTTGCACATGTACAAGATACCAAAGAGTAAAATATAAAAGTAATTCCCTTAAATTCATCCCAGTGTTTCAAAGTCCTTGTATCAAAAGTGTGCATCTAGTGTGTTTGAGAAATTATTTTCTAAAGCAATGATGGTACCAGGAGATACTGTGTGTGTTCAGCTTACCTTTAACACATTAGCTTGTAACTACAGAATTTGGCATGTAGTATTCAACTGCTTGGAATTTTTTAACATAAAAAAGAATACAATCGTGCAAATACAGTCTTTTCCATTAATCTCTAATTTTCCCACAAAAGCAACCTCTTTTTACAGCCACAGTTTAGCTCTGAACTTTAAGTATCCTTAAGGTACAGTGTGTGTTGTCTTGGCAGGGTCAGAAACATTACATTAAGATGTTTTGATTTCAAGTTTTATAAAGGGTAAGCACTTTTAAAATCCCTGGTTATCGATGATGAACTGGACAAAAAATAAATTTAAAAACTACCTGTGAGGTTGACTTCCCACACTTAAACTATATCAGATATTTTTTGTGACACTGCACTTGGCAGGTTGCTTCTTGTTGCCAAAGCAACAAGCATAAATATTAAGCATTTAATATTAAGTTTTTAATCACTCCTGCAGTCTTAATTATCCTATACCATTCTCTGCACCCACAGTAGGTGGGGCACCAGCAAAAGCTACAGAGATGAGGTAACAGGGAGAGACAGTTCTAATAATCATGTGTATGTGTGATAAGCTACCTGCTATATTGTACCTTAGTGAGGTATTTTCATTTCAGCCCATATTAATCCAGGGAGATCCTAAAAGTTGTGTGAGCTCTTCGGTCTTAAACTTGGTGCTGTTTTGCCTTAATTAAATTCATTAATCAACTTCATTTGAGAATAACACAGAGAAGAACAAGGTAGTTGCTGTACCAGAACTTCTCTAGAGGAATGTGTGCTGCAGTCAGAATTTTTTGAAAGCTCTCATTATGTGCATCTATATTATCAGGTTTGTCTGTGGGTCAGATTCCATCCACTGTGTATTGGTGCTGCTGTACAGAATATTTTTTCCAGGGTTCCCACCTGTGCCTGCACACAGAGCTAAACCCACAGGCCATTGAGCCAGAGGAGTAAAGTTTTGTTCAGGATAACTGCTCAGTGTGGAGAAGGCTCACTCCATAAGGACACTTAGCAGAGCAGGGTGGACCTGTAAGTCACTGACTTACAACACAAATGGGAGTTTTGGAGGTTTGATATAATTGTTTCTTGTGGCAGAGGACAGCCCAGGATTAGAGCTGCTAGAAAATTGCTGGTCCTCCAGTTAGTTGGATGCAGTGATGTAAAAGGGATGTACCACATTTGGCTGCCAAGTTTCTGAGTTTAAAGTCTAACTACTACTTACCTGAGATCTTGTACTTAGTAAGAATTTAGCTGAGGAAGACAAGGGTGAAAAAATGGACTCAGGTGTAACAGCTTTGATGTGTTTCTTTGGTTTTTTTTTTGGTAACAGTTGTCAAATATGAGCATCTCAAAATGAATTTGCAAGTGAAGGTATGTGCTTTACTGTAATATTAATAACAGATATTTGCAAATATATCTTACACTTTGTAATTCTTTAGTAAACAAATTTGTGTCTTAATTTACATTAAATTAGGGAGACTATTTCTTGGAGGAGGGAATATACATAATGAAATAATGTTCATCTGTAATTTTTGCTAATAAACACTTATATTGCTTATGATAAAAAGACTAGTGGAAATAATCAGCTTGTAGATTCTCCAGTTGTATTCTCATGCAGATCCTCATTTGCATTCTTGAGTTTGCAATTTGGTGCAGCAGGAGCCTGAAGCAAGGCATTTGTTGCTTTGGTGGGAAAACAGAGGTTGTGTTTGATCAATTGTTGTCTCCTGCTGGAGGACATCAAAAGGACTTTCTTATCTCTTCTCAACCCCACTGAAGCACTGACACTTTCATTGAAGGGACTTCAGCTGGATTCACTGTCCAGTGCATGGGAACCACCAAAACATGGTGCAGTTTCCTTCATCGCTTTCCAAGTGCAGTGAGATTTGATGTTGGAGAAGAGGAGAATGAGGGACAACCTCATTGGTGTTTATATATATGTAAAGGGAGAGAGCCAGAAGGATGGTGCCAGGCTCTCCTCAGTTATTACCAATGATAGAACAAGAGGCAAGAGATCTAAGCTTGATCAGAGGAGGTTCCACACAAACACTAGGAGAGATTTTTTCTCTGTGAGGGTGACAGAGCACTGGTGCAGGCTGCCTGGGGAGGTTGTAGAATCTCCTTCTCTGGAGACATTTAAAACCCAACAGGACTCATTCCCAAATGACCTCCTGTAGGTGACCCTGCTTTAGCAAGGGGGTTGGACTTGGTGATCTTTTGAAGTCCCTTCCAACCCTAACTTTCTGTGATTCTCTGGTGTGACCAAATCAGAAGTGGCTGTCCCAGTCAGTGCAACAGCCAAACAAATCTGGACCTGGATTGAATCTCTGTCCTCCTGTCTGCAGCCTTCTGGAGGCTTTGGAAAAGAAGCAGTGAGCCATTCCTCTGATTCCACCTTGCCAGCTCAGAGCTGTGTCTATCCCTGGTACCTTCCCCATGGATGTTCCCCATGTCCCAGGCTGTTTGGATGGGATGCACCTGCCTGACAACCACAGGGGGATCCCCCACAGCCCCTGGCTCATCTTTCTTCAGCTCAGCTCTTATTTCTACATCTGATTTAGCCACCTGTGAAGAATCAATTCTACCAAGGAGACAGATGCTCTGTCAGTCTCTTGAGCTGCACAGCATGGCATGGAGCAACGCTGCTTCCACCCTCTTGGCCCTCCAGGCAGTGTCCTGGAGTGAGTGTCTGAAGCATGGAGCTGGGGGATTATCATCGTTGCAGCCAATAGGTTTGACTTTTTTCCCACCAACTGGCAAGGCTAGGAATTATTGTGTTATGAAAGGAAGAAAAGACACCATCCATCTTTTCTATTAGTATTCTTGCACTGATGTAAAATACAGAGATTATTGTGAAGAGTGCTTTTAAATTCCTTTCCCCAAAGTTCACTTGGTAACACTGCCAGAAGTGGCTGTCTGTTAAAAGGAGAGAGAAGAGGAGTAAACAACATAAAAAGCTACTCATCTTTATTTACAGGAGACATTTCAGAAAGTGCAGCAGCTGGGTAGGATTCAGCGGGAGAAACCTGTGCTGCTTTGAAGTCATCACAACACACAGCTTTGTTTAGCCCAAGTTCTTTTTTTATTCAATGAACTGTGGGCAGGGAGGCCTTGGGGCATACTGACATTGTTAGGTGATTGAGACCTGTTACCTTTTAGAATTGTTTTGTAGAGACAAGTCTTCTACAACTCTTCAATAGAACAGTGATTTTTTTAACCTGAAGTTCATGTTCATATGGAAGTTGCTTCCACAGCATCATGCTAGCAAGGAAAGTGCATGTGAGTTTGTCTTAATTAAATTAATAAGTGAATTGTTTCTAATCGTCAGCTTTCTGTATTCACAAGTGATGCACAAAATTTTCTTTTGTAAACCAAACACACTGAGTAATACTTCTTGGAGCACATTTCAGAGTCCATCCCCATCTACATTGCCTTGTCACCCCCCATACCAGTGGGCTGTGTTGCAGTTCATCAGTGTTGCATCAAGGATGTACTTGGTGTCACTCCATCAGTGTAGGGCATGATGCTGGGATGGGCAGGGGAACAGGACACTGCACATTGTGCCTTTGCTTTGCATCAAGACTTTTTTGCTGGACATCATCCCTTCCTGCCCAGGGGATGAGTTTTAGGGGCTTGTGCAGGGAGCAGGGGAGCACCTGGGCTGCTGGGAGTTGGGTAAAAGAATACAGGCAAACACATCATAAACCACTGAAAATTGGTATTTGAAGTGCTTGCTCTAAATGATGGACAGCTTCCTGACACGTAGCACAGCACTGGAAATTTTTAATTTAAGTTTTTTGATTGGGAAGAGTTTTGTAGCTTTTTATTTAATGGGATGTGCTAACACCTATCTGTTATTTTTTGGTAGAAATCATAAATTCTTACGCTGACTTGAAGAGAGTAGATCCTGCCAAAGCTGAAATTTTCCTACTTACAGAAAGCTTTCAGCTGCTGCCTGTGATTTCTATCTTGGAGTCAGTGCCTCGAAGAAGGTGAAAACACATTGCACTTGAGCACAGTGCATCCAAGGGTATATTTCCCTTGAGGACTGTTACAAGCTGTCAGACCCAAGCACAGACCCAAGGCTCCAGCAGAGGCAATGAAAGAGCTTTAAATTTCCTGAAAAATGTTCACACCTTCAGTCCCTGTAGCTAATCATATACTGTGCACAAATTAGGATCCAACATCTAAATGAAGTAAACTCTTTAGACTTTGAAATGTTCTTTGTGGTGTTTTAGCAATCTCAGAGTCTTTATCATGTGAAATTATCGTTGTGGGTTTTTTTATCAGTCAGAGCCCTCTCAAAGAGATAAATAAGAGAGCCTCAAAAATCCCTGAACTTCCTCTGAAATCCCTGTACTTAACAGTTCAGAGATAAGGGGTGAAAGAGTGATTGCAGCCAGGTTGGTATCCCAAAGGGAGCAGTCACAGCATTCTTATCCTTTCCTTTCCATCTTGTACTGCTCAGGTTCAGAGGCAGATTCCTGGGCTGGAAGAACAGTTTCTCTAAACACAGCCATAAATATATAGCATTTGTATGTAATTTTATATGTATCCATGATTCTCCGTGTATCACAGCAGCCAATGTAAATATGGGTACTTGTGACTCTTGATATGACTCTTGATTTCATGTGATATTCAAAAGGCTATTGAAAATCTTATGATACTTTGATGTTTGCACAGCTTAATTTTAGCATCTGTACAGTACCTGTATTTTCTGAGATAATACTTTGACTCATTGATTTCCTATTACTTGCACTAATTATTCCTTGATTATTTTAATTCTTCCAAATACAGCAAAGGTAATGCACTAAGAACCTGCAAAATGGACGAATACATGGAGTGTTGCCCTTAGGTTTAAAATGGAAATGCAGCATAGAACTTTCTCTGCCCTTTAGGTAAAAATAGTTATAAGAAATTTTCTGTATGTATGGTTTTTTTTAGGTCCTGAGGAAAGAGATGCCGAGTGCACCCTGAATTACATTAGCTGCATCGGTACAAACAAATGCATCCACTTGTCCCAGCTCTGCAATGGTGTTTATGACTGTTCAGATGGGTATGATGAAGGAGTACATTGCAGGGGTAAGTAAATTTTCTATGGAAAAAAAATGTTTTAACCTGGAGCGTTCTACTATATTGTCTTTTTGAGTTCAAAGAGAAACAGAACTTTCTTCTTATTTGGAATACATATACATTAAAAAAAAACCCCACATAGAGGTTATCAGACTTTAAACATTACTAACCTTGTGTGATGGAAATGTTTATACCAAAAGAAAGCTGATGAAGTCCTTTCTTAGGGAGCAGATGTTGTGCAGCACATGGTTTGCCAGAATATTTTTTTTCCCAGTACAACTTTTGTTTGAACAAAAACAGATGAAGAAAAACTTTGAAAACTTGATCAGATTTGCTAGAAGCATTACTTTGCATTGAGAACTTGCTTTTGGGGGGATCTCATTCTAATATACTGCTGCTTAAGAGTGCAGTTAGCAAATCCTGGCAGTGAGAAATCTTAAGGAGAAATTGGTGGAGGTCAGCTTTTTTTATTATCTCAGCTCAGCTACTCAGAAGACTTATTAACATCTGCCTTGGGGATAGTTGTAAGGCATCCCTATTAAGCCCAAATCTTGGATGCCACGAGTCATTAAGATGTCAGTTTTTCTCAATCAGAAGACTTTACTGCTAGACAAATGATTGCTGATGAGCCTCAGTAGATCTCATGCTCCAAAACAGAAACTCGGGGATAGGTCCTGGGACTTCTGCTGCAATCCAATGTTTGAGTGTTCAGTAAAAGATACAATTAGTGGTATAATTCAGAAAGCTAAATTAGAATTTTAAAGTTCACATGGAGAGATATCCAGAACTGTCATATTAAAATCTAAGCCTGTACCAAAAATGAGCCATCTGGAAAAAGAAAAATAACTTTTATTAAAAGTTTAAAAAAAAAAGAAAGAAGAAAAGCCAGCTGGAATCAGTGTAGTACTGCTGACTTCACAAAACTACACATAGTTATTTTTATATAACCAGGTGAAGGTACAAGCTGTCATAAAATATATGACAGTTCTTATTCACAGTGATAGGAATAATTTTTTTTCTTGAAGGCTCTACTTTTGTATAGTCCTTTTTCAGTGAGCATTTCACTAAATCAAAATTTGTGTGAGCATATACATTGCAGCACTGGTCCCAGCATCTAAAAAACCCCGGAATTTGAACTTGCCAAAGCAGTGTTTGGCCCATTCTGAAGTTGCAGATAAGGGTTTTTCAGAGAACAGTAATGATCCACTAAGAATTGCTTAAATGTCCACTCCTCAGTAGTTAATATATTTGTATAAATTACTCCTGATTAAATGCCAGGGGACTGAAATTTTTCAGTGCTGAATAACAATTGTATTATATTGCTCTTATATTCTTACTGTATTTTAACTCTTTAAGTTAGGATATTAATGGAATTAGAAAAAAGAGTGAAAAGGAAATCCTGTGTTAGTGTAAATTAAATAAGTTTGGTTTTCATATGTATTATTTTGTATATGTAGCCTGTACTTTGGAATATTATAGCATGTAAAACAGTAATCTTTATTCATAGCCACTTTATGCTCAAAAACACCTTGTGATGTTCATGTTAATTCCCACTCCTTTCTTTATTACCAGATATGAATACTTCCCATGGTGAAATTTATGTCTACTATAATAAATTGCCATAGAATTTAGTAAAATATACTAAACATTTTGTCTAGATGACACAGAACTCATATTCTTTTATTAAGAATTTAAAGTTGTCACCCAGGTACCTCAGCTAGTAATTTGTTCACAACTGGTTAATCTTTATATTTTAGCAATTACATAGTTTGGCTTCCTTATTGGTGGCAGTTCTTGAAATTCTTAGTTGACAAATTCTATCAGCAAAGCCAAAGACTACAGAAAGAAATCACTTTATGTTATGATCAGGTAGTTTGATAGTAACAAGTGCCACAAATTTGTTTTTATGATACATTCCTATGTGTTAGATATTTAGTATGAATGCAATATAGATGTAATTGTTACACATGATATATATTTATATATCAGAACAAGGTATGGGTAACTACTGAGTGAAAAGCTGCGAAGTTAGTTCAAAAACCTAGCAAAATATTTAGCCTTTTCTTCATATTAGTAAGTAAAATACCATCCTAAGTGTGTTCCCCTTTAATTATCAATGCTGAAATGAAATTTTTGATTGATTGAGAAGGCAATAGCAGTTTTTAACATTTAATTGCAGTTGGCCACAGAGCCAGCTGTGTTAAACCAATGTATTGCTAGTGACACTGATGGCTCTGTGCAAGCCACTCGTGGTCTCTGCACCAGGAAAATCATTTATGGTTTGAAGTACAGGGTGTGTGACCATGGCAAAGGCCATTCTCGTGTACAGGTCACAACTCCACAGGCCTGAAAGCTTTTAATAAGGCTGAAGAACTAATGGTGCATAAACGTTCAGTAACTGGAATTTCTATCTCGAAATTTCACCTTCTTATGTTAATTCATTATATTAGGATCTTTGAGACATATATTCAGGGCTGTGCCTGTCCCTGGACAAGTAAAAGAATGATCATAAGTGCAGTGTGAAATGGTAATGTATGTGAAATATCAAGGAAATAGTAGTAAATACAATGACATTCCTCTCTCAGCATCTTTTATTTCAGGCACATACGCATTTTTGCTGGTGAATATAATGCATAAATTCAGGAGGGGTTATGGCAGTGTGAAATAAAAGGTGTTTTATTATGTATGGTTGTTTCACATTACATGTTTCAATGTCCTTCAGAGGAGAAGGGTTACATGGTGCACTGAAACTCTGGGCATATATTAGTGGTAAGACATCTGCATTTGGTAGTTTTGGATTCTTTGATGGTTTGCAACTAAAGAATGCTCTAGAGAGGCTGGATAAGCAAGGAATCAAAGTATACACTAAGCCTTCATATAAAGCATAAACTGGGGCTGTTCAGCTTTCTGAGGAGAGTGTCTCCACTCTCTGATCTTGCTGAAGGGAGATGGTGCCTATCAGCTCTATGGAGGCTTGATAAGGCTCAGATAAAATGCACCAATGTCCAAACTGGACTCAAGCTTGGGTAAGAGTAGTCCTAGTAGTTCTGTCTTTAACACAGTTCTTCAGGTGTCTTCAGTGGTATTTTCAGCCACTTTTAAAGCTCATCCATGTGATGAGCTGGGAAGACTTCTGCCATAAGGAAGTCTTCTCTACAAGGTCTTTGGGGGCATTGCTGATACGGGACTGGGGCTGCATCCAGCTCTGATCAGTTATAGTAGATGTCATGTGGCTATAGCTTATTTCAGCTCTGGTTTTGTAGTTTTTGAGGGTTAAAATCTCTCTCTTTTTTTTCCTTTCTGAAATCTTCAGGAACTGCTTAGGAAAATATCCATTATGGATTAGACAGAATAACCTGGTCTTGAGTAGATAAAGGATTAGATTTATCTGAAAGATAATCTCTAGAGAATTACAGTCACTGTGAATCTTAGAAAAGGTTTTTATAGATCTGCAGAGGTGATCTGTACAGTTTTATAAAGCAGTACTTTATATATACATATATGGCAAAAAAATGGAAGGTGATATGTCAAACTTGGTTTTCTGTCTATCTCTGAGTAAGACTATGCAGTACTTCTACGGAATATAGATATGTCCTCTTTCACTTAATTAGCTCAAGGGCTAAGTCATTATTAATAGCTTCAAGAATATTTATGCTAAAAGTCTGGATATTCCAGTCAGAAAATGCTAAAAGGTTAGTGAAAAAAAATGCTTCCACACTCCACTTATCTTTGGCTTGTCCCAGTTTATCACAATGTGGAAGATTTTTAGAGCAAATGCCAAGAAGGAAAAACTGACCTGGAATTCAGAGGCCCATGTAAAAGACTAGCAAAGGCACTAATTACACAGTGACTTAAAAGTAGAACTGTATTTTGCATTAGACTACAGTGTTTCTGGCCTGTGTTGCATTATGTGGTGAGAATCCTGCAGCAAGTTTGTCCATCCTACTTGACGAGACTGAATGGTTACAGCTCCTCCAATGGACACACTCACCATAAGAACATTGGGATCTCATTCTATAGCCTTCTGGCATAGCTCTGACATGGGTTTTATTCTGTATTTCTTTGCTCTCAGGACAGACAAGCCAAGGCTTTGGGAAGGGGAAAGCAGGAATGCTGTAGGGATTCCCTGAAAGTCAACTCATACTAAGACCTTGAAGTGCAAAGAGTTGAGAGTCTGAGTGCAAAGATACTCAGACATACTGAGTATCCCCAGTATCCCCAGTTCTATGTCATGCAGGAGTAACTGGACCAGGGCTCAGCAGAGCTTTGGATGTTGCCCTTCCCTGCTCTGAATCACAGCAGCTCCTCAGTGAAAACGAAGTTGCACGAATAATGTGACTTTTCCCATCTGAAATCCTGATTAATCAGATTGCTTATAAGATTTCATCTTGAAATTAATCATAAGAGCAAGACTGCAGTCCCTTGTTATTTGGAGAGTTGCTGTACATGATGTAGTTGCCTGCCTAGCACTGCTGCCAAGATTGGCCTGGACATACAGGAGAAGCTGCATTACCTTCACAAGACTAAATGTCTTTTGAAAATAACTTCAAATTTTTGTTTGAAACATTAACTAGATGTAACCCCTCATATTTTAATAGGTTAATTAAAATGGAGAAAATCTGGGAGAGATCACAGAGTTTAATTGAGACACTTTCTTTTTCCATTAAAAGTGAGATTTTGACAGAACATAACAGAATCTTAGAATCCTTACAAATGTTCAGACTATTTGGATCTTTGTTGACTATCATCTGGACCATAATCTCTAGTCAATAAAATATACAAAGGCACACTTGTGATCATTTAGCTTTAAAAAACTCTAGAACAAACATACAGAGTATTTGGCTGAATGATTGTTGTGTTTCTAGCAGCCCATTATCAGGGTATTATTTTTCTGTTTAGGCTTTTGAATGAATTGTTATTTAAGAAGAAGATAAATGCTGCTATTACTGAACCATGTTTTTGTTCTGGCACTTCTACAGCTGGAACAGTGGGAATTTAAATAGTGCTTACCCAGGGGAAAGTACAAATTTCAGAATTTTATGGAAATTTTAGGCCTTTAAAGACTGAAGAAAAATTAAAAAACTGAAAACTGTGGAGCTACTTTGAGATCTTTATTTTTTATTTTTTTTAAATCTCACTCAGACGTGTAACAAGGTAACAAAGAAAACCTACGTTAGGCTAGAATATATGAAACAAATGTTCCCACCATTTTCTCATGAGACTATTACTAGAAGTAGTGCACACAGGCAAAAGAAATCCCTGTACTCAGAGGGTTTATTCTGACAAGCCCTAAATCAGTCATCCTTTAAGACTGCGATGTACGAAGTGTCACATCAGGTTACTGAATCCTTGAACCCCCAGGAAATCTCCTGATGTACCAGTGGGGCTGCTGAAACCATCAGGTAACATTCAAAATTATTCCCTCTGCAACTGCTGAGTTCTGTATCAACCTTTTTGCTTGTAAGACAGAAAAGATAAAAGAGTGGAGGCATTCAGGCCAATCATGGGGATTTTGGCTTTGGAACAGACCTGCTAGTAAGTAACTCCATTTGTCTGGGCAAAGGTTTGTTTTGGCTTTTCTTTTGTTTTATTGTCTCTCCCCATTTTACCAGCCAAATATCCATCTTCTTTTCTATTATTCTCTTGGTCACCTTTTTTGTCTTACTAGCGAACTGTGTAGCTCACTGAAATTAGCCAAGGTGATTTAGTTTGTTCTGCTGTCAAGACAAAGAAGTCATGGGCTTGGTGATTTAATAACTTCCTATCACAAGATCCTACTGGAGCAGTGCAAATTAAAGGTTGCTGGCACAGGGTTAGAGCCATGGAAGGCACTTGAGGGATGGGATTTCATCCCACCTTTTGTGGGTTTACAGATTATTTAAAGGCAGAATTCACCAATGAACACCATTGTCTCCCTGGCAAGTTAAGTGTAAAGTTTAAATATTTGATCATGGATGATAATAGTGTATGAAAACAGATTATTATTATATGTAGTTTATGCAGAGTGTTGTGGATGTCCAAGTGATGGACGTCTTGTCTGCTCCCAACTGGTACTTCCATTTCCAGTTGCAGTACTCATTTTCCTGAGAGAAAATGTTTCATCCTGTTTCATACTGGCAGATCGGGTGTTGTTGTACCCTCCCTGAATACAAATGCTCATTAGGTTTCTTATTTAGCACACACTTTGCATACACAGACTTTCTTCAAGGTCATGGAAACCTTGGGAATGCAGTGCTGAGTGCTTGAACCATGGAGTTGTTTTTAATCACAGTTTTGAGGAAGAGGAGTAAAGATTAGAACTCCAATATTTCAGTTTTTCTATGATCCTGTTGCCTAATGAAATGCACAAAGTTTACTAGCCCTGTTAATAGGTCATTTTTAACCAGGTGATGGTAGTTAAGAGGGCCAGTTAGTTGTGATGGTAGTTAACTGGCTCATGTTCAGGGCAACACAAATTGATGAAAGTAGCTACAGTCAGTGTCTTAAAGGATTTGATGGAGGGAGCTGGGAAAGCTTTGTTTTGCTGGGATTTAGGGAATTGGTATTTATTGTTGCCTGCTGTTACTGTTTTGAGGCTGCCCTCTATTGAGAAAAGAAAACATTTAAACTTTTACCTCGAGCCTTCCCCTTTTCAGTATTATTGAACTATTTTTATTATCTCTCTGTTAAGTACTGTGTATGGTAACCTGAGTGTTTTCTCCTGGTACAGCTAATAAAAGTCTTAAAGGAATTATCTTACGTCAGAAATGTAAGATGCTTTTTCTAGAATTAAGTTTCAGAGTACTTTTATGAAGATAAATATCCTGGGTATAAAGTCTATATCAGGAGTTCCAGATATATTTATGTGGCAAAACCCCTGACACTCCCCCTAAAAGCAGGAGTTGTAGCTACTGCCTGGCTCCTGTTAGTTTACATCACAAGGTATATCTGAACTGAATTTTTGATATATAGGCATCAGGGACAGATTTTTTTTTAGAAGAAACTAGGGCCTGACACCAAATGCTTATGAAACACCAGTAACCTTGAAGCACAGGGGAAATGATAGCACAAGGTGTTTCTTCAGCTTTTGTCACCAATTTATGAGGCGTGAGAGATAGTTTGGACATACTGAAATTTTATTTAGAAAGAGTAATGCTTTTTTCCATTTCCTTTTAAAGATTTTTCTTTGTTCAGAATATACAGGAATTTTATATTTAAACCCATAGCATAAGGATTCAATTAATTATTCTTACATTAACTCATAGTGAAATTATATACAATAAAATGTGTAGTTATTAAAGTTCCAGGGCCCCTTATTCCAGTGATATTAGTTGTTTATTCATTGCTCAGATCAACAGAGTTTTAAATTGATTGGGCAACTTGGTGTTTGAAGTGAGGATGAAAATTGAGTGAAAGGCAAGCATGCTGAAAAACATGGCTTTGGTCCTCCTAAAGCTATTATTGAAGTCAGCTTGGATTTACAGAATGGTATCAAATTAAAGATGGAAAAGAAGAAAGAAAAGAGCAAATTCTGGGGCTAGCATCGCATGATTTGTCAGAAGCGCAGTTGTCGGGTTTCTGCCCCAGGAGTGCTCAGCCAAGCTAAATCATGAGACTCATTTCAACTTCTTTCACTCCCTGCCTGAAGGGATTTGACTTCCCAGCTCCTTATCTTCCCAAGGTGAATAAACAAATGAGCAAACTACAAGATGTTCTGTGTGGGAGGTGCCTTTGCTCCTCGTGGTGCTCTTCTCTGTGGAATAAACAGTTAAAGATTTATTACAGCAAACACTTGAAGCTCCAGGAGTGTTCATTTGAAATTCTCACAGCAGAGTCAATTCTTGTCTCTCACTCATTCCCATCTGAGCAATTAGTTGTGTGTTGTTAACCCAAAAGGGCAAATTCTGGGAGCTGGGGTAGGTTTAGCCCCACCTGGAATACATGTTTCTCTCCATAACATCCACCTGCCTGGCCATGTCTGTATAGCATACACCACATTCTGTCTTTTCACACAATAAAATCTGTAGCTGAAAAGAACTCAGAATTTGTTCTTCTAGACAATTTGAATTTCTTCCCTCATCCCACATCTTCCATTTTCCAGTTTTAAGTTCATGAAACTGTATAATCAAAAAGTAATTTTCAAGTTGTGTAATATAGTTTTAAAATTAAAAGTCACCATCATTTCTTAGGTGATGATGATATGATGATATGATAAATGTTCTATGATAAATGAGTCAAGATGTCATCAGCAATTTGATATGAGAGTGATAATATTTCATGGTGTGAAGAAGGTTGCAGTGACTCTTTGAGAAGTAATTCTTGGTCTTCCACTCAGAAGCAAGAACATGCACAGAGCATAAAAACCCTGATTTTTAGAACTCATTATATCAAGAAAGTGTAACTCAGTCGTTGACTCACAGGAGTAAGACCTTTGATTTGAGTTATCTGTGAAATGTACAGGTTAAAATACAGTGAAATGGAAAGAGTTGAAGATTGTGGGAGAAAGAAAAGAAAAAGAAGTGGTACCATGGGAAAGCACAGACAGTAAATGGCAAGTAAGAGGAACCACTGGAAGCAACCAACTAAGAAAAAAATTGGGAAAATACAGAGATCAGTCCATAACAAAGTTCAGTTTAAACTTTTATGTGAGAGCTGGTAAAGCAGACCTATTTAATGCCAATGCTCTCTCTTTGGCAAAATGTGCCCCAAGGAGTGGGAACATGTTCCCACTGCACAGTATCATACAAGGAAGGAAGAATTTTTTTTCTAAGAATTTTTTTTTTTAAGAATATTGTTTTCTATAGTGAAAATGGGTGCATTGGAAGCATCACTGCAGTGGATGTTATAGAGTCAGCCTATATATATGGCTCATCAGCGTTTCTTCATCACAGGTACTCCCTCAGCCCTTTGTGACCCTGGTTGTTGGTACCAGTCCTTTAGAACATCACAGATTTAATCACTGCTGCTCCTCACACCACTTGTCTTACCAGTCTGCAAGATAATACACAAGGTTCTTTTTAAAGGGTCAAAAGTTATGATTGGAAATCATGTCCTTACAGATTTTGAATTGAAGTAACTGCCTGCTTCCATACTACAAACTTCACTGCTTTGAAATTTTAAAGAGAGGCAAAATTCATCTGAAACGGTGGAGTTCAGAAAAATTTCAGATGGTTTAAAATGACACTGATGGTACCCTTCAGTACTGTTCACTTCATAGATATAATGGAATTGTAACACCTGTGAATCACACATATGTTATTGGCATGTGGCAGAATATGGCAGATTAATAATTTATATTAATACTGTTTTTAAAATTAAATACATTATGTCAAGGAAATAGAGACTTAATTTACTGTTCTCTGTGAAAATGTTTTCTCAAGTTCATAAACAGCTTCTTCAAATGGGAAGACATTATATGCAGTGTGCAGTAACAACTACTCTATTATTATTATTTTTATTAACTAATTGATGTAGAATGAGACCTGACTCTGACTGGAATTAATACCTACAGTCCCATGATTCTGGATAGAGCCTATTCCAAACAAAAAAATGGGTTTAATTTTTTTAATCACTTGTATTCAGGTGCTTTTTAAGCATTCATATATGCAATTTGATTTTTTATTTTTAAAAGAAATTTTAGGAGGAAGATGAGCCATATTAAAAGTTTGAGATGTGAATTATTATTTTAAAACTGTTTTATTATTTAACTGTTTAAAAATTATTTTATTTTGCCCTTTGGACAAAATCATAATGGTTTCTCAAATACACTTCTTGATAAAAGCTGCTGCATCTTTTTAACTGTGGGATATTGTGATAGAACATCTTCTATGAAATCAAACCTTCTGGGACTACATATAACTTCCATCTAAATAATTTTTGTCTGTTAGGTCATGCTTAAAGTCCATTTACATGTAGCAAAATATTAAAAAATGCAGTTTGGCAGAGAAGGTATCTTATACATGGGATGGATCAATGGACCATAGTCAGCTTTCTCATTTTCTCAAAGAAGCTGATGACCAAGAAAATTTAAAAGGATTAGAAATTAGCAGCAGAACAGATGATTATTCCAAAAATAGGTTTTTCCAATGCACACTTTTCTGACTCCTTCATGTTGCAGCTTGGTTTCCACGTTCATGTGAGGTTCAATAAGAGTTGATGTCGTGTTCCCAGAGCCACATCAGCCAGAGAGAAAATGGCTGTTTTAAAATAAGAGATTCATCTAAAGTAATATAAGCCCTGGACACATCTCTGTGCCTTGTTACAGAAGGTCAGAATCCTCACTAATTAAGAACTATATATGGTCTCTTAAACAAATGCTCTTTTTAATTCCCAACAGGCAATTTAAGCACAATTTCTTACTGTCTAAGGAACGTTTTGTTTTCTAATGGTCTTGCATATTTGATAGCCTCTTCCAAAATTACTTGTCAGATGTAGGACCTGCCACTTGTTTAATTGTCTTTTTCCCTCTTTTAATGATGTGCATGTCCTAGAACTTTAGCAGAAGTGAATCCAGGTACCTATGGGAAAGGCACCTCTTTGTGTCATTTATCTGCCCTTGTGACACAGCTATAAAGGTGATGGGGTCCCAGCCAAAGCCTGCTCACCCCCAGAGGATTTTTTTGGAATAGGGATGTTGGAGCTGTGACCTTTGTGCTTTTGATTGAGGGGGTATATGAAAGAGAAGATGCTCTCTGCTGAAGGACAGGAGCTGTTAGTTGCTCTTCTCCCATTTTCTGGGAATCTGGAACAGGCTTTGCCTATTCAGAAACTATTGTTTGCAGGACTTTTTTATTTTTTTTTCCTCCTGCTTTTAGAGTAAAGCTCTGATTGGTACTTGAAGGAATGATCTCAATCTGTCTATTAATTTTAAACATGATAATAAGGTACTGCCATGGCATGCTGCCTTAGTGGTATTCTAACATCCTTTCAGCAACTCTCCTATATTAATATCTTGTGCCCTGAACTGGTTGTATCATAATTTTAAAAATAATTCTTTTTGTTTGTATTCCTTGTTATCAACTGTAATAATTTATCTCTTAAAACCAAACATCTTCATTTAATGAGCATTCAGTCTTGGTTTACTTGCTAAACTAAATTCTTGAACAAAAGTAAACCCAATGTGAAGTCACATTTTATGTTCTATTTTAAAATACTTTGGTAGAACAGCTCCATCTGGGATCAAGACGTTAGTGTAGAAAGTGTCATAAACTTAAAGATTAAAAAGAAAACAGTTCACTATTATGAAGCAGCAAAACATTTTGTCTTTTAGCAAATTTCAGCTTTTTACTTCATTGAAAGACAATGACATGGTCGAAGAGAGGCATGAAATATTTATGTGCAGGTAATTTTTTAGGTATACATGTTGATTGCTACAGGAAAGGCACGAATATAGTTTTAAATTCTCAGACTAACAGCATGCAGTGGCCTCAGGAGGATAAAACAGGCTGGGAATAAGTTCTGTTCTGCAAGTTGTTACATAAAATGTGCACAGTTACATAAAACCAAAACTGTTCTGACATTCTGAGTACTTGCACTTCAAGTACATTGTAATTAAAAATACTTTTGCGAAGTGTAACTGTTCTGCTTTCTACCATGAATTTATGTTAAAAAATAATCACAATGATTCACAAATTTACATGGACATGTTTCTGGAAATCTTGCATGGTTTATGATGCTCTGCTACCCCTTCAGGAAAAGCTGGGCTTGCTTCCTGTCCTTAACATGGGAGGTGGATGTTTTGATTCTTAGAGAAGGGAAGAAAACCCAAACCCAACCCATGTCATGTTTGTCATCATGTCTGGTATTAGAGAAAAGGAGAAACCACCCTGATCTTCAAACTGTGATATTTTTTCCTGTTGAGTTTAGTGGAAAAATGTTTTTAAATAGCAACAAACCTTTTGGTGACACAGTATGGGTTGCTGTTATGAAGTAAAATGGGAATCATGGATGTTTCCTACTGAAGAGGTTCCTGGTTTCCACATATGTGTCTTGTTTGAGTTTACAGAGGACAAATAGGTAAAAAAAAAAATGCCCTTACATGATGCCTACAGAAAATCAGGCTTTCTACTACTTTAAAACTTTTTCAAGTCCACCAATATGTGCCAGGTTTCTCAATATTGTCTTGAAACTGAATGAATCGTTCCAGTGCTAAAACTATTAAATTTGTGGCATGTAAGGACTAACAAACATGTCCCATTAAATGCAATCACTTGCAGTCTCATGATTTACATACCTTTAAAATTCTATACATTATGTTTCTTGAATAAAACCCATTCTGTCAGTCTTGATGTCAGGGAGGTCTAGAGCTGGGGGGAACAAAATGCCTCAGATTTTCTAAGTTTCACCCCGAAGCCAGAAAGAAGCCTTGTGGCATACCTCAGGATATACATAATCCATATGATACTTACCTAAGGACATCCAGGGTACATATGTGAGTTGACAGAACACAGCAAGAAGAAGAAGCTGGATCTGATGTAAATTCCTAGAGAGCTGCCCAGCAGCTGAGCTGGTTTGGACCTCAGCTCCAGAGACATCTGTGTCCACCCCACCATATTTATAAAAGGCACCATAGTGCTTTTAAAGGATTTCTCCCTCCAAGTCCTGCATAAGGAAAGAGTCTGTTGGTCTTAATAAATCTGCTGTCAGTGTTCACCAAGGGATAGGGGAAGTGCTTTTCAATATAGGGACTTTAAATGCAAGTAGAAATTGCTGCTGGCTTGCGTTAGCACCAGTTACAATCATCTTACAAGTAAAAAGTAATGTGAATGAAATACAATTCTTGTTAACAGACACATCTGCAGGGCTTTGCTTCTGCCTTCAGCTGTGTAAAAGCTTCTCACATCTTTCTTTTTCCCCCTAATGAAGGCACAGCTGTGCATTTAGCGACTTGACAAAGGGAGTGATTAGGAGTTCTAGACTTCCAAAATAATTTATGTGCCTTCAGAAAAAGAGTTGTTATGAGCAACTTGTTCTTGGTGAGATGTATTATTTTCTCATGTTGTGGGCATTTTTGGTGGTGGAACTGTGAAAAAGTTGTAGCAGTTTAGTAAATCTTTGCATTTTCCAGAATTTATAAGGTGTTTCAATTTGATTTTGAGGTCTAGATGAGCAAGTCAGGGATGCTGTAAAATCTGATCACATTTAATTAATACTGGAGGGTCCCTTGGATTTGGTTTGTTTTTTTGTTTTGTTTTGTCGTCATTTCTTGTTCATTGCCCCAAGTTTTACTGCTTTTGGATTGCCTTCACTGCCTCCTATGGGATAGATTTTTGGGGCTAGCTGCAAGACTGCTGCCAAGTGAGAAATCTAAACAAGGGAAGGGCAGCTTTTAACCGTGTTCATTCCCTCCCAGCTTGTACATGTACCCTCTTCCTGAACATGGGAAAAGTTAAATAGGCAGCCAGAAACCTGCTACTATTCCCTTTCCAGCTCTCACCCTTGGTAGAGGTGTTTACCTGGAGGAGAGGTGTTCTCTACTTACCCATCCTATCCTTATTATGTGCAGAGAAGTTACTGTGCTGCCATCTTCTCTAGCTGTCCTGAATTTTTTGTTCAAGAGCTTGCCACTCTGTGGGAAAGGATTATTAATGGAGATGAGAAGTCTATTTGTGCTATAAAATATGTCAGAGATTTCCACGGAGCTGACAATGGTGATGTGCAGCACTGTGAGTTCTGCTGGCAAGTTGCTTGCAAAAGTTGATTGTAGTGCTGAACATATATCAGGAATGTGTGTCATGTTTTAGGTGAAAGACAGACTCTTTTCTAGTCTAAACTGACCCGTACTGTTGAAAATGTAGTTTTAATTTTAAAAAGCTTCTCACTCTGGGAAGTCCTGTCAGCCTGGAAAGTGTGACCATAACTAAAGCTTGTGTATTTTTAATTCCAGTATTTGGAAAACAATAATCAGAACAAACTTTAGCATTAGCAATAAGTTGATGATCAGGATTTCGAAGATCCTTCTGTAGCTGTACCATATGTATTTCTAAAGACCTGATCATTTATGGGCTTAGTGCAAGCAGATTCTGGTTGAGTTGGTGACTGGGATTCAGCTGTTGGTCTGAGACACAGCCTGGGCACTTAACTCAGTTTGCACTTGGATTTTTCTCATGAGAGCTACCAGGAAGCAATACACCTATGGAGGTAGTGATGGAACAATAAGTGGTTTTCTTGAACATAGCCCAAACAGTTATTTTTTTATTTGTGGTATTTTATTGCTGACATTGGGGAGGAAGGTACTTGTATCTGGGTGCTAAAAATGACATTTTGGGGGGAATAGTGTGGCAGCGAAAACAATGACATTATGATTGATTTTCTTCTTTCTTAATAGGTATTAGCAAACAACTAGAGAAGTTTTTAAACAAAAACTTCTAAAATAGTTACAAATTCTGCTTTATGAAGAACACTAAAATATTTTAAATGGTCAAAGGTGAATTTTAAAAGCAATTTTATATTAGCCTTTTAGTAAAACATCACAGAAACTGCTTTTTTAAATATGAAGAATGTAGGGGTTTTTTTCTTCAATGTTAGTTCACTTGAATAAGAGAGTTGCAGAAATCTCCAGTAAATCCATTCTGTACATAGAGATGCTTACTTTAGAGAAAGATCTGACAATACTGAATCTATTGAATTAGAATTGAACTCTGATTCTATTGAATTAGCATCTAGAATTTTTGAAAAATAGATAAAAAATAATCACTGGAAATTAGGATCTCAGAAAACATGAAGTATTTAAAGAATCTGATGATGCTTTTGGATCAGAGGTGCCTTGTGTCCGTGAAATTTTCATGGTAACTTTCCTGTGCTCCTTGCAAAGCCCAGGTAGTTGATGAACTTGGGAAAACATCACAGTTGATCAGGTCCATCCTGGCTGGGGAGGATGCAGGATATCTGTGTATGAAGGCAGGAGAAGGAGAGCACTGTGCTACCTGAAATCAGAACCCACATGGGGAATCTTCTTCCCTCAGCATCTTTATTCTTCCTGGGGTGCCCTCCCCTTGTTTGCTCTGGACAGAGTGATGAGAGGGCAGGAAATAACCACTGATGCTGATAGATGAGGATGGCTGCTGGGAACCTTTGGAAGCACATCTCATGTTACCTGGAATAAATAACCATGCCACTGTAAAGAAGCTTAAAAATTCTTTTTACCTCAATCCACATATGCTGCTTTTAAAGAGATGTGTGTCACCAGCTGCAGTGTAATTTACTTTTAGGATGTAGTGCTAAAATTTCTCTGGTTTCCTCAGAGTCATCTAAAGATGGATGTTTTCAGGGAAAAAAAAGAGAGATATAATCCAATGCACTCCAGGATAAAGCTTTTTTTACTGTTTTGGAGGAAATTAGAATTCCTAATAATAATTCATATTTCTTTTCAAGAAAGTTCTAAAACATAAAGTTTATGTTAAAACTTGTGGGTACTTGATATCTTTAAGAAAATCAAGTGAAATATTGATGTTCTGGAAAGACACAAAAAGGTCTAAAGAATCTGAGTGAAATGGAGTCTTTGGCACATTCAGTTGCTTCTCATACTGATTATTGTATGTTCTGTAATTCATTATTTCCCTTCCCATTTCCCTGCATCACTCAGTTGTCAAGGATTGGAAGTTATCTGCCATGAAGAAAACCATAACTTAAATAGAGGGAATAGGATCTGTGGCTTGAACTCCTGGGTGCTGAGATAATAATTATTACCTTATAATAATTATACCCAGTCACTCCAGAGACAATTATCATATTCCTAAGGATGAATGTAAGGGAAAACCAGTTGGCTATTGCTTGGAGTCTGGATCAATGAGCCTGTAGGATATGAGAGCATAGAGTACAAACAACGTGGCTGTTCTATTCAGAACACTCAACAGGCCTTCCTAATGAAAAAACCTACTAACAAGAGTTGAGAAAATGTTGCCTGTTGTGCCTTAATCTAAAAACAAAATAGTTTCTATGAAATTGGATTGATCTGCAAACTAAAAGAAAGCTTGTGATTGCACAGACTCCACAAAATTGCTACCAGAGCTTAGCATTGAAGTCAGAAGAATCACAGGGAGGAGATTTCAAAGGAATAGTTTAAATGTTTGCTTTTTCTCCTTCCTTTACCAGTTTATGTAATAAGAATCAATGGCTACTTGCCTTTTAAGTCCCTCCAATCTCTTCGGGGAATGAAAAATCTCAGAATCTGTTTCTCTGGTATAGTCAAATGCTTTCTGGATTTATATTGATGAAGATCTGTAACCTATTTGCAGTAGTGATATGTGCTGCCTTTTAATCCATCCATCCTTCAGCAGTGACAAAAGGTGGCTGTTCTCTTTTTAGTCATAAATTTAACTTCAAAAAGGAGATGCTGTTAAGTTAAAGAAAGTGATTTTTGTCTTTTAATATAACTGCAAGCCCATTTTTTATTGATGGGTGCCACAAAAGGTTGCAATCATTTTTTTGCATGGCTTTAAAGCAGTGATAGCTTTACTTTGAGCACATTAAATCTGCGCTGGTGACTTAAAGAAGGCAGCAATCACCACATGGCTGTTGTTACTCACAGAGAAAATGATAAAAGTTCATAAGTAGAGGAGTTAGGTATTTTAATCATTGACAGGAAGACTCAAATCTATTAATCATTTTGTTGTTGTATTGCTGATATTCTATTGTTCAGCTTGATTTGCCAATACATTCATTTGTTGCTTGTTATTTTGTCACTGAATTCTAATTTCATTATTCCCTGACCTTGTTTGTCCTTTGTGCATGCAATTGCAATGTAAAGCTGGTTGAAAGCATTTGGATAAAAGAAAAACTAATCCAAACTTTTGTTTGTCAATGAAACTACACGGAGCATAAATCTGCATTAGTTTCAGCTGATTTTCTACTGTGGTTGCAGCCATGGCTGCTGGCAAGGGACCAAGCACAGTGAGAAAGTTTAAGCTGGAGAGCTAATGGGGTAGGCAAGGAACTGGAGACTTCTGAAATGTCTGATGGTCCATCATAAGACCTTATAAAGCACAGTTTGAGGACTGCTTCAAGTTTATTTTGAATTCTTTTGAAACTAGTAAGCCAGGTGTGTTGTATATATATATAATTTTATATTTCTGTTACTGCTTCAGTAGTTATTTACAGCAAAATTAATTGGGTTTTGTTTAACTGCAGGATATCTGCAGCACTTTTCAAATTTCATGCTACAGATAGAACGTACAAGACTACTTTCATTTTAGAGTATTCTGTGCATTAAAATCCTTCTGTAGTAGAGTAGCTATTCATGGCAGGAGGGAAACATTTTTATGTCCCAGTTTCCAGGGTATAAGGAAAATCTGGTAGGCTTCAAAGTGTCTGAATTTTAATCTTCCAAAGAGTTCAGAGTTACTCTGGTGCATTAATATAATTTTCACCTACTATTCATATTTTATAGCAGTATGGAACCAGAAATACTGGAAAGCCTGCCTCAGAGGACTTCATCTTAAATTGCAAATTAAATTGCCAAAGCATTTGTATATTAGCATGCTTATCTAAAACTGAGCTAATCAATCTCTCTTCCCATAACTAATATTATGATAATTAATAAGATACTGATTCTAACATCTCTGTGATAAACTTTTCTTTGGGATAATGGGACTGTATAGAAAAAATAATAAGAAGAAATAACAAAACCTTTCACTTCCACGGGATTTTGTGTAATTTAAACTGGAATCACATGAGAGATTAGGAGGCAAGTGAATGTCTCGCCCTGCTCTGATAGCCTTTAAGATAACACATTTTTATGATTACAGAACTCATGTGTTCACCAAGGTTAATAGCTGTTTGAAACAGTGGCTTCTCTGCTTCCTATCTGCAGATCAGGTTAATAAATGGTTCTGTCTAATAGCACTGTCTGGGCTTAAAGGCTCAAACAAAAGAGTCCATCCCCACCCAAAGCAGTGAGTTGGTGCTTTTCCAACCTTGTGGAACACCTTGTGCACACCCTTGTGCTGGTGTTCTCACTGCCCAACAGGGCACTGACCCCAAGCCTTAGAATCTCCCTCGGCTCCACACCTTAGGTTTGGGCTCAGCTCCCAGCCTCTCATGGAGGATGATTATTATTGCTCCAAGTTAACAGCCTGCTCCATCTGTGCCTCATTTGAGGGGATATCCTCCCAAACAAACCCAAATCTGGCTGCTGCCTGGAAATTTCAGGCAGCTGTGTCCTATGTAGGTAGGGCTTTTATGGGTGCTACTGCTGAGAGAGCTGCAAAATACAGCATCACCCAGGCTATTGCTTTGCTGAGGGGGGCTGGGGAATGTGATCTGTTAAAGAGCAAATTAACAGCACAATGAAAGGAGAATGTTTGCTTTTAACAGCTCTTCTTTTATCTGCTTTCCAGAGCTTGTTTGTGCTTCATCTCCCTCATGTTATAGCAGAAGTTATGAATGTTGATGAGCCATTGCAGATCTTCAAGTATTTAGTTTAAGAACCTTTTTTTTGTTGTTTTTTTTTTATTGTGTACAGTGTTCACTCGAGTCAAATTCATTCCATTTTACCCAACTTATTTGCTGAAAGCTGTCTGCAGAGTGGGTTGTGGAGCACAGTGTATAGTATACATAACTTGCATTAATGCCCTTGATGGCAGAGAGGTCACCAAAGCCCTTGTGCTCCTGAGTGGCAATGGGCTCAAGATGAAAATGCAGGACATTGGGTAGGTGAGTGAAAATGGAGAATGGGCATGCCAAACGTCTCAGAAATAACCAAATAACCAGTCTGGCCCTGCCCCTCCTGCCTGGCAGGTACTCTGGGTGTGCTGGGTCAGACTGCATGTTCCGGGCCATCAAAACACTTGATTCCTGTGCTATTCTATTCCAAAGTCCAGGTGTGCTGCATTCAGTATCTTGACTTTATTTGTTCTGTGAGCTCTGTATAAATTTGTCTTTCATTAGATGCTGAGTTTTATTTTATCTTGTGTTACCACTACTGGAAGGACTAAGGCTGTTGTAACAAATACCCTGCCTTCCTAGAGATGGATGCTGTTCAGTGTAAGGATGATTCTTAGATAGCTTGCATATATGTTATGATCCTTTTTCATGGAAGATTATTACTGTTCAACACCAACCTGAATATTTTTCTTATGTGTTAATACAAGTGCTCGACACTTTAAAGGAAAATAAAGGAATAAAACATAACCTCCCACACCAAAGAGGTGTGGTATCAAGTGGTTAGAGGGAACAGTTATGAAATCCTAATGTCTTACCCATACTTCTGGTTTTTTGGAGGCTCATGTGTTGCTCCAGAGCCCAGCTGTTGGATTTCTGTGGCCTGGAAGCTGCTGTTCTCTTTCTGGCAGTTCTTGGCATGGGAGAAGATGGGGGAAGGATGAGCATGCAGGTCTCTCAGGTTGCTGCACCTTTCCTTCAATGGCTTCTCCACAACAGTGGCTGTTCAGTCCTCATGCTTTTCCCCAAAACATTTAAATCTTCTGCACTGAAATTAAACAGAAAAGAAATTACTTTCATTATGTTGGTTTTGTTTCCTTAGTCTAATGCACAGGATTATTCTCACCAAAACACATTGCACATTAGAAGCAGCACAGCAAAGATATGCAATGTTTCAATGGAAATAAGTTGATATCAACACAAGTGGACAAATAGGAGAGAAGTCCAACTGTGCATGATAAGAAAATGAAACTTAGCTGTTCTTACATGATTTTTTTTTTTAAAAATTGTTATTCATTACCTCACTGTCTCTGCCTTCATCCCTTCTTCACTCTCCACCTCCTTCTTGGTATTCTTCTGGAAGAATAATATTGTTGTGTGGAAGAAGGGTTTGTAACTTGTGATTACAGCTCACATCCTTCTCTAAGAGCTCTGCACCCTGCTGGAGTTCCACTGCCCTGACCTACAGGTGGAAGTAGACTTTCTTGAGCTTGCACCCCATTGAGCTGAGTGATGAAGGTAGTGGAGAGCAGCCAAGGCATCAAAAGCAGCCATCATTGACTCTGCTGTCAGATGTCTTGATTTTTTTTTTATACTTTTTTTAACTCAATAGTCAGAAATAACCAAATGTATTGTTGTAAATACCAGTGTGTTATTGCTGTGGATAAGTTGGACTGAAAAAAAATCTATATTTCATGGAGTCTAAATTGTGCTGAATATCCAGATGTATTCACTAGCTACTTTACTGTTCCTGCTGGTCTTTTCTGTGCTTCAGGGAAGTCATTTATGATGCCTGAGTCACCAAAATCTAAGGTGACATGACAACCCATAAAAGAATTTCAGTCTCCCAGAGACACTTCTGTGCCATAAGAAAAGGAGTTAAACAGCTGAGAATCTTGATGTTGATTCTGTCAATCTTCCTTATTGCCTACTTTCAGAAAGGGATTAGCTATTTGATTTTTCACCCTGACTAACCCCTCTTTGCCCCTGAATGGCCAACAGAATGGTGTTTGCTCTGGCACAGTGGAACCTCCAGGCAGCCACTGCCTGTCCTGGGCAGGAGCAGTGACCTTGGGAGTGACCCCTCTGGCACGAGGGCCAGAACAAATGTGCTGCTCTAATATTCTATACTGCACAAAATTAGAACCTATTTTAATGCTTTTGCATGTTTCTTGTGCCCACCCCTACGCTTACTCATATCAGATGTACTTTCTTGAAGCTGCAGGGTCTTTGCTGTTGCAGATTCTAATTGGTTTTTCTATGAAGCTGGAACTCTGGGAGGAAAATGAAAGCTGTAGCACTACTGATTTTCCCCCTGCATGGGAAGAATTGCAATCTGCTACTTACACTAAGGGAAATTCATGGGAGAAAGTGCACAAGATAAATGCTGTAAAGAGAACAGGTGTATGCCTGTCTTCTTGAAGAGAGAACTATTCTGTTCCTAGCATATATATGCTGGATCTGTTTTCCATAAAGATTTTTTTTCCAGTCTATGCTTTCCAATCTCAAACTGGACGTGATGCCAGGTGTTCCTTTCTCACTTTCAGGCAATACCTACTGGGTGCTAACTGCCCAGCAAATCTGATTTAAAGTTTATTGGCCATCCCGCTAAACCATAGTGGATAGTATGTTTCTTCATGGTGAAAAATACCTTGCAATCACTGTGTTATAAGTTTTTCAGCTAGTTACAAGGCAGACCTGTGTACTTAAATCACAAGCAAATGCCAGTCTCTCTCCTAGCCATGTGTTTGGTCTCTGTGCTCCTCCTGTAATGTTCAGAAGTGACTTTCTTTAGGCAGGGCAAGCACGTCTGTGGAAATATATACAAAACCCTAGAAACAGAGATAGTTTTAACTGGAGGTTTTATTCATTTCCACTTAGGCATGTACTCTGCCCCAAAATAACTGCTTTCCTGATGGCTTTAATGCATAATTTTGACTTTCAGTTAATTCCAAGGCTTTATAAGAGGCCCCTCATACTCCCCTGAATCTCTTCAACCACTGAACTCCACAGTGGATTTGACTAAACAGATCCTATTTATGTATACTCTAATTTAGTTCTATTGTAGCTAGGCAGTCTGCCCTCTCCTCTTTATCTCTAACATAATTTTCATAGCACTTCTGGACACTTGAAGCACACTTCAGTGCTGTAGTCACTGTGCTATGATCCCTAAAACAAAATGTGCTAAGAGTTACTTCTTTTACTGTTAGTATCCTATTAGTGTTATTCATTTAATATCTTCTTTACTTCCACAGAGAGTTCCTGTTTTTAACTTTCTGGCCTTTAAAGCAGTGTCTTAATACCTTGAGTGTTCCTTTTGACCTCCCCCAAAGACATCCTTAGAATTCCTTTATCCAAGGTATCAGCTCTGATTCTCTAACCAGTCCCATCACAAGCATTCACCTCTCCATGTTGTTTGTAGTGGAACTCTTTGCTATGTATCTTAAAAAAAAATATGGCTCTTGCAAATGAGTTCAAATTAGCACTAAAATCACATGAGTTGTCACATTTCTCGTGAAGGTCCCCAGCTTACCCCAAACCTGTTTTGTTGACTTTCCCTTCCAATGGGATTGTCCTCTTTTGCCTCCTTTGAAGTTCTTCTGTCTCTTTCCTGGTGAGCTCTGAGGATTCATAGCTCAGAAGCTTCCTGATTGCAATTCACTGAAGGTTAATTAATATACATCTCTCTCCATTTAATAATCTTCAGAATCTCTTTCCTTCTTAGAACATTCTCAGTAGTCTCACATTGGAAAACCACCAATTTTTCTTCTTACTCTATAAACTTGAAGCTGTGAAAACAGCAGAATTCTTCCTTTAAGCTACCTGTTTCACTTAAAGGCAATTTCTAAACCTTCTGCCTTTGTCTTTTACCCCAGTTTCTAAAATTTCCAGTGGTTATAAGCAGACTCCAGTCACAGGTGAGACTTGCAGAGTGATAGCATCAAGGTGGCACTGGAAGTCTTCTCATATGCTCCTTCTTCTTTCCTCCAGGTTCTGTCCATTGGTCTCTTGGCAAGCAGCTTTTCCTTCTAATTAAAACTGAGTGAGTGTGGGGGGATGTATGCAGTTAATCATCAGAGGAATTCTGGCAACTTTGTCTGCTCCTTGGCACACTCATGTCAAGAGGACATTTCATGTTAGTCTGTTAAACATAGGAAGAAGGACACAGATGCAGAGATGCATTCAGGTGAATTGCTCCTCAGGTCTCAAACCTCAAGAGTGTGACGGTCAGGGGAATATCTGGTGGCCTTGTGAACACCCATTTTCTGTAGTTTCTCATCTCCTAGATCTACTCAACTTCCAGCATTTTGTTGGTTAGATCAAATGGACCTCAAAAAAACAGTTTGAATGTTAGCTGGGGGTGTGTTGTGTCAAAGAAAAGTCTTCTGTCTAGAAAGCTACTGAGTTATCGATAAACTGTGTTATCTCCTGAGCCGGGTGTAGAGGGGCAGATATGGTGCTTACTTTTTCACTTGAAACATTGTAAAACTTGGTAAAATTTTAAAAAGTAGATGATTTTGCTAACCATCATGTATATGTGTGTGTCTGAGGGCACATATAATAATAATAATAATAATAATAATAATAATAATAATAATAATAATAATGCCTTGGTTAGTAGCCAGCACTCAGGAGACTTTTTCTCCTGTTATTTCAAATAAATTAATTATGTGAGAAAACATTTTAAATGTGGTTTCTTGCATATTTGCCTATAGCTTAACGTCCTAATGCCATTTGTTCTTCTATGTTTCCCCCCTGGTTTTTTTTAGTTTTCTTTTGATGGCCTTTGCTTCATGTTCCAGCACTTTTCTTGTCCATGATAATCAATTTCTGACATTGGAAGCTGATGAGAAACAAAAGCAGTGGTAAATTCCTTTAAGAGAGGCAGCGAATAAGGATTCAATAAAGATGTTAATGTTAAAAATTTGAGTTTGTTTCTAAGCTTTGGTTGTGGAACCAAGGCAAAAATCTCCATTTAAATTCTATTTTCTTTCTGGTTTAGTATGTAATAAAAAAATTAAAAACTGACTGGACAGGAACAAAATTTTGAACTTGACAATCTCAGAAGTCTTTTCCAAATGATTCTATGAAAAAGAAAAAAATCCTGAATAGAAATGTTTTGGTTGTTTTGTTAGTTTTGTTTTGTCAATTTTGTTTCCCCCTCCCCAAGTGTCATACTTCTTACAAGGATCCCCAGCCAAAACTGTATTTCATTTATCATAATGTCATTTAACTGATTAAAGATGCGAAGGAAAATAATAAAGACATTACCTTTGAATCAGTAGGTTAAAGTAACATTGTCTTCCCATTGTCTTCCCTCCTTCCTCCTCCCCCTTTTTTAGTTAAGTTTTTCTTTGCTTAAAATAAATTATACAGAGGAAGAAATAAATATCTGTAACGATCTTGTTTCTCAAATTTTATCAGAATTTAAATTCAAATTCTTTGTAGCTTTGAATAGGTGTAATTCAAATATTTCAAGGAGATTATTTGAATTATAATTTTTAGATCTGGCTTCTGAACCTGACCAAAAAAGCATCAAAGTGCAATCAGTATAGAAATGTGTGTCCTTGCTCACACAAAGAGAGGTGAGGAACCTTCATGATGTGTCCTACAGTAGATAAGATGTCTACTTAGATGCTCTTAGTACCTGGAAAATAAACCTATCAATGTTTCAGACTGACAGCAGAGCCTCTGAGGAACTTTAGTTTAAAGAAATGGACTTCTGTGTTCTTTCTGAACCAATTTCTGGAATTTTACTACATGGTGAAATGTACTACAATATTCAGTTGATTGTATTTGCTATTTTTATTTAAGTTCTTGGTAGAACTCCAGACATAGGTAAACTGGTTGTTGTAGCAAATTTAAGTTTATGAGAAGGAAATACACATTTTTTCCTCAAGCACATCTGTGTTTAATACAAAAGGAGACAGTAAGTTCCAAAATCAGGAAGATATTAAGGTAATGTTATTTATTCTCTGTATGGTTTAGAGACACTGGCAATACAAAAGGTCATGTTAATATTCTGATGGTGCTTTCTGAGATTTCAGAAATGGTTCTGTTTTATATTAGAATGGATTTGAGACTTAGTTTTTTCTCCCCATAAAACACAGGAAAATAATGATGGGGGGAATACCCTGAATTAAACATTCTCCTGAGAATTGTCATTGAGTAGAATGAGATTACAGTCAGACTGTAGTTTCAGAAGTCAGCTAAAATGAACAATATGGTTCTTTCTGTTTTATGGCTAAGGAGGAAAACCAAAAGGGCTTAAGTGACTTATCAGGAAGTCTATTGCCTCACTAGTTGATAAAATGGAATTTCAAAGCACCTAAAAGACATGATTATAGGTCCTCTCTGTATTATTATGGTGCTGTAAAAGTAGTCTATTTGCTGACTTTCTTCTAAAATGGTGCCAATGAAATCAGTCACTGGGTTAATTCTAAATACAGCTTTGCTGACTCACCCAAACTCTGCTCTCATACATTACTTTAACAATTTAAACATGCTGATGGTTTTATTATCCTGAGGATGAAATTTAAAAAATACTGTATTATTTACACTAACACGTTAGGGGACAAGGAAAATCACTAAACATAAAAGCATGGTCTAAAATTCCTCAGAGCTTTCACTGCCTGAGTAACCAGCTGGTGACATTTCATGTATCATTTCAGGTCCAGTTAGAGAACTTGTCCTCATAAATCTTTTCACCATCTAGCCAGGTGATAAAATTCATGTCAAACATGACTATGCTGTTGATCTTTTTTTTGTGCAAGTTTATACACATCCCCACTCCTTCTATTGTAGCTAAGTAGACAAGTATGATATATATATAAAAATATATATATATACTTTGAAAGCTTATCAATATGTCTTCCAGTGCTTGAAAATAAAGATTTCAAGTTAACAAATTGATGGATCTCCTCCAATCTTTGGGAAGAAGTCGTCTTCATTTTTGGGTAGGCTGTGGATTTCCCATGAGAATAGAGTAATCATGAGAGATTAAAATATGCGTTTTCCTGGATCATAAAGTACCCATCAGCATCAAGCATTGCAAAGATGTTTGGGGCACCTGTTACTACAAAAGATTCCCTGAAAGAGCTTTCTGCTCTTGGTGTAATGAGGGTGTTTTACACAATGTGCTTTAGCCTTTGAAACAAAGCAAGCAGAAGCAGCGCCCATGGCCAGTTGCCTCTCATTGTAGAACTTAAACCAGAGATCCCAGGAGTCCCCTTCTTCTTCAGTACTGATTCTAGTTAGAGAAATCAAAATGGACAGAAAACTTCCTAATTAATTTTCAGAGCTTCCTCAAAGAATCTCTTTTCCTAAAGCAACACAATAGCATTTTTTAAAATAAAAAAGCTAAAATCATGTTCATCTAAAAAAATAATTCTTTTATCAGTTAAATCTTAAAATGTTTAACAGTGCCATCTGGTGACCTTTGCCATAACAACAGCAGTTTATTTCACAGCATCTTGCTTTTCAGGATCTGAAAGGGCTGCATGAATTGCATGGTACTAATTCAAAACCTTGCTTAGGCAAAACCTTAAATATTTGTTATTTTTATACATCCTCCTTTACTCTGGAACTTCCAAAACTGAGAAAAGCTGATTCATAAACTCATATTTTCTTCCTAAGGATGACACAACTGAAATAAATAGGTATAAAGCTACCTCCGGAAAGATCCAGGTGATTACCAGACATCAACACAATTAATGGTCCCTTATGGAAAGGTTCCTGTGAGCTATGGTAGGACCCCATCTCCAGTGAAGAACTTTCACTGTGACAGTTTCTCTTGGTTTTCATCCGATTTTATATTTTTAATACTATTGTACAACTCTCAACCTTTCACTGCATTTTTTTCCCCAGTGGCAATATAGAGGTAATGGATAATCTTCATCCTTGCCTGCTTTGTGAATAGAAATTTTAAGGATTGCAGAACAGGGACTCTCTAAATGTGTGTTGAGGGAATCTCACTATTGATCTCTCTGTTAGTAGCAGTAAAGGAAGCTCTTAGGAATATAATAATTAAAATATAAGTTTTGAACTTGAGTTTGTATTTTCAAAATGGTTTAGGAAAACCAGCAATTGAAAATGCCATTGAGAGCTGTTTTTCCTGTATGGTTACAAAAGTAATGCAGGAAAACTCACCCCTCCAGAAAAGAAAAGAAGAAAACTAAATAGTTTAATTGGTTTCTAGAGCTGTCCTCAAACATCTACTAAACATGATATAAGGAAGCTGCTCATTGACTGCAGGGAGGGTTGGAATACCTTTTCCAGACAAGCATAGAACACCTGCTGAGCTCTGAGCCTTCCAATATTCATTTCCATGCAGGATGCTTTGACATGTAACAAGATACAGGTAAATGAGCAGAGAGAGAAAACCTGCAACAGCTTTAAGGTGATGTCCATGGCTTCTGCCTCCTAAAGATGCACTCCTCACTTTGCTGTTAACCTAATCGGAGGAAAAGGGAAAAATTGGAAACCACACCCATGCAATGGGAGACATCACACTGCACGTTTTCCAAATTAAAGTTCTCATGTCTTTTAGTTCTTCATTTAGTGCTTCATTTTCTTCCTTCAGTTGACTCATCACTAAGCATTCATTGCCTGTCCTGCTTACTCCATCCATTAGTTTTCTGTCACTCGTTATTAAAGAACTAACTTTGACATTTTATTCTCTTTCTGAGTGTCAGTTGCAGTTTGTGGTGCAGGTCTAGAGATGGTGGGAGTGTGTTTGTTTGCATCCCACAGACCTGGCTGATGCTTTGCAAAATACATTGCCTGGAAATGTGATGTTTCTGGAGGTGAAGATAAATGCTGTATGTTACTGAGTTATGAAAAGCTCTAAAAAGCTGTAGGGAATAAATCTACTCGGTTAATTTGAATTTAAATTATTAGTACTGTTCTTCTGGAAAACAAACGTTGGTCACAAAGTGACTTTTTAATTGAAATTTCAGGTTATACTGAGCATCATGAAAGTAATGGTGAATTTTCATCACATTTTCAGAACATTATCCTGAGATGCAGATGCTTTTTTGAGGGCTCTTGCTCTAACAAAAATGTCTGTTCTGAAATTTTACCAGGAATCTAGAGGCTGTTTCAGACTCTGCTTGGGTCAACATGAACTTCTCCCTGCCTTGCTTAACCCCGTTTAGTAAATTATCACACTGCAAGGTATTTTATATGGGCAACTCTCAACCTGTCTTGACACTGATTTCTCATTAAATTACTGAGATATCCTTTAGTGAAAAAAAGAAGGATGAGCACTGAGTTCTAGAGTAATTATATTTCTGTCTTTATGTTAAAAACATATATATGTATATCTTCTTAAAGTGGAACATCCTAACTAAAACTTGTCCTTTGGAAGACAAAATTTCAAAAATGCTACAAAGAAATAAATCAATGCTTGTTATTATGCATTTTTGGCTGACCCAGGCCTTTTTTTGTAATTCCTGTTCTTCAGTTTGCTCAAGGGATTTGTTGAAAGAAATGGAATTAAAATTACATATAGTCACAGTTGCCTCATTTAAACTTTTATCCAGTTTTATGTGCGTTCATGAATAAAGTGATCACAAGAAAGGTAATTTGATATGTATTCCCTTTCAAGGGTTGTCAGATCTAGGCCTTATTCCAACTGCTATATCTGTGGTTTGGGTTTTTTGAGTTTTTTTGTTTTCCTCTTTGGTATCATCCTTACTTTGTTACTAGTAATAAGTATAATTTCTAGAAAGAAAATAGAGTACACTGCACTATGTATATCATCCTAAACCTCAAAGTGAAAAGATCTCTCATCTCTGAAACTCATAAACCCTTTCAGCAGGGCCAGGGTTTGCTCCATCCTGGTCGGAGCAATTACCTGTGTCCCAGAGGATCCTTCAGTGTGTGCTACCACTAATACCTGATTTTGTACACAGGTCATGAATGCTCTAATAACTGCAATTCATGTTGCCACTTAGAGAGTAGGAAAGCACACTGTGCCCCCCCCTTGCTTTTACAAGGCCAGCTGACAGAAGCAATCAGGACAAAATCACAGGATGGATGAAGTTGCTTTTATCATATCAGCAAAACTAACAATGCAGCAATTAAATGTGTGTAAGCATGTCCACTGCAGGTACAACGAGACAGGGCTTGGCATTTACATCTCAGCTGTTAAAAGCTCCCTAGATAAACCACAGGGTTTTCTACATTGTTTAAAAAAAATATAAAATCAGCATCTATCAAAATAAAATATTTCATGGTAGTCAAACTTTCTTTTAAATGGGATAATGAACATTTTTTAACATGCTAGGGTGCCTGATCAGTGACTTTAAATTATGAAACTGCTTTATGTTGTTTATTAAGCTATATTCAGACATAAAAGCAGTCCTAGGGAATCCATTAGTTTTGGTTTTTTGTTTTTAAGCCAGGAAGGAGCAGCAACGTACATTGCAAATTATATTGCCTGCAGTTACTCTGCCAGTGAGTGTAGAAAAGGAAAGGAGGGTGCAAGGAGCAGGATCCTCCTGATGTCCCTTTCAGGGGCCACTCTCCTGCCATGCTGAGGACACACAAACGTGTCACCTCCATAGTGTGGCTCAGAACAGGCTGAGGTGGGTTCATGTCTTTGTTTTATGTTTATGTTTTATGTTCCACCTGGGCAGTGTCCCTGCCCTTGCTGGGTGTCTTGTCATTCTGATTCCCATTTAGGAAGCTCCTAGACATGTATCAAACATGACTGGAAGTGGCAGCTTTGGGCATCAGTTTGTACTTGGCTGTCTTTTCTATTTTCTCCTGCAATTACAGTGTTAGAAAATCTGTGCTGAACTTCATAGGTGTTTTAAATTTTCTCATTATACTATTCCTGTGTATTTTACCCCAAACGAGAGCATTGGGACCATGATTTTAGCAATTACAGATTCTTTCCTTCTTCCTCAGTGAAGCCCATCTTTGCTGAGCATGTAGCTAAGTTAATTAAGAGGAATACGTGGGACTCTTGTTAACAAGTTAGAAAACAGTTCATATGAAAAAGGTAGATGAGCTGGTCAGCATAAAGTGTGTTTTCAAGTCAGTAACCTTTATGTATATGTACTTATCCAATCTGAGCTTTGGAAAGCTTTTTCAAAGGTATAAAGCAAGACACTAGGTGGTGAATCTGTCAAGAGTGGAACCAGGAGGGACTTCAGTGAGTAAAGAGACTGATAATAAATAGGTCTTTCAAGGCAAGAGAGTGACTGAAGGGGTTTCTTCAGACAACGTGGTTTTCTGCAATTAATTTCTGAAGAGAACAATGCAGTGAGATGCTGAAGTTTGCTAATGACAATAAAAAGTTGGGAGAAGTCAGTTCAAAGGAAGTGATAATGTTCCAAATTACACAGCAAGATGAAGGGAATACACAGAGATGTAATCAAGATGCAGAAGAAAATTAGTTGTGAAAATAAAGCAATAGTCAAGTTACAGCAAGGATGTGAAAGCATCCTGTAAATATCTATATTTTGTAGCATAAAACTTGTGAGCTTGAATGATAAGACAACTTCTTTCTTCTTCCCTCACTCCTTTAGAGCCTGAGCAATCTTACTTAGATATTTAAAATACTGAGGCAGCGTGGCCTAAGACTGAGACCTTGCAGCTGCTTCTGCAGCTCTGAGAAGTTTGCTCTTGAGCCAAGTGTTGGCTCCTTTGCTCTTTTGAGCTGAAGTGTTTTGGCTTCAGCTTGAATGGCAGCTCCAGCTTGAGCATCACCCCAGTTTAGATCTCAGCCACAATGATGGAAATGGAACTGCAAGAACTGAGTCTTCAGTGTGAAGGAAAAGAAATAAAAAAATAAAATCTCTGTCTCAAGCTTGAGCTAGGAAGGTGCTGAGATCACAGACATTTTTTTGGTTTTGTTGTAAATCTGTATCCCTAGGGGCGATGGCAAGAAATTTAGAATAGGATTTTTAAAGCATTAGAGAAAACAGGGAGGAATACAGTCTAGTACTCAGAGAGTCAATGGGGTGTCTACTTAAAGTTGGGTTTATTCCCTTTATTTACTTTGCTTTTGTTCATGGAAGACCTTTACCAGATCCTATATAATTATTAACTGAAGTCATATATATTTAATTTTTTGATTTGATGGAAAATCAGTGATCAGATTAAAACAGATTCCGCTAAAATACTGTGCCTGTTGCTTTGTCTGAATCCCAATGACAAAATAATTATTTTTGCAGTGTAGATTTGCATGTATGAGGTTGCCTCTTTATTAAAGTTACGAGAGGGGAGTTTTTGACCATTTTTTAAAACGCAAAACTCCATATAATTTTATGGATATACACTGTTTACATTCTATAGAGATTCTATCCATGATGGAGAGAGAAGTTTGAGTACTAAGCACAGCTGATAGTTTTTCCATGCTGTAGGATCATAGAATCATAGAATTGGCTGGGTTGGAAGGGACCTCAGAGATCATCAAGTCCAACCCTTGATCCACTATCACTGCAGTTCCCAGCCCATGGCACTGAGTGCCACATCCAGTCTCTTTTTAAATATCTCCGGGGATGGAGAATCCACCCCTTCCCTGGGCAGCCCATTCCAATGCCTGATCACCCTCTCAGTAAAGAAATTCTTTCTAATGTCCAACCTAAACCTCCCCTGGCACAACTTAAGACCTCTTGTGCCCTCTTGTCTTGCTGAGAGTTGCCTGGGAAAAGAGCCCAACCCCCCCCCTGGCTCCAACCTCCTTTCAGGGAGTTGTAGAGAGTGATGAGGTCTCCCCTGAGCCTCCTCTTCTCCAACCTCAACACCCCCAGCTCCCTCAGCCTCTCCTCATAGGATCTTGACTTGAGCTGTTACTCCACACAGTCACTAAGTCTCCTACATATCCTTGGTCAGGTGTGGCTGCCACGTGCAAGGGCTGTGATTTGTTGTATCATTTCCCTTAAGGATCTGAAGTGCTTTATCTCTGATCAGCAGCTTGTCTCTGTGAGATACTGATGTCCCTTCATCCAGAGATCAGTGTCTGTAGCTCATCTGTGTGAAATACTTTTGTAGTTGTGGTGTTAGTTGATTTATGTGAGATTAAACATCCCCATTTAAATATATACATGCTATTTCTTTTTCCAAGAAGGAATGAACATTAAAAAATTAAATAGGTCCTGGTACAAGCTGCCTGATTGACTGGATCATATATTCCTTGGCTGTCTTTCAATTTTAGCAGAGTAAAAAATGAAGATTTCTTGTGCTGTAGTCCTTTTTGCTCCTCTGTGAAAAATGCAAAGCACTTAAAATGAAGGAAGCCACTGCTGAATATATCACAACATCCAGAGTCTTCAGTGGGATCAAATTTTCCTGTGTATCTTTTTCCACGTGCCCGATTTTTGACGTAAAATATGTTAAATATTTTGTGCTGTGATATCCCTTAAAAAAATCTAATGTAAATATTGGTCTGGTGTGGCTTTACCCATTACATTTTCTTGATCCATCTATTTTTTTGTCACAATAAGTGATGCACATGCATCGTAGATCACACAATTGATGTATGCTCCCATTCATCTGATGTGGCACATAAATCTCTTCAGGTAGTGAGTATTTTAAAGAAGTGACAGAACCGGTTCAGCCAGAATTGTTTTTGGTTTTTTTTGTCTCTTGCTGAGTTGATTCGGTGGCAATAAAGAATGGAAATGTACTTGCTAGGTCAAAATTTTATGGTTCTTAAGAGACCCAAGTGGTGCAAATAATCAGTGACCTTGCACTGAATTGACCTTGACATTCAAATCATTGTATGTAGATAATCTGTCAGTAGAAGCAATACAGAAAGACATGTTCATAGTGGTGGAACAGAAACTGTGCTTAACCTAAGACTTCTCACAGCAAACAAAATAAGAATCAAGTGCATTGTATTCTGGGGAGCGTTGTATCACTAAGTTGGGACAGTTTGCATTACCAGTCTGAAGGCACCCTGTGAAATACCCACCCAAGCCTTTGAGCAGACATTGAATAAAAAAGCTTCAGACAGCTCTCCTCTGCAGCTCTGAATGCAGAAATTTTCCAGGCTAATGATTTGACCTTTATGTTGTGTAAGAGAAGCATATAATTTTTCAGGAGTGCACAATATAAATGAAATGTGATCTTCTTTACAAAGTAGTATTTAGTCACCAGCACTTTCCTGAGAGCATTGCTATATTAAATACAGATTACAGTCCAGCTACAGCTCAACTTTGGGAGTGGGTGTGTATGTGGTTAAGCTTTTTGTTTCCTTTATGCCAATGGAATATACAAGCTCTGACCTGACTGTCTGACCCACTGAATCAAATTAAATCTGCCTTGCAAGTGCTCACTGTCTTCCAATACCAACAGGGCCCACTAGGTCCTCCAAGAGAAAAAAGTATTGTGGTTACTAGTAAGAAATTTCCATCAGCTTTAATTTGTATTAATTGCTCAGTTCTCCTTTTATTTGCCTTTCAAATAGACTACACCTTTGCCTGTTCTATTTTAAGATTACAACCTTTCTTAATTGACGTTTCATCATGTTTGGATTTGGCAGGTGAGATTTGGCTCATCCTTGTATTAGCATTGGAATTTCAGTGCCTTCAGCTGTTGCTATATAATACATTGATATACATGGATATGTATGTATTTAATATAAATATAAATACATGTAGGATGCATACAATTCCTAAGATGATGTAGTGCCTACTCGCATGAGGACATGTTGGGTGAAGTCTGGGGATTTTTGGAACTGGGTGAAAACTTAGAAAATGGGCCAAGGCTCAGATAAACTTTTGCATAAGTTACCAAACTGTCTGGAAAGTTTCTTCATTCTTTACTACACTCGATTAAAGCTTCATGGAAATATATATATTTCATTTTTTTCTTAGTTTCACTCCTAGCTTCACACCTAGTTTTACACCTATCTTCAGTTTTTGGTTTGATCAGTTCAGTTTGTCTTTACTGAATAGCACGAGTGCTCATCTAAACTGGAAAGTGTCTTAAAAATTGTCTTGTCCATTTACAGAGAAGTGCCAGCTGGTGTTTTCTTCTGTCATACTACTTACTAAGGCTTCTACTAAAGTTTTAAACCACTGTTTGCTTTTCCACCATTTTTTGCCAGTTACAGCACTCAATGGGCTATGCCAGGTACAGCATTTCTTCTCCAGGCCCACAAGAATTTTAGCAACTAACATTCCCCCAGGCTGTCTCAGCATGTCTGATCTGATAACCACTAGGTTTCAGCAGATATCTTCTATTCCTATACATAATTGCATCACTAATATCATTATTACTTTGCAGTAAGCAAAGAAAAAACAGTCCAGAGGTCTGTAAAGACCACTTACAGTCTGGTGCCTCCAAAGTCTCAACAGAAAAGTGACTTTCAATTAATGTTGGCTTTATATTTGTTACTACAGCATATCTGGACTTCTTAACAGTTGGGGTGAGTTGGGGTTTGTGGCCATTCTCTTGACAATTCAGGACATAGTGAAATTATCCCTACAATGAAAAAAATAAATGAATAAAATGTGTAGGTGCAGAAAAGGGATTAGTCCCACTCCTGGTAGTAATATTGATCAGTAGCTACTATGCTTGATACAGCCATCAGTTTAAAATGTTCTCTGGTCACTGGCTGTCAGCACCTGGGAAGATAAACCAGAGGTAAGATGACTCTGCTCATGTCTTATTGGTAGTCTATTTCCCTAAGCATTTGCTTCTGGCAGTTTTCAGAAATAGGACACAGCTGATGGATTTTGTGATTTTGTATGGCATTACATATATCTCCCTGAGCTACTTTTCTTGGGTTTTTTCAGTACTTTTTGGTTTTCTTATTTTACAAGCTGGTTGTATATGCTCAGGAATGTCATGGAGCAAATGAGAACCCTCTTTCCCATCATTGACATCAGGATGCACTGGGGACTATTGAAAACATCTTGCTTTCCCTTGCATCCCTGGCAGATGCTTCCTCTCTCCTGGTTATTACTGCAAGTTCCATGAAAAATTTTGTAGAAGCAATAGAACAGGTAATTTCTGGTTTATCCATGAAGCAATTCATCTGTGATACCAAGCAGGCAATTCTCCCAGGGTCCTCTCTCAGCTGAGAATTTCTTTATATCTCCTTTTAGCTTTCAGCTGTGCCTTACCCATCTCTGACTAGTGGCTGGAATGGAAGTTTGTAAAAAGACCAGGTACTAATCAGGGATAACTAAGTCATATTACTGGTAGAAGTTTTAAGTTCTCTAGCACAGTTGGATAGGTGCTGGCAATAGATTTGGGCTTTTTTTTTCTATCAATATTCCAAATATTACCAACTAAGCACTCTGTAGTCTTTCCAGTCCTCTGTCAGGTGCTTAAGTTCTTGCTGTGGTTGTTTTCTGTTAAGAAATTGCAACTTTCCTTTACCTTTTCTACCCTTTTACCATGAAAAATATGTTTGTCAGTAGTAATTGCATTACTAGTCACTTCATCTTGATTTGTCTTACCACTGTGAGACAAATGGACTTCATAATCTGTCTAGACAGTCTGGTTGTTATTTTAACAGATGTTTGATCTCCAAAAGCAAGACATCCCTCAGTTGTTTTCTAGAAACCTTTCAGCCACTCCTTTAATTCATTTTTATATGTCCAGCCCTTGTTTTAAAGCATATTTTTCATCTTCTGAGACACCAATGAGCTATGAAACTACCTACATCGTTCCATCATGGCTCATCAGGAGAACCAATTCCTAACTACTTTCCTGGGAAAGGGAACTCCATGCATAACATTTACATTGCCCCTTTGTCTTTAAGCAGTTGCCTGGATTTTGACATTAGTTTAAAGCAGAAACATTAAAAAAACAAAAACAAAACAAAGCAAAACAAAACAAACAAAAAAACAAAAAAAAACAACAACAAAAAAAAAAAAAAAAAAAAAAAAAAAAAAAAAAAAGGGAGATGCTGTGAGTAATTTATTTATTTTTTCATTTTTACCAA
This sequence comes from Heliangelus exortis, assembly GCF_036169615.1. NCBI lineage: Eukaryota > Metazoa > Chordata > Aves > Apodiformes > Trochilidae > Heliangelus > Heliangelus exortis. The sequence goes on from NC_092427.1 coordinate 4,982,899, forward strand.
ATTCTACTTAGTTGCAGGGAATATGTCCCTCAGCCAGGAACAGTGACACAGATGATGACTCCAGCTCTCCACCATTCAGCCCAGGAACTTTCCTTTTGGTTTTCTTTTTCTTTTTTTTTTCTTTTTTTTCCTTTTCTTTTTTTTTTTTTTTTTAAGGCCAGAGCTACCAGAAACTCTCTGGCTGTGCCTCAGGCTTATTTGCAGCTCTTTTTCTCTGCTTCACTGCTCTTCCTACTTCTCTCTCATTAACAGAAAAAAAAGTCACCAAAAACCACTCAGTAAAACTCCTGTTCCCAAGTGACTTCTGCCTATCCTGTGGAGATGAATAGCAACAGTTGCCAGAGTTTTAAGAAAAAGCCTCAGATTGTTTCATCTACCTGGTGCCACAAAGGAGCTCACCAGCTTCTTACTGGGTTCTTTAATGAATTCACCCAGGCAGCTAATGGGAAGAGCTTTCATCCACTCAAGAAGCAGAACATAGCAAAGTTATCATCACAACAGCTCACTTTTGGATTCTTAACTCCACTCTAAACAGGCTGCAGAAAAAGGGTTGCTCCAAGACATTAGAGAATGATTTAAACCAAGAGATGGTTACTTTGGAGTGTTGAGACCCCAAATTAATTGTTGAGTTTCATTCTTAATACATGTTTAACACTGATTTATTTTCCCTCTAATTTTAAATAAAGAAATGGGGAAAAAAGGCTTGTCTTAAAAAAAAGAACCTTTTTTCCCCTGAAGATTCCTTTCATAACACTGTTTATTCTCCAGAAGATTTCACTGTTTTTTCTTTGATGTGTTAGTATATCTTTTTTTTCTGGTTATTTTCGCCCTATTAAAAAATGTATGCTTCCACGTTGCTGTACAAGAATATATGACTATTTTTAATTTTTTTTTTAAGATAATAGTTTTTCACAGTTTCAGTTATTTAGCAGTATTCATAACATGTTCTGTTAGTAGATAAATGTATTTTTTATAATGTATGATGAGTTCAATATTGTGGCATTTGTAATTATACATCTGGGAAAATAGGAAGTTATCCAGGCAGCTATTATTTAGACTGCTATAGTTATATTTTAATAATTAACTATAGAGCTAATTAAGTATGGGTTACATTCATTCATTGATTGTTCTACTTTTTTAAATTGGAAGCTTTCTGAATTTATGTATATATCTTATTCTGTGCTTAACAAAATTCCTTTCTCCTCCCTGCTAATCCCAGCTCTGCTTTCTTGCATTTTGAGATTTTTCCCTTTTACTTTCACTCAAATTCCAGATCTGAGGCCGGTGTTTGACTGTCTTGCCCCTGAGGCTGGAAGAGTACCAGAACAGAAGCAACTTTGGACATGGGGGTGTAGGGAGGGGACAAGGGGCAATGGTTTCAAACCTGAAGAGGGGAGATTGAGGTTGGACATTAGGAAGAAATTCTTTAATTTGAGGGTGGTGAGACCCTGGCACAGGTTGCCCAGGGAAGCTGTGGCTGCCCCATCCCTGGCAGTGTTCAAGGCCAGGTTGGATGGGGCTTGGAGCAGCCTGGGCTGGTGGGAGGTGTCCCTGCCAATGCAGGGGGGTTGGAACTGGATGGGCTTTAAGGTCCCTTCCAACCCAAACCATTCTGTGATTCTATGACTCTGTCTTGTCTGCTCTAAACACCCAGACCCAGCGTGCAGAGCTCATTCTGGAGGTTTGGATTTAATTTGCCATGGGATCTGTCAGCTGTAGGAAATTCAAGAACTTGATACAGTGAAGAATCAGACTGCTCCATCTGGAAATCTGTCCTAAATGCTGCCTGCTTGTGTGTCTGAACACACCTGGGAAATATCTGAGGGGCAGAGGTCTGGCAGAGGGTTGAGCAATGCCAGGCAGGAGCACATTCAGCTAAATCTGAGTGCTGCATGCAACGAGCTGGTTTGGTTACAGATCTATGAGCTGTACTTAGCAATTCCATTTTTTGAAAGACATTTCTAGGCATTGAGCAATGAACAATGAGGACCTTGATTTCCTTATTATTTCTTAGAACTGTGTTGGTTTGGAGATGTGTGGGTTTGTATATAGAAAATATAGAAGACTTTGGAATGTATAATGGAGTCTAAATTGACTTCATTCAAGAGGCATAGCATCAAAATATAAAACATAAAACTAAATTCTACACAACCCCTCCTCCACTCCCCCATATTACTGTGCAAACCCAAAGATTTAATCTTGATTTATATCATTGAAAATTAACAGAATTTGACCCAAAGTCAGTCTTATTGCAGTATTTGTTATTTTATCCTCGATAAACGTGTTGTAAGATAATTTATCACTATGAAAGCTTTACTATAATTAGTGTCAAATCCAAATAAGTACAAGATTATAGTTAACTGGCAATAATGAAATCTATTTACTTTGCTGTAGCCTTAAATTAAAGCTGTGGCATCTATATGGCTTTGTCAGTCAGACCTGCTGCATCCGAGAAAGAGCATAGTCTACCTTAGACATTTCTTTTAACAAATACATGAAAAATAGTCCTTAGAGAAAAAAAATAAGTGGGTATGGATGGATGGAGCATTTGCCACTACATTTCATTCTTTTACACAAGTAGTTGTCTACTAAAGCTAGGAATAGAACAAATGAATGATCATGTTCTCTACTAAAGCTTTACCTAAAACTAACTCTCCGTGTTTGTTAAACATAATAATTACTATCAGCTCCTATTGCTATGGATTATTAGATTAAATGTGCATTTGGCTAGAAAAATAGGATATACTTGGGATTTGTTAACATCTTCAATTCAAATCTGGATGCTTCTTCAATGGATCATAATCCCAGTGCAAGTAAAGTGTTTCTTTGGTTGGTTTTTTGGTTTGGTTTTTCTTGTCACTTCATCTTTTCATAAAGTTTTCTGCTATTGCATTATTAATTATAACATCAAAACTGGTGCAAATGGAGCTTTAAAAGCTTTTATGGAGAACTTTATGGTATTCTCCCCAAGTTTTGCAAGTCAGATTGGGTCAGATCCTGCACAACATAAATTGTTACTTCCTCTGAAAGCTACTGGGAGGGCAAAGGGGAATTTTGGTGAATTTTAAGCATGTGCAGTCAAGGTGATTCAAAGTAGCTCTGATAGAATAAAACCATCTGGATGAAGTTATCTTAAATAAGAAAGGAGAATAGTTAGAACATAACACTTTCTCTTCTCGTAAAGTCAGCAAAGGTCCACTTTTTTTCCCACCTACATTCAAGAAACATCCCTTCATTCTGCCAACCAGTGAATATTCCTCCAGTCTTTCCAGCTTAAACTGCTATCACAGTAATAAAAATCTCAATGGATCATCCCTCTTATTCAGAACTTCCTTTCATTTTTGTAAAAAATTTCCTGTCATGTGCTATTTTTGCAAGATGACTGCACTTTTAATAGTCAGATACTAGTTTTTAAAATAATAGTGTATTCAGCTATGTCTGATTTTACCCTGTGTCTGCAGGATTGCAAGATCCCTTGGCTATAACCTTTTTCTTCCTTGTTAGAACCAATCTTATGTTCAGATCCTTATTTCGTACTTTCCTTTGGCTTTCAGGCATTTTCATCAGCTATTTTAAAGGGTGCTTATAGTAGAGTCAAACTCATTTTCATCAAATTATGGATTTTGGAAATATTGCACAATAGTTCATCCAATAATAGTTCATCCAGATGAAAAATGAGTCTTGACCCTGCTGTGTATCAGAGATACCATCCACTTAATGCTTGCATTGTGTAACTGGGAGCTACAATGGGGACATTATTTCCTCACTCCTATGACCTCCAATTAGATGTTCAGCTGTAGCCCTTTCAGCTTGAAGAGATCCCAGCGTACTGTCCATCTGTCAAGGCAGAGATTTATTTAACTAAAAATGGGTAGGATTTGAGCAACCAAGTCATAATTACCCAAATTATTTACTCCTCAATTAGCTACCCCTTGGATCAGCTGGCCCCACAGCCTTGGGCAAGCAATTTCTCTCATTGCAGCAGCCTCTCTCCTGCAATGCAGACAAACCCAAAGACCCTGCTTTGGTCTTCTCCAGGTATTGCCTTGGTCTTTTTCACATACAAACCTTTGAGCCTCCCTGGATGCATGGAATGATCTCTTTCAGCTATCATTGATTGCTGAAACTTTGATTTCTAACTTTGCTAATTTTGCAAAATACGTGCCCATACATGAGCAGTATCAGTCTAAATGCTAAATTCAAACAAAACAAAAAGCTTATTATCCTGTTCCTTGATTAACATATTAATGGACATAAGCAGGACCTTGACTGCTTCCCTGTTTCTCTTTTTTCTATAAGCTTTCTCAGCCTGAGTTTCCATGGCTAAGATGCAAGCCTGGGCATCAGGTAGACAAATATGCAGGACTAGATTCAGCATGTAACTAACTTCTCTCTTGAGAATAAAATTCACTCCTTCTTGATTCAATTCAGACAGTTTCTGCTATTTTTGCATTCTGATACTTAGTATGGAGTGAGCTAAAAAATGTCCACTAGCTAGAGATTTATGTTGGTTTTTTTATTTAGGAAATATCCGAGGTGTATGGGATTGGAGAAGGAAAATTGGGTTGGGCAGTGTGTGAGGGTGGTGAGACACTGGAACAGGTTTGCCCAGGGAGTTTGTGGATGCTCTATCCCTGGAAGTGTTGAAAGCCAGGTTGGATGGGTCTTGGAGCAACCTGACCTAGTGGGAAGTGTCCCTGCTTATGCAGGGGATTTGGAACTAAATGATCTTTGAGGTCCCTTCCAACCCAACCCATACTGTGATTCTACAAATTAGTATGTATGCAAAGTTTTGGTACAGAGTTTCTTACTCTGCTTTTATATCTTATTGTTTAAACCACCACGAAAATACAATTCCAAGAGGCAAATTGGCCAAATCCACACTACTGTGTCATTTTAGCTGCTTTAAGAGGAATTCTGTACATTTAAGACTCAATTAATAAAAATTTATTTTTATTTTGTTAAAAAAAAATTATCAAATGAGAAACAGGAAATGTTTAAACAGGAATCAGCCTAAGAGCAGACAAAGTGTTTGAAGTAGAGGAGTGAGGGGATGATTCTGTTTAATGATGTACATGTGAGGTGTCTTTCCTTAATGTGCTTTTGGATGCTCAGGGTTGAGCAGAAATTGTCAGCTCTGAAGGAAGGTTCTGTACTATGAAAAGCTCCCTGAAGATGAAAGATCCTCTTTCTTATGGATGGCAATGCTGAAGCTAGATGGCCAACAAGACAGGCTTTATATATTATCACAACTAAGTTTAGGAGGTGATGATACTTTGTCTTAATACATCAGCATTCTAACAAGACCTCACCATACCAAACAGCAATGCTCATAGCACACTATAAATCATTCTTAGCAGTAGAATAAATTTTTTGTAGGGCATTCTGATGAGTGTCAGATGTCAGCTGAATACTTCATACATCTGTGAGAGAAAGACCAGACTACCAGACTTCTTCTTGTCTGTTTATGTGGTGATAAGAAATGTGATACTATTTTTGACCAGCTTATGTTGCACAGAATTCATGTACTGAGTTTCAATTTAAAGGCCTAGAATTTGCATTTTAATTGTAAACAGTATTTGTACTTTGTAGTAATTTCTAAGTATTTTTTTTCTTTGAAAAATACTGGTAAGAATCTGTCAACACAATTACCATTTTTCTTTTAATTGTGTTTGGATTTGTGCAATACAATGTAAGAGAGAGATAAGAATGAACAATTCAAATATGGAAAACCAGAACCATTTACAAAAGAGATTTTGTTAAAAAGGAACCTATCAGTGAATAATGGGCTATCACAAACAAGAAGTGATTGGAACTCTTTTATAAAGGAGAATTTATGGGAGAAAAATAACAGGATTTGGGCATAATTCCTACTGATAATAATGATAATAAGGTTAATTCTGAGCATTTAATTTTCAAACATCATTCTGCTGGATATCTGCAAGCTAATAGTTTGCATGAGCAGCTATCACAGGGCTGCAGCTAAATCTCTGACATTCCTGATCCCATCTAGGACATGGAAAACAGTCTTTCCCCTGCACAGCTTGTGTCTTCCTCAGAAACTCAGTCCTTACCTTTCTCCAGACTTCTCCTCACCTGTGCAGGGTGTTCAGTTTGATTTGCAGTTAATCTTTTTCCTCTGTTTCTCTTGCTGCCCATGGGCGTGCCGTGCGACTCGAGGCGGTCGTGTAAGGTCTGAGCAGCTCTGAAACCTGACAGCTGTAATGGAAGCACAACAAACTGTCACTTTTAATAGCACCAGATCTATTACTACAATCTCTGCAGAGCCTGTTCATAAAACAAGCTGATTTTTTTTATATACTCATAGTTAGTAGTGAGATACATGTGCTGTCAGGTGAAATATGGCCGATATTTTTAAAGCGTCTTAAGTTTTTATCCTGCCACAACAGTCTGCAAGGAGACACATATAGATCCCTTAATAAAGACAGCTACCAGAAACATCAAATCCACATTGGTATAGAAGAAAAATAACTGATTCCAAGCCATTTGGGGTGAAGAAAATCATATTCACTTTAATACCTCAAGATGTTTTGTAAAAGCAGTTGAAAATCTGCTGCAGGCTGTTTGAGAAGTTTGAGAACAAAAAAAGTCCTAAAGCTGGCTATAAACTCCTGTTAGAGAGAGACTGAGGGCACCATACTGGTCTTTCCTACCACAGAGTGGGAGGACAGAAATAAGAATAGGATGGATGGGAAAAGGCAGGAAAACTGGATGTGCTCTGCAATTCATAGGAAAACACTTATGACAGGTATTGTAGGAGGATGTGTGGCTGGGAGTCTGAAAAACAGAGAGAGAAATATAAGATCTGGATCAAAGGGCTGTAGGAGGATTGAAGGGATTAAAGGCTGCGGGAAGAGCTGCTGCTGTTGAATTCTCCAAGCAAGGCAAGAATGCAGCATGGTTATTGCAAGGGGCAAACACAGGGTTCAACCAGTGCAAAGACCAAGAAAGTAGGGAGTCAGAAAGTGATCAGATCCTTACCTACCAAGGATCAAGAGGAAAATAGTTGTTTCATAATCATAAATTATATTAAAAAATGGAATAATATCTGGCATCCTCATCCATCTCCCCCCAAAAAGCCAAGACATATAAGTGTACCATTCCCCTTCCTCTGCCAGCCCAGCCCTTCTTTTGCTGCCACCCTTCCCTCCCTGTCCCCTGCTTTCCACCTCTGCTGCTCCCCAAACCCCAGCTTGCTGTATATCCTCTGTTCTGCCCTCTTCTTTCAAGATAATTGCCAAACTCATGGAGGCAAACAAGAAAGAGTTGTGGGTTTTTTTCTCACAGCTTCCCTGTTAGTGGAGGCGGGGAAATAAGTTTCTTACCTGCTGTGCTATTAATTTTCACAAATCTTATCAAAATTTAAAACCTTTAAATATTCCAGCCTTCAGTTGGTTGAAATAGACCAACAGCTTTAAAAGTTTTAAACAGACTGGTAAAGTAAAGAACCTCTGGGGGGGAAAAAAAAGAAGCTGTGTTTTGAAGATGAACGTTCTTATTTTTTTAATGTTATTCCTAAATTCTTCATCATTGTAAGTGCACAGCTGCGCAATGTGTTCTTTAAGCTTGAATTCCCACTCTGAATTATCCAGGAATAAAAATGAATGTCCAATGCCTTTGCTGTGAAAAGAAAAGATGTCGTGTCAAGTCTCAGCATTTTTCTTCCATTTTTTATACATGCCTTCTGATTTTGGAGCTTGTGAGACACACAACATTTGCTCTGATCACTGTATTATTAGAGAGGACAAGAGCATCTCTGTGGGACTCAGGGGCAGGAGGCTGACCTGAGCACATGGTTGCAGAAAAAGCTGACTTTACGTCCAGGAGAGATCAGTGCTAGATATACAGCATATTTGTATTTATATACCTACTTTTATGTATGTATATATAAATATATTAGCTCAGTACTACATAAAATAATACTTCCCAGTGTAACTGGAGCAGGTAAGCAAATTCAAGTCTGTGTAGACTTTCTGTCTGTTAACAGATAATTTTTAAACCACCCTCTTTGTTCCCACAGTGCAGTTTAGTTTCCCAGATCCTGGCTGCACCTGCTGACAGGCATAGAGGAGCTGGGTGCCTGTTGTTTTCCTGCTCCTCCATGTAAGCACCACAAATAATAATCTCTGTGGCTCCTGCAGTGTGGGGAAAAAAAAAAAAAAAGCACAGAGAAAAATATTTGTGAATATTTTTGTAGTCTTAGGGAGGATATTTGCATTAGAGCCCAAAAGATTAATACAGCTGCTGCTTCTCTGTCAGGACTCACTTCTGATGCAGTCTCTCCTGTGTCTTTCAAGCCTGCTAAGGACAGGGAGCAAGGTCACTTTTTCCTTGGCCAAGAGCAAAACTGATGCACAGAACTTCTGGCTGGCTCTTGCCTGCAGACAGAATAGGCTAAATCTGCAGGGCATGCATTTTCCCTAGGGATGGGAAACTTTAACAAATGCTTTGCATTTGGAAACTGTAATACAAGGTTTGAGCAAGATGCACACCGAATGTGACAATTCCAGAGCCCTGAAATACACAAAAGATTCTGAAGTCTACATTCAGATATCTGTGTAAATGGAATTATATACTGAATTATTGCTGTCTGCCTATTTCCTAACAGAATCACAATGGAAAAAAAAAACCCCACAACTGTGCTGGAGTACTGCTGCTTTATCTCAGAAAACATTTTAAAGCCTATTATTTTAAGTAGTCATTCCCATTCAGCTATTACAGAAAATGGATGGGCCTGGGGTTCCTACTGAAGGTATTACTCCTTGGGTGGAGGTTATGATACTGTATATAAGATACATTATGATGCTGTACTCTTTATTTTGTTTCTACTAGAAGAAAATAACCTCCAGCACCCATATAAATTTTAAATTGTAAATATGCAAAAGAAGAAATTAAAATCTGAGTAACTGCTCTACACAAAAATGTAAACTGTGTGCTAATAATACCCTTGGGACCCTTCTGAACAGAGAGGCTCAGGGTGGTAATGGCTTCAGGCAACGTTGGGTTTGTTTCTTTGCTTTTAAAGTGTTGTTTGTAGTATTCATGCAGGAACAACTTCATTTCCAGTATCCTTGGTGGGCTGCTGCTATTTTACACACACAGCTTCCCCTCACAGAAAAAAAAAAGAAAAAAAAAAAAAAAGAAAAAAAAAAAAGAAAAATACACTGACTGGATTCATATTGGTGTTAAATGCATGGAAACTGTAGACAGCATAGGTAACATTTGCTGCACTTGAGCATCCTGGAACAAGCAATGGAGGATACTTTCTTTCTCAGTTCTGTGGTCCTGCAGTACATATTACCTTCTTCTATTGCTCCACAACATGTTTGGTTTTTTGTTTTTTTTTTTTATTATGAATAGACATAATTTTTTTATTCCTACTAATTGCAACCTACAGCTATTTGTGTATTTATGTTTCTGTCTTTTTTGGCTTTTATTCAGGCTATCTAATAACAAGCTTAATTATTCCTATTAGGAGGTGAACAGCAGTTTGCAAATACAGACCCACATACCTATGGCAATCATTGTCACTCCATTGTAAGCATTAGCACTCTGAATTTTCACCAGCACAGTCTTGTAGTCACATTGCTGTGAATTAGATCTGCATTACTCACTGGACTATTAGCACAAAAATAGTGTTAGATTGGGCCCACTGGGTTCTGCAAACTATGAAACTGTGGTAGAATTTAAGAAAACAAGGTTAGGGTAATTTTGACTGGGTGAGAAGATATTTTAAGGGATGATGGCAGCACAGTTTGGGATTGCATGTTTGTTAGGAAACAAATTGCAACTTGCTGAGGACTTTTTCCAAGTAGTCAATAAAATATCACACTTTCTCTCTGCTTCTCTGTCACACAAACATGAGTTATTGTGGTCTTTATAAGGCACCTGGGAGGATTGCTTTTAGATGAAAGGATTAAAATATACCTCATTTGTTAAGGTTTCTAAGCCACAGTGCTCTGGTTAGAAAATGTACTTGTGCAGGAGTTTTCAAATCAGGCTGCAGAAAGCAGGAGTGGCATCCATTTGTCATCCATGTGCCATTCTTTTGTCTTCTCCATCATTTGAATTCAGCCTAAATTCTTCCCTTTACATACGTTTTTGTAAGGGCACACTAGGAAATTGAAGTCACTGAGTTGTCCTGTTAGTGCAAATTACTTGGTAAAGAATAACCCGTTTCAAATAGAAATTGTGACATCCGAGTCAGAGTTAATGAATGTAAGAATGATAATAGAAGAGATAGATATATTTATTGATAAAACCAGGCAAGCGGTCCAGGATTCACTGAAAAATGCTGCACAGATGAATCTGTGATTTTAGGATTTTTTTTTCCCCAAATAATTTGATTTATGGATTAATAAATGTATTTCTTAACTTGAAAGCTTCAGAATCATGTTAATACCATGTTCACATAGTGCAAATTTTTTGCTAACTAAAGAATTGCTCTTTTTTTTTTTTTTTTTTTTTTTTTTTTTTTAAGCTGGTATGGTTGGCTTCTTTTCATCTAGCTACATCTGGTACTTTTTATAAATAAGCCTTTTCTCCCCTAAGAATCAAGCTGAACTTCTTCCAAGCCTTCTATTCTCAAGTGTAACTTCAGAAGTACAGGAATAACAGCTTTAATACTTGGCCTTTATTGGCTAATTCAATAGCTTTATGTACTGAAACTGAGAAAAGTAAATGTAAGGGAGATTATAAGGCAAAGGGAGGAACTTCTTCCTGTGATTCTGACCCCTATAGAACTTCTCAGCAAAGGTCCATCTGGCCAAGGGCCTGGCCTCTGCTGGAAGTTGATGCTTGGCAAAAAAAAATAAGAAATAAGGCTGGTGGAGACACTAGGTATGTGTGATCTCTGTTTTGGGAAGACAAGCACCTTCCAGAATCACATTGCATCTGGATCATCCTTTTCTCCCTGGTTTTATTAGTTTCTTTCACCCGTTTTGAAACATTTTATACCCCATCACAGTATAACCATGATGTTGCCTGTTAGCTCCTGGTGATACAATCAGACTGGAAGATCAGGCATGGAGATCTGCGTTAAAAATCTAAAACTTCTTCACAAGCTGAAGGATCCTGTCCAAGACAGTTCAACCTGAGAGATGGGATTTGAGGAGCCAGATCAATCCTGGTGCCCTGCACTGGGGTCACCCCTGAGGTGGGGGAGGATTTTTTAGGGTTCCCCAGAGGAGGTGGCAGAAGATCCCTTGGAGCCAGAGGGAAAATCCTCCTCTTCCATTTGCCTTATTGTTTCTTGTGAAGGATTTTAGCAATGCTCAGGATTCCTATCATAACTCACTGGGTAATTTGTGGCCTGCCACAGGGTAGATCTGACTCCTCCTGATAAAGCAAGCAATAGCTGACAGCTGGTTTGACAGACAGGCAAATGCTTTGCTGTATTGTTTGAAACTCTTAGCAATAACATCAGTCTTCCTACAGTTATAATTGGTCATATGGAAAAACACCTAGTTTATTGATTTTAAATTTCCACTTGCTAATTACTCCTGAAGGCTGCAAATTTCAGCTTGTCTAGTGGTGCACATCTGGAGTGTATGATAAATAGCAGCAGAAGTTCACTGGGGTTACACTATGAAAAATCCTTTGGGGATGGATGGTGGTTATTATCAGTGCCCTGAATTCTATTATGATTTCAAAAATAAAAGAGTAATCTAACAAAACATCCGTGTAGTAATAAATGCCAATGTATCCACATTAGTTCCTTTCTTCAACAACCATATTTAGTCTTTCTGAGTGCTGTATATGGCAGCTCCCTAATGTAAAAGGGTTACAGAAGGGTCATTGAAATTCGTCCATCAGAATTCAAGCTTCGTTAACACAACATTCTGAAACATCTGAGTTTTATCATTGCTTGTTGAAACCATTCTTCCCTAACTTCAGATAAAGTAGTTTATTGAATGAAATGGATTAAGTCAGTTTTGAAAACTTCGCTTTGCTTATGGTGCTGTAATATGTTTTTGGTTGGTTGGTTTGGTTTTCTGTTTTCAAGTTGCATTGGGGGGAGGTTCAGATAAGTTATTTGGGAATATTTATTCACCAAAAGAGTGATGAAGCATTGGAACAGGGAGGTGGTAGAGTCACCATCCCTGGAGGTATTAGAAAAACAGGTAGATGTGAGGCTTTGGGAGATGCTTTAATGGTTAAGGTGGTATAGAACTGATGGTTGGACTTGATGATCTTGAAGGTCCTTTCCAACCATGATGATTCTATGAAATTGCAAAGAAAATATTTTTGTTTTGAAAAAGAAAGATAATTCAAGGAGCAAACTATCCTTAGGAAAATTCAATCTCCCACTCACCCTAAAACTCATAATTTGTTTCAGCTGCTGTCAAATGTGTCAGCTACTCATGTATGTCATGTCAGCCTGGATTTGGAAGATGCTGGTGGTTGGGCACTTGTAGAGCACCAGTGGGAGTCCTGCTGCTGCTCTGAACCCAGGAGGTCTTTGTCTCTTCCTGATCTCTGTTTTTTTACTTTCCTTTATGACAATGTGAGATGATGCTGATACTGAATAAGCATGAGCCTTTGAAAGAGTAAATGTTTTATTTTGACTCAGTAGAAACTTTTGCAATCAGAGCTGTGGAAGTAGCTGGAAAATGAGAGTGATTGTGACAATTACAGAAACAGTTATGGCCCTCTTCACTCAATTCTTGTGTGCATAAGAAGCCTCATCTCAATAAGGAAAAATATTTTCACACCTGTGCATGCATTCTAAGGACAAATCCACAGATGAGGAGGATTTTCCAAACCACATGACATACAAAGTTGGAGTAAAATTTATATAGGAACAGACTTTGGAGTGAAAATCACAAAATGTTTTGATTTTAGTGAGATCAGTCCAAGAGCATTGATTGGAGCATCCATCATTAACTGCTCATGAAAACTCTGCTTTGCATTTTCTTGTAAATTACATAGGGGGAAAAAACTGTAAGTGGATATTGTACATTCAACCAGATCTGTAAGGAGTTTAATTTATGATGATACGGATATTGATCTGAGAAATTTCAAATAACTTTCTTTCCTAAGTAAACCACAACTTTGATCCGTATATGTTCAGAAGAGTCTGGCTTTTTTGAGGTAGTCTTTCATATTTCAAGTGAGTTCAAAAGGTGTCTTTTTTACTGGAAGTATTAGGTCCTCTGCTCTGAACCCCCAAATGTGAACTAAGTGGCTGAAATGGCTATATGTTAATGTTTGTATTTTTTATTAGTTGAAGCTTGATGGAATTTCCCAGTGCCAAAATAAAAAATGGAGAATTAATACACATAGAAGTTGTAAATTTAATTAGCTGGTATTATCAATTAGACACACTCCATAAAACTCCAGGATGAATTTTGCTTTAGTACCTCTGCTGAAGAGTTGGACAAAATGCAAAACGAATATTCATTTTAAAAATGGAATTGATAAAATATTTGGGTTTTCATCCAGTAATCTACTACAACCTGCACAGAGTTAAATGTTCACTCACTGGAACACTGAAAGCAGTAATGACCAGTTCTGAACAATCCCTAGGTTTTAATCTAAGGGTGGAGAATTTTGGACTCCTGCATTACAGGCAGAGTGCTACTGGGCAGTCTATTTCTCATTTATGAAACACTCTGCTAACAATTACTATGATTGACTCACAGAGTTATTTATCAATGAATCTAAGAAATTAAAGATGAAATATTAATATTTTATTTTCTGGCCATCCCTCTTTTAGTTCTGGATTGTTCCCTGTGGTATAGTTTTGATGAACCTTATGCCATTTCCTTTAGAAAATGAGGTAACTATTATCAGTATATTTTTAAAAAACACTTTTACTTTAGTTTGTAAAACATGGGCAGGAAGCTGAGCAGTTGGAGAAGTTATTTGCTGGAGTGGTTTCACTCCAAAACCTGATTTTTTCAGGCTTATGCTTTCTGTGGGCCAAAGGAAAAAACAAGATAATACATACATTTCTGTAATGTATAGCTAGCTACCTTTGGGTTACTGTTTTTTTTTTTAATATAAGACCTTCCTAAATGTCTTAAGCAGACCATTTTCATTGCAATGAAATGAAATGGAGGTGCAGTACATTTGATCATTTGTACAAAATTTAGATACACTCATTACTCATCAGTAATAAGTACCCTTTTAGTTACAATTTCTTTTTAAGTCACAAAGATTTTGATACGAAGATGGGAAGAAAGATGAGGGGAAAAAAGTACCTTGTTTCTCTTCAAAAACTGTAAGAACAGGATAAGAAATTATATTTTCTCACTGTATGAAAGCTACTTTATTAAGCTGTAATCAGATATAGAGAGAAGCAGAAGGGCAATTTAAAAGTGTAACACTATTCTATGTAGAGCTGTCAAGCATGATCCAAAAGAGATCTCAAAGTCATTCTCTTTGTCACTAGAATTTTTATATTTTATTAATTTCACCTTTAATAATTAACAATGTAATACCTTGATTTTTGGTAGCTCGAATAGGCATCATCAGGTAGTACCAACTTAAAAAGAGGGTTTGTTCTGAAACCTAAGTCTTTAAAAATGAGCTGATTACATGTTAAATCTGACCCCTGTGTGAATTCTGTACAGTCACGAAAAAATACCTGCTGCTTTTTTTAATAGAGGCACATCTGTAGTATATTTTCAGGGTCAGCCAGTAAGAGAAATGGAACTATTCATGCATCACCAAGAAAATGGACAAATTATACTTATGGGGAATTATGCCCTCAGTTACTGGCAAAAAGTAATAATTTGTATATTAAAGTTATATTTATGCTGAGTAGGCACAGGGTAGCACATACTACACAGTTTAAAATATTTACAGAATTAATTTTTTAAGGTGCTCATTGGCAACAAAGTACAAACTAAAATTTTGTAAAATGTAGATAACAATTTTTAATATCGTGTTGCAGGAAAATATGTTTTGTACCGGTGAGGTTCCTACACTAACAGTATTTGAGACCTTAGTGGAAGGACTGTCTGACCCACATATGTCACATTTTATTAACTATTGAATCTCAAACCAAAATACAATCTTACAACAGAAAGCAGTTTTCTTATTACAATATAATAATCCTAGTGAGACTAGCAGGGAGACTGTTCTTGAGAACTGCTGGTAGAACTCTTGTGTGGACCTTATGTTAGCACTTGCCTTAGGCAATATTTTGATTTACTGCTCTTAAATCCTACAGACTAATTTACAAAAGTCTTGAAATAGTAGAAACAGAATTAAATAACCTGGGAATATATTTCCTAGTTTTATTCTTCTCTAATTTCTCATGATGTTTCAAAATTAGTCTTGAAAGGAACTCTTTTCCTTCCTCCCTGAATCTAAACACACATTTTTAACAACTTAGGAGTAATATATGTGTTCAGCATAGGGCTAACTACTTCTTGGCTAGGGCAGTTGTTTTTTTTTTTTCAGGATTTGATGTATCAAGTGAGAAATAATGAGTGTTGATATCTAAACAACTCTCACTGTGCATAAAAGGCACCTAATCAAAATTATGGAGGTTGGGAAAACTTTCATGAGCCTAGGCTAGAGCCAATTCTGTAAATGAAGAAAGAATGAAATCAGAAATATATAAAGTTCAGATAAGATCCTTAGAGCAGTAGCTCAGCAGTAAAAGACTTGGCATTCAGCATGGCTGGAACACACAGGAAAAAACAGTAAGAGCTTGCACTGAGCACAACAGTTCTCATCAAGGTGAGTGACAATCATCACCAAGATACAGGAAAGAGCCACTCTGCAGGAATTGTGCATTTTAGTTTAATTTGCATTATTCAACTTCTGTGGCTTTGCAGGTGGGCTTAGCACCAGCTCTTCTCCATTACAATTTTTGCAAAGCTCCCAGAGGAATAAAGCTGTCATAGACAGCATATCCACTGTCCCAGTCCTGAAAATCCTAAGGATGGAGATTCCTGTGAGGTTTCTTGATGTTCTTTATAATATCTTTGTGTGGTAAAGGGGCACTCTGGCACATACCAGTGGAGTGTAGGGTACATGATTATTATATATACATCCAATATGCATTTTTAAAAAAACATTTAGCACCAAAGATCCAGGGTTTCAATTCAGTCATATAATTTTAATATAAAGCATTGCTTTTACCAGGCAGAAATATTCTACAGTTAAGAGTTTGTGTAATCAGGTAGAAATGTCTATGAAGGAATATCTAACATTCTGTAGATGAAAGAGAGACCCTTACTGAACTGCAATTGGGTACCCTGCAGACTTAGGAGTGCATTTTAGAAGTGTCACCATTTACACAGAAGCAGTTTTGAAATAGATGAAAACTGGATGTGAGCAGGAAAAAAAAAAAAAAAAATTACTGTCCACACAAATTTATTACAAAAAAGGCAAGGGTGTGCACAGCAGACAGCAGAACATAATTCATGATCCTGAATAGCACAGTAGAGCATAAAACCACTTACCACTTTTTTCCACTTTTTTCTATTCTGAGCATATAATTCAGGAAGCCTCTGAGCATCCAGTTCTTTGTGTGCTTTCTGTCTAAGATCTCACTAAGTCTGATATCATTCATTCTCGTTTGTTATCTCTACTTGCTCTCCTTTTTAGAGATATTCAGTGGTATTTTCCACTCAGTCTCTGATTCTTTTTCAGTTTCTCACTTTGTTATTTCGTGGTCTTAAGTGTGTTCTGTTCATGTAACACTTCTGTGGAATTCTTTACAACAATAATTCTTCTTTGGTTTAGTTCAAAACTAAAAGTGGGTGACTTCTGTAATTATCCCTCTTATTTGTTTGACATGTTGAGTTTTGGTGCAGTTTTCTTTGGGATGTACTGAATTGTAGATTTGTCAAGTACAGCAGCTTCATTTTAATATATATGTATAAACCGTAGCAGAAATTCTTTAAAAACTCAGAAGATAAGGTAGCCAAAAAGACTCCACAAGGAGAGATTGATAGAAAGTAATAATAAGAAGAGGACCAGGAAGTTATGTTAGTAACTACAAAGCCCTGAAGAAAAGAAAAATAAAATATTGTTGAAGACAAAGTTATGAAACAAAGAATTGCTGGAGAGAGAGGAGATAAAAACTGGAAGTGGGGGAAAAAAAAAAAAAAAAAGCTGGATAACCAATTAGAATTAAAAAGTCTTCTGGACATTTTTTTTTTTTATTTTATTTTTGTCTTCTTTCTGTTTTTGATGGAGCAGCCTAGGATATAACTTCACTGCTGGTCCTGATAGTGTTCAGTGGGTGTGTCAGGATACACCAGGGTGGATGAAGCTTGAAGAAGTTGTGCACTTGAAGAAGAGCAGGGTGGCAAAAGACAAGGCAGAAGATGTTCAGAGCTCAAAAATAGTATTGCAGAGGGAAGTGAGTGGGAGGAGTATTGGCAAGAGACAGAGACTATGGGATTTGAGGCAGAACTTTCCTTGGTGACACTGAAACCCCTCTGTTAGGCACGTGGAAGTAATTCCCTGTATGGATTCTGTGCTCAGTGTGGAAATTATTGTTGTGTTTGTGCATCACCTACTAAGCATGCTGAACTTTTTTATCAGCATCTTTTAGTTTTAATATTCTGCACAATAGCCTTTTGCTACTCCAACTACCATAGAGAGACAGGAATTCTAATCCCCCTTTGTCCCTGATTTGATTTTTTTAACACATTTCCTCTCTGACAGACAGGCTCCATTCATTAAATTATGAAATACAAATTAACCCCCCAGGCTCTGTATTCTGTGCCATTCCTTGCCAGGGTCAAGGGAAACCAGCCTAGATTAAGCCGTTGGCTTTTTTTTTTTTTTTTTTTTTTTTTTCCTTTATAAATCTTATTATTTAAAATAAAGATTGAATGTTGTCTCTAATCTGTTCTAATCAAATTCTTCTAACAGATCAAAATACAAGTTTATTATTACTTATTATAGAATAGGAGAACTGGCCAGTTTGAGAGGAACCTTGTGAAAAGAAACCTTTGTTTCCTGCAGAAGAGGTATTGAGATCTCCTTCTGTTTGCACAATAAAATCAAGATGGCTGTGAGGACTTT
Organism: Heliangelus exortis; assembly: GCF_036169615.1. NCBI lineage: Eukaryota > Metazoa > Chordata > Aves > Apodiformes > Trochilidae > Heliangelus > Heliangelus exortis. The sequence goes on from NC_092427.1 coordinate 5,000,917, forward strand.
CTACAGCATTAGTCAGCCAATTTTTGGCCTTTTTCTATTCATGAGAGGGGGAAAAAAATGAAATATCCAACTTCTAAATTCTCTAAATGAGGTCTACCTCCCTTTCATTGAAAGAAAATAGAGAGCTTTTTGCCTGGTAGGGCTCAGCTGGGGCCTGTTACCTGAGCATGATTAGGAGAACGTACTTTCTGCCCACTCTTTTCTCGGTCAGGGAGCATTTCTCTCCTTTGAAAAAAAAAATAGAAAAAGATGGGATGAAGCTATTGTTGCTGACCAGCATTTTTCAATCAGGTCGCCTTCGCTCTTTTTAAAAATCTAAAGAAGTAAATTGCAGCTGCTGGCAGCTTATCTTCTTGAAGGGCTTTTTTCATAAATAAAAAATTAAATAAATAATCATTATTTTATCTGGGAATGCAGTCATTCTTGTAAGACATAGGAGATCATGAAAATACATTAGCTTTTTATTTTTCAGCTGTAATTGTCAGCTTCCCAGGCCTCTTACTGTGGGATTTTTGGTGTTCTACTGTTCATGTTTTTCTAGTTTTCAGTTGCTTTTCCACCAGTTTTTGTCACTCTCCACCTTTTATATTTGCTGTCACCATCTTTAACAATGAAATTAAATACTTTCTTCTAAACTTAAATCAGTTAGAGATGGATATAATAAATACTAATAAATACTGGCTTATCAGTATTCACAGCACATGCCCCTGTAATTGTGGAAAATACAACCAAAGGTGAAGTGGTTGCCTATGAGACAACAGTATCATACACTTCTGGATTTTTCCTTCAGTTTTGATTCATGTTTTGGGTATAAATAGCCATATTTTTGTAGCCTGAATCATCCAGTAGTCCATTCTATTAGTCCATTGACCTGCCTGACATCAATACTAAGACTTTTGCCTCCTTTCTTTCTCTTCCAATGAAAACAGGAATATTGAGGTCAGTATAGCCTTTCCGATCTGATTGTGCCTCCTTTGGTTGACTTTGTGCATGCTGTTTATGAGTTAAATCAGCAATTTGCTGTTTCTGGGATTCCTTCTTTCTAACACAGAGCTCATGAGCCACAAGAAAGAAATTCTTTATGTGAGCTGCTTTATACAGAAGGCTGATAGTGAGTTTCTTGAATTTTTCAGAAACGTTTTCAGGAGGGTCTATAAATTTTTCATACATAGAAGATAAAATACACAGCAGACAACCACCCTGTAACAAATGGTACCAGCTGAAAATGTGAAGTTATGATTGTCATATTTTAAAGTGCACGATTTTAGGCGGAGTTGGAGGCAGCAGAGATGGTGTGGATGGGGATGTGTGTGTGTGTGTGCCATATCTCAGGTTGCTCATAGAAAGAGGTGACAATTTGCTCTGAAGGCTCCTCTAGGTCATCTCCTGGTACATTGCAATGGCTGTAGGAAGCTGTCAGACACTGCAGCTGCACTTACCTGGATTTTTTTTTTTTTTTAATAGTAGCAGTCTTCTATGCTCAAGATAAATCCTGCTAATGAAAACGGCGGCGATTTTGCATACTTGGTATTTTCCAGACAAACTTTCATCTTCTGACTTTACCAATGTGCCTAATGCTACACTTTGTGACCTTCATGTGCTGCTTTCTTGGTGTTTGACAAGGCAGATCCGAGTTCAGCAAACTGCCTCAATTGTGAAGCAGCAGCAGCAAAAGAGCAACTTGACGCAGCGGTATCAGCCTCATTAGCAGCAATAATGGGCTCTTAGTGCAGTCTTGGTTCTTGTATGATTTTAATGGCACAGCTTTCTCTTTCTTTTTTTTTATTATTATTTTTTCTATTATTTCTTAAATGGAGAAAGCATGAAGTCAGAGAACTTTTGTAGGCAATGAAATATGGAGGGTTGCGGATCTGCATTTCTTATTCTCAAGGTGTAGTTCTCTTTGTTCTGATGAGCGGACCATTGTCAATAAAAAAAAGTGTTTGATGGGAGATTTTCATTAGGAACCTCTGAATTTGAAATATTCAGGTCAGGAAGAGCACACTGTGATAGTCAGCATTTGGTTTGAACTTCTGAACGTTGGAAGGTTTTTTGGAGATACTGCTTGAAAGAAAGCGAATCTCTGATCCTGGATGGTTTCTCAATTTATTAAAACTCAGAATGAAGTAATAAAGGCACTTCAGAGAGCATTATACATTGTAAAAAGTCAGTAAAAATAATACTGATCTCTTCAAAGTTCTCCATACGAATTTTTGGAAATATATTTGGACATAGTTGTATTTTTCTGATAGTTAAGCCTGGTAGGCAGTCAGGGTCTGCAGAACAATTGGATTTCTTACTGGTTGGTGCATTGCTGGATTTTGCTGGTATTCTTTTAATTGGGAGTCTTTTTAGTAGTCTTTACATCATAGTTTAAACCCAGTTTTGTTCTCATTTGAATTGAAATAAAGATCTGGTTTTGCCTTTATAGATGAGGTCTGAATGTGGGCAGAGCTCTGCTTGATACCATGTCTCATTCTCACAAGGAAATTAACTTTGTTTTCCAGGTGAGCCTTAATCCAAGGAGACACTGTTATTATGAGGATAGGTAATTTAAGTATATTAGAGTGAATCCTAGAGGTCAACCAAGGTCTCTTCCCTTTTCAACCTGGAGGGTCAGAACAGCACAGTAACCAATAGTAGGGGATGGAATTCTTCACAATCCCAGCTGTCAAGCCCGTGTAGCTGTCATGCAAATTTCTACCCTTATTAGAGACACAAAGAGCTCTACCAAGAGAGAAGAATGGTAGGAATTCACTGCCTCTTCACTGGAAATGGTGTGAGCCTAAATCTTACATCCTCTTTACTTAGTCTTGCGTAAACGGATAAAGAGGAAGTGGTAGTCTGTACTTATATATATTTTGGGGAGTAGTTAACATCACATCCCCAGGCATATAAAGCAAATAAATTCTCTCAATCCAGCCTCACATTGAACAGACAGAATTCTAATAATGTGGCATAACAGCAGACTACGAAGAGAAGTTCAGTTGCTCACTCAGTGAGATGTTTGTCCTGTCATCACTATGGTGCTTGGTACCCCTCGGAACAATTCATACATTTCATTTTTACACCAAGCATGCCAAAAAACAAAGATCTTGATTCTATCTAATTTTAATCAACTTTAACATCAGAGTCAACTCAGGCTGTGAAATAATTTACAATTTTAGCAAAAGGTAAAAATCATTAGTGTCACTTAAATCAATGTAGAACAAAAACCCTGCTAGATTTGATGTTTTTAATAAATGTTCCCATTGTCTCAGAGAAAAAAAGAAAAGAAAAGAAAGGAACTTTCTATTGGGGGGACTTCTAGGAGGATGATAGTTGTGTTTTATTAATATAGAAAATTGTGTTTGAGGGAAAGCTAGAATTTCTATTTCTTCAGTATTTTGTCCAAGCTTCTTTTAAAAATGCAGATTTTTTGTGGTTGTATTAAAACTAAGCTATTAAAAAGTTGTATTTCTTTCACTGAAAAAAGAGTAGGGGGCAGGATTTGCTGATACTATTTAATTTACACAACTCCTTTCTTATTAATTTAACAATTCAGGGTTGGTTTGCTCCCCATGTTTTATAGTAATGGTTGTGTATGTGAACTGAGTCTGAAGCATTATAATAAAATTGTGGGGATATTTCTTATACCAATAGCTAACATCCTGCAGCTGAATCACCTAATGCAGGGACAAGTAGAGCAAAAGGAAGCAAAATAAAATATAAACCAGAAGAAACTACTTAATACAATTGATACGGCCTGAAATCAGCGTCCCCTCTAGGTACCACACCAACTTTTATGTTACCTGAATGTAATTATTAGTATTTTATTCATGTATTCCACAGGATTTTTCTTTGTTACTGATAATGCAGATATGATAGCCCAAAATCTGATGCATCTCAGGATCTTCAGCTACACTAAGAAATGTGCAAATCGTTGCAGCAATAAATAGTCTCTGTATGGAAAAAACATGTTTTCAGGAGATACTGGTGTCAAGTCTTGTGATGGGGTTTAGACTTTTAGAAAATGTTTATAAACTGGCTTAAGATTAGCTCAGTAATATGCTGATATTTGTGTTCCTGGGTTAGAAGAAGGTCTCAGAGGCAGGGACCTGTCCCAGCTGTATGAGCTGCATTAGAGAGGAGTCTTGCACGTGCCAAAATAACCAGCCCAGGCTTAGCACAGCCATCAGGGAATTTTCAAGAGGATTTGTTCTAGTCTGCTTTCACTGCCTCCTCTTTTTCAGCCAGCACATGGATGGCTCAAGGGAAGGCAGGCAGCTGGTGAGAAATCACTTCTGCACCCATCATCGAAAGGCATATGTGCATAGGGATACATGGAAATAGTTCCAAGTTCTGCTGGCCTTTACAGTGTACAGGTGAAAGGCTGTGCACGAAGAGATGTGCTAATATCTGTTTGTTACCTACCTCTGACAAGGCTGTGTGGGAAGTGGTTATATTTTTGCTTCTTTTAATAAATGCTATCATTGGTTGGAATATTTCCTTCCTTCACCTTTTTTTTTTCCTCTTATGGAATACCAGATTGTTGTACAACAGTGGTCTTCTTCTCATTTTGATTTCTAGGTTAGTGTTTTGGATCACAGCCATTGTTTTGTAGAATTATTTCACATTCCCATAATAAAAGAGCTTTTTCAAGGAGCCCACATGCCTAACTTCATGTACTTAAAATTATTCCCCAAATGAAAAAAAAATGCTTTTGTGCAAAATAGGAAAAGGGATGTCAGATAGGAAAAGGAATGCATTACATAAATGTCTATTTTGTTGTAGCACTGTAAATATGGCTTATATACTCAGGTGGCTCTTGCTGCAACTTGTGACATCTTTCAAAGTGTCACCTTTAGAGGGCTATTTTTGGCAATGATGTTTCAGCAGGAGATTGTAAGGGTAACAGTGGGTATTGCATATATTCTCGAGAGATCACCTTCACATTCCCTTAAACATTTCTAGGTGTAGTAAAAAGGGAGCAGTATATATTGCTGAATAGCTTTGCACACTTATTTGCTTCTTGCCCATAAAACATATTCAGTAAAACTTTGCCAAAATATGGTATATTTTTCAACAGCATTTTTTTGGTTAAACAGCAGTTACTTTGAAACCTTAAATATACATGTAGGAAAATATCCAGGCTCTATAACATTTGGCACTTACAGAACCACTGAAGCAACAGAGATGCACAGTCTGAGCTAGAAAAACATTCTTGTAATCCTTTATATCCAGAGAGTTTAGAATTAGCCACATTTCACTTTATTTAGCCATGAATAGGGAGAAAAGGAGACATTTGTGAAGCTTAGAACTGACTCTTAGTTTTCCTTCTTTTTTCAAGGAAGATGAAACTGGGTACAAGGTTTAGGAACCTGCCAGTTCCTAAGGGCTTGCTGGGTATGAACTCTACAGCAGAGCTCTGCGAACCCCGCACACAAAGGCTTTGACATTTCATGGCTTGTAGAGAAGTCAGTCATTACAGAGAGGCTGCTAAATTATGGAAGCAATTTTTATCTTCCAGTTCTTTGCTACTGTTGCTTCCTATAAACTTGGAGGACGTTTGAGGACAAAGTGTTTGTGGACTTGGTTTGCTGAGAGGCTCCCTGGGTTACTTACAGCCATTCGTTTCTAGGCTGCTCACGGATTTCTCAGGTTGGCCTGCACCCTTTTTGGCCAGACCAGTGGGTAGGCTGATCTCCAGCTTGTTTTACAGCCAGTTCTAGGAGGCTGCAGAGAAAAGAAACCTTCTTTTGCCTTTTTCTCATGCTGGACCCATTTTGAGGCTTCCTTACAGAGCTCTGCTTCTGTATTTCAGTGCTCTCCATGCACAGCTACCAGTCATGGAGCAGATGGAAAAAGGTGGAGAGGCACAAAGAATTTTTTTAAAAAGAGGAGGCAAATACTGTGACTTTCTGCTGCACTGCTTCCTTGATGTGTTCCCTGACAGAATTTGACTTAGTAAATAACTCTTTGGACCTATATTTAGAATGGGAAGTCTTTCAGCAAGAAGTAAGACTCAGCACAACCAAATCTATTTAAATGCAGCATAATTGAAATGTCAACATAGTCATGAAATGCCTCAAGGTGTTTCTTCAGTGAAGGCTTGGATAGGACACAAAATAGATGTCTGAATAGTGTGGTACAGAACAAAGCCTTTGTGTACTCCTCAAACCCCATCTCCTGCTCCCCTTACTGAGTGTTTGAAAAACCTTGGCTGAAGCCTGACTGCTCTTATGGTCCCTGCTCTTCTCATCTCTGAGAGAATCTGACAGTTCAGAAAAGGTTTTGATCTTGGAGGAGAGAGAAAGCTTATGATCTGAGAGCCTTTCGTGCAGGGCCCCCCAGCGTTTGCTTGTACCTCCTCTGGGAGTGCAAGCGGGAATGTTTGCTCAGCAAGTGCTTTGGGGATCTTGTTTTTCTCAAAGTGGTGGTTGGTTCCTCATTTAGCTGCTGGTGGATTGGCTTGAAAGAAGACAGCACCATATCGCACAAACTGATATCCTTCCCCTTGGGTAAGGGTCAGTAGTCCACTAAAAATGGAGACTTGCATTGAAGTGTCTTTTCATCTTTAATTTTTTTTTTTTAAATGAAGCAGTTAGGATGCATTACTCTTTTCTTAGTAAAGTCCTCTCTTTGGGGACCTGTAACCCTGAAGTTTGCTTCCTACAAGCCTTACAGAGGAAATAAAACCTCTGTGATAACCTCTTTGTCCCAAGTAAAAGTGATGCCCTTGCTGTTCTTCCCCAGCCTCCTGGCTGGTGCTTCTGGAAGAGGAATGTGGGGATCATGGGGTCTGATGTGGTTCTAATTACACCACATTTCATTTGTATTCCTATCCCAGCCAGCACTTTGGCTGTAGATTTCTGCCCGCCCCTGCCACACATCTTTTTTTAGCAGTTGATAGGCAGAGAAGACTAATCCATCCAAATCTTGTTTTATGAGGCAATGGAGTTTTTTCAAAAGAGGTTAAAGTTCAGCTACATCTTTATCAGCAAACTGTGATTTCAGAAGCAAAATGAACTTGACAACTGTTTTAACAATCTGAATGTTTATGTATATCTTTGGTTAATGCCTAAAGTCAATATTTGTTAAGTTGGATTGATAAAAATATGTTCCTTTCATCAAGGTCAAATTAATTTGTGGAAATTTGCTTTTGCTTACCATGCTGCTTTCTCACAGAATCCCTGTCATTCTTTGTTAAAAACTGTGCAGGCGTTTTCTCATTTAAATTATGATTATCTTTGCAGTGAACTTCCCTGTAAACACCTCCTCATTTGAATGTATCTTTTTTAAAGGATGCCTCAGATTGGATTCCAATTCAGTCAGGTGATGAATTACCTGGCTTGACCTAATTCATTAATTTTAATGGTACTTGAAGTCTATTTTATTCAGGGCTCCTCTGATAGACCTGTCTTATAGACATCTTGATAATAATGTCCATTCATCAGCCTCTTAAAGGACATAACTTGAAACTGGTTATGACTGATGGGATTCACACTGTCTACTTGTTTGCTTCATGCTCTGGCACAGGTTCTCAGTGGACATTGCAGGTTACATCCAGCAAATGTAAGGCTGACTTTGCACTAAGGATTCGAAAGAAATTCTGAAACAGTGTGTGTTAAATATGTATGGATGAATTAATGTATATTCAAATGTTCACATAATTAAACTGATGTTTTCACACAGTACAACCACACCATATGTTGTACTGTAGTTTTTAAGTTACACTGAGTAGTGTAGCATAGGACTAAGTAAATGGCATAATTTCATAACTGAGGTTTTTAAGAGTGGAGTTTTATGGTATACACAGATGGAGCATCTTTTCCCTGATATTTTAAGTATTGTTCCAAAAAAAACCTCAAACAACCAAGCAACTGTTGCTAACTCATTAATGCAAATTCATTTTGTGGTCTACTGTGTTCTCCTGATGTTTGTCTGGTCTTGGTTGGTTCCTGTTGAATGTTTCTGAAAATGGAATATGCCTGGAATCTTTGCATGTGTCTGCATGTAACTGTGGGGAAAAAACAGGAAGGAAGGAAGGAGCAGTTTAGGGAAGGGAATATGACAAAGCTGAGAAAGCAAGTTAACACCAGAACTGGGGCAGGAAACCAGCAAATTTTTGTTGCCATCCAGAGAATGAATTTTCTCATATCAAAAGAAAACCACACACAATAAATAATGCTACACCATAGACATCACCACAACTTCTTAGGGACTTTAGTTTAATTGCTGGAGGCTGCTGGAGCTGCCTTTTCCTTCCCAATTTGGTTGGATTTATGGAGGGATGTACAGAAGGACTGTGAAAGAGCTGCTGCAGGAAGTGGTAGTTACTGCCCCCTCATTGCTCTGAAATGTTCTTGTCATTTATATATAGAAAAAAATGTGGTTAAGTTCATCAAACCTCTGTGCATGTGCAGTGCTTCAGATGGTGGTTGGTGCTGACCTCCTTGAGAGGGCAACAGGTACAGCTAGAGGTGAGAAAGTTCCCTAAGGAATAAACCAAGCAAACAAAAATGCATCATAGACTTAATGTATAGTAAATAACTTCAACAAATTGTTCAGCTGTAGTCACTTAGCAGTGAGGCACTTTCAATAAAGAAGGATCTGTTCTGACTTGCCTTGCAACCTCATTATCAGGGATGAAACAGGAAAAGTGCTGCAGAACAATACCTTTTGGCCTTCTGAAATACATCTTCTTTAAAGTGGGAAATTTTTTTTCACATTCATGATATATATCAGATGTTACTCTTTTAAGTTGGAGAGACTGTCTGCTGGAGGCAGTTGACAAGAAAAGTATTTTGCTTCTGATGTCCTTTATTCTGTATATTGGGCCCAGTTAAACAGTCTGGGGGAAGTAGAAAATGTTTTGAGAGAGGAGAGATAAAGTGGAGAACATGCAGCAAAATTAAAAACTTGGGAGATACTAAAAAGAGTGAAGCTCTTGCTCCATGCAAGGACTGGACTCAGAAATCTGGAAGCAAAACTCAAAAAACTTCCCTAGACAGGAATGTCAGGATATGTTCAACCCACACATCATTGCAAACGAATGGGGCTGAAAAAGAGTAACACTGGAAAACCAGTGCTTTGTTTTTCTGCTTCAGCAGACTTTATTCTTTTTTTGTTTTTTTGTAGGGATGGCAGCTCAATTAATCACTTAAACTCAAATTTCAATGCACAAATTAAATGTTTTCCTGAGCTATGGTGATAGTTCCCATCAAGTCAATTCCTGCTGGCAGCTGCAGCTAAAAATTACTAAAAATTAGAAGGTCAGTACAATATCTAATGTGACAAATAATTTATAACGTGTTATATACATTATACAGATTTTTTTTTTTAATATAATGTCGTATAATATAAATATATGGTTATCATCAAGCCACAATAATTCAGTTACAGTTATGTCATCAGTAGCTGCCATTATTTAGATGTAGGAAAATTTGACCCTTCTCCAAAAGAAACTGAAACTCATCCAGTCCCAACCCCCCCTGCATGGGCAGGGACACCTCAAACCAGTTCAGGCTGCTCCAAGCCCCATCCAACCTGGTCTTGGACACTTCCAGGGATGGGGCAGCCACAACTTCCTTGGACAACCTGTGCCAGGGTCTCACCACCCTCAAATTAAAGAATTTTTTCTTAACGTCCAACCTAAATCTCCCCTCTTCAGGTTTGAAACCATTGCCCCTTGTCCCCTCACTACACCCCCATGTCCAAAGCCCTCCCCCAGCTTTCTTGTAGCCCCTTCAGACATTGGAAGTTTGCTCTAAGGTCTTCTCAGAGCCTCCTCTTCTCCAGGCTGAACAAACCCAATCCCTCAGCCTGGCTTCCCAGGGAGCTGCTCCAGAGCCCTCTGAGCATTTCTGTGGCTTTTCTCTGGACACCTTCCAGGAGCTCTGTGTCCTTCTTGTTCTTGGGAACTCCAGAACTGGACAGAGAGCTCCAGGTGGGGTCTCACAAGAGCAGAGCAGAGGTGGAGAATCCCCTCCCCTGAGTGTTTCTCTGTGCTTCTCTGTATGCAGCCCAGGACGAGATTGGTTTCTGACACCCACTGATGGCTCACATTGAGCTTCTGGTCCAGCACCACCCCATTGATTTGGGTTTCTTGGCTCAGATGGAAGAGAAGCTCAGAAATGCTGCTTTGACATAAACCATCTCCCTGAGTTGCCTGGCAGTTACCTGTAATACTTCCCCTATCATATAAAGGTATCCCAGCACTTTGAAAGAGAAAAAAAAAAAAAAGATTGTTTTGTGCTGATAGGCTTTACAATCTTCTAAATTTAAATAGGATTATTTTGTTATAAAAACTGGAGGTGAACCCTTAAATTTAGCTGCTGCTGAAAATGCTTTCCCAATTTAATTTTCAGTGCCTGCTTTCTTCATGAAAAATTGAATTAGTCTGCAACTATTTTAAATCCTCCCCTCTTTAATTGCCTTTTTATTTTCAAAGTAATCATCTACTTGGGGTTTCTAGTATACAGATTGTACTGAAATTCATGTACTTAATGACTTTTATTGAAAGTCACTAAATAAATAAAGGCTCAGTACTCAGCTTATGTAAGCTTTTCCACTAGGCTTGGTAATAAGGAATAGCATGAAGATAATTAAGAGCCATGTATAATGTAGCAAGTTTGTTTCACTGATTATTTATAAATACACTACATGCTCTCTCTACATGCTTACAGAAGGAGATAGCAATCACTAATATGGGAACAGCATAATTTTGCAGGCACATGTCCAGCAGAAGACTTCTATCCTTTTTTAGTATTATTTTTCAAGAAAAAAAAGGTAATTCTGTAACTGTGAATTTCTTGTATTTGCCATCCAAACTCCTATCATCATCAATTTTTTTTTTAAAATTAAGGGAGTACTTATCTCCATGGAGAAAAAGTATGTTTGAAGTCTGAGTGTCCTCTAAGAAGTTCCACTACTAAGTCAAGCAAAAAGGACATCTAATCCCAACTAGGGATGTTTCCAGAGTTGTAAAAGGCTTCCTACCTTTAGAGATCTCTTCCACTAAAAGATTTTTCTTACTCCTGCTGGTGATAAAAGCTGCTATAGATTTCTTTGACCTCATGGCTAATGACCTACTAGCAAGCAAACATGGTTCAGGAGAAGGGTTTGCTGCTGCTTCTTCAATCTGGGGAAGTCTGCAGAAAGTAAATTATTAATGAGGCATTTTGTCCAATTTCAGATGCATATTTAATTGCTCCAGGTTACAATAATACTCTGTATTAACATATTACTCCTTATGAAGGTCTTCAACTGGCATGCAAAATTTACAGCATGCTTGAAACAGTCTCCTGGAAGAAGCATTTAGAGAAGTAAAAGAATCTATCCTTCATTTTTCCAGATGATAAAGTACTTATCTTTTTATGTGTCACTTTTGATAGGAGAACCCTGTAACTTAGGTCTCATAAAAATACTCTTAATGTTTTTTTGCAATATTTATTATGTATTTTATATATGGAATATAATTAGGATGTATTAATTTTCATTACCTGTCTTTTAACAATATAATAATAGTGTTAATATGAGACTTTTATACTGAATAACTTTATTTCTAAGAATTTAGATATTTTAGAATAACCTAATCTTGCAAAAATTCATTCAAAAGCAAACAAACAAAAAAACCCAACAAAAACCAAAAAAGCTACAAAAATAAAGTAAGGCAATGCTTTTATTTCTTAACTTCCTAACTTGGATGTAGGTGGCTCTGCTTACTGAGTCCTGTATAGCTGTAACATAATAGTTCTTTAATGAGAAAACAGGTAGGATCTCTGCCAAACTTGGAATGAGCCAAGAGCAATTATAGTTACATCCACCTCCTGTGTTCCTACTTGGAAACATAATGAAAATCTACACTGAGAGAAACTAAAATTTTGTTACACTTTGTGGAGAGAATATGTCAAATATATAAAATAGATTGAGTTTGAGAGAAGCAACAACGATCTCCACCAGACCTGTACAATTTTCATTGTCTAAAGCCAAGCCTTTGGCACAGTTGTGCTGTTCCTTTAGAAGCTTTGGAAGAGGAAACTGGAGATGAAAAAAAAAAAAAAAATGGCATTTTTCCTCCCTTTTCCTTTTTTCTCCTTCCAGAAACCAAAGAAGATCCAGGTTACCTTCTGGTGTACCAGAATGTAATAACCAAATGTTAAAATAATACACGAAGCCCTTGTGTAAATACCATGGCCATTCCTTATTTATTCTCCATAGCTAGTAATAGGGCTGATCTTTGTAGTACAGTTTAACCTCTAGAGCACATCACCTGAGTCACTGATTTTTGGTGTTACCCTTTGCAGCTGTGCCTCTAATAAGCTCAGCCTCTGGCATTCTCAAATTGGTATTGAGAATTTTTTCATAATTTTTTATTAACTTATTTATAAACCTTTTCTGGCCTAAGATCATGAAGCCAAAGGGGCAGGGTATGAGGCTGACAGTTATTTACACTATTCCCACTCATAAAGTGTGACAATGACAACTCCTGTGAAAATGCCAAGGATTTCTGCATCTTCTCTCTTGCATTTTCATTTTCCCATACATGCAAAGGTGCACACAAATAACATACAAATAAAACTGTTACCTAAGGACAGAAACTATTAATGGCTGAAGATATTCCTCACTGGAGTGTGCTGCTTGCCAGTTATTTGATTTATGGGATGAGCTAACGGAAGGATTTTATTTCAGGCTCAAGAAGCTTTGGAAAAAAGAGTGCTTTGAAAAAAAGTAGTGAAAAAGCTACAGCTAAGGAACTCACAATGAAAAATAGCAAATGTTGTTGTCCTAAGGAAAATATCCAGTAAAAATTAAGCTTTCCTATGTATTTTTGTACCTGTGACAATAGAGTATATGGGCAATAACGCTGTAGAGTATTGAGCCATGGAGCTGCTACACTTGCTAGGTCAACACTGACTTGCAACTACATGAAGCAATGAATGAAAAGCAATTCTTGTGCTTCTGTTTCTTTCAAACTTAGCCACGCTGAATCAATTGCACATTGCCAAAGGCTAAAGTCTCATTAATTGGGTAAAATATAAGAAAAGCAATGGGGAAAGATGAGTCATGGTAAAATGGCAAGAAATGTTACTGTGCTTTAGAGTTTTATTGCAGATTTCATGTTTTCAGCTGGTGATCAAAATAGATTTATTTCTTTCAGAAAAGTTACTGGCTGGGTGTAAGGTGAGGTGGCAATGAAACAACAAACAGACAATTGAGCATCTCCTCCCAGACAGCAGGAGAGGAGGTTGGAATCACAGTGATTTTCTAGGCTTTGGGATTCAAAGGTTTGTGTTTTCTGCCTTCTCTGAACACCCACATTTCTGCCACGTGTGAGGCAAGACTCAGATTTCTGACACTCCCATAAATGAGCTGTTAAGAAAACCACTTGCAACAGGATTTTGAGCATTGACAATTTTGAGGCTGAGAGTTACCCAAGTCTAGGTCCAATTTCTTGTGAATTGTGCACCTCCAATGGGGCAAACACCCCAGAAGCCAACTTCTAATCCAATCCTGCTTGCTGAAGGGAAAAATTGGAGCATTTTTTTGAAATTTGAACATTTTGAACATATCTCTTTAGATGGCAGATACTGTAAATTATGCTTGTGAAAAAGGGCTTCAGTTATTCCTTCCCCTGCCACCATTCAGAAGTGTTTCCTTTCTCCCAGGAAAAAAAAAAAAAAGAATGAAAGCTTGTTTTTCCAGTGTAATTTTTCCTTGCTACCTTTTTAAAATTCCTTTCTAAGGTCCTTTCTCTTATCCTCCACTGCATTTAGTGCATGTAAAAAGAGTTCAGTTACTGAATCAAGCGTTGGGTTCTCTTGGATCTGTTATTCAATTCCTTTGTGTAATTGAGTCCAATTCCTTGGCTCAGCTTCCAGGATGGCACTGCCTTGTGAGCCTGAGCTTTCTGCCTGGCAGTTTTTTTGAGGATTTTATCTGTCAAGTGAAGTTGTATTCATGAAGAGAAGCAATTTCTGAAGTACTACTTCCATGAAGAGGCATGAAATTGGACGTTGGAAAAAGCTATTATAGGTGTCTTTTATGATTTCAAAATGATTTAATTATGTTTTTCCACATAACTGAGAACTGAACACAGTAAATAGAGATGCTAGCTTTTATTTCTTCCTCCAACATCAGGAGAAAAAAAAAAAAATAGTTTTTTCCTCTCTGGAGTGTTCTAAAACTCCAAAACCCTTCCCACCTCTATTGCACCATTATATCAGCTGCACTTGTATAGGCCTCAGAACAAAGGCAGAGCCTTAGGTTGCCATTTCTCTCCATAGTGCCATTCCAGGGGGAGGACCAAGACTTCTTGGTGTTCCATGTAAAGGGAATGTGACATTACAACTGCCAGGCTGAATCTGCTGGAGGCACGAAGGAGATTAGCAGCTGAAGTGAGGTCCTATCAGTTGCTGCTATTGGAGTGCGGGAGAGGGATCCTGCTTTCTGGTGTTTTCCCTTGGATCTAAATCATCCTTGGAGCAATGCAAGTGCTGCTCTTTAGACGGAGTTGTTCAGAGCTACCCCAGAGGTCTTTCTGAGACGTGGAGGTGATGGTGGTTTGGGTTCACAAAACAAGGAGAAAGGTTACTGGTGTAGATGGGCACCTATAATTTCAGAGCAATTAAAACACCAGTTAAAACCCCCCAGAGCAATATTCTGCTGTTTTATAAACTCTGAGTAGCATAAAAAGGCAGCAGATGTGAATGTGGCAACAATGGTGTCAGTCATGAGTCTTCATTGATAAGATGTTAGAAGGTTTTAAAAGATCTTCATTCTGTTCCATGGCTTCTCAATAAATAATATTTAAAACATAAGTTCATAGGAAATTCTCATTACAATTGCTTTCTGACTATAGGAAGTCTTCACAGGTAGTATGACTTTGGTACTGAGGTTTGTTATAACAAAGGAGATTTTTCTGTTAAATGATGCTGTACAACAAATTCATACGAACTTTGTGTTCATTAATGTAGTTGGACTTTAACAATTGTTTTTAAGAGAGATCTGCATGAGGAAATCAGATTTTTAGTCACCTACAAGAGGCAATTTAGGAGAGCCATTGAACATGTGCTGATGACATATTGTGAGCTGGCTTTCCATTAAAACATATTAAAAAACCTATGGAAACATATGGAGATGGAAAACATATAAAACTAGAGGAAAAGTCACACTTCTTCCACTTAGAAGTTCTTGTAGAGGAGTGTCCATCACTGGTGAACTTACAGTAATTATGTGCCTGGTACCATAGAACACTGTGGGGCTTCCATTATTAATTAACAATTCCAGGGCACTGTGAGAGTCACTCAGTAGTTTTTAGTTGGAGGTTGCTGTTTTACAAACCTACTTAAAAATTCTGAGATGATTTCTTAAAATGCATTCCGTAGATGTTTGAACTTCCTGACGTGTGGGGATCTTTGAGTGCTCCAATATATTTTTACAAACAAAACAAAGCCAAAGGGACTAAGCATTATTGAGAAATGAATGCTGATAAAATAGAGCTGGGGTATGTTGGAGCACATTAAAAAGTATCATCAGCAGAATGTGAAATAAGGCTGAGTGTATAAATATGAGAGGGAACAAGGTCATTGAAATACTCGATAGTCCAAGTAAGTGATATTTGTGAAGCTGAAGTGGAAGATACTATTTCATCAGACAGAAAGCTTATGAATTATCTCTTCTAAAATGTATAACTTTACTTTTTCAGACAGAAGTTTCTGTAATTTAATTAAGTTGGCCTCCCCCCAAAGTACACGAGGAGCATTTAGCGCATTACGATGCCCAAACTTTCCAGTGCTTTCAGTTTTAAAAAACAACCAATGCAAGGGCTGAGTGTGCCATGTTAGTCCTGTCAGTGTGCTAATTCTCCTCCACAACTTCTTGCTGCTTTTTATATCCAAAGATTAAAGGTACAGAGTGTTACAACAGTATATGTACAATAGCACAGAACAGACTGATGTGGGAGTTTACATTTGAGTGTCAATTATGAAATTTAAATCCTTTTATTCCATCACTGGGTATCTATAGCATGCATATCAAATTCCCTACTCTAACTTTGCTTTTTGTCAAATTAAGATATGAGAGCTGACTCTATTTATTGCCTAAGTAGATAGCTGACTAGTGCAAAAGGCTCAAAGGAGCCATGCTGTATGCTTTGCCTGAAGAAATGGAGATTTACTGTGCAAGGATGAGCATCCTCCTGTGCCCTGACAGCTCTGTGCAGCTGTCACTGCTGGAGGCAAGTTAGAAGAGACATGGAAGGAGAAGACAGCAGCTTCCAAATGTTCAAGGGAGCAAACACTGCCCAATCTGCCTTCCCTTCTTGCCTGAAGAATGGAGAGGAAGAGAAAACTCTACCCCAGCCCTCCACCTTGACTTTATTCTCTTCCCATTGCCACCTTCCCTCTGCAGATGCTATTTAATTGTGCCCCTTCCTTGTGTGTTTCAGGCTGCTGCAGGGTGAAATGCTGGTAGCAGGTCTTAGCACCAAAGAGACAGTCTGTAGGAACCACAGATTCCATGAGGCTATGGGGGACCTCTGGAGACCATCTAGCTGATGAGCTCTCTGCTGAAAGCAGGTTCAAGTTTCCCAGCACCATGCCCATGTTGAGCTTTGAATATCAGCAAGGATGGAGGCTCCAGATCTTATCTGAATTCTCCTTGAAATGCTGCCTAAAATCCATCACCTCCTTTTTCTCTCTGAACATTCCTCAGGCACTGAGGAGCAGTTGACTTCTAAGGCTGAGATATCCATAAGCATTTTATATATTTAGGTCCAGACTACTGAGGAGCCCAGGTCTGTCACTAACTGCCCATTCTTCTCTATAGTTTATCCATTCAGCCAGTCTTTGTCAAACATTCACAAACTTAATCAGTGTTTTCACTTCTGGATGGTTAATGAACATGTTCAGCATTTTCAGGCTTCCTGTCTCATTAGACACACTTAATTTAATGTTGATTCTCTGTAACTCAGTGGACCTGCATCAGTACGTGTGTAATACTGAGAACACCTAAAACTGTGAAATGATTTGTTTAAACTTCAACAAGCCTGTGTGCTCTTCTGGAATGAAGGGTATCTATTCTTTTGAATCTGGATCCAGATTAATAACCAGATTAATGACTCTCTTCTATTTAGCCATGAAATCACTTACCCTGTTTAAATTCTGAGCTTCTCTTTAGCTTGTGCTTTTGCTTGTATATGGCAGCTGAGGTATAACTAAAACAGCAAAAGGTTAAAATAATGAGCCATTTGCACTAGTGAAACTAATATTTTACTACATGCCTGCTACCTACTGAGCTCATCTTTTGAAGTGTTTTGTGATGCTATGTCTGAAGAACACCACATAAAACAAATTGTTTTGAAGCTCAGCCAAATACTGTAGGTCAAGATTTAGGCAGGAAGACATTTCAATAGTACAACCTTGAAAAATAAATTTACCCATGAACATGGTAGGGAGATACTGTTTGCAAATATTTTGGAGGTGGATATAATCACATCTGGAAAGGAGTGTTGACTGGGGTGTAGATTTGGAAGATTTCATTTGCTTATTTAAGCTTTATTCTTCCTGCAACATTGCTTCTTCCAGCTGAATTTATTAGGTTGCAGGAAGAAAAAAAGAGCAAAACAAAAGAAAAGAAAGCCAGCAGGAAAAAAAATATGTATTTTTAAAAAAATCTTGTTAATCACATCCAGCCAGAACTTACTTAGCAAGACGTGTCCATTTTCACTGAAAAAAAATCACATTTAAGCATTTCTGGTTTTGAGCAAGCTGCCAAGTACATTATACAAGATATGTAGTTTTCCTGTAATCATAAAGTAGACAAATATGTGCTAATATCTACTTAAAATAATTCATTAAGTTGTTAAACTGATTGCCAGCACATAGTCTGTGGTGTGTAGAAAGATCTGGGAAAGGGCTGAGTTACAGTAGTCATAATTTGTGATGTACCATCCATGTGCCAACTTTTTCAGAAGTCTGAATATTTCAAGACCCTTCATATTTCAAGAAAAACTTTCTGCATCACTTGGTGTCATGGACCAAGATTTCCCAGTGTGGTGACACTTACTGGTGTGGTTGGACTCTATCAGTATAGATAAAACAACAACTTTTTTTTCTTATAAATTGTAACTAATGTGACAAAAACTGGTGCTCAGCATTTCCATGACAGTGTTGTCCTTATAGCACTCAATTAGAAGGTGGGACCAAGGACTACCCAGGGTGGCCTCAGGGGTATTCACACCTCACACCCATCCAGCATTCCCCAGTAGGATGGACCAGTCACTAAGTGTTATGTAAGGTGTTGTTCTGTTGATACTCACAGGAAAAAGGGAGGGGAGTTGGCTCAGAGGATGCTCATAAGAGTGTGGTCCTGTTGCCTGATGATGATAGTAATGGCAAAGGATGGAAATACAGCAATTTGTTAATAGGCTTCATCCAGTAACTATTTTATTGAAGAAAAACCAGTTCTCAAGCATCATTTCTCTGCTTATGTCCTGGATATGTTACTGTAAGACCCTGACCTTAGGAAAAGAATCTGCACTCTGGGGTTTAAGCAAATGGGAGTTATCTACCAGCAGTCCAGACTCAGCTCTGTGAAGGAAAAGGATTGCAATTATACCCAGGGCTTACAAAGTGCTTTAACTTGCTACAAGAAGTTCAGGATGCAGGTTTTGCAGGTGGTGGTCTGGGTTATTGATACCCAGAACTTTTCCTTGTAGACATCCTGCACTGCCCAATGGGCATCTGGGGCTAAGGAAGCTGGAGGCTTTTCTGCAGCTTCCACCTGGGAATGTCTTGGGTTTGAAGTCTTGAAGGTTATAAATCTGATCTCTGATTTCCATCTCTTTTTTTTTTTTTTTTTTTTTTTTTGCCGTGGTGTATCTACCATAACTGAGTTATGGGCCAAATTGGGTAAAACAGATAATTCCATTTTTGGAGGGTTGTTTTTTTGTTTTTTTTTTTATGGTACTATAGTCAAAACCAATAAAATGACCAACAAAATGTAAGATAAAAACATGCTGTATTATTTCAGCCCAGCAATTGAATTCCATCAATCAAGCTACCCTTTTTTGTCAGAGAAGCAAACTGTGGAGCTTTATATTGCACATAAAACATCAACAATAACAAACAAAGAACTTAGGGTAGATTACATTAAAGAGTCTAATCTGTAAAAGAATTCTACTTCAAAAGCTCAGAAAATGAACTAGAAAAGGCTTGCAGCTTATGTGTGATAAGAATAGTCTAGACATCAGGGTATGAATACTGAATCACAAAATACCAAATGAATAACATGGTGATAAGATCAAGTAAATTCATGAAAGACCAAACTGCCAACAAGAATACAAATATTTAAGAGAAATAAGAATATGCATGGAGTACAATTAGAAGGCTAGTTCAGTAAGAAGCTCCCTATGTTTTCCTTAGGGAATGTTCCAAAGACAAGGAAAAAGATTAATCTTAGTACCATAATGAAAAATTATGTTTTACCATGTGATCGTGTATTGCTCGAGGAATATAGTAGTGGAAGGAACTCCCTGGATCATGACCCCAGTTTCTGATATTTTAGTGGCATTTCCATATGCTGTCTTTAATCTATCATGATCCATGTCAAAATCATTTATTTATTTTCTGTCCCTGCTGTTCCCATTCAAAGAGGAGTTTCAGAACCTGATTACGGTAATAGCTAAGAACCTTCTCATGTTCAGCCAGAATTTATTAATGGGCAATTTATACCCATTTGTACTTCTGCCAATAGCCCTTTAGCTTAAATAGTCTCCTTCCCCACTGTTGATCATTTGATATATTCATAGATGGCAGCTATAATTCCTCTTCATTTTCATCTCCTGGCACTAATCAACAGCAAAACTTCCAGTCACCCCTCAGACTGCAGCTCTCCATTCTCCTTTTATTCCTTGAGGCCATTCTCTGACCCTGCTCAGATCTGAGTTTATCTGCCAGATGCACCACCACCACAAACAGCTGCATCACAGAAGAAAATACTCATGAGCATCCTGGGCCTTGATTTCAACACTTTCCCTATGGGAAATACTTATCCCAGTGCTCTCAGGGATGTATTTCCCTTTTTCCGAAGCACCTTTGCTCTGGTAGCTTATAATTGTTCTCTGATGGACTCTTTGACAAGAATTCTGTGTTGCTTTAAATGGTTAAATCCTGAACTGACAGCAAAATTTCTGCTGTTATTCCCTAAGCATCTTATATTGCACTTTGAACTGTGAAACTTCATCTGATTTCTTTTACTTATTTCAGTCCTGTATCATTGAGGATTATCAATGTCACCTGATAGGTAAATTTTAACTTTCAGATTACTGTAAAGCAATCTACGTTCTCCAGCATATATTGTCATTACAAAAAGAGCAGTAGAGGATTTATGTGTATTACAGATATCTTACAAAACATAACAGGGAACCCACTGTAGCCAAAAGGCCTTATTATCATCCAGGTGCCTCAGAAATAATGGCATCTACGTGCACTTTGCTGGATGGGAGTCTGCTCCTCTTTCATCCTCCCAGGAATGGCAAAGAAAAGAGAGTTACCTTTGTAAATACACTCGACAATCCCCTAAAGCCTAAAAAGTTTCCAGCATTAAGAAACTGCAAGCTGAACTGCTTGTCTTGCTGATGAGAACAGGTAAAACATGGAAGCTTTGAGAGCCTGTTGTGAACCTATTGTCAGCTTCATGTCAGCTCAGGAGGAACTGACAGAAAAGGGAGTCAGATCAATTGGTTAATCCTTTCATTAAAAAGCCATTCAGGAGATGAGAGTTCCTTATATCATTCATCTCGGATGAACTCTGATGAGCAGTGTATTTCTTTGAACACAGAAGAAATAAATGAAGCCAGGATTTTATTACTATGAAGTCCTGTGGGTACAGTTTGTCCTGGAGCCTTACAGCTCCTCCAAGCCCTTGTCAAAGGGGTATCACTTTAGGGGAGATGAGATCAGCCATGTCTTTGGTTGACTACTGTCCTATGGGACTGGATACCAGTGAGTTACAGGGATATGAAAGTCAGGAAGCATGAGATTGACATGGGTGTCTTTGAGAAAACAGGGTGGCTTTTATGGCAGAGCTGGAGCACAGCTTTAGAGAGGCTCATTCGTGTGGAGGTAGGGAAGAAATAAATGCTGCCCTTCGTGCCTCCTGTGGAAGAAAGAGAACACTGAACAAAATGACCTGTATCAGAGCTGGATGAATTGTCAGGGCTCCCTGAGCTTGGAGAAAATAGATCATCCTAAAGGCACTCACAACTACTTCTGCAGCCCTGTATTTCTACAAATCTCTTGGCTTGCTCTGCAGCTCCATGTTTAGAATTGTGGGTCTCCTTGTGGGTTATAAAGCTCTCTCCTTTTGCTTTCCCTCAGTGCAGCAGAAATACCATATTTTGACAAATTCAGAGGTTTCTGCAGCTGTAATAAACTAGGAAAGCTCAGTGAAGCTCATTCTTCACTGCCTGTGTGCTTTGTAAACCAATTCAGGTTGAGAAAGAGAAAGCAGAGTGGGTGCAGGATTTTACTGTGACCTGAACACAAGGTAGAAGTACAAGAAGTGAGGGTCCCTGGACCTCATAAAATCCACCCTGGGTTTTATGTCTTTAGATTTCCTATCTGGAGCAATAAAAATATCAGTGTGCACTGCTTCTGGGTTTTTCTTTTCCTACTCTCCTCTTCCCAAGAAGCCAGTTAAAAATCTAACCAAACCATATGTGTAGACAGTATTTCACAGCATGTCCTTCAGTACTTCAAAAAGTTGCAGAGGCAAGTCCACTTTCTTCCAAAGGCTGTCAGGATCAGTTGCTTAAAATAAAAGAAATAAAGCAGCTAGTACAATAGAAAACACATTTCCTACCTTATTATTTATTTTTCTATTTGTCTATTTATAAAGTGAATCTCATAATGCCTTAAATAACATACTGTAACTCTGGAGAAGCCCTGCAGTGGTCAAGCAGTTGGTCTAGATGATCATTGTTGGTCCCTTCCAACTGGACTATTCTACTCTGGACGTTTAGATTTGTCATTAGGAAAAAATTCTTCACCCACATGATTGTCAGGCTGCCCATGGCAGTGGTAGAGTCACCATCCCTAGAGAGATTTAAAAGCCCAGTAGATGTGGTGCTGAGGGACATGGTTTAGTGGTGGAAATGTCAGTGCTGGGTTCATATTTTGACTTCATGATCTGATCTCTTCTAATTTGTTAATGAAAAAAATTTTACATCAACATTGTTGGGGTTGGGTTTTTTTGACTTTTTCACTTGGACCATACAGCAGGAGGGGATATATTTGCAGTCAGAAACAGACTGTCAGCATTACTACTTAAATTAATTTGTGGGAAAGTGTGGTGTGTTTGAAGAATTCCTGTCTGTCTGCCTGGCCAGCCACCTCCCTCCAGGGAAACTGGTAAAAGTAGTTTTTGGTGTAGATCTTGAGGCAAGTAATAGGTTACTTCTTTCCCCAGCCAGATAAAAGGAGAGATGGAATTTTGCTTTTCTCCCTGGTTCAGTTTTTACTGTCTTAAACCATTACTGCTGGTGAACAATGAAATGTATTTTAGAAAACAAATTTGAAATTATTCATTAATTGGTCAATACTCACAACAAAGTACACATGAGGGCCTGAGCAGAAGAAGGAATTATTAGTAGAATACTTCCTCAGAGAAGCAGAAGTGTAGCAGATGCAGTGAGGACATTGACAGAGTTGTGAGAGACAGCGTGAAAAATAAGTTTGGGAAGAATGAGGGATGAGATATAGTTTTGCCATAAATGGTTTATCCACAGCACTTCAGTTACACTAAACTGCAAGGAAAATGAAACTGTTTTGTTGTTAAAATGCTTGCAGTGATTTAAAATCAATGAAATACAGCAGATTTTAGAAGTAGTATGAACAGATAGACTTTTAAAATTATTTTTCCCATAATGAATCTCACGTGCCAGTTTTTTTTGCCATTCTCCAGCAGCCTTTTGCCAGCTGTGGGCAGGTCCCATTATTCTGGTTGAAGCTCCTGGGTGTCTGCATCCATTATGGAAAGAGGGCAAAGAAGCCAAGTCCTGTTTGTGAGTCAAACAGTTATTATCCTGTAAAGCTCCTGGCTGTATAGCACCAGACAAATATTTGAGGAAGAAAATAATAGGTTGCAAAGAATGGTTGATCCGTGTTTGCTTAGAAAATGAAATGTTTAGGTCGATTTTGTTCAGATAAAGATATAAAATAAACAGAAACCATCTAATCAGCCTCTGCTCCAGCTCCATGCCTCATCCCCTTCTAGGGGAATTCTGAGTGGGACTTTTTCTTGGAATGGTGTAATGGACTTAAGGACTGGACTAGGGATGGGAAACCACAAAACAAGCTATGGTCCCCAGAATATATTATCTTCCTGTTCTCAAGGGTGCAAAAGGTAAAAAAATAACTTACAAACCACTTGAAAAATGGGCAGATTTAGACAGGGGATGATTTATCAGCTGCTAATCACCCTGTAGCCTATATGGAGTACAGAATTCTGGGCAGTGCCCTGTGATAACTCTGTGAAACCTCCTTATTTTTAGAATAGTTATATTATCATAAGTAGTAACTTTGGGTGCCAGCTACATTTACTTTTCTCCCAAAATTTCAGCTTCATTTTAACACCAGCAGACATTCCAGAATTGAAGCCCCAGGGCTCAGATGCTGATGCAGACACTTCTTCATATTAATTTTTATTCTGCTGCCAAGAAGAACTTAATGAATAATGATCAGACAGATTAAAGCTGCCCACATATTAAAATACAGATCTCTCTTTTTTTGTCAGGACATAGCCAGTTACTTTCAGCAAGCCCTGTAACAGAACCTTGTTTGTCCATTTTCAGGTTGTTTTCTGATGCATTTGCATATAGGTTTGAAAAATATTTTCAGATCAACTCTTAAAGTGTTTTTATCCTCTATCCTTTTCTTATTTTCCTGGAGGAAAAAAATGTTGCTCAGTAAAATACTATTTATTTTATCAGCAAAATTCTTGCTTCATGTCACCCATGTACAGCTGCAAAGTGTTTGAGGGTTTTTTTTCAGGGGTTTTTTTGTGCTTTTTCATGCTGGAAATCATTACAGTATATGTTTTGACAATATTTCATCTGGTTGTTAGCATCATGCCTTGTGCTGATGGTATGTATTTAAGCAACAGATCCTAAGAAGGACTTTAGTAGTAATAATATATATAATGTCCCTTGCTTATCCAATATTACATGTCTGATGTAAATGTATTTCCAAATTATTTTGTATTTCCAAATATATTTCCATTGATTGCTGTGAAGGCTGTATGTGTATGGGTAAATCAAAACAAGCTTTAAAAAGATAGAAAATCAATTGATATGACAAATAGGAAAGACATGGATGTTGAAACCTTTCTCATAACCATGGCTGTTTTTTATAACTATAATCTAACTGTTTGAGCTTTGGTGTTTTGTTTTTTTTTCCCCCAAATCATTGCTTTGACTAAAAACAACTGTGCAAAAAATGCATTTCTAAGCAGAGCAACAGCACACCTTGATAAAAAGCTTGTGAGCAACTTTTGATAGAAATAAAATGCTGATTTCTATTTATTAACTTGCTGAAATGCAATTTTGAAAGCAAACAGTTTGCAACAGATTAGATGTCATAAGTATATTTCCAAAACCAGCTAAATGGGGGTGGTGTTTCTTTCCTGAGCCATGCACTTAGATACGGATAAAAGTTTCTCAAGTTCTCAATTTAGAAATAATAAAAACATTTAGTAACATTTTCCTCTATTTAATTTTATTTACAGAATTGCTGCCCAAATGCCAGCAGATGAACTGCCAATACAAATGTGCCATTACCAGGAATGGCACCAGGTGTTACTGTGCTGATGGGTATGAAACCAGCAGTGATGGAAGAACCTGCACAGGTAAAAAAGAAGCAGGCTGGAACCTAAACACTGCTGGTTCCCTGATGGCTGCCAGGAGCAGGGGGCTTGTAGGATCAGGCAAAAGAACCCCTCCAAAAATTAGAGTCAGGCCCTCCCTGCTTACTCCTTTGTGCTCCCAGTGACACCAGTGCCCCAGCAGGAACCATTTATCCGAAACTGGAAGCAGAGCATCCTCAGCAGAGCAACCCATGGAGCAGGTGGGGAGGGTTTGCTGCTGCTCAGACAAGCTCAGAGCTCATTTGTAGGAGCTGCTCTCCAGATCTCACTGTCAGGAGGCCCTGGAAAACTTGGAGTGTTTTGCTTCATGCCTCTCAAGTCACACTTAGATTACAATTTGATAAATGAGCACTCCCAGAGCATACAGTTTATCTTGGAATGTTATTTTGGTGTAATTAATTGTAGAATGAGATTGGTGTTCTTTTTTTTTTTTTTTTTTTTTTTTTTTTTTTTTTTTTTTTTTTTTTTTTTTCTGTTTTTGACATATATGGCTTCTTAATTCTCTATCCAGGCATTTGTTTCTTGTTTAATTTTTTTCTCTCTTTAAATAAGCATATTAGAGGTCTGCTGCCTTGTATACAGGCTCACTACCAATCACTTCTCTCTCCAAGTAATGGTGCTAAGCCAGATTCCACGTAGATGTAATTTATTATAAGTTCTTTTACTCTATGGTTGTCATGTTTTGTGATTGAAAATATATCAGAGGAAATAATCTCAGCAGCATTTTTTTTTAATGTCAATTTATTACTTAAACCCTCAACCACTGTTAAATAGCATATCTTGATTTTATGGCATTATGCCTGCGTACCCTAGTTGAGAAAATTGTTCTTTATATTTATTAGAGAAATGTATAGTTTTTGATGTAGTGGATGATGGTTTAATGTAGAAACTGTGACAGTTCATTTAAGGGGCTAGAAGATATTTCCAGAATAAATAGGTTGAGGAGGATAATCAATTATTTTCTCTCTTGAAATGTTGCTTCATTCATCAAACATGATAACCAGTGGTCTCCAGTACTAGCAAGAAATCAAATGGCTCCCTAATATGACATAAACATTGGATACTACTTGAAATAATGAAAGGGTTTTTTTCTTTCAAAATTAATAGTTATTAAACTTGAGAACTCCTAGCCTTCTGTTTGGTAATTGGAGTGATTTCAACAGCCAACATCCATGATAAGGCCAGGGCTTGAGATGGAAAGCATAAAGCATCATACCATAATGGCTTCAATACTTCAACTTTTCTCTTAGAATTCTGCATTTTTGTTGAATCCCTTTTTTTCCCCTAATCCTTAAACAAGATCTCATTAATATCCTGTTAGATCTGAATGAATGTGATACCTATGGGAGCTGCAGCCAGCTGTGTATAAATAAAGATGGATCATACATGTGCAGCTGTGTGGAGGGTTATGTGCTTCAGCCTGATAACAAATCCTGCAATGCCAAAAATGGTAAGTTTTAACATGTTTTTACCTTAATGCAAGTACTGGGTGATTTCATCCTATCTAGAGGTTACATATGAAAGAGAGACAAAGACAGAAAAGATGAACTTTACTTCACTCCACCACAAAGAGCCACTCCACAACCCTAGAAAAACTTTTCATGTATTATGAGAATGCTCCAAGGGAAATATTAGAAGTTATTATCTGGTAATTATTAGTTAAAGTGAAAGACTCAATTTAACCAAGATGAGAACAATTCCCCTTTTCCCTGTTCATAAATAAACCAAAGATTCTCCTCAAATAAAACAGGCTGTTTACTCTGGGAAGACAACAGAGATAGGGAGAATGCAGAGGAAATGTTCATGAAGTAATTTTACCCATAGGATAAAAGAAGCCTTGAGATTATTCTGTTTTTCCAATATCCCAAGAGGTGAATTTTGTGATACACATACTCACATTAAGCTTTTTGTTCCTTAGTGCTTGTTTTCATTTGTAATCATAAATTGGGTATTTGAGGAAATTAGTGAATTGTGCTTAATGAAGCTGGTTTGTACACACTATTTTCTTACTCAGCAAATTGAATGAATTTTATGTGAAAAAATCCCCAGAAGTTCTTGAAGCAATTGCTCAATATCCACAGTGATTCAACACCCCGGTATAAAGCTGTGTTTGTTATATATATTTTTGAGTCTTCCTTTTTGTAGTTATTTTGCTATCAGAAAATGGGTAGGTCTACTGGTTTTTTTCTTCCTCATGGAAATAACATTTCTCAATATGTTCTGACTAGAGCACCAGTAAAAGTTACAGAGCTTCTTATTGCTTATAACAAGTTTTGTATTGATACACAGAACATAGCTGAGCAATTTTTAAAAATCTATAGCAAAGGTATTGTGAGATAAGAAACTCTATACAAAGTAAAAATATTTTAATATTCTTCTTCCTCCACTATATGAAAATCAATAATGCAATTCCAGAAAAACCTCATGGTGCCAGTACTGGGCTTGAGGCAAACCTCTGAGTTTCCCTTCTTAGATCCAGCAGACTGTGTAAGAACTGAGTGTTGAAGTGAGCTGTCAGTGTCTTGGTGGGCTTGATGAAATGAATCAAATTAGCAGAGAACTATTCCTCTGTCTCTCTTCATTATGTTTATTTTATGGTAGTTTTCATCTTCTCTGTTATTTTCAAGAGGGAAACCCTGCAGAATGGCACAAATCAAGATGAGGGTGCTGCAAACAAAGGAGTGTTGCACATTACACTGGTTTTGTGTTTAAACACAACTTTTCCTTGAGTTTATGCTAGACTAAATTATCACTACAAGGAACCCCTGGGCCAAGCATTTCACATGGCTCAGAGGTAAAAATATTCCTGACACAGTAATGTAGAAATTCTCATCACAGGGCTCTGCTCATGCTGCAGTGACTTGTAAGAGCTTATGTTGCTTCTCTGGGGCTGGCTTTGGAAAATAATGGAATTTCCATGTACCAGCAGGTGACTTTCCTATACCCTTACCCTTACATTGGTATCTTTACTCATCATACAAACTGCTTTTCCCAAGTTTCTGACATGTAGAATGAGGTTTGATTAGGGACAAAAGTGACATGTGGCCCTGCACAAACTGGCTGGTGAAAAGTATCTCAAATGTGTAATGGATCACAAGGCAAAAATGAATCCCTATAATCACAATAATGTGCAGGGGAGAGGTGCTATTCTGGGATGTATAAGGAGAATTATTGCTTCCATGACATATGAAGTAATCCTGCTACTTGCTCTACACTCAGCTGGGATCTGAGGGGCACCACAGAAGGCAGCTGTGGATCAGTAGAACTCAACCCAGGAAAAAAAAAATGTAGTGTCTAAAGGGGACAAAAAGAGCACTTAAAAAAATTTTTTTTTTTTTTTACTTAAAAAGCCAAAATAATGTAAAGATGAAAAGAAAGCTTTTCCTCTTCCTGCTCTCTCCTTATTTTACAAAAGTAGTTGTCAAATTGATAAATAAATGAGCTGAGGAATGTTCTGTTCTGTGTGTAAAAGCTGCAAAAGATAAGCAGCAGCAGTAGAGGTGAGAGGTTAGGTTGGACATTATGCAAAACTTTCAATGTTAATAACAGAAAATCTGCTAAGAATAGGAATTGCCATCCACGTTGAGATCCTGGATATGGCACAAAAGGCACCATGAAACTATCAGCTCGTCCAGTGCCTCTCTAAATGGAGGTTCCTGAGTATTTGGGAGTAGAGAAGTGGAGGAGGGGACCCAGGTATGGCAGGTGCTGAGCAGGTGAGATGTGGAGCCCATCCCTCCCAAGCATCTTCCTGCATGTAGCATGGGACAATTAGCAAAGAAGTTCCCAGGAGCTACTTTTGAACCACCCTTCAGTCAGCCTCATGCTTGGCTGTCAAGGTGCTTAAGGTTTATCCCTCATTAAATTCTTCATTTTCTTCCTCAGCTGATTTAAATAACTTTGTAGCCAGAAACTTGGAGCTGCGTGGTACCTTTGGGAAGGATGTTAAAAAAGGCATCAACACAGCTGGGGGCACACCGTGGGCTTTTTTCCAGACTTTTTAACCACACTTGCTTTTAGGAATAAAGCAGCAGTTAATGACTTCCTCCGAGGTGAAAATGGAACAAAACACAGCTTTGCTGAACAGAGGTTTTGTATGTCTTTATTTATCAGCTTTATTCCCCATACTGCAAGGTCTGCATCTGATGGAAAGAATACTTAAAAAAATAACTGAATTGGGAACTTTAGCTGAGGGAAAAACCCTCCTCTTCTTTCTGGAAGTTCCTGGTATGTTTTATATCTGCATAGGCTATATAGAGAGAAGTGTCATGTGATAAGAAATGTGTCATACAGAAAAAAAAGCAGGATAAACTGATAAAGGTTAAAGCAAAAAGCTTTTTCTGATACTTAGAAAACATTCCTTGCTTTTAAAATGTTTTCACAGCACAGTTTTCTTGTAAAATCTCACAGAACTAAATTTCGGGGGTTTAGAAAATCAGCAGTCCATTTCTGGGGTATGATGTGGATAAATACTGACAATTAATTAAAAAAAAAATTGTACTGCATTTCCTTCTGCAAAATATTTTTCAGACTTTTATGCAATACATATACTGCTTGGAGCAAAGTACTTATAATTTACAACTCATACCTTGGGAGAAGATTTTTTAAGCTGCCTGTAAACACTGAATGCTGGTTTGGTGGTGGTTTTTTTGGTTTTCTTGATTTGTTTTGGTGGGGTTTTTTTGCTGTTGTTGTTGGGTGGTTTTTTTTGTTGTTGTTTTTTTTTTGGTTTTTTTTTTTTTTTTTTTTTGTTTTTTTTTTTTTTTGTTATTTTTTTTATCCTTTTCATATGACTGTATATATAAAAAAATGTTGGCATTTCTGAAGCTTTTCTTCCAGGTGAGAAGCAGGACTGCTGGCAGACCAAACCCTCTTACTTTCTGATTTGTTGTGACATCACTTATTGATCTGTATTTGAGACAAGAGGAGGGAGGGAGGAAATTCAAGTCTTTCATCTTTTCCTCTATTTTAAACATAATTCAAAGGAAGATGCTTTCATTTTATTCAAGAGGGATGAATTATAAAACTTTCCTGGATTTGAGAGTTATTCACTTCTTATCTTTCCTGTAAAAGGAAGAAAAAAAATAAAAGAGAGAAATCTTGAGAAAAAATAGTGCACATGAAGTCCAGTTATTTAAAAAGTTGCTGTCAGGTGTCTGTAACTCATCCTAAATCTGTCCATTAAACTTTTAAGCTCTGTAGTTTCTGTTCCTGAGACACAAACAAGCAGATTTTGTGAGGGAGAAGACTTGTTTTGAAAATAATTTTTGGTTTTGCTCTGCATTGTACTCACTGCACTATAACATAAAGTAACATGCCTTAAATATTTCTTGTATGAACTTTTACATTTTTGGTAGTTTTATCATTAAAATGAGGTTACTCCTTTGTGCAAAATAAGTAATTATGTTATCAGCCTTTACCTGAGCAGCACTGCAATGAGCAGGTTACCTTCCCAATTGTGCAAAAATGTGATTAATCCATTCAGTCCATTGAATTATTTCAGATATTGGCTGCTTGAAAAATATAATTTCAAGATCAGTAATCTAGTTTCTGGATAAGTTCTGCCAGACTGCAGGTGTATTTTTCATGTTTCTGTGGAACAGAAACTCTTAGCAGTGCCATGAGTCCTTACAATCCCTTTGTCTGCAGCCCAGTTTGATTTCAGCTTTGCTCAGGAGGTTTGACACTTATTCTTTTTCAGAATTCCCTTATGTCTTAGGCATTAATACTAAAATACACCCTTTCTCCTGAGTTTAGTAAGGTATTTAATCATATCATGGTTTGGGTTGGTTGGGACCCTGAAGGTAATCTAGTTCCAACACCCCTGCCATGGGCAGGGACACTTCTTTCTAGACAAGGCTGCTACAAGCCCCATCCAAACTGGCCTTGGACACTTCCAGGGATGGGGCAGCCACAGCTTTCATGGGCAACCTGTGCCATTGTCTCTGCACCCTGACAAGAAAAAATTGAAAAAATATCTTCAAAATATCTTATCTTCCCTCTTTCAACGTCAAAACTGTCTCCCCCCATCCTATCACTCCAAGCCCCTGTAAAAAGTCCCTCCCCAGCTTTCCTGTAGCCCCATCAGGTACTGAAAGGTTCTCTAGGGTCTGTTTGAAGGGGATGGTTCTCTGCTGCAACCTCAGACTCGTGCTGCTTGGTAACTGCAAACAGCTCCTGGGTAGGATTTATGGATTGCTGAAAAGTGGACGTATCTTACTTAACAGTGAATACAAGAGAAAATACAATAAATGATTTTTCACACTGCTTCTGGTTGGGAAAGGCATGATTGAATGGAGAATTAGGCAATTGCTTGATTTTGTGGAAAGGGAAAAGTTGAGTAGAGCTTTTAGATGGAAAAAAATCCCAAAACTTATTGGATACAGATGGAAACACCTTTTGTATCCGGCTAGGAACTCTCAGGGGTGAGAGGTTTTATCACCTGTAGAAATAGAACTCCTAATTCTGATTCTCTCCTTTTGATTGGTAGCAGAATTCAAAAGGAGGACAAGAGAGAGTGATGTACACCAGCCACTTGTTGAGTGAAAATTCACCCATCCGGGAGGTCAATTAAAAAAATTATTTGCTTAATTAAAAAAAAAAACTAAAAAAAAAAACCCTTAAAAAAAAATAATAATAAAAAAAGTATGCTTAATAAGAACCCAACTCCCTTCTCTTTGGGGGAAAAAACCCACAAAACCCAACAAAAAACCCCAAGGCCAGGGAGCTTCACTTGTAGCTTACACTGCAAGGGGTTGTTTCACATGTAAGTTTGATGTTAGGTGCCTTCTGATATTTAGAAAAAAATTCTTATGCATGGGTATGTCTGATGTATTGATGACTGCTGCAGAAATGTTGTTTTGCAGATGTCAGCATGGGGTTTTCTGGGGAGGGAAAAAGTATATTACAAGGGAGAGTATACTTAATGGAATGAAAAACAAGAGGAAAAGAATAAATGAAACCCACTTCAGAAAGAATACATGCTGATCCATTATAGCAAATGGATTTCCTACATAGCCCAAAAAAAGCAAGAGATTTTAAAATAAAAGTAGATAGTACCAAAGAGCACAATTGGACACCTACTTTTGTGGACGTGAGTGAGACCACTGGGCATTGTATTTACTGAAGCTTTTTTTTCTCTTTAGAGAGACTTGCTGATGAAGTATTATTAGTCAAATAATTTTCTTCATGCAGGTTTCATAGCACTGTCATTTTTGCTAGGTTGTTTTTTGGGTTTTTTTAGTAGCATCCACTCCTCGGTTTTTGTCCTATTTTACAGACATCTGGTTTTTTTATATGAAAACTACCTTATTATTTCATGTGTACTCAGGTTCTGGAGATTTTCCTGGCCTTCCTTTTTTTAGAAATGTCAGGAATCTGGATAGAAATAATTTACATAACTTGTATTTCATTTTATGACTTAGGCATGAAAAATGTCGCAATAATGATCCTTGGAATTAAGCAGAAGCTGTGGGGCTAGGCTAATTAATTTTCTTTAATCCTGTGAACTATTAGAACAGCAGGATAAAACAGACCAGTCATTTGGAATATATGGTAGTTACAACAATAAAACCAAACCCAATTTATTATCTCTCTTAAAACATGCAGGTAAGAACACAAAATCTACATTAAAACGGAACAGATAAATACGGTGTGAATGGTCTGTTAACCCTTTAAATTCTCTTTGATTTGTTTTTAGAGCCTGCTGATAGCCCTTCTCTTCTTCTGGTTACAAGCTCTGAAACAATTGAGGTGTTATATGTTAATGGGAGCAAAGCCTCTGCCCGGACTCCAGGGAAAGGATCTGCAATTATGACTCTGGATTATAGCTACAAGGAAGACACAGTTTGTTGGATTGAATCAAGAGATCTCTCAAGTCAGCTCAAGTGCAGCAAGATGACAAAAGCTGGCCAGTTAGCAGATGAGTGGATAGTAAATGTTGCCCAGTATCTCCACAGTAAGTATTTGACAGTGTTCTAGCTAGCCCAGTGGTGTCTGTCTGGGCCAACACTTGGAGTAGCCTTGGGAAGTATCCTGGGGCTTGATTTGCATTAAATATTGTTGTTCATAGTGAGGCTTTTCTGTGTTTTTCACTCATATAAATACATTCAGGAAGAGTTGCAGTATTTGTATCACTGCTAATTTTTAAAGATGAGTGTTTTTATAGTATACGTGGAAGTTACAAAACCAGCAGTGCAGCAGGAGAAGAAATGTAAAATGCTTCCTTTTCTTTGGCAAAGTAGTGCTACATAAACCTTGAAAATTATTCTTTGCTACTGGGACAATATTACAGTGAATTAAAGAGGCACATGCTCAACACATTTGCTGTCAGCTGCCAGAGATGTGTTGGTTCTTGAAAATAAAGTATTTCCTGACTTGCTGGAAATAAATTGCAGACATGTTTTGCAATGAAGAAAATGTTTAAAGTACTAAATTCATCATATTGAATTGGTCTTTAGCATTACAGCATTATTTCTCCATCAGGTTTTCAGTTTGTGAAACACAGTTATCCTGTGGAGGAGGTGTTCTTCCATTGCCACAGTCTCATGAACTGACAGCTCTCTGTTTACACATGCAGTAAAAAAAAATCTGCAATTTTCGTAATTAGATATTTACTAGAATAGAAAAATAAATAAATAAACAGGGGGAAAAACACAAAAGAAGCACCTAAAAATAGGGTTTTGGTTTCATGTTGGTTTTTTTTTAACACCACTCAATGTGATTTTTATACTTTTAGAGGATTCTTATCCAAGATGCAAAGTATAGGCGTGGAGTTCTTTTGCCTTTTTCCTAATTTACTGAGCTTTTTTTTTTTCTTTAATGTTGTGATTTAAAGGATTTTTCATACTTTAGCTGTCTAAGGGCTCTAAAAATCTTGGTGGTGGTATCTGTGTATTTTAAAATTCACTCTGCTACTGATCTTTTATTTTCCTGTCTTTTTAGGGAGAACAATCCCATTAACTACAGAGTTTAGCAATATTTGTTTTGTATCAGACTGTATGTGTGTCTGTTCTGTCCCTTATCTACATCATCAGGGTGGATGTTCTGTAGTTCACCAGTTCTCTCCTGCATTCTTCTCCCTCTGTTCTCTGCCTGTGGACAGAATTGGCAACAGTCTCTGCAGTGTCCTGATCAGCAGTCGTGCATCTGTTTGTACAATGAAAGCTGCTTGATGGGTTTGAAATGATGGGTGCCTGGAATCAATGACCTGGTCATTTCTCATAGTGATTGTACACATCAGCCTCAGGTCTCTAATAGTCTTTTGAAACTTCACTGTAATCATTCAGTCTTGTTTAAATGCAGAATGGAGATTCCCGTGGACATGAATGGATTCAGAGACTTGTTCCAACTTCTTGTGTAATTTTCATTTGGGACACAGTGTTTGGAGACATAAAGCAATCATAGAATCATAGAATTAGCTGGGTTGGAAGGGACCTCAGAGATCATCAAGTCCAACCCTTGACCCACCGGTGCGGTTGCTAGACCATGGCACTGAGTGCCACATCCAGTCTCTTTTTAAATGTCTCTAGGGATGGAGAATCCACCACCTCACCGGGCAGTCCATTCCACTGCCTGTTGCTGGGAGTTCTGTTTAGAGTTCTGACTGAGCACCTCAAGCAGATTGAGCTGTGGGAATGTTCTTTCCAGACACACATCCAGAGATGTTCCTCTTGGATCACTGAAGCAGAGCAATGTCAGTCCCCAGGGCCCAAGCCAAGCTCCTAAGAGGGGCAAGTTGTATGAAAGCTGCTTTTGTCCTGCTCACAGCTCTGCAGCGACTCAACAGACTGGTTCACTGGGGCATTTGAGATAAGAGACAGCATGGACACCATGCTGATCCTTAGGAGAGGAATAACTTCCAAAGGGTTAATCAGAACTCATCTGTTGCACATTTCTTGGTTGGGACTTGGCTGGTTTGTTTGTTTGATTTTTGTTTTCTTAATTTTTTTCCCTAGTACTCAATGCTGAAATTATCATATGGTTAATATATTCTCTTCCAGACATATATCTGGAGATAATGTCTGCAAAGACATGGCAGCATTGGGGTGTTACTGAAGCTTTCATATGTGCCTACATACCTTGATAGATCATTTGGTGGCTACTGCAAAATTTAGTTTTGGTTTTAAATTCTTCCTTTTCTTCCCTCTGTCGGGAGCGAGGAGGGAAGACAAGTCGACACTCAATGTGATTGATAAGCAAGCTTCAACGTTATTGAGGGTTCAGGGTTCCATTTATACTGTTTTTGTTAATTATGCCTACGAGTCAGTTACTGATTAGCTACTACTGAAAGGTTACATTTGCAGGCTCCCCCCACTTGGGGATTTTCCACCTGGACCCACACCTTGCTTACTTGCTATCTTACTTCTTCAAACTCTGTAACAAAACCACCAAGGACACTGTGTCCTTGCCATGTCTGTTTACCAAGCCATTCTCCAACAATTCCCCCTTTTTCTTTTTGCACAAGCATAATATTAGAAGCATTGGCAAACAACTTTTTAAGAATTGTCATGACACAACTAAAACATGCAAAACTGGAACATCAACCGAACATGTAAAACAAAGCGACTAAGGCCTGGAAAGGTTTAAATCAGGCCTCTAACAAAACCAATACAACTTTTCTTGCTCCCAAACATGTTCTAATATCTCAACAAATGACTCAATAGTTTGAAACAGTCGTTTCTGCTCTCGAGCTTGTGTTTCTGGGTCTAGCAGGGTTGCTGAAGTTAGCTTGTGCTGGGCGGGTCCACTTGCTGGGGACCCACAGGGTGCCTGTAGGGGTGGAAACACACATGTGACCTCTGCCTAAGTATTTAACTTCTGCTGGTCCTCGCCATATTCCTGTGGCAGGGTCCCTGTAAGTCACATATAGTGGGGTTTCAAGGGACTTGGCTTGTTGGGCCACCGACCCGTGAACATATGCTGGCGCTGGCTTTTGTTGTTCAAATACGCACAAGTAATCAAGCACAAACAGAGACTTTCCTAACTGCTCTTGTGGGTCTTGCAAGTCCTTAAATTTCAACAAATAATTCTTCGGTATTTGATTTGCCCTTTCAACTATTGCTTGTCCAGTTGGCAAATGAGGGATTCCTGTGGTATGCTTAATGCCCCATTGTTGAAAGAACCGGGCTAGAGAGCGAAACACATGGTGAGATGCCGTATCACTTGTAACGCCTTTTCACCGGATTGAGCCGTAGCCCAAATGAAGTGACTATAGGTATCAATAGTGACATGGACATATTTGAGCCTTCCAAATTCTAGCACATGAGTAACATCCATTTGCCATCTCTCATTCGGGCCTAGACCCCGGGGGTTAACTCCAAGGCCGAGGCCAAGTCCCTGCTGGCTACACTGTGGACATGCTTTCACAATGCCCCGTGCTTCATCCATGGAAATCTGGAAGTGACGATACAGCCCTCTTGCATTTTGGTGAAAGGTGGCGTGTGCATCCCTCGCTCTAGTGAACTCGTCCGTGGGCACAGACAATGAAAACAGTCGATCTGCTCTGGCGTTGCCTTCTCCGAGGCCATCGCACCACTGGTGACTCCTAATGTGGATGACAGCATAGGGTTGATCTCTTTGTTGGATGGCAGCTTGTAGCTGACGAAATAAGTCATTCAACTGCTGATTTGCAACTTCTTTGAGGAGGGCATCTTCAATCCTCTGCACGACTCCGACTGCGTACAAGGAATCCGATACAACATTCAGACGCACATCCATCCAGCACAAAAAGGCATAAACAATAGCTGCCAACTCCAGAGTCTGTAAAGTGTCATCTGTTTGTGCAGGCAACAGTTTATGGCACCATTGATCATTCACTTGCCACGTTACAGCAGCACGCCGTGACCGGTTCATTTTCGGTTGCAGCGACCCAAATATCCATTCTAAGACACTAACTCCCTCAGGCCCAGTTTCCCCCTTTTTCTTTTTATGCTGTGTGAGAGCTCCAAGTAAATGTTGCTTGCCTGTAAGAATGGTCAAGTCTATGGGCAAATCTATATTGCCGCTATCCACACAGCGCTGAGAAATCGCCTGACCAGTATCAGTTAGGGCCGTTTCCTGCTGTGCTGAGAGGGTGACAGGGGAAG
The DNA here is from genome assembly GCF_036169615.1 of Heliangelus exortis. Lineage (NCBI taxonomy): Eukaryota > Metazoa > Chordata > Aves > Apodiformes > Trochilidae > Heliangelus > Heliangelus exortis. The sequence goes on from NC_092427.1 coordinate 5,037,909, forward strand.
CAGGGTCAGTTCCTTTCATAGAATCATAGAATAGGCTGGGTTGGAAGGGACCCCAGAGATCATCGAGTCCAACCCTTGAACAACTACTGCCACAGTCGCTAGACTATGGCACTGAGTGCCATATCGAGTCGCTTTTTAAATGTCTCCAGGGACGAAGAGTCCACCACCTCCTCAGGCAGCCCGTTCCAATGTCTGATCACCCTTTCCGTGAAAAAATTCTTTCTAATATCCAATCTGAACTTCCCCCGGCACAATTTAAGACCATGCCCTCTTGTCTTGCTGAGAGTTGCCTGGGAAAAGAGACCAACCCCCGCCTGGCTCCATCCTCCTTTCAGGGAGTTGTAGAGAGCAATGAGGTCTCCCCTGAGCCTCCTCTTCTTCAGGCTGAACAGCCCCAGCTCCCTCAGCCTCTCCTCATAGGATCTGTGTTCGAGTCCCTTCACCAGCCTGGTTGCCCTCCTTTGGACCTGTTCGAGGACCTCAATCTCCTTCTTGAACTGAGGGGCCCAGAATTGAACACAGTACTCAAGGTGTGGCCTTACCAGGGCTGAGTACAGGGGCAGAATCACCTCCTTGGACCTGCTGGTGACGCTGTTTCTGATACAGGCCAGGATGCCATTGGCCTTCTTGGCCACCTGGGCACACTGCTGGCTCATGTTCAGCTTCTTGTCAATCCAGACTCCCAGGTCTCTTTCTGCCTGGCTGCTCTCCAACCACTCTGTCTCCAGCCTGTAGTGCTGCATGGGGTTGTTGTGGCCAAAGTGCAGGACCCGGCACTTGGCCTTGTTGAAGCTCATCCCATTGGAGTCAGCCCATCTCTCCAGTCTGTCAAGGTCCCTCTGCAGAATCCTCCTGCCTTCCAGCTGATCAACACTTCTCCCCAGCTTGGTGTCATCAGCAAACTTGCTGATGATGGACTCAATCCCCTCATCCAAGTCATCAATGAAGATATTGAACAGGACTGAGCCCAGTACTGATCCCTGGGGGATTCCTTGCGAGAGCACTACCCATTCAAATTCCAAGGCAGGATCTTCTCTGTTAAGGGCTGGAAGCTCAAACGCAAGTCCTGAGAGTGTATACGTATTGTGAAAGGACAGTCCTTTAAATCCACTATCAGCAAATGGCAATGGTCTGGAAGCATCGAGGGGTTCGGCATGCCAGGCTGGAGAGCCCCCATGGCTTCCATCTGGGAATTCACTGCGTGACCATACACTAAAAGTGCCTGTGGGTCCTTTTCTAGATCTATATCTTTTCCTGAACGTTTTTCTAAAAAACTTTTATCTAGGGCTACTTCGCTCTCCATTGCGCGCTTAATTTATTCCTTTAGTGCAGCCTTTACCTGTTGCAAGCCGGTAGCCCCGTCCCGGACAGCGAGCCTCCTCTTTCTCCGCTCAGGCACGACGACTTTCTGCCCGTCGATCGCTGCTATCGACGCTGCTCCGGGCTCGTCGCTCCTTTGTTTCGCTAATGTGGGTCTGCCGAAGTGTCCCTGTTTGGGCGCCACTATGTCGGGAGCGATGAGGGAAGACAAGTAGGCACTCAATGTGATTGATAAGCAAGCTTCAACTTTATTGAGCGTTCAGCGTTCCATTTATACTGTTTTTGTTAATTATGCCTAGGAGTCAGTTACTGATTAGCTACTACTGAAAAGTTACATTTGCAGGCTCCCCCCACTAGGGGATTTTCCGCCTGGACCCACACCTTGTTTACTTGCTATCTTACTTCTTCAAACTCTGTAACAAAACCACCAAGGACACTGTGTCCTTGCCATGTCTGTTTACCAAGCCATTCTCCAACACCCTCCACCTTCTTTACCCATCAGGTGACTTCTGACATTTTTGTTCATTATGTAGTACTACAACTGATGAGGCAAATTCCTTTTAACTTTGTCAGTTAATCATTTTCATGTGCAATTGCATTCTCTGGCATCTCAAGCCAAGTAAATGATCATGTCCATGGAGTTATTCACATTTAAATGTGTGGTTTTTTAGGAAGGTTCTTCTGTGTGTATTAGCAGAAAGAAGGTATTTTCAAAAAATATTAGGAAAAAAAAAAAAAAAAAAAAAAAAGGTGTTCTTAGTAGTGTTTGTGAAATTTTGAGTATTTTATCCCCATTTTCTAATCTTAGTGATCTAGAAGAACACATCTCATCTGAATGTGGCACAAAAAGTTGTAGAGAAAACCACAAGTCCTCAGGTGTCACTGATAATGAACTGGGAGCTTAGGCCCAGCTGTGCCCAATAATCAGGGCCTGCCCCAGCCGGAAATGGGCGGGGCTGAAGGGCAAAATAAAAGGCATGCTCCCAGAAGCAGAAAGAGAAGAGATGAAGATGCCTGAGGAGAGGGACCCCGAGAGATATCCGGAGAAGAGCCATGTCCCCCAAAGAAAGGCTTGCTGCAACAAAAAGTGGTACAGAAATCAGTTATCAAAAAAAATGAGGGCTTCTTGAAGTAGTCTTATTCAAAGTGTTTGTTTCAGTGAAGGCAAGGAAGTCTTGTAGTTAGGAACATAAATGTAGGTCATATTTTAAGACGAAAGGCTACATTAGGAATGCAGGGACTAAGGAAGTTGCTGGCCACATCATGCCATCTCTGCATAGTGAGCATAAACTTTGGGCTCACAGAAGAGTAGAAATTACAATGCTTTAGTCCCTTGTTAGTCCCTGTGTAAGGGTAAAGGATGTGTAGAGGCTGATCATGCTCCCAGGTGTCACTTACTGCAGGAGAATGGGGTACAACCCCAGTGACAGCATTCTGTGTGCTTCAGTTCAGGTTTTTGGGATTTATTATATCATAGGAAGTGGTTTTTTGGTAGGTTCATCTTTTTAAATAAGGATGGTTTTCTGTAGGCATGGTCAGATCTGCACAGGCATTCACGTCTTAGCCAAGGCACAGGTATTGGTGTGTTGTTTCCTCTTTGTTTTTTTTATGACCCAGGAGTTTTTGGAAGAGAAGATGGAAAATTTCCTTTTGGAAAGATTTACCCAGACAGTGTTAGAGCCAATTAGGCTTTCAGGGAAGATTCTTATAGAAACCAGGCTGGTGGAACCAACAGGCATGCCTGATGCTTTATACTGGCTCACAGTCCATTTCCACTTAGTGCAGAGAGACATGCAGGAGCAATCACTTATGTAAAGTGCTACTCTTAGGACCAAAATAGGAAAAGTTCTTTTTAATAGCACAAGGGTGGAAAGTCTTTCATGGTTTTCTGCCCTTCCAAAGCCATGCTGTAGTCTTGCACTAGTGCTTTTGTGTGTCAGAATGGGGGATCAGCAAGAGCAGCATCTTCTGGATAACAGGATCTTCTATTTCTTCATTTTAACAGGAAGATTTTGTCTTCATCATTACAAGTACCAAGCACCTTCTGTGCTCTCCAGACAAGCACCAGGCAGTACATCCTGGGTTTTAGCTGCTATTCTTTTGCTGAAAATAACAAAATCTCTTCTGGGATGATGCTTCAGAGCATGATATTTTCTGCTTGGCTGGTATTTGATTCAGGTTTTCTTGGCATTCAGTTATCACAGTACACCAGTACAAATCCTGCAGTGCTTCTCTTTAGCTTTGCTACCTCTTGCTGTTTTATACCTCCAGACAGTTGATCCAGCCTCACCTTGGAAGGCACACAGGCATTTCTCTTGGCAGATGTTTCTGTATAGGACCAATCTGGATGAAAAGAAGCTCCTTACTCCTTCCATACTAATTCAGTTTTAACCTGGATACCTTCCCTCACCTTCCCTACCACTGAACAGGGGAAGAGTGGCTCAGAGGTTGGATGGATGTGAAGGGTTGTAGGGTCAAGTGCTGAGAAGTATTTGTGTCTCTGTGCTTGTGGGACCCAGCACCTTCTCCTTGCCCTCGTGATCACAAGCCAAAGCTGACTTTTTGGCTCTCCCACTTTTTCAATGTGGTTGCTTGCTAAGACCATCAGACAGGGAGCCCAGAGGATTCAACCAGGATCCAATACTATCTTTTTCATTACATTCCTGTTTTCTGCTGGAGTTCTGGTCCCCCTAATTGCTTTCTCACTCCTTAACTGCTTAGTAGTAGTGGTCAGCCTCTATTTTGCTATGTTCAGAATTACTTTAGTAATTTAGTTTGGCATTGGTGAGGTTCAGCTAAAAAAAAAAAAATATTTTAAGATAGCTGCTCTGAAAAGAATGGCAATACTCTTTTCCTGAACTGTGAGATTTTCTTTCACTTGATCTGTGAAATGTTCTGGCAAGCTTTGTGCAAGGCAGAGCTGGGAGCTGGCTGGAAGGATGCTGGGCAAGGAAGAGGCAGAGATGGGGCAGCACCCATGTTCCTGCTGTGCCTCAACACTGAGGCTCTTGCTGCCTCTGGGATCACTCACCACAAGTGATTCAACATGAGGGTGTGCAAATTTTTTTTCTACAAGGAAGACAAGAGTGTTCTTGCAGAGGGGACCTTGGAGAGGAAGGCAATGAATATTCATGTCTCCTCTGTATTTTTTTTGCAAGTGTTGGTAAAATTCTTTTAAGTGTTTCCATGAAAGGAGGAGTGATTTAGGAAGAAAGACAATATTCTGGGAGTTAGGAGAGCACTGTTTTCCCTGAGACTTACAGGGTGACATTTAGCAAGGAATCTTGTCTTTTCCCCTCTACATGTAAATGAGAGTAACAGCATTTCCATATTGCACTGGGATGCTGGGAGTTTTAAAAGCTCAAGCACATAAATGGTAGGGGATACACCAGGTAGTAGTTAGCACAGAGTACATAAGACTTCCTTGGTTGAAAAGAGGTGGGATTATGGCCTCATAACTTCCTAAAGGGGCCAGTTTGGGAAGGGGCTTAGAAGCCTTCTGAAAACAATGTTCAGATTCTGCAAATATAAGAGCACTGAGTTAGAGCCATATTACTGAAGTGGTACCACTCCAGTACCAGCTCTTGGAGTGGTTTATGGGACTTTTTAATGGAATCTCTGGTACCATTCCATTTGAGGAGAGTGCTCAGGTAAACCTGTACTTGGATCCTGCCACTATAGTGATGATGATAGAAATAAATACTTTAAAAAAAAAAAAAATGCAGTGTCCTGGCACCTGGTTGAAATTTGATACGAAAATAATTAATGCATAACTCTGGACCCATGTTTTACTTTTATTTCTTGCATTACTGAAAATAAGTTCTCAAGAAAAATAACTATTTGATTTTTAAGGGCATCAATGATGCCTATATTTTAAATCTGGGCAGCTGTCCACTTTGTTGGCCAGGTCACATATAATAAGTAACAGTCTTTTCTTCAAGGGCTACTATTTTTTTATTGGAAAGGTGTAATAAATGGGTGAAAAAAAAAGGGGGGGGGGACAGATAGGAAGAAAGGGAGGATGAGGGAATGATTAAATCAGTCTGCATCTCTTACAGTCAGCTGGCAGTCAGCATTCATAGACAATAGACATGTAGGGTTTTATTTTGTTTTTTTCTCTATTGAAGGGAGGGAGCAGGATGAAGAATGCAGTTTAATGTTCTTTAATAAAAGAAGGCATTTCTTTTCCTTTCCTTAGCAACCCTAAAAAAAAAAAAAAAAAAGAGTATCTCATCTAGTACAGTATATGAGATGGTTTTGTATCAGACATATTTGCTAACTGTGCAGTTTTCACTTTTTATTACTGAAGGTATTTGAAAATTTTCCAGTAGAACTCCTAATTCACAAGTTGGATTTAAATTGAACTCTATATGCAGATATCAGTTATCTTATAAACAGGTTCTGTAACAAAATTTATTTTAGCAAAAAATTTTTTTGGGAAAGTATAATGTCTTCTCCTTTCCCACTAATAGGTTTGAGATGAAGATAAAGACTTTTTTGCTGAATATATCTATATATCAAAATGAAATACTTTATGGTCAGTATTAGCTTCTGATTAAAATTGAATATAATAATGCCCTTTGGGGAAAGGGAATGGATTGATTTATAGCATTAAGTCATGTCATGTAGTGCATATTCATATTGTCTAGACTGTATTTTGCTGATAGTAACTGTAGTTGGCTCAAAATGAAATTGCCATGCAAAATATGACCTGAATTTTACCTGCAAGAAACTACAGCATGCTCCAGATCCTCTGGACAACTTTTGTCTGACCAATGTTACCTTCTATGAGAAAGATGCAGTATGGGTTGCCTAAGCCTTACTTCAAGAGCTGACAAAGATAATTTACTTCTATATTACCCCCAAAAAGCATTCCTTAAAGCACAGTTGCTTACATCTGGTATTAAACTGTCTCTAGAAGTTATTTCCCTTATTGCAGAAGTAACTCTGTATTTTAGTGACATATCTTTGAAAATTGAAATACTCTGTTGCTTAGCCTGTTGATGGGAAGATGTCAAGTGACTTTATTTTTGTTATGACCATGGTATCTGAAGCAGGCAGTCCCTAGGAAGGGGGAAAGTTGTAAACTTCCCTTTGGTGGAAGGTGGTTAAAAGAGGCATCCTGTAGCCACCTGGTTTACCCCACGTTGTTTTCTCTCAGTCCACAGGCTTGATGGGATGCCTGTTGCAGCTGAATTATGCTTTAATTTTAACAGTGGATGACTTAACTGATTTGAAGTAAATAACTGGGTTTGATTTACAGTCTCAGCAGATTTATAAGAAGCTTTTGAATGCGCAGTTATTAAAAAAAAAAAAAAAGGGGGGGGGGAAAAGTTTACAGTCACTGGGCAATGTGTTTGAAGCTCAGTAATGCCAAACTTAGAAACCTTATGGTTCTCAACTATTCCTTTCTGGCATGAAATTGATGTCAGAAAATTCACTCCCCATAAAAATCATAATCCTCAGGGTAAGAAGACTGGGTCATTCTTAAGGCCCTGATATTGTTGTTTCACACTTTTTCCTTGCTTGTTTAGCCTGTTGGCATCACAGCCAACTCTGTGACTCAAAACCCAGTAACAGAAAATTTCAGTCATTTTAGTCATTCAAGGAACTTAATGCATTGTGTGGTGGCATCATTCTGTAATAAGAGTTTAAGAAGCAGCATGCTAAAAAAACCTAGGAGCAGATTTTGCTGCTCTGCTTTAAAATTTTTGGCAAAGGTACAGACTTGAGCTTACATGGGGTACACCATCATATCACACCTGAATATTTGGTAACCAGTGGGATTGTTAGAAGAGATAGGTGTGATTTTGAGTTGTTACCCTTCTGCAGATCCCTGGGCTCATAATGGAAAGAAGATTTTTATCCTTAAACCTGCATTTCTCAGGAACTACCCAGTATTCATGCTCAGCCAATGTACTACAATGTGTCTGGCTTCAGAACATGTTGGTGCCTGACTTCTGCTTCACAGCATCCTAAGAAACTAAACCATAAAAAAAATCCCTGAAAATGTCAATCTCAGTGGAAATAAAAGAAATATACAACAGGATTGTTGCAAGGCAAAGTGTAGGTGGAACAGCCCAAGTGGAGTTAGACTGTGTTTTGAGTAGAGTAGGAAATTTACAGAGCTATCTGCTGTTCTGCTTAGGAAGCCCCACAACTGGCTTTGATTGCCATATCTCATCGTCACCACTTGGATTTTATTGCATCAATGTGAAGACCAACAGGGATACAGGGATTTTGTAGGCCAGACAGCCTCCTGGTCTCTGTGGAGTCCTTGGAAAAGTATGGATCTGCTAATTTGAGAAACTTGTAAATTATGGGGAATTTCAGGCGTTGGATTTTGTTTGCTTAGTAAGTGGGCTGAATCCAGTGGAAATATAAAAATCAGATTTTAAGCTGCAAGAGAAATGCCAATAGAGAATAAGTTCCTAAATGTGTTGTCTTCTGTACCTTGCTGGAAGCCAAATGTTTGAATCTCTGAGTGACTGCATTGAGTGCATCTCTGAGAGACTGGGTGTCTTCAGGAGATACCACAATGCTTTCATTAAGTATTCATAATATTTAGATTAAGCTCATATTTTTGAAAACTCTTCATCCTGGGGAAACTGCCATTGTCTAAATGTTCACTTTTACAGGTTTTCAAAGCAATATCTTCTAATATCCTGTAGGCTTGGAAGAATAGCAACTTTATTTTTGACTGTAACTCAATTTATTGAAATGTAAATTATTTTACTCAGGAAAAAAAAAAAAGGAAAAGCTTTCTTTTCTTTTGAGTAAGTTTAAGTCTAGGTTCTTTAATGTGTTTATTTAAAGTTATTATGTTTTAAGATTTGCAGTACAGTTTCTCAGAAGGCTGATTTAATTCTAAGGAATTAGATATTTGAGGGTGAGTCATTTGGAAAAGATAGATGGTTATTTTTAATTTGATTTTTCATTCTTAAGTGTATGCAAAAGTCATTCAGGACATGGCTGAGTTCAGACACTGGTGTGCCTAACTTATTGAGTGCTGACATTTGTAATAAAAATCATATATTGTAAATGGGATTGCAGGCATAATTGTGGCAAATTGTTGTCAGTAGAAGGGCCACAGAAAAATCCATGCCAGCAAAACTTTCCCAAGCCCTGGTGTCAGTATAAGGTGTCTGGGCTGCTAAATAGGAATGGTGCCCTCAGAGGCACAGTGTAGGCAGCACTCCTGATTTCACAGCCTCTCATTTCAGAGTGCTTGTACTACTGTTCACCTGGTCTCAACCGTTACTGGCTACTTCAGAAAAAGAAAGGCTTGCTACTGTTTGTCTTCCAGAAAACTTCTTTTTGCTCAAATGGAGGCAAAAAGCCTGTCCCCAAGCTGGTGCTTCTTTGGTACAAATTTTGCTGGCTCCTTTGCAGATATGTAATTTTATATCTCTCTTTTTAAATGTTTATTTCTAAGTAGATAGTAAATTCAACTAACAGGTCTCTCCATGCCTGGCACAGTTTTCATTTACTTACCTTGCACAATTCACAAAACCTCAGCTGCTAAGAGCTCAGTTTTCATTCATAAACAGCACTCTGGTCATGAAGAATTAAGCTGCACATATATGAGAAAAAAAAAAAGGTAACCTGAAAACTGAGAAAACATGGAGGAAAGCATAAAGTCTCAATGATGTTATCCCATTTTTGTTTAATCTTTATCTTCTCGTTTTTCATGCTTTTGCCTTCCAGATTAATCTTTTCATTTCACCTTTGTTTCTGTCCGACCTCTTTTGACTCAGAAAGATGCAGAAGATGCTTCCTTATCCTAAACACAATGAAACCAAGTCTTCCTTACTCCAGGCTGATTTATGAGAGTAAGCCCTGGAGGCAATACCAGGTTGTAGAGTAAGGGATGTGGACATGCCAAGGTGACCTGCAGAGCTGTTGTCCTGGCCTTTGGGACAAGAGGGACCAGAAGGTGACTTCTTGGCAGGAGGCACTTGAGCAATTCCAGCCTTGCACTCCTGCATGGCACTGCCCTTGGGGACCAGGTGACAGCTTCCATGTGTCAGGATGCTCATCACAGAAATGTTAAGCTCCTGGAAGTTTAATACAGGGATCCTCTCTGTTTATTCCCTTAGCATATGGCCACACATCCAACCAACTGTTGCACAATCCTCAGATCTACCCAGCTTGTTTAACAGAATAAACAAGTGATTCTTAGCAGACCTGACTACCTATGACAATGCTCAGCTGTCGTCTGCAAAGATTTCTATAAAATAAGTACTTGCTTTTGGAGCAGGAAGAATAGCAAAAAATTCCCTCTGCATTGGTGGTTTGGAGGAGGAGCCACAGGACCTCCCCACCCCCATTCTTCTGCTTTTAAAATTTATTTCCCTCCTCTTGTCTCCCCCAAGCAGGTCCAGAATACAGCATGAAATTCCTTGGTGGAAGTTTGAATATTACATTCATCAGAAGAGGTCTCTATGGGTTATAAAAAAAAAAATTATTTCTTTCTGGATAAATCAAAATTATTATTCCTTTGAGATCAACTTTTGGAAAAGAAAAAGCCAAAACAACAAAACAAAACTGACAAAATGAAGTGGGGTTTTTGTTGTGGTTTTTTTTTTTAAGCATTTAAATCATTATACATTTGTGAAAATACAAGAAAATATCAGTACTGATTTTTAAAATTTATTTATTTGCTTATTTGTAAAGGTACAAAGCCATGTCCAAAGAGAGAGAATAGGAATTGTTCCAATGTCCTATGGTAACTTTCAATGACATTTTTGCTTCTTGAATGCTGGGTAGATTTCCAGGTTCCTTTAGGGAACCCTCATTACGGTCATGTTCAGAGCAAGGAAAATTTCAAGTATAAAAGGCTGTAGAAACTAAGTTCTTTCCCTTAAAATAGAGACAGTTTGAAGCATATGTGCACTGAGTATTTTTAATTTTAATTATAGTTCATCTAAAACCATTTCCCAGTTCACTCAAAAGGTTCTAAAAAAGATGCCAACTACTCTGATTTTCACTGAGTAGTGAAAGGATCTTAGATCCTTTATCACATTAAAACAAGGGATGCTTTCAGTGAAGTGCAAAAATGGAAAAAGTTTACTCAATTTTTCTGTTTCTAGTCTTTCTTCAACATCTGGAAAAAATGAAACCTGTTAACATAATTTCATTTTTATATTCACTGTGTGTGATGAATCCTTGATCAGTACAGTAGTATAGATACAGGAATATGGAACTGCATTTCTCTCTCTTCTGTTAACTAAAATCTTCTACAAGTCTTGATTTCAAATTATAATAATTATAGCAATGCATAGAGTACGTGTTTGAAAGTTAAAGTAGGAATTCAGTATGGCTCTGATTTTCATGGACTCTTTTGTCCACAAAACATATATTTCCAGTACCCTTTGAAGATTTAGCCACCCTCATATAAAATTGCTACTTTCTCTATGGGCATAATAATATTTGTATGTTTGAAAAAAAAATGGAAAAAGTGTACAAAAGAGACACTTTTGCTAGTGTCCATGGTTTACATAATGTCCTCAACTAGAATTTAAACTATTTGATTTCTTATATACCCTTATGAAGGCCTTAAGAGGAAATCCTAGATTTTAAAAAGTAATAAAGGAAGGATGATTGCATTTGGCAGATATGCTGCAAGGAAACTGTTATTTCTAATGGAAATCCCTCAATACATATATATAATATATTGCTCAGAATAAATGTTTTCAGGGGGATTTCTTTCTAGAGATTTCTGAAACAGTGTGAATGAAAGGAAAAAAAAAATCAATTATTTTTAAAATGTGAGTAGAGTAGACATCTGTACATCCTGGGTCTTAATATATGGATCCAGAAATAGGCATTAAATGGATTCAGTAACTTCTTGAGGACTAGAAGATACATATATATATATATACACACACACATATATGTATTAAAATATAACATAATATTATAAGCCTCCAGTGCAACCAAAACCTGATCTCTGTGATATACAGTGCACTCAACTTCTGTGGGAACTGGAGAGCCATTCAAAGCAGCTTAATGCATAGCTGCTGGCAAACCCAGAGAGATTAACAATTTGATTCATAAAAAGCTGTTCTCTGCTAGTTAAGTGGATTTTTCACACAGAATATAATTTTATGGGGGAGTGGATTTGGACAGTTCTTTATAAACTGCTTCTTTTGTGAGAAACGTCATGATTCCAATTCACTGCAAAGCCCATGGTACAAAAAAGCCAAAGCTGAAACCAGATCTATGGGATCTCCAGTGCATTTTTGCAACTTCTACCACCCATCAAGTGGCCAGGTTAATTGCTGGATTAGAGTGATAGACCAACCAAGAAGGTCTGGTTTCGATCTGAGTGTTCTTTACAAGAGTGTGAGATCTCTCCTCCATTTCATCCAGGAGGCTTCGAAAGGAAAATATGAATTAATGTTCTTATTTTTTCTGGAAACTTTCAGCATAGTCTTTCAGCATTGCTTGTTTTGTAATGAAGAGCTTCACAAGGAATGCAGCTGAGATGAGGTGAGGTCTCACAAATAGCCTGTACTGCTGGTACCTCCATGTCCTTCCCAAATACAACCTTCAGGGGAAGGGGCATCAGGGAAATAGGTGTTAAGAGCTACCAATGCTTTCTGAAATCTTGGTCACTAAGGTTATGGTGAGAAATTGCTTCTGGATATCTGACTTTCCTGGGTTGCTAAAGAACCTCAGATTTTACTATTTGATGCAAGTTGTTATCCCTAATATGACTTCAAAGAAATTATCCTTGTTTTCTATATAAAATACAAGTTTAATTCAATTTCTTGTGACACGTTAATGAATAATAAAGGAAAAAATGCAGCCAACATTTTACACATGAATATTGTTATGTTAACAGATAGAATAATGTGTGTGCCATGCATTTCATTTATGTACAAATATGAACTTTTCCTACACTTAAAGAAGAAAGCAGTACCCTCCTCTAGTAAGCTCTCTTCTCTTCTTCCACTCTCCAAGGTATAAAAATCTTCCATGCTTCTCATTACTGAAATGAAATTGCTAGTTTCATCTCTAAAATATTTAAAATTTAATCTCTTTTGTAGCTTTCATTCTTTATAAATAATGTTTTCAAAATTGCTTTTATTCCATGGAAAACCTATCTTCAATTTTCAAACGCCTCATTGACTTGGTGAACCACAAACCTTTAATTCTGTGAATCCAACTTCTGAAAATGGAAAGCGGATGGATTGAAAATGCTTAAACTCTTGATGATTTCCAGAGGGAAAGAGGTTTTCTGATATCTTTTAAAAGCAGGTTGTGTATTTTGTTTGGACAAGGAAAAAAAAAATCCTTTTCCTCCCTGTTGTCTAAAGTATATTAGGGCTCACATATGCCTCGATGCACCTGACATGGGCCTTCTCTGGAGGTTGGATGCAGGACTAAATGGAGCATTTCTTTCTTCTGGCTCAGCATATCTTTGTAATAGGATCTATCAGAAGGGAAAAGGTGCAATATTCACTTAAAATTTAAAGGAAAATGAGTAGCAGAAGGAGGGAAATCTGAGAGAGAGAGACACAGTGAACTGTGTAATGGGATGGCTGAGATGAAATACAGCGGGAAACTATTCCTCATATTTTATTGAGTAAATCTTGTTTATCTTACCTGTACCTTGAAGGACAACCCATGATTCTCCTTGTCCAGAGTATGTAGCAAATATATGGCTGATAAGCCTTCAGTTATTGTAAAAAATTGAATGACTACAATTTCTTTCTGAGTTGCTTCATATTCCACAGTGCAGCATGTATGTGGTGGTACAAATACATACATGGCTCTGAAGAGAAAACCTGAAGTGATCCCAATGAAGCTTCTGTGTAAAATAATATTTTATTACATTTGGCTTCTGTTATTAGGAAAGGATCACAACTTAGGTTAGCACTATTTCAAAACCATTTTAATATAATGAATGTTTTTTTGTAAAATAAAATACCACTGGTATTTTTTGTTGAAAATATTCAACTGGAAAGGATGTTATTGAGTTACTAATGTAAGAATAACTAATTCAGTCTAAAAGGGTGGAATCAATACAGTACTGCCAATGAGAATAGGAGGTAAAGAAATCTTCATGAAGTTATGTTCTTTCTGCTTCTTTATAGTGTTTTTTATTGTTATTAAGTACTGTGAGTAAGACTCTAGTAGGATGACTAATAAGAAAAATGCCAGATTTAGAATACATTTACAAAAAATGGGTTCTTTATCTCGCTAGAAAAAGAACTTACTGCTTCAAAACACTTGTGATAGGTAGCTCTGAAGTTGCCCTTGTGTTTTGAGAAGGCAAACTTGTTTTATTGTTAGGAAACTCATCTGTATGGGTACCACAGAGTAACTTTGATGCTACTTATTGTAGCAGTTAAATCACAAATCTGGCAGCATCCATATTTCCCAGGTCTATTTAAAAAAAAAAAATTAAATGAAAAGTAATGTTTGGATATCCATGTCTGTTTTTTTATATATAGTGGGTTAATACTTACATGCCTAAGCACTTGTTTTGTTTTGTTTTCTTTTTTAAATTTCTGTGAAGAATTTATCTTTTTTTAGTTACTTCAAAGATATCTAGTAAACTCTTTTAAGCACTACCAGTGTAGCATCCCCATGGTGTGACAGGCATCCTGGAACACTAACTTCAGAACTCAAGTGGCCTCAGATGCTGCCTTCCCACTGCCATCTGGTACCACCAGCCAGCCACAGCCATTTTTCCAACCCCTCTGTCACAAATGCACCATCATTCACTAACGTTGCTTCTGAATATAGCATCAAAAATGCACAGACCCAAAACTATTTCAGAGACCTACACACAAATGTGTATCCTTTATGCCCTTGGAGTTGCAATCAGACTTTTGCACTTAAAAATGAAGAATCCTCTCCAAGCAATATGTATGCATTGAGAGTTGGGTTACTTATTACATACCACAAAAAATATATATGCAAAACCAGGTTGAGCTCTTTAACGGAGTAGATTGTTTGCTTGGTGAAGCAGCTGAAGGAATTCAGTTATTCATGTTATAGTTGCACTTCTGAGCAACTTTTTCTTTCTTTTTTTTTTTCTTGGCAGACGTACAGCAAATAGCCATTGACTGGATCACTGGGAATTGGTACTTTGTGGATCACATCAGTGATAGGATATTTGCCTGCAACCAGAACGGGTCCCTGTGCATAACCCTCATCGAGCTGGATCTGAGTAACCCTAAGGCCATAGCTCTTGATCCAACGTCAGGGTAAGGTTTTTTTATCTGCTTTAGGATTTATTTTATATGGTGTGTGCTTGTCTGCTTGTTTTTCTGTTAATTGTTTCAAACTCGAGTGTGTGGAAAAGGAAATGTTGAGGTTTTATTTCTATTGTATCCCCTCACTCGCATAAATATTGGAAATGGCTTTTAACAACTTTAATTACATTAAAATGTTGAAAACTTTTTACCCTCCTTTAGAAGGTCAGCTACAATGGTAAAATCAGATTGTACTTGCTTTTTTTCTTCCATAGATACATTCAGCATCACTTGGGAATAAAGCCTTGCTTAAAATACAGGGTACTAAAGGGCTTTAATTCTCTAATGGCCAGCAGCTGGGAAAAGTTTGCAAGCAAAACATGAAGTAAAACCATAACTAAAAGGCACAGAAATAGAATCAAGTTAATTTAAAAACTAAATTTTGGTGTTGAATTTAGACCACAGATTTCATCTTGGTTTTATTAGTTTGTAAGTAGTTTAGACTGAAAGGCTTATGGAATATGTCCTAAACTGCCATAAGTCCCTTCTCAAGAAATACAAAAATATTTACTGTAGAACAGCTTGTCATCCATCTGTGGACTTTTGTCACTATTTAAAGCCCGATTGAGTATTAAAATGCATTATCCCAATGACTTCAATGCTGACAAGAACAGCTTGGATGTAAAGTTGACAAAGAAGTTTTATAAGGGAATATAGCTGTATTTCTGTCTGCAGCAGATGGTAAGCTTGACTTGATCTGACTGCAGAGCTGGTTTAAAAGAAAACTAAAAATTCATGTATAAATTGATTTTGTGCGAGTTGGGGTCCGAAAGAACTTGAAGCTTTCAGGTTTCCAGCATCAGCCTTTTCCTGTGTGTTTGCTTCCATTTCCTTGGCTGGATTTGCTGAAGGAATCCAAAGTTTGTCATTAGCTGATCTGATCTGTCAGGGCTGTAAGAGTTACAGCCAACACTTGGGCTCTGGGAGGAGGGGTGGAAGAGAAAAAGAGAGATAGTTTTTTTTGGTTTTTGTTATCTGGTAGCTACAAACCATTCTTATCCAGATAGTTTCCTTTTCCAGTGCCATCCTCAAGAGGAACAGTGGCCGTTTGAGTGTCAGTGCTGCCTGTAGGAAGGACCAGAGGTGGTTATGATGTTTCACTGTGTGATTCTAATACAGCAATACCAATTTAATTCATGATGTAAACACTGGGTAGAAAATTTTTATCAGAAAGCATGTTTTGCATTTCAGCACTCATTTATTTACTGCTTTTATTGGCAGTTTTAATAATTTTCTGACATATGGTGTTTTGTTAATTGGATACATTGCATACATAATATAGATTTTCATTCTTAAGCCCCTATATATATATATATAAGTTCTGCTTGTTTGTGACTGGGTTTTGGTACAGAATGCAGATAATCAAAAGGCTTTCTGGCTACTTAAAAATGTTTTGTTCCTTTTTATTTTTATTTTCTGCTTTTGCTGTACTCTTTTGTACAGACAGTAGTTGAGAAATATTTCTATGTCAACATTTTAACATTGCATTGCTGTATAGGTAACTTAGAATTCTGATTTTGCTTAAAGAATCAGAAAAACATCCATTAAAAACCATATTGCAAGTTGAGAACTGAACGAGTTACATAAAAGTGTGTGTGCAGTAACTTCTTAGGGCAGTTATGTTTATATACTGCAAGCATATGATTATAAATCACTTTTTAAAAATTATTTTTAAAATTTATTTAAATATGAAACCTAAGGTGTTCTGGGAGGTTTATATCCTGTAACAGTTACATGTTAAGTATTGAATCTAATCACCTTATGAGGTGTTTGCTCCTGTGCCATGCATTGGGATCACAGGATGTTTATTGGCCCCAGTGCTGTTCACAAGCTGAAGGAACACTTGCACAACAGAGAAGCACTTTTTCTATGCTCAGGAATTCAGAGCTTCATCACAAGCCTTTATTTCTCTGATAAACTTGCAGGTCAAGCCCTGCTGTTCTTACATGTTCACATGTACATTTAGTTGTTACATGAACCAGAAATTCTGCACTTCTGGGTAGAACAACCAAAGCACTGGTGGGAAATATCTTAATTCCAAATGGTTACCCTTGCTGGACTCAAGAATGTATTTTGAGTGTGATTAATTCTACATCTCTGTGCCTGTGAGTTTTGTTAGATATTTAGTGGTGATGGGTTTATGTATTATTATATCAGCTTACAATGGAACTGGAGCTGCTGAGTTTAGTTTGTATCATAGAGTGAATGGAAGAACTTGTGTTATCCTTCAAAGACTGAACTTTTAAAGTGAGTGAAGAAAGATTCTGCTATTCAAAAAAGCCTCTTGAAGAAGTAGGCTTGATAAACTTCCAGTATGAACATGTTACTTTGGTTTAGGATTTCAGCACTTTTATCAATCCAAAATTTTTTTGTTTATTCCAGACTGTACCTAATAGAAGCCCAGCTAAAAAAATCAAATCCCCCTCTCCCCAAAACTGAACATATATTTTACCTAGTTAGAAGGTTTGGGCACAGTATCTGTGTTGAACTTGTGTCTAGGAGGTCATTACCAGAGGGAGCACTTGTGTCTCTGCTGGTCACTGTGAGTGCTTCAGCATCCAGGTGTGTCAGGGAAGCATAGATGGAAGGAAAAGCTAGAACAAGGCTAGTAGAATAAAAAAAGTGGCAATAAGAAGCTGAGTAGGAGAATAAATAGTAATGTATCATCTATCAAATGCTTTTGAAATGACATGATTGGCTCCTTATGTCTGCATGTCATAATTCTGATACATATTAATCTGGGACATCCTCAGTGGTCAAGAAACAGAAGCTGTTGCTTTTACTGGTCCTTGAAGCTGGTGTAAGATTGGTGATGGTTCTGCAGAGTGTCTGATGAAAAAATGGTGAGCTGAGTTAGGGGGATTTTATCTCAAGCTGTGGTCTTCAGTGTAGGTCTGCTGTACTGGTGGGGATTGACTTTTTGAAGGATTTCATCTGCTTGGGCAATCAGCTTGTATATTCATGAATCTTTGATCACCATACCTTGGTGATAGGGAAGAGAACACATTTAAAGCTCACAAGAGAGCAGATCAGATTCAGGTTCTCTGCCAGCTCTGCCACGAACCAGCTGAATGCCTATAAACAAAGCATTTGATTTTTTTATGTCTCTGCATCCTCTTGTAGTTAATAGTTAATAGTGAATAAAATGGATGTTGCTAAAGTTCTCTGATAATTGGGTGCATTCAGGAATCTGAGGAATTAAGATTGTAGAATGCACTGCTAACTGGGTGCATCTACATATTTATACTGTAAATATGTGTCCTTACTTACTACCAGCATTCAAAGTAAATGCCTTTTTGCCTTCCTCTGCACCACAGGGGCAACAGAGAGTGTGTAGCAACAAAAGAAAAAAGGATCAGCGTGGTTACAAAAGAAAAAAGGATCAGAGTAGGGACCTGCTGCAGTTCCCTCCCAATGGGAGCACTTGAAATCAGTCCTGATCTTATTGCTTAGACATCTACTATACATATAAATATATATATGTATATCAGAGTTACTGACTTTTTCCTCTAATTCCTCTGGGAATGCCAGAAATGGGGAAAGGAAGGAGGAGCAGGTAGGGCTCTTGGCCCAGGGCTGCTTTATTCCAGTAATGTGTGACTTATAATGACGGCTCTGACACTGGGATGCTGATCATAATTTTCTACTGTATTTCCCAGGCTTATGGATAAAAGATGAATTTTAAGGAGCGCGTTTGAAGTGCAGAGGGTATTGAGCTAGCAGCCACTTGGAAAACTTTTCCAAACAGAATGAGATGTATAGAGAAAGGGTAAGGAGGGTGGGGTGATGAAGAGGATGAGCAGAGCAAAGCAGGAATGGGGGAGGATGTGTGGAGCAGAGCGTAGAGAATATCCAGGAGTGAGGAACTGGGTTAGATGCCTCCTACCTGAACCACTAGGAAGGCAAAGCTGGAGGGGCAGAGGAGGAGGAGGGAGACAAATTAAAGCCTGAAGTGATAGAACTGGGGGCTTATAACTGGCCTTTAAGAGTTGTGTTAGCAGCAAATGGGGAGAAAAGACAGCTAACAAGATTTGTGAAAGGAGCAACCTCACATTTTAATACTACACCAGTGTGTGTCATGTAAATATTTGAATAAATCTTTTAATCGGCTTTTCCTTCTGCTAAGTTGTAGATATAAAAAAAGAAACCCAAACAACAAACCACAAGCTCTGCTTATTTCTTTCACACAACATTTGTAAACGCATACAGAAAGAGATTGTGATATGATGATGTTACAACAACTATTAATGTGCTTTGGTGTTATCTACCATATCTTGGTAATGTTAATAAGTTAGAGGGGAAAAAAAGACAGAAAACAAGTGCACAACAGCAGCAAAAAATGTGTGCTTGTGCGTTTTATGTCTGTAGCAGCAATCGGTTGATACCTTTCTGATTCACACAGGTGAACAAGGGAAGTATTAATTGCTCAAGTTTTCTTCGAGAAAAAAAAAAATCCCAAGAAAGAGTTGTTTCTGCCTTTTTTCTTTTCACTTGTAAATCTATTCCGCTTCTGCCATAATTCTGGTAGCCATAAGAAACTGGGGGTTGGTCACGGGAACTCTGTTACCATCCAAAGTGAATAGCTGCTGTTGCTTATGATGATCCTCCTGAAATATTTGGGTTTATTGGCCAGGCTGAAATGCAACATCAGGTTTACTGAGCAGGTCACACTGAAAAGCCAAGCTTTTACACATTGTGGAATCAAAAGTGAGACAGGAGACAGGCCCTGAGGGATGGCAAAGCCATGCCAGAGGATGGAGAACAACCTATATCAGGTCAAAGGGATTTGGGTTTTCTTTTCTTTTTTTATCTCTCCCTTTAAAGATATGAACAGAATGAGTTTGGGGCTGAGAATTTAACTTGTTTGGCAGCATGGGAAGCCCTGTGAGCCAGTAAGAGCTGTCCTACGTGGTAGGATCTTAAATAAAAGCTAAAACAAACTCCTGCATGGGTTGGAATCCTGTGTAACAAAACCTGTAAAAGCCAGAATAGACTAAGTCAGCTGATGAGGAGGTGGAGAGAGACCTTTCTAAAACAACTTCACTGAATTTTTCTTCTTCTCTGTACTTATATCTTAAAAAAAAAAACCCAAAACAAACCAACCAAATGGTCAAGTCACTATTTTTAGACACTATCAATAGTGTTTGCATTTACCTTTGTTTGCCTTAAGGTTGATACGGAGTCAATGCATGGGTAACAAAACACACCCACTGAGTAAAGCTAGGGCCTGCCTTTATTTTAATCCCTTATTTCTTGGGGGTTTTGTGGGTTTTATTTTTGGTTGGGGTTTTTTGTGTATGTGTCTTTTTCTTTTTTTCTCCTCACCATTAGAAATGCTGAGATTTCAAGTGAGAAAGAATTGTGGGGTTTCCCTATGTCCTGTCTGGGGGGTTACTGGATCCTGGATGGCCTTTTGCCTCTCTTAGAGAGAAGCTTCAGACCCCAAGGGGTTTCCTGGGTAGGCAGGGAGAAAAGAAAAAGTCTTCAGCCTGACCTGGCAGAATGCCCTGCATGTGCAATAGATGGCAATTGGATTTTGAGTGATCTCTCAGACAAGGAAAAGGGAGAGAAAGGCAAAGAATTTGTTATCAATGAGGACATCAAGTTTATAACAGGGGAGGAAGAGTTGAAATTCAAAAAGCAGGGGAGGTCAAACCAGTGTATATTTTTCTTTATTTGCTTCACTGTTATTTAGGCAGAGGAGTCTTTCAAGATAAAAATAAAACATCTACACTTATTGTCCACTGCCTTTTTTAATTCTCTTTTTTTCTACGCTCATGTCTCTGAGCTCTTGCAGCAGCCTTGGGAGGAGGTCTCTGAGTCTTAAAACTTTTTCTTTTTTTTTTTTCCCTCTGAGATTTGTCACCATTTTCTGATGATCAAAGAAGAATGTTATAATCATTAAAGTTCACCTTTAAACAGCAAAATCATTAGTATTTTAATAACATGCTTTTATTAAAAGAGCTCAGTTCCTTTTCTTGTCACAAAGCATTTTCAAAGAGCTTTGAGATACGTATAAGACACACTAAATTCCAGAGCTTCAAAGGTGATCTGAAAAAGAATCCTCTTCGTACAACAAAACAAACAAAAAACCCCCTCACAACAAAACCACAAATTTTTATAATAACTAATGAGAATATTGAACTTTTCATTAAGAATTCAGATTTTGATGCTCATCCTCATCCTCCCCAACCTCTTTCAGCCTGTGAACAGTTTGGAATGCTATAACATTCCCTTAAAAGAGAGAAGATATTTACTCAGACAAAAAAAAAAAAAAAAAAAAGAAATTAAAAAAAAAGAAACTTTTATGCTTGTGTTTTCTTTCATCTTTCAGCTCAGCTGCATGCTAACCATTGAGGAAAAATGGTTTTTTCTGAGCTCAGGTTTTCAGACAACTGCTTCCACTTCTGTTTTATTCAGTGTTTCCAGATTAATTGTTGGTATCTAAGCTGAGGCATAAATCTCTGTCACCTTTACATTTCCCCTTGGACCCAATCTCCTTTGAAACTCCCTTTTTTCCTGCAGCAGTCCAGATCTGCTCACTGGGAGACTTAGCTGCTGCTCCTAAGCACAAAGCAGAGAAGGGTAACTCCAGCTGCTCATCACATCAGCTGAGCTGGCAGAAAATAAAAGAAATCTTGGTGGGGTTTTTTCCATTAAAAAAAAAAAAGAATTCTGAACTTAGAAATATATGAACTGAAGTAATCAAAGTATCATGGTACATAACTGCAGGAAAAGGGAACTCCTTCCTTAGCAACATCAGGTTATGGAGTTATATCAATGACTGCAAGGAATTCAAGAAAATAAAAATAGAATAGGCTTGAACACATTTGGTACATGCATGTTTTTAGGTAATTCTGTGAGTGCGTGTGCTATTATTCATATATTTTTATTAACCAAATAGTACTGAAATGACTGATAACCACACTTAATGTGCAATATTTTTATATATTTGAAGATGTATTGTACTGAGTACCTAAAGAAAACAAAAAGGAACTAAAAGCAGTGATAATCTGTGAGTGATAAAGCTTTTATTTTTTTTTTTCACAAGTGATCATAAAACTTTGAGAAAGAGCTGGTAAACGGCACTGGCAGTGATATTAAAATCCCTTACTGATGTTTTGAGTGCTGTTATTATCTAATTATTTAATATTATGCTGAGAATAAAAAGCTAACCAGCTTTGTACTGATGAAACATCCATTGCAACATGAGCCTAAGTAAGCTTTTTTCTTTTGTAAAATGTGACCTATAATGGATTTCTTAGCTATGTTATTATTAATAGGAAGAATACTTGAGTAGGATAGATAATTATGGAAATAATCAAGTGGAAATATGATGCTCCAATAGATGAGTGTTTTAAAAAACACCAGTGAAATCACAAGATAGCTGTAGTTTTAAAACTGCAAAATAAAAACAAAAAAGAAATAATAAAGTAAGAAAATAAAGAAGAAGAAATAAGGAAAATAAAGAAGAAATAAAAAATAAGAAAAAATAAAATAGCTTGCAAGTCAGTAAAAGGTTTTTCTGACTTTACCAAAAGTTGCCTTGCATCTCATTGGCCCAGGGGACCCTTTATACAGCATTACCCCTCTCTCCTTTTGCTCTTCTCCTGAACCCACCTGAAGAACTCCTCTGTCATCTCACCAGAGTCTCTTAATTACCCAAATCTGCTTTTTATAGGGAGTCCCTGGTACTTTTTGACCCTTTAAACCATCTCAACAAACCAAGCTGAACACATGAACAGGAACAGGATTAATAAAACTTCTTGAGCTGGGCTGCTTGGGGCAATTCACAGCTGATGCAACACATGTCCTCTGTCATTTGTTTGAAGCTGTCTCTGTAATTAGTTACTCTTATCCCTGTCCTTCAGTCCACAGCTAATTAAGCTGCTGATCAAAATGCTCATCTTTTACTTAAAGTACTGTGAATCTATGAATTAGAATTTGTTTTTTGTGAAGATGGGAAATGGGGATGTTATTCTGCTCAGTATGGAAGTCATGAAGTTGTTTTCTTTTTTTTCTTTTAATAACTGAAATGTCCAGGCAAAAGCTACATGATTTAACTCTCCCTATCTATTATTTTCTTCAAGAAGAATGCAATTAAGCCAGAGAGAATTGAGGCCACCTTGTTTCTGAATGAGAATATTAATGGGAGTTTAAGGCCCTAAAATACATGTACATTATATTCATGTCCATCTGAATTCTCCTTTTTTATTTTATTACCTGATTGTCTTATTTCTAGCCAGCTTCTGTAAGGTCATTTATGTTGAATATGTTGAATATGTGTTCTGATGTGGATTAGAGCACTGCATGAGTGAAAGCACAGGAAAATGTATTTTAAAAAACACTGGTTAAGATTAATATCTTTTTAACTTGTACTTACACTATGGTGCATGTGTGTTTGTATATGTATTTCAGAGAAGTGAAGTTTTGGGTTTTTTTCTGTAAAATGAGCAAAATTAAGTGATTCCAAAAAAGATCATGTTTAGCATGTGTCTTGTATAATGTTATAAAATTCCCCAAATCTTTTTCTTCTAGTGATGACCAGACATTTCTTGGGTTGCTTTTACTACAGTCATTATATTGTATCAGTGCAAAACTGTGTAAAGCACAGGTTTAGAGGCTGTCATGCTATTTTCTCCCTGTGAATATGCAGGGTTTAGGGTATAAAAACATTGAGATTTCTTTTGCATTAGCCTGAACTACCCAAACTCACAAAAATCATTAAACCCATTCAATAAATCATCAGCAGAATCATGGCATCATCCTGATAAAAAAACTGCTGTTCACTTGGGGCTGCTTACACACAGTTAGCTTTTCATACTGCCTTTTTTTTTTTTCATAAGCTTTTCATACTGCTTTTCCAAATCTTTTGCCCCTGAGGTTTCCTGTGTGCCAGTGCCCTCATTGCTGTGCTCAGGGGTGTGAATGTGTCTTGCTAAAGCTCATCTGAAATGTCACCCCTTTTGGTGAAGGTACAGAAAAACTGGGGAAGATCTGGAGACAATAGTGAGATATAAAAGATATTAAAAAAACCCCAACATAGCCTGTGTAAAACTTGCAAGAACAGTATTAATTTAACCTAGAAAAGAGAAGGTTGAGAAAATCCGTAACACTTTTAATAGGTTTAATAGAAAGATGATTTACTATTCTCCTTGCTAAGGAAAGGACAGGGGAAAATCATTTTAATTAACAGAAACTTTGATAGATACAGGGGAACATTACAAGGTTGAGGAGATGTTAGCAAATGGCTCATGTAAGAGTTGTAACCTCTGTCAGTAGAAAAGGTACAGGACTATGTCTGCCTGGCAGGGATATTCCTGATGTGGGTTACACTTCCTCAGGATGGGAGGCTCTAAATGTGTACATAAATTTGTAATGTCAAAGAATGGTATTCTAGAAAAAGAAATGTCAATAAATTTATTTACTAGCATGGCTGTGTGGCAGGTGAAACATTACCAAAGTAGGGATGGGCTTTGTTTCCCCACCTGAAAGTATTGCAGAGTTTTTAATGGGTTAAAAATTTAATTTTAGGTTTTTTTTTTTTTTTTTTTCTTTTCATTTTGTTTTAGAGGTGGTAGAATTTACTGCAAGTAAAGATGAAAACTAGTAATAAGTTAAAAAAAAAAATGTGCAATGAAACATCTGCAAAAGCTCTTGTCCCCAGGCTGCATCTTTGCCTTTTGAGAACAGCCTTGATTTTAAAAGAGACTGGGATTGAACTGGAAGTTTAAAAGTCTCGTTTAGTTTTGAATCCTTAAAGCAGCATGAACACCTTTCTCCTGTGTTGTTGGGAAGGCTGATTGCTGAGGCCTTACGGCTCAGGAAGCAGTAAGTTGGGAATACCCAGCTGCTTGAATGCGGGATGGAAAAAGAATCACTTTCTGCTTTACCAGGTTGAAAATTATAGCAAAAGAGCTGAGAATGGGGCAGCACTTCCTTTCTTTTGTTTTCAAAATCATTCTGCTCTATGGCTGAAAACTTTTTCTTTAGTTGAAGCTGTCTCATTACCAGCTAGCTTGAGCTAGTTAAAGGCTTTTCAGAGATAACAACACACAAACACAAGCACACACAAACTCCTCCAAGCCTGCAGTTGGCCTCAGGCTCAGTGTTTCTAAGCAGCAAAATTTATGAGTTTGGACAGTGGCCAGATTGGCACTTGAAAAGATGTTTACCTTGAATCAGTGGGCAATTTGCTTGTTGAAGATGCAAACTTTTAGCACAGAGAGGTCTAGAAGGCTGCCATCAAGGAAAAAAAAAAAGTGTTCTCATTGCTTCTGCTTGATTTGCATCTTTTCTATTCATTAGGATGTGACAGCAAATCTCCAGCCCCTAAACCAAAATACGCTGGGATTTATATTCAACAGATTTGAAATGGGAACATGATATTAATAGTAGGATATTTGAAACTCATGGCCTTTTTTACCTGCTGGAAAACAACCACTTCCAATCTTACAGCTTTGTAAGGTTTACAAATGTACACCGTGGCTTACAGCCTTCTCCAGGCACAGAGATTGCAGAGCATCAATTCTCAGCTGAATTTACCTGGCAGAGGGAAAAGAGGGGGTACTTTGTGCTGGCATGGCTCATTTGTCTGAGCATGAGGAGTGGAGGATAAGCAAACTGCTTTTTCCAACATGGATTGCACTGGCTTCAACAGAAAATCAGAACTCTTCACCAAAATATTTAAATTGGAACAAAAATTGGTTTGACTACACCAAGCCAAGCTCTTGTTTGTATTCTTGAGTGTTTAACATGGTTTGCTGATGTGAAAACCTTACATCTTCTGAAAGTTCAAGGATACTTTTGTTTGGTTGGTTTTGTATATATCAGGCTCCCTATTCAATTGCTGATTTATTTGTCAAGCAGACAGTTTTCTCAATGCAGCAACATTTTAGTATAACGTAAAACTTTAGTATGTTCAGCTCACATTTCAAAAATTGATCTCTATTCTAACATTTTCAAAAGGGAAATCTTAATATTGGCACTTAAACTCATGTTTAAACATTCACTATACTGGCAGCTGTATTCTGAAAGATTTTGATGCTTCCAGGTGGTACCCAATTCAGGTGAAAGCTGAGACAGTTCAGAGTTGGGTAAATTCAGCCTCTTGTAGAGTGTGTGTGTGTCTGATGTACACATAACATACACATGCACAGACCTTCCCTTCTCTTACCACATCTGGCTTGCACATTGAAGCCCACAGGCTTAGTGAAGCTTTCCTCATTTGCTGTCTCCATTTGGTAGGTAGGACATAGATGAGGCAGGGTTAATATCAAGAATAAATATTTTTTTCTTGGGGAAGAAAACTGAAGTTTACTTAGGATTTTCTTCAAGGTGTTAGGAAGGGATTACTGTCTTTTGCTGGTGAATTATTTTAGCCAAAATGTTCTACAAGCCACTGTGACTGATTTATTTCATATTTTATGAGTAGCCAGCATGAGCCACCTGTATCCTTGGTATGCAGAAATTTTGACTTTGCTCAGCTGTCTGTAATTTGGAATGATGATTTAAAAAATAATGTCTCAGTGTCAAAGGCAAAATCGGGCTGTGCAACATCAGGCATGACACATTTAGGTTGAGCAGTAATAAACAGTTGGTAGGTTGGAAATTCTGGGCCTAAGTTCTCTTGGAGCTCCCTTCATTTACACTTTGTAAAGAATTCATTACTATCTGGGAAGCAGTAGGAGATAGTGAATTTCAAATGTTAGCAGCAGTCCTCAAGGAGACCTATCTGACAGTCATGTAGTGTTCAGAGAAGGAAATCCATGGATCTGTTTGCTCCTTGCCTCTTACCACTTAAGGTTATTGCCTTTAATTATGCTGCGAAAATATTGAACAATATTTTATTTCCCTCCCCCTGTAGTGACTTTTCGGATACACCAGGGCAAGTAACAGACCTTCTTTTGATCCAGAATAAGAAAACTCACTTCTTTTTTTCCTCATCATTTTTTTTAATCACTCAAACATTTTTCCTCATTGGCAGCACCTTCCTCATCCAAACTTCTGATGAGTTGGTGGCTTCCCTTTCTATACTCTCCATTTGGTCTCCATTTTCCTAGGAAACTAAGGGAAGTAGGAAAGTTTGTTTGCAGTTTGTGTTGCCACACTCTAAACCAGACCTGTGGAGGAACACAAGCTAACCAAAAACCAGTTTGAAAACAGTGCTTGAACATGGTCACAGCAGGAAAGGACTTGGCAAAACAGAGCTGCCAAGGATGTGGCAGAGAAGAGGCAATGGACTCAGGAAGGAGTAAGACCAAGTCAAGCTGTGTATCTGCAGCAAAGACTGACAGTACAAGGAGCTCTGTGTTTGCTTTGAGATCCTCCCACCCCTGTGATCCTTATCTGGAGACCCAGTGCTGACCCAGGAGTTGCCCATCTTGTACCTTTGTAAATGATCCACTAAGCAATAAAGGGGTAAAGAGGGGATTTTGCACAGGGTGAGCCTCTGGCTTGGTTCAGCTTGTATTGAAATCAAAGTCAACGCACAGCTTTTCTTATGCATCCCTACTCTGTTACATCCTAGTTTAGTTGGAGCAATATGTCTTAATTTTCTTCTTCATATTGCTTCTCATCCATTATGCTTGGTGCTGTTTCTCAAAGCAAGGTGGATTCCATTGCTCATTGTCCATAATTCGGACAGAAAGTTTCCTTTTCCTGGCAAAACTTCAGAAAATTATTTCTACAATCTTTTCTCTTCAATTTTTTAAAATTAGCATTGGAGGGTACAGAGAGGCCAGAGCATGGGGAGTGCAAAGTCCTCCCTTTGTCATTGCCTTTGTGTTCCATTGCTTGCAGGAGCCCAAAGTTGGCAGTGGTTGCCCATCAGCATGTGAGCTGCCATTTGACCCTCCTATGAAAAGGAAAAAAGTAAACACATGCAGGATAATATTGGTTTTGATAAGAGTACAGATGCTGAGAAATACAATGGAAAAGCTTTTTGAGAAGAGATTTATTACTGTGCATATCCACACACAATACTTACTGGATAAGGGTATTTCTGTCTTTCATCTAATGTACTCCATAGAGATGTGGCTGATTTTATCTGTTTCACTGTTGCCAGTTAGTATCAGGAAATATTGACTAAATTCTGGTAATAGTTTTCAGAAACATTAGCTTCAGAAATATTTCCATTTAGTCTGCAGCTCATTAATCAAGTCGATGTTCATCTGTCCATAGAAACTATAAAGTTCTGCAATGAACATCTAATTGTAATTAACATCATTGACCAGTTACAAGGCTTGAGCAGGAACAGATCCACGAGTGAGTGCTCTGAGCTTGCTGACAGCACAAGTCACACCAGATGGGGCCCCTGGTGCCTCCTGTGCCTCAGAGCACTTTCTCTGCTATCTCAGATGGTGCCTTGGCTTGCTCTGAGATCATTATTGCAAAATGTTTTGATTTTTTTTATTTTTTTCATTGTCCAAAGACCAGCTAGCTGTATCACCTTGAAGGCAGCAGCTCCAACAGATGAAGGCAGAGGTGATGCTGCCTCTGAAGTGCTTTATTATAAAGTTGTGCTTGCGTTCTAGGATAGCCAGAATACAACTGAAAATGCCAACAACAAACTGACTGGGTACTCACAGACAAAGCTCCAGTCATCCCTCACAATGTACTTGCTCAAAAGTACGACCTTTTTCTTCGTTTCATTGTCAAATTATGCACATTCATTAACATTGCTTGAAGTATGGAGTGAATACACATTGTGGTATTCAGTTTAAGACATTTTTAGCCCTAACAGACTAATTAATAATAGTGTTTCAAGACAGTGTAGAACCTGACTTACAGGTCTTCTCAGGGGTTTAAGTACCAAAGCTGTCTTCAGCTGGTCTGATGGGACTACAAATATGTCTTGTAGACATAGGGCTGTGTTGTGGCTGCCTGAATTTACACTTATATCACACCCCAATAAAAATACGAGTTTTGCTCCGTTTTTGCAGCAATAGACCTGACCTCTTGCAAAGTAGAGCTCTGAATTCCCCCAACTTCAGTTACCCTTAGCACAAACCAAGTCAAACTGGGATTTCAATAAGCTGAGAATCTTTCTCATTAGAGAAATGCAGCACTGATGTCTATATTGGCATTTTTTCATACTGTCCAACATCAGCCAGTTACAAACAGCAAACAAACAAGTTTGGGCATTTGCATTCAAGTAAATGTATGGATAAAGGGGACATCCTGCTGACTTGTAATGCACAATAATCCACAGAAAGCAAAAGAGAGTAACAGCTGCAGTCAAAATCTCCAGAAAATTCTGCTATCACCTGCTGCAACCAATTGCAAACATTGAGGACAGAATGTTCCTGGATTTCAATGTTCTGAGTCACACAACTAAACAAATACAGTAAGAATTATCTCTAATGTATGAAATGACACACATTATCCTGCAGAAAGTTTGAGTATCCTACAGAGAAAGATTGGAATCCCAGGCAGAAATACCAACTTGCTTGCTTATACATACATCTGTGCAGCTGTTCAACATCTGTCCCCTGAGGGTACTGTTATAAACATATGACAAACAGCATGTAAATATCTGGTAATTTATATGCACAGAAACATAGGTGGTGGAACAAATCTGAAGTCAAGTTACTAGAGGTGAGCCACAGATACCTGATAGCATAAAACTCCAAAAATTGCTCCAAAAACATAAATGAGGAGCAATCCCAAGTGTATTCTGAGTTAGTGCCTGTTCTGTGGGGTTTGTATTCATTCCACTGGCTTTCAACCAGCAATCTGCAGAAGTTTTTTGGTTGCATCTAAGTGTTCCTAAAAGTTGAGTGAGAAAAGCAATTTTTTTACTTAGACTTCTGCACCATAAGTAGGTGAGATTTTGTTAGACATCTGCCTTAGAGATCCAATTTTCCACTGGGAGAGAAAAAAATTGCACCTACAAATAAAACCCTCAAGGTATTAATACTAGTATCCTCCATGGTAACACCTCTCCACACAATTCCTTTTTTTATTAGATATAATTTTAATAATTCCAAGGCCTAGAATAGCATACAGTTTGATAATAGTTTCTGTAACTTCTTCCTATTTATCATTCACACATTTAAATGCACCTTAACTGCTCAACTGAATAAATACAATGCAAATTACCACTCTAATATATTAAATGCCAACTACTATCTTGACAGGAGCCAAATAAGCTATCTAGTTCTGTTTTGGCTCACTTCCATATTCACACATACTGGGGCTTAATGACAGGCACTTCATAATGTTATTTCTTTGCAGAACTTCTTCCAGGGGAAAAGAGACTGTAATAAAGGTGTGAAGTTCACAATTAGAGGGTCTCCTCTGTGATCAAGTTTAAATATACGGTTTTCTGTGCCTCTAGACCATTGCTTCTTCAGTTTTGAATCATCACTTTGGAAAGCTCCAATTCTTTTCTCTCATCATGCATTGTGTTAAAGAAAGAAAGGACAATTTAGTGCTTAAAATTATTATGGGCAGGTGTGGAAAAGACAATATGAAATGCCAGGTTATAGACAGCGTAGTAAATTAATCTGAAATCAGACAAGTGAATACAAGTGAAAATGCAAGAGGAAAAGATTGGGTGAGATGAGACAAAAGTGAGAAGGATGTGGGGAACCCTATTTAGAGAAGCAAATGAGAAAAGTCAAGGGAAAGGAACAAAGTGAAGAATGCTTCAGGATAAAGACTAATACTAGGGCATTGCAGATGGAGCTGACATGGGGAGGTATTGGAAAAAAAGAAAAGATGTGGTACCACACACTGATAAAAATTCATGCAATTCTTGGGTTGTTCCCAGGGTACAGGTTTAAGTTTGATTTCCAGTTTTTGAGAGGAGTTGGCAGCAGTTCAAGCCCAGTTCAAGCTGGGGAGGATCCTGCTCTGGGGATGGTCATCCAGCCACCTCCCAGGGTGTGCAATTTCATTTCTCTGTGCTTTCTTTACTTGGATTTGACTTGTTATCAGTAAAGTACCACTGTAAAAAACAGATAATGAAGTCATACAGCTCTCTTAGAATAAAAAAAACGTGACAGTTAGTAATAACAAGGGGCACCTGGGCTGTATTTTCTCCTCAGCGTGTGATGGGTTTGAGAGCTCATATTAACAGTTTGCTGTGGATGAGAAAAGTAATTTAGCCATTTCCTATCTGCTGGAAGAGAATACATCAAATAGGAAAGCTATGACAATAGCTTTCATATGTTGATGAAGTTGTAAGTCCCATTGTAATGTTATGCAAGCAATTGAGCGCAGTTATAGAATATGCATGTGTTAAATAAAGCCTGGTATCATTTTCAGTCTCCCAAGCAGCAAAAAGCAGCTCTGATCCTATGTAAACAACATGTTTATTCTGTGCCTTCCTAAAGATTGTCACGCAGTCTGTGTTCCTAAACACATATCTTATCTGAATATGCAAAGGGAAATGGAGGGAATGTGTTTCTCTGGTGGGAAAATATCTTCTCCAGTGCTGGGACACAAATCTCCATTTGTTAATCATTGCATTTCAATTTAAGTTGCCTACTGGTGTTTGGGTAAAGAGAAAATTAGAGCAATGAAAGGGCCACTTCATATAAAATAGAATTTTAAAAAAATGTTGAAGTTTCAATTTTCCCTTACCCTTGGATGGGACCCAAATCTTTCTGGACAAGACAAATCTGAGTTTTTCCTATCTAGTGTCCTGCTGCTATTTTATTTTGCTGTTGTGATACTGCAGAGAGAGAGAGCTCCTTGACTGCCATTTGACATCCATGGGTGTATGATTGGAAGGTTAAGCCTCTGCAGTATGGATTTCTACCTATGGTCAGAAAACCTCAAGATGAAGATTGCAGAGACTTCCTTTTCTAAGCAGAGCTCTTATGGGTTTTGGAGATGATCCTGTATTTCACTATTAAGAGCAATGACTGTCACTGTGGGTGCCAAATGTCTGGGGAAAGAGGTTTCAATTTAGGCTGGGAAGGACTGGGAAGAAAAGAAAGTACACATAAGACATCTCACTCACTACTTCTTTGCAACCAAAATGTATAAAATGAGAGCTGCTCAACCATCTTTTATAACAATAAAATGCTTTACCTGACTCCTGGAACTGGTACCATCATGGAACAGATTTTTTTTTCTGGGAAGCTGGGAGCAAGGTGAAGCCAGCCAGGGTGAATTATGGAAGAGAAGGAACGGTAAAAAAGCTCTTAGAGTGCTCAGCATCCCCTTTAGCCTGGGTTGTCCAGGCACTTAGTGCAGCTCTAATGGCATTATGTATACATCACTGAGCTCCATCTGATAGTCCCCATATTTTGTTTACCTCTCTGTGACAGTAAATAGTATAATTTTAAACCCAGAACAGTCAAGTCCAATCTATTGAAGTGCTAAACAGAGCAGTGCTGTGGATGGCAGAGCTAAGCCTCAGGTTCCAGGGATATTGATGGCCCCTATTTTCTATTTCCTCCATTTCCCTAATCTAATTGTCAGGCAAACTATCCTTCAAATTTCAGATTCTCTGTAGGATTAGGTGTTCTTGAAAGCTATTTGGACAGGAATGATGCTAGAAAAACAGGGAAAAATGAAAAATAGTTAAAATGCTAAAGTTTTCTCTGTGAGATGGCTCTTATTAACCATCCTGATTTCCTGCAGACACATATTTTATCTTCTCTCTGGCTGCAAAATCTAATCTCCTGACTAGGAAGTCTCATGGAACTTTAGACATCCATGCATAACCTTATTACTTCCTTCATCTATAGGAAAATCTAGATTTACATAAACTTGGTAATAAGCTGGATAATATCCTGTGGAGGAGAACCCTGTGTTGCTGCTGGGTTAGGACATGGCTTTGAAGGTTGTTCCTATTCTGGTTTATGTGATTTGTTTCCTCTTATTTTCTGTTTCTAACCCCATTCTCCCAAAGCAAAGGTCTGGTTGCAGTGCTGTTTGCACCAGGGATGTTTTGCAGTGCAGTTGTCAGGTCATCAGCTGACCATGTCCTGGCCTCTGTAGGTGGAATTCTGTACATGTACCATTTGTATCTGCATTTATGGTACAGTTTAAAGAAAAAAAAAAATCATAAACAGGATTTATTACAAGATTGAAGTCTTCTTTAATTGTATTTTAAATTATAAGATTGGTGACATTTACCTTTCATTGTGTCATTTTATTTTTCATTTTCTCCTTCAAGCCAATATTCCCCAAAGTCAGTTCTACTTAGAAACGTTTAATCACATAAAAACAATTATTCTTCATCAGTGGATTTATAGCTAAAGTCATGATAGATTAAGGGAAAAAAAAATTTGAACAGCTTTGTGACATAAATGATGAAATACTCCTAATCATTATACACACTTTCAAATTCATTGTGTGTTTAAAATACACTGAATTTATCTATGTGCAACATGAGTTCTTTTCACGAATATGGAATTACTCTATATTGAATGTCAAACTCAAAATCTCAAAACCAAACTGAAAGAATTGAGCCTTTTATCTCCCAAATAGAGACAGCTGAGACTTCTTAACCTTTCTGACTTCCAGTCAAGGGGCAGTGCTTTAAAACAGGGAGGTGAGGACTTGACTCAGGAAGAGAATCTTGTTAAGGGATGGAGTTGGTGTGAATGACTGGATGGGAGAGTTGGAAAGAGGCAGGAATTCAGAGTAAGCTACAAATAGAGAGGGGTCTCTTTTTACCCTGGGAGTAGATATAGAGAAGGAATATATAAAGGAACCTCATGAATTTGAAAAGAAGCCTCAAGTTGGTGCAATCTGGTCTTCAAGTTAAACTTGCAAGTGCTGGATGTTCCTAGTATAACTGAATATTATATCCAGTGATGTAAAAACTGATTGGTGGGAGAACTCCCGAAGAGTTTGGGCATCTTTCTGGATTTTTGAGTGTGTGTCCTTGAAACCTGAACTCTGAATCTGGCATGTACAAAGCAACTGGATCTCAGCAGCAATGGATGCAAGGATCTGTGAGTATAGGTTCATTCAGCTGCAAAATCTCAGTCCCGTGAAGTAACCCCTCTGCACAGAAACATGTCATGGGGAAACTGAAATCTTAAGAACAGATGTGCACTGTGTTGATAAAATTAAGCATCTTGGCTCCAGCAGCTGCTGTCATCCCTGTGCAGTATTGCCTGTGGTAGGGACCTCAAGCTTTTACCAAACAAGCAGAGAAGCTCTTTCCAAAACTGATTTGTTATCGGGTTTTGTAGCTGTGTGTTCAGGAGAGGGTAGAACTGAGCACTTAGTTTGCATTTATAAATTTTTGGTGCTATGTCCTCTTCTGTAGCACATAAATTAATTTTGCATGAACAAAATTTTACAATGTTGAGGTTTTACACTTAGTAGGTTTATAAGTTATTTTGCATCAATGCAGGGCTTGGGAAATTAACCAAATATTTACTATACCTAGAAAACAAGGTAATGTGAATACATCTCTGTCACTTGATGATGTATTTAAGCTCTAGGCATGCTGCCTGATAGGTGTTTGGTAAAGACCCAGCTACATGGGTCTTTAACAGATGGGTAAGGCACAGACATAGGAGCTACAAAACCCTGAGTTTTTTCCTGTTTTAATACTTGTCAATTGTGTGAGCTCAGTGCTCTATGCCTCAGCCACACAACCTCTAAAAATAGTTTTGCTCAGTGCTTTGAGAAGGATGAAAATTAATGAGGATTTGTTATGAATGACTGATTAGTGACAGTATTTTTATTAGGAAAATTGAAAAGAAGCTTAATAAATATCATCCTTTTCAGCCCTTTTACCCTATGATTTTTCTTAGCTTTCTCGGATCACTGATTTCATTATGGGACATTAGAGGATGCATTCTAAAAACAACTGCTAATAAAACACGTGTATTCTGCTCTTATTGCTTCCATTTCTGTACTTCAAACAAAATGCATTCCCATTCCATCTGAAACAAAGACTAATTAATATCTTGCTAGCATCCAGTGATCTGTTGTGAACACTGAGTAGCTTTATGTCCAATTATTTTTTTTTCTATAAATAACTGGTGTTTTCATAAGTATGTGA
This sequence comes from Heliangelus exortis, assembly GCF_036169615.1. NCBI lineage: Eukaryota > Metazoa > Chordata > Aves > Apodiformes > Trochilidae > Heliangelus > Heliangelus exortis. The sequence goes on from NC_092427.1 coordinate 5,072,484, forward strand.
TGGTGTGTGCAGCTTAAAAAATACAAATTCATTGGTTTGAAACAGCTTATCTGCTCCTGAAAATGAGAATGGCTGGATATCCTTGATGATCAGGGAAACATCAGATATTTTGATGTTTTAGTGCTTCAAGAGTAGAGCTGCTGGGGAAAGCTTTTTCTCCCTTGCAAAAGATTTTGTGTTCTGTAGTGAGGTGAACCTGGGACCTTTTAAGTTTACCAGGAGAGAGGAAAGGGATGGCCACAGGAATTCCTCATTTCATGTTTGGGTCTTGCAGGTTCAGGTTTCTCTAGTCCTCCAATAGACCAGACAAGTGTTTAGCCACCAGGTATTCTCTCTCTATAGCTTTTCATCAATATTTTCCATCAGAGCAGAGATGAGAAATATTTTTTGGCTTCTTCTGCATGCTCTTACTGCTCTTGTTCTGTGTGTAATTAGTATCAGAAAGCACAAAAGCTTCAAAGGGAATTTTTGGGACAGGTTTTGTGATATTGAAATAGATAGAGGCAGATCTGAAAAACCCATCTTGCCAGCAACAGATTTTTAACCTATCCTGTGGGCTGTCTGTTACACTATGCTGCCCTTTAACAGAAAACTTCATGTGATGCCAAAATTACTCCTTAACAAAACATTCAACAAAAAATCCTAATTAAGGTGTATTGTAACTAATAATTTTCCTGCCCTCTGCTATGTACACTTTGCTTTGGTTTAATTTTTCCTTATCTTTTGAACTGTCCTTTAGATTTTACAACTGTAATGTAGATAGTAAGATGAATGCCACTTTTCCAAGACACATTTGATAGCATGATGCTGAGATGGTAATTTATTACCTGTTAATAGCTGCTCATGTTCCAGCCTGGATGCTGAGTGGCAGAGTTTAAAGAGGCATGTTTTGAACACAGCCTGACATAGTTAATTGAGTTCAGCACATATCACAGCCTCATTTACTAGTTTAATTAAAATCAAAACAAAGGAAAAAAAAAAACAAAAAACCCCAAACTAACAGCAAGGGTACAGTTTTGAACTGTGATTGCATGATGCTTGAACCTTAGCTCCAAGTGCTTCTCTCTCCTTTAGTTGCTCTGCAGGGACTTGAGGTTCATAACTTGTGTTGTGAATTCTATCTTGGATCTGGCTTCCCAGGGGAGAATCCTGCCTTTCAGAGGTGTTTAGGCATGGGGAGAAAGTAATCAGGATTTTCAAAGGCATCTGCACATCTAATTGCCAAGGGTTTATCCTTTCTATTGCCATGGGATTAAGTGGGATCTGCTGTGCTGCCATCTCTGCACTTGGTGCTGAACACAGGAGCACCTTTAGGGAATATGACATAGTATTTTTATCACTCTTCTTTTTTTTTTTTTTTTTTTTTTTTTGTACTAAAGAGTGGAAAGACCAGGAACACTTCATAAGGCTGGAAAGGAAATCTCTGTTGTTCTGCAGCAGGCAGTGTCTTGCATGTCCCAACCCAGGCTCTCTTCCCCCTGAGTGGTTTCAGTGGCGCTGGGGATTGCAGGGTTGGTCACTGAGTTTATTTCAGAGCACAACAATTATGTTGAAACATAAAGTGTGGGGGGAAAAGCTTTAAGTTAATCTGTGCTCCCTTCACCTCAGTCTGATTAGAGTAAATTAGCTGCAATTACAATTAAAATGCAAAGTAGGTACCAGTTTTCTGATGGCAAATAGAATAATGTATAAATCTAGCAAAAATAGTCGTGAAATATATCTGTTAATTATGCTTGTAGACTATAGACTTAATTTGGTAAAGCAAGCAAACAAATAATCAGCTCTCTGCCCCCCTCCAAAATACACAAGGCTGTGGATTTTAATTCATTACTTATGTTCACAACTCACTAATTCAAATAAAAGCAAAATTTCAGACGTCTTTCAGATCATCCAAATTTGAGATATGCCATGCAATCAAGAGAACAGCTTCCAGAAGATCTCAAATCATATTCATTAATTATGAATTCTTCCAGTTTCTTGAGTAAAATTTAGAAGACCAAGAGTAAGGTTTGTAATCCTTAGGAAAGATGAGAGCATGAATTTAGAAATTGCCTATGAATACTCTGTGAGTAAAAGCCATGAATTTCCTTTGATACTTTAAAATCATTATATGTATTTATTAACATCATAAGTTGTATAATTTTGGTTGAGAATATTTTACCAAAATATATCTTGCAGCAACTCTTAACACTATATGTCAAGACTATTTAAAATGGGCTATTTCAAGACTATTTAAAAGTAGAGGTGCAGCCTCTTCTAAATAATTCATTGAAAGAGTCACAGATGGTTTTGAATGGGAGGTAGGAAGGGCCACAAAAAGATGTAAGGCAGGTTAATATCTATTTGTCATGAGCAGTAATAATTTCTTAGCTGGGAAACTATTCCTAGAATACAATTTGATTGTCCAAATGTGATTTGTTCAACATCTATGAATTCCAACAAAAATATTTTTAAAAAACAAAATTAGGCTGACTGTCAGATTCTACACCTGTGGTTTCTAGATATTGAATCTTAATCAGTATTGTACTAAGAAAAATCAGATTTTATTTTCGTCTGGAGGGAAAATTGCTTTTTAGCTGATTAACTGAGTGTATGAAATATGTATGTATTAATATATGAATATATATGAATATATACATGCATGATAAGAAATGTTTTATGTGTTTCCTATAAAATTATAAGAGTTCTGCAGAACTAGAAGCCTTTATAATTTCCAATAGTAAAGTAGACACCATAGCTTAATATCTACAAATACCTGAGTGAAACCTGAATATTCTGATCCTTGTCTACCAAATCATACCCATAACATGTGAGAAGTGGTACCCTCCATATGTCCCATTCATGTAAGGGGTCTCTAGGGATTGAGCCTTGCCTAGGGTCACTTCTATTAGAATATACTTCATCTAACTAATATTAATATGCCAGTTTTCTGAGTATGGGACTCAACAGATTGATTAAAGGTCAATTGATCTCCATGGAAAATTATCAGGAAAGAGAAGAATGTAAGCTGTTGAAAGCCAAGTATGTGAGACTATAGAATCTCAGGAAAAAAATATTTTTTATGATCACTGCTACAGGCCATGAAGTTGTTCTTAATGAGAAAAAAATGCAGCTTTCAGATGTGAGGTGTATTTAGCCATTGCCATGAATTTCAGAGTATCAAAAAGCTTCCAGATGAAAAAATTACATCTTAAAAATAAGCTCTTATCACAGCTTGGCTGAACAAAAGAGAAGCAACAACACTGCAAATCCCAAGCAGCTGCATGAAGTGCTGAGATATGCCTGAAGTTCATGATCATATGATAGTGTCAATGGAACAGAAAAAGATGTAGAAATGTGCTTATATTCCTCCATGGATGTACTGCAAGTGCTCGTTCTCCTGTGCAAGAGGCACAAACATGACCTGGAGGAAATGAGGGGCTGGTTGGTTGGCCCATGGGGTGTGGCTGCAACAAGCAGTGATTTCCAGTTCTGGTGATGTCACTTGGAACCCCTTTGGCCCATTCCTGCCTCTGTGTTTGAGCTCCTATTTATCCTGCCTATCTCTCTGTACAAAACTGGAGAACGGGATGACTCTGTGTGTAAAATTCCTTAACACAAAATATTTTATTTCGTATCACATCTCTTGCCATACATTATCAGAGTAACAGTAATCCTGCCCTTCCATTTGTGCCTGAGTACACCTTGTGTGATACCCACCACAACTGAAACCTCTTTGAGCTACAAAATACTCAGATTCCATTGATGGACTGTTACATTTCTACAAAAACTGCTGATTATTAGATACCACCACATACAGAAGCTTTTTTGTCCTTGGGTTCTTCATCGCATTCAGTAAAACTTTGGGGAAAAGTTGGTGAAAACATTTGCTGACTAGAGCAGCATACTTGGCTGGGTTTGGATAGCTGTTTTTTTTGATAATTATTATTTGTATGACTTCTCTGCCACAGTGGGAATGTAACAAGTAAAGCCACAGATCCTCAACAGCCTCTTAGATATGGGAACCTTTAGAAGTCAAAATTGAAACCCATGATTATTTGTTTGTTTCCAATCACCATTCATTGGCTTCACAGACTGTGTATATACACCAGTCAGTTTTCTAGCTGTTTCATATTAGTTCCAGTGATTAGGCACTAATTATTAGTACTATTATGAATAAGTCTGCCTTCCTATTAGGACTGGCTTCTGCAAATTAAAGGTTATGAGATCAAGAATCAAGTAACAACAGTGAAAACACTGGAGTCTTCTCTGTGGTGGAACACAACCAATTTTGTTGTTACTAAACCAGACCTGAGTTCTTTTTCATAACTCCTTAAGAAGATACATCATGGAGATGTAAACAGTCTTTGATCTCAGGAGAAATAAAATAATGCAAATAGAATTCTTCCTGTCTAATTTCAAATATTGTGATTTGGTACACGTGGTGCTGATAATTCATTGTCTATGAACTTTGTTTCAGACCAGACTTTAGGTTTTTTTGGTTCTGTTGGGGGGATTGAATTTTTATTTATTTATTCATTTCATTTAATTTTTGAGTGCAAGTTTAGGGACAAAAGGTCTGGTTTAGTTGGCAGTTGATGGGGAAGCAGAACTGCCTATCTTTCTTTACTTGCTGTGGCAAGTGGCAAGGTGAGAGATGGCATCAAACAATTTAGTTATTACTGGCATTAAATAATGCTCCAGCTAGGAGTCTGTACTGAGAATCTGGGTTTGCAGACCTGCAGAAAGATGCACTGCTAACCAGCAGTGTCCCAGTAAAACGCTCCAGCAGAAGATACTTGAGCAGAAACCCAGGATGCTGGGCAAGTCATGATACTCGAATTCATTACCTTGCAAAAACCATTGAAGAAATGAGAATTCTAATCATGAACATGGCATTGTTGGATGGGAGCCTTGGTTTTATTTCTTTTTGAACAGCTGTTAGAGTTTGAGTAGATTTTTTTTTTCTTGCTGAGCCCCAAGTGCCTCCTCATTGCTGTTCACAGCTGGAATTATCAATTACATTGGAGTAATTCCCTAACCTGCAAAGTTTACTACTTTATGCTAGAGGAAAGCTGTGTGGTGAAATGAAGTTCAGCTCTGTCTGCTGCTGTCAAATGCAGGCTGGCTATTTTCTTTTCTGCAATGTGCTAAGTAGCCAAATACGTGATTTAAACTAGCTGAAGGATTCAGTGTCTTGGCAGAGTTTCCATGTGTAGACCCAAAAGGAAATGTATTTGCTTCACTTCAGACTATGTGAAATTAATAGCAGGTGTGAAGATTGCTTTAAAATATATTGTTTAAATTGTATATACATTTTTACAATAGAAATTGTGTAACTAACTTGACAAAAATACCACTTTCTGCTGCATAAATTATATCTGTATACAAAATTATCTTCATTGCTGTCTCTGATATAAAATTTAATGTTTTAAATCTAAGCCAAGAGCTGAGGACCCTCAGCACAGCATCCTTGGTGTGACTTGTTGTACCTGGAGCAGAAGGACAAGCTTGGATGGGAGCATGAATAAAACAAGCATGCAGTGGAAGCTCCCTTAGCAAACCTGTCAGCTTCCAGGGGTGTGTGATACTGTTGATTTTCAGAGTTAGAAATGTCATTGCATTTAATAGACACTGACATATTCTTCTGTGAGTTTGTTGGGCAGAAGAAATCCCCATCGTTGGCTGCTAATTGATCATGACTTTAAATCATCAGTTTTGAAAACTGAGGTCTGAAGCTTTGGGGATTTCAGTTGTGGACCTTTAAATAAAATCCTTGCCTTTCTTCAGGGCTGCCTGGGAAGGGGGAGCCCTGAGAGTCCTAAAGCTTGCAAACTGTGGATTTTTGGTTAATTTAATGTAATCTTATATAATTATGATTATTGTAGCATTTTCTGCATAAGATGGATAAGACAGGTTCTCAAATGCCAGCTATTTCTGACATTTAATCTGGTATAGGTCATAAAATACCAAAGCGGAAGAACTGTTATAATTTATTTTTCACTTTAATAATAAATTTAAATTAACATAGCAAAACCACTACCTTTTTCATTCTTCTTATATAGAAAAAGTTTGTATAAAAATCATAAATGTGAAGACAAGGCATTCTTAGTTTAAAGCAGATATCTGCGTTGTGATAGCTGCAGGGGACGTAGAAAACATGATTTTAAATCTCTGACAAACTGGGTGCATTTTTAATGTTTCATAGTGCCAATCCATATATTGTTTCTCAAACTGTGTAGCAAGAGCCTCTCTGTCAAATGCTTGGAGAGAAAAGCCACTGGAAAGTGGGATTGTGTTTGGAAATAATAGCCTCCTGTGCCTTCTAGTAGATTTTAAAAAGAAGTTACTGCTGGTGCTGTCCTGATTTGCTCCATGGCTGAACTAGGATCAAAGTTAAACCTATCAAACTCCCAATAAGTTTCCTCTTTGCCTGTGATTCCCCAGGCTGCAAGTCAGACACTTTCTGTGATCTTTTTTCCTTTTTTATTTTTTTTTTCCTTTTTTTTTTCTTTTTTTTTTTCTTTCCCCTTTCCCCAAGTACTGAACAATTAATTTTTTTTCCACCACAAAATAAAAAAAAAAAAAATTGGAAAAAAATAGTTATTTTTTTAAAAAAATCTCTTCACCTAAAGAAAAAGGTTGTTTAAGTGGAAGAAATAGTCTGACTGCATATAACAATATATTGTGAAAATTAAATAGCCTCAGGAAAAGTACTGTGTTTATTTTTCCTATGAAAGAGCCTCAGTACATCGTTAATTAAATTTTTGTAAGAACAAATTCTTTGGATATGCATATTCTACTGAAATTGAGTTAAAGTAAATATTAGAAGTGGTCAAATGGCACCATTTTGTTGTTCCAAAAAGCATTCCCAGCACAGTGTTACATTAAAAGCAGGTATCTCTAAATGCATTGAAGGATAATCTATGTCAGACCCTGAGTTTCCAATGAAAAGAATAATTTTAATTTTCTGTGGCAGAAGTTTTTCACTGCATCTTGTGTATCAGATAAAATATACAGCAGTTGCAATCTAATCCTGAGATATAATTACTTAGAGTAGTCCAAGAACTTTGCTCCCCAGCCCCAGAGTTACAGATTTCAGTGTCTTTAACTTTGCACAACTTTTGCACAACTTGGATGTAAGCACTCATTTTATAAATACATAGAAATTATTGTGTGAAACAGTTTTAGTCTTTTAGATATTATGTTTAAAAGACTTATTGGTACTGTTTGATTGTTATCTTAAAAGTCTGCTTGTGATAATGTTAAAAAAAAAAAAACCACAACAAAACATAACATGTACATTTTTAAAAAATGAATTTTTTCAGTGGATGAACAGAGGAATTTGATGCAACAGGTTTGTGACAAACTGGGAGTAGTCAAAGTTTCGTCATTCTTTGCTTCCAGACTCCATTTCCAGATTTCTGCATCGGATTTAAAGTTTAATCCATACCTTTTCAGATGACAATATTACAATAACTGGATAAATGGAATATTAATGTTCACGGCCTTTAATGCATCCATAAGTACATGTCTGCAGTGTGTCTTTTAATTGAAAAATATCAGTTATCAAAAGTTTAACTAGATTTATTAATATAAAATTTCACTCACTTCCTATAAGTTTATAGTTGGAGTGAATTTTCAAAATTCAGTAAGTATAATTTTGTCCATAAAAAAGGAGAAATACAGTGAAAATGCACTTTTGCTACACAAAATTACTTAAGATAATTACATGACTTTAATGAGAGGATATTAAATTGTATTTGGCAGAAAGAGTAAGTATAAATCTGATATTTGCTAAGGGATGCAGTTTTTCAGGAGCACGTTGAATATCTGTAATCTTATTGTAGATGGGGAGAAAACCCCTGATTTTATTATGATGAGAATGAATGCAAGACAAATTTTCTTTTCATTTTTATGAAAAAAAGGAAAACCTATTAATTGAATTTTTTTTTCAGGGTGTTTGTCTTTATTATATTCCAGGCATGCATTTGTTTTGCATGTACAGAAACTCCCACCTGTTCATAAGGGAAGCAAGAAAGAGTATGGGGTTGCTACACATTTACTCTGCTGTGAAGTAGCACAGCTTGTGAGAGAAAATTGAAGCTGTGAAAAGATATTATAGGGTGGAAAGTTATCTGTTCATCTTATTATCATGTTTTATTCCTGCTGCACTTGGAGAGGTAGATGGGTGCACTGAAGACCATTTGCACTTCCCTCCCTTGAGAGAAAGCTTATTTGGTTGGAAAAGAAGAGGACAAAACTTTTTAAAGGTCATTATGCCTTCATTTTCTGTATATTTGGTTGCTGTTCTTAAGATAAAAGAAAACAAAGGCTTTAATCCCCTCAAAAGGTGGAAAAGATTCAACTTGAAAAATTCTATGCAGGATTTTGGTTTGATGAGCAAAACCAATAGTAGGGCATAGTTGTAACACTATAGCAAATCACAGTCCTGAATTACTGTATTAATTCACTGTTTATTTCTCTGAAAACGTCTTTTTGTGTCTAAGGAAATTATACTGGGGTGGGGGGCCTGCTGGTGGCAAACCCAATTGGTTTTATACTGGGTTTGTTTCTATAGATGGGCAGTTTTAGGAAGAAAAAAAAAACAAAGACCCAAGGGAAGTAGTTGCAGGATTTTTCTCTCCTCCCCTGTGTTGTGCTGCTGTGTTCAGTAAGATAACAGATTATGACAATATTTAGCTACTTTGGCAGTGAACCAGACTTTCTCTTTTTTTCAATCCGTCCCCAAATTCACAGCTATTTACCCAGTTTGCGGGTCAGACCACCATCCTTGGTTCCTGCAAACAAGCAAACTTTTGTTTGAAGTGATTATTTCCGTGTAAAGAGAGAGATATTTCATTACAGATGTCCCCCCTAAGGCATCTGAGTTCAGCTTTTGGTGATTTTTCCCTCTGTTCTCTTGTGCAACAAGCAGTGATTGGAGCTCAGCTCTGTGGGATGAGGCTGAGTTTTCTAACTGGGTTTTGCTTTTATCTGCAGCTCTGTGCTGTTTCCTGCATGGCAGTAAATCTGCAGCTCTCTGTGAGAAGAAACCCTTATTATTTTACTCTTTTGCACTCATTGCTAGGATTCAAAACTGCTGGGAACATTTGGACTCTAAGTCCTCCTGTTGCAGAAATCACGGAGGAGCTTTCATAGAATTTCATTCCTCTGGAGCACAAAAGTCATCCAGCCAATATTTCCTTCCAAAACCAGTTTAAAAGGCTAAGACATGTTGCTGGAGAGCCTGCTGGTTTCTAATCCTCCCAAAATAACATTGATTTGCTGGGTGAAGTTATCCTCATGGTGATACATGATGTGTTTTGCTAGAAAGAAGGGAGTACTCAAATGTCCGGATCCTGAAGCTTTTGCCTTTCTGCCTTCAGGAAAAATTCTTTGCCTCAAACTTGGTGATTGCTTTAAATATAGTTGTGTTAGGAAGTAGCACTCTTTGTGTACCTAAGATTTGCCTGGTACACGAAGGCCCACAGCCTATTTACTACTAAAAATGGGCTAAATCTGAGTGTGGCAGATTGCTTTAGATGCAGATGGAAAAGAAAATTGCTGAACCTTGATTTCAACTTTAAAGCTAATAGGAGGAAAAATATTCTTGGACCATCCTATAAGGTGTACTATTATTAAGTTCATTAGCTTCCACTCTTCCATTTGCTCTTTTGCACAACACCATACTGTCAGATGTGTCATGGGATATCTACACCTCTGTCCTGTTTGGGCATTTTGGGATTGGTGGTGTTGTGCAAGAATATGATGTTCTTCCATAGATCCAAAGAAGGAGGTTTAAAACCCAGCCTGGGAATTAAAGGAACAATTAGAAGTGGGAAAAAGCTGGCTTGTTAGACAGGTAAAAGTTTAGCATCTGGTGGCTGAATAGGCAAGCTTCTGGACATAGTGACAAGTCTACCACTTTCCTATTACAAAGAGTAATGAGAGGCTGAGGACAGAAATAAAGGATAATAATAATAATAATAATAATAATGACACATGAATACAATCAACTGTGAAGCAATGTTGTACATATTAGGAAAAAAAATGAAAATTACATAATGAAATTTTGATACCTGAATGTCTTTATTGTGTTGTACAGTATTCGGCTTTCTAGGTGCATCAGAATTTCAGTTTTCAGTCATTTAAATGCCCAAATGTAGCTCTACAAAGAAAACTTATTTCTTTCTCATCTAATTAAATAGGTGGATGCTAAATGTGGTGACTGAAAGCTTGGAAAAGAGAGAACTTGCTGAGAAAAATCAGTGGTGCTAAGGAAGACAGGTAATGTGGGCAGGTGAACTAAGGCAGCAACTGTCTAGATCTGTGAAAAAGCTTCTGTGGAGGAGAGGTTGTCTTTGTCAGGAAAGGAGAACAAGTCTTTTGAGGCCCTCTTTTTGTGTTTTTGGGGCCTGATTATGAAGGCAAGATGAATTTGTGACCACTGGTATGAGGAGAGGGTCTGGGTAGTTCACTGCCACTTTTGTTTTGTGCCAGGGTTCTTCTCCTCTGGAATTAGTTTTATTTGGTAACATGAATTTATTGTTATTTGTAGGCAGGTGGGTTTGTCAGTTGAGGATGGTTTTACAGATTTATAGAGATTTTGTTGTGGAGGGTGTATTCCCTGTGTTTTCCTAGTTGAAATCAAAGTCTTGTTGGAACAACTCAAGCCATAACTTTTTAAGTTATGTTGGAGTGGGTTGGGTTTCATAGGCTGAACCCTGGGGACTCAGCAGAGGGAGGAGGATCGATGTAATAGCTGCTGATGGAATGACTGAAACTCAGCAGTGCAGTAGAGCTGTGAAAATAGCAAATGTCATCCAGTGATGGTTGAATCTCCAGCTGATGGCAGGGAAGTTACAGAGCCATGGGACTGACACCAGAGAACTCCTCTCTGGAACAACGCATCCCGTGCTGACCGTGCTTGTTCAATAACATGACCTAAAAATTGAAATAACTGCACAGAAAGGCAACATGAAATGGCTGTCTTGTGAGAGATGAGAAAGATTGACTCTTTGCTTATCTCTAGGTAGGGAGTGAAAAAAATTGCTGTCTAGAAATAGGGGGAAGGCAGGTGAAAAGAACTGTGAAAGACAACTAAGCGTGATGCAGAAATCAGTGGGTATAATTTAGCCTTCAAAATATCATCATTACTTATTAGATGTAGGTTTCTAACTGTTGGAACAACAAGAAAAACATTCTGGGAGAGCTTCTGCTTGGAAAATATTTTGGGAAAAACAAGAAAAAACCCTTGAATACTTTTATGAGTTTGAGAAGTCTGAAAGAAAAGAGTGGTATAGGATGCCTGCAAGAACCTGGACTTGGTAAGATGCCCCTTTTTACTCTTGGTTAAGAATGGGCAGAACACAGGAATTGGACATTTTTGAAGAGCTATGAGAATATTCAGAATTTCTATGCATGAAGAAGTCTGTAGTTCTCAAAAGATAATATGTCTTAATAAAATTAAATTCAGTGGCAGAATAATTACTGTTTTGTAGGACCATCAATTAGCCTCCTTGTTGGTAGTCACCTCCTTATGAAAACCCTCTGAGAACTGGTAAAAGATCTTCCCACCCTTTGCTGAAAACAGATAGGCAAGTCCAGCACCATCTGTCAGCAGGAAAATAATTCTTGAGCTGAAATAAATACTAACCCAATGTATCCTCCAACTCCTAAGGCAAAAGAAATAGTGTAATTGTGGGTCAGTTCATGTGTTATAAATGCAATTCTGATTTAAACCTCATTCTAAAACTCTGCATTAGACTTTAATTCAGAATTGCATTTCAAGATTACATGGTAAAGCATTTAATTTCCTTAATTTAATTTTCAGTATGCTTTGATCATACAGCAGCACTTAGGCAATTTCTTTCTTGCTCTGTTGTTTGCCTCTACATTAAAAGATAAAGTTTTAATATTGTCAGTCACCAGGAGAAGAGTAGTTTTAAAAGGAGAAATGTACCATTTACACAAAGCCCTGCTTAGCGTCCTTAGCACAAACAAATGACCACCAGTGCTCCAAAACTGGAGAAGCCTCTGAAATTAGATACTCTTTCCTGTGTCTGTTATTGAATTGATAATAAAATTATTTCTTGGATCTAAAACGAGAATATGGTTGTAAAAGTAAAGTAGTACAGAGAGTTACAGACTGTAGACTAGGGAACATGTAATGTTGTAACAACTTATTTTAAGTCTGTGCTGGCCTTATTATTTCTGATGAAATACATGTATATATAAGTATATACACACAGGTTTTTGGCTGGTTTTGTTCCAAATTAAACATTTGCTTAATAACTTTGTGCATCATCTGTAGCGTGCTCATTGTGATTTATCTGGACCTGAATGTTGAGTCTGTGTTTCTTAAAGTAAAGCTAGGATACAGAATTAAAATGAAGGACAAGACTGGAATTAAAAATTCTTTTGATAAATGGAAATCCCTGTCAGGAATGGAACTGTTCCTCAGGGATGTTATAGGTAAAGTTTGTTCTGCCTTATGGCCTGATGATGGACTACATGACCTTTCAAATTCTCCTCAAGCCTTATTTTATGATTCTGTGATCAATTCATTTTGACACTTGACAGCTGCTGGTAAATAATTCTACTGTCCTGAATACTCTCAGTGATTAATTTATGTATTTTGCACATGAAAAACTCTACTACATTTAAAATAATATTCTTTTTTGTTTGGAGATGGCAATAATAAAGGATATGGGTCTCACTTGGCTATTTAACAAAATATTCCCAGCCTAAAATGTACTATAATGTTGAATTTCTGTGGGAGTTTACAAGGCTATAAGTTATTATTATTCAGCATAAAGATATCTCCAGGTTTCTCTCCTGTTGCAACAATGCTATTCTCATTAATGGTAATAATTAGGAGATAATTCACTTTATTTGGAAAATGAAATCCTGAGATTAAAATCCTGGTTAACATTCAGTCTGGAATCAGATGATAGCATGTTAAAGTCATGGCAAGGTGCTCTTCAACTTGTAACTGTAATTTAGTCTCAGAAATATTCTGAAAATATTCTCAGGTTAATCAAAATTGATTTATGTGTATTAAACCCACTGAATGCTCATCAAGTATCAGGTTGGGAAATTGTAGTAGCAAATCCTTGGTAGTTTGCCTTTATTCTTGGGTGGAATGGCTCACTGGATTTTTGGAAACATTTTAAAGCCTGAACAGCCCTCCAAGGCTGGATACAAATGCACTACAGATATATTTTTGCAAACCTGGCAGTGTGGATCACTGTGTTTTGTTATACCTTACAGGTAATTAATTATTCCCCAAACTATGCAAGTGGTTTGTGGGTTTGCTATTCTGGTATTTGTAACTGTCTTGCCATTTTTTATAAATAATGGTTCAAAAGATACTTAAGATTGTAAGCTAGTATCTCTGCTTATAAATCCCATCCATTTCAAAAGCCAATTATTACCTGGTGTATCTGTTGTGTAAGAAAGTGGATTTCTGTGCATTTCATTTGAAAGAAAATTGTCTGCAATCATGAATTTGCTAGAAGATGTGGTGAGTTTTCTTGGTCATGACATGATGATCTATATGTGTTCTGGATGATGAACCCCCTGAAAAGATGAAGACCAAAACCACACTTTGCACAGAGCCATCAGGAGCTCTGCTTGCTGCTCACCCCCTTCAAAACTTACAACATCTTATTTTCTTTCAACAGAAAGCTTTTCTTTACAGACTATGGGAATGCTGCCAAGGTTGAGAGATGTGACATGGATGGAATGAACAGGACGTGGATAGTAGACTCTAAAGTTGAACAACCTACTGCTCTTGCACTAGACCTTGTCAATAAATACGTGTACTGGGTTGACATCTACCTGGATAGCGTGGAAGTTGTCGACTACCAAGGGAGAAAGAGGCACACAATAATTAAAGGCAGACAAGTAGGTATTAATTTGCCAATCAGTAAAATGTAATATCAATAAATGAATGTACATAATGCTTAAAGTTACAGAAATTTCAGCTGATTGTCTCTTTTAATCGGAATGTGTTAGAGGTTAAAAAAATCCACCTGTGTGCTTTGTTTCATTTGCACTCCAGTTTGTTTTGCAGCCTATGGACAAGCTGGAATCCAGTGCCTCATTAACAATGCACCATGTAAGTCCCTTCAGGAGGGAAAACATGGGGCAATGAAAAGATACTAGGGAATAAATTGTTAATGACAAGAAGATGTCCTTGCCGGTTCCAGGAGGAAAGACTCAGAAACAAGAATGGAAAAAAAAAATATCAGAATAGCGAATCTATTCCCCTGTTCAGACCAATTTGGATGCTTTTAAATCATATTTTAGTGATGGTAATAATGCTTTTTCCAGTTGATCCAGATGTTTGGCATCATAAATACCAATGCTGAGACTGTGTGAGTCTTTGAGCAGGAGCACATCAATCTGGGAATATTGCTTCAGCTTGAGGAGCTAGGTAGTAGGTGGCACGGAAAGGGAGAGTTCCCTGGCAGATGTGAGTGTTGGGACAATCGAGGGCAAATTAGGAAAGACCAAGCTGTTCCTGGTTGCTACTTGGGCTCCCAGAGCTGCCATGGGTACCATGTTTTCATCTACTGCTGTCTGAGGTTAAACAGAGTGTGTAAAAATTTGCAGACAGAATGCACATTTTACCTGCTCTGTTGTCATTCTTTGCTTGCTTCCAGGTGATCAATGTTTACAAAGAGACAGCTGCTTAGTGTACCTACCCTTTTAAAACAGGCAGAAAATATGACAAAAACCAGTCTAGATCACCTGGCTAAATAGCAAATGCCTTCCTGTTTTTTTTACTGAATCTCTCTGACTTCTCTGACTTCCAGTCTTTAGCCAATTCTGGAGTATTGGTACCTTTCCTTTTCTTCCTTTTCTTCCTTTTCTTCCTTTTCTTCCTTTTCTTCCTTTTCTTCCTTTTCTTCCTTTTCTTCCTTTTCTTCCTTTTCTTCCTTTTCTTCCTTTTCTTCCTTTTCTTCCTTTTCTTCCTTTTCTTCCTTTTCTTCCTTTTCTTCCTTTTCTTCCTTTTCTTCCTTTTCTTCCTTTCCTTCCTTTTCTTCCTTTTCTTCCTTTCCTTCCTTTTCTTCCTTGTCCTTCCTTGTCCTTCCTTTTTGGAACAGATACTTTAAAAAAAAAAAAGGAATACCATATCCAAAACCAATTCAAGTTCCTTTAGTGGCTGTAACTGAGTTGTGCTGCTGTCACAGGAGAGGTGCTTGGTCTTTCTCATCTTTCTGATGCACAGATGCAAAAGAGGATTTTTTATCAATTCAGAGGGATTCTTTGTTCTATAAACTAGCTAAGGAGGGAGAGGGATGCCTTTTTCCATCACAGGTGAAGGATATTTTAAAATTTGGCCTTTGATTTGACCCCTGCTTTGGCAGGAGGGATGGACTCTGATCTCCAGAGGTCCCTTCCAACCCCTGCTATTCTATGATTCTATGAAAAACCAAAACATGTTGGTGTTTTTTCCTTTCAAATGAAAAAGTAGTGATTTCACCACATCCTCTGCCTGCATTTGCCAGAATTTAGAATTACTTTAGTTATTTCAAGTTACTCCTCATTAGTCCAAGGGAACAGCAGACCAGAAAATTATTCAATTATTCTCAAGAAATTTTAGGGATTGAAGTTTGTTGCGTAAGTACAAGCATATCAAAAGAGACACTTTTCCAAATGACACTTCCCAAATTGGTTTTGGTTAGAATGTCAAACACTTCCAATTTTTTTTTTTTTTTTCTATCTGGGAGGGTAATTTCTAAGGCTTGAAATATTTTATGCACAAGAGGGTTTTCTTGTCTGGGTTTTTCTGTAAGAGATGCACGTCTGAATTTGTAAGTAAATGAGCTAAGTAAATACTTTGTGGTGAACAATTTATTGATTTAAGTCATAAGAGATTCAGCCTCTGAATATCTGAACACCAGCCAACAAATTCTCTTTATTTGTTAAGCTTTTAATATTGCCAATGAGATATTTTTTATTTTCTCAATCTGTAAATCAGCACAACTGCTGGATTATGGAACACTACATGTTTGAGCTGTGACTGGCTAACTAATTTTTAATCAAATTTCCAAGACACATCACATTTTGGAATTTGCTTTTGAGAAACAAGCGGTACTGTCTGACCACAATCAGATTTAAAAAAAAACCAACATAAAAGGAACACAAGCATAGCTGAAGCTATTTCTTTATTTGTTTGTATATTTACTTAAGAAAATATTCACTGCATTTATCTTGAATTATTTGTCTTGTTTTGATCATAACAATAAAAAAGCCCAACCTATAAGCTGTTGTATGTTTATGATATTTATTAGCTAATGCTAGTTAATCTTATTTAATCATAGTTATTAATTAATATTAGTTAATGCTAATATAAGCTGTCAGGCTTAATGAAGTGTGCAGGAGATCTAATTTAAAAGGCAGAGACTTGGAAGTTCAGCAGATAAATTAAGTTGGATTGCTAAGATTTTCAGTTTTCTGCCTTTTTTGTACAAAGCTTTTCTAATTATGAATTTCAGACTACAAGAATGTACTTGTAGTGCATTTTTTTCATTATTTACAAATATTTATTGACATATTCAGAAATCCTTTTCTACTGTTTACCATGTATATTTCACAGTAAAGTTTTGTGGATATCCCAGAAAAATTCAGTGAAGATAATATTTTTTTTTTCTCTTTCTTTTCCAGATTAGGCATCTTCGTGGTCTGGCAGTATTTGAAAGCTATTTATATACAGTTAATTCAGACAACCACAGCATTTTACGAATAAACAGATACAATAGCAGCGATGTTCAATCTCTTGCTAGACATGACAATGCTAGAGAGATCCATGTGTACCAGAAAAGAACTCAAACAACAGGTAAGATCAACATTCCTCATTCTAGGAAACCTGAAACGAGATATTAGGTCCATTTGAGGTTAAAAAATTTCTTCCAGAAAGTGCAACAGGAGGTGCAGTGACTTTTTGTTGCTTCATGTGTCCAATTTCTGTGCATCTCTCAGGTCTTAACACAACTCTCTCCCAGAGCTTGGAGAACCCCCAAGGAGCCCTGCTCAGCAAACTTTCTGCCTCCATAAAATCAGTGCTTTCAGAAGTTAACATCTTCAAAAGAAAACCCCCATCCTATCTTAGAGGTTGCCAAAAAAGCCTGGAGATGTGGGCAGCTAACCTGAGATAAATTGCTGTTAAGTTTTCCTTGGTTTTTATAAAAACCATATTTACCTGTTGTGAAAAGAAATATTCATTTTTGTCTATACTGGAAAGCTTCCTACAATATCAGAATTTCTGCAAAAGTAGCAGTTTCTGAGGCCCATGGTCCTATATGACTCTAATCCTGGCTCTGATCACATGCTTTCTGTATCCAGAACAGAACTTTCTGTTAAGATAGCAAGGTCCAAAATGTTTACCCCCATACTTTGTGAGAATTTTTTGATGTGACTGATACAGCAATAAATCATCACACAACTGCTGGGACAGAAAAGCTAACTCATCAATTCTGGTGATCAGCATCAAAGTTATTAGACAGACTGACTGCTTTGAGAGAAGTTCCTCAAGTGGGAACAGACTCTAAATTGATGTAGATTGGGTGAAGTAATTTTTACCCTAGAGCTGAGGGCACTGATTTGTAGATGGCAGTGTCTGAAGGAGGCTGCAGAGTCCTTGCTCATGTACCCCTGAGGGACTCAGGTTGAGCAGAAGAGAGACATGAGCACAGTGGAAGCTTTTATTACATTCTGTGATTACTCTGTTCCCCTTGCCTCTTGTTCTTCGCTCTGCTACTTCTTTTCTTTGAATGGACGTGTGTGTTTCTTGTCAGGATTCACTGTAAAGGCTTCTTCACTTCGTAGAGTTTCTCTATGCATTTAACAATATTGGCCATTTGTTTACCTTTTTTAATTTTTTTTTTTTTTTTTTTTTTTTTTTTTTTTAATAAAGGAGCAAAACCTAGAAAGCTTGACCAAAATGAAAAAGAAGATAAAAACATTTTTGAACTAAAATACTGTTGGCCTAATGTAGTCCAGCTTAGGAAGTGTAGGATAGAAAGGTAGATTTTGTTTGCTCATTGTATTTACCTTAAAAAGTTTTAAAAAAATTTGTTTGATATGTTAGTAATCTCATTTGGAACTGTGCATTTGAAAATATGGAATCAACAAAAGGTGTTATTTTGATTGTTTAGCTGGATACATGTTCCAACTGTAAAAACGTGGAAAAACATTGCAAGGCTTGTTCTGTTCTTCTTGCTTCTGCACAGGTAGAAGGGAGTTTTCTGATGGAGTTCAATTAATATAAAGCTTCCTGTTCCCAAAAAACCCATCCAACCAATTAAATAAACCAAAGCAGCAAACAGCCAAGGGGAAAAGTGTCAGCTGCTCCAGGGCGTTGCTGCCTGGCAAACTTCATGTAGAAGCCTATTCAAAAAGGGCTGACTACATAAAGCAATGGGGATGGCTTGATAGGCACAGGATGGCCCTTTGGATTGCTTGCCCAGTTCAGGCATCACCTTAAAATAACACCTCCTGTCTCAGTTATTTGCTGGAGAAATATTTGTAGTGACACAAATTCCCTTTTTTCCTCCTGTCTAAACTTTCCACATGCTGATGTATATAATTACCTTGCTTTAAATGGATTTCAACCTTGCTGGTTTTTTTTTTATCCTGGCTTTAGTCAGAAGCCATGCGTGTGAGGTGGATCCATATGGGATGCCAGGGGGATGTTCACACATCTGTCTGCTCAGCAGCAACTACAAAGCACGGACCTGTCGCTGCAGGACTGGCTTCATCCTGGGGAGTGATGGCAGGTCATGCAAAAGTATGTTATTTAAATCAGTCACTGATATTTAAAAGTATATTTCTGCTTATCAATAGCAACACGGAACACCTGGGGCTGGTTTGGGATAAAATTGGTTGCCACATGTACCTGATGCTTTGTTCGTGTATTCCTTTCATTCCCTTAAAATGATTTGATTTGGCTTAGTTCATACAAGTGTCAAATCAAAGCTGGGATGCTGTTTAAAGTGTTCTAAAAATCATCAAAGGTTTTCAGTTCATCTCTCTTACTCTTTTTTTTTTATATACTATCATTCTCTCAGTGCATAGATACAGAAATGCTTTTAAATAGTTTATCACATCTAATTTGTACCCATGCAATCAACTTGTGTAACTCACATTCATTCCTGTGAATAAGTTGACCAAGTTTTTTGTTTGGTTGCTTTTTTGGTGTGTGAAAGCAAGTTTGATTTCTGTAACTATGGTAGTACCTAAAATTTTATAATATATACCTAATATTAGGAACAACATCTGTTGGTCACCTACAGCCAACAGGACAGTCCAGGAAGTTTTGGAAACACCTGTTTTTGTCTGGTTTTTTTCTGTCAAAATGCATTGAATTATTTCAGATGAAAAGCATGCAATTAGGTACTTTGAATGCTGGTAGATGGTTTTATTTGACCTCAGACCAACCTTCTATGATTTTCACTAACACTTTCTACAGAAAAAACCTTAAGAGGAATTTTAAGATGGATATTGATAGTACTAAGGGGATATTTATGAGTATCTTCAAGAAAAAAAAATCACATTACTAAGCTTCAGTTATTTGTAATCAACCCACTTGATTAAATTGTGCAGATCCTCAGGAATAGGATATATTGGTGTCTATGTATCTCAGTATGAAAAAAAAAAGCTTTTTTGTTGTATCCCTCTCCATTGGAAAGAAATATACTGTCATCTTTTGTCTTATTTGTTTCTGACAAAATTGCTGTTTTGTATTTACTGGAGTTTATGGTCCTGTTAAAGTTAATGATTACTTTACTCAGGGTCTGCATTACCCTGATAGATTCTCATGAATTGTAAAATTAAATGTCTACAAAAATATATATATGCCCATTTCACAGTAGATACAAAGTTATTCTGTGATCTACCAGTGCTTTTCTATGTGAATTTTTATGGGAAAACAATAATTAGATGTAAGCAGCTCACTGAAGTAATTTGTATTGTAATTAAGGTAATATAATTGGCTTGATTTCTTGAGCTCGGATACCTTTGGAATATATGAAAGTTTAATTTTTAGTACTGACTAACATTTCTGCTCCCCCACTAATTGTACCAGTTAATTAAAAAGTGGCATTATGCACTGTAAAGAAGATTAGGCAGCATCAGTTGTTTATGTTTGTAATCTTTCTTTTGCAGGACCAAAGAATGAATTGTTTCTTTTTTATGGGAAGGGACGCCCAGGAATAATACGTGGAATGGATCTGAATACCAAAGTATCTGATGAGTACATGATCCCTATAGAAAACCTGGTCAACCCTCGTGCTTTGGATTTCCATGCTGAAACCAACTACATTTACTTTGCTGACACTACCAGTTTCCTAATTGGACGACAGAAAATTGATGGCACAGAGAGAGAAACAATCCTCAAAGATGGTAGGTGATGCCAATTGGTAGTGACAGTGTGAGAATTTCACTAGGGAGAAACTGAACTGACATTTACAGATCATTTAAACCTTTATCTAAATCTCCTGTGGAGAACAGACCCAAACTTAGACCTTGAACAGAGTTGGAGATATTTCTTATTTTATAACTTCCTTTTTATTTTTTCTGAGTGCCAAAATGTTTGGTTAAGCTGCTTTGTTGTGAGTTTTTACTTTGTCCATTCAACCTTATACCCACCAGTAATTCCTACACCTCCACTGCATTCTTTCCCTAGTTATATACAATGAACCCATAATGTAACGCTTTATAATTATTCACTGAGCCATCCCATATCCTTGTGGACTCTGAGACTTCTTCACTCCAGCCTGTGTCACAATGTGGATTCTGGAGCTTATTCAAGTAGTTGACAATAAACTAGGAGGGAATCCTGAGGGTGGGAAACCTCCTATCCAGAGGGACCTAGACAGGTTGGAAGGATGGGCTGAGGCCAGTTGTGGGAGATTTAACAAGGCCAAGTGCCAGGTCCTGCACTTGGGTCACAAAAACCCCATGAAATGCTACAGGCTTGGGAAAGAGAGGCTGGGAAGCTGCTCAGAGGAAGAGGACCAGGGGGGTCTTAGTCTAGAGCCAGATGAATGTGAGCCAGCATGTGTGCCCAGGTGGCCAAAAAGGCCAAGAGCATCCTGGCTTGTGTTAGAAATAGTGTGGCCAGCTGGAGAAGGGAAGGGATTGTCCCCTGCACTTGGCAGTGGTGAGGCCTTCCCTGGAATCCTATGTTCAGTGCAGGGATCCTCACTATAGGAAGGACACTGAGCTGCTGGAGCAAATCCAGAGAAGAGCAGCGTGGATTATCCAATGATGTGTTATTGATAGTCCTAATACTTAAAAAGACTAAAAAATTGTCACTCTAATCCTCCCCGTGCTACTTGCCCAGGAAGTTATATTGTTAGTTAGAACTTGTGTAGTTTTATAATTTACCTTGTTTAAAGAAAACTTGTTAATGTATTTTTCATTATTTAAAAAATTAATATGGCCTCCAGCCACACTACCTCAGCAGGGACAGATTAAATCATTTCTTGGTATAAGGCTACTAGAGAAAATCAGGTTTGTCAGGTATGGCAGGTGATGGTTTAATATTTGCTCTGAACAGCATGCTGCTAAGGAACTGTATCTATGGGAGGTGTCACTTCTCAGATTAGAAGTTGTCATTTTTTGTGCCTGTCAGGTTTTGCAAGACCAGATCTGTTAGCTCAGGCAACCCAGTAACTCAGATAATTCCAGTTTACCTACGTGAGAACCTGATCCCACAAGCTGTTGGCTGGGAATTGAGAACACTGAGCATCTACCACTGCTGGGGTTTGGTTTTTCCATGCAGTTTCAGCTGTGATTTTTTTATTTTTCACTTTGGGAAAGAAACTGCTGGGGAGTGTTGATAAGTGACAGCCCCCAGAATGGCCTCTGCTAGAGCAGGCAGCACAATGCATTAGTGTTGTACCTACACCAGCTACAGAAAGTGACACCTGAGTGCAAAATTGTTCAGCTGAAGTAACATAAACATAAAGCTCTGGGGTTTTTTGACTTGTCTTCCATTCCCTCTTATGGTGTTTGGGGTTGCAGTGAGCCTAAAAGTGTTGTATTATTCCCTGGTAAATATGAACAAAGATCACTGATCTTTTTGCATAAACAAGGTCAAAATAAGTCTACAAAGATCTGTAACAACTGTTTAGGGGTTTGGTATATAGAAAAATTGTTTTTTCATCAGGTTTTCTTATTAATCTAGTATTTTAGGCACTCTGTGCTTCATTTAATTGACATTGATGTGCTAGACCATTCTGTAACAAGTTAAAGTGAACTTTAAACAGTAACTTCACAAAAAAGAATGCAAAATCCTCTATAGGGTTGTGCTGTAGAATTATCCTTTATTTTAGAACTTTCTGATTATATTTATCTAATTAACATGAGGGCCTTTTGTCTCAAATTAAAAAACAAAGATGCTCCAAATTTACCACAGAAGGCATGGTAGCTCAGGCACTGTAGCTATTATATAAAACTGAATAAATTTGTAGCAATATGCTTGTAAGGTTTAGGAGGTATCTAGCATTCTAATCTTAGTACTTAGCTTAGCTGTTGATACTAATACAGTCCATATTTAGATTGGTTTCATCTCCCAAAGAAGAAAAAAGCCAAAACTTTCTCATTAAAAAGCCGGTTTTATTAGTATAAAAACTGTGTTTAACCTAAAATATCAAGCAGGATAAAAACAAAATGTGTTTTGAACAGTTCAGTCCTTGTACTCAAGCTTGATTTTCATCATGTCAGGATGTCCTTGAGTTGAGCAAAATCTGCTGAACCCCCTCTGAGCCCTTAAAGGACTTTTCTTTCACTCCTGAGGCTTGTCTTTGTTGCCTGCTCTGTCCAGCACTCTTTCTCTTTGAGCTTTGGGCTCCCTGCATCTTGCATCCTCTCTTCTTTTCCCTACCATGCTTTGCACTTCCCTCTTTGCATATGTGATCCCTCCAAGAACCAAGGCCACTCTCACACTGTCAGAGCTCCAGCTGCCCTGACATTGCCTTTTTAAAAGAACGCAGCAGAGATAACAAATCCAGCTGAGAGTGTCCCAAAACCTGGGTGAGCTGCAGGCACTGATCTTGCCCATTCTGACTGATTTCTGACAGATCCACAAGTTTTTGGTCCTTCAGCTGCTTCTTGTCAGGCTGGCTGGTTGCTGGGTTAGGTGTGTCACCATCCTGCTGTTTCATACCCTCCATCTGGAGAAGTGAATTTTGACAAGCATTTAGATCACAAGGGAAAATGTATCCCCTAAAGTCTAGTGATGTTTAGGTGTATTAGAAATACAGATAAAAAAAAAACACAAAAAAACAAGACCCCCCCCATCACCTTACTCAATGTTTTTCCCCCTCCACAGTTTTCTCACGTTGTGTCTCACAAGTTGTAATGTCATCTCCACACCCATGACTGAATTTAAATCTAGTTTCTTAAATGCCCATGGTTTGGTTGACACTTTGCTGGGTACCTTTGTCTCTCTGTAATATCTTTTGAAACTTTAGAATTAATTCAGCTTCACTTGCTACGTTGGGCAGAGATCCAACAGTAATTAAGACCCTGAAATTTAGTAAAAATAGAGAGAAGAAATATCAAGGAGTGATTTGCAAGTTCACTCGTACTGATTTCTGCAGCTGGGCATAGCAGTATGAACACAGAAAATGTGAAACAGAATTATAAAGGAAGAGAAGAAAAAAATGTCACTACTGTTCAGATAAGTCAAAAGTAGAGGTAGTAAGGCTTCAATTGTTCCCATGTTCAAAGAAATGCACTTTGGAAAAAAAGCTGCTGGAGATTTTACTTGTAGTTCCTGTTACTGTTCAGGTCACTGCAGGGTGGTAGATAATACTTTGCCATTCAAGGGTTAAAGAAAAAAAAACAGAACAAAAGCTACCAAGTGTAAAATGACATCAGTTTTATACACGTACATACATCTCAGAGTGTTTTATTTAGCATAATCAATATGCATGGGATTAAATTATTACAGTTAGAATTAAAGATGGCATTTAATCTAGAAAGAACATCTAGTTATAATCCTGAACTACTCTAGACATTGTTAATTTCTTCAAGACAAACTTGTTTCTCAATTTGTTTTATATAATTCTACATTTTTGACAAATTATTTCATTTTTTAAAAAAATATAATTTTCCTATTTATATGTATTTTTCTGTGCTGTTTCTCTACTGCCATTGACCCAGAGGATATTGATAAGGAAAAAAAGAAACCAGTTTAGAAAATATTATATGGTTTTTTTAACTTTCAGTAGCCACCAGCTTCTTTGAATTTTCTGCATTTAAATAGTGTAAGCATACTGACTGAAGTATCTCAAGGGGATCCTTGTTATTTTTAAATTTTAGTATACAGTGAGTTGGCATCATAAATTTAAAAAACTTCAATATTGGATTTAAATGCCTTCTGCTTTTTTTAAAAAAACAAAATCATTTTAAAAGTAACAAATGAAATATTTTGCAATGCCAGATGATAACTTGATAGGTAATGTGGTGGTATTAGAATCACTAAAAAACATAGTTTAACAAAAAGGCTATAAGGTAATTTATCATGTTCCAATGCTTCTGAGATTGCAGTGGCACTTTTCATAGATGCTGTTATTGCATCCAAGTGTATGAAAAGCCCAATATTTCATTTATTCAGTAAAATTGTCATATTTTATCTTGGTGTATTGTTGATGACATACCTGTGGGTTATAGTAAGCAGAAAGGTTTTGTGAATTGTACTGATTTCTTCTGGGGAATGAGGTAGATGCCAAACACCATTACTCTAATAACCTAAAATATACATTGGTGAAGAGTTGGTCCCAAGGAAAATGTCTGACAGGCTGCAAACCAAAATTTGTAGGTACCATCAAGTTCTGAATGTAAGAGCTTTCCACTTTCTGTGTTATGGGTGTGGGGAGCATCTTGGTGGAGAAATTTGGGAGAAGATTTAGACAATGGCAACACAGCACCACTGCACAAGGCTGTTGTAGAAACAGTGACTCTGATAACAACTTGAAATGTCCCAAATAAGCATTTCAGGAGTTCATGTGAAGTTGTTTTCTGGAAAAATTACCTTAAATTACATATCATGCAGCACAGTTCAAATAGTAAACAGTTGTGTTCAGCTTAGCAGATTTACATGTGCACCTCTGGTGTAAGCAGAATTTAAGTAGGATCATTGATTCTGTCATTTCAGCATTTCTTAAATAACGAAACTTTTATGGACATTGCAATAAAAATGTCTAAGGGTCATGTTTATTCTGAGAAAAATGTTTCAAAATCTCCAGTGTTGATCAGAAAGTGACATCAGCACTGGTGAGAAAGAATGAACCTGATGAGAGCACTGGCGTTACTGGTATCAGTGTGAGCAGAAAAAGCCATTTTTCATTCCTTTTTTCAAATCTTGATTCATGTCATTGAGATTGTACTGTAGGAGTGTATATCTGAGTCTGACAAGTAATGCAATGCTTATTGTCAGGAAGCATCATAATAAGGAGGAGGTTTGTGCAGTGTGTGTGAGGGGGTGGCTGTTTGGGGTTTTTTAAATGTTTTTCACCTTCATTTTTATCACAACAAAGGGAGGCGTCACCTTGGTGCTGTGAATTTTCAGGTTTAGTGGAGAGACCCACTGAAGTCGCACCATTAATCCATTATCCCTTACCCTTTTTTTAAATCCATCTTGCCTGTGACAAGATGCCAAAGAAAGTAACCCTAAAACCAACATTTTCACCTTGAGTTTTACCACCTAAAGCAAGCAAACGGGGTGCTCTCAGCCTTCAGAAGGTGATGGGAGACTCTCCCAGGGGTGCTGCTGATCAGGGTTGGTCCTGGCCCTCTCTGAGGAACCAGGGGTTGGGGTTTCAAAGGTTTTTTGGGTGCTGGGGGGGGGTGGGGAAGGGGCAGGAAGTTGTGTGGAGAGGTGGCTCTCTCGGAGGGCTTTTGGCCACAGAGCTGAACTTGAGGGCTCAGCATGGTGAGGACCCCCTAACCCTTTCCTGCTTTGGAAGGGAAATATGGACCTTCCATGATCTTTTAAGGTCTTCTTCTAACCCATAACTTCCTGTCATTTTGTCATTCTGTGGTGTGAGGTGGACACAGCCCCTTGCTTGGAGGGCTTCTTAAGGGTGTGAGCTGAGCTGTTTAAGGGAAGCTGGGCGGGTGCCATGAAAAACATTGTCCCACATTCAGGAGGGCACAGGTTTAGGGCTTTCTGGTGGAGGGGTACATGGAGCAGTGGATTTCTCTTGCCCAGTGAATTCTGCCTTGGAGGGACTGAGGGAAAGGGGGTAACGAGTGCCTGAGCTGCTGGAGGCTGTTGAAGGGTTAGAGAGCAGATAAGGTGGTGGCCAGCAATGCCATAGCTCAAGCTCCATCACTGACCTGACTGGTACCATGTCTCTGGTATCACCTGGGCAATGGTGGGGTCATCCTGGAGATGAGGTGTGACCATGGTGGGGGAAACATGCCAGAGGGCTGCTGGAGCATCAGCTGAGGAGCAAAGGGTGATTCCTGAAGTGGAGTAGTGCCTCAACCTTCCCAGGAGTGCAAAGACCCATCTGGAAATTCCCCATCTCACCCCCCCTGCACCTAGACTTTGATCTTGCTGAAAGAAAAGGGAAAGGATGTTATGGAAGAGAAGGAAAACCTTTTCTAGAACTGTTGTCTGTACAGGAGTTGGAATCATGTGGGAGGTGGCAGAGCTCAATTTATAGCTTTGGGGGTAAGCTTGAGGGAAAACTTGTTGCTTGGGTAATTGTTCAGCTGCTTTGCAAACTGAGAAACCTCCACACTGTGTGGAATGAACATTCTGGGTTTATTTTGGGTCTGGATGGAACCCTACCACTGCCAAGCTCTCAAGCCCAGTTGTACCTCAGATGGGAGCAATGCTCTTGGCTCATGTGTTGCTTGCAGTGCTTGCAGTTTGCTCATATATTTGGCTTTAGAGAATAACTCTACTGGCGGATGTTCTTTTTTACATGATTTGCAAGGTCAAGGCACAACTAAAGAAGTGTAAATTGAATACCTATTTTGCTTATCTGTAAAATGAGAGTGAAACTTGTGATTTGGGTAAAAGCAAACGATTTAAAATAGCAGAGCTGATCCCAGAAGCTGCTCGTGACTTGTGTGGTGTTACAGTTTAGGATTATGTTAAGTAAAGATTCACACAGGTGAAGGGTGAAAGGTTATGGTTTAATATAAAAATACAAATGGCTTATGACCATTCCTTGTATTTTGTATTTTTTTCAGCCAAGACTAAGTAAATTTTGATATTGTGTTTCATAATAAATTCAGATTCAAGAAGATAATCTAACTATTTGGGCCATGTATTGTTCATGGTTTTTACTGGTGCATAATAAACATATTATATTAATCTCTTATTACTGTCCTCTCTCAACAGATCTTGATAATGTAGAAGGCATAGCAGTGGACTGGATTGGAAATAATCTGTATTGGACAAACGATGGCCACAGGAAAACAATTGCTGTAGCCAGGCTGGAAAAAGCTGCTCAGAGTAGAAAAACTTTATTGGAGGGAGACATGTCCCACCCCAGAGGAATTGTTGTTGATCCTGTCAATGGGTATGATGTAGACTAATTTATGTTGTTTCATTATTGTCTTTATATTATAAATATGATCTTGAAATTTGCTTAGGTTGCCATCTGTAGAGTCATGAATAAGTCTGTAATATTACAGTAGTCCATAATATCTTTAGCTCCTGCCCAGCATTCTTGCCTGAAGCTTTCAGAAGAATATGTATGCCCAGACCCTGTTGAATTTATGTCCAATTAATCTCAATGTGATTCACCTTTTTCTCAAACAAATTGAGTGTCTAAGACCTACATGTATTTTTAATACTAAGGGAGCTTTATAATACTCTCCTTTCTTTCTTCTTAAGTCTCAATATCTGAAGATAATTATAACCATATCCTTGTTCACACTGATTTACAAAACTAAATGAGACAGGTACTTTTCATTACTTATGAGCATAATTAATTGTGATAGGCTGCATAATAAAAAGAACATTATATTAGTGTGGCATCGTTAGGGTTTACCTAAAAATTTGCTGTTGCTTTCATTAGGGAATTGTCACTAGAGAATGATGGAGGCAGGTAATTCAGTGGGGCTGGAATGATTGCTGTTTTCCTAGTACTAAGTATGTATTTACACTATCAGGTTTTCATTTTTGAGCTTGTCCTTTGAGGAATGGAAGTGACTGTGGAAAGGCTACAATTAATTAAGGTCAGATAGTAAGGATGTAAAATCAGACCACAAACCATAACCATACCTACAATTACTTTGCTAAATTTTCCAGCTCAGTAAATGCATGACAGAGGCAATAGTGTATGAAGATGTATTGTCTGAAAAGGGCTATTATATAAAATACTTTTCTATAAAATAGAAATGTGTGCCCTTCATGATTATAGGTCTCGTGGAAGCTTTTCCTGAGGGATAGTATTTATTATGGCATTTTAATTATGTTTAGAAAATATTAGTCTTGATTTAGCCAATATACAAGCACTAACTGCATTTTGAGGTACAATTAAAGCACATTAATGCAAATGTCTGTCACTGTAAGCATGTTTTAGCTTATGATATGATAACTAGAATAAGTACAGACAGAAAGTTAATGGAGAAAAGCTCAGTAAGTGCTGTTGAGCAGTCAGGTAAATATTTGGGAAACATATTTTGTCTTCCAATAAAATAAATACCATATGCACCAGCATCCCTGCCTCAGCTTCCAGGTGTCCACAGGTTTTATAATTCTGTGGTTAATCCTAGTGTTGAGTCAAACATACAATGAAGTTTATAAGCCTAATGGATCAGAAATTGATCAATGTTCTTAGCATATATTTACAAAATATTAAAAGAACCCAAACCAATCTCCTAGGCATATCTGCATGTCTTTAAACCTATGTGATGATGGTGCAATTTTTTCTTTATCTTTACCAGTCTCTTCAATGAAAAGCAGATTGATCGAATTATGTTTATACATAAAAGTGTATTTGAACAAAACTTTTGACTTGTAGGTTTGGTACTTGACACAGATTTGATAACAGAATTGTTTATCGTTTCACTTTTTCATTCTTTTGTATATTCAGAATTTATATTCCAGGACTTTATTCTTAAGACAGTTAAGTAGGTTGGGGTCACACAAGTTATTTCAGAAACACAAACCTGGTGAAATCAAAGGTGAGGCACAGAAATACCAATTAAATCCTGACAATGCTGACAAAGTAGGATCCATTTAAGATACCTGTGATGTTTTTCCTCTATTTAATGCTTAATAATTGAAATCCTAGATTTGACTTTAAAAGTAAATGCCTACTGTTGAATAAATGTTTTCAGCACACTGATGTACCTGTGTGTCATATGATCTGAAAAGGCTTTTAGATGCTTCATAGATTGTGTACAGGACTTGTGTTTCTTCTCATAAAGCCATTTTTCTTTTGTGAAAATAAATAATAATAATAATAAAAAAAGTAAGGAGAAAGGTGGTGGTTGTTAGCATATTTGCCACCCTCAGCTTTCTTACCCAACCCAGTTGTGTAATTCAAATTGTTGCAATCAGGGTTGTCATTAACAGGTCTGTAAGAAGAGAAAAAAAAAACCAAACCAAACACAATCCCCCCCAAAAAACAACAGTCAAACAAAAACCAATGCAGGGTGTGTCGTTTAGTGTCTAATGGAGAAGGGCTTAAAGAATCAAATCTGAACCACTCTTTGTAGATGAATTATTACACTACTTGTTTAATTTTTCCAAAGTAGCATAGATATTTTTCAGAGTTGTTTTGGTTATCTACACCTTTATATTACAAACCATAAAATGATGCTAAAACTGCCTGCCACTATTTTCCAAATAATTCTTATAACCATCTGTCTTCCTAAAAAAATTTGTCAGGTACTGAGTGCCCATAACAGTTTTTTGAGTAATTTTGAGCTGCTTTCATGTGGGATGATAAGTCCACAGAATGTCAAGGTTATCCTGTAGCTAGTAAACTGATGCATAATTAATAAATGTATTGCAGCTTGTTTTGGTAGTGTTAAGTATAATAAAAAGCAGATTTGCATCATAAAG
Organism: Heliangelus exortis; assembly: GCF_036169615.1. NCBI lineage: Eukaryota > Metazoa > Chordata > Aves > Apodiformes > Trochilidae > Heliangelus > Heliangelus exortis. The sequence continues at coordinate 5,102,524 of NC_092427.1, forward strand.
ACGAATTAAATTTTGGAAAAAAAATAGTAGAAGTTTGAAGTTTGTGACAAAGTCAATAAAATTGTTCGTTTATTTTAAAAATATCATAACTCTGGTGGAATTAAGAAAGGTTTTAAATAATTTTTTAACTTCTCATGTCAGCTTGCCTTTTTGGTATTCATGTTATTGATGGCAATAGGGGGAAAACACCACAAGTGGAATTTCAGCAGTGTCCCAGGAATTGTAGCAGTGGAAAAAGACACACAAAAGTTAAAATAACTCTGGTTTGTGGATAAACTGTTGTAAACTGCTGCTAAAAGTCTCCAGTGTAATTCCCATGATTAAGAGAGCATCTCAATGTTCATTTTTATAATTTCCTAGCTGGATGTATTGGACAGACTGGGAAGAAGATGAAATAGATGACAGCGTGGGAAGAATTGAGAAGGCATGGATGGATGGCTACAGTCGGCAGATTTTTGTAACATCAAAGATGCTGTGGCCAAATGGTTTAACTCTGGACTATCATGCCAATGTATTGTACTGGTGTGATGCCTATTATGATCACATTGAAAGGATATTTTTGAATGGAACTGAGAGAAAGGTAAAAGAAAAACACTGCTGTTTTGCCACAGGCATGCTCTTGCTCTGGATTTGATTGTGTTATGTTAAAAATACTTGCTAAGCTTTTTAAAGTCTGCATAACCCCACAGCATGTCCAGTGTCATCTCTTGAAACAAGCAATGCTGCCAGGCTCCTGTAGGATAACTTAATACAGCTTAAAATTTTTTTCATCTTTAGAAAGTGACTAAAATTTGATGTATTTTTCAATCTTTTTTTTTTTTTTTTTTTTTTTTCCTCACATGACAGTGCGCTACATTTTGATTGAGCCATGAAGCTATAAAGAGCTTTTCAATAGAAAAAAAAAACAAACAAACTTGCTCTGGCTCTGCTAGAGAGAAGCTTTCATTTGACTTCACTGGATAAGCTTCTTTCAATGAATCTGAGCACCGTGTTTGAGCATTTGTGGTAATATGCAGAGGGGTAGCTCTCAGCAAGTGCAAAGGTGGAGAAAAACTGGTTTAGTTGTTACTGGTATCTGTACTAGCTAGATACAAGTCTGTATAGAAGTTCTGTGTTCTTTTGTAAAAGTAACAAGTACAGAGCAGATGTATGGAAATCAGTTAAAGCTTAGACAGGAGTCTGGTAATTTGGGGAAGATTTAGCATCTGCTTCCTAAAGTTAGTACCCTGACAACTGAAGCATCATCATTAACTGAGAATGGGAGGCATGAAATCCTTCTGTGGGATGATTTTGTCACAAATTCTTAAGTCTTGTGACTTCTCATTTAACCTTCAGTCATTTTTCCCTCTGTATGATGTCTGTGGTGCAACCAATATGCAGATCTCTAGTTCTGAAAGGAGTAACTGTACAAACTCATACTGATAAATACTGCTTTTTTAAATCCTTTATATTGATCAATAGTTAAGTCTGTACCAATGCTTTAGTGTTGCAGTTTCTTTTAGTGGCTGGCTTAGGATTTACCTTTAGTACTTTTGCTTTAAATCCATTTTGGTCCTGTACTGAAGAGGCCTAAGTTCATGGGCAAAAAGATATTTTTTAATTAGAGAACCTTGTCTACTAAATTTCCTGGACAGAAAAGGTCTAGAAGGGTTAAATGCAGCTGCTCTGGGTCACAAATGGATTCCTAGTGAGAACTGCTGGGTTTGCCTCTCACTAGAACTGGTGAACCTGTCTTTACAGGTGTGATTTTAAAATGTGTGTCACAGCATTGTTCTGGCTCTTTTACAAGTGTTTTTCTATATCAGTTAAACACCTGGTCTGATTTAAATAAAATGCACATCAGTTTGAATGAAATTTATAGAGACAAAAATCAGTAGAAGATCCTTGCTGTTGATGTTGAATAACTTGATCTTTACTAGAGGGTATTTTGGTCAAAATATACCTGGGTCAATAGCAGCTTTAATTGTGTAAGTTTCAGTGTAGTGGAGATTTTAGGGGGTGGGGAAAAATTCCACCAGTAGCTGTTAGAGGATTGACTGGTGGATTAGTTTTGTCAAAAGGTGTTCCCTGAGATGAGGAGTTTTGACCAAAATAATTCCGAGCCCTAAGAGAAAACGTGAAGGGCAACAGGGGATGATGTTTGTCACCTCAAAGTAGTTTTAATTTAGTTGGCTTTGTTTCCTTGTTCTCTGGGGTTTGTGTCTCTGATTAGAGACAAGGTAGGGCATCTGATGAACTGCTTCCTTCTTTCTACATAGAAAATACACTCTTGGGCATTAGTTCAAGCAAGGACCCCAGCCAGCAGAAGAAGACTGGAACTTAGTCATTCCAAACTGCATCTGAATGATGAAGTATAAAGGCAGGGCTCCCAAAAGTAGATGATTTAGAGGTCTGCAGTTTTCTATGTCATTTTTTTAAAGTAAATCATTCTGATTACTGTAATTTACTTAACGGTGTGTTTAGACTCTTTTAAAAGTTTTGGTTTCGTTCTGTAGGGATTGGAAATATTTTTGATTTGTTCCTCTTTATCAGACAGCTCTTGGGTAGTGGTAGTTGCAGGAGTTGTGAAGGAGTCCTGAGACTGGAGCTAATTACATGTGTTGAGAACATTCTTATGATGAGCAAAATCAAGAGTACATCTGGGATGTAATCTTAGTTTTGTGTATGAGTTAACAAACCAAAAGAAAAAGGTGCATGAAAGAAAGTTGGTTTGGGGTTTTGGGGTTTTTTTTTGGGGGGGGGTGGGGGGGAGGAACCAGACTGTGTTGTTTTGTGTTTTTTTTTAATTAATTATTTTAAGTTATCTCAACCCAAACAGAAGAGTAAGTTCACAGAAATAAATAAGAAATCTCTGCACTTAATTCATACTTCTGCAAAAATAAGCAACTCGTGTGCTCTATTCTTAGCTTTAAAAGAAGCAGATATTTGATATACTTGACAGATACTCAAAGTTATGTTAACAACAATGCTTCCCTGCTAGGGAAGAAGGGAAAGATTTATTGAATATAATGGTTGCATGGTTACCTACATTGCTCTGTGTTATCTGACAGAGGACACTTAAAATGAATTTATTGGCAGTTTTGAAGTTAGATGCTGATGCTTGTGCATAGGATGACTCTGCACTCTTTATTTGATTTTATTGCATTAATTAGTTGTGTTTGGGCACAGTGCTTATCTCAGTTTTTCTATTTCCTGTCTTATGTTCTCTGCAGTGTATGCTAAAAAAATTAATTATTTTAGCTTTGCTAATGCTCATCTACCACTAATTAACTGCAGGTAGTCTACAATGGAAAAGATTTGAATCATCCTTTTGGACTATCACATCATGGTAATTATATTTACTGGACAGATTACATGAATGGGTCAATTTTCCAGTTGGATCTGGTTTCAAGGAATGTGACACTGCTTAGAAGTGAGAAACCACCTTTGTTTGGACTCCAGATTTATGATCCACGTAAACAGCAAGGTATTCATTACATTTCTCCAAAGGTTTGTTACAAAAGGATATTTTCCCATACAGTGTCCTAGTATTTTGAGGTGGTTTTGAGATAACAGTAGAATAAAGAATGTGACTTACTGCATGAGGAAGATGCTTTCTGATGTTTCAATCCACTGATGTTGAAATGGATCATCTTGCACATACTAAAAAATGAATCATAGTATTACATCTGTCTGAATATGTTCTGTGTTCTTACCCTGCCTTCATTGCCATTTTTCTTGTGTGTCAAAAAGATGCTGTGAAAGTATAAAATAGAATAGATAATGTATACACATTGGCTCATAGACATAAAATACATTACTGCATTTGCCTTTTCTTAAATAAAATCTTAGACCCTGTGTGCCTTTTATTTTTTGTAATTTTCTCCCACATCTTGGTCTACACCAGCACCACATGACTTAACCCCCGTAAAGTGCATGGTGCAGTTACAAAGAATCAGAGTAAGTGCCCTTTGAAAAAAGTGGAAAAATCCATAGTTGTTGCTACTTAAATCAGTAGAGAAATTGGATAAAGGCCATAGGTTTGCATAGGAGGATTGCACAGGTCATAGGAGCCTAGAAAATGCAGTTGTTACTGTACAGGTAAATTTGCAAAGTATTTTACTGAGGACAAGTTTGGAATCTATTTACTGTGTGTAGCCTTCAGGTGAGTTGTTGAATATTTGCTCTCTAATGAAAACAGTTCTGATTAATATCTCATTAAGATCTATTACCAAACATGAAACTGAACAACAACAGTTAGTATAAACAAAATACTGTTCAAAAGATCACCATATTAAGTATTAATCTATAGATCTGATTAGTCTGTACAGATCATCATTTTTGACAGGTAGAACATTCCCAGTTCCACTGTTCCTATAGAAAATCAGAGACACTAAGATGTTGTCAGTCCTGCTGCATGTGGTCAGTAATGCATTAAATGCTTGAAATTCCTATTGGAATTTTCTAAGTTGACTGCAGACTTTCGCATCTTCCCTGTTATGCTCAGTGAGGTTGATCTTGCACTTTATACTTATTCTAAACAAAGCTGAACTGCTTTTTTTTTTTTTTTTTTTTTTTTTTTTTTTTTTGTGTGTGTGCATGTGTGTGTGTTACTAAATCCTAAATCCTGTGGTACAGAGAGAATCATAGTAGTTCATTTTATGGTATGACCTTACACTTCAAAACATTTGGCTCTGATTTTTTAAGGTTACTTTTTGATACTGCTGTTGCTGTCTACACAAGCACAAACAGTGTCGATGAATTTTGGCATAGAAACTGGAATTTAATTAAGAGGTCTTTTGCAGGATACTTGACTGCCAATCCTGCTTTTCCTAGTACTATGGGTAGTGACATTAAGCTTCTTTTGGTTTCTCCTTAGGAAGAGCTATTGTGCACTGTCTTTGTATCTCATGAGTCATATTCCTCTTTTGGAGGAATCCTGTTTTTTTTCTTGCCTTTAGAGATTAGAATTTCTTTTGCTTTCTTAGGCTTAGTCTTTGGCTTTCTCTGCATCAGGAATACCTAAATGTGAAGGTGGCACAAAGCGTGGTAATCATATGAGTTGGATGTACAGTCAGCGTATAAATTATTTCCAGTGTTATGAAAGGGGAGATTGCTATTCATGTGTACGTAATTCTTGTGCAAGTCCATTTACAGCAGTCAAAATAACCTCTCTTTAAACTCAGTTGATGTTTTAGCTCCTCAGATTGCAATGAGCAGCTGCTTGAGCCCCAGGCTGCTGCTCTTCATGTGCAGTCTGATCCTAAAGGAGGTTGACACAACTTTAGCAGTACTTGGGGTTAGGATTATGGGGAAGTACAAATTTAAACGAGTACTCATGAAAACACAGAAGTGTAATGATCACTAAGCAGCAGCAAATGCTTCAGTTTGTCTTTCAAATGATTAAACAAATGTATATGGTTGCCATATTTTTTTTTCTTTTTTTCTGAGAACAACGACTGAGATACAAGCATGTTGTTGTGTTAGCTGTGACTACTTTTTTTAGCAAATTAAAAAGGAATCAGCCTAACTTAATTGTATGCAAGTGACAGGGCAGCAACTGCCTTAAAATCTGGTAAAATACAATAGCTTTAAAAGTAGTTCTATGGTTTTAGGAATATTCTAGGAATGCTCATCTGAAATAGCTGTTTGTGAACAGTGGTTGAGGAAAATGGATTTTATAAATGCTAGATAAAGGAGTTCCATGGTTTACTCAATAAATAAACTTATCCTGTTTGTTTCAGGAAACATTTTAGCCTAGAAATTTTTTCAGCAAGACTGGCAAGATTGAAGGTCTCATTGCACCTTCAGGTTGAAGACTTCCTTGAAACTTACTTTATAAACGTTTTCATCTAGAGTCTTGTTGCTTTAACTCTTGGTATTTGTATTTTCCTTGCTTTCATCCTCTCTTTTATCACTATTGAACAAGTACCTGCTGTATTGTAGTTTGTCATCCCAATTATGAGGTTAAGTAGGAACTTTTCATCTTCAAGGTGGGCCAGTTGAGTTTGATCTCGTGTTTTAATTTTGATCTTATTTTTTTTAAGTTTGCATTGGGCTTCAGAATCATTGTTGGCTTTCAAAGTGTTTTCTATGTTTGTTGAATTGTCTTTTATTCTATAGCATTATTATTTTTAGTGATCCAATAAACTTATGCATGTCCTTTAATTAAATCCCTGCAAATTTCCTTGACTTGTGCTCTATAATTTTGGTTTCACTTCTGAAGATTATATGTTGGTTGGTTTGTTTTGGCAGCTTCTGATAATTTTCTGAAGTCTTTACATTAGTGGCATTCTTTGTTTTGTATGTTGGGTGGGAGATTGTCAAGGCTTCTCTTTCTGAGGCTTTGTATCTGAGGTTTTCAAAAGATTTAGTTGGAAATGCATCTGTTTTGATGTTTTATTCATATTATTTGGCTTTTGGTGAGCACAGACTTAATAAAAGAGTAGATTTTTGTGCAATATTTTAGAATCAATAAAGTATTTTAAATGCTGAGGCTAACTAAGTTGGAGCTACTCTATCTAAAATTGTGACCCAGCCCTCACACCATAGAGACTTCATATTTTTCCCTGTTTATACAGTTATGTTCTTGCCATCTCCCTCATACCCTGCCCAGTAAAAGTCCAAGTACCACAGTGTTCCGTGGGAATTAATTTGCACAATGTTATTTGAAAGTTCAGTGGGTTTTTAATGGACTGTAGACACATTTGCTTCTAAGAAATGGTGTAGGGTGGGTCAGAAAAAACCCCTAGGAATAGCTTACTATGAAGCTTTCAAAGATAGTATTGTAAGACTTATTGGAGTACATTTTAAAATTTGAAAATTTTCAAAATCTAAAATTATTTGATGGTTACCTGATGTTCATGTGATAATTTGAAAATGTTTCCCTGCACATGCAGGTATGACTGACAAGACAGTTTATGTTTGCAGCTTCCTCTGTGTGCTTTGACAAGAGAAAATTGTGTTGAATCTATTTTAGTTCTACATCTGAAAATGTTGAGCAGAGGAAGGAACGCCTGCTTTTTACTAGGACTGAAAGAGGAAAAAAGCAGTTTTATTTTAAAGTTTTGGCAGACATGAATTTTTGTAGCTTGCTTTGATCATGGCTATCACTGACACTTGAAATTAAAAGAGCTTTGGTCATGAGAATTTGGACATCCTCAGCAGTGCATATCTAAGTAATTGGGTCATGACCAAAGTGACACAAACAGAATTTGTAACATTTGCTTTCATGGGCCTAAGTTTTAAGTCTTGTTGCCAAAGGAATGAGGTAGTGATGCAGCAGATGTGTTCGGAAGAGAGTAGTGGAATATCTGTCCTGTGTTCTATCTGCAATAGAGCTCATTGTACTTATAATTAATCTTTCCTTTCTCTGTTTCCTTAGTCTGCATGTAGTTGTACTGTTTTAACATCTGCAGATGCCAATATGCTTCATGTAGCTACATATTTTGTAGTAATTCTTACCATTAAAAAGGGAGGTACAATGTTTTCAGGTGATGATGGGAGCTTTTTTATTATTACAGGGTATTGCAATCTGTAGCTGAAATGACTTACATATTACAACCTGTAGTAACCAAACTATGAGAAATGATGAAAGTAGTTGTAAATAATGAAATTGTTCAAGTGCTTAGGTTCTGAAAAAACATTTTCTACTGTGACTGTTAGTTTTAAAATTGTGGTTTTTTTGTGTTTTTTTCAAAGGTGATAATGCATGTCGTGTGAATAACGGAGGCTGCAGCACTCTTTGTTTAGCAATTCCTGGAGGCAGAGTTTGTGCCTGTGCTGATAATCAGCTTTTGGAGGAAAACAGTACAACCTGCATAAGTAAGATTTTGTTAAAAAATATCTGAGTTGATGCTACTGTTAAGGGATCAAGTCAAGTCTCAAAATAAAACAAGAAAGTGTGGTCTCCTAGAGGCTTTTTTCAGTCCTGCAAGGCAATGATCTTGCAGGATCATTGTCCCCCCAAAAAATTCTAATTGAAGACATTTTATCTAATATAATGAAGACATTTCAAAAAAGACAAAATACTATGTACACCGTATTTGAGGATAATATTTCAGAATGTCTGTTACGATAAAGCACTTAAATATTTCACGGACCTCTTTTAAAGTACATCAGAAATACCAGAAATTAATGTATCTAAGAGTTATGTGGATTCTACATAAACTGGTTTCAGTTTATTATATCGACTACTGAATATCTGAAATTGAAATCTGGCATAGGAAATGTTCATGCTGAAACTGTCCATAAAACATGCCAAGTAGATACATTTATGTATAATTGGTCATGCCAGACCTAGCAAATAACACTTTCTTTTTGCATCTCTTCCTTGTTTATCTACATTGAAGCATCAATTTAAAAACCTGTGCTCATAATTTAATGTGGGTTTTTCAATTAAAAAAAAGATAATACAGATATTTTTTGAAAGAGTTTAGACTTGATATTTGTGACATACTCAAAATTATCTGTTTTGCTTTTTTCTTTTTAATCTTATAGATCTATTTCTTGAAGTGTAGTGTGTAAGACTTTACCTAGGTCTCCAGCACTAAGCCTGGCAGAGATGAGTAAAGAGTAAGAATTACTTCATAACACAGTGAACATTATTGAGGCTTGCAGTAACCTCAAATTTGACCCAAGGAAAATTATTTTTCTTTTTAGCAGAAAATATTTTGAAGGTGGACTTTGCACTGCTAAGACAGAATGTAAGTGTTAGGAAGAGAGGTTAGACACTTTCAGATCTGAATGAAGCAGGTTTCTTGATTTTCCCCAACAAACTTCATTGCCTGACCCTTTCCAAGGACTTTGGTGGTCACGGAGTGGTGTGTGGTATTTACACATTAAGCATTCTGAACCTTATGTTGAAAAACCTATTTCTCTGGATTTATCAATAAGCTTTTAGCGTGCTACCTAAGTCCACCTCAGAAGAATTTTATCCTTTCTTCTTTTCTGAGTCTGAGACTGATGCATAATACAGGTATTTTTGTTGTTGCTTGGATACAAGAATCAGCTTCTTACTAATAATTTTCTAGCCCTGAAACGTGTACCAGAATTTGGTCACTCTCTAAGAGTGTGTTCTTTTCACTGTTGACGAGGCATCGCAATATTTTAAACTGATTTTTTTTTGCCCTATCCTCTAAGCACCAATTTAAAAAACAGTTTGAATGCCTTTCTCTTCTGAGTTCTACCATTTATTAAAAATATATTACCTCAAGCATGCACTCAGATCTGCATGCTGGTGCAGGCTTCAGGTGGAATTACCTGAAATATACAAATTTTACTAAAAAATACATCAGAAGAGCAATAACAAGAATTTATATCTATTTACATAGAGGTGCTATTGCATTATTATCAAGCTGATAAAACAGGTGTGCTTCTTGGATATTTTTTCCTAGTTAAACATGGAGAAGTGCTACCACAGTTGTGCAAAGCTGAAGAGTTCCAGTGCAACAACAAGCGCTGCATCCAGGACCGCTGGCGCTGCGATGGAGACGACGACTGCCTGGATGGCAGTGATGAGCACTCTGAAATTTGCTGTATGTCTGATTTGACCTTTTAACCCTATCAGAAATAACAACAGAAAAATAATAGAAAGCAGATTACATATCTTTGACATTCCAGGAAGATACTTGCATTGTCTGCTATAAAATTAGAGTTGCAGCAGTCTAAATTCCTTTCTTTACTTCTTGTGTCAAAGTGCTTCCTATTTCTATCATTAGATCATTTCTCTAAACCAAACCACCTTTACTGAAGTGAAAATATGATATTTTTTTCCCTACCAACTGTAGTCATGGAGAACTAATACGCTCTTCTCCTGTGCAGCATTGTTCTCTATATCTGAAAGCTCTTATCATAGTCTCACTCTTATCTCTCTGAGACGAAACAATTCTCAACTGTTCTTTTTTTATTTATTTTTTTTCGCCCAGTAGGCTATGGGTGTGTTATAGATGTCATTGCTCTTTTCTGAACTTTGCCAAGTAATCCTAGGGATTCAAGTCCAATACTGGATATATGTACTTGTGCTGAAGCCTTTATGAAGCTGATGAGACTGAGAGGAGGTGTTTGTGAGGGCTGATAGTCCTGTTTATACATCCCTGGGTAAATCCTGGCTGCTTCACACTGCCCTGATGTTACTGTCACAAACTGAGCTTGTGGTCCTCTAAAATGCTCAGGTCTTTTTTCTGTATGGCTGTAACATAGACAGTTTGGTTTCTTTCCCTGCAGTAGGAATTTGGAAAGCTTCATATGTAAGTTATTAATGATTTTAGTCCAAATTATTTTCAAAATGTTTATCCAGCTCTGAAATATAGTGCTTGCTAACATTTTGTCATAATACTGGGGATTCTTACACTTAAACAAGGAGCTTAACTAATAAAGAGAGTGAAAGAGACAGTATTTTGGCACAGTAAACTTGATTCTTGTTTAAATTAGTGCAATTTAGACCCATTCATTGGTCAAATCCTGTAATTCTTTGAAGATTTATAAAGAGAGAAATTAAATCATAATCTGGCCCTAAATCTGTACATGATACATAGTTTAAGTGGCCAGTATGGTAACAGTAATGGCTTTTCAGCTGTTGCTATAGAAACTTCAGTGGCTCTTTTTGAGTTAGTCTGAAATATTTGCAGTTACGTATAGAACACACACAATGTGTTAGTAAATACATGTATGACTAAGAAGTTAACTACAATTTAAAATAATAACTTTATCTAGCATTGAGGTGAGATTTTTTTCTAAACAACTCTTCAATTTTAATTTTTTTTTTTTAATTTTATCTCATGGATGATCACCATTTTGTTTTCCAGTGGTTACTTCATAAGTACTATGAGACCTGGAATGCCTATCTGCTAATATCATAAATTAATTAATGAAACTTAAAATGCAGTGCTCTTGAACCCTCCACAGAAAACTCCTGTGAAGTTTTCATGTGCTGTTGGTACCACACTTGCTCTGTGTTGTTTTTGAAAGGTAGAAAGGTCAAAGGTAAAAGCTACTGAAATGTCAAGGTTAAGCCCACAAGACATCCTTTCATTTTAAATATCCTTTGTTTCCAGATATACATTAAACTTTAAAAAAGAGATTGTGCATGTCTGAGTGGGTGAAAAATAGCTTGAGATTATCTTTATCCCAGCATTTTGAAATTTTATGTGGTTTAATGTGTCCTGTGTAGAACAATATTAGAAACATCTGCTAAAAATAGATCTTGTTATTAGCATGAAAGAAATAGATCATATAGACTTAGTACAGCTAGAAGAGCAGACCAATAGTGTTTAAATAATTTCTGTACTTTCAGTCTTCATCCTTACCATGGTACTTAGTAGCTGGCAAAAAGATGTTTGTGAGATACCTTGTTCACTCTTGAATACTCCATTCTTTTTTTCAATTTTACACTGATTTGCATATTTCAATTTTTGATACCTACAATTTCATGGTAAGTAAAGAGCAGCTCTGTATGTTGCCATTGACAATAATATGCCTCATTTTAGAAGCATTTTATAACCTGTCCAAATCTGTACTCTCTGTGTGATACAATATTTTGGATATGCCCTTAGGAAGTTGCATCTGTTGCCTTAGGTGTTTTCTTTAATTTATAGGCACTTCAGTTTGCAAACCTGACCACATTGAATTTTTTTCTTTAAGGAAACTGCAACATTTCAAAATGGTGCTAGCTTTTATCACCTAGTAGAAGAGGATCTCCATATTGACAATAATAGGATACAATTGCTTTGTATTGTGTAATTTACGTTAAATAACTTATAAATTTATATGTTAAATTACTGCAATATTTTTTCACCAGTTAGTTTAACAATTCTTATAGTATGGTGATTAGATATACAAGATAATTATATTAACTGCATCACCAGGAAATACCATTTAATGTATCAATTTCAGCGGTTAATCTGCAGTTATTTTCTTAGGAAAATACCACTCTTTTTTCTCCCCAGTCAATCATAGTTGTCCTGAGGATCAGTTTAAGTGCCAAAATAACCGCTGCATTCCCAAGAGGTGGCTTTGTGATGGAGCTAATGACTGTGGTAATAATGAAGATGAATCAAATAAAACCTGTGCAGGTAAAGATTTCACTTGGTTGTATATGCAAGTTCTCTTGCTCCTGTTCCATGAACAGTTCAAGACTGCTCTGAACAAAGCTGAATCCATCTACTACTAGTAATCTGATTATTGCCATTTTAAATTAATTCAGATTTTGATGCCACCGAGGCTGGAATACAAATTATATTTTACTTAATCTTTATGCTTGACTGTGCTTTCCAAAGGAATTGAGCACTTAATCTCTCCGTGTGGGTTGGCTGCTAAAGCACTGCTTAGGTACAAACTTGTCCCTGTTAAATCTTTTTTGGCAGTTAGAATTTTGTTTGTTAGCATGCTGTGATGAGTGCCATGTCACTAGTAAATTTTATTTTATGCTGAGAAAAGCATAATTAGTTATTCAGTTTCCCCTTGTAGCCTGAACTTGTTTGCATTTGTAACTTATTAACTGTATAGTGAGTTTTTAAGGAAATACCGAAGTGATTATTTGTTCCACTTCAATAAATCTCTCCTTGGCTTGTACAGAAGTGATGTTTAGTGGTTGTAGGTAGAGCATACCAAACAATCATTAAATATCTGAGATACCAAATATTTGGCATCAGTAAGCTGGTGACTATTTAAAACTGAAATGCAGTGATAGCCAGTGTACGTTGGATTTTAAAATAATCACTGAACTGATTTTCCTAAATTTAAATTTTTGTATGTACAATAGCACCATTGTCCATGACACCTCTACAGTATTGCTGTGAATTTTAAATACATCTTGATATCTTTTGATATTCAACTGTGTGCTTATAAGGCAGACCCATGATTTGCATCCCTGTGTCAGTTGGCTGTTTAATTTTCTATTCTTGTTTTTTCTTTTGTTCCTGCACTGGTAAATGCTGTTCCAAAAAAGCTCTTGTATATTTAAAACTATTCTGTTGAATTTGGGGCTATTTCTATGAAGAAAAAGGAAAACCATAATTGAAAACAGCAAATGGAGATACAGTCTTTTGATTATATGGGATTCTGACATATCAGTATTTTCTAAAAACAATTTTGAATCATATATAGATGAACTCTAAAAAATTAAATGTGGAATCAAAATCTGTGTCACTATCACCAGCATTTTAGTTGTGGGCTCAGGTTTTCAGTAAAATTTATAAGTTATGTCAATTTCATAAGTTGGAATATTTTTTTTTAAGTTCTACTGTTCATCAGATTTCAAAAATAATTTCTGCAGTTATATAGCAACGTCTTTTAGTGATCTGTATTTTTTCAGAAGGAAGACAGACAGATTTCCCTTTAATGAATCATTGCAGTTGCTTATTTGCAAAGACAGATTCTAGTAACAGTGATCCAGGCACATCACACACAGGCTATGCTACCATTTTTCTGTGTAAATATGATTCTTACTGGAAAATTATTTATGATATGAAATACAATTTATTAATATCCCAGTTGGAAGTTAGACATATTTATTCCCTGGTTTTTCTTTACTTCAGTTGGAGCGCTAATGTTATTTTATCAAAAATTCTCCTCTACCACTTGGTTTTGTATAATTACATATAAAATTTCATGTTCTCATGTGCTGAAGAAGCTAAAAATCGTACATAAGAGATACAGAACTTAGTCCTGCAGATGACCTCAATTTTCTCTGAAAGCAAAGGAGGTGAAGGATGTTTAGTCAGATCAGGTGAAATCTGCAGCAGGCCAGGAGATGCCCTCCAGACCTGCAGCTTCTACATACAGCCATGCACCAAGTGACCTAACAGATTTAGTCCATTTCCCTTGCATTTTTGGAGTGTTTTGTCTTGACAGCAAGAACCTGTCAGGTTGATCAGTTTTCCTGTGGGAATGGGCGCTGTATTCCAGCATCCTGGCTGTGTGACAGGGAAGATGACTGTGGAGATGAAACTGATGAAATGATATCCTGTGGTAAGTAATTTTACTCTGTGAAAAGTTCAACACATGAAGGATCCCTTTTAATGTGAACTGGTGGTTAGAAAAAATACGAAGAGCTTTTTTGGTTTTATATGAAGTGACAACATTCTTTCACAAGTGGCAAATACAATTTATTTGATTAATAAACCCAAAGCAAAGGTTGCACTTTCTATGAATAGATCCTTAACTATGGTATCGAATATGCAGATCAGCCAACATAACACTTTTCTAATTGACAGAAAAGTAAAAAGTGCATGCATAAGTGAAAGTAATTAGCTAGCACCATGATGCACTGTGTTCTATAAATATAAATCTCCATGACCTCAATTACCAGCAAATCTATGGAAAGCAATGTGTGGGATCCAATCAGTAAATTCTGGTTAGTCCTAGTCCCTTAAGTTTTTTAAATTTTGAATTATTCATGACTGGCAACCAGCTGATATGCATTATTTAAGTTCACATTGTTACGTTTTTTAAGCCTATATGTAATTTTCAGCATCTCCTATAACTGCGTTCAAGATTTCTCAGGATTTTTACATGCAAACAACTTGCTGTGTTTTCTGGAATATTCACTTGCATTCTCATATTTCTTATTACTATCTTCCTTTTTCTTCTAATAGTGATATAAATCAGAAAACAAGGAAACTAGTTTTATATTTGCAGTAATTGATAGCTGATCAGTTATTTCAATATAGATTAAAAAATCAAAATCATTATATGAGTAGAAATGAGAATATTTTGAAGTAGACTTCTAATTGCCATGGTTTAAGTCAAGTAGTTCTGTTGTGTACAGAGGTAGAATGGGAAATCCCAATGGGCTCACTGTATTTTGCAGTCTCTAAAATCATATTTTGTGTATTGGTATAGCACGTCTCCATTATTTATCTCCAGCAGATTTTTATTGTTAGTGTGAGGCATCCCCCCAAGAAAACCAAGCAAACACTTCCTAGGATTACCTGACAAAGTGTTGGCATCAGTGTTAACTTGGCTTCCCACACTCTCTGTGTTGAAGCAAAGGATCTGTAAATTGTAGTATTTGATGGAGATGGTTTGGATTGGTGCTTCTTGCCCAACTTTTAAATTAAAACTTTTCCTAAGTTTCTGGGAAACAAAATAAAAAGCTTTAATTAACTTTTTAACATTTATAAAACATTTTCTGTCCCAAAGACAGCAAGACACAGCTAACCCAAGTTTGAAATTCCTTGATGTCAATGACTGTTTGAATTCTTTTCCTAAGGAAATATAAAGTTTATGTGCTGGTTTTCAAAAGTTAAGAGAAACACTTCAATACTAATTACATGCCTAATTCTCAAAATCTTTTTGAAGTTCGGGTTTGTTGTTTCAGTTGAAACAAGATGAGAACAACTCAGTGTGATTAGAGTAGCCTAGTAAGGACTAGACTTTTTTTTTTTTTTCCCAGTCTTGGGCAGTTTTGGTGTGATTTGCAGGACCATGAATCATTTTGACATTTATTTCTGTTCCATTTAGGATGTACTGTGTAGTAACTTCCAACCTGAAAGCCTTCAGTGAATGAGACATTTGCCTTTAAATATCTATGCAGGCAGATTTTTCATTTCGTCTTCTTTGGTTTGCATTAGGAATCAGTTAGTGAGACGTGTCTTACTGCCTATAGAGAGTTTAAGCTCCTTCTCTTTTCTTTTTGACTCAGGTTAGAATTTCAGTTTGTTTCTTAAGATTTGCAAGGTTTTGTAAAGCAGATCTTTTATTTTCCAAAACTGAATGGGTGCAAGCACAGTTTAACATAATAATGGTGTGATGCATATACCTAGCTAGAAGAAAAAGAAGTCTGAAAAAATGCAAGTTGTCCCATGTGAAATATATTAGACAATTATAAAAACAAATCTGTGAACATAATACTGAGTCTCAATGATACTGCCTTAGTGTTTTGCTACTTTTACTGGAGTGCTTGGAGCACATTTACAAACATTTGTAAATTTTGGATTTTTTAAATCTTTTTTTTTCTTGACTACTCTTTTGGTTGGTACTCCTTCGTTTTCTATAGTTTTTCATTCCCTGGCTTTTCTGGAAGTGCCATAGCAATGGAAGAACTTTTATATACATATATAAGTATGGTTTGTATCAGTTATCAAGCTATCATTTGTTGTAAATATTACCATGCTTAGTGGCAAAGATAGCCCTGGTCTGATGGAAATGTGACTGTCTCATGTAACAGAATAATGCATTTTAGTGGTCCATGTTGAGGAAGAACAGGGTTTGGCTCAGTATCTGAAGTTAAAAGCCTTTTTGCCTTCTTTTAGATGTCTCACCTTTTCCCCCTCTCCACATAAAGTATCTGGAAAGTGCTAATGTTTGATACAATAGACTTGGGTAATTTATGCATATGGTAAGGTGGAAGAATATTACTAAAGAGGATATGTATGAAATATTTTTCACTTGTTTAACACTTTCACAGAATTCCCAACATGTGAACCACTGACTCAATTTATATGCAGAAATGGAAGATGCATTAGCAGCAAATGGCTCTGTGATTCAGGCAAGTATCAAGTGTTCTGTATCTGAAATGAAAATGGGCAATATTATATGGCTGTTGTGTTGATACCCACTCAGTTCTTCTGAGACTGATATTTCCAGTTTGGCTGTTAAAAATAAGTACACTATTTTAGAAATACTAACCTGACCTAGAAAGCAGCAATACTGGAGCCTCATC
Source organism: Heliangelus exortis (assembly GCF_036169615.1). Lineage (NCBI taxonomy): Eukaryota > Metazoa > Chordata > Aves > Apodiformes > Trochilidae > Heliangelus > Heliangelus exortis. The sequence continues at coordinate 5,119,166 of NC_092427.1, forward strand.
CAAGGAATGATGCAGTGGAATACAGTAACAGTTGCAAACTTTATATTGTGTAGAATGAAGTGTGACATAAAATTTCACTATTAAAATAAAAGAAGCTAAGCTATTGTTTATGAAATTGTATTTAAAATAATTTCCATGACAAAAATTATTTGATTTTTTATTGTCTGTGGGCCTGGTCAATTTTACAATTAGCATCCCTCAGGGGGAAGGCTAAAAATACTTTACATTGTACCTATTTCATTTTTCTGAAAAAGTTTATATTTCAGTGACAGCTGTTCAAATGAGCCTTCTCTCAGAGCTTGTGACATGAGATGTTATTTTTCTGTTGCCTTTTTGGAAATATCTTTTTCTCCTCACATCTCACATTTATTCAGATTTTTTTAATGTTTTCAAATAATCTAAAAATAATATTTGCAGATGATGACTGTGGTGATGGAAGTGATGAACTAGGATGTATTCATTCATGTTCTGCTGATCAGTTCAGATGTTACAATGGTAGATGTATCCCAAGTCATTGGGCATGTGATGGTGACAACGACTGTGGAGATTTCAGTGATGAAACCAAACCAAACTGCAGCAAGGAAGGTTAGCTTTTATTTACTTCTCACATTTTACTACTTAAAAACACAGACAACACTTTATTATTAAAGTGGATTATTTGTCCGAGAAGGGAAAATGCTTTTAACCTTGCTAGAGGTTGGAATGAAAAATATGTCAGCTGTAATACAATAATGCAGAAGTGTACCACAGAGGAATGCATTTGAGAGTAGAATGGATATTATTCTGAGATAAGTTTTGTAGCTTTACTGAATTATGCTAAATGTGATGTTTTTCCCTTTACAGAGGTGTATGCTGCTTAGGTAAAGAGACAGTAAGCAGCATTCCTTAAGTATGCATTTATATTTTTGAGAGTATTTTTTCAGAAACACTCATGTGATCCAAATTTTGGGGGATTTTGTGTTGGTTTTTTTTTTCAGTTACTGAAGCATAATGTTTTAACAAACTACAGTCCCATTTGAATGCCATACATTGTATTTATAGGGATGGGGAGAGAAGTGAAGGGTGCTTATAGCAAAGGATAAAGAACAATCAGATAAGAATGAGGGGACATTTTTCTCTCATTTTTCTCATACTGATTTTTCCACAACAAAGTATTTGTGCACTACTTTATTGGTCTTTTTTTTCATGAGTATATATTCTAAATCTAGTTCCAGACAAATAGATAAATCAACAGAATGCTGTGCATGAGTAGTGAGAAATCATTGATTTTTATATAGTTACAAACATAGTTACTTTTTTATACAATACCATATTATGCTGGTATTTGCACCACTGTGTCTGAAGTAACATTGATTTGCAGTTATTACCAGTTCATGTATCCTCTGTGTCCTCCTCTGCTTCATGGTTGTTTTCCAGCAACTTATCCTTTGTTTTATTTACCACAGAATGCAAGAATGCAGATTTTTTTAAAAAATAAAAAAATTTTTAAAATCCCCTAACAACAAGGCAATAAAATAAATAATACGTTGACACACAGTGCAATAAGAACATATTCAAATAATGATTTTTTGTCATCACCAGGAATGGATAAGTTTATCATTATTGTAACTTATGTACATGATGACATACAAGGAATACAGTGGCAATAGTTTAAGAAAAGGAGGGCAAGGATAACATTGAGAGGGCTGTCATCTAGAAAATACTTAGAGAGTTAAGTATATGATGAATAACTAAAATCACCTGGTTACTGTGTCTGAAACATTCAAGACTGATTGCAGAGCTACACTGAACTGAAGTTCACTATTCTGGAATTCATAAAGGCTCCAACGCATCTGGAAGTGCTGTCATAGCACAAGTCAAGGTCAGTCAAGAGATGTTACCCTTATGTCCAAGCAGATGGACCTTGTTGGAAAAGAGAGAAGAAAGAAGAAGGAAGGAATGTAGCTTGAGGGTGAGAGGGGGAGAGCTTTTGAAGCACCAGGAAAACTTCTTCAGCCTTGTTCCTTCTTACATCTCTCCATTCATGCTGGTCTGTCAGCAGTGCAAAGAAAATAAAATTGGTATTTACCTTGAGCTTCTGATAAAGAGGGAAGTGAATAGAATGAGCAGGACAAGGAAGAGCTTGGCTGAAGCTTGTGTTGGAGTGATGAGGAAAAAAGGAACGGTGAGGTTTGAGTGTGATAATTGGGACTCTGATTTCGGCTGTGGCTAGGAAGGGGGATTCTAAGTCATTGCAGACAGCATGGAAGGAACTGTGAGCAATTTCTTCAATGTAATTCTGATTTTTCTAAGAAACTCCCTCTCCTGGAAGATGCAGTGGGCAGGAATTTCAGTGCAGTCCTGATGGGAATTGTGTTCCCGAGTTGTGGCGCTGTGATGGGGAAAAGGACTGTGAGGATGGCAGTGATGAGAAAGGCTGTAATGGAACTATACGACTGTGTGATGAAAAAACAAAGTTCTCCTGCAAGAGTACAGGTATGTGCTTGCTGAGATGGTTTGCTTTCTTTTACTCCTTATGGATGTGTGTGTCTGTTTCTATGAGCTGATCACATATCTACTAAATGAATACTGCTTTTAATGTATAATGCTACTAAGGTGATGTTGTTTACTGCACTCATGCCAGGAAAATAGTATTAATATGCTTCCCCTAATCTCTTTTCTGGTTTATTGATGGAGTTTGTAATTATATATATATGTATAAAAAGTAACTGTTAGATGAAATGGCTTCAAGATGTAAAAAGTGATTATTGACATTTAAGAGAATGGTCTGTTCCCTGGAATAGGCTGAGAAAAAGTCTGACACAAGGAATACACTTCTTCCCAATACATTTTCCTAGTGCTTAAATGGGGAAAAGAGCTCAAACTAGACTGCCTCATATAGATATACTTGCCTGTGTTTACAGTGGTGTGCATGGAGGGCAATATCTCAGTCAGCTTACAGGATGAAACGGATCTTCTCTGGCTGCCACATACAAATGTAGCAAAAAGTATTTTTTCATTAAGCATTTGCTGAATTCAAGGGTATATGGCTGTGATTTAAAGGAAAATAGAATCCTTTTTGTTTGTTTTGTGGAACCATTGCTTTAGGAATTAGTTTCGACAGTTTCATCCAATTATTTTATTTCTTTCACTTTTACTTCCATGAGTCTTGGAAGAAGCAAAAGGTCTGTTCTGGATGAGACTTGTTGGTAATGCATTGGAACAGAAAACAGAAGTGAAGTTTTGTTCAGCTACTTTTCGGTTTCATTCCAGATGGTGGGACAATTGACTACTAAGGTTTTGGGTTTTTTATGTCCTCATCTTTTCATGTTTCAGAATAAACAACATTTTCTCTGTGTATTATTCAAAAGGAATAATACTGTTTGCCTTCCACATTTATAAGAAATGTTCAGATGAGTAGAAACTGGCTAATTGTTCCCTTATAGGCTGTTGGGTGTTGGCACCCTATTTTCTAATAGTGAGTATGATGGGTCTGGGTAAGGGTGTGATGGGGAGGAGGTGAAAGAACTGATATGTTTTGAGGGAGAACAGTAATAGTGATATGTTACTGCCCACTTTTTTTTGGTTTATGGCCATGAATAGTAGTTGGCAGGGTCTTTCCTTATTGTAGCTTTTCTTGGCTGTGTGTAATCTGTCACAATACCACAGGCATGAGTGTCAAGTTCCAATTACAGCCTGTCAGCCTTCAGGCAAACTTCATGCTTGGAGTCATGTTGGTCTCAAGGACACATCATATCCAGCCCCTTTTCTGATATGAACTTAAGAATATCCAGTACAGGGGATTTTGTAATTTATATAGAAAGCCTTTTAGTAATTTGCCTCTAACAATTGAATATTTTTTCCTAATAAGTCATCTGAAGCTTTGCTGCAAAATTGGTTGTCTTCATATTTTCACCGTTTTAAAAATCTTTCTGAGTGCTGGAAGACTTCTGTCGTATTTCACATTTTGGTTGAATAAAAAAATACCTTTTTTTTTTTTTCTTTTTTTTTTTTTCTTTTTTTTTTTTTCTTTTTTTTTTTTTTTCTTTTCTTTTTTTTTCTTTTTTTTCTGCATATCTTATAGTTTTAATTTACATTTTAAATTCTTTACTATTTTGGTTTGTCTTACTACAACTGTCCAGCCTGTGCAGTTCTTGAGCTGTGGTGTCCAAAGCAAGCCAAAATGCTGCAGGGCACTTGATTTACCACATTTCAGAGTGATGTTCTAATTTATTTGAGAAAGAATGAATTCCAGCTTTAGGCAGTAAGAAGTAGCTGTAAGAGAAAATAATGCAATTAATGTTCCACCAAAGTAGTTTTCCTACAGCTCAAAAGAGAATCAGTCTGTAAACTTCCTGTGCTCAGTATGTCAACAAATACTGAGCTTTATAAACATTAATTCTGTTGTACTTGGTAATATTTGTAGGAGATAAAAAATGTTGGAGAAGCATTTGGATCAGGCCTTTTCCACATCCTTGTTTCTTCAGAAGTTCTGATTCACTTCTTTACTCATATTTCTTCTGTGTTACACAAATGAGTTATGGAAAAGAACAAATATATCCACTGAAGCAATTAAATTGTGGCAGAACTTTACTAAAAAGATTCCTGGAAACAAATAAACAAAAACCACAAGTTTCAATGAGGGACAATAAAGCAGAAATACTTCAGTGAATTTTAAGTAATGATTTTAAGACAGTCACATTAGTCAATTTGGAGTTTTGGCAAAGATTAATTCCTTGAAAGTATATTCTACTTAACAATGTGTCATAGCTATCATAGTGGAAGATGAATCTTTCATTATGAAATATATCTTCTTTAATGTCAGAGGCAGGAAAACTGATTTCCTCTGTAATTATTTGCATGTATAAAAGATGAAATCACAGGTTAGGAGCTCTACTGGAAGCAACATCAATTTATGCTGGCATCTGGTTAGTTAGCTTGGCATTAGTATTTTTTATTCTGGTGCTGTGTTATAATAATATATAAAATCAACAGCCATTTCAACATAATAATGAATATGGACAGTTTTTTTAAACACTTGTTATTGCATGTAAGTATAAACTGGATCCATAACATACCTGCAACTTTGCTTTCTTCTCTCTGTGTGATTCTCTCTTTTCAGTGTGGGATATTGGGGACTTGACAACTATAGAAAATGGTAGAAGCTTTTCATTCTAATTGACATCACTCTCTTTTTAATTATTCCAGGTGATTTTACACTGGTATTTATGTTCTATTCTGTTTGTTTAAGAAGAAAATACTATCAGCAGAAAAGCATACTAAAAAGCCATGTCTGTAATGTCACTGCGGGTTTTTTCCGAAGCTTGCTCCCAGTCTGATTTTCTGTGTTTATTGTCTCTTTTCTCCAAGGGAGATGCATTAGCAAGGCGTGGCTGTGTGATGGCGATATTGATTGTGAGGATCAGTCTGATGAGGATAATTGCGAGGGCTATATGTGTGGACCACCAAAATACCCTTGTGCTAATGATACCTCCATCTGCCTACAGCCTGAGAAGCTCTGCAATGGGAGAAGAGATTGTCCTGATGGATCAGATGAAGGCGATCTTTGTGGTACTTCTTTTAGACGCATTTTCCTGATTGTATTTGAGATTGTCCGTCACGATATTTCTTGCTGGGGGAAAAAAAAAAAAAAAGTTCTCATGTTCATCTTACTGAATTTTTTATCACCGTAGCCTATGTGAGGATTTTACTTTAATTTAAATATTGCTGGGTTTGTGCTTGAAGTATTAGTTTTCTTCAAATAAGGGAAAACGTAGTTCCTTAGGTAAGCCTGCAATTTCCTGACTGCTTAAAATGGTCCTGGAAGCAAGCAATTAAAAAGCTGTGGTATGTATGAAGGGATTTAAGCTAATTTGCATTTCTCTCAAACTACAAAAGCTTGAGTTGCTAGAATCCTGTGTTAGGAGTTCACAGAGAAATGCATTGGGGTGACTAGGAGAAGCTAACTTATCTCCTCAATGATGGTGCTGAAAGGATTTCATGGCATGTCAGATGATGGAGATTATCTCAGCAAAATCATTCTCAGTATTCAGTAGAAAATGTGCAAAACTGATTTTATAAATCTGACAGAAGCATAACTGATAACCTAATTTAATTAATATAAAATATATGCAAAGATAAAATTGATAGATTTTAAGAATTTACAATAATGTAGTATTGTACTATAGAAGTGGTTTAATGATAAGAAGTGAAACATGGGGCTTTGATTTTAATTTTCTTTTTTTAAAGTAGGAAGGAAGTAATTCTATAGAAATGTTATCTTTTATGCATCTTAACACAAATCTGCAAGGCTTTCAGAGGCTAGCTAGACTTAGAAACATAACTAAAAGACAAAAGTAGATTAAAATACAAAAGTGAAGCCTAGATTCCAGTGTAACAGTGGACCCCATTGTGCATTTGTCTGTCCCATTAATTCCAGAGGGACATCAGTAGTACTGTGAGGTAAGGAGCAGTTCTGTGCTTTTATTGCTCTTGGCAGTCACAGAATTTCACACAGACACAATTATCATGCTATTAATTCACATGCTTTAAAGGTTTCATGAATCACCTTCAATCCATTTATCAGAGCTTTGTGAACCATCAGTTACCTGCAGAATATTAGGTGAGAACACTGACACAGAGAATGCAGAAATAGTGTTTTAAATATGATTTTAAAATCATTTTTGTACATGTTTCTTTGACAAGTTACTTGGGATATAGATACATAGGACTAAGGGGTGGAGCTGAGTGTCTGGAGGCAAGGGAAGTATTTGGAAAGCTGTGCTTATTTCTTTGTGCATCAGCTTTTGGTCACCTCTGAATGTGATTGACCTGTAATAGTCTTTGTGCTGACTCTGTATGGATACTACTGAAGTGACTGAAGTAATATGCTTGAAACTGTGTAAAATGTGTCATAAATTGCCCATCTGCCATCCTTAAATCCAGACAGACTACCATAAAGCTAAACAGATTACTGAAGGTGCTAAATACATGCAAATTAAATAAGTTTTAAAATAAATATAGAAAGCTACTTAATAAATGTAAAATTAAGCTTGTGCTTCTTCGGGGCCTTTCATGTGTTGAAGTTGACCTGGTGACCTTAAGATAGGGAATGTAACTGCCAGGCCTTGCAACAGTTAATTTTGGGTGTTTTTTCTCTGTTATTTCAGATGAATGTTCACTTAACAATGGTGGATGTAGCCATCAGTGCTCTGTGGTTCCTGGAGGAAGAATTGTATGTTCCTGCCCTGCAGGATTCAGTCTTAGTAGAGACAACCAAACTTGTGAGTTTGTGGATTACTGTACCAAGCACCTCAAGTGTAGTCAAGTGTGTGAACAGCATAAAAATACTGTCAAGTGCTCATGCTATGAAGGCTGGAAGCTCAGTAAGGATGGGGAAAGTTGTGTTAGTACTGGTAAGTTAAATTGCAGTGTATTTTCAATATCCCAGGTTTATTCTAATAAAAAATAGAGGCTTTGGATTATCCAAATGTGGGGTTGACAACAGTCAGAAGCGCTCATTAAAGCTGTCCCTGTTCCTGATGCAGGAGGAAGGGGTATTGCAATATTAGTTTGTTGCTTAAAACACTTTCTAAAGGATGTTAATACCACATAATGTCTAAGTTGTTTGAATTTTTATATAGTTTTTCATGTATATTTAGTATTCCAGCAGATTTACATAAATATATGTAAACCTCCATATATTTATATGGAATACAGGCAATTTACTATGTTTTTTGAGGAAATTAATCTGTGACATCATCATTTTGATTAGTATTACTTGAGGGTTCAGATGTTTGAGACAAACATGTATGTGCAATATAAACTGTCATCACATCTTTAGCCCTTCTGTCAGGAGTTAAAAATAGCATTGATTTTGCTGTCTAGATTATAAAAATTTCAGTTTAGGATTAATTGATATTTTTCTTCTTTATTATATTTATTCTTCAATGGAATTTTAGCAATTCTGAGCACAATGTCCCAATAGATATAATGGTTAAGATATTCTTTATTTATTCTACATACTTGGCATTTATCCTCCTCAGATAATCCCATGAAAAAACACTGAATCAGTAAGCTAGGAAGAAAAGCCCAAGTTTGCTCTTGCTAGTCACCTGAAAGAATTTAATAGTTTGCAGCCAACTTAGCGTTCCATATTTCAGAACAAGCAAATTCTAATCATTCTGCTTTGACAAAGTTTGAGCTAATTTGCAGAGGTTTGAGAACTTTGTTACAGCAGCCCATAATTTACTTATGGGCCAAAATATCTATTATGTGGAATAAAAGTAATGTTCCTCTTTGCCAAACCAGTGAGTAATTAAAAATTAGTTTTATGTAAGGAATGTTCTCTTAAATTGCATGCCTTGCCTTTGAGGGTTTTTTTTGTTTGTTTGTTTGTTTGTTTGTTTTTTAATTAATTAAGAATGTGGTTTACATTCATCAGGCTGGAATTACTGTTGTAATTTCTGGAATTGCCCCCAAATTGAGTTCTTTTTGTTTCCATAATCTTATTTAAATAGTACTACAGTATACGATCTGGGATATATGTTATTCAGCTGTTACTGAGCCATGCTTGTAGTAGACTCTCAAGTCATAGTTCACTGGCCTAATTCTGTGGTTCTTTGTATCTGAACTACATCTTAATGCTGTTAAAGTTCTTATTTTATGACACTGCTTTAGTCTTACTGACTTTTGATCATTCTTATTAGTTTTCATTACGGACATTTCCAAAAATTCAAGAAGTGCACTCTAACTGGGTTACAGAAATGAAAGAATTAAAAGCATTTAAGACAGCTTCAGTAATTAGGTGGAGGCAAATTTGAAACAAACTTTAAATTTAAGCAAATAGAGATGACGGAAGCTAAGGGCGAAACCCCAGAAGTAGAATATACTCTCTTAGGCTTTAAAGTCAGAAAAGAGAGACTACAATTGCTCAGGTTTTTTGTGAAGTATTTTTGCATAATATTTACTGATGGTAGTAAGAATATGGAATTGCAAATTGATTTTTACAGATTTTTCTCCAAGAATGTAATATTGTATTTTGATTTGAGTCCAGTGATGTCAGCTGGTATAAAGAAAAGGGATCTCTTTCTTTACAAGCCACGAAGACACTATGTTAATTCCATCAAAGGGGCAACAAACCTGTTCCATATTAGATTTGGAATATACTTTTAATAATCTTGGCCCCTTTCAGTTTATTTAATTTGCAAGGCATGATCAGTACTTGGAATAACAGATCGACTGATAATTTAGTTGTTGAATGTGTGAACATTATTTTAGTGAAACGAGCACAATATTGGTCTCATTTGTCAATCTGTTAGCCCTAAAAAGTCCATACCATTTACATCTCCATGCGAGAGGCCTTAAATGGACATGAAATAAAGAAAAAAGCTTTCATACACTACTATTACAAGTAGAGTTCAAAGTGATCTTGTGAAGATAAACAGTCCCCCAAATGCCAAACTGCTTCTTCAATAATACCATTTGGTATAAAGGAACTCCTGGAATAGCCATAGTGATTTAAAAGGCCTTGAACTGGGACTAGATGTGTATTATATTAAGGTAGTATCTAGGAATCTTTTTTCTAGCAGAAAAAAATGACCCAGAGGAAAAGTATTACCTTGCCCTGAGCTACATTTTTTGCTTTAAAAAATTGCTCTTTACAGTCAAAACACTTCAGTAGTACACAGCAATAAAGTGTACAGTTAGTATGCAGCACTTCATTTTTTTTAAAATACTGTAAAAAGCATTTACTTGAGTGTCCATCAGAAACCTAATGAGAGGATGAATGCTGAAAATACAGTAATGTATGTGATTTTCGCTCTATTTTTTTTCTATTTTTTTTCTTTTGGATTGCATATCAGAAATTGAGCAGTTCTTTTTTTCTCTCTTGGTATCCCTTTCAACATTTTCCCCTTAGATTCTCCTGTTTTCCCTTATTTCTGTTAATGTTCTCTTCATTTATTGAAGGTTTTTAGTGTTCTGTTTTTCTCTTTCAGAGTTTGTTAACTTTCCATGTATCTTGCTTTCATCTTGTTTGCTTTTTGTTATTCTGGTATCTGTATTGTTAACATTACTGCCTTCCCAAAGACTAAATATTTTGTTCACATTTAAATTTATATTGATCGAACTAAAAGTATGCTACAGAGCTCCATTATTCAGCTAGCAAGTCAATATAAATTATATATTTTCATCCTCTTCCTAGTTTCTCTTCTAGATTTCAAAATAAGTGCCTGATATATTGCACTTGAACTCTTAGATTTTGACAAGCATGCAGAAAAACAGTGTTCTTGACAGATATTCAAAATATCTTTATATTCTCAGTCTTTCAGAATTTGGTGTAATAAAAGTTAGATGGACTCAGAGACACTTAGTGTTCAGGAATGACTGTCAACCTTTTCTTAGCAGTGGGAGCTCTCATATCACTAGGGATATAAATGCAGATAAGATGTTGATCTATGTTTGTGCTTGAGCTGCTTTAGCTGGGCTTAAATTCAATGTTGCTCTTTCCAGATAGCTTTCAACTCTTAAATGGAGGGGAGGGATAAAAAAACAGGGAAGTTGGTCCAGTCCTCTCTGAGCAATGTCAAACTTGCAATTAGTATTTTTTTTCAGATTCCTTAAGCAATTATTTTCCTGTGAGATAAATTTCATAAGATCACAGTCTAGGTGATCACCTTCAGAGAAACAATAAGCTTCAGTTAGCATTTTTTGCTATGTAGAATTTTAAATTAAAACCACTGGAAAGGCTGGAGCATTATTCTTTCTGTACAGCCTTTTTAAATTGTGTTGTTTAGTCAGTAGTCTACCAGAATTTTTTCATAGAACTGCTAATGAAGTGTCATGCCTTATGTTTGTATTATATATATTATACACCTACCTATATGGTAAAAAATTTGGCATATTTATGGAATCAGAAGATACACAGCTGTGTGACTTTAGTCTAATAAATTGTTATTGATTACTTTAAAAAACAAACAAACAAAATTTTAAAGAGTGAAACAAAACAACCATTACATTTTATTGAGTGAAATTTTCATGGCGAATTTTTATGAAAATACTGGTAATCAATAGGTGAAATAAGAGTATTTCTTAATTTTCAGAAGAGGAATCAAGTGGTACAAATATAGTAATGGGACGGGGATGGTTCCTGCAATAATAAGTAAATAAGTTACAGGAAGAGTAAAATAGAGGGGGGGAAAATACAGCATGAGACCTGCTTTTAAGCTAAAATGTCCAAATAAACAATATGGTCTTACTTTGCCTACACATCTTCTTACCCATTTGTCATTACTCATTTGTCATCAGGCTCCACCTGTCTCATCCTTTTCATCAGTGTAGTTGATAATTTCACCATAGGTTATTTGATTAAGCTTAGACTTCTACTTTGGATGGAAAAAACATATCCAATATTACCAGATGTATTAGGTTTCTTTTTTCCACTGTGGTCTTAATTACTAAGAAACATCAAAGAAGCTGCTGGTGAAGTCCATCATGTGTGTTCTTACACACTGGAGTTTCATTTGTCATTAGCCTGTGGTCTCCTGAATAAAAGCTGCCAATTATCAGTAATTAGGAATTTCTCAGGTTCAGATAACTGGTACTTGGGATATAGCCACTAATGTCAGTGATCTTGTTCCTCATTAAATTATTTAACTACTGCAGAACTTTGAAAAATTGGCTTTATAGGAAGTCATTAATTTCTTTAACAAGTAAGAAGATCATCTGGCAAATTCAAGCCAGATTATGAAAAAGTCCATCAAAAGCAGAAGCAGAGCTCTGTGGTACCAGTTTAACTTAAAACATCACAGGTAGTTTATGTGCAGTGGTAATCAAGAGGAAATTAAACTTGTTGAAAAGAGGTGCAAAAGGCTTTCTTTTTAGTGATAAATTGTGCAACTTTTTCTATGAATATTTTAGAAGAGTAGTGCAGTATTTCCTATTGGCATGAGCTTCCAGTAATCTATTTTTTGTATAAATGGAGGTTTAACTGCATGGAAAAAAAATAAACAAAAAACCCCAAACAAACTACCTATCAAACAACTCTTGGAGAAAGAACTGAGGGGAAAGAAAAAAAAAAGGGCGGCAAAAAAAGCTACTTTCCCACAGAAAAGGATTGGTGTAAAAAAAAATTATTAAAATTAATATAGAGGAAATTCAACAGTTTACAGAATGCAATTTTTGTATTTTTATTTTATTAACACAGCTGCTTATTTGAAAAACTTTTTCTAGTCTGAAATAAGTAAGAACTGTAATAAAAATGATTTTAAAGAATTCTATTATGATTGACCTATGCAGACAGCATTTACAGATATTTTTTATATATATGCATATATATTTTATATATATGTATATCTATTTTATATAACTCAAAGGTACAGATACTTTAGCTGTGGTGCATGTGTATCAATAAGCACATAAAGTGCTTGTGTCCTTACTTTATAGTTTGGGGTGAGTTTTGTTTTTTAAGAAAATCATCTGAAAATGCAAGGTACTATTTTTTTGTTGTTGTTCAAAAGGTGCATTATATGTATTTTTGTAACTTTTTTCAATTAATTACCATTTGGAACAATGTATAATTTAATGGAGTAATGTTTTCTGAAACTTTTGAGAAAACAAATCTTAATTTGGATAACAAACCTTTTCTAAAGTCGTTCTGTGGTAGAGCTACAAATCATGGTAGTTTAATACTCCCTAATTTAATGTTTAATATCCTTATTAGTGATCAAAGATAATTTTAGAAGGGAAGAGTAAGAAGTTTGTGGGACTAAAAATGTATTTCAAAATCTCCTTATCAGAAAATTAATTGTTTACTCTTGCTAAAGTACCCTGTGGTTCTCATTAAGCTTGTCATAATAATACAATCTTCTGCTTTCAGATCCATTTGAGGCTTTCATAATTTTTTCTATTCGACATGAGATCCGAAAAATTGATCTTCATAAACGTGACTACAGCCTCTTAGTTCCTGGGTTAAGAAATACAATAGCACTTGATTTTCATTTCAGTCAGAGTTTACTGTACTGGACAGATGTGGTAGAGGACAAAATTTACAGAGGCAAACTCTCTGATACTGGAGGTATGAATTTAGTGTTTAATTTCTTGGCAATAAATATTAGCTGAGCTACCATTGACAGAAACAGAAATTGTGATGGTGTTCTGCCTTTGCAAAGCTTTGTAACTATATTGTACTTGATGTAAGCTAGAAAAATACATTTTGTTATGAAAGTTCCTCTTTGCAGTAGGCTGCAGGGGGAAAAAAATGGCAAATCAAAGGGCTGATATTTCTTCCTGGTCCAATGAATGAAATATTGTTTTTTTTCATTTGTAATTTACCTTCACATTATTACAAAAGTATAAGAATTTATCAGACATCCGATGAATTATCTGCTCTCACCAAAGGAAAGATTTTGCTTCATAATTTTTTAGCTTTTTGAAAGGCTTGTTCTTTTCCCTGATGCTGATTATAGTAATCGTTATAATTACAGTCTTTAACTTCAGAATGTTTTGTTGAAGTATATATTCAGGTGCTTTCATTCCTGCATGAGCTAACAGGCAAAAGGATGCTTAACTTGCTTTTGTTAGAGTTCACATAATTTGTGCATTTGTTTTCTGACACGTTTCTTTTTTCTGAGGTTTTTTTTCTTATTCTTAGTAGGTGGTATTTGTGGGTATCTTTTTATCCACAGATCCAGGCCAGGAAAGAAATATCCTGCATTGCTAAGTGTGTAAAGACAGGCAAAGAGTTGTTAATTTTCAATAAACTGTGGTGTTTGTATGAAACCAGTAAGGTAGTACCAGAACCCCAGTGACTTCTGTGCTGTTTTAAAAACTCAAAATTTACTCCTTCAGTCTTGCATCTGTCAAGAATGCATTTGCAGCTACAAAAATCCCTTTGCCTTCCTGGAAGTACTGAAGGCTCACAGTGCTTCTGTAGCTGCTGTTGGTATGAAAATTTTGAGACCCTCCAGGGAAAATATTTGGTAGGGAAGAGCTTTTTGTAGCCAGTGACAGAGCTTTGTACATGTGAATTCAAAGGAGCAAGGAAAGGCTTTTTATTGAAGACCTTTTCAAAATTTATAGTCCAAACAAAGCTCTCCCTCCTATTTGTGTCCTCAGCACAGTTTTTCAGTTTCTTCTTTTTCTCAATAAGAAATAACCGAAAAAAGAACTGCATGTGTGTCTAGTCCCTGCAAGGTGAAGTATGAGCATCTCCCTGGCAGATGCTGCAAAAAGGTCCCAGGCAGCACATCCACAGCTCCTGTTTTACTCTTCGTGGGAACTTTGACCTTTATTGAGAGTTTCAGATTTTCATTAACTAGTGGAGAAATGTCACATAAAGCAAAGTATTATCCTCCATCAGATTAATCAAGAACTCACTCCAAGAGAATGAAGTAGAATTTTATGTCGATGTTCTCTATATCAGACTGGATATATATATTTTATTTTTTTTTCTCCCCCCAAGTCCTCCCTTTGTTTTTGTTTTGTTTTTTTTATAAGGTGTTAGTGCCATTGAGGTAGTAGTACAACATGGCCTGGCCACCCCAGAAGGTCTCACTGTAGATTGGATTGCTGGCAACATTTACTGGATCGACAGCAATTTGGACCAAATTGAAGTGGCCAAACTAGATGGCACTTTGAGAACAACCTTAATAGCAGGAGCTATGGAACATCCAAGGGCTATTGCTTTGGATCCCAGATATGGGTAATTATAAAAAGATTACTTTTTCATGTTGCAAAATATTTTAAAGGCAGATGGTTAAATGTGTAATTGCTTGATTTGTTGTGATTTATTGTTCCTAACTTATATTTAATAGTTCTTGAAAATATATTTTGAGTGAAGTCCATTATTAGTGTGGTTTTCCCCAGTGAACAGGGTTAAGAGAAGGTAACTTGGGAGTTACAGAGGTTTATTTGTTGGCAAATTATGTCCCTTGCTATATGATAATTTCATTTATTTTTTAATGTGAATGGTAGTGACTGGAGCCTAGTTACTTCTGGTAACTTCTGGTAGTGCCTAGTTCTGGACAGATGTAATTACTGTCCAGGTGATTCATCTCTCTTGATTGCTTTTTGGTGGGACTAGGCAAGTATAGCTTAGATGCTACTGGAAGACTAAACACTGATGGCTCTGAATTCCACCTTTTTTGTTTGATTATCCATATTTTAAATAGAGCTAATGCTTGCCAATTTTTGTCAGTATTTTTTTCACCTGTTCGTAAGGGTTTTTCTATAAACTGGAATAATATTAATTGTAAACAACTGAGTGTAGTAAATCTAGTCTACTACCACAGATATGCATGTTATCTAATGCATGCCATAATTAACATTTTCTAATAAATATTAGAATACTTTCATAACTTTAAACAAAATACTAATTAAAACTGATGAAATCAGGTGTTTTAATAAAAGTATGTTTAAATCAAAATATTGCCAAATTTTGGAGACATGCAGGTACAAAAACTGCTTAGCCAGGAAGGGTAATTTTAGCAATCATCAAACATGAATGTATATTAGTATGTCCATTTATAAATCTTCACTGTAAAAGAAAACAAACAACACTAACTTTAAAACACTGCTTGGGATATTTTTATTTCCTTTAAAAAAAATCTGCTATTTTTTTCACATTTTAATTAAAAGTTAAGTCAATGGACTAAAGTAATGGAAGGGAAGCAAAACTGTTCTTGCAATTCTTAACTCCCTGTTGAGCAAGGTGAAGGTTCTGACTCTGTGTTGAAATGCAGACTACAATGATTTGGGGGAGTCAGAGCAGTGTTTTTGAGTAATTTTGATTCTCTTAGAAAGGCCTTTAGTTTATCATGTTCCTTAATAACTGCTACCCCAAATCACCTTTCTTCCCTTTCTGCCCTCCCAGTTTTCCTCATCTCTGTATTGCCTCCAAAGCTCTCATTTTATGTTCTTAATGAGCAGGCTTTCTAATTATAGAAGGAAGACAAGACAAGCTTTTATTTGTATTAATGGTCATGAAAAAGGGAATGCTATAAGACTTCTGGTTTTTGAAAAACTTCTTGAGTTTCATGATTGCTCTAACACTCATAATGAAAAATTATCTCCGTGTCCCCTTGTCACTTGAAGGAATTTCTATAGTTGCCAAAATTATTCTTTGTTTATTCCTTTCATTTATGACATGTGACTATTTGAACACTGTCCCAACTATTGTGTTATGGAACCATTTGAAATTATGCTGTGTGCTTTAATATTTTCTTATATCTGTTTGTTGTTTGTTTTTTTTCCCCCCTTTTCCTCTCACCAGCATTTTATTTTGGACAGACTGGGATGCCAATTTTCCTCGTATTGAATCTGCTTCCATGAGTGGTGCAGAAAGAAAGATCATCTATAAAGATATGGATACTGGAGCATGGCCTAATGGCCTTACAGTGGATCACTTTGAAAAAAGAATAGTATGGACAGATGCCAGGTAAAGGCATAACCTTGTTTTTATTACCTGTTCATAAATCTTTATGTTTGCATGCAGAAATATAGGTGGAATACAGTTCTATACATTATGTACATAAAGAGTCTTCTGTGCAGGTGCCTCCTTGCCCAGTTCAGCCTCTGTCACTGCAGTCCCAGATCATGGTCCCTGTCCCATTAGCTACAGAACTGCCCAGCAAGTGATGGGGACTTGGTCCAGATGCAAACCCACAGGGTGGCTTCCTGCTCAGACCTTGTCTTCTCACCACAAACTTTTCTGGTGATTTGGCTGAGTCCCAAACCCACCTTCCTGCCTTGTTCACCTCTCTTGGGGACAGTGGTCCTGGACATTGAAGCCTTTGTCCTGCTGTGGTATCATGCAGGGCTCCCAGCTCCCACTGCCTTAGACAGAAGTTGGCCATTGGTCCTCCCTGGTATATTTGGAAGACTTTACCTATTTCTCTATTTTTTTCCCATAAGTTCATCTAAATGGAAACTGATTTTCCTGCTGTACTTTCAGAGCATGGAGTTATATTTGAAACAGAAATATATTTATATTTATATTTTAACAAATACATTTTATTTTATATATTTTATATATTTTTATTCATATTTCTTTATATTTTTATATTTATATATATTATATTTATGTATATTATATATATTATATTTAAAAATAGAATACAAGCAAAGCAGTATTCCAAATCCCTACTTAAATTAATGTGTACTAAATAATCTCTGAAGTTAATGAATGCACTCTTGGTCTTTTCATTATGGAAGAGAGAGGGTTTTATACATTTCTCAGCAATGTTGTTGTAATTGTGTGATTGTTATTTTTATGTACTCATAACTTTGGGGTTATCTTCTAGATCGGATGCCATTTATTCTGCATTATATGATGGAACTGGCATGATAGAGATTATCCGAGGTCATGAATACCTTTCACACCCTTTTGCTGTTTCTTTGTATGGGAGTGAAGTATATTGGACAGACTGGAGGACCAATACACTTGCAAAAGCCAATAAATGGACTGGCCGAAATGTCAGTGTGATACAAAAAACAAGTGCTCAGCCATTTGATCTTCAGATCTATCATCCAAGTCGTCAGCCACAAGGTAACTGTGGAAAAATTAATTAATATTCCAGTGAGAGGAGCTATGTATTCTTTTTTTGTACCAGCATCTCTATAGGAATTTGCTTTGAGCTGACAATTCTTAATTAAATGGTTTATTTAGCAGTGGTGTTCATTGGGTGGTAATAGAATCTTTATTCAGACCAGGAAACTTGATCAATCTCTGCCTGTGAGTGTTGCCCATTTGGACCCTTTCTCTTGATCTGAACAAATAAAATGAATAAATATGGCACAAATATAGTGCAAAACCACATTTATTTAAAAGGCTTCCAGCTTACTTGTTTTTACTCAGAGTATCCAGCCTGACAGAAGTAAAGATAACCATGTTAGCTGTGTCTTTCTTACTCCTCTCCAGGGGAAGATGAACTTCCCTGTGGAATAAACTGCCTATACAATTGTTAGTTGTAAATATTCACTTTGTGCTGTAATTTGCCTCAATTTACAAATTCATCTGTCTGTCTCTATTTGCTTCTCAGACATCTTCTTCACTCTTAAGACTGCATAATTAAGATTCCACCACTGCAGTAGCTAAATATCCTCAATTGGATGTTGTCCATAAACTGATGCTTTTCCAAAGTGTATCTTACACACTTAACAGCTTTCATCTTAAAATAACATTTTCAGTTTTAAATTAACAGAGTAAATCTTTCATGGGAGAATGGACTTGGCCTGCTGGAAGCATGGATTTGGAGTTAGAGACTTCGGGAAACATCAAACTTCTTTTTATCTGAATAGCAATCAAAACCGACTCATTATTTCTTGACAGACTATTTTGTAACTTCTGTTTTTCATTAGTATTAAAGCTTGCCTCCTCAGTGATGTGTATTTTAATTTCAGTTTATACCAGTTTTTAATAGTCTTATTTGTTTATAGCAGAACACTGCACAGGCTTTGGCATTAGTGCTGTAATAGTTGTGTATCTTCAGGTACTATAACTTGAGAAAAAACTGTACTAACCTTGAAAATAGATAAAATCTAGTCAGTTATCATCTGAGCTTATTTTGGCAGATTTACAGCATGTTTCACAAAGACTAATGATTTCCCTATAATTTTGTCTGAAGCTTCAAATTGTTTTATCACTGAATATTGAATCTCTCATTCAGCTAGTAAATATTTAGTCAAGAAATTTAAGTTGTTGACCTCAGTGATCCTACTGGATTCATAAGGACCAAGAAAGAAATCACAGAGTAGCCCATTAGTTGCACATTAGTTTCTAAAATATAACTTTATTTATTATTTCTCTGAGGATTATGAGGATTACAAATGCAGTGATTCTATTTAGCTGCTGTAAAATTATTTTCCACTCTTAAATTATCAGGTTATATGTACTGTACCTACGTACATGTAACTAATAACATAAACAAATAAATCTATATGAATTATAGAGGGACCATATATTGGCTGGGATTTCATCCTGATACTTACCTGTTGGTAGCACTCCCTGCTTCTGCCTTCCCCCATATTTCTTTTCTCTTTCCAGTAATAGGTTTTGCTATTTTTTATTGTCACTTCCTACCTGAACTTTGGGATCTGAGGAACTGTGTTCTTTATTTAGTGTTTTCACAGTAGCAGCAGAGTTCCTGCTAGCCATTTCTTGCTGTCAGAAAAAAAAAAAAAACAACCAAACCTACAAATATTTTCTGTTTGGACTGGGGCCAGACAATGTCTTTAGAGAGACCTTAGCCCAGGGAGACATCAGTCAGCATTCTATAGGCACAGATACCTTGGCCCTGAGGCAAAATACAAGCTGTAGAAGAGTTTTCATTATTTACTTGCCAGAACCAAGAAATTCATATATCAAATTGTGTAACTGGAGCTTTTATTTTATGGTGCAGAAGACACCAGATTCTATTTTTATTTTATGATTTTATTTTATGATTTTATTTTATGATTTTAATTTTATGATTTCCCTTCTGTATTTGGTCTCAATCATTCCTTGTCAGTGGAAGCAGTTTCCTTCTACACATCTCCAGCATCTTGCTTTGCTGGAGCTAGAAAAAAATGATACTATGTGATTGCTTTTTAATTCTTCTTTTGAATCTGTGGCAATTTTGTAATAAATGGAACAAGATAGAGCTTAGAATCCCAAGATTAAACTAACAGTAGATTTACACTGCACATTGTCAGTGTATGTGTAGCACTGAAGGACAAACATTTTGTAGTCTCATCTCTGTATCCCTCTGGGATATCTGTGTGGGTGAAAGGTTATTAGCTTTTAAATATTTTATGCATTTTGATTGAAACAAAGTAGAGCAGAGGTAAATAAATTCTTGTAGCCTAAAGCAACTTTTTTTTCCCCAGTTAATCTAGGACAGATGCTAATTTAAGGCAGTTAAGTTATGGCAGGATATTTATGGTTGGTAGGTTCATCTGTTAGTAAACCACAGGGGACTGTGGATCTGATCTAATGCAGAATGATGTCACATCTCAGGAACATAAGTCTGAGACCTTTTCATCTTCACAAATTCAAAGCTGTGTGTCAGGAATGCCATTAATACAGCAAACACAGGACAGGAGGAATAAGATCCACACTTCTGGAGAGACTCTCAGCTTCCAGGAACCTGTAACTTGGTGATTTTTGAACCTAAAATGGTATTTTTGTCCTTCAAAGCCTTTGATTGATTTTTCTCTGATGAGTATTTCTAGTTGACCTTTGAACTTACACTAATTCTTGATATCTGCAACTTTTGGGGGCGTAGACTGGTGCTGTGTGAGAGAAGACCTTGGGCTTGCTTTGACCCTAATAGTTGATAATTCTGCTCAGTGTGTTCTAGTTTTTGTAATAAGAGAAGTACAGGACATACATTTCATAAGTATAAATATAACATGTTGCTTCAGAACAGGCTCTCTTAGGAATGGATGCTATTTCAGTGCTTGTCCTCATGTATGTAACCAGATGATTTTTTTTCTTGCATATTTCTATGCACTTGTTAAATTTTATCAGGTGTTTAATTTCAGTGACTGTCATGTAACTCTTGTGCAGTTTTTCCTACTTGGGTTAAATTGAATCTTTTGTCATTGTTTTTTGTTTTGTTTCATTTTTGGGTTTTTTTGCTGTTGTTGTTACTAACTTTAATAGTGCATTTCTGAGTTTTTGGAAGTGTAGCATTTGTGCCTGAAACACTGTTGCCTTTGACCTTTCCCCCTTAGCATTACAACATTTGTTATTCTTCTATATTTGTGTTTAGCTGCCTAGTATGTCATTGTGGTTTCTTAAATAATTACAGGCAGTCCCTTCTTAGTTTTGGACTAAGCCCATTAATTACATTTTTCTCTTTTTTTGCAGTACCCTTTCATCTCAAACTGTACACTCAGGGGGGTGGGAAACAGAGAGATTCATTAACAATTTCAGAATTACCATAGAGCTCTTGTACCATATATAACAGAGCATCATGACACTAACTTTGAGCTAAAAATATTTTTGTTTTGTTTCCTGGTGAATATGTAAATTTTTGTTAGATGATATACTAAGTAATTCTTAAAGTGACTGATTAAAAACTGAGGTATAAATAGTGAATATAGAAAATACATATTTATTTTAGAACTAAAGCTTTCTCTAATCAGTCTGAGCTTGCAAATTTTAAAGACTAATGCTAAAATAGATATGATCAGGTAGTATAAAGATTTTAAATTGACTGGATACAGCAGGATCTTTGGTCTTATGAAAAGCAGTGCTACAGAAAGTATTGACAGCGAGGATTAGATCTATAACAGGTTTTAAATATATGTGAGAATAGATTGTCAGCAATTTAGA
The DNA here is from genome assembly GCF_036169615.1 of Heliangelus exortis. Classification (NCBI taxonomy): domain Eukaryota; kingdom Metazoa; phylum Chordata; class Aves; order Apodiformes; family Trochilidae; genus Heliangelus; species Heliangelus exortis. The sequence goes on from NC_092427.1 coordinate 5,140,461, forward strand.
AGTATCCTTTTGATGCAACTGTAGTGCATATGTTTGAAGATGTAGGCAGAACTTAATCATGTCTTGCACCATTAAAGTATAAGATTAAAATTTTGCCTAGCTAAAATATGATGCCAATTAAAGAGAGGTTCAATCTGGAGTTGATATGGAGGGTAAATTGGTCCATAGTGAATATATGGACCTGAATATAGTGAATATATTCAGACCACGTCAGAGTAACTCTTCATTTGTCAGCTGGTGATAGAATTTCTGAGGGCTTTTTTAAGGGTAACTGGTCAAGAAAAATAAACATTTTGTTTAAATAATGTTTTAGAGAGCAGTCAAGAAGACATATGGTGACAGAGTGACACACATATATATATATATATATATCTGTGCACAGAACTGTAAGAGAAATAGATTGACAAGTAATCAGCAGTGGAAATCAAATAATGCAAAAGTCTGGGCAGCTGGTGCAAATGACAGCCCTGTGTGTTGCCATGATCAAAAGGCAAATTGATTGATGGAAATGATTAGGAAAGGAATAAAGAATCACAGATAGTGATTCTGTATAAATCTGCAGCATTCTCATCTCTTGAATCCTGTATTCAGATGATGTAAAAGATACCAGGAAAGCTTGAAGGTTTTTCTGAGAGCAGAGGTAAGCTGCTGCTGCTTGAAACAGAGCTTCTGGACAGGCTTCTGTATGATGGCAGTCTGTGAAATCATAAATGACATGGAGAAGGTGAATAAGGAAGGGTTATGTGGTTATTCATAATAGGAATAGAAGGAAGTGTTAGAACCAGCATAAGGAAATCAGAGGGCAAAATAGTTATTTGCCTTTAAGAGAATGAGTTTTTATGTGAGTAAAGAATGGGCTTAACTGTTCTTCAGTGGAAACAGTGTGAATATGAAAGGAATATTTCTGTATGTGCTGGCATAAGTAATTTTTAAACCATAGCAGTTTACTTTTCCACTTCTGTATGCTTGTGGAAACCGTTACATCTGCTTTATAAAACTACTTTTTCCACCAATTTTATGTTATGATGTGAGATTTCCCTTATTTCCAAATAATATTTGAGTGGGTATATCATACTGAGAGCCCATATTGCATTTGCCAAAATTCATCACGTAATCTAAGCTTTGAGTCTTTACAGAAGAAAATAATCATGTTAACTTTTTTTATGCCATGTCCTAAGTGGACAGGAATGTACAATGCTTTACATTTTAATGTTATAAATTATAGAAAGTTATGAAAGACTGCAAATTTAGAATCTCACTGGGAAAATTTTATCTAATGGCTTCATGAAGTTACAATGATTAATTTTGTGGCTGTACTAACAAAAAACAAACCAAAACAAAAATACTAAAAAATACACTCCTAGATTAAGAGTTGAATATTAACCCAGAAAAAGTAATTACAGTACCAGTGCACTGAATCGATGGCTCTGGGTTTGTCTCAGTTGGAATTTTCACCACTTTCTTACCAGTGTAGCCTGTGCTGGTTTGACGAATCTTAGTTCCCAAAGGTTTTTTATATTTTGTGTTATTTCATTATTTAATTTTAGCATCCAATCCCTGTGCTGCTAATGAGGGCAGAGGTCCGTGTTCTCACATGTGTCTGATCAATCACAACAGAAGTGCTGCATGTGCCTGTCCACACCTGATGAAACTGGGTTTAGACAAAAAAACATGTTATGGTAAGTTTTTCTCCCAAAGTGTATTTATTTTACAATTTTGAACTCTACAAACTAGAATATGTAGGCTTAAAAACAACCTTACAGTGCTTTTTAATGATATATTTTAAAGGGACATCTACTTTGGGGGAATTGCTAACTTATTCTAATATGAACTGTGTGGAGTTTACATATTTATTAGCATGACCATTTTTTTTTCCTGTTGCTTATGTGTATGTTATGTTAGTAAAACTTATCACAGAGAGATTTATACTGTGGGGTGTCATCAGAAAATGATGAGCCAGGTAAGCAGAGTAACAGAAAGATACTTCATAGCTTAAATCTCAACCTGTTCTTCTGAAGTTGTCTTAGTTTCATTTTCAGGGGTTAAGTAAGTAAAATGAAGGGCAAAGATTAGATGTGCAGACTTGTAAGGAAGTGTTATAAAAAGTTAAAATAAACACTTTTAAGCTAAAAAAGCCCTCAGTATGTCAAACAGTTGGGTCTGTAGAACCTTGTACTGTGCAAGCTTTTCAGTGTTAATAGTGTTTAGGAAATAGAAAAAAACTTAATTGTGTGTTATCAAGGATATTGCAGGGAAAAAAAGTATCCTAGGCTGTTCATTCACAGACTCCGCTAATTTAGACTTTAGAATTAATAATTTAAAAAACTGAGTTCTGTTTTGCATTTAGTGTATCAGCCTTCTTCATTAGTGGTTATCTAAATTAGAACAGTCAATGTGTTCTTTTCCTTCTACCTTTTTGCCTTTTACAAGTACACCGTGAAACTCCTGAATTTTCTTGTTTTCAAAGCTTCCCCATTGCAGTGTTCCCCTGAGGACCCAAATGTTAGTATCTGTTTCAATGTACAAATGAAACAGTATTTTTTTTTGGTTTTAATTAGAATAAGCGGTGTAAAAATTTTAAATATCATATAACTTCTTTTCTTTACATTTCCACAAGACCATACTGATTAAGTGGTGGTGTAAGTTCTTGTCTAGTGTCCAAAATTATTAGATTTTTCCTCTGTAGCATACTTTATTTCTCAAGTGTCACTAGACAGCAGGTTTTCTAGAGATTTTTAAATCATTTCACATAAACTTTAGTTACACATTTGTAAAGAAATCTCAAATGACCTAGACTTCTGCTGCCAGTGTTGTGAAGAGAATGAGGAATGATTATTTCTTTTTTTTTTTTTTTTTAACAGAAAGGAAGAAATTTCTTCTTTATGCAAGGCATTCAGAAATAAGAGGGGTGGACATAGAAAACCCATACTTCAATTTCATCACAGCCTTCACTGTTCCTGACATTGATGATGTGACAGTCATAGATTTTGATGCTGTGGAGGAACGTTTGTACTGGACTGATGTGAAAACACAGACTATCAAGCGTGCCTTCATTAATGGGACTAGCTTAGAAACCATTATTTCAAGAGGTAAATAACATAGTATTTAAATAAAATAATTAAATGTAGGTAAATGTATGTTAAAAGTATGCAAAAGCAGGAGTGTGCTAGTTTTTCTTAGATATACCTTTCAGGCAAATTAGATATTGCCCCGTGTCCTATCATTGGCCATAACTAAAAAGAGCCTGGATGTGTCCTCCTAGTCCCTTTACATATTTATAAAAAATAATTAGTTCTCCCCTCCTCTTCTCCAAGCTGAAAAGCCCCAGGTCCCTCAGCATTACCTCAAAAGGGAGATTGTCCACTCCCTTCCCCATCTTGGGAGGCTCTCTCTCAAGCAGTTGTGTTCCAACTGATTGGCATCAGGCTGTTTGCAGCACTTAAGATGATGCCATGACCAAGAGGAGTCTTTTGATTCTCTATCTTAGAATCCTGAATACATTTGCCCTGTCGTTGCTGTTTCAGTTTCTTAAAATACTAAAATTCAGTTGAATTTCCTGAGCATTTTTTCTTTTTTTGTTACAGGTAGGTTACATACAGCAATAAAAGGAAACTTAAAATCACTGCAAATGGAAAATCACAGCAGTTTTGTCTCTACATTAAACTCCTTTATTGCCTCAACACTTTTTCTCTTTATACTGAATACAGAAGCTTAGTGGATTGGGAAGTCCATACTTGATTGCTCCAACTATAGGGTAGCTCCAGTATTAAAATGATTTTTTTGTTGTCCTTGCTAGTGGTGAGGTTGGTTTGTTGCCAATCACTGCCCGTTCCTCTGGTGGCAGGCCATGATGTTCCTGTATTTTGTAATACACCTGGCTGCTTGAAAATAAAAACTGTATGAAAGAGATTATTTGGAGATGGAAGAGATTATTTGCAAATTTTGCAACCTTTGGTTCCCCAACTGGGAATGAGGAGAAGATAAGAACTCAGTTCTGTAAGATCAAACTGGGAACCATTGAGAACAAGGAAGAAAAAAAAAAAAAAAAGAAAATACTTCTTTAGTTGGTTATTTGGGGACTTCACAAAATCAGTGAAAGCTCTGCCCTGGGTGTTGCTTTGGAAGAAATTCATTCTGTATTGGCATGTTTTAGGGAAATAGACAAATATAGCTATATCCCCACTTGAATATGCAGATGGATGAAATTATTTTGTTTATCTGAGTTGAGTATCATGATTTTTTTGTTGTTATCTTGGAGACAAATTTATTAACAATTGGAAATGTTTTTCAGCACCAGCAGTGAGTAGAAAGTTTAGGAGTGCCCTTTAGAACTCCTTACGTCATGTACTGAGGTGTCTAAACACTGAGGTGTTACTGTTTGGGTTTTTTTAAAGGTAGTAGAAGGAAAAAATTGTTTACTATGTAAAATACATAGTGAAAAAAAAAAAAAAAAAAAAAAAAAACTTGTCAAGGAACTTAGAGAAACATACTATGTGTGGATGAATCTGTTTATCAGTTTTCTTCCATATTCTTTAGAATGCAGTAGATTCCATGATGGAGATTTTCTGTTGTTTGGGTTTTTTTGTGTCAGATGTAACTTACTGTGTATAAAATTTGCAATTCTTTGGTGAAATTTGATGTTCTGGCACACCAAAACATTGTAAAAACTACTTATTTTGTGTAAATGATCTCATTTGCTTACAGTTATACTTTTATACATTTTATAAGAACGTAAGAAGCTTTGTAAGCACATACTAGTGGGATTCTCTCGGATGAAGTCTTATGCCAGTGTCAGAAAAATGCCAAATTAATACTTTAATCTTTTTAAGAGTATGAAATGCTTGGTTTCTAGCTCCTTCAAACACAAAAATAAAAACAAAAAAAACAAAACAAATGAACAAACAAAAAATAATAATAATAAAAAGGCAGGGGATCAGTTTAAAATAGGTCAGGGCTATGTATTTGCTGTCTTTATTGGGTTGCCAAAGTTCTTAATGCCCAACCAGTCTTTTAACTTATGGATATGGAAGCCACAGCTTTGTTTGTTTGTCAAGGACAATATTTCTCAGTGGAAGTAACCACCTGAAGCTGACAAAACAATTGTAATTTACAGACCATGACCTATAATGAGATGCTGAAGTCCCCTCCAGTTTCTTCATCTCCAGAGCTCCAGAACCATTGCTATGCCAAAGCAGAGTGGCATCTTGGCATCTAGATATTGTGCAGCATTTAAGGCTTATAACATTTTTAACTCAATATTCTCCTAAGGAACACTATCACATACAAAAAACACTTGTGCAGATACCAAATAAATCATATCTTACTCATATCTTACTCATGCTTTGCCACCTGTATCAGTGGTGTGGGGTAACCACAGCTAAGACTCAGATAAACTCCTTTTGGTCAAAGTGAGAGAATTCCTGAGTTGAGATTAAAACAGTTGAACAGAAAAAGCTGCATGCACAAGCATAGAAAAATGAACAATTCATTCACTGCTTCCCACTGCCTGACAGACACCCTGCAATTTTGAGGAGGAAAGGGGGAGTAAAATGGAGTCTTCAGAAATATATCCAAAAAACTTCTTTAGTTTTGGGGCTGCTTTTCTACGTGCGTGCTGTAAAAGTCTGCTATTGACCAGGGGTTTTAATTCAGATACTCTGTATTTCTTGGTGCTAAAGAAGGCTATTAAACTACAGCATAATTTTGTTTTAGGAAGGCACTTAATGTTCTGTGTGTAAAGTATAACTCACAACTAAAGAAACATAAGCCTCCCTTTTATGTCATGAGTAATGTGTATTTTTATTAAATATGAATATTGAACTTCCTAGTGGAAGGTAACTCATTCTACATCATCAACTTCTATAAAGAAACCACAACAAACCAACTGAACTTTTTAATAATTCACTGAGTAATAAATGCTTTCTTTAGAAAAAAACATTAAAAAAAATCAGTATCTGATTATTATTTTTGGACAATAGGTTTTATGCCAATTTTCAAAGTAATAACTGTGAAGGATTTCTCAAATAATTTGTGTAATTCTCGTGGCATTATTGCAAGTGTAGCAGGCCCAAGAAGAAAAATTGTTATTATTAGTTTTTGGCAAGAAATTTGTAAATACATCTGAAATATTGCACAATATTACTTAAAAACTGTAGAAGAATGTTTGGTTTTGTTCTTTGCCTTTCTCTAAGACTGAGAATATCCACCAAGAAATTCAAAAGAACAACTGCTCTCACTTTTTGCAGATATTCAGAGTATCAGAGGTCTCGCAGTGGATTGGATATCACGGAATTTATATTGGATTAGCTCTGAATTTGATGAAACACAAATTAATGTGGCACATTTAGATGGTTCCTTGAAAACCTCAATCATACATGGGATTGATAAACCTCAATGTCTTACAGTTCACCCAGTGAAAGGGTAAGATGTCTGTAGCTTTAATAAATAAACTATTTAAACTATTAAATTTATTTAATTTTATTTAATTAAATTTATAAACTATTTATAGTTTATAAATAAACTATTGCTAGATTCTTCGTTCAGATTTTGAGTTTGTTCAAGCCTGAAAGGAATGGCTGTGTCTGAAGGTTTTGCTGAGAATTTGAGTACCCTTCTCTACCAATGCTTAATGTTGTTTAAATCACATAATCATTAGTTGTGTGTTTTACCTGCTTTTAAACTTAAAAATATTTTAACTACTGATGTATCAAAAATGCTGTGGACCCAAAGCAACATCATAACTATGCTTTCTTCTTCAGCAAGCTCTACTGGACAGATGGTAACACAATTAACATGGCAAACATGGATGGCAGCAACAGCAAAATACTTTTTCAGAATCAAAAGGATCCTGTTGGTAAACACCTTTTTTCCTGTTTCTTTTATGTCCGACAGTGATTTATTATGAACATTATCTTGAAATGCAATTTAAATATACCATCCTGTTTTTCATATGCAGAGATAAGAACAGGCATAAAGGCCTGGAAAACACTGATGTACTTTTGTGTTCTCAATTTGAAATCATAAAAAAAAAAATAATAAAGTTAGAAGAACATACAATAAATACATGAGAAGTGCTATCAAGAATAATTTTCTTGAACATCAGTAATGCAACAAATTAAAATATCAGAATTGATTTCCTGTTACTGGAAGCTAAGATCTCGTTATCTGTATGGCTTTAAGACTGGAACTTGGAATAACCTTTGTGATGTACTTCATAAATACTTATATATTTCAGGAAACCTGAGTAAGGAGATTGGAAAATATGTCTGAAAACAGTGGCATCCTGAGTCATTCTAGTTTTTTGTGTGTTTTTTAAACACAATAGAATTCTCAGAGAGACAGATTTTTAAATTCACTGGAGCAGTTTTCCAAATTCTTTAAACACGGTCTCTGTTTATGGTCTTCATAAAGAATACTTCTAATTTAATTAGAAGAATATTCTGTCAGAAATCCAGAGCAAGTGGAAAATGGCAGATATCACTAGAAAACAAAGCACTAGAAACGAAAATATCTAAGGCAGTTTTAAATCAACTGATAGAAGATCATTTAATATTTTTGATGGACTATTTTTAACATCTTCCAGTGTGCTGAAAGAACACAGATAAAGTTTTAGATGTAAGAGTCTGAAGATATTTGGGACGTGATTTGTCATTGTATAGAAGTACAGGTCTACTTGCCATACATTTTATTTTAGGATGTTGAATAGCCCTTCAAAAAGTCTTATAATAAATATGTGGAATACACTTGGAATGGAATTCCGTCACAATCTTACCAAAACAACACAACGTTCAATATATCAGTGAGCATTTTCATTGAGTATTTGAAACTCTTCAGTAATTTTTGCTGAAAAACATTTTCTTTAAAAAAATCCTAGAACTAGCAGTAGTGTCTACTTGTTTATCTTTTTGTTGGAAAAATAGTTTTGGATGCATTTTTTTGGCAAAAATAAGTGATACAAGTGAAATAAGTGATGTATCATCTGAGTATTTCAGGGTTAATTCCTAAGGGTTAATTTGTAAGATATCTTTCATAATATTAGAGGGCTGGGGAGGGGGGGTTGATATTTTTGTTTGTTTTTTGGGGGAGGGGGAGAGGATATCATCTGTGTAATTGTTTCTCTGACTTGATATTTTAATTTTGCAAAACTCTCAACCTACCAAGGCCTGGTATGCAGTCTTATTTTGCATCTTCATGGCTTGTGAGAGGCAAGAACTGGAGACTGCTTTGGTTTACAAGTTTTAGCATTAAGGTTCACGTGCAGGAAGGATACAGATTGGAGCAGGTCACAGTTCATTCAGTGTCTTTCCTTTTCCTCCCCTTACTAAAAGCAGACCTAAGAGCTCACCCTGTTGAATACCACCAGTTCCCATCTAGCTGATGCTTTGGGGCTCATTGAAGCATTCAGAGTTGGATGCTTTCTCTTCAGTGGATGAGTTCTGCCTTTCCTTTAGGTGCTGACCAGTGTTTTCCTGCAGTGGGCACACAGGGTTGCCATCTGGTTGCTGCTTACCAAGTCAATAAATACTTCGTTTCTATAATCCACATGTTCAGGTTGACTTTGGCAGCTGGGATGTTAAGATGTAAGCAAGTCACCCACACTAGAATGTACATGGTTAGTAAGTCCTATTTTCATTAGTAAAAGCTGGATGATTCCTGACGACAAAAAAAAAAAAAAAAAAAAAAAAAAAAAATCAAAGTAGACATGCTCTGCCTTCAGTAGAAATGATAATCATTTTGCAAAGGTTGGTGGAATAACACAAGAGGAAATACTTTAGGAAGAAAAATGTGGTAGACTGAGGTAGAAGCAGGTAGGAATGTTATTTCTTTCTGTTGCGGCTGTGTAATTGGAACACATGTAGGAACAGCAGTTAATATCATTGAGAAGTAGAAAACCTGAGAAGATAACATTGCAATTGCTGTGTAGATTCCATTCACTGCAACCCCATAAATAGATCTCTCTGGGGGAAATCAGTGAGCAGCTGACTGGGAGCTGTCAGGAGTTACAGGGGGCATCCAATCCCATCCATCTCTGAGGAAGCAAACCATTATACTAACATACTGCCTGGTTTTCCTTTGTTAACCTGTAGAAAGGTTCATCTGGATTCCCAGGAAATCTTCCTTCTCTAGGCTTGGGTGTACTGGGAGGGGTACTGGTTTGTCTCTGAGGTGGTACCACCTTTTCTCTTTGAGCAGTGCTTGTTGTACAGACACAGAGACAGATGGGCAGAGAGATGCTGCAAGAGGTCAGTGGTCACTGTCCTGATCCTCTCTCCAGCTTGGAAGTTGTTTTTCTTCTGGGTGATACACTTGGGGTGGGGGAAATATCAGTAACTACAAAGGACTAGAAAGCTGCTTTTGAAAAGCTTAGAAAGCAGACAAACACCTTTTGGCAAACCATGTCAAATGTGTGTTAAGAAGCAGTGGCCTGATGCCAACTGTGAGTATTACAGCACATGCACTGCTTTCTCCTTCCAGAATTTTGAAAATAGATCTGAGTTTCCACAGAGAAGCAATTTACAGGCTGGAAGTGCTGTACAATATTAAGAGGGTGACCTATGGAGTGAAATACAGTATTTTTTGGCAATTTGCTGCTGGATACCTCGCATGAGTTCTGGGAAGAGTCTTGTACCAAAGCAAATTATTATGGCATTGTATTGTCACCATGCCAAGAGAGTTTCAGTCTGTAAAATCTCCTGCTACAAATACTTGAACATTTTTAAAGGATTATAGAACTCTGAAATACATTATCTCTCAGTTCTTTGCTCTTGCTTCCAGAAAGTAAAGGCTTTCTTTGTTTAGTAGGTTATTTCACAAGTATTTTTATTTCTACAGTTCTCCTGCTTCTAATTCCAAAGAAGTGATAATGAAGTCACTTCACTATGAAGTGAAATTAAATTTAGTTCTCTGAACTTCTTGAGAACTAGTATTAGGCGTTGGTGTTTCAGCATTCTAAGCAGAGGGCGGAGAAAAGAGTTTTTATAGTTCTGAATCACAAAATAGCTTGTTTTTCTTAGGCTTTATGTATTCATAAATTTAGAAGATAAAGGATGGCTTCTGGTTTGCGTTTGCTAGTTATTAATGACCTCTCTTAGGACCTCAGTTCATTCAACTAAGTGTTCATTGCCAGATAATGCTCTTTTAAGTCACTGATAAAAATAAAAGGTAGAAATCCTTTTTAAAGTGTAATTTTTTTTCCCTATAAATGACCAATTTTTGTTTCATCTCTGTTTTGTTTTTGGTTTTTGTTGTGGGTTTTTTTTTTTTATAAAGTTTAAGTGGATGACTAGATAGACAACATAATCATGTGTAGATTTCTTAAAGAGACTTTTATTCTTAAAAGAGATTACACAATGCATTTTCTACTCAAGCCACAGTTAAAGCTGTATGCATTAATTCCAGGTTTATCGATAGATTATGTGGAGAACAAACTTTACTGGATCAGTTCAGGAAATGGAACCATAAATAGATGCAACTTGGATGGTGGCAATCTGGAAATAATAGAATCAATGAAAGAAGACTTAACAAAAGCCACAGCTTTAACCATTATGGGTAAGTCCAGTGGTAATAACTTATTTATTAGCTTCCAATCATTTACAAACTAACGAAATATCAGAGGCTTGGAGAAACTATTGTATTTATGTAAATAATACATAAAACTCATTGGCTAGAGAGACTGTGAAAACATATTTCATTGAACAGACACTTCACAGTGTGTATGAGATGTATGTGATTCTAAACATAGTCTTGCATAAATATACAGAGGATGAAGGTAACAGACTGAGGGCTTATATTTGCTATAGGTAATATAGTTATAGTTGTAAATCCTACTGGGAAGAGGTGTTATGCTCTTTATTACAGAGAATTATCTATGACTTGTTTCTTCTGCTGCTCACTTCTTACTCATATCTTTGTTCAGCATAGTTTGCTGGATTGGTTGCACTTTGTGAAGATTTTGGGTTATGAACTGATGATTGGTGATTTGTATAAACTAATGATTTGGATTTTCAGACATGTGCTAATATTCTGTGTTTTAAAGTGGCTGTGGAAAGAAAAAGTTTTGTTTCTTATCCTTTGCACTTAGATGTTTTTAAACATTCTAAACATTTAAATTTTTTTTTAAAAATTGGAATAGCAGCAACATAAAGAAAAATTCCTTAAAAAAATACAAGTCTTTCAGTTGCGGATTGCTGATGTACGAGGAGATTGCTTCAAATGACTGTTTCCCATTATCATCTCCATCTCTTGCCACTTGCTTGGAGCTAGATTAGAGTGTGTTAAAAAATTCCAGTCTGGCTCAGAGCTATTGTTTTATTCTATTCTAGAGATAATACTTGAGCCTTCCACATTCCCTCCAAAAGCTCACCTCTGTTTTGGTTAAATTAGAAATTGCAGATGTTCAAAAAAAATAATCAGATGGTAGGTAGACCTTTGTTGGGATAGTTGACTCATTACTTGCCAGAATATTTTTAGAAGGTATTTTATTTGGCTAATTAGTTGTATAATGTGCAAGTAGTTGGTGAGCTTGTGAAAGTTACTCGGAATGAACTCCATGCATGGAGTCAATGCATATGGTGTAAAAGAAATCTTTTGAAATAGTAATAGCTAAAAATATGATGTATACATTTGGGCAGGAATGCACACTAAATGCTGTCAAAACATGTTGTATAGAGAAAGCTTTTAAATCTGCATTCATAAACAAAAGCAAGTTTTGTGTCAGGAGGAGTCATGAATGTACATATAGAAAAATTGTCTGTTGTTTGTTTGGTTGTGACTAGAAATAGAATGAATAGATCACCTTTACTTGAGGGAGCTTTGGTAGTCTTTAACAGGAGATGTAAAGAATATTTGTTCACACTGTCACATAAGTCTTCATCTGTAATTCAGAGAAGCTCCAACAGTGCTGATCCATCTGGAATATAGAATAGAGTTTATTGCTCTCATTTAAAGAAGGGTGGTCCATGCTTGTTTGCATTCAAGAAGCTGAAATTCTGCAGGTGTGGAGATGTGAGAATGCAGTTTATATATATATATACACATATAATTTTCCTAGTTTGAGAAGGGACTCTTTATGGATGATGACAAATCTTCCTGCTCAAAATTGGTTAACAAAACTTATTAATAGTGAGTTTGGATTTTCCTGATTTTCTTTTTTAGCTTTTGAGGCCATAATTTTGGTAAACTGCAATAGAATATTTAGTATCATTTTATATATAAATCTATTTGAGGAAAGTACAAACAAATACAGTTTTATAAGATGTACTATATGTGCTCGTTGAAAAACATTAGAAGTTTGTGTTTCTCCTGTATGTTTTTGTATTGTGGAGCATTCTGTAGCAACAGAAATGCCACCTTTCTTCCTGAAGTGCTTGTATCAGCTTCTAATAATCAGTTTTCATGCTTGAAAAATAGATCAGAACAGAAAATACACTGCAATACAAAGCAAGAGATCTGTCACTGATAAATTAATATTACATATACATAATAAAATATTAATGCATATTAATAATATATAATTAACATTATGCAAACAGATAATGAATAAATTATTCTGTGATATTTAATACACTAGGGTGTGAAAATCTAGTATCCATATTGATCTGTTTCCCCACAAGTTTAACAGACATCTTCAGTGAGTGAACTGCAGCTATTACAACTTTTTTGGCATCATTTCTGGTCCATTTCATAAACTTTCTTCACTGCTTGTATCTAAAACTCAGTAAACACATTAAAAACCAACATGAGATGGAATATTTCATCTCTGTGTGAATAGTAATCTAACTTTTTTCTGCTCTTTGGATTCATCAATGACTGAAAAGAAAACAAATAGGTGATGGGTGCCCAAAGTCTTAACTTTTTGTTGTGGTATTTAAGGGTCCACTCAATGCTACAAAGTTCTGTGGATTTCTGCTGCCTTTTAACTTTTTCTGTCCTTTGAATTTCTTGTCTTCTCAGGTAAAAGCAGTGCTTTGGACAGCTTGTATTTTTTTTGTTTCTTGAAGTATATGATCATGTCATATTGCTAGGTTCCATTTCCACTGGAAAGAGAGAATGGGGTTGAGCATTTTGAGACTCCGTTTGTACAGTAGCCCCACCAGGCCACATATGGGTCAGTTGTTGGTGATTATCAGAAGCTTTATTGGTCTGAAGAGCTAAAATAGAAACAGTGGAAGGAACCTCAGTGGATTGAGGGGACAGAGTAGTGTGATGTGAAATAGCCCTGCTCACCATGCCCCTTCCCCCTTGCCTAGGGGTAGGCTCACTGTGGGAGAAATGATTTTCAGAAAAATTGTAGAAATCCTAATAAATTCTCTATATCAGTGGTCTCACGTATGACCTCAGCCCCTCTTGCTTCCCATGGTTTTTTTAGTTGTTTGTGAAGCATCTCCTTATGTCATGGTTTAACACTGCCCCGGCAATTAAACCGAGTAACAGACGCTCTCTATTAATCTCTCTCTCCTCCCTGATAAGAAAGGAGAGAGAATAAGGTAGAGAGACTTATGGGTTGGAAACTAAACTACACAACTTTAATGAAACAGTAATGATAAATAGGAAAAATTACTAAATATATACAAATATACAGGAAAATGGATACCACATTCCTCCCCCCTCCCCCCAATAGCTCTCACGTCACCACGGAGGCTGCAGGGCAGCCCTGGGAAAGTCCAGGCTGGACTCCTGGAGTCGGCAGCAGTTGGGAACTGGAGGCAGGAACACACAGATATGGGCTGGCACGGATCAGGACCACAGGCAGACAAACGGACGGGATCCTTCCAGGATGCCGGGTGAAGGAAGGGAAGCAGGAAAGGCAGGAAGGGCAGGCAGCTGGAAGCTGGAAGCAGGAAATCTGGCTTGGCCCTCGTGATCCCTCAAATTTATACTGAGGATGACGAATATGGGATGGAATACTCTGTTTGGTCAATTCTGGCATCTATCTTGTCCGTTCCTCCCCAAAGGAGGGCTGCAGGTGGGACCTCTTTATGTTTTCTTCAGAGCTGAGCAGTGTCCTTGGCTCTGCACACCAGTCTCTAGCAGTAACTCTAAACATCAAGTGTTCTCAGTGCTAGAAGCACACACTGTCTGAGAAACTTGCTGATAATTTCAGCAAGTGCAACTACTTACAAGAGACTTAGCTAAAAGCAAAAGTACAAGACAGAAAATCACCTTTATCGTGGCCCAAACCAGGACACCTTACTAGCATCTTTTCCAGTCATCACAGACTCCTTGCCAGAAGTATCAAGGATGAGCCCTTGGGTGGTCCAAGGATGAATTCTTCCTGCTTTGGTCATCTCTGTGCTGTTCTGGTCTTTCTGTGTTAGCTTGATCTTTAATTTCAAAATCTGAAAAAGAATTAGAAGCAGTTGGAGACTCCATTGGTTGTCTGCTGTGGTTTGAATTTGTACAGAATGCTGGCTAAGTCAGCTAAGCTTTATTTTGCTTTTTATTTTATTTATGCTCTGGCATAGATAAGGGCTTCAGAAAATGCTGAACACCCCTCCTCTTTAGTATTTCTTTTCAGTCTCCTCATTGTACTTGGGATTGTTTTCAATCCTTCTATTTTAGTGTTGCAGTTAATAACAGCTATTATAAAGCTTCTGTTTCAGTTATTTCCTATTATTTAGTCCTTTACAGGCTCTGCTTAAATTTTCCCTATTATTACAAGCGTTAGTTGGGACATATAATAAGACATGAAAAAAGAATGTTAGCAAGTTGTTGCCAAAATGCTCTCAGGTTTATTCTGGCTCTGAATCATAAACTGAGCATTGCTAGAAAACTATTGATTTGTCACTCTGGAGTTTGTTGCTGAGAAGAAAAAGTTACTGAAGGCTTCTGTCAGCAGTTTTGGTGAAAGTATTGGATTAGATTTTGTATCAGGTCCTCACAGAAGTGCAGCTTAGACACAAGCACAGAATTCATCTCTTTTCATTACAAAATAAGAATATGATGTGGATTGTATAATGAGGTATAATTTGTTGGGCATTGTTGTGTTTTGTTTTTTTTTTTTTTTAAAATACTTTTGCTAGAAACTTCAAAGGAAATATTCCATGATGCTAAGTAGTAGTAGCCTTTTTTTTTGTTTAGCATTATTACGTAGGGAAATTTTATGTAGGCTATGATTCTTTGTGTAAGTGCTCTTTCTTTTGAAATTCATGTTAAAAAAAAAACCACAAAACCCAGCAATACAACCAAATCAGACATAATATAATAGCTTTTCAACGGGAGTGCAGAGATTAGAACAATGTCTTTTGAACACAAACAGTATATAATACACTCATCAAGGTATGTTATCAAACAATTGATACAGACAGTAGCAATTGCAGTTTTTCATCTTAGACAGAAGACGTGGGTTCATATTACCAAAAATAAATTCATGCTGCCATTTACTTTCATCTTGTGTGTAAATGATATATTAGTTACTTGATATTTTTGTTCTATCCTAGCTAAAGTTTAAATAAATAACACCAGAATGCATTTCTAGGGACCCAGATGGTGGGAGCTGTGACTTTGCTGGATGAAATTGCAGAGTGAAAGGGGCTGCTTAGACCAGGAAACTTCAAATATACACACACCTTAATTTTCCAAGTCATCAGTCTCCTAATTGCCATAACACCATTCATTACATTAGCATTAATATATGAAATATATCTAGGCAATTTGCCCAGTTCTAAGTACAGTACATAGTTGTCTTCCATAAATACTCAAACTACCATTAATGAAAACTAATGACCCATCAAAATTTGCATTCAGAGAACTGTTTAAAATCTCCAAAGGACTGTCCACAATGCTAGTGTAGCATTTTTGGCATTTGAAATTGCTGTTTCCCAACATGTTGCTGCACTTAATGCTAATTACCCAGCAAAATGGATAAATGCAACAGTTTTAATGTATATTATAACCCAGTTTCAGCAACAAGACTGTAATTAGCAATTGAACAACACTCATGTTAGCATAATCAAGCAAACAAATCATTTAACTTCAGGTTGATATTTTAAAGGTTTCAACTTTCTTCCCTAGTTTGTGAAAGCAAGTTGTGTTAATGCTAAAGTTAAGTGGTTTTATGAAATCAACTAACATAATATGTATAGAGATCAATTTATCCTAATATTAGAAATAACAGATAGTTAGCTACTGAGAGAATATATTAATAACACAGAGATAAATAATCTGAAATTCTGCTATGAATTATGTTAAAAAAACATCGGAGGTTTTTTACTGTGAGTGTATATTGGCCACCCAGCAGTTTCTAAGCAATTAAAACCTATGTTCTTAGGGCATAAATGGCCAGATCTTGATGATCTTTAAGGCCCCTCTCAACCCAAACCATTCTGTGATGCTATGAGCTGTGACCAGTTCATGGGTTCTGAGGTCAAAATATTGGACTTCAAAATTTGTGGGTTTCTTTTTTGGATTTCTTTTGTGTTTCATTCTTTTTATTGGGGTTGGTTTTGTTTTATTTGGGCTGGTTTGGTTCTCAGTTGGTTTTTTTTGGTTGTTTTTTTTGGTTTGTTTTTTTTTTTTTGTAATATACCTGACTACTAAGGAAATGCCTGAAATAGTTGGATCACTTCTTTGAGAAAAATGATGCAAAACACCAAAACTGTGTTTTACTTCCTTCTGGTAAAAAATATTTTACTGATGGATTTGGAGATGTAAAACAGAAAGTTCTGGAGTACTACACACAAGACAGCAGCCATTACCAAAATTATTTATTGGCCGTTCTGATTCATGGCCTAACAGAGAGTTTGAAAACTGAAGTAACTTCTTCAAATACAATAATTTCACTTAAAAAGCCTTTAGGATATGTAATTCATTACTGTGACTCATAATTTCACAGGGGGGGGAAAAAAAGTCAAATTTCCATTTCCTTTATGGATTATACACAGTCACTTTTATATTCTTAGCTCACATCTCTCTCTTTGTTATAATTTATACGATCAAAATTGAGCATAAGAATTTCTCTGTCTAAGGACTGTCCAATAAAAGAATCACCACCTGCAAGCTACTATTAATTTAGTAATTAATAGTCACAGGATGATTTCCTCACTCAGTCACTTCTAGCACCTTTGGCTTCCTTGGTTAGATTCTTTTAAATTTTACTCAAGTTTCACTGGAGAGTTGCATTTGTGTCTTGCAGTCAGAATATTTTCATTCTACAGATTGCTGCCTCATCATGTACCTGTGAAGGTTGCTCATTAAATGCTTTTTTCCTCTGGATCTTTCCAGAGCTCTTTTTCTTTTGTCCAATAACTTTTTCAAGTTACTGCAATGGAAATTATTTTTCAGATCTGCAGGTTTTGTTATGGAATATTTAACCCATGTGGCTCTACAAATGAGGGTTTTTTTAAATACTAAAACTGCAGCACAGGCAACAATTCATTAAACTGAAAATAAAATACATGGAAATGGAGTTAATACACAATATTTGGAAAAGCAGTGTTCCTGAAGTTTAAAAGGTTTTGGGTTGTTTTCGACCTATGCTTTTACTTGTGGTACATCTACAGTAAAAACTTTTTCTGTCTGGGATAAAAAAACTGATTCTGTTATAATTATCCACACTTACCCCATTTAATTATTTCATTTAAGATGCTTAAAAGATACATAACTATCTGGCTGTAAAGACGGAAGTGTTAATACTTTTTTTCTTCATGTAGAACATTGCTGGGAGATTATATTTCACACCAATTAATACTTTAAATGTAGTCATGAATGAAATGTTAACTGACTGCAAAGCAGTAATTTGTAACCTAAGCACATGGTCCTGTTTTCACACAGCTATTTACATTGCTCCGGTTCAAAAATGCACATGACAAACTGAAGATTAAGTTGAATTTGAATTGCTAGTATAATTTTTTTTCTTTTTTAATTGTTTTCCTTTACCTGGTTCAATTTACCATTCACACAAAAAGTGTGTTGTAATGCACTTGAGATTATTAGTCAAATCTAGGCCTGAGATAATATGTTATGAAAATGGTAGCTAGTTCAGTTTGTTTAAAATAGTTCCTTTTCCACAAGGCTGAGAGCAGAGGAAGTTGCTTCCATCTATTTTTATACCATTAACTGAGAGAATGTAAGTGAGATGAAACTTTGTTTCTTTACTGAGATTTTCTAGAAAGAAAGGCCTATATTTTATTTTGC
Organism: Heliangelus exortis; assembly: GCF_036169615.1. Taxonomy (NCBI): domain Eukaryota; kingdom Metazoa; phylum Chordata; class Aves; order Apodiformes; family Trochilidae; genus Heliangelus; species Heliangelus exortis. The sequence goes on from NC_092427.1 coordinate 5,158,593, forward strand.
TGTGGTTCTGTGTCTTTTCATTTCTGTGTTTGTTCATTTGGTCACACAAATTTCAGTTTGATGTCCAAGCTGTTTAAAATCATATTCTAAAACACTGGCTGGTACATCCTGCTTTTTTCTTTTGCTTTTTTTCTTTTTGTTCCTTATTTCTTTTTAGCTTTTTTCTTTTTTTTTCCTTATTCTTTTTTGCTTTTTTCTTTTTTTGCTTATTTCTTTTTTGCTTTTTGCTTTTTTTGCTTTTTTCTTTTTGCTTTTTACTTTTTTTTTTTTTTAAATTTCTTATTTATAGATTGTAATTTTTTTTTCTCAATGAAGCATAGGTCTTAGCATTATAAGCAATTTTGTTTGCAAATTTCTTCCCTAGAATAAAGTCAGTAGAATTTCCATGTGTGGACAGGTATTTAGCTTCAGGCTTTTTCTTGATGGAAGTAGCCTCAAATCAGCAGCTGTTGCAGTAAAAGTGGAAGTGGTGAAGACTGTTTTCATGTCTCCCAAATCTTAGTTACACAGGACCTTCGACTTGTCTCTCCAACCTTCTCCCCATAACATCTCCAGTGCAATACCCTCAGTCTTTCATCCTTATCCCTCACCCCAGTGACTCTCCTGCTCTTCTGCACAAGAGTTAATGCTGCAAGCACATGCAGACATTTTCCCTCTTCACAACTCCACATTTTACTGCTTTCCTCACATTTTCCTTAATTTTCCCTATTTTCCTCCAATCCCTTCCCCATCTTCTCTGTGTCAAAACAAAGCCCAAGCTGTTGCCACTCTGGAGCTGCATCTAAAGTGATGCACTGGTCAGCATCTGTGCTGTGTGGCCATTTGGCTGGGATGGAAGGGATTCAACCAGCCAACCATAAATTCTGCTGTTTTTCAGTTTACTTGGGCTCAGCCAGCCCAGCTTTGGTACAGGGTGGCTATTGAGTTACCAGGGAAGTGTGGCATGTGTGTGTTCTTGGGTTTGCTTCAGAAAAACAATCTGTATTTTGACAGAGGTTGTGTTAGCTCTCTGCATTGGGTTTTCTGAAGGTTTTAAATACTTACCAAAAACTAGCAGAAGTATTTGTGCCTCTGCTGTGAAAAGTAGAATAGAGGATGCTGTTGATCCCATTGTACTCGATAGAAATAGTTGGCAGTGCATTGCTTTTGGGTTTGCTTGTCTATAGCTAGAAACATGAGGAAGTTCTTCACTGAAATAATGATTCTGTGCAATGTCTGAAGGATGGCATGAAGAGTTAGCACTGCCTAAGTGTTTTCTGTGTGTTCGGTATGCTCTGTGTTTCAGTCTCACCCAGACAGGAAAGGACTGGTTTGCTTTGCTTCCAGAAACCATTGAGATTGATGGGAACAAGCTGGCTGAAATTAATTATGATAAAAAAGAAAAGATTATGTTATCAGGGAAACAGCTGAAGGACTTGGCATTGGTTAGGTAAGGAGCACTTCACTGTAAACATTCAGTTGCTCTGAGTCAGCTGAGTTCTTGTTTTGGAAGCAAGTTGAAGTTCTTAAAAATTAGAAGTCTTAATTAGTCTTAAAATTAGACACTGAGAATAATGAGACACTAAGCATCCCTACTATGTTTATTATTCTCTCCAGATCTGACAGAAGCTTGCCTTTCAGAAATACACTTTTGCAATTTCACTCTTGCCACCATGTACCTCATGGGAAATATTTCTATAGAATATGTTTGCATTAAACTAATTATAGTATATAGTGTGTAGTGCTGGTGCCTTCATCTGTGAAAATTAAAGGTGTTGGGGTTTTTTCTCTCTCAGCACATAGCAAGCCTGGCATGGCTGATGCCACTACCCTGATTCTTAAGGTGTGATATTCCCAGATGTGCTATGGAGCACCCAAATGATGGGGCTTGCCAGTATGGCCATTCTGGGGAGCAGCACCACAGAGCTTCTGTCCTCATCCCAGCCTCTGCACTGATGTTCATGCAGATGTTGTAGAGAGTAGGTCTATGATCTTGATGTCATCCTTCAGAGCTACAATAAAAGCTAACAGTGACCTTTTATATGCATAGGAGTACAAAGAAATGCCAAGCCACTGAAACACATGTCTAGGATTCTTCTGGTTTAACCTATTCTATCTTCCAAGTCTTAGCAATAGTGAATAAAAAGTTTCAATGAGAGTTGCTGTGAAGTTTTCCAGACGTATATTTAATATTGTTTTCTTTTTCTTTGCATTGTTTTTTCCTGCTGTGTTGCCTGATAGGTTGTCCTTGCTTTTTTTTGCTTTTTGCCTTGGGGTTGGTTATACCCCATTAGTGCAATATCAAGTGATGGCATGAAACATGAAATATGAAAAAAACTGGTGGGGATACCAACCCAGTACTGGTTAAGGAAAAGTACTAAAGATTATTAACATAAAGAAATTATAAACTATCAACACTGAGGCATCTTACTCACTTTCCTTAGATGAATAAAAAACTGGCAAGCTCTTTAACTAAAGAGGTTCTTTCATTAATTTTAGCAGGTAATGAGTCAAAGCTTCAAAATGACAGATTGTTAACACTGATTGTATATTCCTGAACAAAATGAAAGGCATCTCAAATGTTGATATTTTAATTATGTTAATAGGGCTTCAAAAATAACATTTTCTTGAAGTGATATAAGTGAAATGAAGTAGAAAACATACATGTATAACAGTTTCTTGAAATTTCTGTTGAATTGCTTTTCATTATAAACTGCTGTTTAGTTTTTTAAGGTTTTCTTTACTTTACTATAGAATCATAGAATCATAGAATCATAGAATCCTAGGGGTTGGAAGGGACCTCGAAAGCTCATCTAGTCCAACCCCCCCTGCCAGAGCAGGGTCCCCTAGAGTACATCGCATAGGAACGTGTCCAGGCGGGTTTTGAATGTCTCCAGTGAAGGAGACTCCACAACCCCCCTGGGCAGCCTGTTCCAGGGCTCTGTCACCCTTACAGTAAAAAAATTCTTTCTGATATTCAACTTGAACCTCCTATGCTCCAACTTGCACCCATTACCCCTTGTCCTATCACTGGTCACCATAGAGAAAAGCCTAACTCCATCTCCCTGACACTCACCCCTTACATATTTGAATTTTGTATCTTAATTTCTATTTAAATGAAAATTTATGTTCTATAGTAACTAATATGGTCCGAGTAATATGATCAAACTTAGTACTTCTATCCTTATGTAACTTGGAGTCCTGTCTGAATTTAAGTGAAATCTTAACAACTGGAGTCACTTGAAAGCCAAACCTTGTAAAATCTGTTGCATGTACTGCAATTGTGCATCAAGTGAGAAACCACACTAAGAGTCAATATTCTGCATATATGGATTGAGGAGGGTGATTTGAAGTTTTATCCTAGTATGTGCATAGCCTGTGTAATTTTCTGTTATATTAAAATCCTCTGGAAATCATGATGGAAAAGTTGCTATCAATCTAAGTTGGTAATTTCTGTAATGTCTTTAGGACAGTAACAAGATACTTAATTTTTTTTTCATGGTAATTGTCATATTTATTAACACTCAAGTCAGGTAATGAAAACCTGAAACCAGAGCTCCTGTCATCTCTACCTACGTAACAGATGGAGATAACAAAATTGGAGAATTGTGTTGTAGCAGTATATGAGCTGTGAATAAGGTTTTGTAACTTTGTTATGAAATGCGAATAATTGATTTTTTTTCCCACTTAAAATGTGTGAAAGCCTATCAGTTGGGTTTTCACCTAGAAAAAAGAAAGTAAATTTATAAATCCAGATTGTCTGTTTCTAAAATAGATAATAAAAATTATTTATTCTTTGAGCAACTTTCCTTAAATTTGATCTTAAAACTGATATCAAAAGCTTTTTCCCACCTTAAATTTCAAGCATACATAATTTTGTAACAATCATCTTAATTTGTAAAATTTGAAAATTTTGCAGATAAAAAGCTTTGGTGGGCAGACCAGAACTTAGCTCAGATTGGTACCTGTAACAAAAAAGATGGAAGAAACCCCACTGTCCTGAGGAACAAAACTTCAGGTGTTGTACACATGAAAGTGTATGATAAAGCAGCACAGCAAGGTATGCTATATTAAGCTATATTTTAAGCATGTTTTACCAACTTTTAGACAGCATGGTACCTGTTATTCTCCAAACTTGGCTAGAAAAAAATATGTATTTCATTGTAATTCAGTAACAGAATACCGTTAACTAGTTCATTATTGTATTAATTATTGAATATAATAGGATAATTGATATAGAATATCTACCTGATATTTTTGAATTGAGATTTTTTCTCAAGTTTCTCAATAATGAAGCTTGAAGTTCTTTTAGAGAATCTAAGTTTAAAATTTTTAGTTAAAAGAAAAAAATCAGTGCATAAAAAACCTTATCTCAAACTATCAAAATTTTAACTGAAATATTATGAGAGCATTCATTAATATTCTTCATCATATATAAGACAGCTTAATTCATCTAAATTGACAGAAGGGACAGTATTATAAATCAAAAGTGAGAAAGCAGAAAAATGGGGGAATTTTGCTAATACTGCCAAAATTTAGTTGGCAAAGTCAGAGCTAAGATAATATGATAAAGTGTTCTTTGGGGGTCACAAGCAGTTTTATGAATTTGGAGGTCAGAAATTAAATCATTTGGGAGATCATTTAGAAAGAGTTTACTTCTGATTCCAGCTACTTTCAAAGTATTGATGATTACACTCAGAGTGATGAGGGATGGGATCTACACAAAACAAAAAGCTTCATTTTGTGCAGAAGCTTCCAAAAGAGCACAGAATAGAGCTAAGCTGTCTGATACCTGATGGACAGTAGTCTATGTACTGAGCAGAATAATTCAGTTCCATATCAAGCACTTCTGGAAATATTTGCCATTTTACCTAATCTAGGAAACACCTCATGAGTGCCCAAAATTTAATAATATCTGGTGTCTGGGGCATTAACAGACCCCTTCCACTATTCAGAGAAAAAGTAAAGGAGCAGTTCTGTCTGTACTGCTGAACCTTAAGTGTAATGAGCACCTTGGAGTTGTGGAGTGAAATGTCACCTTGCTGGTCTGTATTTTGACAGAGCAATGTAGAATGGTTATATAAATCTTATTTAAAAGTCTTCACCTATTACTTAAAAGTTAATATTGTTTTAAGTAAGAAGTAGACGTGTGGATTTGTGAGATCACATTGGAGTGTGATCTTAAACATTTTTAAAAGTTCACAAAGAGATGAAATTAATTTAACTTTTGATTAATTAATAATATATGCTCAATGATGTACTCATGCTCTACAGTAAGATACACTCAGTTAATGTCATTGAGATTTCAGTATTGCTCTTCCCAAACAGTGTAGTATTTTCTGTTTTATCATGTGCTTTTACTTCAAAATAGACAGATTCTTTCTCGGAGAGGGGAGTTAGAAAAATATTCTGAGGAGCAAAACTGCTATTCTGAGTGTGCAGATAAAATGCTGTAAGAGCATGAAAAAGTATATGAATAGTAGCGAAGCCCGAAATACTTTCTGCATATCTCAATTTTTCAAAAATTTGGTTTTGGAATTATTAATAAATTGATGCCAACATTGATTTTTAGTTGGGTTTGCACTGTTCAAATTCTGTTTCATCTTGTCTCCTCTGCCATCATGTTACAGGCAGCAATTCCTGTCAGTTAAATAATGGTGGATGCTCCCAGCTTTGTTTGCCAACATCAGAAACCACCAGGACTTGTGTGTGTACAGTCGGCTACAACCTGCAAAAAAACCGTATGGCATGCAAAGGTAAAATGGTTTCCCTGCTCTTCACAAGAATACATTTATAACTTAATTATAAGTGCATCATAATAATTCATGGATGTTTTTTCAAAGAGATGAAGGTCTGGATATCATTCTGGATAACTAGAGAGCATTATTGGAAAACTGTCCAGAGCCTGTAATTTTCTTGAGTCTTTTTAATAGGCAAGTCTCAACTTTCCTCTCATTGACTCTTTCATTTTTACTTTAGGTATTGAATCATTTCTTATGTATTCTGTTCATGAAGGAATTAGAGGAATTCCTCTTGATCCAAATGATAAAATGGATGCTTTAATGCCTGTATCTGGAACTTCATTTGCTGTGGGCATAGACTTCCATGCAGGTAATTGTTATGTATTGTTTATTGTATGTTCAGTAAATGTATAATATTCCTATAAATGGAATAAGCCCTCAGTTTTCAAACCTTCTAGATGGTTGCCTGTGGACTGTAGGAGTAAATGTGAGGCCATGGTTACTAATGCTCACCACTTAGCAAAATCCTTGTAGAAGCTGCATAAAGTTGCAGACAGTTGTTACCCATTTTGTGGCAGCTGTCATTTCCAGGTAGTAATTCTCTTCTCCTCAGATTCCAGCAATGGAACAGATAAATAGATACTGAAGGCTCCAAATGGAGTATAGGCCCTCTTTCCACCTGTCTGAAGCCAGAACTGACTTCAGGAACCAGATGCTGAAGGCAGTTTTCACCTCTCTTATTTTTCAGAGTAATTGGGAAAATAAAGAAGGCTTATACAATTATAATGAGGATTTAAATATGATGGTTTTGATACTGTTGCTCTGTTTGCTTTGAGACATATCAATAAAGTTATATTTGGCAGCTTTACTGTTACTGATGTAGCTATTTAGACAGAAGTAACTGAATTAATCCAAGAATCATTGCCACGTATATTATAGGAAATGATACAATCTATTGGACAGACATGGGTTTCAACAAAATTAGCAGATCCAAAAGAGACCAAACGTGGAAAGAAGACATTATTACAAATGGTTTGGGAAGAGTTGAAGGCATTGCAGTGGACTGGATAGCAGGTAGGTATTACCCTCCTTCAGGAATTGTTATGGTTTCGGACAGTACCCTCATGCATCTTCAGCTCAAGACTAAATAACTTGGTTTGCTTTCAGCTCTAATTTCTCATATTCCAAATGTCTAGATATTTTCTTTGGATATGATGCCACTTCTTTTTTTTTTTTCTCCCAGTTTTATTAGAAAGAGAAATCTCATTTAAATATCTTGGACATTAGGTAGTGTCATTGGTGACAACCATGAATAAAAGTTTATACTTAAAACAGAAGGCTGAATAGGACTAGAAATTACAACGATAACACGCACTTAGGTTAAAATACAGCAGTAAGTTTCCTGTCTTGACTCACGCACTTAAGATTTAAAGACTTTTCAAGTCCTCTTTTCTTTTTCCAGTAACTTCAGGTGTTTTTCCTAGGTAACATATATTGGACAGATCATGGCTTTAACCTCATTGAAGTTGCCAGGCTCAACGGCTCCTTCCGACATGTAATTATATCCCAGGGTTTGGACCAGCCAAGATCTATTGCAGTACACCCAGAAAAAGGGTAACATGACCATGACTTCTTGCATTTTTTTTAAGTTTGCATGCTAGCACTGAAGCTCTTAGATAAAAAAACTGAGGCCTTGGTTCTAATAAGCATTTAATAAAACCCCAAAGGATTGTGTGGTGAGTTGTGGTGTAACTAAGCACTGGTGGAAGGAAATGTTAATTCTTATCATGTGCTGAGGTTTTTCATTGGTCTCTGTGTGTATGGCATTCTGTATTTTCTGTGCAACTAATTCTCATTTCAAAGTTTTTTTTTTCTGCTGAAGTTCAGGTGTTGCTTGGAAACATGTTTAAATCTGCTCCTAAGTTTCCAGCAAATCCAAGGAAGTCGTATTAGCTAATGAAGAGCTAAATGTCATGATGAAATCAGAGAACATTATAATCCATTGCAGTTTTAAATTCTGGTATCATGTAACATCCCATGACTACAGCCAAAGGGGATTGCCCAGGGTAGCTGAAAGTAATGTGAGATGAAGCATGTAAGTAGGAGAGTATGGGTTGTCAAAAATGACATCTTTGTTAATCTGTTCCTTGAGAGTACGGACTACACTGTAGCATTAGCAGGATTAGAGAACATCCTGTCCTCTTCTAGCTCCAAAACTATCGTTAGCAGAGCTACAACTAAAACAGAAGCAGTAAATTCTGCAAAGAATTACCTTTTATTCTTATAAGCAAGACTCAGTGGATTTAACTGCTACTTACCTTGCTATAACAAAAGTGCTAAATGATGTCTATCAAAACTTAAAGTCTTTGAGCAGCTACCTGTGCCCCCAAAGCCAGAGATGACAGTGTAGCTCATTTTCCCAAGATTCAATCAAATCAGTATTTTGGTATCTTCAGGGAAGTGGTCTCTGTCCTCAGAGGAGTTTGCAGAATGAAGAATTCTGACTTCTCAGAGGCCAGATTGATCCTGATGATGCAAAATGTTACTTGAACCTTTGCCATTATTTCTTCTTTGAGAATTTAGACATAGTGGTTTGTGTATTTGGCAGACCTCTAGAGCACTGCAACCTAAAGTATTTAAAAATAAAGGTAAAAGCAGTAGCTGATTTTATTTATGCAAGATGTAATGGCTTATTCCACAAGCTGTATTGTCCATTACAGCTGTATTCATGTAGCACTATTGATTGCTTAGCAGTATCTGCTAGCAGTCTAGGATTGATGTTCTTCAGAGTTCTCTGGATCTTAGTCAGGATCTGGCTGAATTAATTATATTTTTGTTTTTAATGTGCCAGAATAGCTGTGCTCTTCTGCTAGAGCAAAATTTAAAGAATTTTGAAGATAACTACACAGAAGCCTGATAAAATTATTCTGGCCAGAAGGGTAGATCAAACTTCTTCAAAACAATAATTAATTTACAGTGTAATTTCCCCCAGCATGTACATAATGTATTTTCTGTACACATAAATAGACTAACATCAAAGGAGAGGAAAAAAACCCATGAAGTCTGTGAGGACTAAGTGCAGCTGTTTCTCTGTAGAATCCTTAGATATTCTAATAATATGAATTATATGAACAAACCCCATTGTTTTCAACTATAAATTGCAAAAAAGTGTAATCAACTGCTGTGCAGTATTTGGAGAATCAAGGTAGATTGTAGCAGGGATCCAGGATTTAACAATTGCTCTGGGGAAGAGTCAATGTAGAACCCTTGGTGTGATAATATTTAATATTGCTATTGGTATAAAAGTTGCTTTTTTATTCAAGTCTGGGTTTTTTGGTTTAATGACCATCTTTTCACATGGTGCTTTCTGATTCAACAGACCATGGTTTTATTTTGTCAAAATGCTAAGTGTGCACATAAGCAGATGAAATAATAGCCAACAATATTAACAAGATTCTTTGCAAAGAAACACTTCCTGCTTTTAAGTTAATATCTATTTAAAGATGCTGCTGAACCATCTTCTTAGGTCATAAATTAGAACAGTCTAATGCTACCACAAAGCAGATACTGATATAATTTGTTTAAAATGTGATTTGGGGGAGTTTGAATTATTGCACTTGAAACAACTTGAAATCACAATTGCAGTGATTGTTGATATCCAGCTGGTAAATGCTATTTTAATATTGCCAAAATGTCTCTTTAGTAATGTAGCAGTTCTATTTCCAAATGTAGTATAAGTTTTATAGTTAGTTTTCATATTGCTGTTTGTTATGTCAAGAAGGAGGAGAAGTACTTATTTTTTATTATAGCCAGAAACCTTTACAGTTAGAGCTAAAGTAAGCTAGACTTTGTTTCAGAAGCTCAATTTGATGAGCTAATTAAAGCATCCATATTTTTTCTCCCCTGTCCCATTTTTATGCCTCTTTATTTCACAGAACTGCAGTCATCCAATCAAACATAGCTGTTTAGCAGGAGATTGGTATCACCAGATTTACTCATGGGTAGAACTGTTTAGTAATGCAGAATAGACCTATGTAATCTTTAATAACAAACTAATGTGTATATTCCAGACAGAAAAACAATGGAGAATGGCTTTGTGTTTTATTATTCACTTTCTGTACAGGGTATTAGTAAATCATGCTTTAATGTGTTTTATGTGTATTAGCAGTTAAAATACATCAGGTGATCAGTAATATCCTAACATATCTCAGTTATGTTATCTTAAAAGGCTTTTTGCTCAGAATATATGTATATATTTGTGTATGTGTGTTTATAATATATTTTAACACAAATATGTCTATATGAATTTGTAGACATTTAAATAGATATTTCCTCAAAGCTCTTCCATAGTTTACTGTACAGTAAAGGAAGTGTTCTCTGTAGATGCTGTGTAGATTCACTGGCCTCATTTTGCTGACAAAAGCAACAGATTGAGAAGTAGGAGGCTCAAGCAGAAGTTCAACCTAGCATCTTACCCCAGAATAGTGATGTTACTGTGCCACTAAGCATACAGCAATATAAAATTAGATAAATAAGTTGCCAATTCTTCCCATGGTGCCTTCAGGAGAATAGGAGAAGTGTTTTCTTCCCAAATAAAATGCCATTGCTTTGCCATTTCCCACAGTGCTGCTCACTCCTATTAAGGATATTTGTAAGTTGGACATGCATCCTTTGTATTTTCACAGTTTTTAATAATTAGATATAACAGCTTCTGTTCCAGTATTTTTTCTTGCTATTTGCTTTTATCTTCCCAAGCACAAAGCTGAATTCTAAGGAGTAAAATTGTGTATTGACTGATAAATTACAGTTAAAAGAATTACTTCTTATGTATGATTTGCAAAAAATCTCTCAACAAAATGTTATGTGAAACAAGGATTACAATACATTAGGTGTCTTAAGATTACTTACAGACATGAGCCTCATCATGTTTTTTACACCCCTATATAATGGTAATCGTGCATTTTGTTTGAGGTTGAAGTGCAGTATTACTTACATTCAACTCTTCTTTTGATGGTTATTTTAATTGGTGCTTTCTCTAACATTTTAGGTACTTATTTTGGACAGAGTGGGGCCAGACTCCTTGCATAGGCAAGGCCCACTTGGATGGGTCTGAGAAGGTTGTGCTTGTGAGCCTGGGGATTGCTTGGCCTAATGGGATTTCCATCGACTACGAGGTTAGTTCCTGACTACTTCCAGTTTATTCTGCAATGTACTATATTTGTTATGTTTCATTAAAGCCAGCTGGTCTTCCACTGTGATGCAATCTTAATGACACTTAATGAAATACTTGGTCAAGACTGTTGATATTCCCTTTGAAATTAATCTTTAGGAAAATAAATTATATTGGTGTGATGCTCGTACCGACAAGATAGAGAGAATTGACCTTGAGAGTGGAGGGAATCGGGAGATTGTGCTGTCAGGGAGCAATGTGGATATGTTTTCAGTCGCAGTGTTTGGAGCTTACATCTACTGGTCTGACAGGTAATTTATTTTTCATAAGTGTTTGAGTCTCAAAATGTTATTTCAGTGCCAGGTGCTTCACCTCTCTAGGATTAGCCATTCCTTAGCAAGGTCACAGAACGGATCACAGTTCCTAAAGAGAGGGCATTTCTGATACTGAAAGCTAAAGCACATCAGTGTCATAGATGAGAAAAGGCTTCTTCACCTTCTCTTAGGTGAACTCTCACCTGCCCTTCAGTCATTTGTTTGGTGTGAATTAGTTGAGGATTGTTGATGAGACATCTTCAACTTTTTTGACAGAGCACATGCAAATGGCTCTATTAGAAGAGGCCACAAGAATGAGGCCATGGATGCTGTGACCATGAGGACTGGCCTTGGAATAAACCTGAAGGAAGTGAAAGTCTTTAATAGAGCACGAGAGAAAGGTTGGCTGTTCTTAAGGATGCTATTAATTGTCTTAATATCACCTACTTTTTAATGTATATTAAAGCATACAAAAAGTTAAGTAATCACTGATTTTATCTCAGCTTTTTACTTTAGAAGTATTTTTTAAATCTAAAATTAATATACTTAAGAAAACCTTTAGTAGAAGTTCTACTAAAATCATTGAGTGTCTCAAGGAGAAAATCTAAAACCAATACACTTCCTATAACTCCAGGTTTGATGCATTTTGTTTGGTTTTTTTGTTTCGTTTATCAAAATGTTTTTAGAAGAGAGGAACCTTGAACTGTGGTAATCTTGAACCAAGTGGTAACCTCAGGCAGGTTTAGACTCCTAATGGAAAGAAAACAATTTTTTTTTCACAGCTAGAAATTCCCATCTTCTATGTCTCAAATATTTATTTCCTGAAATTACTTGGATTTGGGTCCTAGTTCTTTCTATTGTGTGGGAAGACACCTTTTAAATAATTCAATTTCCTTTATATTTGAGTTGTTTTGCAAATTCAAGATTCAAGAGTTGCCATCTACTCTCAGTGATTTTATGACTGAGATCATCTTTATTCTCTAGCTGAATAGGAAGATGCTGCCTTTTCCTCCTAAATTTCTTGTTTGAAGTAACCTTAAACACTTTTTCATTGAGCAAATGTGGTTAGAAGTCTACAAAAAATAATTATGATTTCCTCAGAACTGCTACCAGGAAATCCAGACAAAATTTCCTTCATATTTGTTTCGAAAGAGAGGACAAGAAACTGTTGCTATAGTGCAAAATAAACTTTTTAATACAAATATATCTCTGGTGTTGGTAGTGCTCAAAAGTTGCTTTAATCACCTTACATACCCAAGGGTCCAGTTTCTTTTATATACATCTGTCCTAAACAACCACATTAAATATGACTTGTAGAAGAAATTTGCATTTTGAAAGAAAACATTTTTAACAATCAGTAAGAAAAACTGTAATTTTTTTTCCTCAAGGAAAATTTAAATAGTTTTGGAAAAAAATTGCAGCACATATTAATTTTGCTCTGAGTATTTGCATGTAATTTCAGAGTACCATGGGCCTCATATTTTGTGGATAAAAATAAAATCCACACAAAAAGTTCTTGTTTCTTTTAACTAGGCTAGAAATAGTTAATGTCTGCTTGCTTGGAAGGGCTTTATATTACAGGATTAGGAATACAGAACAACTGGATAAAAAATGCTTCTTTTAATGCAATGATTTATTCTTAGCTTTAAAGATCTGAGAGCATTAGCAGTAGGAGAAATGGTTCTGAGGCTAAAAATATTTTGATGTTAGTTTGGAGAACGTAAGTGAATGATTTTTTAATACGTTTTTCAAATTTTACTAGGCTACAAATGGTTAATGTCTTTGGGAGGGGCTGTCAGTGAGCCAGGAAGACAAAAGGGAAAAAACAGGTGAAAAATATTTTTGGAATGTTTTTCTATATCACACTATTCTATATATTAAATATGTTGAACTAGAAGTAGTTACGACTGTTTTCAAAAAGTATGGTAGTCCAGCTTCCTGACCTTCTGTTACTAAACCAAACAAAACCCCAAACAAGCAAACACACAAACAAAACCCAAACTTTAAAAAACAACCTGTGCTGATTGTGATCAATGCTTTTTTTTTCAAACACCTGTTTTACCCTTTCTGATGAGCCAGTCCTGCAGTGCTATTCCCAAGCAGATTCCTACCTTTCACTGCTCTTTCACCTGTGTGCAAGGATATGCTCCACATACAATGGTTTTAGAAATGGCCTTTTTTAAAGATACTTAGTGCTCATGATCTGTGAAAGTGCTGCAGTTTTCAAAGAGAAATTTTAGAAGCTTGAGGAGCTCTTTCATGTATTTTCAATTCTCTTTTCTATCTCTCATCCTTCCAAACAGATATTAACTTTTCTAGCCTAATAAAACTTTAAAAAGAATCTTTTAAACTAAGCTTTAAAATGTATACGGTGAAATCACCAAGTGGTTTTACATAACTGCATGGAAATATGTCTCATGTAATTTTTACCTAGGAACACAAATGTTTCTAATTTTAGGAGACCAGTTAACTCTCAGCCCTCGTTGTCTTTTCTTACAAGTATCTTCAGCTTGAAAAGTAGGAGTTAGAAAATATAATGAAGAGCATTTTCAGATATTATATGTTCCCCAACAATTATTGTTGTTTTCTACTTGAAAACAGTCTGCTTAAAATGTTGTCTTCTCCTTCACTACATGGAAGACTTCCACAAATCAGAAAATGGCCTTATGGAAAGATCTAAGTTGTTAAATGGAAAAGGCTGTCAGGAACAGAAAGTAAATTATCTAATTAACTATAATAGTAATTCATGCATAGTCCAAAAAAAGACAAAAGAAAATTGTTTCTAATTATTGAAAATTATTGTAATTTTAAACATTGCTTGCAACAAGTGTAGTTAGTGGTTTGACAATGATTACTTAATGGTATGTATCTGTCAGAGAGTAAAGTTTTAAAAGAAATTGGAAGAAAATATTAGGTAATGTCTTTATTATAAACAGGGAACAGGATTGACACAGCTTTGTACATGTCAATATACCTGTTTCTATTTTGATAGAGGTTGTCTAAAACAAGTATTGTATTCCAATGGTACCAAAATTGGACTTTTTGCCAGTAACAGGTGTTTAAAAAAAAATATTTCAAAGCACTTGAAACAGTCTCCAAGTCTTCAGTTGATTATGGAGGAATAACCTTTTTTATAATTTTCTATTAAAAATTGTATACTCTTTTGAATTTGAAAGGAAATTAATTATATATTTCCTCACAGTGTTTATTAAAGTTGTCTTTAGGTTGTGGTTAAAGTTATGTTACTTAAAATTTTGTCCTCTTTTAAACTTGTGATCATTGTAGAAACAGTTTTAAGAGAAGAATTCTTAGAATACAGCAAACAATGGTTTTATTTAAGCTCGCCAACTGTAATATTATAAAAGATAGATTTTTTTTTTCTTCTTTTTCTTTTCCTTTTTCTTTTTTTTCTATTCAGGTACTAATGTTTGTGCCAGGAATAATGGTGGATGTCATCAACTTTGCCTTTATCGGGGAAACGGGCAGAGAACCTGTGCTTGTGCTCATGGCTATCTGGCAGAAGATGGAATCACTTGCCTGAGACATGAAGGTTACCTCTTGTATTCAGGGAGGACAATATTAAAGAGTATTCATCTTTTAGATGAAACCAACTTAAATTCACCAGTAAGGCCATATGAAAATCCAGAGTACTTCAAAAATGTGATAGCTCTTGCTTTTGACTACAGTCTGAAGGGGAAAGGTACAAACCGCATCTTCTTCAGTGATGCACACTTTGGGAATATACAAGTTATTAAAGACAACTGGGCTGGCAGAAAAGTTCTCATTGAAAGTAAGTAAAATTTCCCAAAATTCATGCTTTTTTTTCAATAAACTTTATGAAGTGACAAGCTGATAATCACTTGACTTGGTAGAGAATGTCAGTGAAGTTTTACCATGCTTAAGTATATAATTTTTGTCATTTAAGATACATTTAAACATTATATTTAGAATTACACCTCCAAAAGACTTAATTTTTTTAACAGTCTTAGGATGTGTGAAGCATATTACTAGAAAACTGAATTTGTAATGGTGGTGTTCAATTTCTATGTCTGGGATTTTAAGGAGCTTTTCTGTTGAAACAAAACCTCACTGTGCAATGCCTGAAAATGTAAGAAGTTCCCTTACTCCACAAACCTACTGAATGTTTATTTTTCTCATTAGTGGGGTAAAATACTCTAAGATATCTGTGCTGATATAAGCATTCCATAGGATTACACATTAGAATGCTGGTCAGTGTGTCCATTGAACTCACCATTCTTGTAGTGAGCCCAAGAAAAGTGCTCAGTGAGAATCAGAGGTGAATTCCAACTTTCAAAATTGTCTGAGGGGTGCAAGGCAAGGCAGGGAATTACTCTCACTTTGCATGCTTACTATGCCTTCAGTCACTATACTAGTAAGAGGAGTTGTATGAAACTTGATGTATTTTTATGAAACTTGATGTATTTTTAGCCTCTGAATACTTGAACCCTGGCGGTGCCTGGCATCAAGGAAGTGATGCCAGTGTTATCACCAAAATCTTCAGGACCAGGCACAAAACTCATTGTGCAGATGAGATTAGTAAAATCTTTTGAGGATCTGGCACTGAAATCTAATGAACAAAGTCTTTTATACAAGGTGCACATAAAAAGTTACCATGGGTTGTCATGGTAAAATGAAACTTCAAGGAAAAATCTGAGTGTGGATGTGTGAGTAATACACCCTTAATGCTAAACACTCCAAAATCCATGCTGCAAAAAAATGAATTCTGAAAACTTCTGCTGTCTTTCATTTCTGTTACAATTTATTGTTCTCAAATATGCAATAGACCTTACTGATCTGTAGCCAGTTACCAGATGCATATATTTACTGTGTTTCTTTGTCTTTTTTGAGTTCTGTCTGAGTTTTTTTGAGGCTGCAGTTCACTTCTGCAACTGTTTTCCAAGATGTCTGAAGTGTTCTATAGTTTTTGTTCCTTGTGTTGTAGATAATTTCCATCTAAATTTCTGATGTATGTGACGTTGCCTCTGGCATTGCTACATTTATGTAGCAATGTTTAGGTCAAACAGTTTAATAACAAGACAAAAAAAAAAATAGAAATACATTCTACTTGATGTGGAATGTATTGCTTTTTGATGCTGAATATTTATGGAATTTTTTTTAGATAAGAAGGAAATTAAATGACTGCCAACTGATGAAATATCATTCTACAACTGATGTTGAATAATTGTATTATTATGTACCCCTGCACTGTGGTTCTGGGAAGGTATTCATGGACATGAAACTGTTGACACTCGTGAATGGAAAAGCATTTTTTCAGTATGATACAAGGCTTTTTTTCTTCACTCTGAGGTTTTATGTGTGCATATTTTAAAAGAATTAATGGTATCTGTATATAAGATATGGTAAGAAGGACCTAAGCAATATTTTCATGATGTCACTTCTCCCAGGAAAGCATTAAAACATAGTGATGCAGGTTGAGCTTACCTGTACAAGAGGCACAAAATCAACAAACAGATATATGCAATGGTGAGTTTAAAAGTATTACATGAAAGCCATTGGAAAATTTTATATTTAAGACAGAATTGTTGATGAAGCACCAATACAGATACAAATTGGTATTTTTTTAAAGAACAATCAAGTATTACTTTTTCCTTTATAATAGGTTGTTGAAGTACCAATGCAGATACAAATTGGAATTTTTTTTAAAAACCATCAAGTATTACTTTTTCCTTTATAACAGGCTGTACAAGAGCTACAGACATTCAATAAAGCATAATTGAGAACTGTAGTTTTAAAAAATTGTTAGGAAGTATTTCTACTTGTAATCTTCATATGCCCAATTTCATTTTTCATTAGCATAGTCAGCACACGGAAAAATTGAATGTCAGATGATTTTTTTATATCCTTAAAGAAAATTTACTGAATGTGCTTGGGATGTATTTCTGAACTATGGTGTTTGTTTTCTAGAAATGCTTCAGTTAGTTGGTTTGTTAATGTAAATGAGAAGGGGTATTACATTCCAGTGTATGTTCTCTTACTGTTCTCTTTCATGTGTGTTAAACGTCTTTATGTGGGTTCATTCATTTTGAAGTGTTATTTTTCTTCTACATATCCTCCCTTTCCACAGTCTGCATGTGATTTTCTCTCAGTGTAAACAGGAACCAGTTCATGAGACTGATATAGTGGAAGTATTTGACCAACATTGATACCCATAAAGAAAAAAGCAGTGGCAAGACTTGCTGACAACAGCAGTTTCATTCACTGGAAGATGTAAAATTTTCTCATTTTCATACTTTCTATGTTTTTAGACAGAAATTATTAAACAGAATCCAGCCGAGACATTTTTCTAATCCTGCAATGAAACATTATTACTAAATAACATCTCACAGTCATTTTGCTATCTTTTCCTCTAAAATTATTCATACACACCTGTAGCAAGTATTACTTTATTAGGAAGCAATTCAAAACCACATTGGAAATATTTAGTGTGACTCACTATTCTGCAACCCCTTTCTACCTCTTTCAGTTGAAGCCTACAAGTCATTCAAACCTTCACTCAGGATTTGACTCAAATAAAGAAAATAGAGTGAATGTAGATCTGTTCATAAAGAAATCACTAGCTACTGGATTTCTCCCTCACTGCATCACATACACCACTCAAATCTAACACATTCATGAACTTTTCTGAACAATGAAAACAGTTAAGATATTATTAAATGGGTTTCCAGTTCACTAAAAACAGATTTACAACTCACAAGCAACCCATTATCTAATATGTTTTTAGCTCACTGAGAACAGATTTACTACCCAGAAACAACCCATTATCTAACATGTTTCCAGTTCACTGAAAACAGATTTACAACCCATAAGCAAGCTATTATCTAACATAGTTCCAACTCGCTGAATATTGATTTAGAATTCATAAACAACCCATTATCTGAAAAATTTCACCTCACTGAACAGATTTGCAACTCATAAACAACACATTAGCTAACACATTTTCAGCTTCAGGAAAGTAGATTTAAAGCATATAAACAACTTTATCTAACTTGTTCCAGTTCACTAAAAGCAGATTCAAAACTCACCAAGACCCTGGTACCTGATAGGGTTCTGTCTTCAGCAATAAAAACAAGAAAACACCAGTGTAGTGAGGACTGACTCATCCCCTAACACCTTGATTTTTGGTCTGTCATGGTTTTTAGGATTGGATTCTTTCTTGCCTCTGAACTCTGCTGACCAAATGAGCATTATTTCCTTCAGTCAGTCAGTAGGGACTTTTTCTTCCTTATTTTCATAAGTAGTTTCATGGGATTATTCTTGCTTGATTGCATATTTTTTCAAAATTCACCTTGCTCTTGGCTGTGATGTCCTATAGTGAATTATGTAACCATTCCGTATCCCTCAATATTTTATTGCTATAGCATTTTATACAGTTTAATACAGTGTACAAACATTTAAAACATTAACTTATCAAGGCAGCAATACCAAATTTAAATGGTATCCTATCCTGTATCATCTGATTTGATGTCTTTCCTGAGTGTAAGAGGTTATAATGTTGTCTTTCTTTCTTAAACTACACTTTGAAAAGTACCACACTATGAAGCAATGAGTTCTTAGTTGTAGAGATCAGCCTTGTAGTTCACTTGAGAAAGATTTGACTGCTTCTCCTTCTGACTGCTTCTCAGCTAGCTATACCTACCTGTACTTTTTTATCCTGTAGTGCTGTAACAGTTTCATGAACCTGTTAATGCAAAATGCCTCCCAGAGTTCCAGAAAATTTGTGTTAAATTTGAGAATCTTGATGGTGTTCATATTTTCATTGAAAAAAAAAAAGAAACCACAGTAACAAGAATTATATCTGGAAATTTTATGCCAATATACACTTCCTCTGTTCTTCCAATTTGAGAATCATGTAAAAAGGAGTAATTTTTTTCGCTTCACCTATGTTTTACGGAACTTTTGATGATGAAAAAACAATAGCTCGACAAATCATATCCTGACTTTGTTGATATTCTCCAGGAGATCCAGAGAGGTTGCACTCACTCTGGAAGCTGCATTTCATTTATTTTTAGCACCCAATGGACTGCAGGCACTGCAGAAAATTGAAAGAAGGTATTAAATACAAAATGAAGTAGAAAGGTAACAAATTTACCTGAAAATTACACTGAGTAACATATTGGGATGTCCATCTGAATAATTTTTACACTTTTTGTTCAACCCGACCAGAGGTTAATCCTCTTCTAACTGTCCCAATCTCTCTGGGAGAATTTGTTACTGAAAACCTGGGTTAAAATGAGGTGTACAGAAAGAAGGAACAGGAATCAGTAGCAGTTAAAACAAAATTGCTACAAGTTATCAGTTTCTTTTGGAACAATAATCTCTATTCTCCTCTCAGAGGGAGCCCAGGGGAGAATTCTACTGTTGTTTTCTTTGTTGTTAATCACTTCTAGACAGAAAAACTCTCATTATTTCAAAATTCCAAAGCAGTTTCTGTAGTATTCAAACTGCAAACCATTTCAAAGGAACTCTGATAAATGTATACAAGGTGCTTTAAATTTTTATAGATCTAAATAGGCCTGTCTTCCATTTGCAAGTAATTTTAAAGCAGATTGAAATGACTGAAAAGGAAAATGTTTCAACAGAAGCAAGCATCTATTTGATATATGAGGTTTTTAATATTATATGCTTATCCCCTGTCTTACCACATCTCCCATTGACTGCCTGTTTTCTCAACTGATAAATTGCAAGTTGACTTTATTATTAATGATGTGGTGATCTGAATAGAGATTTCTCCTACATGGAATTGAAGCTCTCAGTTTGACCCAGAGAAACTCAGTGAAAGATAATATCACAGAACACATTCTTTGTGATTTTGATGGAGCAATCAACTAATGGCCTTAATTCAATTAAAATAATGAAGATCAGTAGGCTAAATTTTGGGGGTTTTCTTAGATGTGATTACTACTGTGGGTTGACTTAGAGGGTACTACTACCCTCTAAGCCAAAGATACATTATATTGGATGGGTTTGACATATGTTTTTTGATTCTGTAATATCCAAGATTAAGCCCTAATTTGCAAACCATCTGCTAAACCTCTCTTCTTTACTTTGGCATCCTTCCCTCTCTGCCTGCCTAGAAGCAGAGTGCAAGAGCAGTGTCTGTTTTCCTTCTCCCTTCCCTGGTGAACATGACACTGCTGATCTGCAGCTCTGAAAAAGTCCAAAATTTCTATTGACTGAGAACTGAGAGATCATCATCTTAAACTATCTCTCTGATAAACCATCTGCATGAGGTGTCTTCCATCCCAGCAAAAATGCAAATGAAGATGAACTTTTTACAGTGGATGATGTGTTAGATGATGACTGATTTTCAGTGGAGACAAGAGTCTCTCTCATAGCATTTCTGGAGCCTGCTTTTGGTTTTCCTAACTTATGTTTATGCAAGAAACACTTCTTTTTAAAAAAAAAAAAACAAAAGCAAAAAAACAAACAAAACCTTTGTTTCTAAGATAATTATGTAGTCTCAATTTTTTTATCATAGAAGTTTGAGGTAATAGATTCATTAACCAAGTCTACCTCATTGAATTTGTAGAAAACCAGCCTGGTGTTTACATAGGTTTAGTGTAGTAGTACAGCACTAGAAAGAAGAGCCATGAAGTTGTTACAAACTAAAGAAGAAAGAGGGAGGAAAGACAAAAGAAAGCAAATGAGAAAGAGGCAAAAGTATTAAGATAGGGAAAAAAACCAAAAGAACACACAGAAACTAACTATACTAACTAACTAACTAACTGTGCAAACAGTGGCATTTTGTAACATATTTCCCAGCACAAAAGGACACCGGGTGAAAAAATGCTGCTTGTGTCCCCAACTTTAGGCTCTAGTGTCTATGGAAGGTAAAAATATTTTCACTGCTAACATAAAGTTTCAGGTCTTGTGATATCTTTTTAAGTCAGTCTGAGACTCTTAGAGGTATTCCAGTGTGTGCCACTATTCTTGCTAACTAAATGGGTCCAATTTAACTGTTAAAAATGCATTTATGTTCCCATTCCTCCAACAGAGCACTAAGTTTGGTACATTGTATGAAAACTCTTTAGTTTTGGAGGTTTGTCCAGGAAAGAATTGTTTCTCTTAAGTTAAAAAAGCAAACAAACAAACACACACACACACACTAAAAACCTGTTTCAAACTACATAGGAAAGTGTTGCTTTTATTTCCTAAACAAATTCAATTCACTATAATTGTATATATTGGAATGCACGTCCACTGTTTTTCACTTTGTAAAGGAGGGAAAGTCAGAGGCTATTTTTAAGTCTAGAATATTCAAGTATTAAAAACTAAAATCTATTATTACAACAGCACCCCCCATCCATCTTAGTGAAAAGTGAAGTGTCTAGTGTGACTATATTCTGGTTTTGGATGAAGTTTCATATTATGATTAGTGGGTCAAATTTATGAGCTGTTCTGTAAATGTATAAAGTTTAGTGACTTCATATTAAGCAGCTGTTATTCTAGAAATATGTATTTTTGCACATTTCATGCTTTGTTTGGTGTTCCTAGTTTGCAACTCTGAAATGTATTCCTGGTGGGAGCTGACATACAGATCTTTTAGTCAAATATGTCCCTAGCATTCCCAGCCTCAGTATTCAGGAAAGGTGCTTCAGCCTATTAAACCTGAGAATGTTCATGAAGAATTAATATGTTTGTGACTGCTTCAACTTTCTGCCTTGCCTTTAAATTCTTCTTGTTGTGAATAGTTGTTCCTGTAAATTTTTACACTGGCAGATGTTGCTTACTTGCATAAGATGCAAAACTATATTTGGACATTTTTTTTTTTTAAACCAAAATATTTTCCAGGCTATTCTGTCATTAATGTTTCTGATATATCTACACCATTTTTTTTTTTTATTTCAGTAGTCACAGTAAAAGTATGATGATGCTATCTACTGTGGCTTGGCTAGCTGTGGGGTTTTTTAAATGCTGTTAACTGGAAGCCAAAAAACCACCCTACTATTTATGTTTACATAAGTATAGTACTAGAACAAGCTTACTGTTTTCAAAGTAACTTGTTTCCTTATCTTAAGTAGTTGATCCTTTTTTTTTTTTTTTAAATATATAATCAGGTTAAAAACGTTCAGGAGTTAGTGGTGGTGTTTCTCTTATCTTATTGCAAGTTTCTGAGCTCAGCTGTTTGATCCAGAACTAAGTAAACTGTAAAGCAAAAGTAGAAAAAACCACTAGTGTTGGTAGGGGACAAAAGTGTTGAAACATTGCCATAATTTTATTTTCTGTGGTATGAAATATTTACAGAGCTCTGTCTGAATAACTGAAAGTGCTTGTAAGGGTAAATAACATATTTCTGTCAGTCTCCATAATGACATTTAAAACAAACAAGCACAATTTCCCAGAAACACTGTAAAACTTGCAGATTGAGCCTTTCAAGTTCAACTTTTCAGTTAGAATCCCATATTAATGAAAGGCTCCCTGGTCTCAAAGGTCCAGCTTTTCAGTAGTAAGACACCAAAGAGTTTGGAAGATGTGAGATTTCAGTATTATACTTCCCACAAAGGGTTTGTTTGGTTTTTTTTCTGGATTCTAAAATGACTTCGTTTCTCTGTAGATTATTCCCAACAAATGTTCATCCTTTCCAGTTCTGTTTACTGCATTAAGTTTGAAGGAATAGTAAGGTTACATCCATGGAGATGTCTTGAACTGAAACTAGCTGTTCCCTTGAAGAACCCAAAACTGTTGTTTAAATTATCTAACTGTATTTAATAATCTTTAATGTGTAATGGCAGAGAGCAAGGGTTTACATTTTGGAGATACTGAAAATTATACAGATGTTTGCTGATTTATGGCATAATTTTGGCAAACCTTACATGTTCTGTGAAATAAAATAATATCCTCAGTCTCATTAGGATAAAAGAATAACAGGTTATTACAGTTCAGAGTTGTTTATGCCATATTTATATTTCAGATTTCTGGTTATTATAATAGAGTGTTTGTTGGCCTTATTTTACATGTGACTGACAGAAGCAATTAAGAAAATATAAAGCCATCTAATTTTTGAGACAAATGGAACTCATCTTGCTTTTTCAATTACAACTTCATATTGTCTGAGAATTT
The DNA here is from genome assembly GCF_036169615.1 of Heliangelus exortis. Classification (NCBI taxonomy): domain Eukaryota; kingdom Metazoa; phylum Chordata; class Aves; order Apodiformes; family Trochilidae; genus Heliangelus; species Heliangelus exortis. The sequence continues at coordinate 5,181,899 of NC_092427.1, forward strand.
TTTGTTTAGCAGAAGGACTTCCTGCTTTATAGCTACTTGCAGAGCAAAGCAGAAGGGAGAGAATTTAAATAATTCTCTCTAATTGTGCAGTCAGTTAGATAAGTGAACTAGAAACCCTTTTCTTCAGGTGCTTTATTGCTTGTGAGGCATCCTTTTCATTTCAGATCAAATGGTGACCACCTGTTGCCTATCAGCAGAATTTTACCCAAACAGCCTGCCAGAAACCTGCTGCATCCCCTGTGCCCACTCTTCCAAAGCAATTGGCCACATCCTGCAAGCTCAATTGTGAAAGCCAATTCAGAGAATGAAGATCAAGCAGGTTAAGCACTGCCCATTAAAGCCTCCACCAAAGTTCTGATATTGAAGTGCTGTTTATGCTCAATTTTATTACTCCAATGGCTTTTCAATATTAAAAAAATTGACGTTTAGAGTTGCTCTTGTTTTACAGCTTTGCTAAAGAAAAGGGGTTGATAAACTGTGAAATTAAAAGAAAGAGGTCATTGAACTGATGTGGCTGGGAGTTTTGACTGTAATCTTACCAGAGAATATTTAAAAGTAGGAGATAAAAATCTGAGGAACTGAGTAGGATATACATCCTATGGATACATCTGCCCAGGGAGACTGTGGAGTCTCCTTCTCTGGAGACACTGAAACCCCACGTGGCCACGTTCCTGTGTGACCTGCTGGAGGTGACCCTGCTCTGGCAGGGGGTTGGCCTTGGATGATCTTTTGAGGTCCCTCCCAACCACTAACTTTGTGTGATTCTGTGATTACCGGAAGTCGGTGGCAACAATTATTAGATACTTTAAACTTTCTATCCTTTAGTATTTTTATTTTGTGCTTGCAGCGATGAGGGAGCTTGAATCAGAGTCCTTTGGTTATTGATTTGTTGCTTTTCTCTTCCCTGGGAAAGTCAGATGAAGATCAGCATGACAATATTTATGGGCTGCATCTCATCTGTGGAATGCAATCCATCTTCGTTAAGTTCAGTAAAAGTGATAGATAGCATTTGGCAATGTAATGATGTGATCACTCTGCCATTGCCTTTGTAAATCATCAGCTGTTGCATTCTCTTGTGTAGATATTTAATCAGTTATACACCCCATTACTGATTTAATTCAGAATGTCAATGGCAGGTGAATAATGTGAATATTTGTATATTATCATATTGTATTAATGTTCCTTTCATTTAAGTATGCTATTCATGTGAAAATCATAAACTGTAGCTTCATGGCTAGAATAAATCTAATCAGTGCTGTAGGCATCTAATGCCATCAGTGTTTTAATTCAATATGTCAGTGAAACAAATGTGTTTCTTCTCATTTCCAGTTTCTTTCTGCTTTACTAATTCAGAATATTATATAATGCTATGGAAATACAAATCTGAGAGTAAACAAATTGCTAATTTTTATCCTGTTAGTAGGTCTTGGGACTGTTTCCTCCAATTGTAGCACCATTTATGATGAGTACATGTTCCTTACAGATTTTAAAATAACTGAATATTTAATGATAAATTAACTATAAAACGATCTAGACTGTTCCTTAAGGAACTGTGAAATAAGTAAATGTAAAATAATGTCAATGCAATCCAGTAATGATATAACACTAGAAGGCAGTTGCTTTGGAGTCTTCTCCAGTATTCTGTCTTTGGCAAGTTTCTGGAAGGTTTTATTTGAAGAAACCACTGGAGGACTATTTCTAGGTCCATTTCTGTCCTCAGGTGGCACCTGCTTTATCACTTATAAAAGGATTTATAAGTTTTTACAAACCTCCAAAAGAAAAAAACAACAAACCTAATTTATTTAATTCTAAACCAAATAAAAACTAAAAAAAATATTGAATTATCACTGATAAGTATTTTAACTGAGATTTTGCCTGCATAATGTACTCAGTGATTTCTTTGATGTAATTGTATGTGTACATATGATATATCTTTCTTCATAAGTAGAAAACCCCATTTTATGTATATGTATACCTCCCTATAAGGAGAATAATGTATTTTTTTCCCTGTTATTTATTAAGACAAGTCACTGAGTTTTCTTTACAGATATATCATGAAAATGTAGTCAGATCATCTCCAAATGCATTAGAAAGAGAAGTATAAAGGACTGATAAATATTCACTTGTCTTATAATTTTGATTTAGCATTAGCACTTTCAGTGTGACCAAATGTATTTTGTGACTTTCTATTCCATGTATATGAATTGCATACTGAAAATTACATCTTCTAGTAAGCCAAATGTAAATTGTAATAACCAGCATAATGTACTGCTTATTATATTTCTGGGTTTTTGTGTCTGTAGTTCATTAATAAGCTCCATGAACCTTCTGGTCTAAAATTATGTTTCTAACAAAATTATAAGTGAAATAATCAACATACATTTTTATAGTAATTCAGAAATAAAGGTAGGAAATAATTACTCCTATTTCTCACAGCGTGTTGCTTTTATATATTGGAATTGGATACCATTTGTCTTTTCTGGACATTAAATATATGCTTGAGATTCTTATTTTAATATTTGCTTTTGTTTCTAGCTCTCGGGTTTTTGTCTAGAAGCAGAATGTGGTATTGTGGCTTATGAAAACAATGCTGAGACCTTCAGAATTGGCCTTATTTCTTTTTTTTTTCAGGTTTTTTTAAAAAAAGCTTGCAGAGTGAGTAACAGCAAGGACACTTTGATCCCTGTTAATGTAATGTGTATCTGTGCTAGAAAATACATGGAAAGATAATGCTAACTGAAACAAGTAATTAGTGAAAACATGCCCAAGACTTGGCTTACATTATATTTGAAGCTGTGACTAAATTATTGCTGTCTTGAATAAATGCTCAGGATTTCTTAATGTATTATCTGGGGACACAGGAGTAAAAACATTCACTTAATGAGTGTTACCACAGACAAATATAGTGCAGGGTTATTAATAGTGGTCCTGCTTTATTATTTTTTAAGTTTATGACATAATAAGGTTTTGATTTAAAAAAATAATAATACAAAAAGGAAATAATAAAAGAATTGACATAGTCTAGAGGCTGAATCCTTCTGTGATTCTGTGGGGTGAGCGCTGAGGAGTAAGAAAACCAAATGTCTTGTTAGAAGGAGTTTTATTTGCCCTATTTGTAACCATCTCTTCCAGATGTTGGGTCAGTGGAGGGACTTGCTTATCACAGAGCTTGGGACACTCTTTATTGGACCAGTTCAACCACATCCTCCATCACCAGACACACTGTTGACCAGAGGCGCCGAGGAGCTTTCAACAGGGAAGCAGTAATAACCATGGCTGAAGATGATCATCCACACGTCTTGGCTCTTGATGAATGTCAAAAGTATGTATTACATCTTTCTTTGCAGATTTTAACTTATACCTGATGTCAGGGACACAGCAGCACTTTGTTTCAGTCAACCAGTATTGCTGAACTCTAAGAAGGTTTAGCTAGATTTGTTTGGTTAGGGGAAAAATGTAAGATTGATTTTTTAAAGAAATTATGGATGCAACAGGTTAAATATTTTTTATGTTTCAGATTAAATAATCCTTACATTTTCATGCAATTAAAAAAATAAGCTGATTTCAAAGCAAGTGAGCTAGATGTAAATGAACAAGTGTGATCATATTACTGATTTCTTCTGTGAGACATCTTATTCTCATTGCTTAAATAAAAACAAAATTCATTTAAGCCTTTATGAGCAGGCATCTGAGTTTCTTTATGTGCAAGATGATAGGCCCATGTGGTTATCATAAACATCAGTGTTGTATAAAATTAAATAACAAGAGCTGTACATTTAAGGTGCTTGTGAACAATGTCGTGGAAATAAGTCTAATGTAGCTCCTGCCACTCTGAATTGTATTTCCTAGTAAGATAATAGGAGGATTTATATTTTGTCTTCAGCCTTTTGCTAGGAAGGATCTTAAAATTTGAGTTACTTTCATCTTCTCTTGTAAATATGGAAGAGAAGCAACCTGCTTTTTACTTTTTTAACTTCTTGTAATTATCTCCCCTTGAGAAGTCTGGACTAAATTTCTGCCCTATGTTTTTTTTTAATTTGTGATAGCTAAACATACCCTTTTGCTTGGGTATACAAGGAGATTCTTTCCATGTGTGACTTCATGTACAGCTTGTGCAAATCAAGAGTTTACACTGTTTTGTAAAATACTATTTATCTAGATATCATAAACCATGTAAATACTCATGAAGACTGCAATGAGAGAATCTGTCTGTAATGATATATTAGTATTGAGACATGATCAGAACTGAACAGACCAGTGAAGAAAAAAAAAACCAACTGTACTTCCATACAAGTTAATGAACTAAGAAACTGCTATGATTTATAGGATGTTGGCTATAACATTTTCTTATTCACCATTGATCATCACAATTACTTAGAGAAGCCATTCATAATTGTCTACAAAGGCATGTTTTTCTCTGTTGCTCAGTTCATAGAGAATTAAATTATAAAATGTATCTTATGGATTTGTTTGTTATTCTGATTTTAATACAGCTTAATGTTTTGGACTAATTGGAATGAGCAGCTCCCAAGCATCATGAGATCTACCCTCTCTGGCAAAAATGCCCAGGTCATCATTAGTACAGATATTCTGACACCAAATGGACTTACCATTGATCATAGGGCGGAGAAACTTTACTTTTCAGATGGTAGCTTGGGAAAAATTGAGAGATGTGAATATGATGGATCACAAAGATATGTAAGTAAAACAAAAATCCCAAACATATTAATTGTAATTATGCTCGTTTGCATTTTGTAGCATCTTTAAAATTAAAGTGTTGCAGAAAGATCATGAGTTGCCTGAGTTTTCTCCTAATATTCCTTGTATATTAGATTTAAAACTGTAAACACTTGTAAACTACAAGTAATGCTCTGTTTACTCAACACATTGCAGTCTCTGGATGACCTTTTGGAGATACACATCCTCAACACAAAATCTGTTTTCATTTCTATTGAGCCTGATGCATCACTTGGTCTAAATGATCTGTATCAGCTTGAAAAAAATGTAGAATTAAGCTCAGTAAAAGAGGTAGAAAAATGTTCTGCTTTACATAAGAACAATTGTAATTTTCATTGCAGTGCCTAACTTTTCTGAATGCAGTAGAAATTCTTTTGTGTAATGCTTTAGACTCTACAATTCCTAGGTTTGTTTTTTTTTCTAACTATCCATTTTCAGATATATTCAATCACACTCCATTAAAGAGATTCAGCCAGGCATTTCATAAGCCACCTTAAAAAAGAGTTTCTTCAGAATACCCTTTTCCTCACTATCTGCTTCCTTGATTTCTAGTTTCAATTTGGTTAACAAAGGGAGGAACTGTATAGAAGACCATGAAATGCTAATGGTAATGCAGTGAATCTGCTTCCAGGTAGCAGCTTCTTATAACCACAATAATCTAGTACAAGGAATGGGTAGAGAATAATATAGTATTATTGAGTTGATTCTTCTATAAGGATTGTAAGAGTTTATTGATTTTGTGATATTTTGTAACAGTATTTTGTTGCTGGAGAACTCTTTCAATTTTGGAAGGTTTTTTTGGTTTTTTTGGTTTTTTTTTCTTTCTTTCTTTTTATTACTGTGAAGATAAACAGTTGATTTTTTTAAAAAAATTCTTGTTTTGCTCTGCCAGGTCTTCCTGTTAAAAAAACAGAAGTTGCAGTTTTCCTTCACAATCCTTTCCCCTTTCTCTCACATCATTGTTCCTGCCCCTTGTTGAATTTAATATTGAATATTTAATAATGTGGCCACAACTGTTTAGCTACTTAGTGTTTTAATTGTAACATTTTGTTCATCAACACAGAGACTAAGGCAAAAGCAAATAAAGCTGATTTTATGTCTTAGATTTATTTTTCCATTAAGTTGTGAGCTATTTCTATTTTCTTCCCTTTCTTCTTCAGTTTATTCTGTAACATTTTAATTATCGAGAACCTAGATATAAATTCAATAAATAGAAGTCTGGTTTCTAACATCCTGGTTGGAATGTTTTGGTCTCAATTATGATTTTATGGCCTAGAGGTGTAATTGTTAAAATCAATACAGGTTTAGAGACGTCTCCACTAATTACATCCTTTGTGTAATTGCAAACTTACAGAAATATTACTTTCAACTTCTAGAATATGTATTATTATTCTTTATTCAAGCAATTAAACAAGCTCCAAAGTTAGTAGTCAGCTTCAGTTGCCTTCAGTAAATTGTATCAAAGCTTTTCCTCCAACTATTAAATGCAGAAATAGAAGTTAAAGGTGTTGCTGTCCATTTATGAAAAACTTTGATTGACATCTAAAATTACTTTTCAAACGTGTCATTGTATTTATTTGTAGTAAAAACATGAGAGCAGCAGGGTTATTGTGGTCACTTCTTGGAAGGTATTCATGGGGACATCAGTGTTCCCTTGAGACATCGACCAGAACAGGAGTGAAATTGGCTGAGGTATCCAGAATGGAGAGAAATCATGCTAAATGTTAACAAATATATAGGATGTCTAAACTAATTAAAATCAGAATGTGCTAAAAAGTCTTAGAAAATATTCTCACAAAGATCTGAACATATGAGCAGTTACAGAAAGACATAGATCCTGAATATGTTTCTGAGTCCAGGTGTCACATTGCTGTATTCTCTATATACTAATAAATAATCAGATGTGAAAACTAACCCAAAGGAAAATAATGTCAGCTAGCAGGCAGATGTTTTAATAAGCTTGGATGGTTGTCTAGAAATGAAATACAGCTGAGCATAGTATCCATAGAGAAATTATTTCACCAGTTTCTGCTGCTTCCTTTTGATTTTTTAAGCAGTATTAGTAGCTACACCAGCAAGAGGTGATAGTAAAAATTTATATTATTGGCATAACCTGCAGTTTACTACCTAGAAAATTAAATACATCATGTTTTGCTTCTCCTATTCCCCCTATTATGATAGTTTTTGTTAGACTCCGTGCTTTTTAATCAATTTATTCTTTCTTTCTTTGCAAAGCAGATACAATAGTGTGAGTAATTTTGGAAAATGATAGTACTAGAAGTGAAATTGTGGTGGATATTTTAATTTTCTCTGTTGGGTGTATAAATACATCAGTTGTACCAGGAGTCTCATCAAAATGAAGCGTTGTTTCTCAACTTTCCAAATGTCCATGTTTTCCCATTAACATTTGCCTTTAAATTTCCAGAAACAATATCAGAAATGAAATACTCCCCTGCTTAATTAGTTTTTGTTCTAGGGTGTTCACTCCATAAATATTGAGGAGTTACCTTTTTTGAATGGTTCTTTAAAGTAATTTGAAGCTAAAATTAAACCTCATGAAAGTGATCCCCTAAACAATTGCAGTAAAATCCTTTAATCCAAGTGAACCAGGTAGCTGGTTGACTCAGATTCAGTGCTTTTAGTTTGAAACAGTTTGCTGAAATATCTTGATGTGCAGTGTTGGTAGTCTGGAAAAAATTAAGGGGAAAAAAGGATTTAATGAAAAGACAAAAATAATCTCTAATTTTATTTATAATATCTCACGACTCCATGAAATTCTAGGAGATAGATATAAATGTAGCATTAAATGAAGTTTGTCATTTAAGATGTTTAATATAAGTACTGTGTAGTTGTAAACAACATGGTTAATATAGTAATAATGTAGAGGTATATACTCTCCATCTGAATGGCACTGAAAATTATAGGCCTGTTTAAACAGTTCCTTAATATATCATTCAGCTGAACTGCAAGTCTAAGTAGCAGCTGGAACACTACAAATTTAGCATTAGATTTTGGTTCTCAGTATCTTAAATATGTTCATTTCGAGCATGGAGAAACAAGAATTAATAGTTGAAGAGGAAGCACTTTTTCATGGCTCACTTGGATAATTCTATGGGAACAGGATTTTACTGTTCATGCTAAATGGGGTATTTTAGAATGTCCTTTGTATCCTTTGCTATGTGATTGCAATTCAAGTTATTATGAAGGTATTTTTGAAAAGTACAATAAATGAAAAGAAAATCCATGCATTAAAGATGTGACTCTTTATTCAGAGTAATTGTGACATTAACTATCAGCATCAAAAGCATGATTGTTTTTAGTGTAGCAATGATTGGCTCTCTTCTTCCACACAACCCAGCCTAAAACTAGACTAGAAATTGGTTTAATTTCCTTTGTGGTGACAGGAACAAGGAGCTGGTAAGCTCACAAGTGCTTTCTTGAGTACCAAATTTATTTCTCATTCTTTATTTAAATTCTGTTTTCAAATGTTTTACTGAAGAAAAAAAAATAATAATCTTTCCAGATCTTTGTGATGAAATGGCATCATGCTACAGCACCTTTTCCTCTCTTCTGTTCAGGCTATTAAGCAGGTAGTGTGCTGAGCAGGTATTTTTACAAGCACTGTTGGATAAAGTGTGATTTATTACTTAAGGAATAGATGTCTGGATTTCTGAAACTTGGAGGTATCAGTTAATACTACGTTAAACCTTGTAGCAGCTTTTTCAAACATTTTAAGTTCTTTTATTTCAGAAGTTAATTTATTGAAGTTCTTTTATTTCTTTCTACTTTCAGTGCTTTCAGTATAGAAGTATTAAGTGTTTTATCTAAAACTATGAAGTGATGAGAATTACAGTTTGCACTTTCAAAGCTTCTTCCTTATATTTCTCTTTACTTATTTTAGGTAATTGTCAAATCTGGACCAGGTACCTTTCTCAGCCTGGCTGTATATGATGATTATATCTTCTGGTCAGATGGAGTGAGGAGAGCTATTCTGCGTTCCAGTAAATATACAGGAGGAGATACAAAAATCCTTCGTTCTGATATCCCACATCAGCCAATGGGCATTATTGCTGTTGCCAACGATACAAACAGTTGTAAGTAACAAAGCAAGATACACTGTTTTATTCTTTACAGTATGATTCAATAATTTTACTTGGTTTTAGCCAAGTTAAACATTATGCAGTTTCCTAAATTCTTTGTTTGTTGTAGGAACTGGTAACAAAAGATGGGGTATAAGCTTTCCAAAGTACATAAATACTACAGCATGACTATTTTTGGCTATGGTCATTGTGCTCACTTGATAATTTCCTGTCAAATTTCATCAGTTTTAAATGTTGTGGGGTTTTTTTATTATTTTTATTATTAAATTCAAGGTAAATGTTACTCTTTAGTATGCTACCATCTAACGCATTTTCATCAGACTTATAAAACTCTAGTCAATTGCCCATGATTCATGAGATATGGATTCATTGCTTTCTCAAAGACATTGACCACTGAAGCAAATTTGCTAAAACAGAGTTCATCTTTTTAAATTTGTTTTTCAGGTGAGTTATCTCCTTGTGCACAAATGAATGGAGGTTGCCATGATTTGTGCCTTCTGACTCCTGACGGACGAGTGAACTGCTCATGTCGAGGGGACAGAATCCTGATAGATGATAACAGATGTGTGAGTAAGTAATACTACCTGCCACAATGCTTTTCTCTGCTGGGATGCAGTTGGCTATCAAAAGCAAAGACAGCTGACCCAAGCCATTAAATTTATGGCTTCTAAACACTGTAAAAAGTGATCTGGCATTTGGGCGCATTCCAGGCTTTCGGTTGTTTTATATCTCATTAGACTTTTGGGGGGTTAAAAAGCATTAATACTTGTTCTAAAATACCAGCATGTGTAGTTGTGTTTTACTGAACATTCTTAATTGCAATTTGTTTCTGCTGAGTACAAATATTTTCATTTTATGTCCTTATCCATATAAAATAACTTATTAACCAACTGTTTTGTTAATTATACATACAGTTTGTTGTTTAGTAATTGGGAAATGTCTCACCTAAGTTGACAGACACCTTGGAAACTGGTTTGTTGGAGAACATTCTGTATTACACTGTTCTGAGTTCTCCTATCTTCCAGTGCTTCCTCTGAACCAATATCTCTCAGCACACGATAAAGAAAATGTGAGAAAACTGTTTTTTTTTAAGTTCAGAAGTGGTTCAGAATAAATGGTCATGCATTGCACTGTGCCTGTGCAGAATTGATGCTTATGAACATGGAAGCTTGTGCTGGTAATTTGGAAGAATAGGATGGGGTCAGTGAGCAGAGCTCATTCAACTTGATACTGCAAGATCACTAGAACCAGTTAAAGAGGAGAACTGGTGAGAACAGCAGCCTCTGGTGAGGGAAAGGGTAGAATTATACCTTCAAGTACTGGTGTGATTTTAAATGAGGTTAAGGACTCCTTTGGACTAGACCCCAGTTCTTTACAATAGCTTTGTATGAAGCCTGTAGTTAGTTATATACTATACTAAGCTAATTGAATACTGTTATTTCTTTTGCCATGTTTGTTTTGGATTCATAGCTCTGCTTCTTAGTTTCCTACAATCTTGCTATTAAATGAAACCAGATGCATCCATTAATTATGCATATAATCACTATAATCTTCCTGTAGGTAGCAACATACCCAAAACAAATGTATGAATTGCTAGTTTTATTCTGCGCTTCCACAGACTTCATAGTTCAACTTTTTTACCTTTAACTCTGGCTCACACATCTGTGTTGTTTTTAGTTGTTAACTAAGTCTTTACACAGTGTATTATAAAGTCACTGGGGTTTCACAGGGAGAGCTGGTTCTGTAATTCAGTATATGGAAGTTTGTGGGTTACAACTCACACAGCTGATCTGGAGCCAAGATACAGTAGTAGTATGGTGTACAACTAACCTGCATAACATTTACAGCTCTTACTCAAAAAATGCTTTGCCTAGCTGTATAATTGAGATACAATGGATTTTATAGCTGATTTGCAGTGATAAAGATTTCAATTTAACACTGTTTCAGAATCCAGTGATCCACTGAGATTGTATGAACAGGTATCTGATTGATAATGGTTCAAAGGTATTAATTAAGACTTTCCTACTTTACAAAGAGATATTTTCCACTAGAGACAAATGTTTTCTCTTTCCCACAGATGGAATCTGACCACCAAGCTTATGTAATCACCTTATTTCATCCTCCCACATTGTCAGGCTTTATTGATTTTGATCATTCAAGAGACCTCTTGGAGATGGAAAATTTCCTGAAATTTCATTTCTCGCCAGTCTGTGCTTGGTCTTCTGGGTCATGTCTGTCACTTAATCAGCTGGCATTCTCCCATCCATTTGTCTGGAAATAGAACATGGCAGAGTACAGGAACTGCTAAGGATTTTCAATTTATATTGGCTGGACTTTTGCAGATAGTTCTGCATCAGTTGCATCAGTTCTTCTAGAATTTGTGATGAAGTAATTTTATTGGAAATAAGAAAAAATGTAATTGTTAGGTATAATTTCCCTATTCTTCCTCTGGAGTTGTCCTCTATACTTCTCCTTCATCTCAATTTTAATATTTTGTTTAGAACCACAGTCATAAAGTAAGTATAATACTATCACAAAGTTTATGGCCAGAGAGTTCTGTGTAAATTCTGTGATTCTTCTTTTAATTTCTATCTGAACTTATAGAAACTCTATATGAAAGAGAAAGCAGGAGTCAGAAGTTAAATGTTCATCTTACATTCTAAAAGAATAGTTAAAACATCCACTCTGAGGTGATGAGAAAACAAAAAATTCATGTTGCGAGAGACGAATCTCGCCGTGGGCGCGAGCTCGGTTCGCGAGCAGAGTCAATCAAGCTAGTGTTGGTTCGGATTAATATCAGGGAGCTAACTTCGATCCGCCAGGCTCTGGAACCTGCACCGGAAACCACCCTGGAACCACACCCTGCCGATTCCGGGCATGCGCGCCTGGCACCTGCTGCCTACATTTCCCCCCCCCCTTTTTTTTTTCTTTTTTTTTTTTCTTTCTTTTCTTTTTTTTTTTTTTTTTTTTTGTTTTCTTTTTGATGCCAGACCAGCGCCCTGGGCGGCCGGTAGCAGCGCCCCGGGTGTTTTGAAGTTGCCGCGGCAGGGTCAGGACATCATCCTCGTCGTCCGTCAGGGTGGGTGGGTTCCTGTACTGCTGAAAAGCTGGGCGATGTTCAACATCCCGCTTCTCTATTGGTCGCACGGCCCGAGTGACCTGGTCTTGCAGGGCCGATATCTTGTTTTCCAGCGCAGATACTGCCGCTAGTTGAGGGGCTGCTTTTTTCTCTGCAGCCTTCCGTGGGGCCGGGGGGGGCGGCGGGGGTAACTCTCCGCGGCAGCCGGAGGTGCTGCAAGCCGCGGTTTCCGCCCCATCATTTTCCGGCGTTTCGACTTCCAGGCCAATATCCGATAGGAGTTCGGTCATGGTTTGGTGGGGCTTTCCGGACATGCCCTTTATGGCAAGCTTGCCCCTGGTCAGCCCCAGACATACTTGCTCGTGTTTTCCTTCCTCCAGGGGTGGCGCCGACGGGGTCACGGTCGGCGTTCTCTCGGGCTCCTCCCCCTCGAGGGGGGGTGCCGAGGGGGTCGCAGCAGGCATTTCCTTCGGGGGAAATGCCTCGGTCTTTCGTAATGGAGCCGCGGTGGTGACAATTGCCACTTCTATTTCAGCTTTCATGAAAGCTAATAGATTGCAAACGACCCGCCAGGTGTTGTCCGCACCAATAATGTCGCCGTTGGTCTCCTTATAGTGGAGACTTGCCAGCAGATTATACACCTCCCCCCAGAGGTCCCAGGCAGTCTCAGGACCCGGGTAGCGGAGGGGTTCCTGCCTTTCTGCCTGGGCTACAATCTGCTCGGCAACGGCGGTGCCAGTAGGTTTGCTTGCATAGGATTCCATCATCAGTTTTACTGATGTCGATGTCGAAGAGAAGAAAGATTTCTCTTACCCGAATCTTTCGGGGTATTGAACGGTCTGTAGAGAAGGGTCACTTTCGGATGGAACGCTCAGGGAGACGGTTTAGACCGAAATTGTTGCCCGCATTCTCCACCAGATGTTGTGAGAGACGAATCTCGCCGTGAGCGTGAGCTCGGTTCGCGAGCAGAGTCAATCAAGCTAGTGTTGGTTCGGATTAGTATCAGGGAGCTAACTTCGATCCGCCTGGCTCTGGAACCTGCACCAGAAACCACCCCGGAACCACACCCTGTCGATTCTGGGCATGCGCGCCTGGCACCTGCTGCCTACAAATTCACGTCTGACAATTATTTTTTTTTTTTAATAAAAAGAAGTAAGCAAAGTTAAAAGCAGGTTTTCTGCATTTTCTTCATTATTGCTGGAACCCAGGTACACATTGAGCCCACACACTGGCACAGTGCCACAAAGCAGTTGAAAATCCCAATTAAGTGCTAGGTAATGGTGTTTACTTCTTGTCTTGACTGTGCTACATGGAAGAGGGTTTTTTAAGCATCTCTTAAGATGCATTTGCATACACGTGGGGGTTGTGGAGAGTCCCATGTGGGTTGAAGATAGCTGATACCATCATCTTATCAGTGCTGCTGCCTTGGAGTTGTTGCACTGCATGGTCCTTTATGGATATTTGGATATGGTTGTAGACTCTCATCTTGGTTTGGAATTCACTCCAACATAAAATTTCTGAAAATAGTTTATAATTTGGATACCTGTCTTCAGTGCTGCTTAATATCAATAAATTTTAAGTCTTGCAGGCTCTGGTAGAATCTTTGCATTTCTGATGCCATTCTGTAGTTAGATTGTCCAAGTACAGGAGGTATTGTCTAGGAAATATTTTAAATGCAACCATCACTTTTCTCATGTTCACTAGGTGTAAAAGCTATTTTTAAGTGTGTTAACATGTTTTCTTTTTAGCTAAAAATTCTACTTGCAACATTTATTCCGAGTTTGAGTGTGGAAATGGTGAATGCATTGATTACCAGCTGACTTGTGATGGCATTGCTCATTGTAAGGACAAGTCTGATGAGAAACTTTTCTACTGTGGTAAGCATTTCCTGATGTTTCACCTTCATGTTCTTTTTTCAGTTTTACATGGTTGCATTCTTTTCTCTGCCTCTTCTCCTTTTTTTACACCAACTGCTTGCCAAGATGCACAGTAAGTCCCAACTTGCAAATTAAAAAAGCCCTGGCGTTATATGGATAAAATTACATATACCTATATATGTATATACATATATTTTCCTGGCACAAGCTTAATGTATTAGCTGACTTGTATTTTCAGAAAGTTCTTGAATTTCTGTCTCCAAAACAAAACAAAACCCCCCCACAGCTAGCTATCTTTTTCAAAGATGAAAAATCGAGTATTTTCAGCTTTAATTTAGCAATATTGATTTAGTTTTCTGTATTTAATAAGATTCTTTCTGGCTGTGGAGTAAAAAACACTAAGATGGAAGGATTATAAAATGCAAAAATATCTGTGTAATAGACATATTTCCCCCCAATTTTCTGTTTAGGTTTAAAATATTGTTCTTCACACCAGTCATTCTTCATCTTGTGACAAGTTAGTCACAGGGGTGTCTACTTTCATATTTTTCCAAAAGGACTTTTATTTTTCCCAAGCACTAATAATCACTAACTGAATCAACTCCAGGTGTTTTGCATCCAACTGAGTTTTCCTGCTGCAGTGTCTAAAACATAGCTGTTGAAATAATTTTCCTAAATCATAGAATCACCTTAGTGATTTCATGTATCCTGCATGCTATGCTAAATGTACTGGTTACCCATGTGCTTGTAACTCCTGATTGTATCTTGGTTTGTAATCATATCACTGCCTTGGTATCTCTTTGTTTCCCAAATGTACAAATTGATATCCTTTAAACCCATCTATTGTGTTCAAAGCCAACTCAAGAAGTTGGAACAGACCCATAAGGATCACCAAGTCCAGCTCCAAGGTTGACACTCAAATGACAGCTAAGGTTGAGACTGGAAAAAAGAAGTGAAATTATTGCTTGGTTTTAAAAGGCTACTTTTATTATGTATGAGGTGTCTAAATGAAATGATGTGCTTGTGCTTAATTTTTCAGAAAACAGAGGCTGTCGGAAGGGTTTCAAGCCCTGTTCTAATCGTCGCTGTGTGTCAAGTGACAAAGTCTGTGATGGTGTCAATGACTGTGGGGACAATTCTGATGAGTTTGACTGTAAAGGTAAATGACAGTTGATTCCAAGGTGATCACAGAGTGTTGCTTTCTAATTACTTAATATGTAAATTGAGGTAGCTAAAAAAACACATATAACTTTATTAGGATTACAGCTGATGAGATTTGTTTTGTTATAACTCTAAAAGAGGCACACTGATAAATTTGAGTGAGCATATGTTGGGGTTGATATTAAGACCCATTTTGGTTTGCACCTACAGTTCTCTAAAAGAGTTTTGGCTATGGAAAACTCAGAAAATACAGTTGCTGGTTCTTCTGTGAAGTAATAAATCAGAGAGGATCTTTACCAGAGACAGGAAGGTTGAAAGATGGGTGATTTCCTCTCTGCATCTGTTGCAGTGTTTCTTTTTTGAAGTAGCTTTGCTTCTCAGATGTATGGCAGTGCCTGTGTTCAATGCAGAACATTCCAGAGTCATTCTCCTTTTAATATCAAAATTGTTTTTATTTCCTGAAACATGAATATCTGTGCATCAGCCAATGAATAAAGACTGGCTAGCAGACAACACAAATCCTTAGTTACAGTCCAGAAAGACTGAAGGGGAAATTATTCAATAGCTAAAAGCTATGTAGCTGGAGTAAGTAGCATTTTTTGAAAGCACTGTCTGGGTTTTAATCATTCAGCTGAATATGAGTAGAGAGACAAAACCCCCAACCTGGTTTTACATGAAAGAAATCTGAGAGATCCAGAAAGGATTTCTTTCTTCCTCACACAGTGATTATGTCTAATTAAATTTAATTATCTATAGAGAGACTAATTTTAGACTCAAAAAATGGATTTAAAAATTAAAAACTTCTGCTCTGAAGTTTATAAGACTTTATATTTCTACTGAATTTTGGGAAGGTGCAGTGTGTTCTGAAGGCCTCATCCTAATAGGTAGTAGGCTTAAACACAGTACATACAATGTACATCTGAAGAGTCTGTTTAGTACACAAATTTACATCTTTTCTAACCATGTTTTATAGATTCAACATGTGCTTCAACAGAATTCCGTTGTGCAGATGGGATTTGCATTGGAAAATCAGCACAGTGCAACCAGATCATTGATTGTGCAGATGCTTCAGATGAAAAGAACTGCAGTAAGTTTGTGTTTGTCTGGGCTTCCTCATAGCATCTGTTCCATGATTATTCATTATTAGCTAGCTGTTAATTCAGTCATTACTAGCTGGGTACCAGCAGCTGCATGGTCTGCACAAACTCAAGTTAAGCCTGAAAACCAAACTATAAGGCTCTCAGTCTGTGTTAGGTGTAATATACTAATTTACTATTTCTTTTCAGATAATACAAACTGTGCTTACTTCTACAAACTTGGAATAAAATCTTCAGGATTTATTAGTTGTAATTCAACTTCCCTTTGTATACTGCCAGAATGGATATGTGATGGATCTAATGATTGTGGAGATTATACAGATGAACTAAAATGCCCAGGTAACTGTGAAAGAGAAAAAAGTCATTTACTTGTTTTGAAAAATATATTCATGTGTTTCTGGTTCTCTTTTCAAATAGCTTTGAAAAAAATGTTTTTTCGGTCTATACTGTTTTATGTAATACAGAGATTAATATGATACTGAATGCAATTTTTTTCACCAATCTTTATTTTGTGTTTCATTAGATTATGCAAATTGTTACAAATTACTAATACATTTCTCTGAAGAAAACTGTTATCTCTAGCTTTCTATTATCTCCAGGTTAGGTCTATCATTAATCATTTTTATTTAAGTAAAGCATCAGTCATTAAAATGTCAAGCTCATCAAGCTTCAACACTGAGGAACTTTTATTAGCTCTGACTTTAGTGGATGTTTTTACTTGTTTCTTGTTTAATTTTTTGACTTTCTCTTTTATTTTGTTGAGGTGCTAGGGTGTTAGGCTGCCAAGGTAAGACACCAGGGTTACTGCTTTTGTGGGTGTTTTGGTCTTCAGTTAGAATAAAGAGCTGACACTTGAGTCCTAGTGCCAGGGCTGAGATTGTAGTCTTTCAGAAGAGGAAGAGGTATTTACTTTTCTACATTTTCTCTTGTCTTTTTCTGCTCTCTTGTGGGGAGGACAAAATGCAGTTATGTAGGGAAAAAAATAAATCATAAGGTTAGGCTGTTGCAAAATGAATCATAAGAAAAGCTTAATAAAATAGAGTTGGGCAATGGACCAATAGCATCAAGAAAAACTGAAGTATATACAATCCTTAGCCTAATCCTTGACATTTGATACAAAATTTAATGTTTGCCAATGAATTATTCAAAATACTAAATTCTCACCTAATGAAGGATGGCATTTGTGTGTTTGCTCCTTTATTATTCAGAACCTCTCACTGAAGTTTGAGAACATTAAGTACAATATGTACACATGCCTATAAATAGGAAAGTGATAAACTGCATTTAGAATGAGAATGTATTAATAAATGCAGGTTTATTGGTACATATTGGCAGGATTATGCCCATTTTAGGAAAGTCTCATTAAAATAAGAAACTGTGGGCATCAAGCCTGCATCTTCTCTCTTGCACCTTGAGCTTTAGTATAAAAACCTATAAAATGAAAAAAAAATAGTTTTTTTTTTTCTTATAGTATTCTGGTTTCTATATTCTTTCAAAATCTCATTCATTCTTTAAATTTCTGTCTAAATACACTCCAGTTTATACCTCTTCTTATGCTGAGGAAGACCTTGTAGCCTTCAGTAATCAGATCCTTACTCTTGCAATGGCAAAAAGGCCAAAGCATTTTAGAATTCCTGCTTTCAAGGCAGGGATATCTGTCTGTGTCATCTAAGTCACCTCAACCTGGATCTCTCTGGAGTATACCAGGCCAGTAGAGCAGATAAAATCTTACTTTTGCCTTTTAATCTTTTGTTTGTCTTCATAATTGGGTTGTGCTCAATTGTCGTTGTCTTCCTGTGGCCAATACCTCTCTCTTCCTTCTAAGAATGAGTAATTATTTAAAATAAATATTTACTCTTTAATAAATGTTATCAATTTGTAAGAATAAAGCTTTTAATTTTATGCTAAATACCATCCTTTTTTTTGCCTACTAATTAACATAATCTGATTATTCCCATTTAGTATTCTGCTTTGCTGTGTAATAATTCCATTGTGTCACCAGAAGCTTCTGTTAGAATTCTCATCTAGGTTGTGCTAACTTTATTAATAAAAATATTACCAGGATCCAGAAGGAACCTAGAACTTGAGCATTTATGTCCATCAATGTGACATTAAGAACTTTCATTCTTTCTGTATACCAGATGTATAATAAATCATAGTTTCAATAAAATCAATAATTATAATTTCAATAAAATATAGTTTCCATTCTAATTTCTATATTCTCCAGGTTAGCTATTAATTCATTTGAATTTGCTATATATAATGATTCACTGAGCTCAAAATAGCTTAGAATTACTGTATTTCCTTTGTCTATAGTTGTGGTTTTTATACCAAAGAATATCTTAAGGGCACTATGCTATAGCTTTAGTAAACTAATTTTGCATAAGTGATTTTGCATTTTATTCCATCATGCATTTATCTGTAATACTTTATTTTGTTTTTAAAATGTGTGTCAAAAAGTTCCATTGTTTTAATGTTTGACTAATTGTCTGGATCATTCCTCCTTTTACTTGGAAACAATACCAATCCAATTCACCTACATCTGACTTCCATTTCCTATGACATTTCATTCAAAACTGACCAACTTTGCAACATTTTAATTTTTTTTAAGTATTATTATTATGATAATTTCCAGTAACAGTCTTTTCTCCGTGTCGATGTTCTTACAGAAAATTAAGGCAAAATATTAATTCAGGGGTGGCTATAATTTGGCAATTTTTAAGATCTACCCAGTCATCATAGCCATATAATTTTATTTTTTTTTCTATTCATGCAGCTGTAGAAGCTTTAAATATAACTTTAATTTTCTTTTTAAGGGGGAGGCATGCTCTCTTATAGCCCAAATACATTAAAGGAGTGATAGAACCCTTGGCAGAGATCTCCAGTGCTTGGAACTCGTGCTTATTCCTTGGGCCTTCCCAGGCAGAGATCTTGCTTGAGATTTTGCAAATGACCTGTGCCACTCATTAGATTCCGACCTGTGCTTAGGTCATGAAACTAAATCTATGAAATGTTTTCATTCCCCACTCTGTTTTCTGAGCATTCATAAAAATAAATACTTAAGTGAATGTCACAGAGAGGAATGGTGATAAAGTCGAAATCTCCATCTCCAGCATCAGGGCTGTGACTCCAGCTGGGCAGTGCATGCATGAGATTTGTAGCTTTTCCCAGTGAATATGATAAAAATACTGCCACAATTAGGTTATCTTGTAGATGCTGGCAGATAGATTAGAAGGGCAATTTCTTCAGCTGGTGTAAAACAACAAGCAATTCTAATCTACCTGATAAACTGAAATACTTCTCTCTCAGTTTAGGTTGAAGCTATACTCTGATTCTTCTCTAAATAAATGAAGTATTTCAGTTCTCTAAATTACATAGCCATCACGATTTTCTAATTTATTTGAACACAAATATTATAAATAATACTTTTTTGCATTTTTAGACATGAACACTTTACCATTAGTATTCCTAGATTTAGCAGAAATATATTAGGCTCCTAATCATACTAGTAGAGACCATTTTACATTACATTCTTTATTTTATCACAGTTCAAAACAAACCCACATGTGAAGAAAATTATTTTGGTTGTCCTAGTGGAAGATGTATTCTGACCACCTGGCTTTGTGATGGGCAGAAAGACTGTGAGGATGGAATAGATGAATTGCACTGTGGTGAGCATTTTCTCTTTTTTTTTTAATTTCTGTAAGCACTAATGCACTGTAAGAAGAGAAAGAAGTGTGCATTTTTGTCTCAAATACTAAATCTAGAAGTATGTGTAAAGGTTTTCAATACTACATTTTCAGATTCAGCTCTCTAGTACTCTACTAACATCTTAAGCCCAATCTCATGCCAGAATTAAAGCTCTATCAATTTTTTTTTTGTCTCCTAAAGATGTAATTGTATACAGACTTTTTATTGCTTTAAGAGATGGCAATTTCACTAATTCTTTGTAATTCCTCATTAGGACAGTTTTTTAGATAGAACCAGTTCATACCAATATCTTGTGACCCCAGCAAGAAGTAATCAAACTAGAACTGTATGACATAAAATTTGACATTTATTTGCATTGGAGGCCATATGGGCATAATTATTTAAAGTATCAACTAAAGTGGTGTGAAAAAAATGCAGCATGAACTGTGAACCATGTTAAGGGTCCATTCTGCTTCATATCTCTTAAGGGTCTCAATCAGTACCTCTTTGTGAAGGAATGCAATCTGATTTTGTTTATAGCAAGAGCTGATCTATTGACTTGAATTTGTATGGATTACCTAAACAGATACTTTTTTTTTTTCTGTAATTAAATGGCATTAGAACAGTAAAAGAAGTTATCAAGTTTTTCTATGAAATTTTATTCTTACCACTGAACATTACTTGAAGTTACAGATGACACTCTTCATGACCCAATTTCCATCAACATGCTTCCAGATTTGGTTTGCAGTTTCCATTGAATATATACACCTTCTAACTCTAAAATTAGGAACTACTGTGCACTATAAAAATCAGAAGGGTTTGGGGGTTTTTTTGTGTTGATCACATTCCTCAAGTGTAACTCAGTGGTTACATTTCCAGGTTTTATCACACATAAATACTTATTTGCAATATTGTGAAACCTATTAGCCAGTTTTGGTGGAAGAAAGGGAAAAGGGGGTTTAGTATATTTATTTTTTCCCCCTCTGCTACCAATTTTGAGATAATTGTTACACTACTACTTTTAAATTCAGATTATATTAACTGACATTCTTTATATTGTTAATATTAGATACTGTTTCTATCACTTAAAATAAATTTTATTCTTAAAGAAGTCTGGCAAGAACAGGTGATTGGAAGTTTTGAGGAAAGGTCATAATAGTACTTAGAAGAGTTGTGCAGACTGGTTTGGAAATGCAGAAACATGCCATTATTTTCAATGTATGCAAAAATGTAACTGGGATGACAAAGTGCAAATACAGACAAGAGAAAAGAACATGAACTCTTTTGAAGATGAATTAAATAGTACAGTACCAAGAGGAAGACTGTGTTGAAAAATTTGGACTGTGCAGTCTCTCCCCTACTACCAAAATCAAGCTCTTCTCTGTTTTTATAACATCCATGTGAAATACAAAAAAACAGGCATTGTCATGGTTTAACACTGGCCCGGCAATTAAACCGAGTAACAGACGCTCTCTATTAATCTCTCTCTCCTCCCTGATAAGAAAGGAGAGAGAATAAGGGAGAGAGACTTATGGGTTGGAAACTAAACTACACAACTTTAATGAAACAGTAATGATAAATAGGAAAAATTACTAAATATATACAAATATACAAGAAAAGGGATACCACATTCCTCCCCCTTCTCCCCAGTAACTCTCACGTCACCACCGAGGCTGCAGGGCAGCTCTGGGAAAGTCCAGGCTGGACTCCTGGAGTCGGCAGCAGTTGGGAGCTGGAGGCAGGAACACACAGATAAGGGCTGGCACGGATCAGGAGCACAGGCAGACAAACGGACAGGATCCTTCCAGGATGCCGAGTGAAGGAAGGGAAGCAGGAAAGGCAGGAAGGGCAGGCAGCCGGAAGCTGGAAATCTGGCTTGGCCCTTGTGATCCCTCAAATTTAAACTGAGGATGACGTATATGGGATGTAATACTCTGTTTGGTCAATTCTGGCATCTATCTTGTCCGTTCCTCCCCAAAGGAGGGATGCAGGTGGGACCTCTTTATGTTTTCTTCAGAGCTGAGCAGTGTCCTTGGCTCTGCACACCAGTCTCTAGCAGTAACTATAAACATCAAGTGTTCTCAGTGCTAGAAACACACACTGTCTGAGAAACTTGCTGTCAATTTCAGCAAGTGCAACTACTTACAAGAGACTTAGCTAAAAGCAAAAGTACAAGACAGAAAATCACCTTTATCCTGGCCCAAACCAGGACAGTGTTTGTCCTCATTTAGTTAGCAAAATGTTTGAAAATATTAAAATGTAAGAATTTTGGATGTTTTGCTATTTATTTTAATAATTTTCTAGTTTACTAAATGCATTGTTGAATGCAAACTCTCAGACAAACTGGTAACATCCTGAATGCCAAGCCTAGGATTTTACTGTGTTTAAATATACCAAATGGGGCAGACAGAGAGGAGCAGTGTGGAGATACCTAAACTATGATAGAAAATAGAGGGAACACCACTGATGTGAAGCTGACAAATGCAGTGCCTGGTGTCATTCCTAGATTCATCTTGTTCATGGAATCAGTTTGCTTGCTCTACAAATAAATGCATCTCTAAGCAATGGACCTGTGATGGGGAGGATGACTGTGGAGATGGTTTAGATGAGAGTGATGCTATTTGTGGTAAGTAGAATAATTCTAGTTCTGTATTGTGTCAGATTATACATACTGAAAGGTACCAAGTGATACAGGAAGGTGGTGGAAAGGGAAGAAGTACAGCATCTCCAAAGAAAATATTCCCTACAGGTTGAATATTTAAGGATATACTTCCCCCAGCCCACTCCAGCCAGCAGCTAGAGACCTCTTTCTGGGGTATGTGTGATTTGGGTCTAGCCTTTCAGTGAATGTATGAATGGCAGAGTGTGGCAAAAGGAGAACCAAACTTCTTTCCAGTTCCCATCCTTCAGGTAAAGCCTTGAATTTCAGTAGAAGGTGCCTGAAGAATCTAAAGCTGTGGGAGTTTTCTGCAGGTCTTTTTCCTGTTCCCATAATTTTTTTGTACATACAGTTATAAGCATTATTGCATAATACTTCATTCAAATTCTCAAACCCTTCCAATTGCATAAGGGATTGAAAATTTTAGTTGAATTTTAGGGTTGAGTTGACTGGAAAATGAGCTAGTGAATTCTTTTCAAAAGAAAATCACAATATGTCAAGTCAGACCATCACAATTTCATGATATTTCATAGATTGGTTCCATTGTATCTATCCTGTATTTTAAGATTTCCTTTTTGAAAATGTCAACAGTATTTTTTTCTTTCTCAAAAATGATCTCAGTCCACTCAACAAGGAGA
The DNA here is from genome assembly GCF_036169615.1 of Heliangelus exortis. NCBI lineage: Eukaryota > Metazoa > Chordata > Aves > Apodiformes > Trochilidae > Heliangelus > Heliangelus exortis. Next base: position 5,204,937 of record NC_092427.1, read on the forward strand.
ATTTCCTTACTGTTGGTAACATTACTGAAAGTGTTAAGTAGGCAGAGAATAAATCTCTTTGGATGATGTTCAGAGCTGTGGTTTGTTAAAGTAATTTCTTAAACACAGATGTAGAAATGTTAACAAATGTAAAGAATGAAGGTGGAAATTATACTGTTCCAATATGGCAAAATATGAATGTATTAATACTACATTAACTTGAAGTTGACTTCCACCTGCAATACAGTTTTTTGTGATATTCAGGGCATGCTGAGGACTGGAGAGTTGAGGGCAATATGTGTTTGAAAGCGAAGATATCTCTCTGCCCTTATCCCCTACCAAAAAGAGAAGTTAGCTACATTGTGAGGGATTGCATAAAAGTTTACTTCCAAAAAAAGTAAAATTAATCCTAGGATATAATAATCTTATTTGAAGAAAAGCCTTAAAAAATAATAAAAAAAAAAAAAAAAAAAAAAAAGTCAAATAAGCAATGTGAATTACTTGCATTAGGACTGTCAGACAGTTTCCTACTCCCACCTCTGTTGTACTTGGTACGTGTTGTTCTCTTCTCCATGGGGCTGAGTCATGGTCATTTGGAATACCTGTAGCCTCCTGCTATGGGGTGATGTGAGGATTACTTGGTCTGCAAGATCAGATTGCAAACACCCAGTCAGACAGAAAGACTAAAATTGGTTTGAGAAGTTATTCTGCTGGATAGTTTTTATGAAGCATGACAAATTAAATAGCCTTGCAGAAAATTAAGAGACTGAATACATGAGAAGAATGGAAGAAATAGCAGATTATCAAAATTTTTGCTGTCAAAACCAGTCTTAGCCAGTATATTTATCATAATACACAGAACAAAATCTTTTTTCACTTTTATTTTAAAATAAAGCCCTTTCCTCAGCCATTACCCATTGCCTTAAAAAAAAAAAATTAGAACAGGTCCCAGGCTCATGTGTTGTTTTTCCAGGCTCAGTGACCTGTGCAGCAGACACTTTCAGTTGCTTAGGCTCCCATGCCTGTGTCCCCCAGCACTGGCTCTGTGACGGCGAAAGGGATTGTCCCAATGGAAGTGATGAACTCTCTACAGCAGGCTGTGGTATGTTTGCATGTTAAAAAAGGAGAGTATCCCTTTTCTTGGTAATTTTGGCTTTACAATATACAGATACTGTTTCTGTCTTCTGTATCATACTCTTAAACTGCCAAGATTTTTAGTAAAGGTGGGTGGGCGACGTGAGCACACGTACCAAGATCCTTCAAGATTTTAATCAGCCTAACATCATCAGGTTTGCTTTTTTTAATGTATACTGAGGCACACCAGCTGAAGATCAGTACATGGTTCATGACACAGCCTTTATACAGCAAGTTTACTAAAGAAAATTAGCATTTTATTGACTATGCAGTTTTATTTCTCTTTCTGAAGAAAATGCTCCTGCGTGTCAGGGAGGTTGTGTATCAAAAGGAAAGGTACAGTTCTGTCTGATTTATTCTGGCTAACTGTTCAGATTGTGACATCTCTTGCCCTATAAATGATTATGTCCAGTCTTCTGAGATATATTTCTATTAAAAGTGTCAGGAGTCCAGTAGCAGTTTCATTAGGGGGTTATTTTATTAATGCATGTTAAAATGGTGTAGATTTAAAATAGTTAAATATGCATTTTCTATCAGTTCCCATTTCCAGTCTGAGCTATATTTTGAGTATCTACAGATTTTAAAGAGCTGCTTTTATTCAGGAGCAGAGTATCATGGAAAGAAGATCTCTATATCCTATCCCAATGTTCTTTTCCTCAGAGGTAGACCTTAGGTTAGTTGTAGGCAGCATCATCCACTTCTGAAGCCAATCTCTCTTGGATTACATGAGATTTTAACTATCCTTTTTTACCTGTCTTTGTGGTGATGAGTAGCTTTCTTTTATTGAATTCTCTTTGTATAACTCAAAAGCTTTTGTTATTTCCTTTATATCCACTTCAATTAACTAGTCCTATTTTCTCTTTCTGCAAGACACTGGCTTTGTATGTTACTGATCTCAATGTCATTCATTTTTATGTTCTGTATCTTCCTCAGCTCCTAATAACACCTGTGATGAGAATGCCTTCATGTGCCATAACCAAGTCTGCATTCCCAAACAGTTTGTGTGTGACCATGATGATGACTGTGGAGATGGATCAGATGAATCTCTGGAATGTGGCAAGTATAACAAAAGTAGAGTAAACAGAAAAATTTCAGGCTGTTAACTGTAAGTCCATCTGCAAGGGGGATACTTGGAGTCACTATTGAAAAAGAAAGCTCTTTGCTCTCTAAAATTGTTTTAATGTTAGATTGTAAATTATACATTAATGAATACAACTTGATACTAACTTGGAGCTGGAGCTACAGTGACAAATCATTTGCTGTAGTTGTGACCTACAGTTGATTGCTAATAATATATAAAAGAATTCTTAAATGTACAGTCTATAATTTTGTGTTGACTATGGATATATTTTTATAGGAAGTTTGTTTTATTGTTTTTTATCTGGAATATTATGCAGGTATAGCATAAAAATGGGGACTGGTGTTTGGAGTAACTAGGTTTTACTGGCATTGGAATTTGCATATAAACAGATTTTGAATGTTCACAATTTTTCTAGTCTTTGAAAATTTTCATAAATATTTTCTTTCATCAAAATCTTAATGATTAATTACTTGTAGACAATAAAATAGCAGCAGTTCAAGCTGAGGAGAGCGTAAGTACAAAATCTATTCTTCCTAAATTGCATCTCCTATTGCTGCTGTAAGAGACAGGATATTGAGCTAGGTGAGCCACTGCCTCAACCTGTAAGGTATTTATGTTCTTGAAAATTAAAAAAAAAAAAAAAAAGAAAAAAAATTAAAATCTCTATTCAAGCATATGAAATTACATCAAGCAGATGAAGTATTTTGTTTATGTGGCTATTAAAAGACAAATCCAGGAATAGGAAGGAATTTCTGGTTCCAGTTTCTTTATGTTCTGTCATCCAGAGCAGAGGCAATACCAAGCAGAAGCCCTTGCTCTGCAGATTTGTAATGACCTTCCTGATGATGAGATAGCTGTGAAATGTTGCAGACATGAGGTGAAGCTGTTGGTCTGTAAAATCTTCCACTCAAAGTTCTCGGACAACCATACAGAGTTTCCATATCAAGCCACCCTATCTCCTTTCAAGCATGATCTATGCTACTTTATATTTTTTTGTTGAGTTTTAAACTAAATCAATGCTTACTTTCAAGGCTTCTATAAATGACTGCAGTGTTTGAGGCAGAATTTATACACATAGAATAGAGGAAAAGTTACACTTGACTCTCTCAAACAGGAACATAAGTTTTGTAGCATGGTTTAGTGTACTGAATCTTACAAGTAAATATATTACAAATAGAAGGTGGTTTTTCTCTAGGACTTTTTCAGCTTCATGTTTCCAAACCGAATAGAAAGCACTTAATTTGTGCTGACATTTCAAAATTTTTTACTGCTCGTTTTGAACTCTAGGTTAAGGGCTCCAGGTGTTCTGAGAAGCAAATAGTTGTGTCTGGTTTCTTTACTTTGTTAAATATTATAATTTGCTGCTAGAAGTCCACATTAACTTTGAAAATATATACATTCTCTATAGACTGATTTTGTGGCCATCTTAGAAGCTACATGAATATTGTGGTTAAAATGATAACTGCTCTACATGTTTTAAAGGGAAAGCATATGTTAGAAAGTATATTGCAAAAATGTTTTTTGGGTGTAGTTGTTTCTAAACTGTCTTATAAAGGTATTGTCTAGTTATAGCAAAAAGTTCAATTACTCCTAAAAGAAAATGTATTTGATTGAGAGCTGCACCAGTGGGTTTTACATATGTGGGAATTGGTTTGTGGCTGTATGGTGCTGCAGAAGAGGCATTTGATCTTTCTGTTTCTTGATAAGCACATGTGTATAAACATATAAACCTTTGTGTGTCTTACAGAAGGAAAGATACTTTCACTTTGCCTCATGTATGCAAAGTTTTATGTCAAAAGTAGAAAGTAACTGAATGCTCTTTTTCCAGGGTATCGTCACTGTCTTCCTGGAGAGTTCACCTGTGCTGATGGGAGATGCCTCCTAAATTCCCAGTGGCAATGTGATGGGGATTTTGACTGCCCAGACCATTCTGATGAAGCACCTATAAACATGAAATGCAAAAGTTCAGGTTAGTATTTTTATTTTTAATAACTTGTTTGGCCTTTCTTTTTGGAAAGCAATGGTTTAGGATGGGTAAAACCTCCTAGCTGACATCTCCAGGGTTTTCATGGTGATATTTCTTGTGTCTTGCAAGGAGAATGTGTCCTCAGCATCCCAAACCTCACCTCATAAAATTCCAGCCACCACTTCCTCTGGCATAAGATGACTGCTGGTACATCAATGCATTCACTCTCTTAGTACTAAATAAGATGATACTAACATAATAAAGTTTATAGTTTCCCCTCAAATTGTTTACTATGCTCATCACACAGGAGTAAGCCAAAGAGAAGTGAATGTTAGATTGTTCTCTTCCTGTATTAAATGGTAGTCTGGTTTTATTAGCAAATTAATGACCAAATGTTACTTGCTTTATTGATATTTTCTACTCACATAAGTTTGCTGTGTATCTCAAATCCTATTCTGTGGCTTTTTGAAAGACCAGTTCTGTCTGGATCTTACTTCTTTATTGTACAGTAGCCCAGTCCTTATCATCAATTTTGATGGAAATTGCTCACTTGCTTTGAGGTAAGGTAATATACCTGCATTGAACATAATCTTCTGATTCTGATTTGAGGAATCTGAATATAACTGAGCTGACATATTCAAGTTTTGCCAAACAGGAAAAAACCCACATGTATGTGTGTCCTCTCAGACTAGAAGCAGATCAGAATTCAGTCAAGTCATGTTAATGAACACCTCAGCATCTACAAGGAGGAGAAGCCATGTTTTTTGCATTTTGCAAATTATAGAACTATATTTTGTGCAGAGGTAACTCAATTAAATGAAAATAAAAGTGTAGAAATTAATAGTAAGCGGAAGTATTTCCAAATTTTTGCAGGAGAGGAATAAACCTCTAAAGATGCTGAAGTGTAAAAGTTATTTAAAACTATCAATAAGAAATTAATATTTACACAGTTTTTTCATCTCATGCACACATCACAACTGGTCCACAAGAAAATTTATTCCAAATACTAATAGACTACACCAAGTAGTGTTCTCTCTTTTTTTTTTTTGTTTTTCAGAGCAGTCATGTAACAACTCTTTTTTTATGTGTAAAAATGGCATGTGTATTCCTCAAAGCCATGTCTGTGATACGAAAGAAGACTGTAGTGATGGATCAGATGAGAAAAGCTGCCACATTAATGAATGCCTCAGTAAAAAAGTTAGTGGCTGCTCTCAAGATTGTCAGGATCTTCCTGTTGGATACAAGGTGAATAACTGCAAAAAGTGGAGTAATATAATGCATATCCTTTTATCTTAACTGTTTCTTGACTCCTGCATGATGATAATAAATTTCCAGCTTTTTGTTCTTCCTTGTAATAAAGCAGCTTATGTACCATAGTGAGAACATTCAAATGTTTATTTCCAGTAAGCAAACAATTGCCACTTGTATAAAACCCTGGTGCAACACTTCAAATAAGAACACAAATTGCTTTAAATACAGCAAATCATGCTGATCTATAGAGAGCACAGTTGTGAGAAAGGAAAACAGATCAGATTGAATAGCAGGAACAAGTTTTCTTCAATTTGTTTTCTGTGTCAAAGAGAAAGTATTATTTAAACAAAGAATAATTGAATTGTTGAAGAATAGTTGAAGAATAAAACTTGTCTGCATGTGATGGTGATTTCTGAATCACCTAAATCTGTTCTTTGGCCTTAAGACAGAGAGAAGAGTATTTCTTGGTAGTATGTAAATCCTGGCTGCTGACTGCACTAACCTGCAAAAAGAATGGAATAGAAGAGACTTTTATTTTTTTCCATGTTTTAAACTCTGTATTATCCCTAGGTGTTCTGTCTTTTTAATAGGGTATTTATCATTAAAATTTTGTCTAATGTGGCTTAGCTGTAAAGGTATTCAAACTCTGTGTCCTAGTTTGGAGGTCATAGATCAGAGGGCTGGAGACCAGGCAAAAGCCCTGCTGAAGTAGTGTTGTGGAAAAAGCATATGATGGGTGTCTGCAGAGAATAATACAGAGAATACAGAAGGGAACATAACGCAGTGATTTCCACTTTTGAAACCCCTCTACCCAGTTGTATTTTCCATTGCTGACATTACATGTGATAAGCCTGTCATGGTGGTCAACAGATGGTAGGAAAAATCTTGTTTGAGAATTCTCATTCATCTGAGTGTATCTGTTACACAGAAGACTGAAGGTTATCAGTGCTTCAAGAAAAACTATAAAAATCTGTGTATCTTCACTAAAAAGCACCTCTATTCAAACATGAAGAACTTCATCCATCATCATTTTCATGAGACAACCCTTTCCATGTTTTCCAAAAGATGTTTTACTTTTTCTTCAGTTGAAGAAGGAAGAATAATTACTCATTCTACACAATTATTTGGGTGCCTAGGGTCACACCAGCAATAAAAAGAAATGTAGATATGTTTCCCTATGGACAGCATACACAGCAATGTAATTGGGGTGCTACTTGAAAAACTGAGTCTACATGAAAAAAGTTTATGATGCTGACACGTTCAGAAGAAGGGACATAAAATAGCAAACAGAATCAATGAGTAATTAAAAAGAAATGTATTTGGTTTTCTTTCCCAGTGCAAATGCTGGCCTGGATTCCGGCTGAAGGATGATGGGAAAACTTGTGTGGATATTGATGAGTGTTCAACTGGATTTCCCTGTAGCCAGCAGTGCATCAATACATATGGAACCTACAAATGCTTGTGTGCAGATGGGTATGAAATACAGCCTGATAACCTAAATGGCTGCAAATCTCTTTCAGGTATTGCTTTTTTTTTTTTTCTCCTTTCATTTTTTAATCCAATTTTTTATCCAAAATAAGCAGAGGAATACCTTAGTCCCAAAGTTGCCTTTTATGGAAGATAAATAGAGTTACTCTGAAGCACACCCCTTCTCCAATAAACAACAGGAATGCTTTAATGTCTGAATGTAATAATAAGTTTTTAATATGTATTTTGCTCAAATCATTTGTACTGAATTGTTGCAGGGGATTTTGAAAGTTTGAACTGGTAACCTTATTATAAAAGGTGTTAGGAAAGTTAAAATACATCACTTAATTCTAGTACTGAGTCACATTTTAATAGTGTGTTCATGATGAGTGTTTAAAAGACTTCTGCTGTTTTATTTCATCATCTTTAGAAAATTAGAATATACTGGAATTTTCAGAGTGTTAAAAGAAGGAACAAGAAAAAAAACCAAACAAAATCTGTTATTCCTATAGCATAGGAAATCCTCCAGTCTTATATGTAATACACCATGAAATTCAAGGCACAGAAGAACATTGGTTATTTCTTCATGCCATGGTGTTATTTTTCTGTGCTTCAGTGAGGAAGATTCACTGGATCAGTGACAAGAAGAGCAAAATGTCAGCAAGAAAGAAACAAAAAACCATTACAGCATTCTGCTGGATTTCCTTCCTCATGCAGCCAGTCTTCAGCTTGAGCAGATGCTTCATTGTTCCAGTCTCGAACAAAGTATTTTGCTCAAAATCTGGGGAGTGTGTGTTTTTTTAAATATCAAAAAATTTTCCTTCTAAATTATAAGACTGGAATCTCTGCCTCATATCCCTCTCTCGGGTGCTTCCCTGAATGGTCAGAAGAAGCACAGGAGAGGGCAGAATTGTGGCCTGTGTTCTTTGATTTACTCCTCTCTGATGCCTTGCAAGTCACTCATATGTTTAGGAGCCATAGATCACTCAAAGGAGAAGTGGAGCTGGTACACAGCAGAGTACAGTTTATTGGTGTTGTAATATATCAGAATTCCAAAGTGATCATGACAAAGCTGTTTGTGTGCTGCCAGGAGGGGCCAACATGTGCACGTTTGGGCTGACACTGATTTCTTGCATAAATTGCTTTGAACTCTTTACAACAGAGCAGAGCACTGCAGCCATTCTTCACAAACTCCTAACAGTGCTGAGGATGATGCCATGCATCTTTTAACAACTGGAGAATAACTTCAGGGTTGAATATAAAATACAAGCAATGTGGTACAGTGTGTTCAGGACAAGAACAGGCTGGACAAAACGTGACATTCTAGGATGTATGAGCAGTAGACACAAGTCTTAAATATTTTTAATTATTATTAGGGTTTGTTTTTTTTTTTTTGTTGTGTTTTAATTTTAGCTGAGATCTCTTTAACAAACCTATAATGAAAACAGCATTTTAATTTTTTAATTAAATTTTTTATTTAATTCTTTTTTTAATGTTGCATATGTTGGCGTCAGAAGTATTTCAAAGTGTTGGCATGAATGAGTATCTGTAGGAATAAACTGGAAAAACATGGGTAAAAACAAACAAGCAAAAAACCAAATAAATCTGGCTTCAGTTCAGAATTAGAGAATCAAGGTTTGTTCTATAATTCCCAAGTATTGAAATCTCTCAAACTGATGGTCAAAACATGGTTTATTTGCAACTGTAACAAATTAGTCTTAGTGATAATTTTGGAAGTGAATGTTGAAATTAAAATGAGGTGTAAATTATCTTTCAAATTTAATCTCTGACTACAAATTAGCATTAAAATATAATACTGTTCCCATATGACAAAGACAAAAAAAATTTAAAGTACATTGAAAGATATACTAATTGATTGCTTTGTTCATTTTTATACTGCATCATTGATCTTTCTTGGAATATTTGAGTGTTTTAAATATTTCTTTCATCCGTAACATTGATCAGAGCATGTAACATTTATTTTTCAAACCATCTGTATTTCAGCATTGTATTCCTGATTTTCCATAACTTAACGTAAAAGCCAGTCTAATATATTCTTTCTCCTGGGGTTTAGATGAGGAACCTTTCTTAATTCTGGCTGATCATCATGAAATAAGAAAAATTAGCACTGATGGATCCAACTACACTTTGTTGAAACAGGTATAATCATAGTACCATGCTCTAAGTTTAACTCAATACTTCTGTTCTTTTCTAAAGTGTGCAACTGACAAACATCATCCTGCAATTGGCAGTGTGTGCACCACAGAACAACTGCAGTACCTTCACAGGTTTTATAATATTTTAAATTGACTAATTTATCTGAGTTTCACATGTTTTAAAGCTCAGGCAGTTGTTTTGTCAGTCATTCTGATGTACTAAAAATATTTTTTTATGCTCTTCCATAGCAATGTTTTGCACAATTTGTGTATTTCAGGGATTTAAAAAAAAACGAAACAAAACAAACCACCCATACCGTTTGGCCATGTAGTAATTGGGCTACTAACTTTCATAATCCAAAATTTTTTTTTTTTTAACTCAGACACAGAATTCCAAGATTTACAGTACTTCAATACATTAACATATATCTTAGTTTAAATCTTCTTCAATAATTTCTCTAAATTACTATAAGAAAAAAAAAAACTTATTTGAAAACTACAAAAATAGAAAGTTACATAGTAAGAACAGATCTGTCATTTTAGCTGTTTCTGCTCTACTTCTGTGCTTCACCTAAGTGTAGTTACTTACCATAGATTAGAGTTCCAAAATATGTTCTAGTAAAAACATGGTTTCAATTGTAGAGAGACTAGAAAAATCAGTTATCCCAGGCTTTTTGTGACTTCTTGTGTCAGTAAGCTGTGCATCTTAATGTCACAAGAGAGATGCTCAGGTCTTCACATCAGTGATTACAAAATTAACCATCTTGACACATTGACTTGATTTAAGCATAGCAGGCATTATGTTAAAGTCTGTTTGTTCTTCTGAAATCCTGCTGGCTCTCTCTCATTTACATCTCAAACCCTCTCTCCTCTTTTGCTGATACACCTGGTAGTAGAAGGCTGTGAAAAGAGGGGAGCAAGACTAAATTTTCTTTATGGTTGGTGCTGACAGATTGGCTCACTGGGCTTGAATTTACTGGTTTCCTCTTCAGGATGTTGGAGACAGTGTAGCTCTATATACCATGAATTCAGTAGTCTAATGGATGTCTCTGCTATTGGATTTACTGGCTTTTGGTCCTACAGATATAACATTTTAAAAAGAATCCCAGATTTGAAAGCAAACAGGGGAGCTATACCAGCAGAACAGGTGGGCTGTCTTCCTCCTAAGGACGGCTTTTTGTCCTTGTAATGTTTTGATGGATTAGCTCTTCCTTAGACATCTCTACCAGATGAAGGCAAATACCAGAGCTGCTCTGGCAAAGGAGCAGAACCACCCTGCTCTGTGTATTTGATCTGTGCTTTGCCATTCTGACATTTATTCATATAAACTCAGAGTAAAGGAGCTGAAAGAATGAGCTCATTTAGTCTCCTCTAAATTACTATGTGACACCTTTTTTTTTTTTTTTTTTTTTTTTTTGTGTGTGTGTGTGTGTGTATTTTTTTGTTTTTTTGTTGCTTTTTTTCCAAATATACATAAACAGTACAGCTGTTTGACCTGTATGTCATGTATATTCTTTGCCTTCCATTTCCTTTCCTCCTAGTCATCAAAATCCTTGGGGCTTCCATAAACAGTGTAGATAAAATCTTCATCTTATATTTTGCTTGCATGGTTTCTAATTGGGGTGCCAAGGGAAGGCAAGTCACAGCCTAGGGCACCGTGTGCTGTGTGGAACAGAAAGAAAATCACATGTTTAAGATGAGAGGCTAATATTGCTGGTGCCATCTGAAAGCTTCCCTGTTCCTTCTAAAATCAGATTACACAGGAAATTACAAAGGATTATGCTAGGAGGACCTGAAAGTGCCATGGAGATCATGAAGATGAGATACTGTCAGGACAGAGAACTCCACTGCAAATGTACAGAAATAATTATACCTGCAGCTGATATTCTGAAAAATATTGGAGCTAAACTGACCCCAAATAAAATGCTTGGAAGCAGAAGCTTGCAGGTCTCTTGGTTAGCCTGGATACCTAAGAAACTTTTACAGGGTTGTAGAATAGGTAGATGTAAGGCTAATTTTTTTCAAATTTCTGAACTTGATTTCTAGATTTGGGTTTGATTTGTGGTAGTCTTTTGTGTTCCTTCACCTTTTGTCTCCTTTGTTAAAAATTTAGGCTGGGAGTTTCTCTGTAGATGAATTTATATTAATAGTAGAAAAAGACAGAAAAGTCTTTTGCAGCACAGTTTCAACTGAAAGAACTACAGTAGATTTTTTTATAACCCTGTGTGATTTTTTTTTTTTTTAAATGAGTGATCCCCCAGCACTGTATTGTTTGAGGCTTACTTTAATATGGTATATGGTTTATGGTTTAATAGTGGTTCAAACAGCCTAATCACTCTTCCTCTACCTTTTGATGAAAATACAGATTTACAGTATTTCACTGTGGCAGTTAGCAGATGAGCCATATATCACTTTCTGTACAATTAAGCATCATTATTCTTGGCTGTTTATTTTAGCATTGGCTAGTCCAGCATATCCCCTCTACAACTATGAATCACATTAATGAGGGAGGTTGCTGATATACCTGAGAGCAGAATGTCACTGGGCTGATAAGATAATTGATTAACTGATCTTGTGGCTCTAAAAGGAGTGCAGACTCCATCCATCCTTTTTACCACTGCTGCTCCATCTTTGATTGATAACAACATGATTGTGTGTTAACAATAGCTGTGATTTTACTACATTCCCAGGATGTTAAGCACATTATGGAGCAAGGCTTTCCTGTTCACAGATAAGGAAATAAAAGCCAACATCTGAATACAATACCTCTCTCTCTTACCTGCCATTTGGGATGAAAAGCCATTTTCTGGGACTGCTCTTTCTGACCTATGGGAGAACCTCAAATGCTATCATCACTCTTTCTTGCAATGTATTGGCTTGGAAACTGGAACCATAGATTTCCAGATGCCTGCTAGATCTTTAACTTCCATACCCTATATATATATACATACTGCCTGTGTGTGCGTATATGCACATATATATATGTACACAGTACCTATAATATAGCACATGTGAATTTAAACCCCCCCCTTATACAGGAATTAAAATTAATGCTTTTTTTAACATCACAGTTTTGAATTCCTGGTAATTATTAATGAAATGTTTTTATTAAGCAAAGGTATTTTTTTCTATTTCTGAGTTTATTGATATAGAACTATTGTCTTCTAGTTTGCCAAAACTATACCTAACGTAGTAATTAGCAGAGAAAATGATAAAAAGTTAGAATATTTACTGTTAAAGTTCATTTTAATAATAGGAATGAAAAACACAGAGCCTTCACTTAGTTTCATAAGTCATCTGCATTTTTGAAATGAGATAGTTCTTCGTCACTGTATTTGTTTCTGTTACAAATTTATCTTATTCTGTTTACAAGTAGCGTATGAAAAAATGAGCAATGCTTCAAAAATACGCAGTCAGTAAAATAAAGCTTTTTGAATAATACATGCAGTGCATTTTGCATTATGAATGCTGTCAGTTTGTAATCAAATATTTGAATACACAGCCCCCTTTTTTTGGTTTTTTCCTTTTTTTTTTTTTTTTTCTGTTTCTAGGGGCTGAACAATGTGATTGCAATAGACTTTGACTATAGAGAAGAGTTAATCTATTGGATTGATTCCAGCAGACCAAATGGCAGTCGCATAAACAGGATGTGTTTAAATGGAAGTGACATCAAGGTAAGTGGTATCAATAATGTCATGGCTTGAATTAAATTTTTTGAGTATTTTGGAGAATTCTCCTTCATGCTTTTAAGCCAGATTGGGAGCTTTTGGTGTATGCATGCAAACTCTGCAGGAGATAACAAGTCCTAATGAAATTGAATTGCATTTGTATCTTATTTGAAGTGCAGATAGGGACTAAGAGGACTGTATTTATAAGCCAAATTTCCTATGACTTAAATGACAGCTAACAGAGTTGACAAGTCAGGGGGGTTTACAGGATGCCAAAGAAAAGAGGTATCATGAAGTGTTAAGCTGTGTAAACACACTGATATTAGTTCTTCATGTACAATTCCCCATCATCTTCAGTTTCTTGCTGTCTCACCTCCACTACACTGATAGGAAAAACAGATTCAGTGTCTTTGTTGTGAATAATCCAGGCTAAAGCTGTGTTCCCATTTCTGCACAGCCTGTCTGGTTTGTCATTGGAGTGCTGGCAGTTCACAAATCCACTGGTAAACACCTTTGTTGAGATACATGAATGTTTTTCCAGGATTTGTCATAAGCAGTAAGGAACAAATGACCAGAAACACATTATCTGAATCCTCTTCCCTCATTGTACACCCATCTGTTATGCAGAGATTATTTGCACCTTGGTTCTTGGACCAACACATCCTCAGAGCACATGGACTTTGAACTTTTTGAGGGTTAAGGTTTTGAACTTAACTGGCATCAGTGAACCTTCTTTCAATCCTTCACACAGAAATAAGAGCTAAAAAATAAAATGTGGATGGCAGTAATTTATGGCACTCTGGTTGTTATGGTGTAAAACTGAAATCCAGCCTGCTCTGCAATGGAATAGTGAATCCCTGCAAAGGATCTTCCTGAAAAAAATAGGAGGCAACCAAGTCAGGGGTTCCAAAATCCATTACCTTGTTGAATCATATTTATGGCCTTTAAACATTTTACAGCCTATTCAGCTCCTTGTCCATTCTGGATGAATTTGTATTTTGCTATTTAGGGAATGTTTTCAGGACTGAGAATGACCCTAGACTTTTTCTTCATAATCTCAACTATTTCAAGACCAAAGACTTTTTTCCCCAGTCAAAAATTTGTCATTGCCAGGTGGATAAGTACAAAAGACTCCTCTTGCTTTTGAATGAAGTAATAATAATTTCATTTATTAGAGAAAAGTTTCATAAATTTGAACAATCAATAGAATAAAATTACCTTGGGGGCATGGAAGGTATTTCTTTTGTTCGTCATTAGTGTTTTTTGCAGTTTGTAGAATGAGCAGCATCTTGATGATTTCACTCAAATAGGAAGCCAAATTCAAAGCAAAACTTGAAAATATCTTTTTCAATTTTCATAGTAATTTTTTTTCACTGAAAAAGTAAAACTTTCTCCTCCAAAAACTAAAAATGTGTGAAAAAGTTTATCAGGAATAATATATTGTAGCTGTCTCATATTCTGTCCAGAATCTTTTATCCAGTGCCAAATGATAACTTTATGTGCCTGACTTAGATTTTTATCAGTTACTATAGCACATATTTAATAATTGATACTACAAATAATTATTTTCTTGGGAAACCAGTAAATTTTTTTCTTTTTTTCTTTTTCTTTATGGTTGACAATCTTGCTGCTTGAAGTATGAATTTGTTATTTGTTCATATTTCTTGTTTTACTATAAGGTTGGTGCCATACTGGAATATGTTACTTAGGATTTCCCTTTTAGGAATATACCATCTTTTCAGCATACTAACTTAACTCTCCTGAACTGGGGAACCCAGTGCCATCTTATTTTTCTTCTGCATTTGATCATGGAGGAGATATCTATGCAGTCAGAGCAATAACTTTTCATATAAATGTGTTCAAACATTAAGACAGTGTCTTAGGCATTGTAGATTCAATTGAAATCTGTTCTTGTAAAGTGCTGTAGTGAGCTGGATTGTGTCCAGGACATATCCCAGTGGTAACCTCAGTGACTGGAATAAGCTTAAACTCATCCTCCAAAGGAAAAGTCACTGGAAGAGAGACTAATTACTAAGGTTGATATTTTTTGATAGTGTAGCTAAGGCACTAAGTTGGCCACGTGATCCATTTGTACTTGGGAAGTCCCATGTTACAGTGCAGCATTTGCTGCAACTACACATTTATAAAAACACTGAAGCTGGTAGTGCTGAGGTATTAGAAAATAAAATATTTCATTCATATTAAAAAATGGTGCATGCCTGGATTTAATTTTAAAAGATTTTATAAGGTGTTAAATAATGTGATAACCCTAAAGGGTGCTTTTACATATCCGTAAGTATAAAATTGATTTGAAGTATCTCACAGTATCCTTTCTTATCTTGAAGCTTTTCAGTATCTCCAAATGGTAAATAAAATTAAAACTAAGACATGCAGTTATCCATTATCAGGTTTGTGTGTAAAGTTTATACTCTTATTACACATCTTTATAGTGGTGAAGATGACAATGAATGAGAACATACGTTGCAGTAATTAACCTATTATTGGTATTTAAGAAATTCAAATATTTTCAAGTACTGCTCTCTCTGAAATTTTTTTTTCCCCCCTTAAATTTGTTACAGAGAGACCTTATCAGGACCTAATCAGGGATAGAATAGGACAGAATAGACATAAAGATTCTATCAGGGATAGAATCTTTAAGCCTAGGAGTTGGGCTTTAATGATTATGAATATTCAAATGTCACTCAGCACTTAACATGAGGTAGTCCCAGTTGAGCCAGAGAGACACAATCATTCTGGGCTGGAATCATCTCTATCTAGAGACCTTTGTTCAAGTCCCAGAATTTTTCAAGTCATCAAAAACCTTGGCAATATCTCATCCCCCTCAGGAGAGGGGAGGATTTCTGGTAGGTCTCTAAATCACTTCTCTCCCTTTAGTTTATTCCTTAATAATGTAATTTTAAATTTGGAAATCTAAGGAAGTGTTAGAAAGCTCCTCTCTCTTTTGCTACATGTATGTTGGGAATTAGAACACGGGGTTTGTTTTCCAACTTTTTCTGTTTGCCTGAGTTGAGTGCCCTTATGGTCTATCTGTCATGATGACATATGGCACCTCTGTGATATTAAAATGAAATATATTCCAGCACAGAGCTGAGGGGGAACTAGTGAGCTAATAGGTTGACATGTTTGAGGTCATGCTACCAAGAGGGAAGCCTCATCTCAGTTCTGTTCTGTGATGAACAAACAGAGTAGTAGAAAGAAAAAAGTCTATTTTTCTTAACATTTTTTTTTTTAATTAGAAAAAAAAAAGACAGTGAGAAACTTGAGACAAAATGGAAAATACGAAGTTCTTAAAAGTCAGTAAATAATCCAGGGAAGCTGGAAATTTGGTATTTGCTACATTGTGCTACTCTCCATTCTTCTTTCCTATAAGGGATGTTTTCTTAGTTACTTAAGAAGTGCCAGTACTTCAGAAGTGTCTTTTTTTTTTTTTCACAGGGAATAATACCTATTTTTCACATGCTGTTTGTGTGTCATATATCCAATATATGGTATTTTTTAACTCTGTTCTTTCAGTATTTGGATGAATAATTTCTGTCATTCTTGCTCTTCTAGGTAGTCCACAATACAGCTGTTCCTAATGCATTGGCTGTAGACTGGATTGGGAAGAATCTCTATTGGTCTGATACTGAAAAGAGAATTATTGAGGTGTCTAAACTCAATGGCTTATACCCCACTGTCCTTGTGAGCAAAAGGGTGAAGTTTCCTAGAGATCTGTCCTTAGATCCTCAAGCTGGGTATGAGCAACTCTTTTGCCATAAATCATATTTAATTCTAATTTTCTATTTGAATATTTTAGATGAAAACAGACAATAGGAAGCACTAATAAGTTTTTTATTATCTTACTTTCAGCTACACTGGATATCAGTAGTCTAAAATGCATTACCAGTGCTTATTATCTCATTGTTACATATCAAATTAGTATTATAGAAAGATGAATGCAGGTACTAAACCATGTTTTGTTATATTTACTACTCTGTCAATGTTTTCTTTTAAAAGGAGTAAAGCAGATATTTCAAAAAATATCCCTGTATTTTATTTTTTTTAAATTCTGTTACTAAATAACTAAGTTTGTATTAGGTGGGAAGCAATTCTTTCTGTGTTTACCATGCTTTACAATGTTTACCACATATTGAAGATTCTTTTTCGGATAGGCTTTGGATATTAATCTAAAGGTAAAAAAGTTTAATCCCACATAGTTTAAAGTAACCTTTTGCCTTTTCTAATAGTTTGATTTAAAGTTTTTATTTTCACACAAGTCTAATAACTGGACTTACTAGTTAATAGGTTATATTCTGTTAAGGGGTTTATTTTAGGATAATTAGTCTCCAACTTTTTTTAGGAATTAGAAGTGATTTAGCATGCTTGAAAGATTTAGTTCAACAATACTGCTAAGTGAGAAATACCTATTTAAAGCAATTTCACTGGTACCTTTAATTGCTAATTTAATTAATTATTTCATTACTTATATTATGCTTATTAGTATTTCTCTCAGCTTTTTACTGTTTTCTGCCTCTCAAGTGTCAGTGACAGGAGGAAGTGTTTTTTTTTTAAATAACAAATACATTCGTTTATTTTCAAATGGAGAACTGATGAAAATGAAGAATGTGTTTGCATTTCAAAGGTATTGATTGAAATAGTATTAATTTTATTTTCTCAGAAATGAGAAATGCTGAATCAACTTCATTGCTGATGCCATGCAACAGGATTTCTATGTTTCCAAAGAAGTTTTCTCTTTGATCCAGTGGAGAAAATTCCCCTTCTCTACTGTTTATTTGGAGCAGTCTCAGTGCCATCATATTGCACCTGTGTTTTGTAGGATACCTGGAGCTGCTCTTAAAGCCACTATTTTCTCTTGCCCAGGAATACTTTTCCAGGTGGCTATAAAAAATATGAGCTGCACCTGGATTTCTGAGACCCTGTGCCAAACCTGTAGGCTGGAGGCATATCAGCTGCCCAGATGGAAAGATCTTCCTTGAAGTTCTAAGTAATGACATAAAACACTAGCAATATGCATCCATCTACTGAATAATAGGACTACTTTTTTTTTTAAGAACATTCTCTGTGTTGTGGCTGAATAGTATATTGTGGAGAAAACTGCCACTCAAGTTTCCAGCACTTTTTCACAGTACTTTACTCAGTTTTAATTTCTTCGTGTGAGAAACTTTTCTGCTGCTTTGGAACTGGTATTTCTTACTGTAATTTTCATCATATTACTATTAAAACCAAAAGATTTTGTAATATGTGCTAAAACATAGTAACTCTTATGCAATATTTGTCATAAGTTCCTCAGTGAGCCCATTTTTGGAGGATTCTAGATTCACAGTGTCCGATCTAGGCAGTACTTCAAACTCTTTAAGTAAGGAATTGAAATGCACTTTTTAGCAGTCCATAGTGAATTTGATGAAATGGCATCACATGAGGACTCTGCTATCCTTTGCATTTATCACAGTCCTTTACAGACAAGCCTATAAAACCACAAAAAGCTCTTTGAAAAATATTTTAAAAATAAGAGTTATAGAATAATTACTGGTTTATTCTCGAGGTCTACTAAATAAATTGTTCCTATTTTTGTATCTCTAAACAAAGCAGCTGTTGCATTTTGTTTTGTAGATACTTGTACTGGATTGATTGCTGTGAGTATCCCCACATTGGCCGTGTTGGTATGGATGGCTCCAGTCAAACAGTTGTCATAGAAACACAGATATCTAGACCTATGGCTCTTACAATAGATTATGTCAACCATAGACTCTATTGGGCTGATGAGAACCACATTGAGTTTTCTGACATGGATGGATCTCACAGGCATAAAGGTTGGTAAACAGTTTTTTTTTTTTATTTTTAGTTTTGTTTTTTTGTTGTTGTTCAGTGTTTTTTTAAATGGAAGATGCTTTGCGTGTCATGTGTAATTATGTAAAAACTGAAAACATTTTTACAACCTTTTCCAGCCTTTATTGATCATTCTTCTTCTTTTAATCAATTCTTTAAAAGTTTTGGTTTGTATTCCTTCACTGCTATGAATAATTTTTAAACACACAACAACACACGCCCAAGGTAAAAATAAAATCAAACTCCTGGAGCACACTCTGCAATCAGGGACTGGTCACTCAGTTCTGTGCTCTAGCATATATTCAGAGCAACATGTTCTCAACCAAGTTACAAAGAGAGTGCAATAGGCTACTACAAGTAGTAAGGGCTGTGTTCTGTGTGCCTCTACTCCAGCCTGAGGAAGCTGGGAATTGCCCTTCAGTCTCTGCATGAAGCAATAAGGAAACCACTACTAAAAATGCAATCGGGGGCTTTCCTCTTAGACAAATAAAATAACAACTTCTGAAATACTTATAAATGAAGTGATCTTTTTCCTTTTGTTCTGCTTTTCACCTGAAAAATAATTACAAACTGTTATCTTTTACCTACAAAAAGAATTTTGCACTATGATGAATGGTTCTCATATTCCAAATGTTATAATTAAAGATCTTTGACTTCATTTGCACATATGAAATACTTGGTATTGGTGTTAATGAATTCAGTTGTGAGTGAAAATTTATGAAACTTTCCTTTATATATAAAGTCAAATATCTGAGGCAAACTCCAAAAGTGATGATCTGTGAGTAAACCTACTATCATGCCACTTTTGGAAGTACAGATGATGTATAAAGCAATCAAGCAATAAGAAACTTTTTCTTTGGGAGAAAGATCCCAAGGTATTTAAATGATGTGGGAGGAAGATTTTCTCCTTAGCTAATGCTGTTTGGCAATTTCTGTTGTCAGGAGCTTCACTCATTGTAATTATCAAACTGAAACCAAGTTGTAGAAAAGTTTCTGTGGATTTAACAAAGAAATAATAGAATTCTTGGTGTCTGCAACACATCAAACATGCCTGTAGGTGCTCCTGAGGGTGCTTTGGGAATTTTTTCCAATCTCTTAATTAATGATCAATTTGTCTTTAATCAGAATCTTTTCCCTGACTCTTCCCCTCTGTTGGAACAAGCTACCAAATAACTTACATATCTTCATGTTTCAGCACAAGAACATAAAATTTAACCATTGCAAAACTAATTTTCTTAGTGAGGGAAACTTGAGGTAGTTCAGGGAATGGGTTTTAGGGGACGTAAAACACTGATCCTTTCCAGCCTTGTGATGTGAGAAACTGTAATCTATGTTGATAAGCACTTAGATGAGAAAGATCAGTTTCAAATCTTGGGATAACTCTTTCTTCAGAAGGTATTGTTCACATGGATTTTGTGGTCCATTTTCCCTTGTCATTTTGAGACACTTTGGATTGTCAAAGTTAAGCAAGGGATGGTTGAGTGGATGGTGTGTTTTCAAATGGAGATGAATAAAGGCTCAGGTATGATGACCATAAAATATATATCCATGGAGCAGAGAAAGAAATCCAAATGGGAATTATGCAAGGGCAGCAATCTGAAGTCCAAGTCATCGTAGGCTAAGTATTTTTTCACCTTTTTCTGTGACCTTTGAGGATAAGGCTAGATTGCTGTGTGGGGTTTTTTTTCTGACACTATTGTTGGGGGATCTTAAATTACCTGTTACAAAATGTAACAGAAAATGCCACAGACCCAACAAATGCCTTGTCAGGATGGGTGGATCCTATATTGCCAAGAAATATTTGTGAATGGAATAGATTGCAGTAGGTATTTCCTAAGGACAAAAAGAACAATCTTAAGCTAATTATGAATGTGCTGTATGTTAAATCATACTATTGTTTGTTCAGTGCTGTGGAGAAAGTTTACATGGATTTTGGAGATTCTGATCTGAGTGTTAACACTTTGGGAACAAGTTGGGGTATTTTTTTTCTCTTCTTATGAAACTTAAAAGATTTTTAGGAAGCTAAAACAACTGCTACTTTTCACTTGTAACATTCCTCTGCCTTTCAGTAGAGAAATAGGCTTTTAGAATTGTCCAGGGAGGCCTAATAAGAACTTTGAAAACATGTGAACTAGGACAGAAATCTTGCAGTACTTGGAAGCTCTTCTTGGCACTGGAGGCAGCAATGACCTTGCTTATCTATTTGAAGTTCTCTGCTTTATTATATGAACTGTCCTTAGAGCTCAGCCAATTCAGCATTCACAAATGTTATGTGCACTATATGATTAAGCAAGCATTGAGGCACTAATCTGGCTAAGCACTAAGCTGGTTTATTTCTGTGAGCTTTAAGAAAAAAAAAAACAAAAAACAAACCAAATCAACATCCATTTAAGGATTTGTCAGACTCCAGAGCTGCCTTTGGGTCCCACTGCCCAAAGGAGATGGGAGTTTTGCAGTTCCCTGGGTATCTTTGTGCCTCATGCAGGTTTTCCTGTCCTTCAGAGCTCTTAAAACCCAGAGGTGCTTAACATTTCCTCTTTTCACTCTTTGAAGGTGTGGATTTTGTTATAATGAAACTATAAAAAGGGAATCTGATAGTCCAGTTTAGAACAAAGAACTCCAGCTCTGTTGAGTTCTTTGTTCTATGCTCTAAAAATCAAAGTTGAGCACTTTGTTGCTTCACCTTGCAGGAGCATGAAAATAAAGCAGTGAAAAAGTGTTGGACCTGAAATAAACTGAGTGCTCATAAGTTACCTTTTTAGCTGTAATGTAGTTAACAGAAAAAAACTTTTATATAGTGTCTCGATTTGAAAAAAAACCTTTTTATTCAGAACTGGCTGCTGTCTGTGCATTTACAGACTTTGACATTGGTGTATATATGCAAGATTTAAAGTGTCAACTATAAGAGGCTTTGGAGATTATAACCTTGTTCATATTTGGCACCTGCAACAAGAAAAAAAAATTGGTAATTTTAAGGACTTTGTAGGTACTTAAGAAAGTGGTCTCTGTAATTTTGAAAATTAAAGAACCTATGAAACTCATTGGCACGCTGAGTAATTCTACTTGAATACTGACTTGTATATATTTGAAAATAACTTAATCACTGCAGTGACAGAATGCTGCTCTGGGCTACTGTGGTGTAGCTGACATAAACTGCAAACCATGAAATTAAAAAAGCAATAAAACATGTTAAAGTGGGACAATAAAAGATTTCAGTCCTAGACTTAATCAACTGACTTTATAGGCAGAGATTTGAAAATGTACTTCTGTCTTCTCATGGCATCATGGTAAGTCGTTTGTGATAGCTTTAATACCACAGATATATTTGTGCCTTCATATGTTTAATTTTGTCCTTCTATTGTGATAGCAGTTTTGAGATTTATAACAATTTCTGTGTGAGTTTATTGTACTGAGATATTCAGTTTTCACTGTCTCAGTTACATTTTTTTACTTCATTTTTCCACATAATTGTAGGACTTGTATCTTCCATACTTGACCCAGCATAGATGTGTGATACATACTTTGTGTTTTCCAAAAGAAATATGTATGGATGCACATGTTGCTTTTAAAAATATCAGTAATATCATCCAGAAGTGATTTTTTTCTGTGAAACGTTATTTCAGTTATTGTGATTAATGTATTTATTATCTTAAAAGAATCTTTTTTTCTGTTCATTGAGTTTGGCCTATTTGGTATTTTAAACAAAGTATTCATTGAGTAAAATTAATAGTGATTATAAAATGTCTCATTTTTTTAAAAAACAGTGTCTTAATGAAACATACTTAAATTTTATTACATCTATCAAAATCACATGCTTTTCCACAAGCTTAATAGACATAATAAAATTTGTTAATTTAATTGTCTAAGTACTTCAAGTCATTTTCAAAAGGAGCAAGTATCAGGAGGAAGTACTGCACAGAAATAAAAAAATTAAAAAATTAAATGTATCTCGAATAGTTTACAAGTAAAAAACAGGAATAGATGTAAGGGAGTTGAAAAGATAACAGGATGGGCCAGTAGCTTCAGCATGAGAGGAGATAAAAAATTTTCAAGTTTTTTTTATTTTGTAGGTAAAATGCTATTTTCTTACTGTTATTCTTCTTGATGCAGATATATATATATATCTGTTTTCATTTGGTCAAGATGTCACTAGACTTTTTATTTTAGTTGAGCTTCAGATAATAATGAATTGCAAAATAATGTTGCCTTTTTTGTAAAATTTTAATACCAATGTAAAATTTTTAATGAGAATTCTTCATCTGAGAAAAAAAGATATTACTTATACTTTTGTATAAGTGTTTTGAGATATAAATTAGATTTCAGTTTACTTCAATCCAGTTTTTGAAGCTTTCGTGGAGGCTATAGGGTGACATTCTTATGAGAAATACTAAAAGGAAAAAAACAAACCTATTGCTTACATAGTTAATTCTGGAAAGTAATGCTAAGTGAGTGCAGTTCCCATGGCTGTGTGTTAAAATAGTACTGTTTAAATTCCCCATGAATTTGCTGAAGGAGATCTGACCCTCATGTTGGTGTAATTTAACTTTTTTATTGAACAGAATTTAACTTTTTTATTGAACAGAATATATTCCTTTCCTACTAGTGGATCCTCGGGTAGGTTTGATTCAGAGTTTCCAAGGAGGTGATGTAGGGGAAGCAGTGAGCACTAACAGGCCTTTAGTTTGAATTTGTAGAAAATAGTCCATTTTCACACTCCCTGGCAAAGAGAGGGAAGCAGTCAGTCTTTCTTTCCTTATATAAAGCTTTGATATATATTATTCATAAATCAATAGCTGTCACCACCTGAAATTTTTGAAAGCTTGAGACACCAATGTCCTCAAAGGCAAAGAATAAAGAGTGTGAAGGACTGGTTTGCTGTTCCATCAGAAAAGAGTTTTGTTTTCATTTTAGAGTTGATGCCAGCTCTAGATTTTATAAGCTATTACATGTCAACAGTTCTGACAGTCTTTGTAATATACCAAAAGTTAAAGTAAAGAAAAATAATATTCAGCTATGGTAGATCTCTCAAACAGTAATGTAAATCAGAATTAGCTGCCACTGAGTGCTTGTTTTCAGAAATTTCTCAGTCTTTACAGATAAATCAACTGGAATATAATACATCAAGTTTTATAGGCAGGTTAGAAGACTTTTATAAAATTTTATTATATTGTAACATTTTATTACAAATTGTATGTTTTATTGTCACTTTAGAAAATTTTAAGAAGTATTCGCATCTATTTATATACTTATTTTCTATGTGGTTTACATTACATATATTTTTATTTATTGATTGATTTGGACTATTTTATTTAACATGGACCATTCCTTGTTTCCTTGATTACTTTTTTCTTACAACTTTCTCTAAGTGCTATAGTACATATAACTTTTACAGCAATAAGCAGTTTCTGAAAAAATAAGTTTAAGTTAAATGTTACTTAATGAAAAGCTGACTTTAATGCAGAAGCCCATTGAAATTAGAAAGTTGCTCAGAACTAGTGGCAGGCTGAACCCAACCCTAATCTGTGAGTGTTTAAATCATTAACAGTTTCACCTTTTGAATTTTATCTGGGAATAATGGTAAATTCAGTTTTTTGAAACAGATGCATCAGTCATACTTCTTTTTAACAACATAAAAAAGAGAGTATGCTAAGAGTTTATAATATTTCTTACGTTATGTTTGATACCATAGGTTGGGTAGTTATTCAAACCCAAAAGTGTTTCTTTGACAGAGTATGCACGCGCACAGATCCAGATGAATTAATAATGAATGGATAACATGTATTTAATGCAAAACTTTTTTTTTTCCCCCCTGTATTGTCAGTATACTTTGCCAAAATAAAATACTTGTAATTGCTTTGAAGGGTGTTAAACACAGTGTATCTGGAAATATGCACTTAACATTTGGGATGTTTTCTAATAACTTTTACTCTCCTGAGACAGCAGACTCATATTGGCCTTCTGTAAGGAGTAGGTTAAGTGATATTTGTGTTATATACTGCTTTAAACTTAACATATCATTGGCTCAGAATCTGAAGGAGATTTTTGTTAGCTGAAATTCTTTCATTTCCTTTACACTGATGGGGCCAACTAATTCTAAGCAAGCAGAGCTCATACCCCATCCATCTTTCTCCTAACTGGTAATAAGGAACCCTCTAGGCTTGACATAATGTCATGACAGTTATTGGGAAGACATTATACAGCAGTCGTATCTGTCAGCTGGTGCAATATGGAATATTTTAACTGGCAGACTTCCAGGTGAATGTTAATCATGAGCATCTCTTCTTACAGTCCCTAATCAAGACATTCAGGGGGTGATTGCCCTAACATTGTTTGAAGACTACATCTACTGGACAGATGGGAAAACCAAATCACTCAGTCGTGCCCACAAAACCTCTGGATCAGACAGACTATCACTGATTAACTCCTGGCATACCATAACAGACATCCAGGTGTACCATTCTTACAGGCAGCCTGATGGTAATTGTTCTGTCTATGCTTTCCATGTAGCACACTGATGTATTTCACTTAGGAGCCAGTTGCTCATTTAATCAAAGCTTGTTAATCTGCCGTGATTTTTTTTTTATTTCTGTTTTGTTTCAAATTCCCATTTTAAAATACAAATCTGTGATTATGTTGTAAGTATATCTATTATAATTAAATAAATTAAGTGTATCTTGTTCATTTGGGTGCCTAAAAATTAACTCAGATACAGACTGGAAGTACAGAACTGTTCAGCTGCATTACCGGTTATAAAGATGGGAACAGTGTGTTATGAAAATATTTAACTATTTGAAAATTAAGAGAGTATTAATACACACAAATACTGTTAACTAAGAAACTTGTTGGACTGAGAGAGTGATAGAGAATGTAGGTGTCATAAGTATGTCTGATCTCATGTCCCTGTATTTGAGTTGTAGTTCAATGCCATTTGGCACTTGACCTAGATAAGATAATTTTTTTGTCTCATTATTTGAAAAAAAATTTTAAAGTGGGTTTTTTTCTTTGTCTCAGTCTTTCAATATTGGATCTACATCCATAGTAATAGCTAATTTTTGCATATGAAAGACTATCTTAAAAGCAAAAGGAAAAGTTTGCCTCATGGATTTTTGATTTGAGCTGTTCCACTGTAAGAATAGTTTGTGTGATACATTTTTCTTCCTCTATAAAGTTGAGACCCTGAAACATACTAAAGTGTTAGCCTCTGACATCCTTTTTATACTCTGTCCACAGTGTCTAAACATCTCTGCACAGTGAACAATGGTGGCTGCAGTCACTTGTGCCTCCTGGCCCCTAACAAGCTGTACACTTGTGCCTGTCCCACCAACTTTTACCTTGCTGCAGATAACAAGACCTGCTTATCAAACTGCACTGCCAGCCAGGTAAGTGCAAAGGTACCAGCAGGGAGGGCACGTGAGAATTATATTGACTCTACTTCCACCTCTTTTCAACCACTGAATCCTGGTGCCCATGAAATGTGGAAGCATCAGTCAAAGAAGCTGAAGACAAAGGAACTCATGGGTACATTTAAAGCATTTCATCTTCTAGGCTGTTAGGTGAAAATAGACTTGCAAATGCTTTTTTCCCAGAGATTGCAGAACTTGTTCCCTTTCAAATGTGGATGATTCTGGCAATCACTAGAAAAATACAGCTACTAAACCCATAAAAATTGCTTTGGAAAAAAACATTTATATAAAGTATGAAGCATAAGAATACAAATTGGGGATATTCATGCATGAACCACACATGAACTTTACATTAGTACAGGAAACTGACACTTAAAACAATCCAGGAATGACACTTAAAACAATTCCTCTGAAATGGAAATGGTAGAATATGCCATTAATTAACAGTTGCATCAGTTAAAACTTTGAGTTCTTTATGGGAGGGGGGTTTTGTAGTTCTTGAACTAAATATTTGGTTATTTTTTTAATTAAAGTATAAGGTAGTTTAAGTAGAACATACTGACTTTTTTAAAAGAACCACTTTAATTAAAGTCTTTGGAGTGTTCTACCCAATTAGTGGGGTGATGGCAGTAGTGCATATGGCTATTAAAGTCTTTCTAGTCCAGTTTTTTTAGCTGTCCAATTTTATGTGTGCTGATGACCTCTTCCAGTGTTCTACATCATGATGCATTTTGTCTGTACTCATTAAGGAAAAGGTTTTACTCTTAATTATTAGGGAAAAGTGATTGTCTTAATAAATGATGTACAGTTTCATTCCAGTAATACTGTTATTTAAGAAACCTTCCCACTGTCCTCCTCTGTTCCCTTAAGGTAGTATTTTGTGTGTGATTTTGCTTTATTCATCGAATCTTTTCTGTTTAAATTGTTTGCTTGTTGCTTCCCACTAAGTGATGTACAATAAGAAAGTGTAAAACACTTGTAAATGAGGAGTTTCTTACGTATTTTTTTCTCCCAGCTTTTCAAATTTGTTAGTTTAAAAAAACATCACTTTTTTTTCTTTTTTCTTTAAATTCTCTTTGGATGCTACTGGAAGCTTATTCCCTAGTGAATATATATGCTAACAGCTGATTGATTAGAACTGTCAATAATCATTAACTGTCAATAATCAATAATGCATTGGTAGTCTGAATTGAAGGATAGCATCACATCTTAGCTCCTCCAGTAGCAGTATTTTGTCAGTTTTGGATTCCATGGGAGGGAGAGAGAGTGGAGCTAAAAGGAAGCTTCTTTAGACAGTTACAACTTGAAATTGGTAATTAATAATTATCTTCCAATTTTGAAATCTATTTACTGTTTGATAGTTCATCAGTCTGTTGGCATCAGATGTAAAGATCAGTGGCAGAAATACATTTTGCTGAGCAAGATTTTCAGATGATACTGTACAATCTTTGCTGTTCCTATGGTGCTTTTGATGACACATTCACTGTTGACTATGTCTGAGGACAAGTGCCTACGTGGCTGGTTTTACACCTCTGTCTTTTGATGCTATTTTGGTGTGAAAAATTGTTTAGATATAAACAATAAAATATTGTATGTATAAAATCCATCAGATGCCGGAGCACTAAACCTCAAGTTGTTCTGTGACTCCCAAGTTCAGAAGGGAGTATAAGCATTTTCCTGCAGAGCATAACACCACCTAAGAATTGGTACCCACATCCAGGAGTTAACTTTGTAATGTCATTTTAACAGCCTGAAGTCCCTTGTGGTCAGCAGAGCATGGCTGGCCCCTCAAAATAGTTAAGCAGCCAGAAGGCTTAGTTAGCAAATAGAAAATAGTAAGATTGAGAATTGTCTGAGTGTTTGTTTCCTACATTTGGAAGCCTTCTGCTGGGCTACTCTGAGATGCAAAACTTTGTGGAACAGTTTGGCAGCTAGGAATAGGTCCCTTTCAAGCCCAGGATGTTATAAAGCATTTCCCTCCATGGAGTCCAAGAATGAGGTACCTCCAGCTGTAGGGTCAACTACATAGATGACTGTGAAACCCTACATTTTCTTGGCAGAAAAGATAAAACCAAGCTGATGCACCAAACTTAGTATAATTTTTAAATAGAGTTTTATTGAATGATCAATGATTTTTAAAGTGTCAAGAAATGAAAAAATATGCCTAGTCACAGAAAGTAAAAAGCCTTGGGCTTCCAGACCTGTTGATTTCTTTCCTTTCTGTTCTCTTACAGAGACCAGGGGGGGAAACATTTCTTAAAAGTTGCTGATAATCTATCTAAATCTTTCTCCCTACCATTAGCCATGTAAGCATTGTGACCTCTGATCTTAGGTGTAGCCCTAGAAGATTGAACTGAGTATTTATTACTCTTTTCTTTTGTTTGCATTCCTCTTTCTATCAGAACAGAGGTACAATGTTGCCTGAACTCAGAGTAAAGGCACTGCCAGGGTCTTACAAAGGATTTTTCTTTTTTTCACAAATATTTCATCCTTTTGAAAGGTTACAGGCCAGGCTTCTGGTTTTCTCATTTAATTCAGACAATACAAGGAATACTGTATACAAGCACAACACTGCATGTTAAGACCCTTTTCTGTAACTGTGGGTGGTTCTATTTAGCTGGAAAAAGGATATAAAGTCTGCATCAATAGCTTCCAATGACTGTTTAAGAATTGAAGTGGCTTTTATAAATAAGATTTTAAAGGATCAAATCATGTAGCAAATGCAATGAGTGGTTCATACCAGGGGCACTATGCATCAGAGTATCAATTATTGCTGAAACTACAATGATTCATATTGGTGGCAGTCTCAGTGCAAAACATCTCTGTAAAAAAGAAAAATTTGAAAATAAGTTTTATAACATTATGAGCCAGAGTTGATTAATGGTATGATGACTCAAGCCATGAATCAAGTTCTTCATAAACTGTACTATTCTCTTGAAAAAGAAAGAAGGAAATATTCGTAGCAAAGTTGGTTTTTTCCCCTCTTTCTTTTACAGTTCCGTTGCAAAACTGACAAATGTATTCCATTTTGGTGGAAATGTGACACTGTTGATGACTGTGGAGATGGCTCTGATGAGCCCGAGGAATGCCGTAAGTGGATTCTGAATTTGAAACTCCCTTTTGACAGTGGAGCCCAAATCAAGTGTAATGCTTCAGTGTAATATTTGGAAGGGGTCCATTTGTTTTTTGTTGTTTTGTTTTTGGTTTTTTTTTTTAAGATTCTGTTTGCAGCACTGTTTTCTTCTCCTTGGTCTCTGTCAGATTTACAAGGGGTGCTGAATTTTGTTTTTCAGCATGTAAAAGATTTTCCTTATCTATGTCTTAGGGTCTTCTAAGTCTTTGGGAATTAATATTTTCCATGCTTAAAACTTTTTATTTTAGTCTTAATTTCTGAGGTCACTCATTTACATATACAAAGAAAAAATTCTGCCAGATTATTTAGTTTATTTTTGCATATAACAGAAATGTGGAATTCTAATCTCATTTCTTGATGTTTCATTGCAATTAGATTTTTAGCTACGTGTTATTACTTAGTGCAATTTCCTGAAGGGCAGCCATGTTCCCCATGTGAATCTTAATAAGAATGTGTGCGTTTTTCACAATATTTGTTATATAAATACTTTGTTGGTTTGTAAGTACTGCCAAAGAGAAGTTTGGAAAGCTAAATTTCATCCTTCCAGTATGAATATTTTTTCATGCATCCTGGGTAACTTTGACACCTTATCCTGAAGGTGGTGCAGATATAGACATACTCCAAATAGTAGCTTACCAAAGTACTCACCTGTTGAATTGTAGACAACTGCAAGTCAGTTCTGATGATATTTTCATCATGTCAAAGGCTTGTTGCTGTGATACTGACTGACTGCAAGTTTACTTGTTAGAAAAGTCTCTTTCTATGGGACTGGATTTGTAAACAGAAATCAATCTCTGTTGATGATCCCGATCACTGAATATGTTAATAATATTATGTTAATCTATATAAGTCAGACAATTGTTTTGATTTTTGGTTTTTTTTCCTGCAGAGGTCTTTAAAGCAATTTTTACCACATGTAATCATACTACAAAAGATGGCATTTTAATCTACTCTGGATTAATAGAGAATATTACTCTAGAAGTGCATAACTGCTCGTTCACTCAGTTGGCAGTGGGTATGAGAAGGAACAGTGTTAGAACTTTCATGGGAAATGGAATTTGTGTGGCATAGTGAGTTTCTTTGATGCAGACTTGAGCTCAAGTGTGTAAATCCTAAATTGAAAGTCTGTGAGCTAATAGTAAGCATGAACCTTTAGAAGGTTGTACTCTCTCATTAGTAAGATTTAACAATAGTTACAAAATTAAAAATCATAGTCTTTAAAATTAATTTTGCATTTAGTGTTCATTTTAGTTACTAATACCTACTCAGACTGAGATTCTACAGGCAAATACAAAGGTTTGTAAGTTCTTTTGTCCATAGAGCAAGAACAGCAGTATTGACACTTTAACAGTTCCCCTGATAGTATTGATAAGCTGTGTTCTTTTTTTGCAGCTGAATTCAGATGTCAGCCAGGACGTTTTCAGTGTGGAACTGGACTTTGTGCCCTTCCAGCTTTTATCTGTGATGGAGAGAATGATTGTGGGGACAATTCTGATGAACTGAACTGTGGTAGGTGATTGTATATATATCATAGACTTCAGAGAGATGCTAAACTGATTTAAATGCCATGCTTTAAATTTCAAAGGGAACTCATTTATATTTTTAAATCATTATAACTTGCACTATTAATCTTTTAATTTGATATTTTATTTTTTTAACTCACAGACACACATGTGTGCCTGTCAGGCCAGTTCAAGTGCACAAAGAATCAGAAGTGTATCCCAATAAATCTGAGATGCAATGGACAGGATGACTGTGGTGATGAAGAAGATGAAAGAGACTGTCGTAAGTTTTGTTCAGAGAATTTCACTCTCATAATTGTAGCTGGTCTTAAACAGGAAACCAAAGCAAAATACTGTAAGCCCCCTTTTTGTAAAATAATTTAAAGAACATGTGAAACAGGTAATTCATGGGCTGGCTCAATGTACAGTGCTTTATCTACAAGAGAATAAACTGAAATGCCATTTATTAACTTCAAGTTTTAAAGTCATTGCAAAGAAGAGGGGGTGTAAACAATTAATTTCAAGCATTTAATTGGGTTTCTGACTTAGGCCGAAACATCCATTTTACTCTTAACCACCTCACAAATTACTCATCTTCTTGAGGCTTTCATCTGTCATGCCTTGCAGCAACATATTTCAGTGGAAAAAGATATTTTTCTTTGTCTTTTATTGCAAAAGATGGAGATCCTTTCTCTGTGGACTTTTTTACTTTTTCTGTTCCCTTTCCTCTGGGAACTTTATTAATTTGCCTGTGTAATTTGATTTTCATTTACTCAGCTTACATCTTACTTAAATTCATTCCCACTCCTGGAGACAAGTAGAGAAAATATTTTCAGGTTTAGAATCAAAATTTATTTAAGAACTTGTGTCTTTGATCATTTTTTGATTAAAATAATGGTGCTGTCTTGAAATGCTTCACTATCCTTCACTCAATTCATTAATTAGATCTACTGCTGATCTAAGATATTTATTCCTGTTTTCTGAATTAGCTTTCTTAAAGTTTTTATTATGCTGCCTTTCTGCAAAGATGTCCAAAGGAAGGCTTGCTAAGGACTTAAAGGTTTTGTTATTGGTCCTGTTTAATGGTTGACTTCCAAACAGCTCAATAGAGCTGTTGTAGCTGCTAACAGACAGTATTATATATTTCTTTAAAAATTAAGTGGGCCCAGGTAAAGTCCTGTGGAAAATAAGGGAGATCTGCACACGGAATATGTCAAGTTCCCAGAACTTTGAGTTGTAGCTGACAGAAGTGAAATAAAATCAGAGCAGCAGAGTCTGTGGGAGAGATAAAGTCAGGATCAGTGATGATGGAGTTGAAAAATTCCAGGGGCTTAGTGTGGATGGGATGGGTCTGTGTGACATAAAGAAAGCTTCTGACTTGTCTGAAACTCAGCCATCAACCTGCCTGCACAGACCCTGTGGAGAGTAAAGGAGGTTACTGATACACATATTTTATTTATGTTCTGTCTTACCAAGACTTTATTAGCTTCTCTCTTAAGAAATGTAAGTGTGCTAGTTTTAATAAAACCTCATTTGTGGCTTCTGAAAACTCTTTAGTTTGGGAATTTGGGGATATGACAAATAGGGGAGGTTTAAGTAGGAACCGGGCTCCTATCACGAGACAGATGAGATTATCTGTTTTGTTCTAATTTCACTGGAGGAAGATTTGTGGAATACAGACCTTTTTTACAGCTCTGCCACTGTTGATTTTCTTTTTTTTTTTTTTTTTTTTTAATATTTCAAGTGACCTTGAAAAGGTCACATTCAATACTTAAGACTTTCTGTATGTAAAATGGAGGTAATTACTCTGTTTTTAAAGCACTTTGAAATCCCCTGGTGAGGTGTCTTAGCTGAAAATCAGTGTTATTTTTTATAAGTATAGCTAGCAGCATAGCCAAGTTAAATGCTTT
This sequence comes from Heliangelus exortis, assembly GCF_036169615.1. Lineage (NCBI taxonomy): Eukaryota > Metazoa > Chordata > Aves > Apodiformes > Trochilidae > Heliangelus > Heliangelus exortis. Next base: position 5,237,434 of record NC_092427.1, read on the forward strand.
TTAATTCCAGCACTGTAAATTTATATATTGAAACGTGATAGTGAAAGAAATATTACACCAAGTTTTAACAAACCAAGAATTTTTCATCTTCCCAAACCCAAGAAACAAGAGTGATCATGTCAAGGAGCAAATTGCTTTTCATCAGGTATAGGACAGTTTGTTAAAACTCTTATGGAGTTCCCTAGGTAAAAGTGGGAAAACATTCATATGGAAAAACATTATCAGAGAACAGATCATACTGGTTTTCAACTATGTTCAATTTAGTTTAGGACAATTTGATGCTGCTTGTGCATGAGCTTTTCTCTAAAAAAAATCCTTACATGTCTGATCACAAATAGCTTGCTTACAGGCCAATACAGAATACAAAATAATAAAAAATTTAAACCTGAATGCTGCTTTCTTACAAATGTTTCTTAACAAATAGTAAAGATACTGCATTTCTGAAAAAAGCAACTTTTTTTTTTTTTTTTTTTAATATTAGCAGAAATTTGTAATTTTAATGTGGAATCCTTTTATTACAGCTGAAAACAGTTGTTCTCCAGACCATTTCCAGTGTAAAACAACAAAACACTGCATTTCCAAATTGTGGGTATGTGATGAAGACCCAGATTGTGCTGATGGGTCTGATGAAGCAAACTGTGGTGAGTATCCCAGTGGTTTTGAATATATTATTCTAGCTTGATGTTGTTGAAAAAAATAGCAAAAGGAACTGATAAACTGATTTTTTTATTATTGTTGTTGTTATTATTATTATTATTGTTATTATTCATAAGCATTTAAAACTACCAATGTCTGTGATTTTTTTCCCCCTCAAAGAAAAAAAATATCTTGGACAAGGTGACCTTTAGAGGTCTCTTCTAACCCAAATTATTATATGATTCTATGATTTTACTAAGACAGTATTCATAGAAAGCTGAAAATATCTAAGCAGTTTTTGCATTGTGAGGGGGTTTGGAGCTGCTCTTCATCATTACTTGGAAAAAACCCCACACCATAGCAGTAGTATTTGTTCATAGTCTTTCATTACATTGTTGGGAAGTACTGAATCAGCTATTTATGAAATAAAATAATAAATACAATATTCCACCAGGGAAAATGTATTACAGATAACCAAAGTCAAAATAAGTGGGTCAGTATCAATGGACAAATCTTTGGACATGAATGTCCGTTCAAAAGCTGCACTCACCAAGTGCACAAAAAGTTGTGGGAGCTTGAAGACCAGTTTATAAAGGAAAAGGTTGAAAAATGTTCTGATATGGAAGAGAAGAGGGCACATAATTGTACAGAACATTCAAAGATGACCATTATTCATCAATAAACATTTGATGGAACACGTGAGTCTGGAGAAGTTTATGCTACCACTGGGTCAAAAGTACTGGGACTACAGGCTGCAATAAAGAACAAAGCACTGAAAGATACAAATTTCCCTGGATATGTTTCAAACCATCGACACAAGCACATGTATGAAAATCTTTGAGCTGGTAAATATGTCTAGGAGATTGGATTCTTCCTCAACTCTGAAAAGGCAAGACTATCATTTGAATTGCCAAAAGGGGAAACTCGTTAATCATGGCAAATGGAGAGAAGTTCCTGTCCACAAAGCATTTGATTTGAAAAAACAGTGAATGCAAATTACAAAATCCAAATTACTCAAAGAATTATATAGGATAGAGGTGTAACATGTGCAATCCCAAATAGTTTATGCTGTTTGGTATTTAAGACTCTGCCTTTTATTCTGTCCCTGGCAGTGACTAGAAAGCCAGTGTCTAGGGAAGAACAGGTGAGCAAAGCAGATCTGTAATGGAACATCCCTGGGATTCTCTTCCAGCCTCTAACACCTTGGGGCTCAGCTATTTTGAGTCAAATATACACAAAAACCCTCGATGGAATTTGGTTCTCTTTAACCTCTTAAAGCTCTCCGAACTGCACTAACAAGACTTTCCACAGTTTAATTACACCTTCCCTGAAAAGACACCTCTGATTTTTATTTTAAATCTGTTCACTGTATACAATGCTTTTGCTTTTTGTGTTGAAGAAGGCAGGAAAATGTATCTGTTCCCAGTCCCTGTGCCACTGGCAGCTATGTACACTCAGAACAGCTAAGATTTGACAAGAACAGGATGGTTTTAATTACATTTTAAAGTTTTCTGTAATTTTAGCATTTGCAGCATGTTTACATGACCTTAGTATAGCAATAGCTTGAACACAATTTGGTCTTCTGCATTGGTGGTTTATTTTTTTTTTTAATTTAAAGATGCTTATTTTTATGAACCAGATTTGATAGAATTAAATTATAAAGCTGCAAGCAAAGTAGCATAAAGATTTGCATATGTTGGTGCTAGTAGTAACTTGTTAGCATTTATAGTTCATTTCTGAAATGCTTACAATGCAAAACTTGTAAAAAGGATAATCTCTTTTTTTGCTCAAGTGCTCCATAGTCGTGTATTTTCCTTAGTCAACATTTGCTACTGTGTGCTATCAGAGATATATTGAGTAAATTTTAGTCTGAATGCATGTAATCTTCTGTGGTTAATTGCAGGCTCAGACAATTAAAGCAGAATTAGGAAATGTGTGCTTATTAATGAGTGTCTGGTGCTTTCCAAAGTAGTTAGAGTTAGTTCATGCATTCTGTCCAGGCAAGTGAAAAAGCCATTCAACTCTGGTAAGCCTTGCTCACAACTTAAATGCTAAGTTAAATACTTAAACTTAAATACTACTTAAATACATCATCACTAAAGGCCCTGTTTGAGTTAGAATCTGAATAAAGCTATGTGTGGTCTTGGGAAGTGATTATAATCTGCTTTAAAGGTTATGTGTATTTTGGGTCTTTTATTAGCATAGTGCGTCAGCAGCAGAAAGAATGCTTTCTGCTTCCTTGCTTTTTTAGTATTAATTTTAGCCTAGAGTCAAAGCAGGCTTTTTTTAATGATGAAAAATATATTCCTTGAGGTGTTTGAAGGATGCATTATATAAACTTAAACTTCCTTCACGAGGCTGATAATTTCTTGTATCCAGCATCAGTGTCAGCCTACCAAGCTCTAGAACAGCTGGTTGAACCTCATTCAAAAGGGTTCAAGACTTGTTTTGGATTCCATCCCTCTCAGGCTTTCACACACAAACACAGAAATGCACAAACATGCACATCTAGGGAGTTAAAATCTCCAAATGTCAATGTAATGAAGTTAGTGGAAAAGTGGTGGTTTACTTCATAGGGATTGATATTTGCATCATTATGTTTTAGGAGGGTGCCTATGTAGTATTTTGGGGTTTGGTTTGGTTTTCCATGTAAGCCTTCATCTTTCCTTTGTGCTAATTTAGAATTGCTTCTAAAATACAATCTTAGTTCAGTGTGCACAGAATATGAACCCCAATCCACCAGCAGCCACCTCAGGCACTCACACATATATCTGAAAGGAGCCCTTTGCCTCTTGCAGTAGGCTACTGACTTTTCATAATAATATGAAGAGAAAAATATGAAAATAGTCATCAGTACTCACTATTTTGTCTTTGTTTTCTTCCTCTTTGAACTTTCACATTTAAGGACATCCCCAGTTCAGCAAAATGGAAAGATATTAAGTGTTGAGGACAGCAATGACAAAATGTGGGCTTTTTTTATAATTCAAAAAGTAAGGTCTTGCACTATTTCCTTTGAGTCAGGTAAACAATTTGAAACCAGGCATTTGTTGCACACTTTTCCCGATTCTTCCTCTTTTTATATCTTAATTCTAGTAGCCTGGTTTTCCTCAGGAAGGTTTTCCTCAGGACTACTTAACATGAAGAAGGAAACACAGAGAAGAAATTTTGTTATGTTAAACATGGTGAATTGTCAGCTGCTCTGAGAGAGCAGTCAATCCAACTGAAAAATAAAGCTTTCATATTTGTGAAGAAGAGAGAGAGCCTTACAAAATATTTTGTTAATATTGAAGTGGTTATTGTAAGGTTAGACTACACATGGATAAATTAGAGGAACAAGTACAAGTGTACAGAGACAATGTCAGAAAATGGATTTAGCAATGAGAAATAGATAATTCTTTATGAAGAATAAGAAAAGATATATTGCATGTTCTCTTCATCCTAGGACATAGCTAAAATGAAGGGATTTAGTCTCTGGCTTCTGTGTATTACTGATCAGATCTTGGTATTTCTATTGAATGTGGAAAGATAAATAAAATACAGTCTGTCATCAGACTTCAGGACTCGTGTGAGCAGATACGTTAACTTGAGATTGTAGACTTTGCTAGAAGCACTTTAATAAATATTTCTGATTTGAAGCTTTGTTGTTTCCAAAGATACAGAACAAAAATACAAGTGCCTTATTTTCAGGGAGAGGGATGTTTTTATGTTTTGTAATGTTAAATATTTAAGTTCTTGCTTAAGTTCTTAAGTCACAGTAAGGGAAGAGAATAAGGAACAAATGCAAAAGGCAGTAGCAGTGCTGTATTTACCAGTTGGTTTTTTTTTTGAGTGTATGTACTAAGTTACAGCACCATTTACTTCTGCCTTGATATTCAAATGTGGGTTTTTTTTACCACTCTGGTTCCAGAACCACACTTAAAACAAGACAGGAAAAGCAGCAGCTTAGGCTGGAGCATCAGATCTAATTCATGGTTCTTTCAGTTTCACAGACAGAAAAAGCAGGTTAATTTAAGATTGGGTTTCAATCCTGCAGCCTGTCCATTTTTAGAACTCAGCAAGGTGTCATAATAGCAGTATGAAGTCTGAACTGATATGCTATGAAAGAGCATAATGGAAATTTTAAGAGGTTCTATTGAAATGTCATCAGAGTGACATGTAATTTTAAATATGTTTTTACAAAGCCTGCTTTTTTTTTTTTTTTTTTTCCAAAGAAAATGTCACTGATTTTAAATTTGCTTCATTTCATCTCAGTCCTTAGAACCTGAAAGAATTACTCCAGAAATACAAAATATAAATAAAAAATGGAGGCAGCTCCTTCCTGTTGGAGGAGCTCATGGTGTTCATGCATCTCCAAGAGGATGCTCTTACAGTGCTGCTTTGTTAGCAGGGAAGCTCATGGAAAATATCCTGTGTGAAGAAAATCAGTGTCAGTTCAGCATTATGAGCTTTATAATGTTTTATTTTGTAGAAATTCCTAATCCAGAACATCAGAAGGTGAAAATATAAATCAAAATGCAATGTTTTCTGTCAGGTGTGATTAGTCTTAAATCTCTATATGGAATTATAAGTTCTGAGAACTTGCATATTCTCAAATGTTCTTATACTTCACTATGATCTGATTTTTGTAAAGCAATCTTACAGATAAATCCAATGAGAAGTCCATTCAGTTTTGGAAATTCAGTGTAATAATGCCCTCTCTTTAAACTGGATTGTGACTCCTTATGAATTTAATCTTTTTTACAGTATTTACAGGCCATAATTTAATTTTATCATCAAATTTATGAGCATATCTGAAGAAGTAGAATGTTAAAGAATATAGTATGAGAAATTATTTCTGAAAGTAAAATTTAACTATGATTGCTCTTTGTTACATGGATCCAGGAATGTCATGTCAGTGTTTATTTGCAGTCAATGTCTGGAATGATGTACATGATGTTCATCTTAATTACAGATAAAAAAACCTGTGGGCCTCATGAGTTCCAGTGCAAAAACAACAACTGTATTCCAGATCACTGGAGATGTGACAGCCAAAATGATTGTGGTGATAATTCTGATGAAGAAAACTGTAGTAAGTAACTTTTACCTAAGTACCTGTTATAACGAGTGGAGTCCATTTAGCAAAATATCAGAAGAAACTTTTTAATTGTGGTAACATGGCACATGTATGTTTTTATACAATGCCACCTGATCTGTTGAAAATCAATTGACCAGAACTCAAAATGTTCCTTGCTGAAATTCTCCAGTTTTGCTCATTAGCATAAAGAGCTGTAATTAGCTATGCAGCAATGCCTGACCTATGACTTCTCAATTAATTAAAAAATGAGATTACAGTTAGTTTACTTCTGTCAGTAAGTTGCATTTCTTACCTCTAGATAAGAATCAGAAAAAACTGCTCAGTGATCAAGTGAAAAACCTGTAACAATCAAGTTTGAGCACACACTGTCTGCCCATCACATTCATATATTCCTGGAATGATTTGTAGCATAAGTCCTTTTCTGTAATACTTTGTCACATTAAGAAGATGATGATGTTCTTCTCAGTTACCCTCGTTCTCTTCTAGCCATGAGGAACTGGAATGCCAGCCTAATCTCTGTGATACCACTTCCAGTAAATTATTTTTGATCTGGTTCTAAAGAAAAAATGACAAACTCTTAATGGTTTTGTCTCCTATTCATTGTCTCTGTAATATATTTAAAGAGGGAAATTCCACAAATAGTTCTTAAGTGCCTTCTCTCATTTGAGAGTTTCTGTGGGTTTTTTCTTTTGTACTTAGAGGTTCAAGAAATTAGTATCTTTTTTTTGTGTAAATAATCTGAAATGCATATACCTGACTGAGTATCATGAATGTATATCTAGTATCAAGGTAATAACCTAGAAAGTGTAAAAAATTGGGCATTCTGATGCTGAGTCTGTGCTGTCTGCCCCTTTCTCCAGTTGGAGACGTGGTGTCCACAGGTACAGGATGTCTGAAGCTCATTCTGCTTAAAATTAAAGTGGATTTGTCTGCCTTTAATCACTATGGACATTTGAAAATGTTGTGAGTTTATATGCAGGTGTTTCATCTGAAGGGGAAAGTGTCATGTGGCTGTGTCACTCAGAAATATTTATTATTATACCTCACGAGGGGGTTAAGTTGCAAAAGCTTTCTTAACTTTGTTTTCATTAGGAATGGATTAGTAGTGCTAGTGAGATTTTTATTTTTGGTTATATTAAAGTACCAAGAAATTTTTTTTTGTTGTCTTATTATCATCTGAAAATCAAGAAAGAGACAGAGTTTTGGTATGGTGGTGTTCATCTCCATTATGCTTTTTAAAATCTCCTGCAATTTGAAAATTAAAAAAAAACTAAACAGATACCATAAACCATTGTTGCTGTTAGTAAAATAAGTAACAGGCATTTTTTGAAATCTGACGTGTGTGAAGTGGGGCTTATTTGTCACCCACTGTTTATAATTTTCTTTCTTAAAGTTTAGAATCATCATAGTACAAGAAAAAAGTTCAAATAATGAGAGACATAACAAGAGAGCAATCATCTATTATTTTTTTTTTTACTATTATGTTTTTCACTTGCTATCTTTTTGTTCAAATCAGTTAATTAATGTATATATTCAGTTCTTGGTTGTTCTCTTGACTTAGAGATAAGGAAATCTGAATTAGTGAGTTCCCAGTCACAGCCAGTGCATCAAACTAAAGGCTGGAACTGGTGAATTGACATTTATGTTAGCTCAATTTTCCATTTTCTTTTGCTTGTCCAATGCATTCTTCACTTCCAACTGTTGAATCCCATATTTTGATGTTTAAATGAAATACAGTAGGCTGACACAGCTGTACAATTCAAAGTAGTGGAAGAGCTGGGCAAGTACAAAATGCTGTTCAGTTGTTTGAAATAGATGTATAAAGTTCTTTATACCCTGGCAAGCCACTTTATTCTACAAGTGTAATGAAACAACCGTGGATGAAATTAGAAATTCAAAAGCATTTGACAAAATGTATTACATTGCACATTATAAGTTTTTCATAACATACATGAATATACAAAGGGCTTGTCAGGCAACTCTATCAGAAAATGAGTTGTTTCCCAGGAATGCAGAATGAACTCATTGAAATGATAGAAATTCAGCTCTGGTATTTTACATTTCTCTGTAGAGTTTCTTTGCATGTACACACAGCATCCTGGTGAAGTTACCAGAAGGGAAACAGAATGCATGTTAAAAGAACACCACATAGCAGTGGGAAAAATTATTAATGGTCTCATGCAAATAGCTGTGCCTCTTATGACTTCATTATCTTAACTCTGTTTATCTTAGTCTATTGTTCTTTAATGATATTTGCATCCTCCCAGATATGTAAGAGTTATTAAGAAGGCTATGGGATCATGCTGAGTTAGCACTAAGCAAAATAGAATGCTTTTTCACTCTTCTCAGTTCTCATCTTTTTGGAGGGGAGACTAGGAAAAGATTTATTTTCTCTTCCAGTGAACTTCCAAAAAAGAAAAAATCCATAGTAACGACTTATTCCTTCTGAAAAGAAGGCACCAGTAATATTTTATTGAATGTAATTAAAGAACATATAATACACTGTAAACTTTGAAGCAAAGCAAATTTAATAATGCTGTAAAAAGACATTAATTCAGTCAGTCTAAAACTATTGCTGTGGTAGAGAATCTTCTCAATGTTGTTTTGTTGCTCCTTCCAGTTGTCAAGAAAACAGATTATTTAATTTTGTCCAGGAATAAGTTTGTATCCCACTAGAACTAGCAATTAGCTAATGTTCATGTGAAAATGTTTTAGACCAGCATTTTGAAACAATCTAAACTGGACTATCTGAAATTGTCATCTTGAGTACATTTTGAGTGGACAGTGCTGTAAATTCGTATTCTTTATATTCCTTAAGGCTGCACTGACTTGGTGCAAGTCAAACAATGGGTAGTGTCTGTTTTCTAAATGTTCTGTGCTAGTGCTAGACAAGGGCTACTTTAGAATGAAAAATTATGTGTACCAAAGGTTTCTTCTTTTATGTACACTGTGTTATGCCTGGATTAACATAGAACTTTGTTTTGGTGAAGTACAATTCAAAGTTATTGAAAAATAATACATAAGGAAAATCTGCTTTCAGTGCCACATTAAATACAGGGGGGAAAAACCACCCCTGGCCACCTTAATTATCTTTTCTTTAGGGGCATTTATTCTGCAGGCTGGTCCATGTTTCTGTTTTCAGCAGTGTTGTACTGGAGAATGGGTGGGTTTGGTTTTTCCTCCTCTTCCGTTTTGTCCTGTTTTTTTGGCTGGGTTAGAATTAATTTTCTTCAGTGGTGCTGAGTGTTGGATTTCTGCCCACACCAGTGTTGGTGACACACTGAGGTGTTGTTGGTCAGTGCCATGGCCTTTTCTGCTTCCCAGTCTGTCCCAGCAGTGAGTGGGCTGGGGGTGCACAAGAAGCTGGGAGGGGACACGGCAGGGACAGGTGACCCCAACTGAGCAAAGGTATATTCTATATGGTGTCACACTCAGCAATTAAAAAAATGGAAAAAGAGGAAGGAGGGGGAGGAATGTTCAGAGTTTAACCATTTATTTTCCCAAGACAGGTACAGGTGATGAAACTGCTTTCCTGGAGGCACTTAGAAGCAGCCTACTGGTTGGAAGTAGTGAATGAATTATTTGGCTTTCCTTTTGTGCATACAGCTTTTGTTTTACCTATTAAAATGTCCTGAACTCAAGCCAAAAGTTTTTGCACTTCCACCCCCCTGTGCAGCTGTGTGGGGGTCAGCTGCCCTCCAGGGTTAACCCAGGACATCAAGATGATGGTGGTTCCATGTTGTTATGTGGATACTCTTGACTTGTCTTGTTGGAATCTTCCAGCTCCAAAACAACCATTAGTAGTAGATGAACTGATTCATCACAAGAAAGTATGGCCTAGATCTGTCCCCTAATTCCTTTCTATCTTTGTGATCTGCAGACAGATGCTGGGATGAATCAAGGGCTCCTTGTACACTTTGAACTCATTTTGGTTGAGGTGCTCCTCTCAGTGTTTGTATTGCTGATACTTGGTTTTCTACATGGAAGTCCCACTCTTCCTATTATACAAATCAGTTTCTGTAGAAGTTTGCTTTCTAATAGCTGTTACAAGACAAAGGAATCTCACAAGAAGCAAACATTTGTACAGTTTGAACTTTAGAATCTATTCTAAGTAAAGTATTGCATTTTTTTCCCCCCTTAGACTTGTGAATCACTACATCAGTGTCCTAAAAATCTTTTCAATTCATGACCTAGTGCAATAGCTGTGCCTATTAAATGCAAAATAGAAGCCAAAATGTGAAATAATTTAAAAAGTTTCTCATTAGATCCTTTTCTTGCTGCCATTTATGCTGATGACAAATGTCTGTTGGCACTACAGATTATTTTTAGACTTCAAACATGAAGGAAGTTGATCATCTAATGTGCTGGGATTCAGATAAAATTCTTTCTAATAATCAAAAAATGCTGTTCTGAGGAAAGAGAGTTTTATGTGAAGCAGAAGCTGAATGATGCTTTCCTTCTTTGGTTATAAAGAAGTCTATTAATACTCATTCCTTTCATTTACAGTCTGAGCACTGATGGGAAAGTACTCTTCCGTGTTCATATGTAAATCACAGAGATGGATTCCAGCAGAAGAAGAAATATTTCTTGCAAACAGAGAACTGAGGAGTTAGCCCATTGTGAACATTCTTCTAGAATCAAATCTCAGTTTATAAATAATTCATTAGCAGTACAGAAAATGTATTTGCTTATATTTTGCAAATTAGTATAGAAACATGACAAATGCTTATTTGCGGGTGAATGACTTTTCCCACAAATTATTTCCTTCACATGATTTCTCATATCTTGAACTTCCTAATCCTGGCCTGTTGACTACAGAAAGAATCAAATGTCAGTGATTTACTAACATTTATAGAACGAGGTTTTGCTTTGAAAAAAATCATTAGCATATGTATAATCAAGGAATACACTTAAAAGCTAACATTTGATTTGTTGTTCCTTGAAATTTTTGTCAACTCTTCCCCTTTGTTGTGTCCACCTTTTAAAATGACTTCAGACTTTTTGTTTCTTTTTTTGTATGTTTTGTGGGCAAACTTCCCCATTTATCATGAAATATCCCTCTTAAATTCCAGTCTTTACTGTCTCCTGTTCATCTGTGAGCTCTTTAGATTCTTTATGTCAAAAATCTTATTTCTTTTTTCCCTAAGATATCCTTGTCCTTATCTTTTTTTTTTTTTTTTTTTTTCCTTTCTCAGATGGTAGGAAGTACAAAATGAATTTCAAGTCTGTATTCATTATTTAAAATAAATATTACAGTCAGGCTCATGTTATTATCCAAAGAAATTTTGTAGAACTGAAATGGAAATATTTTTTTACTATCTTTTTATATGAATATTTAGTTATAAACTGTAATGAAACAAAATCTTACAGAGAACAAGTCTTTATAATTTGCAATTTAGTGGGTTTGGTTTTGTTATAGTCTTTCATTGTTCAATTGGGGAATTATATATATAAAAAAAAATTTATGGAAATGCTAATAAACATAGGGTTGTTACTTCTCTTTATTTAGAGCCTCAAACATGCACTTTGAAAGACTTCCTTTGTGCAAATGGAGACTGTGTTTCAGCAAGATTCTGGTGTGATGGGGACTATGACTGTGCAGATGGCTCAGATGAGGTAGGCTTTTTCCAGGAAAATATATCTTTAGAAACTGATTAGTATATAGTGCCCAAGAATAGGTTCCCATATATGAATATGTTAAAAAACAGCAATAAAAATTCTACACATGAATCGCTGTATGCAAACGTCTTTACTAAATTAAAACTCAACATGTTGATAGAGATATCTTAAACAGAGAACATGCGAATAAATATTTAACAGTAGTCTACATTTTTTGGCTTAGCAGGCATCTGGAACTCTTCCCATCCTGGAGATATTTTGTGTCCTGTGTGGGGAACCACTTTTTGTACACATAGCAGTGATTTGGGTTGCTTTAAATGCTTTTTTGAGAAAACAATGAAGGGTTTGTTGTGTAGCAGAAGCTCAATGGATAATTGAGTTCTTTCCTGGCAGTGGTGGATCTCAGATTGCTTCCTACCTTAAGAGGATGCAAGCCACCTTTCATGAATCACATCTATAAATATATTTTATTTCACAAGGCATTAATGTGTTTTTATAGTGTGGAGGAGTGTAGTCTGTAACTGGTTGCATTACCAATATTTCTATTAAACTCTTGATCTTGTATACTTATTATTTTTATTGTACCAGAGGTATTGTGAAACAGGCTGCTCAAGAGATCAGTTCCAGTGCTCCAATGGTCAGTGCATTTCAGCAAAATGGAAATGTGATGGACATGAAGACTGCAAACTTGGGGATGATGAGAAAAATTGTGAGCCAGGTATTGCTTAAGTAATGCTGAGAAATAAAACAGGAGTGAGGAATAAATTAGAATGAAACAAGGAGAAAATAAATCAGTAAATCAAGATTCCTTGTGCACTTAGAGAAGGGAGGAGTGCAAAGGAATCTGTATTTTTGTCTTCCTACTCCTGTTTTGAACAGTCCACTTATGTACAGCTATGCAATATGAAGCCTGTTGGGGGAATAGTATTTAATTATATTGAAATATAATTTGGTAATGTATACTCAGCTTATAAAATTAAGCTTTGAAAAGAGCAGCAATTCTTGGCATGTTACTGAAGTCGTTCTGGGGATTTTTTTTTTTTTTGCTTTGTGACATTCATTCATTTTTTACTAGTCCTTATGCAAAAGTTTTCTCTAGCACATTATTATTTGTGATGTTATTGTTTTTTTTTCCTTATTACTGTCATGGACAATATAGTTGCTTGGTTTTGCAGGAATTGCTAGACTTTTTGTAAGCTAGATGGGTGCAACTGATGGAAGCCAATGACAAAATACCCCTCACTTCCAATGAAAGAAAAATATCCATCACGATTTTAAATAAAACTTATTATTATGCATTTATTTACTTGTAATAATATACAAACCATTTCTCAAACCTGATAAATTTAGCATATTTAATTATAAGCATTTATGTAGCTTTACCTTAAACCCTAAGGCTCATTTTAAAATATGCAATTTTTAAAATAGTCATTCAATGAATATATACATATACATGTGTAGTAACCATTGCTACTACATATTTACTATCATTATACATTTTGCTTAGGATGTAACAATTAAGTTTTATGAAATACTTTATGAACATTTGTAAAAGCTCTGGTCAGCGGCAAACACGTGGTTGCTGATGATGTTAACCAGATGAAAACATGAATTATAAAGCAGCTTAATTTATAAATTTTCTTTTTCTTAATGCTCAAATATGTGTTTGTAACCAGCATCTCCAACCTGCTCTTCAAGTGAGTACGTGTGTGCCAGTGGAGGCTGCATTTCTGCTTCTTTGAAATGCAATGGAGAGTTTGACTGCGCTGATGGATCTGATGAGGTAGCTGACAAATATCTGTTTTTTGTTTTTTTCTGACTAACATGAATTTTTCTAAACACTTTCACAGCTGAATGTGACTAAAAGGGAGAACAGTTTTTGCACCCATTTAATTTTTTTCAAGTAACTCAGCCTCAGGATTTTGGTTCCCTGGAAGTTGCCTGGAGCGATGTTTCTTTGCTCTGTGGCTCCCATTTGGAGTAGGCAAATGTGTTTCCTTTAAAGTCAAAACCTCAGCTTGGTTCTGGGGGAGTTTGTTACAGGGTCTGCACCTTCCTGTCAGTTTGGATGAGTTTGTGTCACATTTGTCTTTCTCTGTCCTCTATATTAATCTAATCCAATCCTAGCAGGTGCATCACTCTCTGTCACGCCATGAGTATCCTGCATGTTATACTGTTGGTAAATTTAAAGGAAAATCACCACCTTTGTCAACAAGTTGAAGAAAAAAGACCAAATTGGTTGTTATTTCTCAGAGCTCTAAGGGTAGTTAGGGACCAAAGGGATCCACACTCTGGATTTTTCTAGTCCTGACCAATGTGGAAATGAGCCAAAGGGCATTAACTCTGTCATATCCAGGGGTGGCTCTGATGGGCAAATTCTGTTGGGTTTTTTCTTTTGAGTATGTTGTTGTTCTAGTTCAGTAATACTCCCTTCATGTTTGTATTCACACAGATGGATTGTGTAACAGAGTGCAAAGAAGATCAGTTTCGATGCAGAAATAAAGCCTACTGTATCCCTGTCAGGTGGCTTTGTGATGGGATCCATGACTGTGTGGATGGCAGTGATGAAGAAAATTGTGACCAAGGCAAGGGATACTTTTCATTAAAAGGCTTACTTTATTGGGTTTTTATTAACAGACATTGTAAGTTAGTGGTACCCTGGCCATTCTCAGGGATGAAATAAAAGGTCTGTGACCTCTTTCAGGAAAGGCAGTATAGCAGCTTTACAAGCTATTTGAAGGATGAAGCAAAACTTAGATTGTTTCCAGCACAGCTCATTGTTCTTCCTTCACATTTCTTTCCCTGAGGATCACAAGGCTATATTCTTACTGGAAGCATCTTCTTTCTCATCAGAGAAATCAGTAATAAGTCCAGTTATTTTACAGTTTTATAGGCAACAATAAATTACAAGGCTGTGCAATACAATGAAAAATTACTAAATAAGTAATCTTAAGACTCCAGTTTTCTATTTATTTCCATGGAGATGAAATGTTGCAACTAACCAAAACTCATAAAACCAGATTTTAAATTCTCACTCTCCTTGGAGAGCAGAACTATGCACGAAACTTGATTCACAAGAAGCTAAAAACTACACTCAGACTTCCATGCTTATGATAAAGCTCTTAAATATGTTTTTGAGAAATACATCTGTAGTCTAATTCTCACACTTGCTGCAAATTCACAAATGTACTTCTAGTATCTTTTCAATTGAGCATTCACATATATTTATATACACTGTATATATATATACACACACACACACATACATTTAATTGCAAAGATGTCTGCAATTAAATATCATTAAATCCTCTAGTGTTCCTTCTGTGGGTAAGACCATGCAAGTCTTTATTTCTCAGTTATTCTAAACTTGCTTCAGCTACCAGGTAGTAACAGTGTTCTGTTCTACACAAAATTCTTAGTAAGTATAGGAATCCAATAATTGTGACAAACACAGGACTCTCAGTCAATTTTTTTTAAAAAGTAAAATTTCACTTTAAATTTTGACAGCTTCTTATTTTTTTCCAAACTTTTCTTCTGTGAAATAGTTCTGTGTTTTACTCCTCTACAATGACATGTGTATCATAAAAAGCATCATAATGCAATACAGTGATAAGTAAGAATCAGAGAGGATGCAAGCAATTGTGGAGTAAAAAAAATCCTTCCCTTCTCCTATCAGAAATCTGCTAACACTTGCCACTAGGAAAAAAGAGGAAGTTACATGCAATGATTAGGTTTGAAAGGGAGATCAGAAAATGAAGAAAACAGGAAGAATGTTCCAGAGACTTTTAGATGCAAAAGCATCATATTTGAAAGTGTTGAAGAAATAATTGTTTTGAGAAGACTGAGATCAACAAAGTTTTAAAAAAATCTTCTAGCCCATTTTGAAGCTTCTTTTAAGATATCTGCACTGTATTTCTTTAAAAACCAATGAGGTGTAAGTAAGTAGTAGCAAACTTATTTTATCTGAAGGCCACATTATTCTTTAGATAGCAAAATGGAGCTTCTGTGAACTGCAAATTGTCTGTAATGCAATAAGAAGCCTTTTGCCTGTTTGGTTATTGCTAAAATACTTCGTGTTTATGTCACAATTATGGTTTCCATTGGAGAAATCTGTTCTATAAAGGAACTATGGCAGGCAGAGCAATCACATGAAACAAATGCCAGTTTATCTTACAGATAACTAATTTTTTCCTCTTTGGAAACATAGCAAACACAAATGGAGTTTTATTCTACAGCATTCTAAAACAATCTCTGAAGTATTTATCTGTAGCCAACTGTGCATATTTATAAATATGGATATTTTCAATCTTATTATACAACTAGAATTATAGTTTTATTGTGATTACACACAGAATTATTTATACTTATGTCTTTCATCATGAAGAATGCTTGAATTTTAGATATTTTTCAGTGTATGCTAATAAAGACTATTTCTGTTAATGTTCATGAGTTTATATGTTCAATGGGAGTGAATTATATTTAGTAACATAATGTGAGATTTCCCAACATCCTCTTACAGGGTGGGTATTTCATGCAAATTAATTTTCTGGAAAAAAAATTAAACCATTCTGAACTCTTTATAGCCTTCTGTTGATTTTAATGGGCTGTGAGTAGGGCACTGAATGAATAAGTAAGAAGCCACTGGAGCCTGATCTAAAGATTAGGATGGGGTTTATATCAAATCGCAGTTTCCTCCTCTCTCCTCTGTACACAGGTTTGATTCTTTCATACTCTACTCTTCTCAGAAAACTGGAGATCCAATTACCATAAAAATGTGTTATGTAGAAAATTAATTTCAAGAAGTTTCCCTAACTTCACTGGTTGGTAGTGGTAAATTTTATACTTTGAAACAAATTCCCTTCTTGCTGCTACACTTACTACAACTGGATTGAACTTGAACCAGTTTTAAAGCTTTGAGCACTCCAGCCTTAAACATTTTCTCTCACTCTCTGTTCCATTTTGTTAGGGGATTTAGAGATCAGTCAATACTAAAGTTACATAGCAGGTTTTATTCTTGCTGCATCTGTGTTCAGTAAATATCCTAATAAGAAATTTCAGAAGTTACACAAAAGAAGAGGCTGTTAGAGGTCACCCGGTCTCACCAATTCTGTGCCTACATGGCTGGATCTTCCTTAATTGCAGAGTTTATAGTTGATGGGGACATCTAAAGCCTGCCCAAACCTATTACTCCTCTGGAGAAAAAAGAAAAAAAAGTGTTACCCCATGGCTAAGGGACTGCAATCACTTTGTCTCTTCTGTACACGATGTGTGGCTCAGAAAATGGGAGTAGGAATAAGGGGAGGATCAGACATTCTCATGAAACCAACTTGGACCCAAGTGGCCTTTCAAAAGTTAGACCAGGTTCCTGTCCTCTGGTTTGTTCTCTTCTCTGACAGCAGAAATTACTGATGTGCTCTAAAAGGTATCATCAGCAAGGGAAGTTACAGACAGAAAAAAAGTTTAAGCATTTCCTAAATGCAAGGAGAACACACCCGGCTGGGGAGGTGTCAGTGGCTTTGACATCTGCCATTTCTAGTCAGGCCAACCAGGTAATTCCCATCCAGTAGTCATGAAAAGAAAGTCAGAGGTCAAGGAAGAGATTTTTAAGTGTATATTTCTTTGCCTCCCCAGGCAAAGTCCCTTTCATACATTTAGTTATCCCATGTGTGTCATTTTCTGCAGGTAGTATGTTATAAGTGGTGATACTGATTTTATCAAGAACTGATATTCTTTCTTCTTTTTTTTTATTTTTATTTTTTTTCCTGTTGTCTCTTCATCCTTCCAGGGGGAAATATATGCAGAGCTGATGAATTTTTGTGCAACAATTCCCTCTGCAAACTACACTTTTGGGTTTGTGATGGTGAGGATGACTGCGGAGATAACTCTGATGAAGTTGCTGAAATGTGTGGTATGACATTCAATTTTTCAATGATTTTCATGCAGTAAAGTAAGAAATTACTTGTAGGATATGTAAGTGTATAAGGACACATATGTCTAAGTTTTCTTTATTTGATTTTTAAAAGATTAACTTGCATTCTAGAATTTAGTTTTCTTTTGTTATTGCTGCTCATGTGATTTCAGGTATATTCATGAGAAAAACATCTTTTTTTGGGAAGTGCACATATGGTAAAAAGTTACTTCTACATTGAAATACTGATCATCGTTAAATATCCTCCTTTTCTTTTATTTCTGTCATATTTACTGTTTCTCAAAAAGAAATGTAATTATGCTTATCACACCAAATACTTCCATTCCCCAAATGAACTACTTATGACCAGTGTAAACAGTGGTCAAGTCTTACTCCACTAAATCCCAGAAGTTAAAATCAAGAACCATTCATATGTCGAGTACAACTGGCTTCCCCCACCTGCTTATTGTTTTGATGAGGAGACATTAAAGAAACCTCAAGAATACTAGCTGGGTAACAGCTGATTCTTTTTTTTTTTAATATACAGTAAAGTTTCCATGTCCTCCAACAAGGCCATACAGATGCAGAAACAACAGGGTTTGTCTGCGACCTGAGCAGATTTGCAATGAGGTTGATGACTGTGGTGATAACTCGGATGAAGATCACTGTGGTAGGTGATGTTACCTTTCAAGGCACTGAGATCAAAGAAAACCACTTAGAGGCAAATTTTGTTACAGAATTCTACTTGTCCTTCAGTAAAGCTTAACTGGAAGTTAGTGGATCACAATTTGAAACTGCAAGAAATTAAGCTTGAATTAATTTGCAGTTGCTTAATGCTGCCTGGTAGTTCCCATTTGTATGCGTCTAAAATAATTGAAGGCTCTTAAATACTGATTTCTTTTTCTCTTCTTCATTTGTAATTATATAGATAGGATCACATATAAAGCAAGACCATGTAAAAAAGATGAGTTTGCTTGTAATGATAAGAAATGTATTCCCATGGAACTGCAGTGTGATTGGTTTGATGACTGTGGAGATGGTTCAGATGAGCAAGACTGCAAAATAAGTGAGTTTGGCTGCCCAGATACCTTCT
This sequence comes from Heliangelus exortis, assembly GCF_036169615.1. Taxonomy (NCBI): domain Eukaryota; kingdom Metazoa; phylum Chordata; class Aves; order Apodiformes; family Trochilidae; genus Heliangelus; species Heliangelus exortis. The sequence goes on from NC_092427.1 coordinate 5,255,764, forward strand.
CATGATAGTAGGAGAAAATACATAATTAACTGAGAATTTCACTCATGCAAAACCTATTCATCAACACTCAAGTTAACTGAAGTGTTGTTGTTGTTTTTTTAATTAAAAACAGTGTAATTCTATTTGACATACAACAAGAGGAAAGCAAATTTTATAGTGATTAAGGTTGTAGATTTTAGAGTAGTTCTTGAGGTTTTTTAAGTAGCTTACATACATGTTGATTGCATTTTATTTCTTACCTGCAGCAAAATAAATTTATTAAAGAATTATTTATGTAAAATAAATTATCTCAATTAAATAGTGTCAAGTTCTATGCACATGTAGGTAAACACAGGAATTTCATATATTTGTTTAAAATTGACCTTGATGTTTTTTATCAGAAAGAGAAATTTGTGATATTATTTATTGTTGTTGCTTTAGATCGCATTTATAACAGTTTAAATAAATCTACTAGGGTTTTTTTTTAGACTTTTGGTTTATGTTTAGGTGTCACTGAATATACATGTGATGATAATGTGAATCCTTGTGGAGATGATGCATACTGTAATCAAACAAAAACATCTCTACTGTGCCAGTGTAAACCTGGATTTCAGAGAAACAAGAGGAATAGACAGTGTGAAGGTAAAGGTCTCTTCCATCCTCCCATTCCATTCCAACATCTCATTCCATCATCATGTATTAAAAGTTAACTGCATAGTCAATTTTTTTTATGCTGGAGCAGGAGATAACTTCTTTTTGCAGAGAAAAAGTTGTGTAAGAAGCATGGGATCAAGAAATAAATAAGAAAAAAAAATGGAAAGAAAAAAAGAAAAAAAAATAGAGAGAAAAAGAAACTGAAAGGATTTACAGGATTTATGCATTTTACCTGGAGAAGTTATAAAAAATGAGTGCTGATTATGAATGTAAAAAAGGTTCAGGGTTCAGGTCAGGACATTAAATGATTTTATAGTTTAAAGGGTAAATGATTTAAGGTCCAGTAGTTAATTTAGCTGATCAATTGATTTGGTGTTTCAGCTGAAATACAAGAACACCAATATAAAAATATTTTGAGATGCTTAAAACAATGAATGCATAAAACTAAAAACTGAAAGGGAAATACACTGGAAAAGTAAAATACCTTAGAAAATGTAGTCTTAATATTTATGATGGCACACTGGTCAGAAAAAACCCCATAGTTGTTATAGTGAAAGAGCTGATCAGCAGATAAGATAAATCTACCTTCTCAAAGAATGGCCGTTGAATCAATTTCTTATTAGTGGGCAGTAACAGAGAAAAAGAGGAGATTGCTTCAGTGGGACTATCGGAGTGAATAGATTCTTGCATACAAAAGCTTCATTGTTTGCCTCTTTAGGCAAAAAGAGGCTGCACAGGATGTTTTCCAGTAAGGGGTGATCATGTAGTTTAGACTGTAACAGAAATAGGAATGTTGGAGATAACATAAAAGACATCATCATTCTCAAAGCTGATTTCAGGCTCTCATGAGAACAGGTTGATTGAAGAATGTTGGAGAAATAATATAAAATAATCTAAATAAATATAATAAAATAAAAATAATATAAAATAAAAAATAATATAAATATAAGTAATATTAAATAATATCTTTCTGAGATATGTTGGTTGTTGCAGCAGAAATAAAGTCAGTGATAATTCCAGAAGGCTTCCTTTTACTTTTGCAAGATATACTAATGCTTATTATTTTCTTTTGTTCATCTGCTTTGTTCCATGATGTTCTGAAAGTGTGAAATAGTGGTATATTAAACTGTAGGTGTTTATGTACAATTTTTTTCCTCATAGATATCAATGAATGTATGGTCTTTGGTGCCTGCTCCCAACAGTGCAATAATGTTAAAGGGTCCTACAAATGTGCATGTGAGAAAAATTATAAGGAGAGGAACAGCAGTTGCATAGCAAAAGGTAAGGCTGTAAAAATGAAAATTGACTGACTATTGAATCATTTGTTATGTACATGGTTGGAACACTAATGTGTTGCACATACATTTTATTTTTAGATAAATATTTCTTAAATAGTGCGCAGTGATAATTCTCAAAACCACTCGGATTTTTAATTTTTTTTTAAGTAATAAATTCGTACCCATCTATACTCTATATGGAAATCCATTTCCAACTCCATCTGTTTCTGCTTACAAAAATAATAAAGCTAGATATGATACATTAGCAAGCATGTAAGCATTCTGGTGGAACTTTAGAAGTGTGAGAGAAGAATCAACTTTTTCCTAGAAACATGTTTAGAATTTCAGGAATAAATAGCATTTGGAGTTATTGTGTTTTGTTTTGTCTTGTTAAGAAAGCTCATAAGTAATTGTGGTGGAGTTTTTCTGTCTTGTCACTCAATATATAAATCAGCTGCCTCAATCACAGACCAGGGAAGGTAAAGAAATATGCAAGATAAAGAAATATGCAATATTGAGGAGGCTCAGGGGAGACCTCATCACTCTCTACAACTCCCTGAAAGGAGATTGGAGCCAGGGGGGGTCAGGCTCTGCTCCCAGGCAGCTCTCAGTAAGACAAGAGGCCATGGGCTTAAGCTCTGCCAGGGGAGGTTTAGGTTGGATATTAGGAAAAAGTTCTTTCCAGAGAGGGTGATCAGACATTGGAATGGGCTGCCCAGGGAGATGGTGGATTCTGCATCCCTGGAGGTTTTTAAGAAGAGACTGATGTGGCACTCAGTGCCATGGTCTGGGAACCAGGGTGGCAGTGGATCAAGGGTTGGACTTGATGATCTCAGAGGTGCTTTCCAACCTGGATGATTCTGTGATTCTATGCACACATAAATGTTATTTCTTTCTTTCACAAGGCAGAAGTATTAAACGAAATGGAGGTAATAGTGAAGTCTCAGTATTATGTACCTTTTAAATTATTTCAGAACTGAGTCAAGCAGTAATCCTCCAGCTGCCCGAGGAAAGATAATAGTCTTTATTGATCTGCATCTGAATAACTGACAGTTTGATCCCAGGATCTTTCCTTCAATATAGTGAGAGATAGGTGTGAACTAACACTGTGGTCTTCAGTGCAGAACCAGTGCTGAAGTCAGATGTTGTGGCTTCTTACACATCTCTGGGCATACCTGGTGCACAGCCATGAGCAGTGCCCAAGCTGAACCTCATGGCCAGTACTCACATCCTGTGGGCACATGTCCTGGAACTAGAACAGATTAAATCACAGTAATTCCAGTTTTCCCTGCTTTGTACCACACGTCAGTGATGTAGGTACACCCGTGCTGGGGAGCTAGGTAGGGGCAATCAGGTTTCATCAAACACTCTTCATGATTTCTTGAAGCAAACTTAGCATGGGAGGATCTTATTAATGCTCATTTGTAATTTCCTGTATCAGTTAGGATGTAGCATCACTACCTGTTATTGAGAACCAGTCAGATCATGACATAGGAGCTAACAAGGTTACTATGAATGCTGGTTTTTTATTATGGAAACACAGGGATGAGGGCACATTTCCCGGATAGAGGAAATACAAGCCACAACTCCACATCCTCTGTAACAGCTTTGGTCCAATTTGCTCTTGTTTTAGTCAATTTCAATACTTCACTACCTTGACTAAAGATAGGACCATTCCATTTCTGATTTCCAGTCAAGCAATTTCAAATATTGCTTATTGGCAAGTTTGTGTTCCTTTGATATATATATTTCTGGCCTCCTAGAGTCAACATGTAGAAAAATATATAATAATTCATACAGGCTAAATGTATAATATCCCCTAATTTTTAGGGCTGCTTAAGGTATTCAAATTCTTATATTGCTTATTCCTTGAAATACTGTCTTGGGTGTCACAGTGTGTGCTTGGAGGATCAAAATTATACATTTTGCTCTCAGAATTTGAAGAGCTGCAAATATTGCCCAGAGTGTGAGTGGTTTTGCTGTCCTCTGTACTCAGAAGACAATTTCAAAATGAGAAATTATACCATATAAACACCAAAAAGCTACTTGACTGAAAAACACTGCTTTTGCATTAGTTGACATTTACCTTATTTTTGTTTCATTATAATAATCCCTAGGCTCTGAAGATCAAGTTCTCTATGTTGCTAATGACACTGACATCCTGGGTTTTGCATATCCATTCAACTACAGTGATGTTCATCAGCAAATATCACATATTGAACATAATTCAAGGATAACTGGAATGGATGCATATTTTCAAGGGGACATGATTGTTTGGAGTACTCAGTTTAATCCAGGAGGGATTTTCTACAGAAAACTTCATGACAGAGAGAGAAGGCAAAGTAGCAGTGGCTTGATAGTAAGTGATCAAAGTTGAAGATGATACAAATTTATTTTGATTTACTTTTTTGTTCTGATTGTCTATAATAACATGCTGGTTTAATAAACTAAAATGCCTTTATGAGAATGATCTTATTCAAATGGTATACATGTCAATTAATTCCTTTCTATTTGAGACTCTGACACAAGAGAACACAACTATGGTATTTTTAAAAGTTTCTTACAGGTTTCTACACTTTCTTTACAGTCCCATAAAACTGGACAGAAACTTCCTTGAGACTTGTTCATATTTCAGGTGTTGAACTTTTCATGGTTGATTTGACATCGTGTCCATGTTTAAACTGATAAAGATAAAATGGTTTTAGAATTCCTATTATTTTTCTGAAGTAATGAAATACTTTTCATATCCATGTTTCACCATTATGCCAGAGTACTTTCTAGTCACTGCCTCTTAGTTCAGAATTATTGAAAAAAATTGTTTTCCATTCTACACCATTTTCCTCTAAATCTGCAGTGCAGGTAGGTGTCTTGAAGATGCTTTATCTGAGCAATACAAAGCTTTTTACAAATCTGTATGTGGAAAATGCACAGACTGAATGTATGTGAATGTACCCTCAACACTTTCCATTTATGTTTCTGAAGCAGTTACTTTTTTCATTGTGCTCACGTATTCAGAATGTTTTCCAAGCATTATCTCATTAGTGCTCAAATATTATGTCCTTCTATATAACTGATTAGTAGGGTAATTGGTTTTATAGTGTTGCTTTAATATTGCCACATAAATATGGGTTTAAAAAGCTTGAGAATTCCTTTATTTTAACCTCAGCTTGATAATGGGTAAGTTTTCAAAGATAAAATAAGTTCCATATCTAGACTTTGATATGTAAATCATGACAGTAAACTTCAACAAAGTCACCTGCTTTTTCAGGTAATTACATTATTGCAAAAATCCATCTCAACTGAAATTGGTCCATGGAATTAGCATATCAAGAGCCTTCCTCAGAGAACAGCTTTAAGTATCTCTGTTATTCCTCTGTGAAAAGGGGTTTAAACTTGGTACAAACAGAAGCCTTAACAGAAATAGTAAATATCAGCTCTTGAGACTTTATTGACAGATGCAGAAAAGGATTGTATTCCAGTAGAGTTAAGATGGGATAAGTAACTCTGTGATAACTGCTGCAGAATTTTACTGCCATAATCTCTTAGAGAGAGATGTATTAACCACCAGAGGTGAATATTCAACACAGACTGACTTGCAACTTAAACTCAAGTGCTGTTTTTCATGGAAGAGAACACAACGCTGGACATTAAAATAATATAACCATATAATCAGAGTAAAAACATAAGGGTTTTGATGTATCCAGCCAACTTGTTCCAGCCCTTTTTTTCTGAGAGCTTAACAAGCTCTCACCATTCATCCGTGTATGTAGTCCCAAGGTTTGTCCCAGGGCCAAGAGAAATTCAGTGCATCCCTGTACATGGAAACAATTTCTAGACTGATTTCTCTTAACATTCACTTAATGCACAGTATCTGAGTTGAGTAGGTAATTTAGTATTTAACTGATGCTGCAGATACTACTAATGTTGCCTGAAATCTATAAAATATAAGGTTTGGTTTACTAACATTTCCCAGGTCACCCTTAGAAGTGTTTTCTGTCACTCCTGTCCTATTCTGTTAAGCTAAACAGCAAGGTGGTTTTTCCTTCATGTTGTGTTAATTATGGAAAAGCTTTTTCCAAAGACAAAGAGAGATGCTTCTTAAGCAGTTCCTGCTCAGATCCATACTTTGGGGTGTCTAGGTGCACACCATGATGCCACTTGTTACAGAAGAGCTCCCTTATGAGTCCTTACTGATGGTAGCAGGTATTCAGGCCCAAGGAATATTTAAGGAACATCTGCACTGCTCCTTTCAGCTGTTCACTGGTTTAAGCAATGTGCTTCCAACAGGTTTCCTGCTGCTTTTTTAGGTGTGTTTATCATAACAATGCTTTTACAGTGTTTAAAGGCAATAGCCTTAATTTGTTGCCTGGACTTAAAGCTGTAGCTCTGCATGGATAAAGTTTCTGTACTTAGGAGACCCTCTCTTTCTGAAATCATCTGCTTTGGGTTTTTTAAATAATCTTATATAAGACAAACAGCATTGCACCAAGTGCTGGGCTGTTAATCTGTTGAACAAAATTTTTTGTTTCAGCGAGCAAAAGTCTAAATGTTATAATAATATATCATTAGATAATGTGTTACTTTAAATGAAAATCTTTTAAGTAGCAAGAAATCATTGGTTTACTTTATTCTGCAGCAATGTCATACCAGAAACATCTGTAAAATAAATAGAGAAAATATTTCTTCACTTGGGCTTCCGATAGAAATAAGATTTGCAATGGATTCCTGCTGCATGTGTAATGTTTTCTCTTGTCAAACTCAACTTCAGCTCTTGGTTTGTTTTGGTTTGGGTTTGGTTTTTTATTTATTATTCTTTACCTTTTAAGTAGGTCTTATGAATAGGCAGGTTTGATCAGAAGTCAAGCTGACATGGTCAGTAGCTGTGCAGAGACTGCTGCATTATAAAAGGCAATTAGGCTTGAAACCTCAGGTCTTTCTAATAAGTTTTAGTGAGGCAAAATAATTAGAAACCATTGATGTAATTTAATTCCTGTATTTTCATCTTTATTCTGTATGTAAAATTATTCTTCAAAATTAACATAATCCAAATAAGCTACAAGGTGAAAGCTCATTTACAGTATGTAATTTTCCTAGGCAGTATGGGAAGATGCATGAGATATCAGCAAGATGAAGTAGCTAGGCTGAACCTTAATGAACACAACTGAGAATTACATGGCCATCCCATCAGCCTTTTATTCTCTTTTCCAAATCTCCTACACCAGATGGCTGCTTTCCATTTCTTCCAGTAATCTCCTTGTTTATTTGATCTTTAACACATGGCCCAGCATTACTGGAATTTCACTTCTTTATAGCTGAGAAGAATGAGGAAGGGTCAGTGGTAGGAAGCAACCAAGCCTTGCTCCAGAATATTTTTGGGACATCCCATTGTCTCATCTCTTTCTGCTCCCTGCTTTTTGGGAACCATCTCTCACTCTGCATGGTAACTCACATCATGTGCTTAGCAGGTTCCTAAAAAAGCAATATCACTGTAAACAGTGTCTCTTGACCAGTCTGAAGAAAGGCAAGGGACTGGGCTGTCTGTGATAGCTGCTCTTCTTTTAAAATAATATTTGATTTCACTGCCATTAACTCTGCCACTCTCTGAAGTGGTAACTGGAGAAGTCCAGGTATGAAAGGCTTCTTGACACAGTGCCTGACTGTTACCCAGAATTAAAAGGAATTTTTATTAAAATACACTGGTGTTTATCAGTAAAAGGCCACATTTTTTAGTATTTTGTGTTTTATGTGGATGTTGCTTGGGTAAGGTAATGAAAACCCCCACAGATTGTTGCATGCAAGTGCTACATTTCTTGGGGGAAAAAAAAAAGGTTATTTTTGTTGTATTTCTGGAAGCATATGCTAGCCACTATCATTATTTTATAACAAAGAATTATGATACCTTATTTTGTCTAATGTGAGAAAAAGACTCTGACCCTGTTTGTAAAGAAAAGCTGTTATGAAAATGCAGTGATTGATTTTGCTTCTTTAATACTCATCTGAATAGAAAGTGGGGGTTCTGTATATCTTTAGAACATGCATTCTATGACATTTTTGCAGAATTAAAGGTTTGTGAACAATGAACTCTCTAAACTCACCCTTCCAGTCCTGTTATTTTACCTAGAGAATGAAGTGACCTTTCTTTTATGATGAAAATTGTCTACAAATGCCTTGTGGTATTAAGGAACTATGACACCTGAGAAAAACAAGTTATTTTAGGACTTTCCTGATTTTTTGTTATGTAGTTTAGTAGCATTCCCTTACTGCATTTTCAAGAAATAGACATTTTTTTCTCATAGTTTAACTTGATGTCTTTATATATTCAAAGTTAGGATTTCCTTTACATCTGAAGGTGAACACTGCACTAACTCCAGTTTTAGTGGTGGAACACAGGAACAGTGTTCCAGGGTGAAAGAAATAATTTTAAAATTTCCTTACACCTGCATACTAGTCTTGGTCAGAACACGGATGTAATTTTCTGCAGGTTCCTGAATGCAGTCATTTTATTTATCCTTGGGAGACTGCTGAGCAGCCATATCTCAAGCATCATTCTCACCAAGGGCTTTGGGATGGGACATTATGCCCTAGTTCTGCATGGAGTATAACAATTGTATAATCTTAATTCTTCCTGTTCCTTTATTTTTTTTTTAATTACAGCATTTCACATTTATTTACTTCAGTATCAATAGTTCAAATACTAACTAAATGTCTAACTGCCTGTTTCATAATTTAGATAGCCTTAACTTGGACTTGTTCTTCTGAATTGAATAAAACTGGCAGCTGGACCTTATCACCTCTAGGCGGAATTTATGTTTTTCCAACGCAGTTTATTTTTTTTTAATATTTCACTATATTAGAGGTAAAAGTTACTTAACTGTAAAGTTATATAAATCTGTGGTGGTGCAGCTTCTGTGGAGGATCATTTGCCTCAATCTGATTTTAACATGTGTTCCTTTTAGTGTCCAGAATTCAAAAGACCTAGGGGTATTGCTGTTGACTGGGTTGCTGGAAATATTTATTGGACTGATCATTCCAGAATGCACTGGTTCAGCTACTACACAACTCACTGGACAAGTCTGAGATACTCCATCAATGTTGGTCAATTAAAAGGACCCAACTGTACAAGGCTCCTTACAAGCATGGCAGGAGAACCATATGCAATTGCTGTAAATCCTAAAAAGGGGTATGTATGTTTCAGCACTACTCTGGTTTGGTAATTCAAACACAAATACAAGCTTGAGTAAGAGAAGTAAATAGATATCTACACATGTCTAAACTTTCCCAAGTCATTTACTGAACTTTCCTGCTCAATTTGCTTGTGTATAAATCAGGATTAGTTATCTTGCCCCTTTCTGGGAGGTTAGAATGGAATAACAGTGAAGTGTTTGGAGGTTCTGTATAGGCATCTGGCTCATTTTTTATGTTTTATATTTTAGGATGATGTACTGGACAGTTATTGGGGATCGCTCTCACATAGAGGAGTCATCTATGGATGGCAGTCTGAGAAGAATATTGGTTCAAAAGAATTTACAAAGACCTACAGGTATACAGTTTACCCATTTTTCCTAAGGACGTGGCACTTGCTAACTTGGTGTAGATTTGTTGGCTGAATTCCACTTTCTCAGTCTGAAAAAAACAAACAACAAAAAACTCCTTAAAATATGCATTCTGGTTATTCATATGCAGTTACTAATCAAAATTCTTAGTTCTGTTTTCAAATGATACATCTTAATATGACTAAAAATTTTGTAATAAACCTTAACATCATTTCCCAAAGCGATACCAAATGACTCTACATAAACAGTTGAAATATAATTTATTCTATAACAGTGAACAAGCAAAAGCAATCAAGGGAACACCAGTTAGTGGGGAGAGACATTTTTTTTATGAATGCACAAGAAATCTTGCAGCTTAATCTAATTACTTTCCTGAATACACTGCAAAATAGTATGAAACAAGGTTTAAGTATTCAAAGAAGCAACAGCTTCATTATCTCAGTATTTTACAGAACTATTTTGAAGCCTGACAGTACATGTTGAGATCTTGTGCATTACCATTAAGACTCCATTGGCAGGATAACAGTAATTTTTATGACAAAGGAAATGATAAATCCAGAATGAAGTGTGTCTCTCTCAAAGAGCAGCCTCCTGTCTTGAAACCACAAATGATTTGTTCATGACCCATTTTCTCAGGCAGTATTTGATGTTTCTCTGGGCTTACAATGATAATTTGTTATTATTGCATTGCAAAGAGGGTTGTCCAACTTTGGCTCACATTATCTGTTGAAACACAGGTTTCTTTCAGGAGTATGCCAGCTGAATAGCTGAGTGTCTCAGAAGCTGCCACTATCACAGCAACAAGTAATAATATTTTAACATCCTGTTAAGTCCCATGCTGAGGTGGGCTTATGGTGATGTGTATGCAAATTATACCCAGCCCTTAAGGGAAAGACTTTTGGTGACATGAATAGACTGAAATATTGTACCTTAAGAGACTGAAATATTGTACCTTAAGAGATTACATCTGTGATAAAGAAAGCTTTGAGGAGAGGAAGCTTAGGCTTCCTGGGTAAGAAACACAACACTAGTACTAATAAAAAGTACTTAGTCAGTAGTAAATTCAGTAAGAACCTTCTGATCACTCCAACAGAAAGGCAGCAGAATTTTATGTCTATCAGAGTTGTTGTATATTCTTTGCTGAACTTCTTATACAAATTTTAATGAACAAATTTGATATGCAAATTACATTTAATCATCACTTCCTTGGACATTTAAAACACACTCCCTCCCCCCTTTGGGATCAGTGAAGTAATTGAATTTTGTAGGTAGTAATGGTATCAACCTTATCTGAAAATGTAATTATTTAACTCTTTCCTGACCAGAAGCAGAAATGCAAGATATTTTTTCCTTTGGTAAATTTTATAGAGAAATGTTTCGTATGGACATATAACCAGACCTCTGTCTTGTTTACAAGGATGAATAAAATGAAAATTAAGAAAATTAGCAAAATTACCAAAAAAATGTGCAGGCTTTGCAAAGAGGGAATTTCCCAAATGCCTTACCACAGTATTGCATTTTCTGTAGCAACTGCCTGGAAACACTTTTGTGGCATCCTTCTGAGCTTCCTTTCCTTAGCTGCATGGTAGGAAGTAAGCATGGAGTCTTTTAATTTTTGTCAGATATTTCACAGAGATTCACATCTTTGTGGAGGGAATGCAAAGAGTCCAAGCCTTTAAAATTTCTTCTCAAATGAATCTTTACTACTGTTGTTCAGGTGAATTTTAAGATTTTACTGAACATCTGTGTTCTGCTTCTCTTGAATTTATTTCAAAATATACCTGTCCTCTTTCAACTAAGAGAGAATGAGAGGTTGAGCATTTGGGGTGGATTTTCCAAGATTTACATTAAAATGACTATCACAGGAGTGCTGTGTGTGCAAACAAAAAAAAAAAGCACATTGTGTTGTCTCTGATACTGTGTAAGATACATTGATAAAGCTATTTATTATATTTAAATATTCTTACTACAGTGCAAAATAATAATAATAATTTAAAGCTGGAGACTGGGGACTGCTTCTAAAATATTCCCCCTTACACGTACCATGTATGGCAGAGTTGACACCTGAAGTGATCTTTTACCAGAAGTGATCCTTGTTAGCTATGTGCCTAAATACCAGTCTTTCTTTTAAAGAGTTGTTTGTTTGATTTTTTTTTTTAGCAGCATTGCAAAGGTACAAATATTTCACAGGCCCATGAATCAGACTTCTTCCACTTCCTCTCATCTCTGTAGCTGATAAATTTATGACCTTAAGAAGAGAATTTTTGCTGTTATGTATAATTTCTTTTGATGTATTTTTTTCCTGACTTACCTACTTACATAAATAGGAAGAAAAAGACTTTTTCCCATTCTTATTAAAAACACACTACAACTTCAAAAGCTCAGGATTATATTATTTTGTGGTTCAAATATTTTTGCAGGCTGAAGCTTTCGACATGACCTAAAATGGCATATTAATCATGTAATCATCCTCTGTGAAATGTGGGCTGCTTGATTTCACTGTTACTGCCTGGAGGCTGGGTAGCCAAAATGTTATCTGTCTTTTGTTCTCATTTGTGCCCCCCAGTCACTCACTCTTGAGTTTTCATATATATATGTGAATATATACATTTGTCAGTATTCCATAATTGGATTTTTAGTTCTGTAATAATTTTTACATGTGAAGTGTTAGATACAACAAAACAAAACAAAAAAACCCCCACAATTATATTCTTGAGGAAGCAGGATGTGCAAGGAAGGCTCTATGAGATCTGAATGGTTCTTTTAACACATGGTCACAGTACTCTGATACTCTTAGAAATCTATGGATGTAACAGATTTCTTTGTTGGCAGAACAAATTACAGATTACATTCTATATTTAATTCCCACCTGGTATATAAGTCTACCTGCTGAGGGTAATGGGTCTGAAAAGGTACTGACCTTGGAAGAGTAAGTAAAAGAAATTTTAAAAACCACAGTTGCCTTAAGGTTTAAGCTGAAGGTGTTATATTTTATCTCCTTGGTTTCCGGTTATGCTTTTCTTTCCTTGTCACCATATTTAGTGTTCAGAGGAATAGAAATGGTACAAAATTGTAGTGTTACATTAAAATGCTTTTTTTTTTTTTTTTTTCCATGTTTGCTATACCTGTATGAACTTTATTTCCTTTGTAGGTCTCGTAGTTGATCAGTTCAGTCAGCGTTTGTTCTGGGCTGATTTTGAATTATCTGTTATTGGCAGTGTTCTTTTTGATGGGTCCGATTCAGTTGTGTCTGTGAGCACTAAACAAGGTATGGGGACCTTTTTTTTAACACTCTTTCTATTTTATTTTATTGGGCTGAAGCTTCACTGTCCAGATAAACCTTGTAAGCAAAAAGTAGGGATGTTATAATCTTCATTGCTTCTTTTAGGTAATACTTCAGATATTTATAAATAAATACATATAAATAAGTAAATATCTATATATGAGCTATTTAAGATAATTTAAAATAATTTTAGCTTTTACATAGTTTGACAAAGTTACTTTAGGGGAACAATGATTCAGTGATAAGTGCAAATCTCTCAGTTAGTGCTCTAAAAATTAACTTATATTATCAAATAACATGGTGATTAATATTTATGCTGGGCACCACTTGGACCTTCATAGCTACAGAAGGATTTTGACTAGTTAGAAATTAGAGCTGTCTGCATAGCCCAGGAATTGTGTAGTTTATAAAAAAGGTGACCTGAATCAGTCCTGGGGAAAATAATAGATTTGGCTTTCAGGTCAGGAAGTAATCACAAACTTCTGCTCACAGAATGAGAACGAGGAAAGTTCCTTTCATAAGGGAAGAGATTCTGGTTAAACACATTTTGTTTTTGTAGGAATTGCATGTTGCCTTTTTAGCAGTTTGAAAATATGTGTAACCATTTGTGTAATTTGAGTAGAAAGGAAGCATTAAAGGAAAATAAAGGTTTGAAAGGAGTTTTTTTTTGAGGGGATTTCTGTGTGGGCAGCTGGTAGTGCAGTTGGATCAGGATGGTACACCTGGTGCTACTGGTTTAACCCAGGATCTGGAATTCACTGGTAGCTTCTGGAAAATGATAGGAAAAATCTCCCACAATCCAAATTGTGCAGGACCAGGTTTATGTAATCTTGAGACCAAAAACTTTGACCCATCTAATTAACCAAGCATAAAATAATGAATTTGGATTCATTAATGTCTGAACTAAAATACTGATTGGCAATTATTGATGGAGTGGAAAAACAGTGGATGGAAACTGAATAAATGGAAGGAAAATGTAGAAGCATTTTTACAATAAGTTGAATAGTGGTAGGAAAAAGGGATCACAAGGGATGAGAAGTTCTTGTGGCCTCAAATCTCTAGGTGGTAATTGCAATAAAATTGAAGCTATTACTAAATCTAAGTTATTTATTATTTGGATACAAATAGATGTATTTGTACTTGTTTTTCATTTTTATTTAAGGTTTACTGCATCCACATAGAATTGACATTTTTGAGGATTACATATATGGAGCAGGTCCCAAAAATGGTGCATTCAGAGTACACAAGTTTGGCAGGAGCCTTGTAGAATACCTGAGTGTGGATGTTGAGAAAGCAAAAAGTGCCTTGGTTTTCCACCGCTACAAACAAATGGACTGTGAGTAAGCATAATTACTTTAAACTCAATCTTGAGCAACCTCACCTCAAGGGATAAAAAAATGTAACCAAGTTGTACAAATATAAAAGGGAGCCTGATTGTACAAACTCAAAATAGATTTAGTTATGTTTCTCTATATAGGTTTAATTTAGATTTTTTGATGCATTTTCTCTCCTTTGAAATGACATTGGACAAATGTTTGCCATATGCACCCAAACTGTAAATGAGGTATAAAAACACTACAAGGGAGCTGAATACAAATACCTCTAGCCATAAGGGTTTTTAACAATAGATTTTTTTTGTTACTTAAATAAATTCTATCCTGGTGTGAGTCCTGCACTGCCACTTGAGTTGAGTGAGTGGGTTCACCGACTTCAGAATATTATGCCCTGGAAATTGGAAATGTATCAAAATTTTTATATTAAAAATAATAATAATAAAAAAGAAATAGTATTTTTAATATTGTCTCTTCTTGAACAGTGCCTAATCCATGCTTGGACCTGACATGTGAATTCATATGTTTACTCAACCCTTCTGGTGCAACGTGTGCTTGTCCAGAAGGAAAATCCTTGGTGAATGGGACATGCATTGATCAAAGCCTCTTAGGTAGGTATTGAAAACTGCCTGGGAAAGAGTGGTCAGTGAAATAATAAACACATGGTCAGTTTCTGTCATTGCAAAAGGTTGGGCTGTCTGCTAGGCAAGAGTTTTGTCATCTTTTTTAACATAACTATTGCATATCTGAAATGGAAAATAAATATGAAGAAACAAAATCCCTGGTTCGGAAGAGCTGCTTATATTCATCAAATGAAAAAATTAATTTTCAGCTGAACAAGATTGTATTTAGATGTGAATGGGTATATATATTGACCTAAAGAATTTTGAAAAGCTCTGAAGCATTTTCAATTCCAAATGAAACATTTAGCCATTCAGGATTAAAAAAAAACTTAGAGACCATGAAGAAAAACCTCTGCTTGGACTGTGGCAATTACCAGAAGTCAGTAAGAGCAGCCTGGCATATCATAATGACACTGAAGTAACAGGTAAGAGAGAGAAGAAAAAAAAAAAAAAAAGAAATATTTTTATCTAAGATTATATCGTTCAGTGCCATGTAATAATGACTAATACAAAGGCACAGGAAACTAGACTTTGTCATAAAAGAGCCACTAAGTTCTTCCTATATTTTAGGAGTAAAAATCTTCATCTTTTCCATATGAGAAAATTAGTAAGTATTCTAAAACTATTCCCACTCTGAGGCAAAACTTAAAGTGGTCAGACAGCTGGAATGAATTCTCAGCCATTTTGAATTTTCAGAGTTTCCAGAAATCACAAAGATTTCCTATGTGTATGAGAAGTCAGAATGTATTAGGAATTTTTTATAATGTTTAATTGCAGGCTCAGAAGTGTAAGTGATACATATTTTGGTGAGATCCTTGGTACGTAAAACGCTCAATTTAGCAATTAAATAAGTTTACCTGAAATGTTATCTCTCTGTGGAGAAAATCTCACTTGTTTATACTGCCTGGTCTTTAAATATTGCATGAATACAATTGCAGCTTAGTCTTTTATGATGAAGTATTAATAAAGCTGCATGGTTTAGCAGCATGTTTCTTTCTGTCCTAAGAAATTTAAGAATAATTTAGAGAGTAAGTAATATCAGAAAGCTCATCCTACAAAACAAACCCATTCATATTTTTTGCTTATGGAGGAGCACATTGTCTGCCAGGCATTTACAGTACCAACTTTTGTATTTACTGCACCATCTCTAGCAAAAGCAGAGCAAATGAAAGCTTTATTACTGGACCCCCTTGGTGGAATACCCATCAGTGTGTATTTATATAGTAGTTATACAACTCTGAAGTAGTTTACAGCTGGTTTACATCAATTTCCAGTGGTAGGGATGTCACTGAACTCGATGTAATAGAAAAGATGAGTGTACTCTGCAGGGTTTGTAATTCTTCAGACAAATCAGTCTCAGCACCCCTTGTCTTCAGAGAGCTTCCACCCTCCCTCTGCCTCCAAATATCAGCTTTTTTTTTTTTTTTTTTTTTTCATCTGAGAAGGACACTTGCTGCCTGGCTACTTCTGGCTTGTCATCAGGAGCCAGAAAATGCAGCAATAAAATGACAAGATTTTCTGCTGATATGGCACCACCTAAAAATTGTTTCAAATGACCCATAGTTAGCACTTAGGTGGTGAAGAAAGGACAGATAAAAGAATATTGTTTTTTCACTCAGGACTGGTAGTAATCTCAACCCATATTTTCAGTAATGCTACAGTTTTACTAGTGGGGCAAAGGATTATGCCACAGTAAAGTTCTCAGGAAGGCATGGTATAATTAGGGAAAAATCTGAAGAGGCTTTTAAATTATTTCATTGCTGGTTGTAAATTTTTATGGAGAGAAAGAAAATGCCTAGGAAAGCATTTTTAATATATTAATAATTTTCAGTATCTTCCCACAACTGCAGTGTGAATTATGCCCTTTTAAAGGTTTGCTGAATAAGTGTTTCATAGTTTTCTAGTTACAGTTATATTCCAAGTAAGGTCCAGAATAGGCTTTTTTGTACATTTTTTTCTTTTATGTTATTTATGTTATAGTAGATTGCTGGTTTTGTAGCCTCATAGATTACAAACAGAAATAGGTCTCAGTATCATAGCTCCCTAGCAAGTATAGGTTTTTGCATCACTTTGGCTTTTTAAAAAGAGTATGAAGTGGATCTTGCATGTTTGTCTAATGCTGTATCAGTGTTCCTTTTGTGTAATATTTTCCTTTTTAACTCCCAGTTAAAGGAGAGAATCAAAGATTGGGCAAATAAAGCTGCAAATCCATTAATGTTTGTGTCAAACTGTCACATCAGTGAGAAAAACATAAGAAAACCTTCAAATCTTAAGTTATTTGATTCCTTATTAAAGATATATCAAGACTAAACAACCAGGCTAGGAGAGAATATATAGAATTAGGTGACCTGTAACTCTTTCCTTTCATGTAGATGCAGTAGGTAGACAACGGTACTACATCAAGTGAAATTACTCACTTCTGTCCTTTGAGAAGTGAAAAGAGGAGGTGGGAGGTCTTTGAGTCTCAGTTCCAGCAAGCTCAGCCCATTATTGAATTGACTCCAGATAGAAACTTCTTTGATTATTTTTTTTTTAAAAAAAACTTTTTTTCCAACATTGGGTACTTACAAGAGCTGTTGCCAGCTCTTCTTTCAGAGGTCTTTATTCAGTAATTCAAATTAAGAGTATTCAGACTTTCATAACAATTCTTCTCTGTCTGTCTCCAGTATTCTTTTTTTTTTTTTTTCCCCATCTTCTCCTCTGGACTGTTCTGCTCCTGTCTCCCACACAAAGGCAGCTGATCCCCTTTTGTACTCAGCTGATGGGAATCAGTGAGAGTAATTTGATTCTTGTATTTACCTTCTGACAACAAAGCAGCAGCATTAAAACCCCTGTTTAGCCAGTGTATCTTTCAATCCTCTGTCTGAGCTTATTTAAAGTCCAGAACAGTTGTAGTACCTCTTCTCTATTTCATATTAGATTTACCCTGAAACTCTTGAATTTAAAATGTTTTGGAGAGAACAAAATCATTAATGAATTTTAATGATCCTGATATAATGTATTGCAATCTTTGTTACAAATTTTTTCAGGAACCTTCTCAGTTGACCATCACATGAAGTTATAGCATAATTGCATTTTAAAGCTATAAGAAATGAGTCTCCCAGTCTTTGTGAGCCAGTTGGATTAGAAAATTGCTACTGTGGGCACTTTTTGGCTCATTATACTTTCTTGAAAATATAAAGGCAGGTATTTTTTTGTGTGTTTAGGGTAACTTTTAAGTCTGTAGGTCATGTTCTGTAGATCTAAATATGCCTTTTGGTACTCTTTATTTTTTCTCTTTAATTCATACTCTGTCCTAATTTCCTTTTTTCTTAGAAAAATGTGTTGTAATTCTGCAGAAAAGAAATATAACATGTTTTTAATGTGCTTTCAGAAAGGTTCATAAAAATAAGCACTTGTCTGTACTTCGGTGTTATTTATTCCATTTTTACCAAGTTCTGCTCTATAAACTTATGACTAATGATAAGTAAAACAGATAAGATAAGCAAAACAAAAATAGACTTTCTACCCAGTAAGATATGCTACATTATCCATTTAAAGAATTTCTGTAATGAGTAACTGAAGAAGGTTTCATGGAACATCAAAGGACTTAATGAACTCCCCAAATAAATAAAACACTTAGGCATCCTCAAACTCCCAAACACAAAGTAGCTTTGTTACAGCAGATGTATGTATGCAGGGTGGATGCCAAAAAATTAAACACATACAGTGTTTCATATTTTTATTGTAAAACACCTGCAACGATGATGTGCTGGTCACTTTCCTACAGTAACTTCTGGGTTCAGTGTCATTTGAGAGAGGTGCAATTCCTGGAAGATGATCAGTTCCCAGAAGTTTTGTTTCAATAGGATTGTTCCCAGGTTATGTGTCTGCACCACGGGAAAAAAAACACAACACTTGGCTTTTGGATAAGCACGGTTCCATTACTGGATTTTGCAGAACCCACTAACTATTCAGCAAGAGGATATCCAGCATTCCTGAATGCTGCACTTGCATTTCAATGTGTTCCTTCAAACATTTAAAAAAAAAAAAAAAAATTTGATATATCTACTTCAATAGGACACATGGTAACATTGACTCCTTTCCATTATTTATTTAACTAAAGCAGATTAATTCAGCCAAACATCTGCAGCTGGTGGATATATTATTGAAGAGTTCTCAGTGTTCTGGTATCCCTCTTGTTTCAAGGCAGGGATGTTCAAATGCTGCCTGGCTTCACAGGACTTGTCTGGCTGTGTGGGAAATGAAGAGTCTTACTTCTGAAAACATCTTTTGGGCTGGAAAGGTCCTTGTCTGTTACTTAAGGATTGCAATTATTTGGATGTTAGAGCATTGTGGATATAACTGAGTGCTTTATATCTTGTTCAAAGTGTTTCCTAGGCAAGCGCAACTCTAATTGCAAAACATCTTTATAGGAAGATTGAGTCTGACCTAATGAGAATTTGTGTCACCAGGTACCTCACCACCACAATGGTGCCACTGCTGCCATAAGCACTCAGTGGCTCCAGTATTTCTTCTCAGTGGTTTTACAGCTTGTGCAGACAAGAATAAATCAGAAAATACAGTCTAGAATTAACAAGTTAGCATGCAAGCATTAATTTTGTGAGGAGGATTCAAAGGCTGAATGATTTCCTTTTAAATATCTTGGATAAGGTTTTCTTAAGAAGGGTGTTAGTTAATAGAGGGAGTGGAAAAAAATCAAAAGGGGAAAGGTTGAGGTCACCACAAAACGATTGGGAATTTTTATGAGATCCCCATTTATTTTTCCATTCTTTAAATAACAAGGAATGAGAGTTTCAAGCAAGAACCCTCATATTCTAAATAGGTGAACTTTCCTTTGGACCTCCTCAACGTTTGGATGAAGCTTCATGGCCATACCCAGCCCCCTGGCTGAGTACAGGGCAAGCTTACAGCCCTGCTGGGCAACCCAGCACAGCCCCCATCAGCTCTGCAGCTCTCACTGAGGGCTTACAGTCCCAAAGTATCTTTTTTTTTCTTTTCCTTTCTTTTTTTCTTTTTTCCTTTTTCCTTTTTTCCTTTTTTTCTTTTTTTTTTTTTTTTTCTTCTTTTTTTTTTTTTCTAGAAGTCATAGTTTAACTTTCTCCATTTTGAACAGTGATATTTTTTCCCCTGTTAGTAGAGGTCTATGGCTCTGTTTAAGATCAAAAAGGTTCTGTTTTGCCTGGGACATGAAATGGGATTGTTGAAAAAACTCTGTGTGTGCTCTTGCTGCAGATGACACCTGTAAATTAAGCTGTGAAAACGGAGGCAAGTGCATTATAAATGAGAAGGGGGATCCCCGGTGTCACTGCTGGCCAAGTTACTCTGGGGAAAGGTGTGAAACAAACCACTGCTACAACTACTGCCAGAATGGAGGAACCTGTGGAGCCTCTCTCCTCGGTAAATATTTCTGAGCAGCTGTTATCCTTACCTTAATTTCTATTTCTTTTTTCCTTCGTGTTTCCATTTGTTCCTCATTTGTGAGGTTTGTGTGTCATGGTTTATAACTTACCTGCTTTGTCTGCCCTTAATCAATGTGCAATGAATCATACACACACTTTATAACCAATAATTCTTTCCATTCAGTAAAATAATTCCAATGTTTCAGCAGAA